>NC_140664.1:59281353-60666353 GCF_054131305.1 Coturnix japonica
TCCCATTTAAGGGCTGACCACCCTTAAATGTACTAAGGTAGCATCTTTTTCTGGAGATTGCTTCTTTTTGGAGTTTTTTGTGGTGAGCCTCAACATAGGCAAGCATCCATCTTGACTGAAAGCCTCAGCATTGGTGAGTCTTTGCTTAGATATCCTCTGGCTATATATTTACTCTAATTACAACTATACCCTTGTATTATTCCAACTGTACACTCTCTATTTTTACCATCAGCTCTTGAGAACCATTCAAGACAAGTATAAACTGAGCATAAATAGGGCCATGTAACATGAAAGTGCTAATATTTCCCGTATGCACAGTAAAATCTTTCCTGTTCCTTTCTAAGAGACGCTAATATACTTTCAGTTACTTCTCATGAGCCATTACAGCTACTTAACTCCAGACACCATGAAATTGTGATGAAGTTGCTCCCTGTGTATTTACAGAAAACCAATGACACATACAGCTTCTTGTTAAATTGCTTAAGTAACTTCGCAGTAAATTTTATTTCTTTAAATCCGAAGACTTATGTTCTCATGCTGTATTACATATTTAGTGTCAGCCTACAACAGTGACAATGTATGAACACATGAGGTGGGAGGAGTGTGCTCAGCATTGCTAGAACTGTGAATACAAAAACATCAGAAGAAAACAAAAATGTGCAGATACTTTCAACAGATCAGAAGCATATGCAAATAACCTTCCCACAGTTTATGGATGAGGTTTTTTTCAGTATTATTCAACTTTAATCAATAGAATGTATTCTCTTACAATAGTTTTTTTCTTAGCTTACATACTCTGTCAGACCCTCCTTTACAATGCAAAGAGACTACCTTGGCAGAGAGACCTTTGTTTTTCATTTCTGTAATCTACTCTGCATTCCATGTGAGCAAGTATTGCCAGTTCCAATCATTCCCTCTGTTGCTTTGCCTTTAATTTTTTGTTTCTGATTGACTCCATCTCCTTTACAGGAAATCAAGAGTTGTATACAGGGATATACTGAACGAAGTGCTACTCCTCACCTTGCATTAAAAGGCAGCTGCAACTGGGAGTGCCTCTGGCTACTTCATAACTCAAGGTAATGGAAGAGGACTTTTTTGTTAATTCCTGACAGGTACTGAGTCACCTAACCAGACCCCAAACCTCCAGAAATGATGCTCCTGGTCCCAGAATTGACACAACTCACACTTGTTAAAGACACCTAGCTTTCATTCCTTGCTGATTAATCACCAATAATTAGGATTTACAAACAAAAGATCAGCAGCCTGATTTTGTTTTCCATAATATTTTGTTTTGTTTATAAACTGTAACTGCTGAGCAGTGCAGTAGCCTCTATAAGTTGCTGATACCTCTCCTGTTTCTTAAAGTATAATTATTCTTAAACTCTCAAAATCAAACTGTTGGAATTATTAGATGTAATGAAGCGCCAGAAACACAAGTGATCTTAAAATTCACCTATCACAGAATAAGGCATGAAGTGAAAAAGAACACACAGCTGAGATTTTAAATCCAGTCTTTGGAAAGAAGAGAAAGGTAGCTGCTCTTACATGTACACTATTATAAAATATTGGCTTGTAACACATCTGTGAAAATAAGGCAGAACACTTCATAATCAATCAATTTGCTATGCCCAGCTGAGGCAGCATTTCCACATAAGTACAACACAGAGAAGGTCTGTTCCGATTATTAGCTTCAATTTACAAAGCTTTCCCCGTGATGCTAAGTGTATTTGATGAGAGGCATCATGATCTATGAGACAAAAATGGTGGCAAGAAAGCTCCAGAGATTTGATCAGCTGTGATTATTTGCATCTAATACAGCTAGAGAGCATTTCCAGTTTTGCGAAGACATTTGTCCTGAGGCTAAAACATCAATTCTCCACTTATTGTCTTTTAATTGTGATGTCTCCAATTTATCTTTTTAGGTGATAAACTCTTAGGGGAAAAGATTGTCCTTTTCATTCAGTATACTGCTCTTGTGCCTGCCTTATTTTACACCAAAAGAGCTGTGCTCAGGTTAAATCATTTTCGTAATAACAGATTCCCCCCCATAGCAAGATGTATCTTTCCTATTGCTAGAATTAATTGCTGTAACTTGTTTTTCTACAACAATATCTGATGTAAAGATGAATTCAAGGTTGCATTGTAAGTAACAGAAGAGAAGCAAATACAAGAATGTTCCAGATGCCATAAAAATATTCTTTTCTACTAAGGAAGCTGTTTGGCTCACCCATACCATAGTAATGCTTATGCTTTACAAGTACAAACTAACATGTACAAACCTGCTTTATGGATGTCACTTGTCCAAGTTGTTCCTTTCTGCCATGATTACATTGTCCTAAATTCACATTTAGCTTTCACTGTGTCCAAACTGGTCAAAGCATACAGCTCATGGTTCTCAGATATTTAAGCTTGATGATTCATAAGTGATAAAATGTGACAGGACTTTTCACTGACAAATGAACTGCAGGGCATCCTAGTCAGCAGGCAAGCAGTTCAGATAACTGGGTTAGAGTGTAAGGAGATAAATTCAAATGGAGCAGAACATTCATAATATAAGGAAGGTGAGATGCTACTCAGCCTAAAACATCACTGGTGCTATACAAAGATATCCAGCTAATGGCAATGTTTTGTTTTTTTTTTTTCTTCCCCCTTTGAAAGCAACTTTTCTTTTAACTGTCTGTTAAATACTGCCTCAGCAGCATATGAACAAGAATGGCAACCACTTCTGGCCCCCAGCATAACTGTTTCCAACTTCTTTTGTCATTTTAGTTGCAACTAAGCACAGACAGTGTGGGATTTTTTGATGGTTTTATATTATGGTGTTAGGATCCTGCTGGTTTTTCTGCCTGCAAGGCTCACTGGCAGGATTGGATGCACAGCAGGTGGCCACCCTGCCAGCTGCTGCCAGAATCATGCCAAGACTCAAACAGAACCTGCCTGGGTGGCTGCAGATGCAGATGAGTCTGTGGTAGCAGGGAAAGTGCTGACCCCAGAATGTCACCTGTTCCTACATGCTGCTTTTCTCAGGACACCTGCTCCTGATCTTTTTCACAAGCTATGCCAAATGAGGTTTGTTTTTGGCAAGCATATAAAGTCTTGCTCCCTCTGCCCCTCTAGTGAAAGCTGAGTTTCAGGGTGAATTTGTGATGCCATTACTACATTGGTAAAAACTTACCCCCTTCTAGGCAATGGGCTTTAAAAAATCCTTCAGTGTCTATACTCACAGAAGGATCTCTATGAGATTTTCTCCCTACAAAGCTTCTATTTCTGACAGAACTCTAAGGTCCCATAGTCACTGGTAAAACTCACACTGATTGCACAGGGTAAGTTTTCAGGCACAGACCAGAGGATTCCCTCTTTGAGCTGAAAATATGCGTAAGAACCTGTTCCAGGATCTGAAGTCCCTGCTCTGCAGCTAGGCCATGCCAGCTTGAGAAGCAAGGCTTCGACTGGTGATGTGAGAAATGCCATGCGTGGAATCCCAGGGCAGTGCTCAGAACCACTGGAGCAATGAAAACAACTGAGGGATGTGATGCATCCAGTTTGATCACAGAGGGTCCAGAATGTCAGATCTCACTAGTGTAAGGAGCCTCAGGCCCTCAGACAAGCTATGTGCATGGCACTATGCAGTCAGCACTTAGCTGATCATACTGAGGAACACAAGAAATAAAGCAATCTATCACCTCGCTGCTCAGCCACGCTTAGCTTATCAATTCAAAAAACAGAAGAGAATTAGCTGCTCCTCAGTATACTTTCCTGTGGAGTGACTGCAAAGAGATGGGGAGGGGCTCAGTGACAGGGATAAGGAAAGCTATTCTGTGCTGTCTAGCAGGTGGTGAATGAGCATAGTCAAGTACAAACCAGAAGAGTTGCTACTTCTTAAGGAAAAGAACTTTCTGATAATTTCCCCAAGCCATTATTTGGAAAAAGTGTATTTTAAAACAGATAGGGCAGGTCATTTTGTGATTTCTTTAACCTGTGCTATTAGTGAAATCATAGTCAAAAGAAGTGCAACCACATACAGGCACTCACCAAGTATAATCACCAGTATTTCAGTCCCACTGTCAGCCTATGCAAAGGCACATGAAAGCCCAGAAAAAAGGTAGGGCTGAGCAAATCCTTTCTTTTCCTCATCTATTCAGTTAGGATAACAGCATTTTTGAATGGTGTAGAATGCTGTCAAACTTTCAGATACTTTAGTAATGAGGGCTACACACGCACTGCAAAGAGCCAGATGATGACAGTCAGCTGGGACTGGAGACTGAAAGACCATGCTTAACTAAAAGTCTTCACACATGCAAGAATCAGCCCATTATTTTTCTGTTCAGTCATACCCGACTTTTCACATCTTGGCTTGAATTTTTCTCTTGTGCTCGTAGAGCAGGGTCACCCAGGTTAACACTGCATAATCTTGGTTACTATTCCTTTCTTCTTTTTTTTTTTTTCACTGCTTCATATTTGCCTTACAATGCACCAAATATTTATGTCATTCAGCGAACAACGGAAAGAAAACAACAGAGAAATCAATGATGCATCTACAACACTGCTGGCCTCTCTGATCTGCAAAGACAACCGACAAAGCCAGACTAGCCTGCAACCCAGAAAGGCAAAAAATATCAGAGAAAGATGTGAAAAGAATGCTACTCCCAAGGACAATGGTTTGACCCTCACATAGAACAGTAATGTGACACTACTTAGCACTGCATTTTGTTTTTTCAGTCATATACAGCATACTTAGCTGAAGACCATAACTAGTGTTTCATTTTTCATTTGATCTCTGTGAAGTATTTTACTAAACTGTAATCTTCTTTTAAACACAAAACCTCTTCAGCTGAAAGTGAATGTCTGTTTCATTTTATTTCACATATATGAGCAATGACCTCAACTGAAGAAGTTGGGAAGATTATGTATCTTAGCACAAAGTGCAGGTTGTCTGACATTCTTCTACTAACTTAAACATACTGTCAATAGTTAATAAAGAAACATTAACCCTTCCACACTAAACCGGACAAATCAACTTACATAGTTTAAACTCAGGTCTGAGAAATAGATGCGAATAATGAAAAATAAATATCCTAACCTCTCAGCCTACTGGTATTCACTGCTTTGGTTGGCTGGCTGGGTTTCAGAGAAGACTTGGACTGAATCAGTGACATAGACAGTCCCCCATAAACTGATGGCAATCAAGAAATAAATGGCAAGGTCTGAGTCAACAAAACACTACATGCTGCAGACTATAAAGTGCTTTTCAGCATCCCATAAAATGAAGATGTCCAAGGGAATGTCATGATGTTCCTCTGACCACAGCTGAAAAGAATTCCCCAGGATCCAGAAGTGGTGAATGGACTCATTCTGAGCATGTGAGGAAGGTGTATCAATACACAGGTGCCTTTCATTACTACCAGACACATCAACCGCTACTGAGCATACAGTTTCCAGCTGTTGTTTGCATCAAAAGAAGGTAAACAACAAAAAGTCTCTACATGCATCAAGGGAGAAAAAAACGTAATCCTTTCCAACCCAGATGCAATCAGACAGTCAATATATAGCATGTAAGACTTTTCGGCCTTTCTAGAGTTATTAACTTGGGACCATTCCAAAAAAACCCACAACACAACACCAAATAAATCCATACCAACAAATCAACAACAGAAAAAAACACCCCCAAAACTTTTAGAAGTTAAGCTTCAGGAATGTTCACTGAAACCTACATACAACAATGCGTAAGACTGACCTTTCCTTAGCTCAACTTCCAAAGTAAACAACATCAAGACTCATCCTTCTCTAATGCTAGTTGGACTAGAATTCCTTAGTTCATTCAGGTCTCTTCAAAGATAAGTCTAGCAGGCAAAGTCTGTCAACAAGGCCAGATAATCTCTGGCATTCAGCAAGTCTCTCTTTTAAAAAATGCCCACTCCCAGGGTCACTGAATTTTCAAAAACAAGACAAGGTATGCAACTTCTTAGAGCCAAGTGAGATACAGAGCTTTGCTAAGCTCTAGCAAATCAAAATTGCTCTCAATGAAGCCTCAGCCTGTCAAAAATGATTTTCAGTACTTCGATAGATCAGGGCCTCAATGCTCACTTCTTGTCATTGATGTTGGCTCAGATACAGTGCCATGAAAACATTCATGCCATGGTTTTGTAAAACGCACCTAAGAAAACTGCACTTCTTTTCTCAGCATTTATCGTACTTACAATCCAAGGATCCCTAATAGTTGAGAGATTTTAATCAAGTCTCACAGTACTCAGTAGACAGAAGACAAGAAAAAGAGATACAGCTAGGACATGGGACTGACCCCAGATCACAGAAGTTATCTGTGACAGTTTGAGAGCAGAATCTAAGTTCTTCTGGCTTATAAATACATATCTAAACTGAAAGAATACTCATTCCTCTTAAAAGCAAATATCCTGTTTTATTTTCATACATTATTATACAAAGTTGGCAAAGAAAGCAAGGCACAGAACAGTGATGATAGGGAAAATAAACAGAAAAAAAAAAAGAAAAAAGGCTAGCATAACTTACGGGAGCTGCATTGTTTTTCACTGTGATGCTTGGAGTTGTGGCTCGTAGTGCCCCACTCACACCGTGATAGTATTTGAAGCATATCTTTGTTTCAGCTGAAAAAGATAATTATTTTGGATTAGAAAAATTGCCAGGGAGAAGTTGTACAATTGGTTGCAGCAGATAAGCATGACATGGTTCACTCAAAAGGCTGGCAAACAGCTGAACTTGAACCATGAGAGTGGTTCATCTCTGACTGGTAGGCACAACCTCCTGACTATGATCTTCTGCTTACTGGAGTGACATTTACAATTCAACTCCTATGACCTGAAACAGTTTAAATCTCAACCCAATTACTACAGGCAAGCTTCAGAATACATGATTGTTATTGTTTGGCTATGCTGCAAAGAATTTCAGATACATCAAACACAAGCACAGGAAGTAAGAAACCTCTTAGGACAACATGACTGCATAACTGATCACTGACAGGTTTCACCAAATCAATTTGTTTTGGTCCTGGTTAGAGCAAAAATGTATAGCTGGCTGAAGGCTGCTTCCAGGAAAAATGTGGAGACCCAGACAGAGGTCACATGTTCACATAAAAGGAAGGCTGCTGCTAAGAAAAATGTGGAGACTCAGATTGAGGTCCTAAAACAACATGCTAGTGCTTATGTCTCTGGTTGTAGTGAGAGCCAGAGCCTGGCCACTGAAGTGCTACGTGAGGGAGACAGCACTTGTGTAAGAAGTGCAACCAGCTAAATGACTTACTCAGTATTGTGGCTGACCTGAAGGAGGAGGTGGAGAGGCTGAGAAGCATAAAGGAATGTGAGACAGAGATTGATTGGTAGTGCCAAACCCTATTGGCCCCAACATCTTGCCAGCCAGCTGAGGCTTCACATGAAACACATCACCCTCTGCTGCCTTGCAAACAGGTGATAGAAGGGAACTGGCAGGCAGACAGTGTTCCTCCTTTCATGAGGCCCCTGACCTCTCCTTCCCCTACCAACATGTGGTGAAGAACTGGGGGGTGTGGGGCAGTGGCAAAAGGCCCATGCTCAGCAATGAAGGCACCCCCTCCCAGAGATTTCTGTTGGATGGACATATGCTCTGCTGGGTGAAACACTGGCTGAATAACCTGGCTCAAACAGTTGTGGTCAATGGAATTAAATCCAGCTGGCAGCCAGTCAGAAGTGGTGTCCCCCAGGGTCAGTACTGGGTCTGCTTCTATTTAACATGTTTATTAATGATCTTGATGAAGGAATTGAGTGCACCCTCAGTAAGTTTGCAGACAACACCAAGCTGGGAGGAAGTGTTAATCTGCTTGAGGGGAGAAAGGCACTACATATGGACCTGGATAAACAGTGTGAGTTTCAATAGGGCCAAATGCCAGGTCCTGTATTTTGGTTACAACAACCTCAGGCAACCCTACAGGCTTGGGGAGGAGTGGCTGGAAAGCTGCCTGATCAAAAGGGACCTTAGCGGACTGACAGACAGTCAGCTGAATATGAGCCAGCAGTGTGCCCATGTGGCCAAGAAGGCCAATGGCATCCTGGCTTGTATCAGGAATGGTATGGTGAGCAGGACTAGGGAAGTCATCCTGCCCCTGTACTTGGCACTGCTGAGGCCTCACTTCAAGTACTGTATTCAGTTTTGGGCATTTCAGTACAGAAAGAACATTGAGGTTCTGGAGCAGGTCCAAAGAAGGGCAACAAGGCTTGTGAAGGGCTTGGAGAATCAGCCCTACAAGGAGAGGCTAAGGAAGCTGGGGCTGTTTAGTCTGGGGAAAAGGAGGCTGAGAAGAGACCTTATTGCTCTCTTCCAGTATCTGAAAGGTGCTTACAGTGAGAATGGGGCTGGTCTCTTCTCACTGGTGACAGGATGAGGGGAAATGGCCTCAAGTTGTGCCAGGGTAGGTTTATGATGGATACCAGGAAAAACTTGTTTACTTGATGGGATTGTTAAGCACTGGAATAGGCTCCCTAGGGAGGTGGTTGAGTCACCATCCCTGGATGCGTTTAAAAACTGGATGTGGTGCTCAGGGATGTGATTTAGTGGAGGGTTGTTAGAGTTAGGGTAGTATGGTTAGTTTATGATTGGACTTGATGATCTTTAAGTTCTTTTCCAACCTGAGCAATTCTTTGATTCTATACATGTATTATCTGCTTTGCCAGTAAGTACATAAAAGCATTTTTCAGAAACAGTGTAGTATCATAAGACCTCGCCTTAATGTATTTCCACTGACCTAGAAGTATGTGGATTAGTTGAGAAACACAAACAAGACCATGATCTTGGACTTACGGCATTGCTTTTGTAAAATACATTGATAGTCAGATAAATACATCAAGTAAAATCCATTTCAGTAACTGTATTGAGGCACAGAAGAAGTGAAATCACCTTTTTCAGGAAGGATATTTTCAACCAGGTTCTCTGTTAGTTCCTAACTACAAATAAATATCACTTGCTAGGATTCTCCATAATCCAACCCTCTAACTCTCCTGGACTGAGTGACCTGCCAGAGCACATACTGGCTTCCTACCTGCCTACAGACTTGAATTTTCCTTCAGAGCAAACTAGGATGTGAACTGGCTTGTAAAGATATGAGTGTGGCATCTGAAAGATGACTGTTTAAATGAACACAATGTTAACATCTTGCAGTTTGAGCAGGGGGGAAATGGAAATCTTCAGCAGATGCAGAGAATCATAGAATAGCTTGGGTTTGAAGGGCCCTTAAAGACCATCCAGTTCCAACCTCTATGCCACGGACTAGATCAGGTTGCCTAGGATCCCATCCAACTTGGCCTTGAATGCTTCCAGCGATGGAGCATCCACAGGTTCTCTGGGCAACCTGATCCTGTGCCTTACTAACCTCTGAGTAAAATATTTTCCACTAAATCTGTCTTCCCTCTATTGTGTTCTTACTATCTGCCCATGTAAAAAGTCTGCCTCTCTCATGATTTTAAGCTCCCTTTAAGTACTGTAAGGCCACAATGAAGTTTCCCAAGAGCCTTCCCTTCTCCAAGCTGAACAAGCCCAGGTCCCTCAGCCTTTCTTTGTAGAAGAGGAGCACTGATCATCTTTGTGGCCACCTTTATGCATCTGAAGGTGCTTTTCACAATCAGGTTCTCCTGGACACAACTGTCCATAGAATGACAACAAAGCTCACTGTAATTATGGTCTCATACTGTGCAACCTACTTTAGGGAACCTGCTTTAGTAGGGGAGTTGGACTAGATGATTTCCAGAGGTGAGGCACCTTCCAATCTCTGTGTTTCAACCAGAGAGCCAGTATAGTGCATTCTCCAAACACACAGCACAGGACAACCAGACACACATATCTGCTCCCCCAGTGAATTCAAACACACGTCTACCACTACCAACAGATGCAAACATTCAGCCTGTTTATTTTGCAGCACTTCACCAAAAAGCAGAACAGGATGCAAAGCCCAACAGACCCACCACACAAGGATCCATGGCCCATCCCAGGGTTGGACAACAACCTGAACAAAGTTCGGCAAATTCTAGAGAATTCAGAAACCATCTGAAATATAGACAAGGCAGTGATATAAATTACCCTGGATATTATCTGTATAGGTGGTAACTACAAGGATGGTAACAAATGTACAGAAGATATAAGTAAAAGGGGAACTCACCAGTGATGATGCTTTAGCTGAAGGAGCTGGGGCAATCTTCGCTGGCAAGCAGTCACCAAGAGATGCTGCCTCAGTGAGGGTCAGCCCTTAAATGAGGTCTCAGAGGAGGTGGAGTCGAGCTCCACCCCTTCCGGGAGCACAGCTACATTACTCTCACCTGTGCTCCCGCAGCTGACCCAACACTTGCCCCAGCTAATTAATCAGTGGTTCATGCTGTGATTACCAATCTCCCATACACTCCACCCCTTCACAGAGTGAACCAATGATTAGGTGAGTTTTCCCCTATTACAGAGACCCGACACGACGCTGATACAATCTCCCGTTTCACTGAATGTTGATGTTATTCAGATGATGATGATTGGATGGGTATTCACGATCTTCCATGGGCCAGTGCTTCATAGATGTTACTGGAAACAAGCCATCTTAAGGTGCAAGTCTATCTGCATTTCATCAGTCCAATGGAATTGTTCTTTGATGGTCCTAGAGGCTTAGAATCTTAGGGAGAATGATACAAATGCTTCAAAAGTACCAGGAGAGGAAGATCCGCCCTCCAGGGCAAGATACAGGCTGTATTCTTATCTTGTGTCAATACTTCTGCTTGTACTGGATTATGTCCTGGACTCCGATACCATACCCTCTGGCCAGATATCTGTGGCTGTATAACTATATCTGGCACCAGAGGAGGAGTCTTGATCTGCCATAGGGACATGATAGGTGTCCCTTTAGCAATAAAGACTGGAGTACTGACCATGATGTCAGCAGGCCATGTACCTATCACCGAGGGGGTGACTGAACCTCCCACCTCCAATAATCTCCCTCAAGGTGCAAGTAGGCCATACCACTTGGGTCCTACCTGCACCTTCTAGGGCCAATTTATCTTAAGGATTCCCGGTTCTAAATTCTCAGGGGCACAGAGCAGAAGATTATTTTCATTACCAACCTTCGGTTTTACCTCATTATCAGTACCTGTAATTTGGATCCTAAGAGGGGAGGCCCATATAGTTTGTAACATTTTCAGGGCACTGGTTCTGCCATCTCGAGGTCTTTCATTCAGGTCCCGCAGGGTTTCATATAATCTTTTCGTCCACCCCTGCAGGGACTGAGAGTCTGTCTTCAGGGCAGCCTTAAGGAAACCATTATAGCGTTCAATAAGGCCTGCCCCTGTTGGGTTATATGGCAGGTGGAATCGCCATTCAATGTTGTTTTCTTCTGCCCAGTGCTGTATCATCGCTCCAGTAAAGTGAGTCCCTTGGTCACTCTCGATAACTTGAGGTGTCCTGTATGCAGACATCAGTTTAGTAAGCGCCTTAATTGTGTATGCTTGATTTGCCTTTGGTACGGGATAGGCTTGCAGCAGTCCACTTACAGTGTCAACGCAGTCAGGGCATATCTCGCCCCCTCAGACTGAGGGAGGGGCCCAATGTAATCAACCTGCCATCTCTGAAGAGGACTATATCCTCCAGCAATGTGGGATGTTGTTTCAGGCAACGGTCTTGGTCTCATCTTTGAGCAAGCATCGCAATCCTGACATGCTTGGTCGATGTCAGATAGTTGTACAGGCAGCCCCCATGCTTTAGCAGCCACCCACATTATCTTCTGTCCAGCATGCTGTAGCTTCTGATGCAACCAACGGGCAACATTTTCGGATTGTGAGTTCTCAATCCATCGGATTTGGGCCACTGTGTCAGCTTTATCGTTTCCTGGTGACTGCAGAGGTTGATGACCAGAGACATGGTAGACACATACTGTCCTGTGTTTGACTGTATTCCAAATGTCTACCCACAAGTCTTTACCCCAGATCGGTTGGGCGTGGATAGTCCATTCCTGGGTAGCCCACTGCGTAATCCACAGAGTAAGCCCCCGGTACACAGCCCAACTATCTGTACAGATGTTCAGGACACCGTCACCAGGTTCTTTAGTTATAACCGTCCACACGGCTTGCAATTCTGCCCATTGGCTGCTCTGACCATCCCCCTCATCAAACCAGATGGT
This sequence comes from Coturnix japonica, assembly GCF_054131305.1. NCBI lineage: Eukaryota > Metazoa > Chordata > Aves > Galliformes > Phasianidae > Coturnix > Coturnix japonica. The sequence goes on from NC_140664.1 coordinate 59,293,499, forward strand.
CTCAGTAGAGGGATGGTATGCTATTGCTCGCCACATGCTTGGGTTGCCTCTGCTGGACCCATTCGTATACCAGGCATCTTCAGGAACAGGATATCTTCCTTCCTGAACAGGACTCTTCTCTGGTGGAGCAACCATCGGTTCTTTTGGTGTATCACTGTGATACGTCACTGGGCCTAGGATTTTCTGTAGTTCTTCTTTAAGTGGAGATGAAGACAGACTGCTTCTCTGGCTTAGATAGGCGACCCATCATGCTACCATTTGTGCTTGGGCCACCCCTGTCTTAGGAAGGTGAGTCAAATCTCTCACCCACCCCTGGATTGGTAATGTAGTTTTAACTATGACGTCTGCTGTTTGTGTTATCAGCTCTACCGCTTGCAATGCCTAATAGGCAGCCAATAACTGTTTCTCAATCATGCTATATCTTTCTTCTGCTCTGTGCCAAACCTGAGACCAGAATCCAATGGGGGGTTCGAACAGAACTCTGGCGTTGTCACAGGCCCCAGCCAAAACCATCCTGGGCAACATGAACATCTAGTTCAGCTGAGAGGGTTGGATCAAATATACCCAATGCCTGAGCTTGTTTAACTGCCAGTTTTGCCTGTTGGAAAGAATCCTGTTCTACCTTCCCCCAATTCCATGATTGACCCTTCTTTGTAAGCTTATACAATAGCCTCAATAGTTGAGCTAAATGAGGTATAAAGGAGCACCAAAACCCCAATATACCCAAGAATTCTTGCAACTGTTTTGATGTTGTAGGAACTGGAAACACTTGGACTTTATCTACTACCGCACTGGGTAGTACTTTGGTTTTCCCGGACCAAATTACTCCCAGGAATTTCACAGATAACCCCGGACCTTGCACCTTCTGTGGGTTTATAGCCCACCCTCTTTTCTGCAGATAAGCTGTCAACAAATCTGCCTCTTGTCTCACCGCCTCTAATGAATCGGACATGAATCGGTCATCAATATAATAATATAAATTGACATTATTTGGCTTTTCCCACTTAGCCAGATCACGCGCCACTAAATTATGACAAAAAGTAGGCGAATGCACGTACCCTTGGGGTAGGACCTGGAAAGTCCATTGCCTCCCTTCCCATGTAAATGCAAACTGATCTTGTGATTCTTCATTGATTGGAATACTGAAGAATGCATTCGCTAAATCTAGGACACAGTGATATGTTTTAATTTCCCTGCTTAGTGTGTCCATTAGGGAGGCAATATTGGGTACGGCCGCATGAACGGGCAGCGGGACCTTATTCAATTCCCTGTAGTCTACTGTCATCCTCCATGTTCCATCCGGCTTTTGCACTGGCCATATTGGGGAGTTGTATGGGCTATGTGCAGGCCTTATAATACCCACTTTTTCTAATTCCTGCACCATTTTTGTTATTTCATCCTGCTCACCCAGGAGTCTGTACTGTTTTACATTAGTAATCTGGCATGGCTTCGGCAGACAAATAGGCTCATGTTTTGCATGGCCTCTCAATATTGTCTGAATTGCCCAGATACTAATGCATCTCTGCCACAGCTGGAACTCTCCCACTGTTGTATGGAGAGCCAGACCCCACAAGATATCAATTCCTAATATATACTCTGGAATTGGAGCAATGGATACCTTGTACTCCCGTGGTGGGAGGCGCCTGACCCCCAATTTTACCCAGGTTTGGGTGACTGGAATGGTCTGTCCCTCAAAGCCTCCAATCATCACTCTATTACCTTTGAATTTGGTTGGGTCCCCATATATTCTAGATGTCTCTGCCCCAGTGTCAACTAGGGCCATAACCTTCTGTACATTCTTTCGGAACCAGTATATCGTCAATTCTACACAGGGACTCCAGTCCCACCTAGAGGCCCTAGGGGGACTGACATCCCTCGTCACGCCATGAACTGAGCCAGGTTCAAGTCTTTTACCTCTGATGCCTCTGGTATCATGACCCAAGGCGGCTTCTTTTTCCTACTCGGAACTACAAAGTCTTCTAAATTCCATGTTGTTGTTGATCGCCGCTCTATAAGTCTTATCCTTGGTCTTTTGGGGTTATTCTGAAATTTTTGTTCATCCTTCAGCTGCTTCCACAGCTGAAGGAGAATGTGATTGGGCTGACGATCAATTTTTGAAAATTGAACGCCTGCCCGGAGTAGATCATTGAACATTTGTTTTCGGGACACTCTAAAAGGCCCTGCCCAAGGGGTTCGCGGGGCCAATATTCTGGCTCGCACTATTGGAAAAGCCTCAGCATCCTCAATCACCCTGATATTGCGCTTAGTTCGTAGGTGCTCAGTTTCCCCAAGGTCCACTACCATTTGGGCAGCTTGTTGGACTGCTGCTTCTGCGGCTACTAATGGGTTGAGTATGGAAACCAGTGTTCCATACATACGCGAGGGAGCTTGTTGTAAAATTAGGTCACTCATTCCTGTGGAGAATCTTACCATATCAGGGCTATCAAATGTATCTTTGTAGATAGCCTCTTGCATGCCTAATTCTCGTATATAGTTTTGAAGGTCTTTCATAGAAGACCACATCCCTGTGTTTACTGGTATGTCAGTTTTATTTGGCCACACCATGCGGCAGGCAGCCATTAACCAGTCTACAATTGAATGGTTTTCCTCAGGGAATTGAGTCCCAGCATGCAGTCTCTGCCTAAGGGCAGGATGGACTGTTATCATTGCCAACTTGGATACTTCGGGGCCACTAACCAGTACACTTTCTGCCCCCAAATCCCATAGTGGTAATAACCTAGCCGGAACACTTTCCCTTGGCTTTTGCCTGAATCATTGCACTAGGTCCATGAGTGCAGTGGGCGTGTATGGATGGGCCGTTACATGTAAATAAGATTCAGCAGGGGGCCATTGTTCGGGGGGCACCCCTGCTGGTCGATCTTGAATTTTCTTTGTTTTTTGAGTTACTACCGGATGGACTTCTAGTAAGTCCATCTTAGGTGGCTCCTCTAGGTCAGATTTCGTAATCTTATTTTGATCCATTTTTTCAGGATCCTGATCGTCATTTAATGAAATATATATAATTTGAGGGTTGGATGAAAAAAAAATGACAGATTCTTCCCCTTCAACAGATTGATCTTGCCCTCCAGTTTTTCAATGTGGGGCTTTAATAATTTATTTTCGTGTTCAATATTGTTTGATTTTATCTCTGCCTGATTTAAGGCATTTAGTAATGACCAGGCTGCCATAGACACAGCCATTCATCTTTCTTTCATAATCAAAATACCTTTTTGCAGTCCCTGGAAATATGTGATTAGATGGTAGGGGTCCATATTATTTGTTACTTGTAAAGGGCCCCATTGTTCAATAATTGTTGCCAGATGACAATATGGGGATGCCTCAAACCCTGGGATTTGTCCAGGGAGGATCTTTCCTAAGGTGAAGGTGATCTTCTCCCCCTTGAACCAACTAAAGATATTCCAAACAAAAGACATTTTTCCTCTTATATTTATAGGTGCTGAGTCAGTGACTCCTGGCTGTCTTGCCAAATGTATAGGTGGTAACAAATGTACAGAAGATATAAGTAAAAGGGGAACTCACCAGTGACAAAGCCTTAGCTGAAGGAGCTGGGGCAATCTTCACTGGCAAGCAATCTCCAAGAGATGCTGCCTCAGTGAGGGTCAGCCCTTAAATGAGGTCTCAGAGGAGGTGGAGTTGAGCTCCACCCCTTCCGGGAGCACAGCTACATTACTCTCACCTGTGCTTCCTCAGCTGACCCAACATTTGCCCCAGCTAATTAATCAGTGGTTCACGCTGTGATTACCAATCTCCCATACATTACCCAAATGACATTAGAACATAATAAGCAAATGTAAGGCAGTTTGCATTGTAGTCTTGTAGATGAGCTTGTTCAGGAATAAAGACAACTGTTTAACTCTGTCCTGTTGTTCTAGCTACACTGCATGGTGCAGTGGTGTTGTCCAGTTAATTCCAGTAGAAACAAAGACGTGCCATTGTTATTTTCATAACAGTAATTATGAATAGTAGCTCACTGGGTCAGGTAATTAAGTTATGAAGTTAAAATCATGAAGTAACGAAGTTAGATTCAGGAAGCATCAAAATGCTTCATCAGTTGGTGTTTGCTAGGAGCATGTGTTACATGAGGCACTTCCACAATCTGGTTGTGATTTCCTCCCATGGCTCTTTTTGTTGGCACTAGCTAAGCATTTCTGAGCTCATCTGTCAGGGAAGCAATGTCTTCAAAATTGTGTGTCTTCTATGATCAGTTCCATCTATTACTAAAAAAGCTGTTGTTACTCTTTTGGGCAAACTTTGTGCATAAAAAATGAGAGTTGTCAAAATTCAGTAATGAAAAGGTAGCTGCTTATGGTTATGCGTGGGAACTGAGCAAATCACATCACAGAGGGAAGCAATTAAGTTATGAGTCATAAAGTTTTCCTCCAGGAAGATCCAAAAGGAAAGTAAATAAATGGATGATATTCTGCTACAATCAGATCACTCAGAGACCATCTTTCATTTCAGTGGCCACAGCAGTCTCCAAAGCAGTGAAAGAATGGGAGTTAGGGAGTCTCTGTAGAATCACAGAATCACTCAGGTTGGAAAAGACCATTAAGATCATTGAGTACAGACATAAACTAACCATACTACCCTAACTCTAACAACTCTCCACTAAATCATGTCCCTGAGCACCACATCCAAATGGTTTTTAAACACATACAGAGATAGTGACTCAACCAACTCCCTGGGGAGCCCATTCTGGTGCTTAACAACCTTATCAGTAAAGAAGTTTTTTCTGATATCCAATGTAAACCTACCCTGTCACAACTTGAGGCCATTTCCCCTCGTCCTGTCACCTGTCACCAGTGAGAAGAGACCAGCCCCGTTCTTACTGTAAGCACCTTTCAGATACTGGAAGAGAGCAATAAGGTCTCTCCTCAGCCTCCTTTTCCCCAGACTAAACAGCCCCAGTTCCTTCACTCTCTCCTCATAGGGCATATTCCAAATCCTTCACTAGCCTTGTTGCCCTTCTTTGGACCTGCTCCAGAACTTCAATGTCCTTTCCATACTGAGATGCCCCAAACTGAACACTTGATGAGAGGCCTCAGCAGTGCCAAGTACAGGGGCAGGATGACTTCCCTAGTCTTGCTCAACACACAATTCCTGATACAAACCAGGACAGGGAAGCTAGGAGTGGCATATAGAAAAAAAACAAAAAACAAGAAGGAATTACAATGGGAAGTCCAAACAGCCATTAGAGGCACATCAGTAGCTACCTGAAACCGAGAGTGCAAGATCATGTCCTTTGTACTTGCAACACCAATGCTTGTTGCTATTTTTTGCCAGATGTGGCTTTTCATAGTAGGTGATCAGAATATAACCTCCCATGGGATTCTGTAAAGTCCCTCAGTGTTTTGTTTAGACACCAACAATTTTAAACCTAGCAAGACCTAAACACATGAATCATAGAATCATAGAATGGCTTGGGTTGGAAGGGACTTCAAGGATCATCAAGTTCCAGTCTCTCTGCCACACACAAGGTTGCTTATCTCAAGATCTAGTTATGATCAGATTGCCCAGGACCCCATCCAGCCTGGTCTTGAACACCTCCAGGAACAAGGCATCCACAACCTCTCTGGGCAACCTGTTCCAGCACCTCACCACTCTCTCAGTAAAAAACTTCCACTTGACATCCAGTCTAAATCTCCCTTCCTTTAGTTTTAAATGATTCCCTCGTCCTATCACTGTCTACCAACGTAAAAAGTTAATTTCTCTTATGTGTACATTTTGCTTGATCCCAGCTGCAGAATTTCTTCCAATTTTGTTACAACTTTTTTCCTGTCCTGGTCTAAAACAGACATTTGCACAAGCACATTTGAACAGAGACTCACACGATTCTTTCTTTCTTTCTTTCTTTCTTTCTTTCTTTCTTTCTTTCTTTCTTTCTTTCTTTCTTTCTTTCTTTCTTTCTTTCTTTCTTTCTTTCTTTCTTTCTTTCTTTCTTTCTCTCTTTCTCTCTTTCTCTCTTTCTCTCTTTCTCTCTTTCTCTCTTTCTCTCTTTCTTTCTCTTTCTTTCTTTCTTTCTTTCTTTCTTTCTTTCTTTCTTTCTTTCTTTCTTTCTTTCTTTCTTTCTCTCTTTCTCTCTTTCTCTCTTTCTCTCTTTCTTTCTTTCTTTCTTTCTTTCTTTCTTTCTTTCTTTCTTTCTTTCTTTCTTTCTTTCTTTCTTTCTTTCTTTCTTTCTTTCTTTCTTTCTTATCCTCCTGGAACTGCAAGATACCAGATTTTAAAATCTCAACTTCCAGATTATTACAGTGCTACTACTCAGGAAGGAAAAAGGTATCTGGAGATAAGTTTAACCAGTATATAATGACAATATTTTCTCTCTTTCTCTTCTGTTTCCTCTACTTGATAATTCCATTTAACAGTTGCCCGCCTCCAAGAACCATGGAGTCACATGTTAAATCAGTATGCTAGTGTCTAATGGGTAACAATAAATTCCTCATAGTCAGTAGCACAGTATCTTCTGTCCTAGTTTCACTTGTTTGTGCCTCCGGAGTTGCAGGTTCCATGCACCACTGATTTTTCATCTAGCCACGTACAATCTACCTCTATTACTATGCAGTTCACATGAAGCGATACAAGTCTGCTTACTCACAACTGCACTGTGATTAACTGCTAGTACTCAGTAATTTTTCAGCTGCAGACTCCAAAGCACAAGACGGGTAAGCCATACTGTTTTTTACTACCTGCCTCTCATCGTGCACTAGGAACATAAAGGTAACCAGGAGTTCCTATTACAGGAGAAATATAACAAAGTGGTTCTGTGAAGAGCATAAAAATCTCATTTCAGTACAGTATTGCTTATATACTTGACTCATAAAAACTGCCTTTTGGCAAGACTCACTAATGAAAAATGTTAGCAGCTGGACTAGATGTGTGTTTGTACATTCATTGCCAGCACTTGCATACATTTATTTGCATAAGCAGGGCTCCTAGCATTGCTTATTACTCTAGTTGGTTGACATGTGTCATAGAGTTATCTAGACCAATCTCTGTCTGTGACAGTGGGCAGTAGGCCCGTGGGCCCCCTGGCCCCCAAAAATGGGAAGGGAAAAAGGGGAAGGAGAAGGGAGATGGGAGCTGGGCTCAAGGAAACAAACAGAGCAGTGGCAATGATCTAAGTAGGAAAAATTATTTTACTAACTATGATACTGGAATGCAAGGTAACACAATATAATACAATCTAATTGAAACTGAGGCTAATAAATCAAGTAAAATAAGAGAGAGTTTTCTGAAGACCGAGAAGACTACTTTGAAACAGAAGGCGCCATGGCTTGGAAGCACACCCACACCTGCTGCCAGGCAGTGAGAGAGAGAGAGAGGGAGTGTCACTTACATGATGTATTTTCCTCTCTGACTGTGAGGTCCTCTTGGACGTGTAGTTATTCTCTGTGCTCCACATGATGTTATGATGTGGAATACCAACAGCAAAAATTATAAAACCATGACAACACATTCCATTACAAACCCTGTCTTCAGGTGCCCGTATGTTTTCAAAGATGCATACATTCTGATAAAATTTTGCGTGCTAGATATCTACCTCATATATATGGAGACGCCAAGAAAATTTCATGCAGAAATTTGTAGCAGTGAACTTAAGGGAGCACATATTTTTACTCTTCAAAGAGTTCTGATGATCTTTCTTTTTACTCCCCATATTAATTTGGTGCAGTAGGGAGTTTACTGAGCATTTATCTTTTAGTATTCATGTAAAGGTACATCAAAGATCAACTAACCTCTCCAGAAAGACAGTCTCTCAAAAAATTTGGTTTGAGATGTCTTTGATTTCACCATCTAAACACCCAGGAAACTTTTTCTGTGCCAAGCACGTTCCAGACTGGTGCTAAGACACTTTTTTCTACAATGCAGATCTAAGCTCTTTCTGGCTGTGCCCTGTCTGGGTGTCTCTCCTGCATGTGGGAAGAATCTTGCTGAGTATGTATGAGGAATCTTGCTGTGCCGAGTAGAACACAAGAGGAAAACACAAACCCACTGCAGAAGTGCCTGTGTTGAAGAAAGAGATAAAGGTAGCAGGGAGGACTAGGAGGAGAGTGAGTGGGAAAGAAAGAATCAGGACAAATCAGGTTTTGGGAAGCAAATAAAATAAAATTCTGATTTTTAGTGATCATAGGCTTGAGTGGAGCTTGAGAGAGCAGGTAGCAGAGCAGTTTCACAGGGAACTGGCAATGGGATTTACTGTCAGCCAGCTGGCTCAAATACTGGCTGGGTGGGAAGAGTTTAGAATGCATTGTAATTTTACAGACATCCAGAAGCCCTTGTGGAAGCCTACTTCATCATGATCAATTGCTTCCACCAAAGTACTGCTCGGGCTGGCATTCAGAGCTACATCTGAAGTCAAGGCAGGGAAGAGCAAGGCAAAGCTTCCTCAGCTCCCTATCACAGGAAAGGGCAGTGACAGAATGGCACTGCTAAGTCACAGAAGCTGAAGATGCAGAATGTTTTTACTAAAAACATGTTCTAGCCTTTGTACAGCAAGGAAAAGAATCTGAGGTTTGCATAGGTGTATATTTTCAGTCTGTTACTCACTTCACAAGTTTTACTGCATGGCACAGTTAATAGGATTGAAATTTGGTTTTCTCAGGCAGCTCACATTCTTAAAAATTATCATTTCTTCCTAAAATCATTTTATGAAATATGAGATCAGGAGGGATATATATATATATATATATATATATATATATATATATATATATATATATAAGGACTGTTTTACCATTCCTGGCACTGAGTTGTGTGTGATCTCTCATTGCATTGCAGCCAATAAGTAATTTGCTCCATATTCATAATGACAGAAGGACCCAGCCCAGAACAGGCAAGAATTGTAAATTATTATTATTTACAAATTATATTATATTACTTACAGATAAAGCCAGAAGTGCTATCTTATCTGCTTAGCCTTTCATGGATTGGTGTAAGGAAAGGACTAATAGGCACCAACCTGAGTAAAGGAACTGGGCTGTAACAAGTTACTTGCATTTCAACCAAGGAGAGAAAAGCTATTTCAGAGAGTCATTTGCAAACAGCAAATTTTAAGAGCTGCACTAACACTGAGATTTTAATGAAATTCTGTAGCCTACAGGCATACAATGTTTTTATGTAAACCAGCTTAAAGATGAGCTGTTCACCATCAGCATTTGCAAGTAAGCAACATACTTCAGAAAAACTTGCAATCGTCAAAGCATTTTAAACTGTGTGGTAGCTCAGTTCATAATTAGAAACCAAGTTTGCTTTCAGATCTTGAAGTACTGATTGCAGGCAAAAGAAAATACATGGTTACCTATTTATGACTGAGGTTACATGAAACAACTTCTGAAATGCAACAGTTATATCAGCTTAAGATCTAAAATAACAACTATGTTTTAAAACTACTTGTCACCTTGGATACAGTTGACTAAATGATTTTCTTATAAAAATCAGTTAGTATATCTACAGTGTTTTTTCTGTCACTGTTATTTGTTCTCACTTCAGAACATTATGACCAAACAACATACTATTTCTCCCGTCCCTCCAAGTAACTCCCCCTTTTTCCTCAGCCAGTAAAATGAATTAATTGGTTATGAAAGTACAAACTTACAGAGCAAGGATCTTTCAAAAATAGCAGGTAGAAGCATGATCCATCAAAAAGGAAAAATGGGCAGAGCTCGGACTCCTTTCCCTATTCCTATTTACAGCCACTCAGTCATCCCAGATGAAGCAAATGACTCCTGCCTGTCCAGTGTGACAGTGACATCCTTTAGGCTTCTCAAGTTAATTGTCTCCTGCAGCAGAAGCCTGTGAACCACCAACTCCTTGCTTTTATCAGGGCAACGTTATTTTAAGTTCTTAACTAAATACCCATGACTGCATTATGCCTTCAGGCACAGCCTTGAGAAAGAGATAATTTATGAACTTCAGATATAGCCCTAGGAGGCCAATTGCCTCAAGCACAGCCCTCTACACCACAAATTTTTATTCCCCTTGATCTTGAAGTATGGGTGGAAAAAACATTGATACTGATTAGCAGAAGTGGAAAATCACATCCATCTTACAATCACTTATTAGTGCTTAGAAAGGTGTAAGCCACAACTTTATGCCTGCTCTGTGAAGAGAGAAAACAGAATGAGAAAGGACACCTCTCAACTCCAAACCCAGCTAAGCACAGATATTAGGGAGGAGTCACATTTGTATTTACATCAGAGAAAGTTTAGTTTAAGACAGTTGCTACAGCATTTCTTGGGCCAGTCTTTGATCACTTTTGATAAGCATAACTGAATTTCATGTTAGAAACAGCAGCATTCCCTTGAGTCAGCTGTTCACATTTTTACTCAAGAACCACCCTTGAAGATATGAGCATGCCAAAACTGAACCTCTATGGAGCTCACCATTTCCCCACTCTTCCTGCATATTATGCCCATTCTGTCACTACTCAGCATACCTATTGTAACAACTGTTTTTCTTCTTTTTGAAATATCAGCTTTTGTTCATCATCTATTTCCAGTGTAATAACTGGAGAAGAAAACTGCAGTAATCACAAAATCAAACATGGCTTTCCAAAATCCATCAATTTCAAAGTATCTTACTTGATACCAGCAAATAAACGGGGCTACAGATAGGTTACATTAAGTTAAAATACACTGATTGTAAAAAGATCAGTGAGCCAAATGATAGGTACATTGTATGACTGTGCTATGCTTTCATGTGCAATAAATTTATGTAACTGTGGGGAAAAAATTACTGTGAATCAGATACTACATATGTGCAGGTGAAACATTAACATAGTGACATTTCAAGGAATGCAAATACTACGTTTAAACATTCAAGGGGACAAAGAATTGTAAGCAGCATGAGTGAGAGACTGCAGAATTACAAAGGTTTATTCCCTAGCAAAATACACCAAGATGTACACTATGGGACTGGAAATAATGGTCTTCAAATGATCGTTAGTTCCTATCAATCAAAAACTGCCATACAGACCGCAATATGTCAGTCACCTGAAAACATCTGCCAGGTGGCCACTGCTTTCTCTCTGGCTTTGTACTTTCATGCTTGGACACAGAGTGCACATTACAGATGTTTGCTTCACTGGCTGGTGCTTACATTTTCAAGCCTTCAGAGCTGCTGTTCTGACAGCAGTAGCTCCCAGCTCACTCAAGCCTATCCAAGCTGAAATTGCTGCAGTCACACAAACAAGTGACAGACAGGAAACAGTGTTTTATTTTTTTATAGTTAAAGACTCAGGTCTCAAAACACAGCACACTCAACTACAGAGTTTGCTGCACTATGAAAGGGAAACTCTAATGCAAATCCTCAAAAGCCTGAGCAAGATCTAACAGGTGTTATGTGTCAACACTCAGTAGGACAGGTACACAGTGCAGACTGCAGATAACCTAAGCTATTTTTAAAACACTTTTTTAGAAATAGGCTTGCAGAGAACCTATAAAAGAATCTAAAGCAGAGTGAAAGGGCATCTGAAAAAAAAGGAAGAATTAACAGAGTATTCTAGAGTAAATTTGCTTTGAAACACCTGCACATTCATAACATCTACTATTGCTGATTTGTAGTCAAGTATCTACTGAATACCAGTTTCCCCCCTCAAACTTGGACACTTACTTATATATACAATATATACTTTTGGCACTTAATCTAATGTTGGCACATGCATTCATACCTCCTACAGCCCCAAGCAAGTGATTCTAAACCTTAGCATGTCTATAAGCAACATTTAAAAAGGAAAATGCTGTGGCTCTTCCTTTCAGTCTGGAACACAGGACATCTGATGTTTGTGCTTGGTGTAAGGCTGGAGAACCCAGGCATCCTGCAGAACCTAGGTCACTGCTTTACTGCCTCTAGTAGAAACACACAGCACTCAGCATGCAGGATGAAATGCACTGATGTCAGGAAATCTGGGTTCTCTCTGAACCTCTTTGAACCTGCAACCCAGTCCAAGAAGATAAGACTGTGAAACAAATCCTTTCATTAAGTGGTTTTCATGATAATGAGACTGTTTGGTTACAGGAGAAAAGAGTGGTCTTCTGTAAAGCAGTGTTCAAGAGGACACTCAATACAAATTCTAACAAAGCTCATTACCATCCAGGAGTATCTATCTCAGCAGCAGTTAAATTCCTAACAGGTGTATTAAGGCTGGTGAATCTGTCTGCAGATGTAAGGCACCACATGCATACTTCTGTACTGACCTGAAGGGACTGAATCAAGCAGGTCATCAGAGGATTTAGCTCTACTTATTACTTAAGCTGCTGTCAGTCAAGTCACACTGAAATTGAAAAGTACATTACCAATTTCTTTCAAAGCATTTGCTCAGATGTTCCCTGTATCAGTTTATTCTTAAATCACAGACAGTTTTGTGCCTTAAAAACTCCTGTGCTGTAAGCCTGTTCTTCCCAGTCTTAGAAAGCCCACTGACAGCAAAGCATTTGGTCCTGCACCTTGGCACCTTGCTCTGCAATCACGAAGAAAGGAACTCAATGTGCTCAAACGTGCCTGTGCCATCACTCATCCAATTATGACAATTCTGCAACTTAAATAGTCTAAGAAACAACTCATGACACAGAAGTCATACAAGCATATTTGGAGGCAACATGTTTTAGCTCACCAACCAGGTCAGAAGGAATCTGTATTAAAAAAATACAGTAAGTGTGGGGTATTATCAAAGGTTTTTTTATTAGTTATGATCATCATTAAACATGTCTTTTTTTAGCAGTGCTGAGAGCAGAAAAAGAAGGGTTTTTCTTTCATGTACTGCCTCCAGGAATTTCAGTCTGAAAAGCAAATACTTGAACTCTCAGCTGCTGTGAACTGGCATCGCCTTCTGCTAACGGAACTGTACTTGTTTGTGCACATCACATGCAACCTACTGTGGTTCTCTACTTGTGTATGTATAGTCCAGACCTGAAGTCTCAAATAGGCTCTGAGGATGCACACATTTGTCTCCCTGCAAAAAAGCACATAAGCTGTGCTTCTGGTCTTCAGAGAAAGCACAGTCCCCTTGTATGATGCTGTGGAAAACATCCAGCTGCTGGCTGCTACACTAAGAATTCAGAACAGGCATTTCCAGTACTGTTTTATATTTTTTCACTTTCCCACCTTCTTGTAGCCTCGTGGTATATACCTACCATAAACTCATCATTACAGCCTCAGAGTCCTATTTGCAGATACTTTGTTGGTACATATTCATTTGAGTCAGCTGTCAGCATACAGCAATTTTTGTCAGCTTTGAAAAACCACTCCAAAACCTGCTTAATGTTTTTAATTTATTACAGTGCCTGAACTATAGATTGCTTGCATGATAGCTGCTAACATCCCAATTCATCTTTTGTTAAAGCCAACTGAAAAATTTCAGCTGATTTCAGTAGATGGAAACGATACCAATCTCTTATTATCCTTCCAAAAGAAACAGTCATCCAAGCTGTAATTTGTTCATTTCACAACCATATATTACTCAGCCTTTCTCCAAAATATTTCTAAACTTCACACAGTATTTCTGTTTGAAATAAACTTGCTGCATGTCCTACCAACCAGATTATGTACTCCACAGTACATAATGCATACAGGTCAGCTAAATCATTTTACACGTGTCAAAGATATATTATTTAGCATTTAAGTGTATCTCAAATGCAACAAATTTAACAAATTTAGAAAAAGAAGTATATCTTACAAAGCAAAATCATATTCTATTTTCCAAACTGTACAAAGCTGAAATGGGCTAATTCAGAAGCAGAAAATTTATCTTTGCATGCATTTTATATATTTAAAAGGTTCCCGTGGACTCGTTTTCTAACAGAAGAAAGCAGAATATGAGATTTTTTTATCTATCATAGAAGTTCAGCACATTTTGTAGAGAAGCAGAAATTACAGGGGTTCCTAATAGCAGTGTTAAGGCTGCGTTGGGAAGTCATTATTAAGTCAGTTTTCAGGGCTTCACAGCTTCATCACAAAACACCCATGTATTGGTTTTAAACTACCAAAGCAAATTTCATTTCAGAAGCAATATTTTTAGTTATTTTTCCTTGTTGTAAAAGTGCAAAGAGAAAAAGAGAATAATCAAATTTTCATACTTTTCAATGAATGCATATCTTGAGAGTTTATAATTTTAAATCATCAAATTCAGATACTTTTTTGGTGAAGTCCTTGTCCTGTTGTTAATTTAAACATTAACAGCTAGTTCTCCTGACTGTAGTAGAGAAAGAATTTCAATCTGCTACTGGAGAAATTCATATCCTGCTGCCCACAGGGATGCTCTAGAAGAACAAGTGCCTTCTCCTATTTAATGTATGCTCTTCTTGAGGTTGTTCCAGTTGTAACATAATGCAAAATTGCTCAGACCACACTGAAGGACACAGAACAACAGCTTGAATACATATGAACATGTCCTCTGCACTAGAACACGATTAGTAAAAAAAACATCCCATCTTTCAGCTAAAAGCAGTCCCACACTTGAGCCCCACACTTCTCAAATCTCTGGATAACATGACCCAAAGCAACCCTACAATTACTTGCCATCAGCTAACTTGCTAACAGGTAAAGACAGTCAGAATTAACACCCAAACACGAACTAGGCTGAAATTGGTAACAAGGACCAGGGATCAAATAGTGCCTCCAGAAATGGTGTGTTAATGACAGGCTGCTTCTGGCAGAGGCAGCATGGACAATGGAGGGGTAGCAAGGTGTTAAATACCACAGATGAGTCTGCTGTATGTGTCTCTGAACTGAGCCTGAATCCTGTAGTGTGCTAAGTACAGAATATTATATATTTATATACATAAATCCAGAAACCCTAGGCAAGCTATGGGAAGGAAATAGCCCAATCCCCCCATGGGAGAGTATCAGAGTATCAGCTCGTGCTAGTTCCTAGTGTTTTCTGGAGTAACCCAGGTTAAAAAGTGAATTCAGTAGCACTTAAGTGCTTTCAGTAGATTGGACAAATATCTAGCTAGCAGGGAGACAAACCAAGACTCTGAAATATCTACAGGCCCCTGAAACACCCTGATGTGTTCCCACCCATGGACTTATTTTAAGGGATTCGAGAAAGAGAGCAGAACTGTAGACAGACACCACAAGCCTGAGAAGCCTGTGCTAGACAACCGCAGCATTAAAATACTTTGCTGAGCGCAGACTGATTCTCAAAGCCAGAGGCAGTAGAGAGAGATGCACATGAGACCTTTTCTTCACAAAAGCAACTTCCCTAAATGTTCTGCCTGCTGGGTTTAGAATCGAGAGTCCTTACCATGAGCTGCTGGGAAGACTCTCTGGTGCCCCTCTACTGCAAGAAGATTATATATTTATACACAGCGCTTCTTCTCTGTGTTTACACTCTCCACCTTCCGTGTCTTATACTGCTGCCAATCAGGAGTCTCTGCCTGGGGGAACACTGCTGTCAAGTTACAACATCCACAGTTTAAATTCTGATATATATGCATCACTCACTTTCTGTCCCCACCTCTACATCCTTTCTGTAACACAGCCGCAATTTGCTTCATAACCAAAATCTATTTTGTTTCTCAAGATGCAAATAGCCTTAAAAAAATATAACCTAGAGACAGAGAAAGGCCACCTCTGAAAATGAAATAAGACTTGATTCAATGTAGTCAACATTGAAAAAAAAAAATAAAAAAAAATCACTAAAGAAAAAGTTGCTCAAAAAGAAACTTTATTCTCGAAGATATTCAAAATTTCACTAGGAGATTTCTTGAGCAACCTGCTCAAACTAGATCTGCCCTGAACAGATAACCTCCAGAGGCTCATTGCACCCGAAATTATTCAACGACCGCATTTATAGCTTCCTTACAGTGTAAAGGCACCTGTAAAAGGAAACAAGATTATCAGTATATGCAACATAATCACTTAAAGCTCCCTTAATATGGGCCCTGACTGAGAAGGCATCAGACTTGCAGCTCCTATTCTCAGGGATGAGACAAGAGCTGTAAGTGATCTGTGACAGCTCATCCCACACAAGTAAACATGTCACCTCCTATGCTTCTGCTTCCTACCATCTGAGAAGTGAAGAAATACATGGTAGATGCACAGGTCCCGCCATGAAGGAGAAATGTCTGGAATTAATACTTGTTCTGTGGTGCTGAGATCTTATACCAACAAGGCAGACTCCTGAAAGATTTTTGCATCCATGAACTGAAATTATATCCTAAGTTTAAAAAACACAAATACATTGCTTTCTACTCATAATTAGTATGAAAATTATTGAAACGAGACTTACTACCTCAGCACTGTTTTGGAGCAAATATAACCTTTTAATTCATGTGCTGATAACCCTTCCAATCACAACTGCTTCCCACTTACACTGCATTCATATTTGACATGAACATCATCTTCGTTTTTCTACCAAAAAAACTCCACTTGGGTCAAAATCTGCACCTGGGCTCTCTGTATATGGTTGCGTATGTAAGGTGCTGAGCTTGATGGAACACAGGTGCCATGTGCAAGTACTCCTTAATGATTTCAGTGGGAATTCAGTACCAGGTTCAGAAACATGTCCAATGGAGGTATTCAAGGGAAGAGCACAGGCCACTATACAAAAGAGAGGGAATCTATCTTCCATGGCAATTTCATCAAATTCCTAGACAGTACCATCTAACAGAGACTCACCAGTAGTACTTCACATTGGCAAGGACTAATATGTGAAACAGAGATAATACTGTAATCTCTTGCTGAAAGCAGCAGAATGATTATCAGTCACAAAACATTAGCTAAGTTATACAGATCCATTAAAATAAACTATGAGAAGACTTCAGCACCCATCCTGTGGAATACAAAGTTGCAAATTTCAAAGAATGAAAGCAGTATTTGTTCAGACACTCCTCAAATACTAGATGAGAATGATACAGTTGCTAGCCACACCTCTCCGTTTCAAGACTCCCTCTTCATTTCTTCAAGTACACTCCTGGATGACACAGAAGTTAAAGGAAAAAAACACATTATATGGATGAGTTCTGAAGCTAAAGCAAGTACAATGTGTCTGAGGATATGCTGATGTATGATGAGCACGCGCTATTCCCTGTGGCATTATGCCCAGTACCTACCTGATATCTTCAGCGGGACTAAAGAAGAGAATGAGGCAGAGAAAATCAGAACTTAAAGCTGCCCACAAATTTTAACACAGGGGCATGGAAAGTATAGGGCATTCCCAGCTCCTGATACTATTTGAGTGAGAACTGTTGCAAGGAGCATACAACCTCTTTTCACTTTCCTGGAGTGGCAGAACTTCTGCCTGCCCCCATCCCTATCTGTTTCTAATGAAAGGTGCTAACAAGCTCAAAGCACCTTTTACCCAAGGTTTGAAATCACAGGGTATTGCATCTCCCAACAGGTGGTACACAGGGTGCTTCAGGTAATACTTTGCCTTAGCTTACAACTGGGGGCCAGGCCTCCTCACTTCACTCTCTGGTCATCAGGCTCCTGAAAAGTATTGGCATTTATTTCCATCATGCTTTGTTTTACCCAGTTCACTGAGCTCAAGGTGTTCAACACCAGGCAGAGCAGGTGGTGGGCCCTGCTGTCTGTGAGGTCACCTGGCAGCACCAGGACAACAGCACCCTTCTGCCTACATACATGAGACAAGACAAGCTGCAGGAAAATAACAAGGCAGAAGGCATAATAAGGCACTGATAAAACTGAGTCTTTGTTGTAGGCAGTGGATCAGCTACACAAGAGTTGGGATGACAGATTACAAGGGAAATTAGTGCTGTCCCTCACAACATCTACAAAAGTAAACAAATAGATCCAACACATTCACAGCTGGCTCTAAATATTAAGAATGGAAAAGAACGGAAAAATTCTAGCTCTTTCAGTACCACCTTTTGTCAGGCTTATTACAGAAAGCTATAGCAGCCCTACAGACACCTCCCCTCTCTTCACAGAGGAAGAACTTCCAGAAGTTACAATCTCTAAAGAACAAAAGGCAAAAAAATGCACTATGTAGTCAGGCATGCTCCAGAACTCAGTGTAATTAGCATTAGAATTGTCATTAAACATCACTGACATTCTTCACCATTGCCTCAAGAAATATAAGATGTTCAGTCTTGGATGCACTGGTAGAATGGCCTTGTTTAACGTTAAGTAGTTGACACAATAAGCTCTGGTCTCAGCTACTGGGAACTGCAGTTCTGTGAAGAAAGACTTGCTCTGACTTCAGAATGCCTAGGATAAAGCATTCTTTCTCATTTAAAGCTTTTCAGTTCACCCTGGCAGAACTTTCTAAAATTCCTACTGCCAGCATAACCAAGCACTCACTTCAGTCTCAGCTTTATGCATGTAAACTGCAAAGGAAAACAGAGAACAAGCACAGTGGAGCAAGACAGGTAGTCCCAGCCTGGTGTCACCGCGCACACATGCTGTGTTACACAAATAAACAAACAGCCCCCATCTCCACAGTACAAACAAAGTACGTCCAAGTGTCAAAAAATGCTGCGGAAATTGAAAGATGGAGGAGAACCTGATTTGCAGTTTCACAGTTAAGTTACCACAGTTCCACCAAGCAGAAAGCTAAGAAATAGCTGTCTCCTGTCTTCCTATCTTGTGAGGATTGACCTATGCTTCCATTCATGATAGGTTGGTGGCTACAGTCCTGGCACAGAAAGACTTTGTAAGATTAAAAAACAAAACAAAGCAAAACAAACAAACAAACAAAAACCAGAAAATGATGGCAAAGATTAAAAGGCTCATCAAAGGACACAAAAAGACGGTTCTTGAAGAATCACAACAGCTCTGAACTGGGAAATGCCTTCAGCCAGGATCAGACAGTTCTCTCCCAGTGTTAAAGCCTTGAAGCCTTAAAGGTAAGTATTAAAGCACTACAGGGCTACCAGGCTGAGAAAATATGAAAGAGTGATGAAAAGTGTGATGTCGATATACAGGGTGGAAAATAATGACAAAGTATTGAAGAGACTAGTACATGTGCAAGGAGAGATGCAAACAGTGAATGCACACTTTTGGATATGAATCTCTTTTGCTACTTCATATCTGTTTTTTTTTGTTGTTGTTGTTTGTTTGTTTTTATGGGTTTTTTTTCTGACACCTTCAACAATTCAGCTATTTAGTTTTATTAAAACCATTGAAGATGATACTTCTGTGTTGCTTCAGCTGTATCATCTGTGATCTCTTTAAGCTTAAAGTCTAATTTACTTACACACGCTTTAACCAGTGAAGTGTAAGTGACTTGAAATACAAAAATTTTAAAAAGGCTTCAGCTTTGTTACATCATATGTTGATATGATTGCATATCATTTATTTGGAAACCTTTGAGGCTGCTACATCCTTCAGTTATTTGTACGTTGAAAGTGGCCTTTAAATCAGCTGCCTAAGATAGATTTTCTAGAAAAAGCCCCACATAAAAGGGCTGATACCAGTTTTGTTTCATCTTTATGTTCATATTCCATAAATGCACACATACATAGTATATATTGACCATAACCCAGTCATTATTTTCCCTGACTACCTGCTATCTGTAGGTATACCAGAATCTCAGAACTCTAACTTACTTAGTTGAATGCCCTTTTTACTATGAAATCTATTTTAATTCTCAAGTCCAACAGCAATTAGTAACTATAACTGGTCTTTGAAAGGCATATCATCTGTTTTTGATAAAAATGCAGCAACAACAGTAATAAATGTAATATATCAAGTTCAGCATAAGCTTTCACATTTGTGAACTGTTTTCCTGGTTGGTAAAATTATATACTGAAAGTCTCATGAGTTAACAGAGGTTCCAGGTATTTTAATATCTTTGATGCAATTATAACTTTTGTCAAAACTTCTATCATAATTTTAAAGATATGACAGTTTGGTACTGTGCTTACAGAAAAAGGCTGCACTGCCCCTTAGTGAAATGGTTTCTTGTACCCTTTCTTTGTATTGTTGTTTAGGCAAAAAAATCATGCCACAAATTTCAACAAAGTAGAGCATGTTTACTTTCCAGGTAAACCCATTACAGGCTCATTCTTTCATTGCAGTGCCCTCCAAGTCTTGACACAAAGCGCACTTCCCTAGTGTCACATAGCCCCTTCTCTCCCGTTTACTCTCCCGAAGCCCCAGACAATTTGTGTTTACCATGGATTGTTGCTGTTTACCACTGGTTGTTATAAAGCTCAAATTGCTAAGCTTCTGCAGAAATACAAAACTGGACATAGCATATTGTTGCTTCCACAGTTGTTAAGGGTTTTGGTTTGCTGAGTATTAATAGATGAATTCTGTTCCACCTGCATTCATGACATAATTTGTAAGCAGTTCTCTCTCTGGCTCACACCTGTTACGTATCTGTCTGGCAACACTACACTGCAAGTTCATGGGATGGCAACTGGAAAGGAATATGCCTCTCTGGGAAAGATATTTAACACTTTCCAAGGTAAAAAACTAGACCATTACAAACAAACTCAAACTTTTTGAAGTGACATGGTATCTGAAAATGATAGAAAGGTATACATCAAGAAATTTCTTTTGTTTTGAAAAGTATGAGTTCCCAAACCAGGCTATCAGTAAATCTGAATAAATAAATAAATAAATAAAATATATTAAACAAGTACCACCAAAACACAGAAATGTGTACCAAAATGAGAGGCACTATCCAGGCACTATCACAGACCCACCACACAAAAAGTATTTGCCTAACTGAGACTGTAAATATACCTGAAAAAGCAAACATTGGTGTATCAGCTGACACAACCCACTTAGAGCTTAAAGAAAGAGCTAAACATCCAAAACCATAGGATTTCAGTTTTATAAAGGCGCAATTAGTGCAGTTCACACAAAAAAGTTTCAATCTCTCACCACAGATTTCTCCTGATGCACATCTCTCACAGTACTGCTAGTCTCTTTTCCCATAGTGAGTCCTCCAGGTCAATGTTTTTTGCCCGTAATTATAACTACTTCTGATTGAAGAAAGATTTCTGTTGTGAATGTCCATTAAGCTCTTTACTTCAAGCTGCTGGAAACAGCATAATGGTAATTTTCTCAAATGTTGTTGAAAGACACCCAGTGGGGGGTACTAAAGACTAACTGCTGACAAAAGCAAACTTTGACTTCTGAGGTTGGACAGAATGACTTCCATAATCCCTCAATGGGACAGTCACGTTACATAAAATATGAAATCTTTATACATTCCAAGAACAGCTACCGAGCCCTTCTGTCTTAAGGTTTTGGGAACTTAGAATTTAAACTCGTGTAGGAATGATTCTTCATTTTGCCATGTTATGATTTCCCGTTTATCATGGTACTTTTCAGGTACAATGGGCCAAACAATGCAGTGTATACCATAACCTTTTCTAAAGCACTGTGTAGCTGCCAGTGTTGACTCACAACATACACCAAAATACAGATATTTACTGGCAAAAGTAAACACAGAAATGATAGGTTACCTTTGCAAATGAAAGCTACTCTGTTCTATAGAGAATGAATACTAAGCAAGATTCCAGTCAATATCAAGTTAAAGAAAATATAACATTATGCATAGAGAAACAATGTGGGCACCTTGAAATGAATTGCTGGGTCTTAGCTACCTATTATATCCTTTAACCCCTAGTAAATAAAAAAAACTGCCTAAGTCAGAAAGTGCTCCAGCAACATATTAACAGAAACTAACAATACTCCAGCTGGGGGAGTCATTAACACTTACTTATCTTTATATGATTTTCCACATCTCCATCAGTGTCTATTTTTGGAGAAGGATACCATGTCAGGTTAACCTTTGACTAACATGGCAATTCTTATACTGCATTACTACTTAACATATTCTTGTCCTGTCCCCAAGGTTGTTTCTGAAAAAGAAGGCGGGTTTCTTAGATGAGACTGATTTTGACTATCAGTGTCTTTCTGTCCAGAAAACCTCACAACATTCATGTGTGTTGTGCAAACATAAAAAATACAATATCAGTCTAAAAAAGAAAAGTCTTAAAAGATGGTGGCCTACACAGTTGCCTCTGGAAAGAAAACACAGAAAACTACCAAGCACTGCAGTTTTTAACATAATGTTTAATCAATTAAGAAGCTGTGTATTTTCCTCCAGAATTCTCAACAATGAGCAGGAACTCTCAAACATGCTGCTACATAAATATGATTCAGTCCATGTGCATCAACCTTTTTCACTCTGTTCACTTCTCATTTCAATAGTAAAGCAGCTCTAAGTGTATCTACACGTGCTATTATTTACTACTTCCTACTTCAGTGTCCTCTAATCTGGACAGGGCAATAATTTGTCCTTCATAGGACATAATCTCAGAGCTGAGATTCATATTCTAATGTTGGCAGCATAACAAATTACCAAGAAGCTGCAGATCATGAAAACATGAGCTGCCCAACTACAGTGTAGTATGACTTAGTTTTAAGTGTCAGTGAGGGATGGCTATGCTAAGCTATGTATTCTCATATTAGGGCAATTTAAGAATGTACACAAAATCAATTTACAGCAGTTACTATGTCTCAGTTAACAGAGACAACTAATTATGCTGCCATAATTAACTGTGCACTTGAGCCCTTAATGAAATGTGGCCCACCGGAAGAGACTTTCTCGTAAGGATTTCTCACATTGACTCTTTTCTCTTCTGCTTTTATCAATAAACTGAGACACTAAGGCCTCTTCAAAATCCTGTTCTACAATATTACATCTTCTCCCCACACTTCTTTAACAGTTAAAAGCATGATCAGTTTCACAGACTGATAACTGAAGATCAAATGAGCAGTTGCAAATTTATCACATTTCAAAGGTTAAATCCTATGAAGTATTTCTGCTCACAGGTGTGTGGATAAATGACTGCTGAATTCTTATGAGAGACTAAGAACAGTCCTTGATCTGGTACAGCTATTGAGTATCAGTTGACTTGAACACTTTGCTACTACCACACAGGCAAATATCATATTTCTAATTCAGAGGGCATTTCT
Organism: Coturnix japonica; assembly: GCF_054131305.1. NCBI lineage: Eukaryota > Metazoa > Chordata > Aves > Galliformes > Phasianidae > Coturnix > Coturnix japonica. The sequence goes on from NC_140664.1 coordinate 59,316,416, forward strand.
GTTCTTCTTAATACATTCAAAGTTATGGCAACATTTTTGGCCTTTCCTCCAGGATGTATTAGGTGTAACACCATCACAAGAACAACTCAACAAGGAGTTCAATTATCTTTCTGCAATGGCTGAATTATACTATAGTAAAACTGAAAAAATACTTACGCTCCACAAAGTAAGAACTGGCATCTATCTTCCAGACAATCTGACCACGATGAGAACCATTGACTCCACGGTTCTTGTAGTCCAAAAAGTTTTCAGACAAGACTTCGTCTACAAACAAAGAAAACAGTATCACCAACTGTTGTGACAGTGTGCATAACAGAGAGTCAGGCTAAAAATTCGCCTTTGGCTTTACAGAACATACTATAGCTGCTAGACAGCTTGGCACCACATGTTAAGAAATTTGCTTTCTCATTTATATTTTAAATCATTGCAGCTCTTCTTAAAATCACAGCTTTTCATGGATGTAATTTTGAAAGACACATCCCTATAAAATTCTCAAACATAAAAACATCTTGTTTAATATAGATCAATCCCTATCTAATTAAAAATAATTGTCTAGCCACTATTCCTTGTCCTGCATACCACCGAGAAGAGCCTAAACACATCCACGTGCCTTTAGATCTTTATAAAGATTAATGAGATCTCCCTTCAGTCTTCTTTTTCCCAGACTGTACAGACTCAGGTTACTCAGCCTTTCCATATAAGGGAGATGCTCCAGGTCCCAAATAATCTTTCTGGCCCTTCACTGGGCTCCTTCTAGGAGATCCCTGTCTTTTTTGAACTGAGGAGACCAGATCTGGACAGAGTATTTTAAATGTGGCCTCACCAGTGAGACCAGAGAGGGAGAAAAAGAGAATCTACCCCCTGTGGAAGAAGGGATGGGCAACTCAGAAAGAGTACAGAGAAGTTCTTAACATGTGTAGAGAAAAAAACAGAAAGGCAAAAGCCCAGCTTGATCTCAACCTGGCCACTGGGGTAAAAAATGAACAAGAAATTCTTTTACAAATACATCTACAGTAAGAGGAAGACTTTTTACTGGATGAGGCTGGGAATGTGACCACTGAGGATAAGGAAAAGGCAGAGGTTCTGAACGCCTTCTTTGTATCTGTCTTTAAAGATTGGACTAGTTATTCTCAGGTTTCTCCATTCTCTGACCTGGTAGTCTTGGCTGGGGAGCAGACAAAACCCCCATGATTCAGGAAGAAAGAGTCAGGAACCTATTACTTCAACTGGACTGTCACAAGTCCATGGGGCCAGATGAGATTCACCTGAGAGTGCTGAGGGAACTGGTGGAGGAGATAGCTGAGCTATCAGTACTCTTTGTTGACTGGTGAAGTCCCGGAAGACAGGAGGCTTGGCAATGAGACTCCCATCTACAAGAAGAGTTTTAAGGAGGACCCAGGGAACCACAGGCCTGTTAGCCTGACCTCAGTGCCAGGGAAGGCTATGGAGAAGACTGTCTTGAGGGATATCATGTCATCATCTTTATTGATGACCTGGATGAAGGCATTGAGTGTACCCTCAGTAAGTTCGCAGATTACACCAAGTTGGCTGGAAGTGTGGATCTGTCTGAGGGTAGTGAGGTCCTACAGAGGGATCTGGACAGGCTGGATATGTGGGCAGAAGCCAATAGGATGAGGTTCAACAAGACCAAATGCTGGGTCCTGCACTTTGGCCACAACAACCCCAGGCAACACTACAGGCTTGAGGCAGAGTGGCTGGAAGACCGTGTAGAGGAAATGGACCTGGGGGTATTGATTGATGCTCAGCTGAACGTGAGACTGCAGTGTGCCCAGGTGGCCAAGAAGGCCAACAGCATCCTGGCCTGTATAAGAAACAGTGCTGCCAGCAGGAACAGGGCAGTGATTGTCCCCCTGTGGTCACCTCTGGTGAGGCCGCACCTCGAGTACTGTGTCCAGTTTTGGGCCCCTCACTGCAAGAAAGACATTGAGGCCTTGGAGCATGTTCAAAGAAGGGCAACAAAGCTGGTGAGGGGTCTGGAGCACAGGCCTTATGAGGAGAGGCTGAAGGAGCTGGGATTGTTTAGTGTGGAGAAGTGGAGGCTCAAGGGAGACCTTATTGCTCTCTATAACTACCTGAAGGGAGGTTGTAATGAGCTGGGGGTCGGCCTCTTCTCATGTGTAATCGTGATAGGACTAAAGGGAATGGCTTCAAGCTACGCCAGGGGAGATTCAGGCTGGACATTAGGAAACACTACTTCTCTGAAAGAGTGGTCAGGCAGTGGAACGGGCTGCCCAGGGAGGTGGTGGAGTCACCGAGACTGAAGGTGTTCAAGGAACGTTTGGATGTTGTGTTGAGGGACATGGTTTAGTGAGAACTATTGGTTCAACTATTGGGTGGACAGGATGATCTTGTAGGTCTTTTCCAACCTTGGTGATTCTTTGATTCTGCGATTCTGTGAGTATCACGTCCCTTGATCTGCAGGCCATGCTCAATTTTATTCACTGCTGGATACTGTTGGCCTTCTTGGCCACAAGGGCACACTGCTGGCTCGTAGCCAAACTGTAGTGCACTGGAATACCCAGGTCCTTCTTTAGAAAACCACGACTGATAGCAAAGTGCTGATCAGTTGAAGCTTTTTGGGACACTTGGAGGTTGTCAGGCTACAACACTAATTTTCAAAGATGTCTGTAGCAACGAGTAAGCTATAAAAAGTTGCTGACAGCTTTCAGGCTGAAGGTTGAGAAAGCAACTGCGTTGCATGCAAAGGGCTGTGTGCAAATAACAGGCAGTGAGTCTTAAGTGCAGCCTTCTGTCTGTAAATACTGATTAATTTTTAGTTTGCTTTCAAATTTCAATTTAGACTGTGTCAGCCTACTGTTTTCAAGACAAATCTGCAAGCCCTATCTAGTACAGAGGGTACCAAACATACTCTGGCCTCAAGGTGAGGGTCTGCTTCCTGATGGTCTTTCATTCAACAGATGAAGAACCACTGGTAAACCTTGAATTGTCTCCTGTTTGCTTGTGATTTTAAACTAGCATTCAAGACAACTAAAAAATCACATATTATCACCACACCAAAACAGAGTGTATGGTTTTGATCATTAGTAAATGAAAACAGCACAACAAAAAATAAAACAGACATTTACAGACCACTAGAGACTTAGGGGTAGAGGCCTGAGGCAGGCTGGAATGGCTTCACACTCCGGAGGCTGAAGCAACAGCCCTGCTGGTAATGTTATATCTCCCTGTCATGGCCTTGCTATTCAGCTTCATGGACTTGCCGTGGGCTGCAAAAGCACTTAATCAAGTGGGGAAGGCCCGGTGGCGCAGTGGTAGAAATGCCGCTTTGCAACACCAGGGCCTGTGTTCGAATCCCCCCTGTGGCGCAAGTGGTAGAAGTGCCGCTCTGCTACACAGAGGCTCAAATCCTGGGGGTTGGACTCGAAGATCTCTAAGGTCCCTTCCAACCCGCACGAGACTATTATTTTATTATTATTATTATTATTATTATTATTATTATTATTATTATTATTATTATTATTATCTCTCTTCACAGGAATCAGTGAGGAGCCACATTTCATCAATGAAGGCAGCTCTAATTTTGACAGAGACTTCTAGAAACATCCTCTAATGGAGTCAGCCTCACAACTGAGAAAGCCCTAGGTGAGTGATGCAATTCTGTTCCAAAGACAATTACATTCATATTTAGTCACAAAAAAATTGAGGAAAAATATGATATACTAAATTCTTTATTAGAATATATATATTCTAATATATATATAGAACATTAACATGATATGAATAAAATACATTCACATAAACATGGCATGAATCACTTAATTACCACATAAGTCAATGAAAAAAATGAAAAAGATCCCATCAAAATGAAAGACACCATGTCTGAGAATGGAGTGATGATGTGACAAGTTGCAGAGCTCCACAGACCATCTGAGGCCAGCTCTGATCAGGCTACTTGGAAACATGGGGAAGCATGAGGTGGTGTAGAGACATGAAAGCAGTGCCTGGTACTACCATGGCCACAGGGCTTCCTGTTCCTGAACTCAAGCAACTACTTTGAATGCCGAGCTTGCCACACTGATATAGACTTTGAAATAACTTCCAGAAATAAGACAAACAATACAAAGTAATAAACACATTGCCAGAGATGTCTATATCAATGAGCAGGTTTATCTGTCATATAGAACCAAGCACAGCACTTTTGAAGGCGGTTGATAGGCATACAAAGTCAAGACACTTCAAGAGCAAGGTATTATTCAAGTGTATATATATGCAAAGAGCAACATATTATTCAATTGTATATAAAAGTTAAACAGAGAAGACTTTTAAAATTGAAGAAAACTTCACGTTCACTGAAAGAATAAAGCAGCAGGCACATACCAATGTTATTACTTCAGTTTTACAAAGCTATGCTACTGAAGGAAGAAGATAAGTGGGCTACCAATAATGAAGTATTTAGTGTTGCTCTCTTGAGGGATTTACAGAAGAAAAACTTTTAAAGAGATAGTTAATGATTGAAATGAATAATTATAAACAGCAGTGTTTTCTGCAATACATTTTCCCTTTGTTGACTTGCTAATTGTCAATAATTGTTTTACTACTCCATCTCTCGCTCTTTGTAGAAGTGGAAATTTTTAATCACATTTACACAGTACTTTCCTGTGGTAACCTTCCAAACTCTGGTACAACTTCTCTTCTTCATTTGTATTTTATAGATCCTTTTGTCTTCTTTTAAATGTCGAATTACATTTAAAAGGGGTAGAAAAGTATTTATCTTTGACTGCTTCAGTAAGGACCACCCTAGATATAGATTATCCATTATTATACACTTTATTCTGGGAAGCAGAAGCACCTGAGAAGATTTAAATGTATGAGCTGTGCTCTTTGGTCTGCCAGAGAAAATGCTTTATACTTAAAGGTGACCATATACCAAAATGTTGTGCTGAGATGAAGCCTGCAACCCTGACTACATACAGAGGACATCCTTTATTTCAGGCTTGCTGCTCTCTAGTTTCATCTCTTCTGATGTTTATTTGTCATATTTAGATTCTGGAAGTTGCTGGAGAGGCTCCAATGCCTGCCACATTATTAAGACGCATGACTAATTATTGTTTTTCAAGATATACTGTTTATAAAACATCATTCTTGCTTAAAAAGGCTTAGCTGAGCTAAACAGGGTGGCTTTGTTTAATAAATCACAGACATTTTAGGCCAGAGTTTAGTGGCACAAGAGATCCCAGAATCTGGTATAAAATGCTATATTCACACATACTATCTGTCAGGGCCAGCTGGCTCACACATGGGTTGTTGTCTGCTTCCCACAGCTGGCATAATGGTTACACAAGCTCTGCGTTGCACAGTCTCTCTAATTTGACAGAGATGTCAGCATCTGCCCATATCTGAACCAAATCACATTTACATTGCAAGATGAGCCAGTGGGGATAACTACAGCAAGCCCTCTCCGTTTTGTAGGCACTGGCAGAAAGCTTGGCGGGCCAAGGTAAGAAAAAAGACTGGTCTTCAACTGCATGCTTAAGTTAGAAGAAGAACACGGGAAAGGAAGAAGCAGGCTGCTCTACAGCTACAGCTAACAAGTGAGGATATGAGAAAGAAGAGACCAACTGTTCTCACCAACAAACTGATGTACCCACACTACTGCCTGCTAGGAGAAAGGAATGTTCAGAATGGACAGTGTACAAAGGAAAAGTTCAGGTAGCACAGTGTGTCATGGAAAACATAGAGATATTCACTCACAGACAGCAACCACTGATAAAATACAGGCTTAGGCAGTAGAAAGGATGCTTTAAGGTAAATTTCCAGCATTCTGCAATATGCAGGTGTCACAGGTTACCTAGATTTACCTGTGCCCGTGACAGGGGGGAGCCACCCCGTAGGGCCCCCCGGCCTGGAAAGGAAGGGAAAAGGGGAATGGGAAAAAAAGAACAGTGGCAGCAATCTAAGGAGGAAAACCTATTTTACTAAATATGATATCGGAATACAAGATAACACAATATAATACAATAAGATTGAGACTAATAAATCAAATAAAGCAGAGAGAGAGAGTCCCCGAAAACCGAGAGGCCTACTGTGAGCTCTAGGCGACACAGCTGGAACACTTCCCACTCCCCAAGAAGTCTGAGAGAGAGAGCACTCCAGCCTGGGAGCGAGACTATATAGTGTCCTGGTCCCATGACTTATCCCTAACTGTGATGTGCTCTGGGATATGTAGTCTTCTTCTGTGAACTGCACATTCAGCAAAATCATCCATGCTTTATATGATGTTATGATGTGGAATACTGATAGCAGAATTACAAAATTACAAAACCATGACAGCAGGTCACCCAAGCAGGAGCAGATCCTTTCAGTACCCCCCTGACACACCATACATTTTGTGCTACAGAAAAAAAACAGCATGCTGGTACTGTTTGTTTAGCTCTTACAAAACAGAGAAGCTTGCTATCTGAATGGTAAGTGACCAGGGCAAGAATGAAAGGAATTCATAATAAAATTTATAATGACAATAAAATTTATTTATGAATCTCATGATTTAAAAATCCAGTATGTAGATCCTTCTTCCAGTCAGATGCCCTGTCTGTACACCCTGAAAAACACAGTACCTCCTTCCAGAGAAAGAAAACCATATTTTCAGTCCAGTAGAAATTTAAAGATAGTTGGGATTTTTGAACCAAACAAAATTTACCTCTAGAAAAAAAACGTGTAGGTCCAAATGGGAAGTCTTTTAGTTTTTGAAGGGGTGTATTTTTGAAAGGTGAAAATATGAAAATAAAAGTAGTTGAAACTGTTCAGCAGATGGAATTTACAAATACCTTCTATCAATTAGATTTAGTTGGCAAGTGATACTACTCTGGGCATGCTACTCACCAGATGCAAATATGACAGATATAGCACATTAAGAAATAAAACAGTGTACGTAAAATAGACAGCTGTCTAGATCATTATGCATATATGCATATGTTTGTGTATGTGTGTATCCATATAAACACATATATAGCAGTTACAACATACCATGTGTAAGTGTGGAGATGACACAACACCAAAATAGAAAATAGGTGCATGCAAAGTAAAAAGAATACTCATGATTTCTACTGATAATTCTAATGACAAAGGAATGGAGCTTAAAAACATGTTGCATCTTAATTTCCAAAGGTAAATGGTGAAATGCCTCATTCCACCTGTAGACAGAAAGAAGAGCAGAGATGCTGCTGCTCCCTTTCATGTATTTCATCCAGCAGCTAATGGCTTTTGAAATTTTTTACAGTGAAGCACTGTGATGCATCTCCCTGCCTCTGTTTCTGAAATAAGACTAACCTTTACACTAGCTCTCTGCTTAGCTGGCAGTTCTTACTATAACCTGGATTTGGGCCCACCTGACTGAACACAAACACTTTGCAACCACCCTCAGATCTTCTGAGGCTTCATTTGCTCAGATGGAAAATGGGGAGCTAATTTAGAGAACTGTCATGTGAAGAAGTATTCAGGATGCACTATTCTTTGAATGTCAGCTGGATACAGTGACTGAGCAGGCAGTTGAAGTGGGCTGGAGGGACTGCTGGCAGAAGCGGCTCTCTGCCTGCCCTGCTCTTGGGCACAGAGGTGCCAGCCAGCCAACAGGCCTTTAGAAGTGAAGTGGCTGCAGACCTCCAAAGCTGTGTCAGGGCTGGAGCAGAGACGGGCAAGCCTCTAGCACCTCACATCTCCCTAGAGGAAAAAGGGAAGGTGATGAATGAGTAGAATGAGCAGCCTGCTGGGCTGCAGGGGCCTGAGAAGTAGACAAAAGGACCAAGGCACTTAATTATTACATTAGCATGTGCTTGGGGAACCAGTAGCAATTCTAACAAACCACTTCTTTTTACTGAAACAAATACCTCCAAGTACAGCCTTTACTGCTAAAAATATTCCATGCTGTTGCTTCCATGCTGAGAGATCCCAGCATATCTTACAAGTGCTCTCTGTAGTGAGATAAAGAGTTATCATCGAAGAAAGCTTTCAGATGAAAGACAGTGAACAATTGACAAAAAGCACACTGTTTTTCAGGGGAATTAGGAAAAATTGATAAAAGCTACTCCTCAAAAAGGTCTGTAAAAATGCCACAGAAACTTCAGATGCCATCAGCAGGACTTCAGTATTTGAAAGCTTGTCTGAAATACCCAAAGAGAAACAAACAGAGCTGATACATCTTCCTCAGAAGAAATGAGGTAGTACAAAGTACAAACAGCAGAGTGATCCTTTTGGTCAGTTTGGGTTAAAGAGGGAAGTGAAAGAACAGTGCACCTTCCCATACAGTATTTAGCTGATAAGTACGATGAGTCTATCTTTCCATACTCTCCAAGGACAATAACTGCAGAATAATCTGGGCTACATTTAAATTTAAAAAGTACCTAGTACTAGAAAGGAACACAATATCAGACAGTTTCCTGAACTTGGTACAGTACTCCAGACTCTTATCCATCATTAATTTGATTTAATACTGCATACTACAATACTTAATGCAATTATTACACAAAAATAGAAATCACACTTCATGTCTTGACCCTTTATAAATAAGAAATGCTGCACTGCTGAAATTACTTAAGGTTTTATAGTCCTTAGTTGAACAAATCTGCTTTAGTTTAAAATTTAAAAGTGCTTCACGTCAATATGTATGTCTGTACTATAATCATACATAAGCATACGGGTGAGTCTTGGGACAGGTGCTACTTAACATCTTTATCAGTCACACTGACAGTGGGATTGAGTGCATCTTCAGCAAGTGTGCAGATGACACAAAGCTGAGTGGTACAGTTGATACAATAGAAAGAAGGAACTCCATCCAGAGGGAACTGAAAAGTGGGCTTGAAAAGTGGGCCCATGAGAACAAGAACCTAATGAGGTTCAACAAGGCCAAGTGCAAGGTGCTGCACTTGGATCACGGCATTCCCAGGTATATGTACAGACTGGGACAAGAACTCATTGAGAGCAGCCTTGCAAAGAACTCGAGTGTCCTGGTAGAAGAGAAGCTGGACGTGAGTCAACAGCATGCACCTGCAGCCCTGGAAGACCAATTGTATGTCTGGTTGCACCAAAAGAAGGGGATCAGCCCCTGTGAGGCCCCATCTGAAGTACTGCATTCCAGCCCTGGGGACCCCAGCACAAGAAAAAGTTGTTGGGATGGGTCCAGAGAAGGGCCATGAGCCATGAGGGCTTGGAGCACCTCTCCAGTGAAGAAAGACTGGGGGTACTGTGCTTATTCAACCTAGATAAGAGAAGGTACTGAGCAGACATCACTGTGGTCCTCTAATACTTAAACGGAACTTATAATCGGGAAGAGAACACAATTTTTATACACTCTAATAGTGGTAGAAGGAAGAATTGTTTAAAACTAGAAGAGGAGATATTTAGATTAGAGGTTAGGGGAAACACTTTGTCCAGAAGGTGGTGAGGTGCTGGAACAGGGTGTCCAAAGAAGTTGTAATGCCCCAACCCTGGAGGTGTTCAAAGCCACGTTGGATGCGGCCCTGCACAGCCTAATCTTGCGCATGATTTAGAGGTTAACAACCATGCTCACGGCAGGGAAACTGGAACTAGACTTATGTTTAAGGACCCATCCAACCAAAGCCATTCTATGATTCTACAATTCTATGCCTGTCCCAGATACAGATTTCCAATTTAATGCTCCTGGACTTCCAGATATCTTTCCATAATCATGACAGATGGGACTCATCTGGCTTTTTGTACAGCAACAACTATACTTTAACTATGCATTGCACAATTTTCTCCACACTTACTGACATTTAGCTTTCACTTCAAAGATAAAATGGGAGAGAGGATCACAGAAATGATCATGAATACCTCAGTGCATGTTGAAATCAGAAGATACACAACATTTGGTGAGATACAACATAAAAGAGCTTTTTGTTGTTGGTTTGATGGGTTTTTTTCTTTCTTTTTTTTTTTTTTCCTTCTTTTTTTCTTTTTTCTTTTTTTCTTTTCAGTTCTTAATATATTAACCAGTCCAAAGTTCTTGACATCAGTGGCAACCTTGCTGGTACAATTAGGAAAATGTGGGTTAGGAGAAAACAGCGAACCCATGAAATTGCTTAAGGATAATAAGATAAGGGATGTTACAGGGCTAAGGCAATATAAGGAAATTATATAAAGAGATACAGGAAGATCTAAAATGAAAACAAGAATGGGAGAAATAATCTTCAGTACTTAAAAAATGGACTTTTAGTAATGTTGAAAGACGTAACTGCAGAGAGCAAATTGAATTGAAGATTGTGATCTGATACAGCAGCAAAAGCTCCACATAACTCAGACGTGCACTGAAGTACCATGTTGTAAAGAATCTCTTGAGAATCTTGAGTGATTTTATCTGAAAAATGGCATTCAATTATAAGCTTATTATAACATAGAACTTCAGTGAGGAAATAAATGTCTTTAGGGCCGGCAAGATCTATGGATAAGAAAATATAAAGAAAGATAAATGTAGTCATTACAGTCATCATAAAGAACTATGGGGATATTCGAATATTACAAACAGTGCACTTAAGTGTTACAAACGCTAAGGAGTGAGAAGAATGATTTAGTTTGGTTTAGGAAACAAAGATGACATACACATGCTGAATCTTCAAAAAGCGAGTACTTTGTTTGGATTAACTCTTGTTGGATTAAGCTTCATCGTGTTGAGAGTTACATTTTTGCATCCCACTGTTCATGCTGTGATTGAGTCTACTCAGTCAATGGTCTTTAATTGCTCCGTGGATCAAGCATTTTTGAGGACTGAGGCCATAAACTGACTTTTGGTATTCTCTGACTGCCTGATTTCTTCAAAAATGTTTTAGTGAGTGGTCATTACTGTCTTAATTACTAGTGCAGTATATACAGCAATGTGGGTCCCAGAGCACAGAAGCAGTTTTATCCATGGATATAAGGATGCTGGAAATCACAAAGGCCTGAATCTGGTATGCTCCTTGCCTGTATTATTTCCCTTTCCAGATATTAAAGGTGACAGCTGAAGTGGAAGACTTTTCTGGAAAGTCACGTGTTACAAAATACCACAGCTGTCATTTCATGCAGAAATACTAAAGGAAAATGGAAATCTTTCAGCACATAGTACACACATCTCTACAGGAGCTTTTGAATACTAGCATTATTAACAACAGACAAATACAGACACAAACCTTGAAAGCACTGAGAAAGGATAACGGATCAGAAGCTGTAGTTAATATGCATGTAGTTAATATGCAGAAATCCTTGAGTGCATCTACCTATAAGAGATGAAACTGAATCGAATGCTAACTGCTAGTGACATACACAGTGGGTCTGGAAATGACACATGCTGGTTTTGTGGGACAAAGTGGTCCACTAGATACAGAACTGCAAAATACAAAAAAGTTACTCAGCCTGAAAAGACAAGTCACTCCCATGAGATCCAAAAGCAGCCAGGGGAGTGCAAGCCAGGTGGAAACAAAGAACTCTCATGTAATGTTCCTGCCAAAGCATACAACATCTCTTACCTCTACTGTTCAGCATTTGAGTAGAGATTTTATTGTTTGTTATATCAGGTTTGCTCCTCTAACACTTTTTCTTCCTGAAATAAAAGGTGCTATGCTTTGTGAAAACTTTGTGGCCACTGGTCACTGCTCTTTTACAGAGGGACCAGAACTGCAGGTGTCAAGCAAAACTAAACTTGCAGACATGCTCAAAGCAAGCCAAGGCAGCTAGCCACAGCCCAGAGAGACCAAATACAAGATAAGCCATCAAGGAGAAGTAATAAGGAAGAGCATGATCTGATATTAGGCTATAAAAGGATCAGAAAGGTGGCAACCCCAGGATATAACATCCAAGCAACAACTAAATTAACATCTTAGAAGCAGGCACATTGTGATGGCTGTATCTCAGGTAAAGAGGTAAAGCAACCAGTGTGTAAATGCACAGAGTGAGATGAAGTCAGGGATTAGAACTGCAATGCAGAGACCCACAATTCCTAGTCTTATATGTACATTACCACTTCTATGACTCTCTGCTGGCCATACATGACACACTGTTCATACGTACTGAATGTTTGATAAAATAGCTGTACAAACAAGTTCTGGTCCAAACTCAACTGCAGGAAAAATATATGGATCTTTCTGTTTGATTCAGCAGGCAATACTAGCACACAAGGCCCTCCAAGCCTAATCTGCAAAATGTTCAAATAAATGTTTAGATGACATTAATGAGATTTCTTGGGTTATAGTGCAATTTGCCTTTCTGGGAGAGAAATAACATCAAAGGCTAAAATAGCAGAGCAACACCTTACTCTAAAGCTAAACTTCAGTTAATCAGGTCAAAGCATTTGACCTACTTTACTTACATATACTTGAGAACTACTGCATATAAGTAATATTAGCACTGATTGATTCTTAAAGTCAGTGTGCACAGACACAGGAGCAAACAATTCTTTCAAAGTTTGATTTAAACATTTCTCACTAGATACTCTATATCAGATATAGAGATTATGACAGATGTGAAATCTAGTAGTGGCTAAAATGTTACTGCATTAATTATAAGATAGCTCTTCAAAGGAGCTGCCAGAAGCCCGTATTAGTTTATCTAAGAGACTTCACACTGTAGCAAATAGTAATATTAAAAGAGAAAACAGAGAAAGAGAAAACTGGTAAATAAGTGCAAGTATTATATTCCATCTATCTCACATACTATCTAAATGACAGATCTTTAAAGATATATATTTAAAAATCACTATCAATTATTCATATCTTTGTTTTGGCTTCATCTTTTTTTTTTTTTTTTTCAATGTTTGTTTTCTTTACCAATAGCTTCTCTGTAAAGAAAGCTCATAAACACCGGAGATTTCTAAATAGAAACAAACTTGTGTTATCATTCAAATTTCTCAGAGAACTCTTTCTGGTTGTTTACAGTGGACATGTTTCTGAAATACTGCTGATATTCAAAATGCTATACCTCCCTTGAGGGAAGACACATGCAAATATCAGGCAAGCTGTCACAGAATTCAGTTATTCCACTGTCTAGCTTTGAGCTGATACATGCTACATGTCTAACTTCTAATGGGAAGTTAGACTTCTAGCTTAGCAAGGATGAAGTTTAATTCCTACTTCTGAGGGCACAATATCTCTTAAACATCCAGAAAGGCTTGTTTTTTAAAGTCCCATATTTTCCGTCATCTTACCATGGCTAATCTTAAATTGCATTAAAGTAATAAGACCTATATTTGAACAGAGTCAACATTTACAAATCTTCTTTCAACTGAAGAGTTTTTCTTATGACTCTTCAACAAAATTAGTTTACTTTTAATTTCTGGGATAAGTATTGGTATTCCTGTGAAGATGTTCTAATAATTGTCAGAAATGTATATAACTGCTGGAAATGTCCTTATTTTGTAGAGGAGAAAAGGCATTCTGGAAACACTGTGTCATATTTTGCTACAAAGCATCATTTTGTAGATACATTGTTTTCTTCTGGGAATGAAAGCCAGAATTTTGGGGAGAAAATGCTATTTTTAGGGATGAAAAGCATTATTTTGGTAATAAAATCAGTTTTGCAAGGATAAAGAGTGATACTTAACTGAGAACTTTTGATTTCTGGGATAAGTATTGATATTCATGTGAAACTGTTCTAATAATTGTCAGAAATTTGTATATCTGTTGGATACGTTCTTAAATGTAAAATGAAGATAGGTATTCTGGAAACAATGTGTCATATTTTGTTACAAAGCATCATTTTGAAGATGTCACGGGTTACTTAGATTTACCTATGCCCGTGACAGGGGAAGCCACCCTGTGGCCCCCCCCTCCCAGGGCCTGGAAAGGAGGGGAAAAAGAGGAATGGGATAAAAACAGCGTCAATCTAAGGAGGAAAAACTTATTTTACTAAATATGATATCGAAATACAAGATAACACAATATAATATAATTGAGGCTAACAAATTGAACGAAACAGAGAGAGAGAGTCCCCGAAAACCGAGAGGCCTACTGTGAACTCTAGGCGACACAGCTGGAACACTTCCCACTCTCCGAGAAGTTCGAGAGAAGAAGGGCACTCCAGCCTGGGAACAAGATTATATAGCGTCCTGGTCCTGTGACTTATCACTACCCCTGTTGTTCTCTGGGATATGTAGTCTTCTTCTGTGGACTGCACATTCAATAGAAGTATCCATGCTTTACATGATGTTATCATGTGGAATACTGATAGCAAAATTACAAAATTACAAAACCATGAGCAGGAGTGCAGACTTGGGATGTCTGTGCAAGTGAACAACACAGATCACAGAATCACAGAATCACAGAATCACAGAGTGGCTGGGGTTGAAAAGGTGGTCCTTAACGATAATCTAGTTTCAACCCCCCTGCTATGTGTAGGGTCACCAACCACTACGCCCAGGCTTCCCAGAGCCACACCCAACCTGGCCTTGAATGCTTCCAGGGATGGGGCATCCACAACCTCTCCGGGCAACATGTTCCAGTGTGTCACCACCCTCTGAGTGAAAAACTTCCTTCAAAAATCTAACCTAAATCTCCCCTGTTCCAGTTTAAAACCATTCTCCCTTTTCCTGTCACTATCCACAGTAAACAGTCATTCCCCCTCCTCTTTATATGCTCCCTTCAAGTAGTAGAAGGCCTCAACAAGGTCTCCATGGAGCTTGCCTGGGTCCAAACTGAAGTATGCCTGGATCTCCCACTCCTGTCAATTTATCAAAAATGTTGAATGTAGTATGCATCAGTGCTTTAATTCAGGATAGAAGTATATTTTTGTAATGATACTTCCCATTGCGCTTGCTTTAGTTCAGGCACACAGACTATTCTTTCCTGGTGGATCGAAACAGAAAGTTGCACCATAACTACTACTTGACTAGACTGAAGCTGCTCTAAAGACAGACCCTTTGAAATGAATTCAATAGCTGATTGCTTCTAGAGATCCATTCCTCTAGAATTGCTCTGTATCATAAATGGATAGATACAGTCACTGCACCGATCACTTGCCTGGGCTTCAAGATTTGTTCACATCACATCAGTACCAAAAAATCAAGTGATTTTCACAGTCTACCACACTCTTCATAGTAACCAGAAAAGTAAATCCCACCTCATGTTAGGTTTTGGAAAGGAAGGAGAGAAAAGAGTGGAAACAGTAAAAGAAATTAAGGTGTTCCTGTCTGCTATCTCCTTGAGTATTTAGATTGGGAACCTGAGAGGATGGGGACAATACACCTCCAAAGAAACTGAGGGTCAATGGTTCATTTATTGGGGAATAAAAACAGTAAACATTTTTCAATTGGCAGCAGCATTCATCAGAATGAGCCACTGATTCTTTCCATTAGCATCAGGCACTCTGCCAGTAGGTGCAAGGATGCATTTCACAACTTATACTTCTAGTTTATCGGGGTGCTTGGGGCAACATCCTTGTTGATTAAGTAAAGTATGAAGGACTATCAGGGAGAGTTTTTCATTTCACAGTTAACCCTCTATGTATTCAGGTTACCTGTCAAAAAAAATTGAAGTTAATCAGATGGATGTACCTTAATAGCCCTTGAAACAATCATTTGAACTCAAAAGCCTGTCTTAATGACTTCATCCAACATGCAACAGCTCTGTGAACTTTCTGTTGACTCCAGACCACCAGAAGTTGCTCTTTTCCTCTTTTTACAGGAGCAATACAGTTCTTCATGAGTTGTTTGCACTACTGCAGAATAGTCACAGTGCCTAGAAACGGGAGTTGCTGCATCTTTTCATCTGCAATCTTAACTGTAAACAGAAGTAATTGCTAAGACCAACAAACCAAACTGCTTTCAATGCATCTGTAATCCAGTCTGGTTTTTGTTTGTTTGTTTTTCCTGAAATATTTAAACTCCAGACTCCTACTTTCATTGATTTTCAAAACAGGTTATTTTATGCAGTTACTCATGGGAAGAAGTACTAAAGCCTGGCTTCCTACGTACCTCACTCCTTTCCCTCCATGTCCTAGGCCATCCTCGTATTCTCCGTCTCCAAGTCCCACCAATACAATGAACTCCATTTCCAGTATCAACCACTATGCTGCCAAATCTGCTTCAGTCTCACTAGTTCCTTCTCACATCTTGTATACTGCCAACATCATTGTTCCCAACATCCTCAGCGCAAGATGTGAATGTTTTTGATCTTATCCACTGAAGTGTTTAAACAATATACATTATTGCCCAACTCATAACCTTATCTGCTTAGCCTGCTGTCTGTGCAAGATACAGCATTGTTACTGGAAGTAAAATGCTTGCTTAGTGCTTTGCAGGCTCATCCAAACAGGTAAGGGCAGCACCTGATCAACATTTCCCTCTGTGTAATGCACAATTTACAGATTTTGACAAATTTACAAATGCACAAACATTTAGAACTTCATATTAAGACCTCTAATACATAGGGGAATATGTCTGAAACTAATCCATTGTGCTTAAAACTTATCAGATGGCAAAGAATTAACACAGATTTCAGTCTAGGCAGCAGGACTGACTACTTCCATAGGAATCAAATCAGGTCAAAATGCTTATTTTATATCAAAGTGAAACAATTAGGTAAAAGTCCATTAAAACCATCTCTTATTACTCTTATGTGGAGCTAGGCTTTAAACAGATGGAGATGTCAAAAATGTGCTAATGGCTGAATACAAACTCCAAAGTGTGAAAGAAAAAAAAAGTCCTCTAGGACACAACTTCAGTCTGCCTCAGTCTATAATTATTATTAAAAAAATACCCTTTTGACTGTATAGGAAAAGGCATACTGCTTCACAGGTTTTTTTAATTATTCATATTCTGGACTTCTAAAATCTCTCATCTGTTACAAATTACTCAAGGACTTGCAAGAGGAAACCCTGAAAACACCATGCATTCTTTGCACAGGAGGCATTTGCACAATATTTAAGTGGCTTTAAAAATGATGTGCTTTGAAATTTCAAGAAATTGCCAATAGAAAGGATTGTCATATCTCTGTTGCAGAGAGTCGGAGTTGGGACTACAACTAGCAACTCAGTAGCCAAAGAAATCTTGTAGTATACAAACCCACTTTGAGATTACATTCAGTGGAGCTGTATTAGGTCTTTATAATCATTAGCCCATAATACTCTAACATTTAAAACCAATAAATGCAACAAGAAAAGCAAATGGGAAGGTGTAAGAGGGACCTACCTATGAGATACATGCCAATCCAGTCCCCTGCATCCACTTCTTCCTTTATATCCCAGTATATCACTAGGTCCTGTGAGTGCCCAATGGAATAGTAGGAGCTGCTGACCATTAGGGTAGATCGGCTGTCTGAAGTGACAAGGTCCGTGTCACTGGTCGACCTAGGAATGGTGACTGACTCATGGGAATTGTTCCTGATGTCCATGTTATGAAACTGGTCAGGGTTATAGCTGTATCTGAGCGGCTCTTTGCACCGGCGCCGATTTTGTGAGTTCCTAGATGGTGATGCCATGGCTGCCAGGCCCAGGAACCTGTTTTGGTAAAGATTCTGTAGAGAAAAAAAGAGAGAGGAGTATTTGCAGTATAATTCATATTTCAGTTATGTCAAAGTTTATGGAAAGCAGCACATCAGAGGTTAAGAGAGAAGCACTTGGCACTGATATGTGGCAGAAAAAAGTTTAGCAGGAAAAAGATATTGCTACTCCAACTTCTACTCTTTAACTCTTGCCATGAAAACAAGTGCAAAAGTAAGCCGTACACTGCCAAGCCCAGCTGCAATTGGCAGTGTGTGAGGAAAACAATAGCAGTTGTCTTCCTTGAAGTTAATGCACACATTTAGACACAGACATTGTGACTATTAGTCTGCTAGGTAGTCGTTCTCTTTAGAACCAGGAGGCTGGCTTTCTACTTTTGACTCGTGGAGTCAGTTCCTCTCCTCAGTAATTCTTGTTACATCTGCAGAGAAATCTTTATTAAAGCACAGTCACTAAATTTGCCTGTTTGGTTTAGATTAGATGATTAAGAACTTCTCTTCCCATCTCCAAACTGGAGGAGTTTGTGCCCTAATCCCTCATACCAAAATAAAGATGCTTTCACTGAAGTGTAAATACAAACTAAGTGTTGCAGTGTCTTTCATTATAGCTGATGCTTCTCACGCTATTCTCTCTCTCTCTATTTTTTTTATTATTTTTTTTTAATTTTAATTTTCAGTAGACTGTGAATACAATGTCTATCCTCTCTGGTAGGGATTTAAGAATATACCAGCCAAATAATGGGAATGGAGGAGGTTGCTTCAGAGCAGTCATTGTGTCAGCAGTCAAAAAAGTATTTAAATTCCAATCTACCCTCCTCTCTTGAGACAAGCTGAGTGACTCGCACAAAGTGCATCATGGTGCATGATGAGATGTCATGCATTTATTATAAATAATACCATACATGCGTGGCTGTATGAGTAAAGTAGAACAAAGATCAGGGCAAATAATTATTCCACATGTAATTGCCAGTTTTTCAGCTTTAACATGCAACTCTAATATCTGTGTCTGTAAAATGCGCAAGCAGACCCAAAGCACTGGTGACAGTGTACTAATCACAAAAAAAAAAGGCTTTAAAAAAATTAAAGAAAGATCCTCTCTGCTCCTTGTGGAAGCAATATGGTCCATCACATATACCGACCGTAACAGCAACAACAACAACAACAACAACAACAACAAAAAGAACACAGCTACATTCTCATTTTTATTATACAGTGTACAATGTAAATTATAAAGCTAAATTACTGAAAGTAAATTAGGAAGACATTTTTCACCATGCTTGTCACTAGTTACACCAGAGAAGAAGCTGACCCCCATCTCACAACAACATCCTTTCCAAGTAGTTGTAGAGAGCAATAAGGTCTCCCCTGAGCCTCCTCTCCACCAAACTAATAAATCCCAGTTCCCTCAGTCACTCCTCATAAGACCTGTGCTTCAGACCCCTCAATGTCTTACTCGTAGTGTGGGGCCCAAAACCTAACACACTACTCAAGACTCAGCCTTACCAGTGTTGAGTACAGGGGGACAATCACCTCCCTGTTCCTCCTGGTAACACTATTTCTGATGCAAGCCAGGATGCCATCGGCTTTCTTGGCTACCTGAGAATACTACAGGCATAACACTGGTTGTTGTGATCAAAGTCCAGAACCTGACACTTAGTCTTGTTGAACTTCATCCCACTGGACTGAGGCCAGTGATCCAGCTTGTCCATATCCCTTTGAAGGGCCTTCCTACCCTTGAGCAGGTATTTAGTGTCATCTGCCAGCTTACTGAGAGTGAACTCAATCCCCTTGTCCAGGTCATCAATAAAGATATTAAATAGGACAGGCCATAATACTGACTGCTGGACAACACTGTTCTTGAGCAGTCACCAGCTGGATATTACTCCATTCACCATCACAACTAAGATTATGAAAAACCAGCTAATAGAGATTTTTTAAAATTAATATCAAGTCAAAGCACAGAATTAATATAACCACTGTTGGATAACACATAGATTTCCTACTGCTATCAGCTAAGCTAGGGTAAGTTAGAATTTCCTCCAATTAATTCACTAATTAAATTTATTTTTCATATCAGAAAGAGTCCTTTCATGTACAGACAGCTTAGCAACAAGTATTTAGACAAAAATATCAATGTGCTAATAAAACTAACTCTGTAAAATCCTACTAAAATGAGATTTTTTGAGAATTATCTGTGGACAGAACCTGCCTCTTATTTACAATACTAACTCCATCTTTCAAACATCAGATAAAAACAAATTTTAGGAAGTTATTCTTTCACAGAAATGCAACTTCCCCTAACAAGCGAAAGAAGAAAGGTGAAGTCAAAGGAAATGACAGACAAGATCTGTAAATAATACTGATCTCAAAAAATGCATGAACAGAAAACTTAAGATCAGTAAATACTTCAGAAATATTACTTCCATGTACTTCCATATTTACTTCCCTTTCATACTTACAGCTCTATGTGCCCCATTTCCGTTTGGCACTGCGCAGCAGAGCTGTTGCAAGTGCTGCCCTTCCTCCACTCCCCCAGAAAATGGCACCCAGAAAATTCCATCTCCCAGAGATCAGAATAATCTTTACAGCAAATTACTCTGAAGGACTCAGAGCTGCTACATAGCTTCTACTGGAGAGCTAGAGTGCTTTCTGCCTGAGGAGGTGAGAATGTTATTATTTGGGATTATTATGCCAGAAGGATACATGATGCCTTAGCAATATAAAGATAGACCCCAACTCAGGGTCTGCAAGGCGCCAGCTCTGTTCGCTTCTTAGATATTTCAGAACTGCCTTTCAGATACACTGACTCATAACTAGTTACTCACTACTACTGCTTTGACAGAGCAGCTCTGTCTCTGCAGGTCAGGATTGTGGTATGATAGTCTTTTACTGTCCATACAAAAGATATTGATATGGCTGAAACACAGGTGGTCACTGGAGTACTAGCAAAAGAGGAAACTACAGGAAATAAGGAGGTGCTATTAGTCAGCTGACAAAGGGCTCTAACTAAGGGACGTGAAGACATGCAGATGTCTGCAAGCAACCCTGAAACCAGGATTCCAAGGGCAGCTTTGTATGGTGGGAAGCCTGGGACATAGCACATTCGCCTGTCAGAAAGTTTTACAAGACTGTTGCTAAGTCTGATGTCATGAGCAAACTGGTCATGCACTTCCCTGTTTCCTTGTTTCTCCTCTGGAGATGAAGGTTCTCCTGATATATTTTGCAAATTACAAGTAAAAGGTTATGTGTTTTGTAAGACAGACACAGAAGTAGAAATTTAGAGCAGGCTGGTCAAAGAAAAAAATTATGACAGCAAAACTCTTGAAGTAAGTTCACTTGTATCAAGGTGGATATTGCACTAACAGAAATATAAGATAGTATCAATCTCTATTAAAGATTCAATTGGGTGGTCAATTTTAAAAATGATTTTAAGGCTCAAGCTGTAGCTCAGGTGTGAACATACAGAGTAATACCTCAATACCAAGCCAGGAAGTCAAGCAGAAAAGTAGCACCGCCTATAAGGAGGCGCAGATCTTTATCTTCAAGCTGAGCCTGCCGAAAGGGCTTTCTCCACAGTTTTTTGCAGGCAACTCCTGTGTGATGGGAAACTCAGCTCTGTTGGATGGAAGAGTGAAAAATTGATAATGAATTCCTCCTTATGAGGAACACTGGCATTTCCCATCACCACAGGTACAGTACAATCAACCCTGAGATTGGAGACTACTGCAAAACAATAGGATCTGGACAGCCCAGAGAACATTTCAGGATCAGACCCTTTACTTGAGAGGCACAGGAATGATTTCTCAGAGCTCCAAAGGAATTACTTAATAGCACGACAGTGTTACAGGCTCCCACAAGTCTAACAAGAACCATTTTTCTGCATGGTATTACAGAGTGTACAGATGAAACTGCTGCTCTTGGGGCGACTAAAATGAAGGAGGTTACAAATGTCTCAAAGAGATTCATGCTGCAATAACATCAAAGAACATTTGTCTTAATATTGCACATCTTTGGCATACTGTATATATATTTATGGTTATAATAAACACTAATTGGAAATCTAAGCCATTATACATCTGTAGTGGTTCAAATGGACATTAATAGGTAGTTCATTTTTCCATTTCCTGACATTTGTGCATTTCCAGTCTAGCTTTACTGCTATGTTAATGCATCCTCTTCCATTTAACTCTGCTTCAGTGATGTGCAAATCATTGTGAAAATCTGAATCAAAATGAAAGAACTGGCCCTGAGGTCAGACTGGCAAGGTTTGATGCTGGTGTGCGGGATTGATTCTCCATGTAGGTGTATTAGTCACTGCAGCAAGATCTGGCAGTACAGAGCCAGAGGTACTCTTAGCATCTACAGAACACGTCTAGTAACTACACCCAAAAATTAAGAGCAGTCCACATTTCCTGAGAGCACTTAAGCAATCTCCTGGGCACAAGTGGATGGACATGGAACTACATGGCAATATAACCAAAGGCAGAAAACTTGAGTTCAGAAAAAGGAAAAAAAATAATAATGCTTTATCTCTTCTCTTTCTGGAAGAAGTACAAAAGGAGTGCTGTCCAGTGAACTCAGGAAAGTGTGTTGAAAGGCAGACACACTGTATTTCCAATTAAATGATTCTAAGAATTAAGATTTGCGCTGTATAACCAAACAAGATTCTCTGTAAAAATAGCATTTCACTGTTGTTTGATGAGATCACTCCAAGCCTCTACAATGTAAACTACTTCTGTCTCACTAGAAGCAATTAACAATAGCATTCCACAAGTTTATAAAGACACAGTGATAACCCAGACACAGTTCACTACAAAAAGCACTGGGAAGTTTCTGCAACAGAATGCAGCAAAGAAGAAAATTAATTTATTCATTTCTCTCAAATTCTTAGCATGAAAGCAGTATCATTTTAGCCAACTGGCACAGCAAGGAATGAGAAGCAGCCATCAGATTTATGGATTAGAGAAAAGTGATCCAAAATTATTGCCAACATTAGTAAAATACATATTCGGGTATGAAACAACAGTTAGACATGCAGCAGGGCCTCGATATAAAAACTCAAAGAGACAACTGCAAGGAACTAATAAAAGGGTCAATAAAGTAACATTTTAAACCATGATAACACTGCACAGCATCACTGTTCCTTTCACACTACAAGATGAAAGAAAGAATATTAGAATCTGCTCACATGCTATTATCAAATACTCTGAAGTGCACAGTGCTAGCTTTTGCTGGTGCTTTATGACACACAGAACAGGAAATCTGTATTTTGGCTTGGTTTTAAATACCAGCAGAAGGCAGGAAAGTGCCACTACACTGCTAAGGGATAACACAAATGAAGCACAGGGACTGTCTCTTTCCAGGGGAAAGATGAAGCACTCACCTGGTAGGGGAACACAGTCCCTTCCTAACAGACATCCCCGTGTCCACCAACTCCAGCTTCACCGCCACAGCCCTAGTGACAGCAATGCCAAAGACTAAACATCACTTCTCATCTTTTTAAACACAAGGACAATATTTGTATACAATAATCACTTCAGGTAAAAAAAAAACAAAAACACATGATCATCATTCAGTACCAGGTAGTTTGTTTGATTTGCTATTTGAAGTAAAGAAGCACAACCTCAGCAGAGAGCTGCCCAAAAGAGTCTGTGTGTCTCACAAGAGGTAATTTTTTGAAGTCCAATCACTCTTCCCATCAGATCCAGATGGATTTCACTGGTCCCCCTGGAACTCTGTTTACTCCACAGAGGCTCAAGAGGGAAGAGGTAAGAACAAGGATATGGCTCCCCTCTGAAGGATGAAATTGCTGTTCCTCTATGAAATGAGCAACTGGTATTCATACTGAGAGCACCAAGCAGCTAACCACCCTGCTTCAGGTTCCACACACAATAACAACAATTTACCTGAGGGACTTTAATAACCGGTAGCTTCATTTCTTCCAGTACGTCCCCCATGCAAAACACTGCTGTCTTTAACAGCACTCACGGTGGCCCAGATTCACCCAGTTCCAAATGAAGTCACTAATTCAGGGATGCAAGTTCCTAGGACTTTCTGTATAGGCAGAAGCAAGAGACAGGGCACCTCCCAAAAAAGACTGAGACCAAACAAGGCTTTCTCTAGGATTATCCAGCTCCCCCTCTCTTCAACTGTTCAGAGAGCCTGTGACTGGTGAGATCCAGGTTAAGTCAGATGGTGAGATCTATGTATAATCATTTTGAACTCTATAATTTTCTAATGAAAGACATAAATAACCAAGCATTTCTGAGAGTGTCAGAAAATGTATCTTCTAAATACATTTAGGCAGGCGAAATAGAAATCATTAGGCAGATTAAAAGCACATACTAAAAATATGAAGGAAATGATACAGAGTAAATATGAGCCATGGAAGGATATCCCTTAATATACAGCGTTTCCCAGAACTGTCAGCTACAATCAACTCTCTGCTTAGAATTGGCCCCACATTACCCAACTCCACAGAGTCCAAAGACTCTTCCAAAAACCTTTTTGCTGAAAAGAGTCCTAACTTCTTACGGTGTGTAAAATCTCAACATCCTCTGACATCAGGGCAATAGTATATCTTCTATGCTATCTTCTATATCTTAGTGTTCACTAAAAAAAAAAAAAAAAAAAAGCTTGTGCGATTTTTGTACTGCATACTGCTACCAGAGAGAAGAAGTAAACAAACAAAAAGAGAACTAAGTCAAATGCATTTTTTTCAATCCTAGGCACAACAGATTGTTTGTAAAACTCACACACATAAAAAAAAAAAAGGTAACAATAAGCAACTAAGCCCAGATATTTTAAGTTTGTAATATTGATTAGCCCCCATTCAGACACAAGCATGAATCTTTGCACACCAAAGGTTTGTGTGGACACATACTGAAGAAGGATTTATCCTACAAAGCTTGCACCTACCATACTGTTTTCACCACTGATACTTTCCTCTTTATGTCCACTTTGCACAACACAAAGGGATGGATCCATTCATGTGTCTCAAAGTATCCATCGCTGCCATTAGCTGCAAAATCCCTACATACATAGTAAGCACAATTCACTACAAAAAGTCTAAAGACCTTCCCTTCCCTCCTCTCTCCCATGACTCTAGGCTGCCAGCAAGGTCCCTGCCATGTCCATAGATAACTACGTGTCTTTCCTGTATTCTTCTCTTTCTTCTCTAGCAATTCTCAGAGTATCTCTCCTCTTCCTCACTCAATAATATTATCATCTTTTTCTCACTCCTAGACAGGGTGGGACAGTGAAGAAGTCACTAGATGCTGTACAGGCATAAGACAGACACTGGTTTCCATGTAGGGATGTTGAATACAAAAACAGGAGGGCTGGCAAGCAACTCTCTTCATTCATGGTTCCTTCCAGAAGACCACAGTTGCAGACTCCCTGCACCACAGCAGAGAGCATTCTAAATCTCAGTTCATTCATTGCCTGTACACTCTGTCATGATTCTAACCCACATCTTCATTTCTTTTTAAGAGGAAAGAGTTTTGAAATGTCAGCATCTTAATCCCCTAGGGCAGAGAGGCAGGGCAGAGGCAGGTAGGTCTGAGAAGACTGCTGGGTTCTAACACCTCCATCAACCACTTCTTTGATCCACAGACAATAACAAACCAGACACCAGCTTACTGGGCATGCCCTCAGCTCTGTCTTCCACCTTTCAGTGAAGCCTGGAATATTTCCTGACATTTGGAAATCAACTGGCCAAATAGATCCCGCATTATGCTATCTCCAGACCTTCACTGAGTGTGCTTGATGTTGCTTCCAATCAAATTAAACTCAAAACCTGCTGTATCACAAAATTTTGTGCATGGGAATATATCTGTTCACATTTTTGTGGCAGGGTCTAATTTCATTTTTCTTTTTACCCTAATTCAAATTCTTTGTGTTCTTAAGACCTCAGGAAAGTTTTCAGATGAGAACATTGGTGACATAGACCAAAAGAAGTCAAATTCTACTCACTGACAGACACAAGCATATAAATGTTCTTGAAAAAGGTTCAAGCCATATCTTCATCTCACATTAATGAGTACCTTTAGCTTGAGTTAACAGCATTTTTGATGCCATTGGTTCCTTGAGAATTACAGTTTGTAAGGCTGCACTTTTAAAAATAAGTGAACAAAAATTTTTGAACTTACTTTTCTAGTAACAACCTCTCTGTCAATGAAGTGCTCTAAATCCATTGAGGATTACCTTCCAATGCAATGCAATGAAAGGCTAAATTTTAAATAGTATTCATAAGAACCTGTGGAATTAGGCAAATCAGAAAACTATTCATCTATGCTGGTCATAAACTTAAGTTCTGAATGAAAGATTGACAATCACACAGCCCGTCATAGGAGTCACAGTAACAATCACATCTCACTGAAATTCTTGCTGTAGGACCTAGTTCCATTCTGATTAGGACCACGAAAATTGTCTAGTGTCCAATTCTTTGTACAAATCAATTGAGAGGTGTTTGGTCTCTGGCTGGTCTGTTGAAATTAATAGCATTTCTTGTACTACAAGATGCCATTCAACATAAAATTTTATACATAACTTGGACTTGTAAAATTGGAATGTCAGAGAGGTTAAAATTTGGCTTTTGAACAGGTAAGCAGTTCTCAAAGACTACAAAAATTCATTTTTGTCGAAGAGCTGTGAACAGAAAGGACACTAATTTGGGAAGTTTATCACTTGTAATACATTAACTAATAGACCACATAACAAAGTTTCCAGAAGGCGTTCTCTCAATATTAGTGAACAGTAGTTGACTATGTTGTTTTTCTAACCTCTAACTAGAAGCTGATTATTTGTATTGAAGACATTCGGATCTCATTGAGAGAGCATTCACAGAAACAAAAACAAACCAACAGTAGAATTAATGAAACTATTTTCCTCCAGCGCTGTAATCTCATTACCAACAAATCTCCACCAAAATCCCATAATTTTTCAGTCCATTTCTCTGCAAAAAAAAAGCCACAACACCTCAAGCAATATCCAGATAACCCCATCAGCTGGAACCAGTGGCAGGAGGGCTCTGCCTTCCTTTGCCTGCCCAACATGGCTCTATTTCATCTCCCCAACCACCAAGACTTTGAAGAAACTCAATTAGTGCACAGACAGCTACTCTGCTCTCTTCTGCTTAGAAATTAGCCAACGGCTTCAAAAGTAATTAGTTATGGAAGTGACAGGCAGACAGAAAGTGCAATCATAGGAGTCTTATCAGCCTGGGAAACCAAGCTATACAAATTGTAGGCACCTCACCAGTTTAATTGATTACTCAAATAAGGGAATTTACTCATGTGTGCACGTCTGCAGAATCAGGTGTTGGGGCTGGTTACAAGCAGTTATGAAAATACAACAGAAGCCAAATCAAAGTGACTTTGGAGGAGCAGAATTTGACTTAACTCTAACATAGCACTACATCCTTTCCACACAAAGTCCAATAAAGTTTAATTACAAGTGAAATGAAGCACATATGTATGATAAACTTCCAGCTTCCTAGTAAATCTGTTGTGATTTTTTTTTTTTTTATACAGTGATAAAGGGGGCATCAAGCGTGCAATCTTTCTTCAAGAAGTGAAGAAATACAGAACTGAAAACTTAATGTCATGAAGGATGAACTCATTGAAATTACAAGGTCAAAAAAAATCTCACTGACACTTTTGGTTTTTAAAATCCCACTTCGATTACAGAATATACTCAAATGTATTTGACAAAGCTTTCTCTATGTATTGTAGAATAATGCAGCTAGCACTGTAAATTGTTTAAAATTAAACAAATTGAACATTCATTGATTTTAATTAGTTCTGTCCCATAGAATCTCACAAACTAATGGAGATTTTCAGACAGTTTTCCTATTGGCTTTGAAGAGACGGACCACATCTTGAGAAAAAATTTAAATTCACAATCAAAATACTTGCGCACATCAAAAAAGCAACACTGGGGTATGTCACACAAGGCAAAGCTGCAAAATACTACAGATGCAATGCAGGTGTCCACTTTGGAAATTCTGAATGTAAATCAACAGCATATTTACCTTTTACAAAACCAAAACCGACCCATTGGAATGTCAATTGAATAAGATTTGCCCACCCAGTTATACAAAGTGCTTCCCTGGGAAACTTAGAATTCTCCATAGAGCTGTTCCACGTTGCAGTCAGTCATGTTATTCATGCTTTTGGTTAATCTCACATGCATTTATCACCAGCAATTCAAAAGAATCGATAGTCAGTTGCTTTAATAAACCACACTGTTGCCATGAGACTTCTTGTTGGGCCCAGCCAAATTTCTTAGGAGTCTTTATGAGAGCTCACCTCAAATGCTGCTAGATGAATTGGGCAGTGTGCTGTTGGTGAACCTATAATTGTGGCAGTCCGTATATAGAATATGACTGGACTTACAGTGCCACATTGGTTATCACTTAGAACTGAAGCACAGCCATCCCCAACCCCTCTTATATCTGAGGACAAGATGGAATGCAAAGGGGGTTTATCTTCTGCCGAACCTCTTCGCCCTTTTCAAGCAACACTCTTTACTTAGGAAAGAACACACTATCCTACAACAAACAAAACCTTTTCTTTCAGGGGGATATTTTATTTAAATTTTGGACAGTGGCCAAATTGAAATCCTGTTTTATTTTGTTTTTTCTTGTTGGAGTCATGGAACAAAACTGGTAAATCCTCTTGATACGTACTTACATCATGCAGTAATTTACAAATTCATATTATTGGCACATGAAGTGTCAGATGGTGAACAGTTTTCAGAAGCTACAACATTCAAGTATTACTTTTCACCAAAAGTGGTGTTCTTTCAAACACAGACACACTTTCCAGTTCTTTCCAACTCCAACACACCTTGAGATGTATAGCACATACTTCTGGGGAAATTTAGATGTACATGTGTACAATATCACTGAGTTTACAGCTATAGAGAGGTGAAAGGAGGAGTGCTGTTGAACACTCTCACAAAAATTCACAGTTGTTGTCAAGGTCTTTTCCAACCTGGCTAATTCTATGATTCTATGTGGCTGCATGCATTTCCTCGTGAAACATACAAACAAAAAACCCAATAATAACAACATTTCAGTGACAGATATAACAACTGATAGGCTTTAATGCACATTCTGGCCCTCCTTGATAATGCATGGCAATTTAGAAAACTAAGCTGTGCAGGAAGATGCATACAGCAGCAGTGGTTTTCTTATGCATGCAGATCATCTCATAGGTCCCATAGAAGTGGTTAATGACAGTCAGACATTTCTGCAGCTCACACATTAGTGTCTGCTGTGATGGCTGATTTGTGTCTTGATGACTCCAAAATAATTCATGGTTAAAAGCTGTAGCTTTCAGGAAATGCCTTGTGAAGGTGATTGGTTGATGCATTCTGTGCTTTGCCTGTGCATAAACACATGCAACGGAAACGTTACAGTTGCCTGCTGCTCCCAGGACCTCCTTGCTAGGATCTTAAGACAATTACCATGTCTTGAATGAATTATTGGGCATGTCACATAAAACACAAAACTAAAACAACACTGATATCAGATGGTTACTTAAGTTCAGAAATAAAACAGAAACAAAACAGAAACAAAAGAAAAGATTACTGCAAATGAAATTTGGTTGGACATGTTATTGAAAAGATGCTCAAATTAGCTGAACTGCTTCATTGTATCTTAAACATGGACGAGGGGCAGCTGCAATGAGCTCTGAGCTTTGGCACATTCCATTATGAATGACAGTGAATTTATAATGGAATGGTATGGATGGGTTTTATAATCAGAAAAACACACTGACCTTAACACTACACAGGTGGAGCAGCATAATGACCCGCCAATTGTAAGCGCATCAATTCCTGGGGAAAAGTTCAATGAGGTTAACTCAGCATGTATCCCATAACCAACATAAGCGACATTTAAAAACATTGTTTTTCTACCCAAACTGTCTTTTATTAATCGACTTGATTCACTGTTTGGCAATGAGTATATCTTCACCACAGTAACAGCATACGATATTATTCCTCAGTACACCAGGATGTTGTCATGCACTTTAACACCGAAATACACACCCTTAAAAAATAAGAACAGGATTTTCTACAGTAAATTTTGCAGACTGTACAGGATTAGTCAACATATTCATTTAACTCAAGAAGCATCCAAAAGAGAGCAAGAAGAAGCAGCCTGGCTTTAACAAAAGACACCATTAGTGTATTTTCAGCTTCATCATAACATTCGCACATTGAGGAAGCTTAGATAGGTGGCAGTCAACTCACATTTCTGTTTCCCATCAATTCATTGATATTCTTGTATATCTGCAAAGGAAGTTAATTTCTATGTGACATACTTGAGCAGATGCAGGATCCAGTATAATTTTAGTAGTTCAAGATCAGACCACAAAATAGCAAGTGAACCTCTACTTCTCTAATTAATCTCAACTAGCACTTCAAAACCTTATACAGTACAAAACTGTACAGTGAAAAGTGATAGAACAAGGAAACTCCCGTCTGAATCAGGGAAGCTAATAGTGAGGACAGAAGGCTTTTGAAACATGCAATAATAAAAAATCTCAATATAAAGAAATGTGAAAGTAGTCCACAATTCATCTTCAGGAGCATTTACAGTCCCTATTTTCAGTTAATTCTCTCTGGTTATCTTCTGTGACTGAGTACTCTGACATTCTACAGCTTAGTAGCTACACAAGCAGAGAAAGCTCCTCAGTAAGAAGATGCTCAAATACTCCATGTTTCAGAGAACCAAGGAACCACATAGTCTGAAAAAGACCTTCAGGTCACTAGGTCCAACCATCAACTTGACCTGCCAAGTTCCATCACAAACCATGTCCATTAGTGCCATGTCCACGTCTCTTAAATACCTGCAGGGTCGGGAACTCCACCACTGCCCTGGGCAGCCCGTCCACCATACCCATGAAGAAATTCTTCCCAATGTCCATTTGAACATCCCCTAATACAAGCGGAGCATTGCCTTATCACTTATCACATGAGAAAAGGAACTAGCACACTATCACCCCGCTCTAAAATTCATTCTCATCAGCAGTTTCCACTGTGTACTCAACAGATGTTGTCTTATAACAACACGATCAAAACCACTAGGACTGCTAATTCAACAAAAGTACAATGAAAAGAGAAAGGAAAGGTAGGATGCCTAGGTATACTATTCAAAAACACTCAGTTCAAAAAAGGTTTATAAGATAAAACATTGCCAATTAGATTTTCAAAATACATAAGGGACGTGAAATTAAACAAAGTAAAAGTGCATGTGGTGTTTTCATCTCCCTTTACTCTTCAAAAGACACTAAATCTCATGGACATAATCAATTTTATTTCCATACTTACAAACTACCTACGATTTGGTCACTTGTGCTTAATGATAAAGTGTATTTACATTGGAAATACAAAGGCCCCTCTGAAAGTAATACCTTCTGTTATAGTACGTTACCCCCTTATGTCAGAGGCAGATGTTGGTGGTATGGTAGTAGAGGATTGAACTTCCCCACCAATACTCTCTTACATCTTGTTGCTGTGTGACAGATGGCAGCAGAGGGGCAGTCTGACAAAATAGCATCTGACATGGAAGTGTGTGCAAAACAAAGGCATATCACTGAATTCCTTGATGCAGAAAAAATTACACCCACTGAATTTCATGGACATGTGCTTTTATGGAGACCAAAGAGAGTGAGGTCGTGGGCAGTGCATTTCAGCAGTGGCGACATCAACAGCAGACCACCTCCACTGCTGCAGATTTTTACGAGATCAGTATGCAGGCTCTTGCTCACTATTAACAAAAATACAGAGCTAATGGTGGTGACAATGTTGAAAAAAAGGTATCTCAGCCAGGATAAAGATGCTGAAGGAATGGATACTGAAGAACAGAAGAGTTGCACTTGTGTGTGTGGCAGGACCATTTGCAGCCTAAGCAACCATTCATTTCCTGGCTGAGAACAATGCAGATCTCCAACAAAGCCACTCCTGCGTCCTGAGGATAAGTAGTTTCTTCTAAGCTCTCTAAAGGAGATGAGAGTAAAGTGGTAAGTACAGAGGAGAGTGTCCTAGGCAGCTGCTTTTCTAACCTATTCCTTCTGGGAACCCTGGGGAATTCAAGTTCATTCAGTCAGTATTTACTCCCTCTCTCATAATTTCTGTTTTTATCTCCCCCCCACCCCTTCTAACACCTTCTCCTTCGTCACCCATCATTTAACATTAAGGTTTCTTGTTTGCTCTCTTGATCATACAAGCCCAGCTGTGCCTCAGCACCACTCTCTCCCTCCCTGTTTTATCTCCTTTGTCTCTACTTTTAGAGTATCTCCTTTTTTCCTCCTTCACTTCTAATTTCCTACTGCCTTGTCCCTTTCTGCACAGAAGCTGTTTCCAGCCCCTGATTATGGCAACCAACTAAAATCAGTATTTATTTTATATTTACACACAACTACCCACAGAAAATTATATTTCCACAGTATCTTTGTCCCTCTTATCCTCTGCTTTTATTTTCAGTATATTTCTGTATTGGTTGCAATTAGCCTCTGAACTGTTTAGTGCCTTGGGGCAGCCAGAACAGTAATTAGCGCAGGCAATCTGCAAGCACAGTGTGCTGCACTGGTTAATAACAATGCAGTCTGTGCAGGAAAACTCATCCAAGGCCAAAAAATTATTTCAGCAGTGGTCAAGACTTTGTTGCTAGAGTCAGGGAGTGCTTGTGCTCAGCTCCCTTGTGGGCTTGATGCCACTTGCACTGGGCTGATCTGGCACTGCAGACAGAAACTCAAGGAGACACCACAGCCATGCTACCAACAATATTAATAAGTGTGTTAACAACAACAAAGCAGGTATGCTTCCCCCCCTCGCCCCCCTTCCCCCCCCAGTACAGATACAGATATGCTCATCCGTTTTTTTACTACTTCATTTACCCCAGCATCAGTTCCAATATGGCATTAATTAACAGTTGTCTGCCGCATGCTTTAAGCATAGTCTTTCCCTTGAAGGGATCAGAATGACAGTTAAGAGATCAGAGTGAGTTTTTTAAACTTCCTCAGATAGATGGATATTTGAAAGGATTTTCTGTGGAGATCAAACTAAAACAAAGAAAGCTGTACTTATGCTGGAAGTGTTTGTTCCTTCTGTCTCAAGGAGTAAAAGCACATTAAAAAAAAAAACAAACAACAGTTGTATTTTTCAATTTTGCTAGCTATGATTGCTATCTGAAGCCACTATTTTCACTTCTCTAGCTACAGCAGGAAATACATGAAATCCCTTAGAATAAATGCTCAGTCCTGTGACTGCAAGTCAAATCTTAACAAATTATCATGTGTAAATTAGCTACTTCTCTCACAAACCAGTACAAAAATCAGCCATTTTAAGTTCTCAAAAATAAATAAATAAATAAATAAATAAATAAAGGAACATCATTAGGATAAAGAATTAATATGCTAATTGAAGATTTAAATTGCATGGAGATAAACTTTGGTTGCCTGAAATCTGGCTCAAAATTAGTTACATCTGTTGCAGAAAGCACTCTAGCTTTCTCAAGCAAAGACAAAAGATCTGTACATATTAATGTAAAATAAAACCTCCAATTGATACGTATCACAAAAAGTAATGAGGTAACGATAACCTCATGGCATATTCAGGCGAGATCTCTCCATCTGCTACTCTGTTAATGTACAACACTGTTCTCAATTTGCAACTCCGTGCCTTGGAAAGCATCAGATAGCTGTAACAACAAATAGCTGACATTGCTCAACATGCTGATGCATAAGATGTGGTTTAGAAGCAGGTCCTGAATCAAGACTGTCCACGTAGCAAGGAAACACATGTGGAACAAAGAACATGATTTCTGCCCCAACACAGTGAAACCTTAGAGACAGCCACCCACCAAGTGCCTAAGAGGAAGAAAGACTGAAGAGGAGACACTGCAGGTATGTTGGCAGTGAAGTCTGATCAACAGTGATGCTGAGCTCCTGTTGCAGAAGGGAAGATGGTAGAAATAGCATCTACCGGTCACAAATTCCACTGATGATATACACTTGCTGTGTGATATATCCTGCAGAAATGGGAGCAAAAACCAGAAAAAACAGGAGGGAGACAGAGTGAGAAAATATACCACTGACAAAATGTGCTCTGTAGCTAGAGGATCCTTCCAGTGATGTTGTGAATAGGTACAAAGTGAGGCTCATCTAGTCTAACAAAGGCCATTGCAACAACCAGAGCTCCAAGGAATGAAACACCTGAACCAGGAATGAGCTCCAGAAAGCCTCCTCTCATACAGAAACAATTGCAACCAGTCTGGTTCCAGCCTCATTTCCCTTCCCCAGAGGGATCCAGTTCTGAAAGAGCACAAAATTTCTTGCTTTAGTGAGCATCTAGAAAATCGGTCCCCTTGGCAACTTATCCTGCCTCCTCCAGATTTTGTCAGGCTACTCACCAAACTTCTCTGCTTCATATATGACACTGCGGCTATGGACAATGAAAACTAAAGCAAGTTGGCATTATTGCAACAGTAAGGTAAGTCTAAATTAGGGTTAATGTCTGTCTTTACCCTCAACTGCAGGGTTTAACAACCAGGCACAACCCTGCCTGTTGTGGGGCAGTTCAAGAGCAGCAACAGCCTACCCCTTTCTAGAGCATTGCCACCAGGCCTCAGTGCTGGCCCTAACAGAAAACATGCTTGATGAGGGTGAAATGTGCACAACACTACATCTTTGGACAGACTATTTCTTGTCACTCCACTGGCTCCAGTATCTTATAATTAATAACTTGTTGAAGGGCCTGGCCTCAAGTCTTCAACCTCTCTCTGACAATCATGATTTTCCCAGTGATGTGGATACTTGTCAATACACTAAGTAGAAAAACGGTTTAATGCAGTCTGTCAGCCACTTGTGAAATAAAGTTGGATCTGAACTGCCATCCTAGAGGATCAGCAGAATACTAACGTCGGCAGATAGATTAATATTTGCTAAATGGAGTTTACCACTGAATGCTCTGTAAATATCATACACAAGGAAATCAACTCATCTCCCAAAGAAACAAACATGAGTAAAGAGTAAGTATTTGTATACCTTATCCTGATGCTTCAAAACCCTGCATTTGCAAACTCAATGTTAGGATGTATGTAGAAGCATTCTCTTGCTAGAGTAGTCAGTGGAGATGAGGGAAGAAAGATTTGAAAAAAAACAGCACACAACAGCTATGCAGTAAACGACTACGTTATTTTGTACGAGTAGGACTTTAATCTATTAGACTTGTAGCAGGAAAAGGTACAAGACAGAAAACTTTATTTAGGACTGCCTAAATGCCATTATTCCTCACTGACTGCAACAAGCCACTAAAGCCTATGTCTGCAAAGCAGCATGCTTCAAGTGTAACAAATAGCTACTGTACATCTCTGGAGCTGGCAGTCTCCTCAACTTATCTGATGAACTGTGACACAGAAACATCCAGCCATCTATTACCAGCACCAGAAATACCTTCTCCCAATTGCTCAGTGCAATGACTACTATCTGCAAACTACAGTTTACATTTAATTGCCAAAAAAAGAGGAAAAAAGAAAGCAAGCCCAGCAATACCACACTTCTGCTCTAACTGATAAATGCTACACCCTTTGACTCATTTCTAAACTACTGTAAATCTTAATGCTGCACTCTCCTAATCACTGATGAAGGCTCAGCACCCCTATTATTTCAGTGGAATTAATGTGATTCAATTTCATCCTATTTTCACTGCAGATATAACAACAAGCCACAGTAGCAAACTGGCACTTTCTATGCCAAAGATATTCAATTATTACTGTATTAAATGTTTGGGTTTTTCTGACAGTTCACTGCAAAACGTGGAATTTATGGTAAAGATGTGATGTTTTAAGGCAGGATACACTATATAAAAAGATTCTAAAAGCTCAGGGCCAAGGTATGATATGCTAGACTTTTATTTGCTTCTTTATAAAAACAATGGAGAAAGTTATCACAACAGCATCTCACAGGATCGTACTGAGAATCTTATCACTCCTTTTCACAGACCAGGTTCCATGTTGTTAATGGAAAATACAAAAAGGAAAAGACTGAAAAACTTCTTTCCTCCTTGGAAACATGGAATGTCCTAAATGAGAAGCATTACTTTTGGTCAGTGGTTGGCTTCAACTTGCACCGAGTAAATGCCTTGGGTAGAGACCTCAGAAAGCCCCCTCTTGGGGACAAGTAGGTATTCTGATACATTTTGATGTATGCTTCTGTTCTTTTGGTACACTTTTTACTGCATCAAATCATCTTTTTAAGACAGCTGAGTGCTCTTTCCACTTCTGACATTAAAAAGTCTGAAAGTCTGTGATGGGATTTAAAAGCATAGTTGGAATTGTCCTCCAACCATAGAAAATAGAATTTGGTCTCTGCCTTATGCAACTAGTCTGAGTCCAAACACCCAATCTGTTAGAACCAAGGCAAGTTTCATCCCTAAAGAACATGTACATGCCTCACCATGAGTGGTGGGGACAAGACAGAACGGAGGGACTGTGCCTGTGCCCTACAGATGCACACTGCAGGAGATGAACAACTCGATCCTAATCCTTGCTCACCAAACAGACTGGGATCCTGGGCAGCGGAAGATACTAAGTATGAAAGGGAAGCAATACCCATGAGGTTTTAAAAACCATAAAGCAATGATTTGCCCTGTTCCTCCAGCACTTCTCTTCATGCTTGGACATTCGACTTGACACAAGACATCAGGCATGCTTGTGGAATTCTGCACAGCACATCAGGACCTCACCCCTGGGGCCCAAAGTGGCTGGCAGCTATTATGACTCTTAAAGTGTATGTGGTCATCCTGGGGGCTTTGAACAGAAGTGACTGTCTTCTGGAAGCAGTTCATCTCATTTGCACAGCCCTTACTCATGCAGCTTGGAGTGGAGGAGGTTGAGATGAAGAGGTGCTTGGGGCACATGTATCTGTTCCCTGCTATGCAGTCCAGCCTGTTTCCTCACATTATACATGCACCAAATATCCGCTGATGTCAGCTCTACTTGCTGTACCAGCCTCTAATCTCCAATGTACATGTTTACCTGATGGGTGCAACACTGCAGCTACATGGGATTTTTGGCTATAACAGCCTTTGCAGAATGTACTCTGCAGAGGGGGGTATTTTTAACGCATATTACATTATTATAAATAGACGGAGAGCTAAATTCTGGAACTAGCTCATGCTGTTAATTCTAATTTAGTTTGGGCCTGATTCCAAATGGATGACTGTGCATGCAAACATTCATCTGAATGTACAATTGGCTGTTATGAACATAAAATTATTTCTTGTGCTCATGCATGCATAATTTACATGCACTAATTTGGATGCCAAAGTAATTCCCAAGCAGAATTCCAGTGATCAGATTTAACTTGAAGACTGCCGTTCAAAAAAAAAAAAAAAAAAAAAAAAAAAGAAAGAAAGAAAGAAAACACAGAAACACAGTTGTTCTCTTCAGCCACACAGAAAGAAAGTAACTGAGAAATCACTTCTGTTCTTGTAACTAGAAAAACTTCGTTATAAGCCTATCATTTTCAACTTGCTGTTGGTTTACCTTACCCCCACTCCAATTTCCCAGTTATTTTCCCCCATGCTGTTTAATTTCTATTTCTATATTGTGACACATGAGCACAGTCATCCATCAAAAATAATCATCTCAAAATGAATGCAGCTAAGCAGTGTATCCTATCAGGCGTATTTGACTTCTACATTTAACGCACAAAAATCCAAAGTCATCTCAGGAACCAATAGCTGGCTTTACAGTTTTGAAGTGAAATACCAAAGAAGTGAATCCAACGAGCCATAAATGAACTAAGAATCATAACCTAAATCAAGAAAAATGTTAGACAAATAATTGCTGATGAGCCAACAAAGTGGAATTATTTCTCTCCAGGTAATTCTCATGCTAAAATTTTTTGTTATTTCCAAAATAAATGAACAAACACTGATAAAGCAGTTGTTTAACAAGCTGCCTGTAATGTTACATTTTCTCTTAAGATTATACAAAAACCATGAATAATCATCATCAAGTATGCAACTAGCAAAAGAATATCCCTGAAAACAGGACCAATGTTAACAAAGAGAATAATCTTTCCACACTCTCTAGTCTTCACCTTCCCATTGCTATACTAATTTTCCCTTTTTGGTCACCTTTCTTTGAATGGGGAAGGAGATATTTTTTAAGTTTTAAGATAATTTTAAGGGAAGTCTGTGTTATGCAAGGCATGAGGTCTGATACATAAAGGTTCACTTTTACCTGTCTGAGCATCGGTTTCCCTAAATTACAACCTTCTTAAGTCACATATTCAAGATGATAACTTGTAGTTCAAAGATTGTTCATTCCATCACAGCAAATTTGTTCTTGACTACAATTCAAGTAGCAAAATATAACCTGGGACTTTGCCTGTCTCTATCACTGTCCTTCATTAGCAGGATTAAAAAAAAATCATTTAGAAACACACAAGCACCAATCCTATGTAACTAGCAGAGGTGGAAATGACCTTTCCAAGACCAAAGACCTAACTATTCCAGCCTGAATCACTGATTGAGCACATGGGGAAAGGACTTGATTAGCCCTGGAAGTACAGGTAAAGGCAATTCACCTGTGTGACAGGAAGGGGTGGAGCCTGGCTCCACCTCTCTTAGACTCCATTTAAGGACTGACTGCCACTATGGAAAGATCTCTGAGTGGAGATTCCTCCTTATGGAGTCCTTCCTGTAAGCTTAGATCTTCAGAGATGTGTGAGCACCTTTTCTTTTGTAGTACTATCTCATCTGCACTAATCTTTCTAGTTGTAGTACTATCCCATCCATGCTGAACTTTCTAATTATAACAGTTTGTAGCCTAGCTTGCATTTGAGAATACAACCAACGTTATCTGTTAGTGTGTTACTTATGTGAATTGGGAGACACTGGGACATTCTGTGATTTTTGCATGTTGGAACATTTGTTCTGCACTTCATTCTTTTTAAGGAAAATACTAACTTAAGATTTTATTTACAAAAACTTAAATGATAAAGCACTGTACATTGCATGAATTTCAAGTGAGTTTTTCCATTGCAGAACACTTCTGAGTGTTTTACCTTAATTGATTGGTACATTTCACTACATCTAGCAGTTTAGCCAGCCCAAAAACATTTTTCATGTGAAGATACATTCCTTAGATCTTATGCAGATTTAACAATGGAAAAGATTTAGTAGTGAACAAGACAGTGCTGTAAATATTTGGGGAAAAAAATAACAACCCCAAAAACGCTGTTTATTTGTAGTGTTTGAGGAGTTTCAGGTTTGTGGAGTAAATACCAGAGTTAAAAGCTGTGATTACCAAATATTGTAATAAATTAAAAAAAATAATAAATCAATCCTGCCTTCATAGTAGGTTTTTAACTGTCAGTTTTCAAAACATCTGGAAAAGGTTATTGCTAAACGTCCCCCCCAAAATAATAAGACAAATTCAATCAAGTCTTATTTCTGACAAATACTGTTGCTTTCTTCATAAGAATTCCTTGCCCCATGCTTCTGAAGCATTCAGGATGGCCCAAAAAGAGCAAAAGAAATGACAAAAGACTGACATGTGAGCCCAGTGCTACATAGAACCATGCAGCAGCTTGTCTACTTCAGATGTTAAATCAACTTTACAAGTGTAACTTAAAGCAAATCTTAGTGGAATTTCACTTACGACAAAGACTACCTCAAGTGCCTCATCTCAGTGGTTTTTCTGTTTTAGGAAAGGTTTCGAATACATTTTCTAACTGGGAGTTTGAATCAAAGCATTACATGGATCACACAACCTGTTCACAGGATTCTGCTTTCTGTATGATCTTTTCAACAAGGCATCAAAATTTAAGCACAATATGCTTACTTTAAATTCTAATACATTAACAAACATCTTTGAGACCTACTTGACTTTTTTTTCTTTTAATTACATGCAAAATAACATTTGAGAAATCATATGCAAGTGTATTTTCATGTTACTGTTAAGCAGCAGAATAGCCAGTTATGAAATTTCAAACAATATGGAAAGCACACAGTTCAAATAATACATGCGGCTATAATGCACCAACATGCACTGAAATTTAGCAGACAGTTTATTCACTATGCCACACCAGTTTTATAGCTGTTTATAAAATCAAAGCAATGGAATTAGCTTGGCAGTGATTCAACAAAATAGGGAATCAGATCCTTCACATTTACATGCATTCCATTCTAGCAGAGGGTAAAATGAACAGCAAATTTTTCCAAAGGCTAAAACTCCATATCTTTTTCTCATAACATTTTTAATTACTCATTAATTTATTATGAATCACTATAAGCAATGAAATTCTAAAACATTTATTAAGTATACAGACATCAAAGAGCCATTTTGGCAAAAAGTATCCAAACTTATTTGTTAAGCAACTTTTGCATTTTCTCCACCAGTAAATGTATTTCAAGACCAAGCTTAGGAATGAAAAATTCCTGGAGAAAAATGGAAACACTTCCCTTCAGATTTAATCTGATGGTGATGATCTTGGGCTCCTAAATTCTATAGCAG
Source organism: Coturnix japonica (assembly GCF_054131305.1). Lineage (NCBI taxonomy): Eukaryota > Metazoa > Chordata > Aves > Galliformes > Phasianidae > Coturnix > Coturnix japonica. The sequence continues at coordinate 59,356,409 of NC_140664.1, forward strand.
AATACAGCAGCAACATCCAGAAGCAGTAGCAAGGATTAGGACCCCAGTGTAGGAGTTACAAAAACACACAGAAAACAACTGCTCAGAAATGCTTAACTGAAAAAGACAGAAAAGGGAAATACGAATTATTATCCTTACTTCACCTACGGTGAACTGAACATAGCATCCATTTGCACACCATGCTGATTTTATATTCTGCTCTTGTCATTTAATCACCAATCCACTGCTTTTGTTCTAAGATTGTCCTCAGTATCTTCTAAAATATTTCTACACTCTGAATTAGGAGAGCTCTGACCTCAGAAGATAGTAGCAGAAACCTTGTCAGGAAGCAGCATATATTCAAACAATAACCGCAATGAAAGAATGACCAAAAAAAAAAAACCAAAAAACCAAAACAACCCAACATCAAAAACCAAACAACCCCAACAATGTTTCCCCTCAGAAAAATATTATTTGGTTATGCACGTCATGGAAATGCTTTTTATCCTTTAAATATTTTTATATTTGTAACCACCAAAACCACAAAGTATTTTCAAGACACTTACGTGTCTTCTTTTGAAAAGGTCATTTACTCATAAGCGCTAGAAGTAGATAGTGAAGAACAGCTCTGTTTTCCTAGACTTAGTTCAACATCTCTTTTGATCACTTAATAGTCTTCACCTTTGATGTATGTGTTTAATTATGCACTTATCGTGCACTTATCACTTCTCATCTCAGCATCATGTGCTTTCACTGTGCCAGCAGAGTGGATTCTAACTCCCAACATCACCCCTGAGAATCAGCTCTATTTTCAAACCCTGCTAACATTTTCAAGCTATGACAGATCCTTCCTTACATTTTAACTGTAATTCATTGTAGTTGTAATTAAGCTACTCTGAAAAACTACTTACTACTGGCAGACTCCAGCTAAGGAAATCTCCTAATTTTCTCATGATGAAATCTTTTAAGTCAATAACAGGCTCCCCTTGGAAAGTCACCTTCAAGCTCCTTGATACCAATCACACCAATCAAATGGTTGGCTGGCGTTAGGAAAATAGTTTTTTAATAAATGAAAGAATAAATGAATAAATGTTTACATATACTCAAATGTATTCTTGATGTTAGACAATATCTTAAAAGACATACTTTGTGTCATGCCCCTTGGCCAACACTCCAAGTTACTACAGCCTAGGTATGAATGGTTAATATTACATTGGTTCAGATGAAACTGAACATGGGAAGGGATGTGAAAAAAAGTATTCTGTAAGTACATTGGTCAGAAGAGACAGGCAAAGGAGTGTGTACCTGCTTGAATAAAGGAGAAGGGAGAAATGGCTTCAACATACATGAAGAAAGCTGAGGTACTTCACTGGCAGTCAGGCTTCTCTTGTCTCTGAGACTCTAGAAGGGAGTGTGAAGAGCAATATCCCTCCCACCTGAAGAGTGAAGCAAATCTAAAACCACTTCAAGAGACTGAATGTGTGCAACACCCTGAGGCTGGACAACATTCATCACAGGGTCCTGAAAGAACTAGCTGATGAAAATTAAGATGTGATCGTCACAAAGAAGTGAGTTAGGCTGTCTCCTGGTAACTACTCAGAGGTTGTTAAAGTTATAGAAATGAATTTAGCCCAAGTTCACCATATGTCTAATGCTGATTACAAAAATTAGCCCAACATTTATTTAAACGTCAATGATTACAAACACAGAGCATTCCTTTTACTTAAAATTACAACTTGCATACGCCATAAAAGTACTTTCTCACATACATAATACACTTAGATTAGCTTCTGTATTATCATTACATTGTGTTTTGTTTTTTTTTTAAAGGAGGATTTGTATACCTCCATGAAAAGGAGTTTACTCAAAGAGAAAATAAAAGCTAATGATATTACAAAACTTTTTCAAAGTTCTGGGAAGCAACTCCAAAGCAAGCAATAGGAACTTCAAGTCAGAAAGATATCAATAACTGGAAGTGATCAAATATTCTGGCTCACTTTTGTTACACTCTCATACTTAGGGCAACCACAGTGGCATGGGAAAATGACATAAATGGGACAATTTGTAATCTGACTAACCCAGCAATGAAGGCTGGGTAAAACAAAGAGCCCAATAAACTACTCAAGTAGTAGCCTTCAGTATCTCAGTCTTTAAATGCCGATTAAGAGACCATTCTCAATAAAATTACTTATTTGACATCCTTGCAGAACCACTGAAGCCTGGAGTTTCAGCATGCATCATCAGGCACTTTCAGCTTTTCTCTAGCTCCTGGCACAGTGCCAAAATTAAGCTTGATGGGTTATCCAAAGGTGAGAGGCTACATTTCTTCAGGGCTCATTTCAAATCCTCAAGAATAAAACAAGCAAACAAGTCAGGGTCTGGAGAGACTGTGCCCAGAGACACTGCCCAGTTTCAGCTGTGCATCACAGCAAAGGTAACATAGAAGCTGGGGTTTAGATATTTTTGGTTTTGCATTTTTTTTTTTCTTCCTCTCAGCACCTGTCAATCTAACCAGTGATTTCATCCACACTAATTTTTGTACAGATTATATGTCAGTATCTGGCACAGATTGCTCTCCTGGTCCAGATATTGGGAGTATGGGAATTTTTTAACTGGCAATTGATCCTTAAAGGGTGGATGTGAAAGAAAACAGCCTAAAACTTGCTAAGATTTAATTCAGTCCCTGAACTAGAAAGAACTTCCCTGAATGTATAATTCTAGACACAGAACTCACCTTCCACAACAGTAATGCATTCTTTGTGCAAACCTACGCAAAGTCACTCTGAACATTGCAGACAAGTTACTATTTTGTGAAATTGTCACAACAGGGGGCAAAAAAAGTAATACATGAATGCTAAAATGAGCCTTTTTTTAAGTGCCTCTCACAAATCGTGGAGGTGACAGAAATAACAACAGAAGAAGAAAAGCCCAGGTTTTATTTTAAGTTCAGATTTGAAAGAAAATTGTATTGAGATCAGGCAATTATTTCAAAAGTAATATGGAAGAATAAAGCTTTTTCCTTTTCCAGTAACCATCCTTGTTGTCTGTCTTCCCCCGCAGGCACACAGTTTGTCAACAATCTAAGTAGTGCCTGTGCTCTGGGAACTCTAATTCCAGCATGATCGTTGAGAAAATGCTTACACACAGTATCTCCTGGTCCTGACATGGAGCAGGATCCCAAAGAAGATCATGGACTCAGCTCCATGCTCAGCCAGTTCACTAGGCTGGTGAGAAAAGATGAACAGAGTACAGACTGCACACTGTACCATCACTTATGCAAACCTAATCTTGGCCCTGAAGAGCCTTCAAAAGAGGAGACAAAGTATCCTCTGTCCTTACTTATAACCTTCTTGCTTTCTTCAACCAAAAAGTATTAGTTCAAAGCAATTTTAAAGGATCTGTGAAACAGAAACTATAAGAAACCATGGCTCCCTTTTGCTATCCCTTCACAAACTCAGACTATATCCTTTTGGACTTCCAGTCAGAAAGTACAGTCTGGTCTTAAAATGACTGAAGCGTGAATTTTCATTAGCTATATAAAGCCTGTTAGAATGGAAAGGTAAAGATCATCAGCTCTGCCCTTTTCTACTCTCTAAAATTCACATCTTCAGCTGAACCTTGAGAACAAGCAGTTATGTCTACACCAAGACTCTAATCTCCAACCCAACACTGATAGAGCACTGGTTAAGATCCTTTAAGGAGAAGCAGCAATTGCTAGCTACTTGGACTGTGATGACCTTTTATTTGTCAATGGCTATATTTCTAAAGATGCTGCCCACCAATTCCTCTTAACTCAGAGGTTGCAGAAGTATAGAGTTGGAAGTTTCCACCATCTCTGCCACTGCTACAACCAGTACCATCACTTAGCCTCCTTTGAGTACTGTTACATGACTTGAGATGTTTGAGCCTTTCTTTGGTGGGAATTCTGTAACTTCTGAAGTTCAAAAAAATGAGAAGTCTAAAGTGAGCCCAAAAGACAGACCCACTACAGGATCAAAAGTTACAGCAGAGGAATCCCCTGTAACACAACACAGCCACAAACATCACTAACCCTAAATTACATTTTAAATGGAAGGGACAAAGTACCATTTGCAATGTGACACAGTGGAATAACAATCTAAAGAAAACAGTTACTCTTACACTTAGAGACCGTTATTTTAGAGACTGCTCTAAGAATCACAAAAAAATGCCTTTCCTCAGCATCAAGATAGAGAGAGAAGCAGACATTATCCCAACTGTGCAGTGCCTCTGTTATGAAAGCACACCTTACTTCCATTCCCCTTTAGGTCATTTCCTTTTCCATAAAATTTACAATCATCACCTCCATAGCATTCTTTAATCCTCAAATTTATGCAAGGCAGCAGCACAGTAGCTTGCATGATACATCATATCTAGTTATTTCTCAGAATTTATTAAAGCTTAATTTCTTCCTGAAGGAGACCGAACTTTCAGCCAGTAGCAGAATAGACTAGGATAACTTTACATGCTGCTTTACATTTGCATACAGCTAAGCCCTTTTGATTTCATAAGTCTCTAGAGTACCTGACCACATGTTACAGCAGAAAAGCATCTGTCTGGATGTGGACATCTGGAGCTTTTTCTGACATCCCATGGATTTTGCAATTCACCAAGAGACTTGACTAGATGACTCCCAACTTTTCATGGCTTCAAACTGCCTACAACTCCCAGAGAACTTGCTGACTTTTGGTCTAACTACTTTGTTTTTATGATAAAGAGAGGAAGAACGATGTAATAAAGACTACAGCACAGACATGGACTAAGAAATGACTAGGCCAGTCATGATCTCTGACAGAGGACTTTCTATACAGTCAGCTTAATGTCTGTGCTGTGAAATCAGCATAATCACAGTGCTTCCATGTGCAGTGAAATTGTCATGTAACAGCACATGAGCACTGAGTACCCGGAGTGGGGGAGCCTAGATCCACCCTTGGTGATGCTTCAAGCTGTTGCTTCCAGGAGTGCACAGGTACTCAGATCCTGTGCTGTTTGCCCCCCTGCTTCTCTACTTTTCCAGCATGCCAGAATTCAAACTGGAGAAGGCTGCATTTCTCAGCTCACCTTTTTTTCCAAACTCTTTTTGGGAGAGGCGAGTTAATTCTTCTTGCTTTGATATCTTGTTCTATAGCACCTGTTTCTCAAATAAGGGCTCTGTCATCACCTTTGTTTTCTTTACAGGATAACATTACAACGTGTCTGGCATCTCACACATTCACTAAGGGTTATGCTTTATTTCATGACTGCAAAGTTCATGAAATGCAGGGTGAATCTGATCTCTGCTGGAGTCTTGAGAAGTACTGGCTACCTTTCACACAGTTGTGTATTTTCAGAACAGTGAGTAAGTCCGTGCAAGAATTTCTGCAAAAAACAAGATCCTGCATATAGCCATTTTAGGTAGTCTGGTAAAACTACAAAGACCATCATCAAGCACAACAATCAGCACTGAAGGATGAAAGGTAGTCGGTTAATAAGTTAAAGAGTGAAGACATCACAAGCATTTTGTAACACTAAATTGGTGCAAATGGTTTTAACTAGATCCTTTTTTTTTTAAGAGCAACAAGCAAGTTTGAGGTCTAGATCACTAGCACTTACAGGTCATTCTTTGTGGATTGTTTCTTCTTCCAGAAACTTGTAGGAATGAAAACTCCAGACACACCTAAATTTGAGGGTAGACACACTCATTTCAATGTTAAGATTCTGAAAGTCCTAAAGCCCAATTCCTTGTGAAGATCAGAGCTTTCTACCAGTGGATTTACTCAGGCAGTAAGGGTTTACTCACATTTAACAAGTTCAACTAAAGAATCTTAGCAAGAGCTGGATCTTAAATCCCTTGAAAGAATAAAGACTTGATCCGTGGTCTTTGGACAAGCCTCCAATAAAATTCACATGGAAAGTTAATCCTTCAGATGGAAAATAAACCACTCAGCAGAAGAGCCAGCACTTCAGCTTCTTCAGTCTTGACAAAGACTGCCTGCAGGAGAAAAGTTGATGCTAAGTGACATCTAAGAATAGACATCTTACATCATCTGCCTTTAAGAACTGACATTTTCATATTGCCCCATATCAGTAACAAAAGGTATGTAGCAAAACCACAATCACAAATGCTAGAAGCCCAAGAAAAAGGAGATATTTAGCTGAGCCTGAATTGCTAAGTAGAAAACTCAAACAACACATTCAGCCACCAGACAGATTTTCTCCTAACTATCTAGGCTTACCACATGGGTAGCATGCCAGAATGGACACAAAGCTATGGGAAAGAGATTTTTTTCAAAAAAATTGATAACAGAAGCAGAGCAATGACATAATGAAGAACTGCAGTGTTTTTGTAGCAGTATATTAGTCCATCCTTAGCTGCTTTGTCATGTTTCACGCAGGACTGATTTGCCTAAATGCCTCATTGTCTGCTGGCAGGGCATGGAGCAGCTTGTTTTAAAAAGAAACCGAAAGACAGCCTTCTGCATGGAAACAGCTGTTAGTACTACAAAACCTCCCACTTGCTAAGAACCACTAACTGACAGGACCAAACATACAATGCATCAGAATCAAGTTAGAAACCTTCCCTTAGTTTCTACTCAAAAACATCTGTCTGCCTGGTCTCTTTCTGAAGCAAGAGATACATTGTTTTTCTTTCCACTACAGCACAAGGATACTGCAGTGTCTACTGCACTGTACCTTTGCTTCTCTCTAAAGGCATCTTGGACAGCACTAGGTCTTGCCTAGTATTTGAATTTGTATTGGCATGACCATGTCAAACAGCCACACTGTTTGTGTAATATACAGACTTCAGTTTTCAAGTAAGTGATCAGATGAATCCCTTGGATTCCTAAAGCTCTGCCTGCAAGAATACTTGTGCTTTAGAGAGGGAAATCCACATTGAGATTTCAAAAACATATATTAAAAAACAAAACAAAATGAAACAAAAAGAATAGCCAGCCAGCAATGACCCTTTGGTGTCAGTGAGACTTTGTGTAACTTCGTCACTGAGATTGCATGCAACAGTCTGACTCAGTTCATCTTTCTCCTAATAAGAGGTCATTAAGTCTTTGTTGTGTCTCAAGACCACCCCTTGACAAATTATGGACTATGGCCTCAGACTACTACATTCAGCAGACCAACTGCTGACCGAAACAGAAAGGATGGAAGTGTGCAGACCTGCTCTGCTTCAGCTAAATCATGCTCCAAACCTGGTGTTTAAAAAAAAAAAAAAAAAAAAAAAAAAAAGTGGGTGCTCTGCACAGCTGAAAAACTGTATTTGAATAGGATCTCTTAAGAGATCCAGGCCTGGGGCCCCCAGTAGAGGAAGGACATGGAACTCTTACAGCAGGTCCAGAGGAGGGCCACTAAGATGACCAGAGGGCTGGATCATCTCTCCTATGATGAAAGGTTGAGGGAACTGGGCTTGTTTAGCTTAGAGAAGCGAAGGCTCTGGGGAGACCTCAATGCGGCCTTCCAGTACTTGAAGGGAGCATAAAACAGGAGGGGGAATGACTGTTTACATGGGTTGATGGTGACAGGACAGGGAGGGATGGTTTTAAACTAAGACAGGGGAGATCTAGGTTAGATTGTAGGAGGGAGCTTTTCAGTGGTGACACACTGGAACAGGTTGCCCAAAGAGGTTGTAGACGCTCCATCCCTGGAGGCATTCAAGGCCAGGCTGGATGTGGCCCTGGGCAGCCTGGTCTGGTGGCTGGCAACCCTGCAAATAGTAGGGGGACTGAAACCAGATGATCATTGTGGTCCTTTTCAACCCAGGCCATTCTACATCTACTTAAGACAACTCCACCAGCAAAATAAGGCTTTAGATGGAGCACACTAGCTAAATTAGAAGGAATTACTTGTTTTCCTTCTTACCATGAAATTTTTCCCTTAGCCTCCTAAACACTACAACTTTTAAGTTGCGCAATTATGACAGTAACATCAACATTCACAAAATGAGCCAACTTCACTCACAACATATAACTCAGCCTTACAGAGAACTAGAGCAAGCCTTGCAGGGTTCATATCTGACCTGCACAGGAAGTCAAACTGTGATTAGACAGCACCTATCTTAAAAATTCACACACTGCATTTTAAGGAAGACCTCTACATTAATGCCTTTACAAATACCAGACAGTTTTAGTGTATTTCATATGACCTCTAAAATGCTCTTGCCTGCTAGCTCAGTTTGTTATTAAAAACCATCACTGTAGGAGATCTTAATAGTGATTAACATTGTTTTTGTTGCAAAATAACACCGACTTTACTACAGTAACAAATAGGTTTGCTTAGAAGAGCAAGGAACCTGGTATGATCTGCACCAAATCAGACAGTAACTTCTCTGTAAATTACATCTGCCTGCACTACATGAATGTGAGCCATGTCATTTCGGAAGCACTATACTGGAATAGAAAAGGGAACACTGGCTTGCAGAACTTCTGACTGTATGCTCAACAGGTTTCCAGCTTGGGCATTTGGTTACCGGGCTTCAGCCCAGTTCCCTCCACAGCTCTTAATCTCTTCTGTATTTGCAGACATCAACATCTAACTTCATACTGTAGTACAGTTAACATCAAGTTCCTTCTCAGCCACTGCAGATGAAGCTGTTTCACTAGTGATGAAATACCTAAACGTCAACAGAAAGGAAATACTAGAGACTCAAACAGACTCTTAATACCACCTTAAAGGGTGCATGCTTGTCAAGCAAGGTGCTTCAGCCTTGCTTTCTGCTCTAATGAGTTTCTTTACATAACTGAAACAGAGGTGATTGTGATGGTTCCCCAACTTCATACTAGCTTTCAGCTTTGTGGTTTAAGTCAACTGTGTTAAATATATTTAAATAAACCCTCAAAGAATAGAGAGAGTGAACACAGGTTTTGCACATCCTAGGTGAGAACGCAAAGCAACAAATGCCAAGAAAAAAAAGCAGGAATGACCACTTGTGATTTTGTGAAAACAGTGATGTCCTTCCTTTGTTTTCTAATCAGCTGCTGAAAATGGTGCAATATGTTTTATTTTAGGTTGAGTGAAAATTTACTTGAAAAAAGGAGGGTAAAATGTTATATTCAACATAACATAAACTAATTTTTTTTGCTTTTTTGTTTATTATTATTTCATTATTCAGTTCACTTGCCACATTAAAAAATAAACTGTCTGCATAAGCCTATCAGAACATTTGGCTTTTTGATACATTTACCTCTAGTCCCTGTATCTGACATGTACAAATGTTAGCAGATGTCATGCACACTGATCAGAGGCAACTAATCTCATTTGTAGCCATTTGTCTTAACAGCAAAGTAAATATCCATCTTTCACTAGAACACCTCAAATCTGCCATAAATATGTATGACAAAACTGAAAACACACATGAAACAATACTTACAGGTAACAGAGAAAGAGTTGCTCCTTACTTGGGGGAATACTGCACATGAAGAATAGCTTGTGTTAAAAATACTTTGATAGATTCATACAAGGAATTATGCCTGTTTCAAGTAACAAAAATATACTGCCTTGTTTTTCACCCAGAAGAGAATTCAACGTGTAAAATACAAGCATAACAGGAAAAGTCTGTTCATGTTCAGATAAGTGTTTGTGTTGGCCACCTGCTCAAGTGGACTTAGTAAATCTGAGGTCGCAGTTCCAATTCTGAAGAGTTTTGCAAAATTTCATGCACACCTCAGTACAGCCAAATTGGCAATGAATAATATACAGTGGATAGATGAGGTAACCATCCAAGTTTCAACATTAAAATTTTATGCACTGAGCACATTTATGAACCTGAGTTTTAGATTCAAGTAACTGTTGTTTTTTCTCACTTGGGAGTACAAACACTATTTCTCACAAACATTTACAGAATAACTGAATCATGCTAATGTATACACATCTATTACATAATTTGTTATTGTAATTGTCTCAGTAATGAATGACATTCTAAATAACAGAATCTGAATATAGTGGGGGGTTTTGTCACATGACATACACATGTGAGTAGTCAGGAAAACAAGTATAAGATTGCACCACCTTAAATAAACTTGATAAGGAATACCTGATTCTTAGGTAAGTGAATCTGCCATTTGTCTTGTAGTACTGACTCAGATCTCCTAAGGAATTCAGTAACACTGCAATCACTAGGTCACTCTCAACTTCACAGTGAAATTTTCATCTTTATTGAGTTTTTCTTTCATTTCCTTTAATCCTTGTGTAAATACTTATTTCAGGGTAACTGATTTCCATGTTAGGAGAAAAATGGCAGCTAGGTCAGGCAAGACAATAACTGCAAACTAACTTTCCTTCTTCCAGTTCAGAGAAAAGAATAAAAGGTCTCCTATCTGTATTTTGAAGCACCTCCAGAACAGAACACCTTCCTTTAAATCTATTTTAAAAGCATCGGTGGTTGTTTTTATTTGGAATTTAAAAAGAAAATATTTGTTAAAAAGAAAAAGGAACCTCTACAACATCCAGAATAAGCATTTAAATGAGCAATTCATTTGCCAAATGTTATGTGGTAATAATGACAGGAAAACTATAAGCCTGGAAAACATGATGAACACAGTACTTTTAAACATTGGCAGTCTCTGTTATCACTGCCAGTGTTATTTGTAGAGCTTATAAAGGAATGAAGTCCTTATATTACAGTCTTACATAACAGTCTGCTCATCTCATTGCAGTGGACTAACTCAGTTATGATACTGTACAAATAACATAGATCTACGTGAAGAAAGGACTTTAGGTGGAGTCCCTTAATCATAAAAAAAGCTTTGTGGTGTCCCACAGTGATTTACAACCTCCATATTAAAACTACAGTGCAGTAATTCGAAATGTCCTCCTGACTAGCAGCATCTGAAATCCTCTGCTCTCCCCACTGTATGGAGAACAGTTATTTTTCTAAAAGAGAAAGAAAGCTTCACTCTGTTCTTTTAAATATGTCTGAAAAGTCAGATAAATCAGTCAGGATGGCTCCGCATCAGGGTGGAGGCCAGTCACAAGCAGTATTGGCCTTGGGACCAGTGCTCTTCAATATCTTCATCAATGACATGGACAACGGCATTGAGGTCACCCTCAGCAAGTCTGCAGATGACACCAAGCTGAGTAGTGCAGTCAATACACTGGAAGGAAGGGAGGCCATCCAGATGGACCTGGACAGGCTGGAGAAGTGGGCCCATGAAAACCTAATGAGGTTCAACAAAGCAACATGCAGGGCTCTGCACATTGGTCGAGACAATCCCAGGAAGTTATTCAAACTGGGGAAATATCTCCTTGAGAACAGCCCTGCAGAAAAGGAGTTGGGGGTCCTGGTGGATAAGAAGCTGGACATGAGCCAGCAGTCTGTGCTTGCGGCGTGGAAGGCCAACTGTGTTCTGTGCTGCATTAAGAAAGGGGTGGCCAGCAGGGAGAAGGATGTGATTGTCCCCTTCTGCTCAGCTCTTGTGAGGCCCCATCTGGCACCCAGGCCTGGGGCCCCCAGTTACAGAAAGGATGTGGAGCTCTTAGAGCAGGTCCAGAGGAGGGCCACTAAGATGACCAGCAGGCTGGAGCATCTCTCTTACAAAAAAAGGTAGAGGGAGCTGGGCTTGTTTAGCTTGGAGAAGAGAAGGCTCTGGGGAGACCTCAAGGCGGCCTTCCAGTACTTGAAGGGAACATAAACAGAAAGTGGAATGGCTGTTTACAAGTGTGGGTAGTGACATGACAAGGGGGAATTGTTTTAAACTGAGATAGGGGAGGCCTAGGTTAGATATTAGGAAGAAGTTTTCCACACAGAGGGTGGTGACACACTGGAACTGGTTGCCCAAGGAGGTTGCAGATGCTCCATCCCTGGAGGCATTCAAGACCAGGCTAGATGTGGCCCTGGGCAGCCTGGTCTGGTGGCTGGCGACCCTGCACATAACAGGACTGAAACTAGATGACCATTATGGCCCTTTTCAACCCAGGCCATTCTATGATTCTATAAAGATGATGGGGTAAGTCTGCTATGTAAACTCATAACCAATTATATCTCCAACCCCTTCAGCTCATTGAGAGGACATATTCTAGGTCACGACTTGTTAAGACAGTTCACATTTTCTAACTGTTATCACTTGACAACTCATATACCAAAATATACCAATACCATGGATCTCACCACAACTGGTACATTTATTTGCAAATGTTCCACTGAACACATTAAGAGCCATATCCATAAGGAGTTGAATCCTGTAGTGTGCAACTCCAACTTACCTTTTATTAGGCAAGGAGGGAGAAGGACAGAAATTAAGGTTAAATTTGTGGCACAGACAAATATTAATGTCTGGTGCACAGAAACCAGGAGCTTAATCTTGGCACTATCACAAACAGTATTTTCATTTTATTCTAGAGAATGAGAGTTATCTAGGTGCTTTTCTTAAAAAATAAAACATAAAAAATTGTTGAGCATGCAGATTACAATTTAAAAAATAACACTGACAGAACAATCTTTCCTAAAGGTAAAAGCCACTGGAATAGAAATTTCATTCAACACACTCAAATACATTTTTACTGATAACCACAAGAGGCATATGAGTGTTTAACAGCTGTAGTTGTTACACCTCACAGGCTGAGTGCTGCTTTCTTTCTTGCAGATAGCTGTTTAAATGTCTGCCTGCTATCTCATCTTCCATGGATCTTTGCCAAACTCTTCCTGACCTGCATATTTCCTGCCTTCAGATCAGCTCATAGATTCTCTAAGGGCAAGGAAGAAAGAATTAGTCTGGGTATACTGTGTGTTATCGCACCCAAAATGATAGGGCATGAGCATAAATGGGGCTGCAGAGAGGTCCACAGCAGATCACTGCCAAACTGAAAGAGCAATCTATATAGAGATACTGACTGCCCAAGTGTTATCAGTGACCAGACTCTATGTGACATACATGCATGTAGAAGAGTCTGGGACTGATACTAAAGGTAAGGTGCTTCAGTTTCATTACAAGTCAATTAGAGCGTCCTGTAATGAGATTTAACAAAATTGCTGACAACCACCTATTAAGATTTGGTAAAATATAGTGAATGTATTAAATCTTCTGTTAATGATTTCTATCTTCCAAAGAAATCATAGAATATCCTGAGTTGGAAAGGACCTATCAGATTCAACTCCTGGCTCCAAAGAGAACCACCACCCCCGTACCACCCCCCCCCCAAAAAAAAAAAAAAACAAAACAAAAAACAGACCATATTACTGAGAGCATTGTCCAGATGCATCCTAAAGCTCAGTTACATGACCACTCCCCTGGGGAACCTGTTCCAGTGCCAGACCCAGGTTGATACCCAACCTGAACCTTTCCTGTCTCAACTCAATGCTGTTTCCTCTGGTTCTATTGTGGGTCACCAAAGAGAGGAGATCAGCACCTGCCCTTCCGCTACTCCCCATGAGAAGGTTGTAGGCTGCCAATGAGGTCTCCCTTTAGTCTCCTCTTTTCTAAGATAAGCCATGGAACTTGAGCTGCTCCTCCTACATTGTTCCCTCTAGATCCTTCAGCATCTTCACAGCTCTCCTCTGGACATTCTCTAATAGCTCTATGCCCTTTTTGTACTGTGGTTCCCAAAACTGCACACAGTACTCAAGGTGAGACATTACATTGTAGAGCAGGACAATCACTTTCCTTGACTGCCTAGTAACGACGTGCTTGATGTGCCCCAGAAGACAGTCAGCCTTCCTGGCTGCCTGGGTACACTGTTGATCTTACTCAACTTGCCTCATTTCAGCAGGGCAAACATCCAGTGACTTCTGTCTCAGTCTGTATGCATAGCCAAGGTCACCTGTTCCCAGGTGCAGAACTCAGCACTTGCTCTTGTTCAACTTCACAAGGTTGGTGATTGCCTATAGCTCACTAATTTGTCCAGATCTCTCTGCAAAGCCTTTCCAGCCTCAGTGTCAACAGCTTTACCCAAATTAGTTTCATTGGGAAAACTGCTCAAAAATAACTTCTAGTCCTATATTCACATTATTTATGAAAACGTTAACAAGAATGGATCCTAAAATGGGGCTGTTATGGTTTTGCAATTTCGTTGGTGTTGGTATTCCACATCAGAACACCATGCCTAATAATGGGAGTAAAGGGGACAAGTTTTTTTCTGTGGACTGCCTTAAATGGGCATGTGGGGAGTGGCACCGGAGGGGACGTGGGGAAGGGGACGGGGTTGCTGGCCCGGCTCCCTGCGAGGGGACAACGCGGTCGGAGCTTCCCGCCTTCCACAGCTCCATCGGTGAGATTGGGGACTTGGTATTCTCTTTGTTGAAACTCTCTTGTTGTTGTTTAGCGTTATTAGGTTATTAAACTGCCGTTCGTTCTCAGATCACCTTTTTTTTTCCTTCATTTTTTGTTAGACCCAATCGCAATCTCCCTTCCCTTCCCCTCTCCCGAAACACACGTGGCCGCGCCGCACCGCGCCGTGCCGTACAGTGCCGCTAGAGAAAAGGGGGGAACTGTTGTTCCTGCTTCCCCGGGTTTGTTCCCACTGTCCCGGAGTGAGCTCTAGAGAGAACTCCGTGACAGGGGCCCTGGAGAGCCCCTCTAATGACCAGCTGCCAGCCTGACCAAAGAATCGTAAGATCACAGAATGGACCATGTTGAATAGGACCTCAAAGAATATCTAGTTTCAACCCCCCTGCCATGTGTAGAGTTGCCAGCCGCTAAGACTATGCTGCCCATACATCCAGCCTTGATGTAACCCCAGTTACTAAAACACTCTGGGCCCAAGCCATCAGCCATTTGCTTACCCACTGCATGATATTTCTGTCATACAGTTGTATGATGGACCTTTTGTCCAGAAATATACTAGAATAACTAAAATAACAATTTTTGCAAAAATGCCACATCACAGCTGTTTGAATTAGAGCACACAATAGTAATATTACATCATTGTGTTTATCACTGGCAGCCACAAGCTGCAGTTTCTCTGAGATAGACCTCTGAATGGAAACTTCAGTTTGGTGAGAAAAATCATAATGAGGAATGCAAAAGGGGAGAGAGGAAAAATGGATAGAGGGAAAAAATTCAACTGTGATTGAATAAATATAAAAGTCAATGAAGAGTTACTAGGCGATACAGATTTGAAGCTCATGATCCACAATGCACTGCAAGAGAGAGTATACTGTCAAGAAATGACTACAAGCCTGTGATGTTTCCATTTTCCATTTACTATAATATTTGCTCAGGGGAGACAGGAGCCACTTAAGAAGGACCTTCACTTCCATCAACTGTAGCTGCTTTCAGATTTCCATGAGCAACTTCATTATTACGGACAATGCTGTCTACTATAACTATCAGTAAATGTACACAAATATCTAATGACTTTTGATTGCTCAAACCTTGGACTAATGTAAGTTGCCCTCATGAAAGCAAGCAACTGAGTCCCTGAAGTTTTGGGGTTTTTGTCAACTGGAGGAATAGATTCCAAAACTTCTGCAAAAAAATTTACTTTTGCCTCTCAAACAGGTCCACATGTATGCATTTATTCTGTATACTTCATCAGCTATTTGTGCCCTAATAAAAACACTGCCCACAGGAAAATAATTCATTGGCAAATTAATATCATACTGTATTAATCAGAACAATTTCTGGGAAACAAATGGACAAGGATGTTTAAGAGACCTTAAAAAAAGTTCCCTACATAAACATACAGCCTGAAGTATCAGGGCCTGCCATATATTACAAATCTTGCTATTTTAAACAACTCCAAATTTAAACTTTTGGTGTGGACTGGGAATGGCATCACCAGAGTTCAGGAATGACTGGCATCAAAGATCAAGGAACATGCACATCTGTGCTATGACCCCAGGGGAGCAGCAGGGTAGAGGCACCCGCTCAAGAGTATTCAACCTTTTAAGAAGTCTACCAGGCATACTATCAGTAAGAATAAGGTCTCATGTCACTGCAGCAAACACTGAAAAGTCACTGGTTATCAGCAGATTAGCTCCATCCTTTGAGGGCACAGAGCAGTGTTTTCACCCTCCTGGCTCCCTTCACCAGCTCCTACCAAAGTGATAAGTTGCGCTGTGTGGGCACTGCCTTTTAATTAAAAGCCTTGTTATGCTCTGCACAATGCTTATTTTCTAAGTAGTGCATGAAATGAAAAAGGAATATCTTCCAGCACAATGTATTCCTAGGAGCCTCCCATAATTAGGGCAGTCACTTAATTTTCACGTTATGGTTTCTACTGGGTTATGTGCCAATTAGAAAGCTGCTGTGATGTTTGTACCTCCCTAACTTCTTTTAATCCTTTTCTTAAAAATTCATGCAGCTAATGTACAGCTGCCTGCAAGTTCTATCTATATAACAACAAACATTAAATATTAAAGTGCCCATACAGAAGTATTACATAAGCTATAGCCAACTCAGCAGCACTAAACCGTGCCTTTTTAACCTGCTGATCCTTATGCATTACACCTCCCACTTGGTGTTCAGCTCTGACATGATATGGGTTTAGGACAAACCCCAAAGGGGGCTCAGCCTGCAGAGATAAGTGCTTCAGCCAAGCTCCTAGCAGCAACCCTGGGACATGAAGAGGAACTGCCTCTCAGCACCCTATATGCAGCACAGAAACAGAGCAACACCTCACCTCATTCTGTGAGATCAAGTGCAGTTCAGGGCTGTAACTAACTACACGCTGCATTTTAAGCAGCCCAGCCCAAGCCTTGTGCTTAATCACAGGCAGAAGTTCAGCTGACTTGATGAGAGTTGATTCTAAGCTGCTACAGTGAGCTTTTATTTAGAACTGAAAGAAATAATACACAACTACCAGACTTTGGAATATCCCACTTGCTTTCATCTCTTATCAGTGTAAAACCTCGAAGTAACAGTGCCTTCCACAGAATAGAGCATTTAGAAAGCATTAGATTCAGTTATTAAACTTCTCCCCTGAATATTGTGTCCTAGACTAAATAGTTAAGTTGTAATTTTAACTGATGAGAAATTGAATTGGGTCTAAATTGGCCAATAGACCATGTACAATGCCACAGTCTCACAGTGCATCCTCTAGCCTTGTTCATCCCACAGTGTCTGCTGCTCCCTGCCACATTACCTGCTGTACCATGCAGGGACAGTGGGCAGTCCTGTGGGATGCAGCTCAGCCAGCTCAGTTGCAGGACACAGGGGAGGCTTGTCACACCAAAAGGGTGACAGGTTTTCTGCAAAAAAAATAAAAATAAAATCAATCTCTGTATGCCTCCCTGGGTAGATGTCTTAGAATAATATGGAGAAAGAATTAAGATTTCAGATGTGGTAAAAGCCATACAAAGAGAATTATTTAAATTGTTGATTACACCACAAATTAAGAATGCTTCTTATGATCTTAATCCTCAGTGTGCTACACTTTTGCTTTAGGTTTCAAATTTCCATTACGCTTTGCTCTCTTGATATGAGAACTTAAGAAACACAGTACCTCTTTGTGGCTCTTCTCCAAATTCCACTTCCAAGATCTTGCCTGAACTGTAGGCAGGAGGACAGGGCACAATGCAGGATGGACTGGCAAACCTCTGTATGTCAGCAGTTGTTTTTTTTCCTACTTACCATTACTTCTGCAAACCTCAGTTCTGTTTTTGTTATCTAGTTAGTATGTGACATTTATAGTCTCAACTCACTGCCTCAGTCAAAAATACGGTAGCAAAGAAAATGACAGCTGTAGCATATTACATCAGTTCTGTAACTTTTCTTAACCAGGTTTAAGAAACCATGGGGGGGGGGAGGGGGGGGGGAAGCAAAAAAGGCTAGTCTGATAGGATTTGTTTTCCGCATGTCAATACCCATATCACCTGCTCTCATTATGCTGCCCCACACTGCACCTGTAATAATCCCATCCCAGGCATTCCGTAATTTTCTTGGCACAGAGGACAGGTAATGGACAAATAATTATATGGGTTGTACCACTCATCATTCCTAAATACCTATAAAACAGTCCTTTTCTCTACTTCCCCAGGGTCCTAATGTGTATTCTAAAAACTTACATGACCGGCCTATAGAATGCCTTGATAATAAGGTCTTTCAGAACTATCAAATGCAAATCTCTGAATCTGCTGACTTTCAATACTCTAAATTTAGAGTTTCTATTTTTTCTTCTTCCATCCAGTAACATATAAGCAATAGTCCTAAAAGACACAATACAGCAGCTTCAACTTAACACTGAGGTCAAAATGTTTCTATCTAGATAAAGGAAACTACTGTGATTTAATTGTGAAGGTCAGAAACCACAGAATATTCCACCTCCCATCCCCCAGCACTAAAATATTCTTGAGGAATAGTTATCTTCTGTGGATATCAATTTTCCTATTGGGGAAAAAAAAACAAAAACAAAACACCTGCAAATAAGAATTCCAGACTATCTCTATTCCTAAAATAACAGTTCAGTGTACATAACCTATGCAACCTACTTTCTCTTACTTTAACTTCCTACCTTTCCTTACAACTCACCTATATTAAAACTTTAACTGTTATTTTGTGTATTTGGAGATCACCTAGAACAGGAATCTGCATGGCACATTTTAACCATTACAAATATATTTTTTCCAGGTATCTTCTCTTCCCTAGGCTGACCTTAGCATCCTTTTTCATTTGTCATAACATATTAATGTTTGGTGCCCACCAGAAAGGATTATGAATCACATTGCTCTGGCCGCCTCCAAATAGGTACCAGTGAAAATTCTTTAGGATGCCTTAGTTTAAGAAGAGTTCCCATTGTGTCTTCCTGTGGCTAAAAATAAAAATTGCTGTCAAATACAAAAAACTGTATATTGATTTTACCATTGTCACGGTTTAAACAAAAATCTACCTGCATCCGTGACAGGGGGACATGGGCCCTGCAGGAAGGAAAAGTTAATTAGGAAAAGAAAACAGAGGCAATGATCTAAGGAGGCACACTTATTTACTAAATACTATATCGAAATACAGTATAACACAATATAATACAATATAATTGAAATTAAGCTAATGAATCAAGCAAAATAGGAGAGAGAATGAGTCCCAAAACCGAGAGGCCTACTGCAAACTCTAGGCGAAACGGCTGAAGGCTCCCACACACTCCCCTGAAAGCCAGAACTCAAAAAAACGTCAGTCTAGCCTGCGAGAGAGATAATATAGTGTCCAGGTCCCGTGACCCATCTCTGACTGTGATGTTCTCTGGGAGATGTAGGCTTCTTCTGTAAGTTGCAGATTCAGTAAAATTATTCATGCTTTATATGATGTTATGGTGTGGAATACTGATAGCAAAATTACAAAATTATTAAACCATGACAACTATTTATCCTCCCTGTTCCTGCTCTGCAGGAAACTTCGGATGGCCTGAACAAAATGGGTTATGGGCTGCTCCAAGGGACTGTAGCTCAGCTGAGCAGGTGTAAGGCAAAAACAAATCAAATGTTACAAGTACATCTCAGAGTATCAAGAGTAAGTCCAAGGAGACAAGATGTGGGGCTGATCTAAATAAACAATAATTCCAGATTTAGGGTCTAATCTTAAACATGTTCTCCATGAAGAACGTGGGGAAAAGAGCCCAGAGTTCACTTGAAGAGTGACTTGAACAAGAAAACAGTCACGGGACTCTGTGTTCTGGTGGTTACACGCTGTGAAAGCATTACAAGTTTTCTAGAGTAGATGAGCATCCGATTTGCCTCCCTACCCATAACCATCTGATTCTTCACTACAGTAAAACAGATACAATAGACAACTAATGTGACAAGATAACTTCATCTGAAGAATATGATAAAGACAGTATGAAATACAAATAGCAGTTACACCTATACAATTCTTTTCTTAATGATTTAAGTGGGTTTCAAATCCCTGAAAAAAAACAAGAGTATTGCCTGCAGCATTACCTTTTTAGACTGATGTACTAGTGTTTGCAGTTGACTGCAGGGATACAGCTAATTGCTTTTTTAATCTTTCTCATTAAACTGGTGGGAAAAAAAATCTAGAAAACAGAAACCTACTACAGAGTAGATACACAGTAGGACAAACACATAACCATCTCCAGTCCCAAGATGGAAGCATGCATTTCACGCTGCCAATCCCATACTCGCTAGGATTGATTGTGCTAGGAACAAATACATTGCCTGAGTGTACACCATTTCTCCAATGACCTCTGCAATACTTCTCCACTCCAGATGGGGCCTCACAAGAGCTGAGTAAAGGGGGACAATCACCTCCATCTCCCTGCTGACCACCCCTTTTTTAATACAGCCCAGGTTATAGCTGGCCTTCCAGGCTGCAAGTGTCCAGAAATAAATAAATAAATAAATCCAACCTGTATTGGAAACCAACACCATTTGCAAAAGAAGTAAACTTGAAAATCTGTGGGGCCACTTTAGTTTGCATTAAAAAAATAAATAAATAAATAAATAATCACGCACTTCAGCAAATTATAAGGAATATAAACTAGACAGAGCTTGACTAACCATCCATATGATTCACCTTGGTTTACATTTTTCAGTAGAGATAAATTAAATTGGAAGGTTTATTATTGCCAACATCTGTGTTTAGGTTTCCATTCTGTAATCTTTCTGAATGTAGTGCAGACATTTTAGAAGATGAAGGCTATTAAAATGTGCTGCCTAGAGACTTCATGATAAATGCAAGATAAATAGGTTAGCTATTCCCTCTGGTGTACTACTCACATTAGATCAAAAAAGGCAAGAAGGAGAAGCTGAAAAATAAAAGTGTTAAAAAGTTACTTATAAAGTCCAACAGTAGGAAAAGAAAGAATGTAAAACTGGATTACTTAATAACCAGCTACTCCTAAATGCAATTTGACTGGCATAAAAAAAGACCATTATATCAACTTATAACCAATATCCAAACCTCTACCCTTAGTCATGAAACAGCCTCCTGTTTCAAGAGGTCTGGAAACTGTCACTTGGTCAGATGCTAATTACTCCCTGGGGATAACCTATTTTCTCAGCCAAGAATCCAGCGCTGCTGCCCACCTATTAAGTATTAAGTCAAGTAAAGGACTCCAACAGCACACCAAGCAGATGTTCCTCATGACTGCTCAAATTACCAGCAAGGCTCCAAGGACATACATCTGGGAAGTTTTCCCTGGTACCTGAACATTTTTGTGTATTCTTCCATACATGTAGGCACCCTCTCCACAACATCTGTAAAATAACAGTGTCTCAGAGCAGCGCTGGAAAGGTGCAAGCACTGGGAAGTGAGCACTGGGACAGCAACGAGCCACTCTGCAAAGAAATTTCATTCCACAGCTGCTTCACTTGGCAATTTAAGAGTGTCTCTAATTTAATTTTGGCATATACATACATGAAGGCTGTGCTTTTGACAAGTTTCCTAACATTTCCCTTGCTACATCCCATCCTTTTTACTTTCCTTCTCTAGACAGGTCAAAAATAGTTTGAGTTTGTATCAGAAACAGGAAAATAATCATTCCCCTATACTCAGCTCTGATGAGACCACACCTAGAGAACTGAGTAAAGTTTGGGACCCCTCACTACAAGACAACGAGGTCCTGGAGCATGACCAGAGAAGGCAATAAAGCTGGTGAAAGGTTCAGAATAAGGGCTCTATTAAGGAGCAGCTGAGAGAACTGGGATTGTTTAGTTCAGAGAAAAGGTGGCTCCAGGGAGACCTTATCGCTCTCTACAACTACCTGAAAGGAGATTGTGGTGAGGTGGGTGTTGGTCTCTTCTCCCCTGTAACAAGCAATAGGATGAGATGTAATGGCTTTAAGTTGTGTCAGAGGAAGTTCTGGTTGGATAGTAGGAAAAATTTCTTCTCTGAAAGTGTGGTCAAATATTAGAAGAGGCTGCCTAAGGAAGTGGTTAAGTCACTATCCCTTAAGGCATTCAAAAATTGTGTATACATGGCACATACAGATATTGTTTTGTGGGCATCGTGGTGATGGATTGATGATTGGACTTGATGATCTTGAGGTCTTCTCCATCATTTATTTTTCTATGATTCTATAGTCTGGGGGTAATTTTTTTTTTTTTTTTTTTTTTTTTTTAACACAATGTCATTTGTGAAATGGGAAATTAATTCCCCAGGTTTATTGATGCAGTGCATACATCACATGCATTACCACAAAAGGGAAGAAAAAAAACACATTGCAAAGAGGCATTCCACAAAATAGAAAGCCAAAACTAAGCACAAAACTAAAATAAAAATGCCTTCATAGATCACCTTGTTGAATTCTGCTGGAGTCAGAAGCAAAACACGCTTGTAAAATATTAACTCCTTTATCCATTTTACTTACACCAAAGAAGGTGCGTGCAGTAGAATAATTTATTGTTTTGATAATTGCAACA
This sequence comes from Coturnix japonica, assembly GCF_054131305.1. Taxonomy (NCBI): domain Eukaryota; kingdom Metazoa; phylum Chordata; class Aves; order Galliformes; family Phasianidae; genus Coturnix; species Coturnix japonica. The sequence continues at coordinate 59,378,640 of NC_140664.1, forward strand.
CTGTAACGGGATGGAAATAACAACAGAAAGGCAGAGTCTATTGCTACAGCAGATAAGAACAAGCGCAAAAACAGCAGCCACAGACATAACAGAAAAAGAGATGCTTACCTTTAGAAGGCCTCAGGTTGGCAGGTATCTCCAGTAAGAGACACCCTTGCCTTCACTGCCAACCCTTAAATGAGGCCTGGGAGGGGATGGATCCTGACTCCAGCCCTTCCAGTTACTCAGATGCACTGCATGCAGCTGAGCTCCCGTGGGTTAGTCCTGCCTTCCCACCAGGTACTCAGTCCCTGCTCCAGTCTGTGGCTTAGCATTTCTGCTCCGATAATAAAGAAAGCTTTTCAGTAAAGCAGTAAATGACTCTATGATTCTTCTTTTTTGTTTTATAACATTAAGTGGAGCACTGCAGAAATGCATGCTCTGTGTGTCTATTGTAAGGTAGACAAGCCGTGAGGTTGCTTATTATTATTCTCCATGCTGCTTCTGATGAACAGATCTATGCACTCACTTTCCATTGGTTTAATCAAGGATTCTCTATGATACGCAATTAATCTTTAATATGAAAGTACTTAGGGAGAAGACAAAAAACACAGCTGATCATCCTGCCCACTGAAAACCAGATTAAGGAATTACTCAAAGCCCTTCTTCATATTGAATTTTTACATTTGTAAATCCCATGATATATGAAAGCTCAGTGAAACAGGTTTATTTTTACAATTCATGGAACAGATTGACAGCTTTCATTCAGATTGGTACGTTGGTAGTTCTTCAACAGTGAACCCACAACGGCACCCTTAGCACTCTAGGGCAAAGCAGAAGAAAGCAAGGTATTACCACAACTCACAGAAAGGTACTGGGGAAACATACTGAAAGCATGACACTGGCAAACCACACAGGAATTCTATCCTGGTCATAAACGTACATAAACACTGATGTGAGTCTAGTTTACCATGCCTTGCTACTCATTGCCTGGAAGGCAAGTCAGAAAGCTAAACTTTGAAATAAGGATGATGGTAGCTAGACAACCTGCTCTTGTTTCAGACAGGAAGTCAGCTGAAACTCTTCAGAAGCACGGATGGACTTCACCACCACTGCATATCCAATTCAAGTTTAAGAAACATTAATTGGATTTGGAAAGTCATAAGCACAGGAAGGAGGCTGAAAGCTGAGCAGGAATCAAAGACAAGTTCTATTGGTAAGGGAACCAAATTCACTGTGATGTCTAGGCATGATAAAGTTATAGCCATCAGAAAAAAGGATTAACAAAGAATGAATTTCCACATCGACTGAGTGCTTTAGGGCGGCACCTTAGCTACAGACAAGTTTCTGTGTTTGTACTGGTATTTAGTAGTTTATCACATCTGTTACTTCTTTTTAAGAAAAAAAAAAAAAAAAAAGCACAGCCTAGGCTATTTATACAGTTAGCACTCCTATATGAGAATATAGAATATAAGAATATAAGAATATAGAATATAAGGGCTACTTAAGGATTAGCTACTAAGATTTGGAAAAGAAAGTTCCTAAAAAAAAACACAAAAACAACCCAAATTCTAGTCACTGTTCAAAAGAATAGTTATCAAGTAAAACGCAAAAGCAGGTAATAAACTGCCTATGTACACCTTTGACGATTGAATCTAATGGTTTAAACTGTTTTCTCCACATCACTTCCACTGGGATCACTTCCAAGAGGTAATTTCTCAGCAGTTCGGGACATTAAGAGAAAACAAAAATCTGCAAGACAGTTCTTTTCCTCCTGCAGCTTAACATCTTCATGAGACTGGATGGGATGTACCCCAGAATGCTGAAGAAATTAGGGGTGTTACAGTTGGATGCCTCTCAACAATTTATCAAAGGTTGTGGAAGTCTGCGAAGGTCCCTGCCTAATGAATGGAAACTAGCCAACACTATACCCAGCTACAAAAAGGACATGAAGAAAAGAGCCAGGAAACTACAGCCTGTTACTCTAACCTCAGTCCCTGAAAGAGTTATGGAGATTACCCTGTGGGATACTTAATGCCCCTTGAAGAACAAATCTGTTATCAGGCATAGTCAACACGAGCTCATGAAGGGAAAATCCTGTTCTAACAAACTGATCTCCTCTAAAATCACCCACATGATGGGGAGGCAGTGGATGCAATCTTTCCAGATTTCAGTAAAGCCTTTAGTACCACACCTCACAGCACCCTCCTGGAAAACTTGTCCAGCTGTAACATAAACAGGCTTATCTCTGCTGGATGACAAACTGTCTTGACTGCAGTTTGAAAAGTGGTAGTGAATGGGACAACATCTGGTTGGCAACTGGTCACCTATAGCTGGTCACCAATGGTGTTCATCAGGGCTCAGTTCTAGAGACAGTCCCATTCAACATTTTTATCTGGATGCAGGATCAGAATGCATCCTCAGCAAATTTTCTGATGACACTAAACTGGGAGGTAATGCTTACTCCTCGAGGGACCAAGAGGCATTGCAGAAGGATCTGGGTGTATTGGAATATTTGGATGATCAGCAACAGCACAAAGTACAACAAAGGAAAATGCTAGGTCCTGCACCCAGGACAGCACAATGCCAGACACAGGCACGGATGGGAGATAAGTGGCTGGAGAGTTGCTCAGCAGAGAGGGACCTGGGGATACTCATGACAGCCGGCTCAGCAGGAGCCAGCAGTGTGACCCAACAGCCAAAGGGCAAATGAAATAGGCAGCCAAGAGGTGATTTTCCCCACTGTATCTAGTATTGGTGCAGCCCCACCTGAAACAGTTTGCAGTTCTGAGCTGAACAACATAAAAAGAACGTTAAGCATCCAGAGGAGGCTCCAAAGCTGGTAGCAAGTCTGTGAGGCCTGTCCTGTGAGGAGATGTTGAGGACAGTCAGTAAGCTGACAGGTAACCTCACTGCTTTCTGCAGCTCCTTGAGGAGGGGAAGCACAGGGAATTGCTAGGCTCTGCTCCTCACAAGGTGGGAATGGCAAAGAGCTGCACCAGAAGAAGGTGAGATCAGTCAATCAGAAACATTTACGTATGGTGAGTGTGGTCAGACACTGGAACAAGCGTCCTACAGAGGTGGTTGACACCTGTGCCTGTCAGTGTTTGAAAGCCATGGTCTGCTGGGTGCAATTCCCCTCTGAGCACTAACGTACTAAGAGACCCAGCCCTCCACAGTCCAGTAGAGCTGGATCCCATTACCTGAGCAGGGCAACACCTCAAGCTGTGGCTCCAGAACCTACATCAGCATCCAAAAGCTTCTCAGCCTGAAGTTGCCTTCTATTTGCCACACCAGTACCTACAGGAATACCAGCCTGGCTTAACTGTATTTCTTTTAATCAACAGGTAGCATTTAACCATGTATAGTCACCTCTGTAATGCACTCTAATAAAATACTTAAAAAAAACAGAACTAGAAAATAAAAAACTTCCCATCTTCACATAAATCTCATATGAAATACAGCATAATACAAAATTGGATAGGAATCACTATGAAATGAAAGAACAATATAGTAGCCTTGCATTTCTAAACTAGGGTCAATATGAATATTTAAACAACTTCTGAATTCTTTCTAATCATTTTAATCTAATCCCCAGTGTAGCTGAAATGTAGCTCCACATTGTAATTTCATATTAGGTTGCCAGTGGTAGCCAGACAAATATATAGGACAAGAAAAGCTGCCTTTTAGCTTCCTAACTAGTCAATGCACAGACTAAGGAGTAAATTATTCTGACTGTTGCCTGTAATCGCTGCACTGTAAAAACCTACTTTATGGATTATATTCAGACTCTAAGAGAAAGACACTCCATGGATTCTAGCCCTTACTCATATTTTCCCCACACACCTTCCCAGTGCCATTATCTTGAAAGATAAGTAACAAATTAACTGTTTTTCCAATTATCAGCAGTTTCAGAAAGCATCTCTAGATGAAAATAAATACGCATGCTTAAACATTTTCCTGAATTCAGACCATTACCAAAGGAACCGTGCTTTATTATACACATGTAGTTTAGATGTCTCAATTAACCAACTCTGCCTGGCCACAGCCTCCTTCCAGGAACTGAGCAGAGAAAGAATCCAGCTTTCTCACAACAACTAGAGGAATTTAATTAACTCCTCAACTTTGGCCCCTCTGTCAATTCCAATGATCTGATCAATGGGGTCAAAAGCTACAAGGGAGGCATGATACGAGAGAGACAAAGAGAAACCAGAACAGAAGAATGTTATTCTGCAAGCCTCATTTCATTAGAAAACCAGGCTAAAGAAGTATAATTGGACAAAAGACTTGTGACAGCAAATCCCCTGCTTGTGTGCAAGAATGCAGCTGGGCAGCACAGTAGTTGTGGACAAAGATAGATTTTGAAATGGTGTGCCTACCCTGTAGCAAAAAGAAGAGCAACTTGCAAGAAGCCATTATATCACCAAACCTCTTTCCATTCTCCTCCCCCTGCCCTTTTTAATTTTAACCATGGTGAAGGCTCATTCCAACACTGGGTTTCTCTTTGTTTGACACTATCGTAAAGTTGTAGGTCTGTTTTGTGAAATATGTTGCCATGAGAACTAATGTGTGCTGCCATGGAGACGATGTCAAACCCAGCCTCACATCTCAGTAGACTAAGGAAGGCAAGAAGATGAACTGGGGAGGAGAAATTCTTCCTTGAAAACTGAATGTTTTGAAATACTAGCAAATGTAACAAAAGTAGTGACAAAAATCAAGGCCACTACTAAGCTATCAAAACTTACTAATAATTCATATAGTGCTCCCTGAGGTGTCACTTTGTTTTCAATGATGTTCTTGGAAGGAGGGTAGCAAAATTTTTCAAAGTGATTAACAACATACATGAAAATCTAATAAATTCATTCTTAGACTATCCAGGTACCAAAACATGCCAGCCCAGCTATTTTTCCCAACCAAATAATTTTAAAACGCATGGCAGAGGGGGAAAAAGACTATTAACCGCAATGACTTGCAAAAACTGCATAAAATGCATATGTTTAATAAGATAACTGAATTAAAAATGACTCATAACATACACATGTAGTCAGATTAGGGCCTCAACTAAGGAGACAACTAAGAAACTGAAGATCAGTTCAAAATAAAGTAAATAGAAATTTATCTAGGTCTCTTTTTAAAGTATATGGTGGTTACCAAAAATCTTGTACTCATTTCCTGAACTCCAAAAACCTGCCATTTCTTTCTTCTGCATTCTTTAAATGAAAAGAACCAGCCATAACTAAAAGCCACCACTAAATTACTTTAAAGACTTATGAGGTATCTTAAATCCTCCCAGTAGCTAAATCCTAATCATTTAGGCTCCCTGAACAAAATCTGATAGACTGCCCTTAAGCCCATTCAAATTAATTTTACACAGAGTCTTTCTAACCATCTTGCAGAGTTTTCTTGCTTCAATGTATCTAAATCTTTGTCAGAGAAAACAGATTCAGCAAGAGAGATATGAGAATGTTGAATAGCTCCACAGAGGCTGCTGAAACCTGAAATCCTATGAAAACTATATTTTCCCAGATATATAAGGCACTCCAAATGTGAATTCCACAAGTCTATATGTATGATCAACACTTCTAACACACGGGCAGAAAAGCCTCTCTACTACCTGACAAATCAATGTTGTGTGCTATGCAGCTTGTTTTCAGAATCTGGGGAACAAATAAACTGGAAAAAGTCACTAAACAAAATAAAAAGGAAGTATTTTTTGTAATCATTCAGCAATAAAATAACTTCTAGTAACTAAATTCAATTTTGGCGAGAAATAACTTTCTGTAAATAATGTATATTTTAGACAAGAATAAATTTTAGGATTCATAGACAACTCACAAATAAACTTTTTACTTTTAATTTTCTTTTAAAGAAAAACACCACAAAGCCTTTTAAAAATGGATTATTATCCTTCAGTGCCCCTTTCCAAAACCAGCCAGGATCTAACTGATCTCACTGTCATGGGGAACAGTGTAAATCTTGCAATACACCTGTACTAAGATGCACTGATTTGCTGAGTTGCTCCCCTTCTGATTGTTCCATTTCACATATCTACATTATAATAATAAACAGGAATACTGATAAACAGCGTTTGAGGATTCTCATTTAAAAAGATCTTTCTTTTCACTCAGACTGGCAAAGGCAGATTATAAAACTACAGGAAATTCGTTTTCACCATATCATGAACAGAATTAAGTTTATGCTATATATTCCACTTTCTTCTCAGTCTCACTGGTTTGGCTACAGATTACTTGAGGTCATGGGGGAAGACATTCATCTGCAGTAACAGTATTTCTTCTCCTTAGGTATGATGTAAATAACATGAAAAAACACTTCATGCTCTTTCCTCAGCTAGTGCTGTCGCACCTATCATAGAACTGGCTGTTGGTACGCAGTATACCTGACCAGTTCATTAATTTTACATACCTTGTGGTAGAACCCAGGGAACAACAACAACAGCAGCAACAAAAATGTCTTTTAGCTGTTGCTTTTTTCTTCTTACCAGACTCTGAATTTGTACCATCTTGTTGCTTAGAGTTCATACATACCAGACACTTCTCCAGGACACAAAGGCAAACTCTGAGCCAGGTCAGAGACTTCAAAGTCTAGACAAAAGAATAAACAGTGCCTGGACTATAACCACTCTGGTAGGCATTTACTTTATTGAGAGATCCCAAGAGCTCTTACAGTGGGCCAAACCCAAAAAAAAACATCAAGAGATTGAGGAGGGGATGTAAAAAAAAAAAGATTCATCAAGAAAAAAAAAAAAAAAAAATCACCTCAAACCAATTTAATTTCCTCCTGTAGCAAAGTGATAGTTTCTGTGGCTATAGGGAAAAAAAAAAAAAAAACAAAAAAAAAACCCACACCCACAAATAAGTAATATCGTGGCTTCAAATAAGATTTTTTATATAATCTCACACAATAATCCCACAAGAAATTTTTAAAAATATGATCTAGTTGAAAATATCTCAGGCTAGATGGAAAACTCAGTGAGCAATATCCAGACATCACTGTACAAACTGTAGCACATGTTCAGTAGATCCTGCAGGCTGTCCCTGCTCAGTGGTTTCTTTACCTGGATAACAAAGTAGGAGTAAGCTTTAACTGAAATAGGCTTGAATTCTGCAGACAAACACTGCAAATATGCTGGAGGACAGAATCCAGTATGATCTTGACAAACTGGAGAAACTGGAAAAAACGAAACAACAGAAGAGAAGCACAAAGCTATACAAACAAAGCAATTGCATAAATATAACTAAGAGTACCCCTAGCAAGGTAGGAGTCTTGTGGGAGAGGAATCGTTGGTAAGAGCGGATGACAAACTGAACTCATGTCACAGTCAAGCTATTGAGCAAGAGACAAAAGAGGAGGTTGGAACAAAGAGGGCTGTGGCCCGCAGAATGCTTGAAGTCATCCTCCCACTGTAATGAGCATTAGCAAAGCTTGAACTGCAGTACTACATCTGCTCCTGGACACTGCGTTCAAAGAAACTGGCACTGGTTAGCAAAAAAAAAAAAAAAAAAAAAAAAAGTTAGAAAGCCTGGAGGTAGAGTGAGAGGAATGGTGTAAGTAACATGATTTACTGTTCACAATGCTACTGCAAAGAAAACATTCTTTTTGTGCCCACAGTAGACAGGATGAGAAGCAACAGGACTGATTATACAGCAAGAATCAATGTTAGATATTATTAAAAACTTTCTAATGGTATCAGAGAAGCTCAGGTACATGTTTTGATGAGAGTCTATGGAATCCTCATCCTGAGAAGCATTTGAGCTCCCAAGGAGCTTCTAGCCAAAATATAAGTAAACAAAAGCCAAGCAAAATAACTAAGTGGTCAGAATTTGATTTCTTGTAATTGCAGAATTACACAGCAATAAAGTATTCGAATATGGGGGTGTTTTTCCAACTGGCATTTTCTATCATTTGCATACCTCCTATTAAGATTTGCAGAAGACAGTGGGACACAACAAGATATGATAGTTCCTTTAATTTCTTGTCAAATTCTCCTTCTATTTTCATCTGCAATGAAAGACAAATGGGACAAGAGCAATGGCAGGTACCCTCTTTGCCACGTGAGAAGTGAGAAAAAATCACTTACATTAAACTAAAGGCTAACTAGTATAAAACAGATTATGGAAGCAGTAGTCACTCAGAGCAAAGGGATAAATAATGCTTTTGCTAGCCATTACACTAACAGTGAGATTGAGTGAATACCTTATAATTGCTGAGTCAAATCCAGTCACTATGGCGGGCACAAGAGCAATGGCCCAGCCCTTACAGCAGTGACAGCCAACTTATGAAATCACATATCATTATAGAAACTGTGCCCAGCATTTCAGCCTTTACCTTTGAACATTATTCTCCCGGTTTATTAAAGACCCCATGAGTCAAATGAATTTCAAAAGCATTGCCTAGGTGAGTAAAGGGTCAAAGGTAAAGTCCTGTACATTCCTTCTTCCTCCATTCATATACTTTTTCCACAGTTTCCCCATTTAGAATGAATGATGAAACTCCTCCCTTCTACAGCTGAAAATGAATCTGGATTCACTGTCTCAGCACCCAGCTCTCCACACTGCACCTTTGAGAGGACAGGTTAGCAGCTCCCCATCACGCCTCTACTAGGCCTTGGGCAGCAGGAACCCACCTAAATAACAGCTTTTGCTGTTTCCTCAATGTCTGTCATCACACAGAGCTATTCACATCTTGGCTGGCCCTCTGCATGCTGATAGCTGCCCTCTCACCTTCTGACATGAGCAGACCATACATGGAGAAATAACCTCAACTCAATGCAACATAAACCTACTAAAGCACTGGTGAACTTGCCCACTCTGCTCAAGATGCAGACTTATGGATAGCATGGCTGTTGAACAGTTCTTTAACAAATGCCATGCACTAGACTGCAGCTCCCCTCTACCCACTGGAAGCAGCCATTGCCTCAGAACTGCGGCTAAGGAGAGGCAATGGCAGGGGCTGCTGCATGGCCACAGGCTCCCACCAGCCCACTCCAAGGAACTTGTATGCCATCCCACAGGTCAGACGTGCTCCCTGCAGTACTGAAAGGAGCCTTCAGCAGCAGAGTAAACATGGCTTCAAGCCACTCTGCAGAACATCCTACCTCCAGGCTGAGTATGCTGTACAACCTCTTACTGATGGGCAGGTGCTGCTATCAAATTTCTCCCTCATCTACCAGCTTTTTGGCAATCCACAATAGGTCAATCTTAATGCAACTTCATTTTCTTAATTAAATTTTCTGTTAGGTATCATCACGGGGGACTATTTTTCTTCACTTCCATTATTTAATATTTCAGAATAGATACAGTTTTATCCTCTCAAGGCTTAGAAAGTTTCTCTCTTGATTAAACCTACAACAAGATTACAGGATTTTTCTTTTTAAGCAAATAACATTCACATTTGTTAAACAAACAACATATAAAAAAGTCTATATCTTAAGGTGTGGGAAACTAAGGGAAAAGGTGAAATGGTGAAGAATTCACCGGATTCAGATGACACAGCAGTGAGATATGACTAACTGGGAGGCACAGGGCTAGAAGAAAATTGTGCCTCAGGGATTGGAATTAGAATTAAGGGAATGGATTTACAGAGTTAATGCAAAAGGAGTACCTGAAAAGCAACAGCATACAGTTTAAAAGTAACAAATCAGGAGAGTATGCAGGTACCAAAAATGAAGGCCAAACAGAAGACTATGAGAAGATTTAGAGAAAAAAATAAGAACATAGATAAGGAACAGCTCGTATATAGAAGACAACAGTAGTTAAAGGACATGACAACGGTCACAAGATGAAATGGAAGCAAAGTGATTGCTCACCTCCTCTTCCAGTACAAGAAAGGGAGCGCAATAGAGTTCAGGCTCACAACAGACTAAAGGAGGGGATTCTTAATGTGATGGATGGGTAGTTGAGCTGTGAAACTCATTTTAACAGTATTATACATGCATAAATATGCTCAAAGAAAAGTAGAAGGTGATTCTTGGTGCAGATCTTTATTAAACAGTACTAAAAACAAACACCCAGTTCTGCACATGAATAGAAAATGGTTAGAATTGAGAGCAAGAAAATAATATAGAGAGGCTATTTTCTCATGGCAGACAAAAGCATTTGCTATGTTCTCTACATGTTCTCCTTTAGCCACAGTGGAGATAATTCTATTCCAACCTTTTGTTTGACCCACTGTAGTCATTCTTACACTGGGTTACACTAATTTCTCAGCGACATCTTCATTTTAGTGTAATCCCTGACAAAATGCCATCTCACTTGCTATAGTTTCTTGGTAAGTCTTTACTCTTAGGTTTTCAGATCTTTTCATAGGTGACTTCTGTCACAGTCACAAACACTTTAAGCTAGTACACAATGACAAGAAGAAATACCGTGCCTCCCTCCATTCTTTTTCTGTCTGCTTACATTGACATAACTGTTCTTCAAACAGCCAGATAAATCTCATCTGGGTTATAATCATGACATAAAATAATAGATTACTTCTAGCCTGGGTCAGTTCCCTGTTGCAGTTCTCCACACGGCCACACAAATGCATGTGTCCTGTCACAATGAAATGAGTCATGTTCCAGAAAGAGCGGCTGGAAAAGCAGCAGGATGCACTAGGATTATTTATTCTGGAAATGAGAAAGCTCAAGGAAAACCTTATCAATGTAGGTAGCACATTGGAGGGAGTGAAGACAGAGCCAGGCTCTTCTCAGTCATGCCCAGTGACAAAACAAGAGGCAATGAGCATAAAACGAAATAAAGAAAATTCTATTTAAATGTATGAAAGAACTTCAGGCCACAAATACACAGGTCACAGAAGAGTTATATTGTATTTGCTATTCAGTTATCTAGGAGGAGGTTGTAGGGGTCGCAGTCCAGCCAAAAAAGCATTTAATTAAGTTCTTAAGACTCAGTCTACAAACCAAAAATGGCTAAGAAAAGCATAGACAGCACAGTTATGATCTCAGAAGGATTCCCATTTTCAACCATGGAATGCAAGACACTTTAAAGGAAAATAGAAAGAATTTGTCACAATTTTATTCTTCTTATATAATCGTCATCAACCATCAGCCTCTAATAACATTAAGCACAGTGATAAGTCTTCTGCTGTTCCTCTTTTGTTTTGTCCATGGGCAGATAAAAAGTTTGACAGCTCCAAGTTTTGCCCAGATGATGTGGCTAACTGGAGCCGGGGAACCAGTGACCCTCACAGCAGAGAACCCCACCCATCATCCAACAGAAGGGGCACAGGGCAAGGGAAGATTGAAGTGTAAACGCATATGCACAATACAAGGCAAATGTTAGTAAAGATACATAATAGATAGGTGAATTAAACAGAAAGAAATCAGGGTAACAAAAAAACAACAAAACTAACCTTCAATTTCTTCATTTTATTTAGAAGATAAAAAAAGCTACTATGTTATTGCTGCATAGTGTGGTCTGAATAAGTTAAACTGATTGGTTAAACAAATGCACTGTTGAGCGTTCACACTAAGAAAAAATGCATTTTCCACCTGCATGTTTCAGCAGACTAAGCAGCCAGAGGATGGACTTCCAACTCACCGGAGCAACCCACAGAACATGGCATTAAAAAGGTCTTTGTAGGAAGAAGACAAATCATCACAAAAGGAAAGAAAGGAAAAGCTCCTGAAACAGTAAGACTTTAACTGAAGCTACCATTTTTCTATTTGTTGCACTGCTTGATTTCACTGCCACAGGAGAAGGAAAGCTAAAATAGGTCATATCTCTCCCTTATTACAATCACTTTTGAATGACCAGTTGCAAAGAGTTTGCCTTTGCTGTACCTCAGCAAATGAGGCCAGCAGTGTCAAAGTACAAGCCTTCTTGCAACTAAAAATAAGGTCATCTTATTACTGAAAACAGACAGACCTAAACAGCAGAAGTGTGTTTAACTTGCACCAGCTTAAGTTTAAAGCTCCAACATTTTATAGGCTTGCTACAGAGAGAATAGACATATTAGTTCCAATAGCTATAGAAAAGGTGATTGTGATGTGGAAGGAAGTAGAGATAATGACAAGAGGGAAAAAACTGCTCCTAGCACCGGAGCACCGTCAAGAGGAAGAAAAGAAAAAAGTGCTCCACTAATGTCTGTCCCACATGAAGGTGCAGCTACTTTTTTTTTAGTTATTTTAAGGACTCATGTGCCAAATATATCCTTACTGCAAGACCAGTGGCTTAAATGGACCCGTGAGATTGGCCCCAGGCTTCCACAAAGTAAATACAACAGGATGACAGCTATGATGTGCTAGAGACAGGAAATAGTTTTTAAGAAGTGGCTCTATGAAGCAGAGTACGTCAAGCCTCCTTTTCAGCACTGTAGGAAATAAAAACGTCTTGAAGTTTTCCTGAAAGCTGAAGCACAACAACAACCTCGTCACACCTCCAACTCTGCTCGCCCCCCAACTGGATCTGATCATTAAAAAAGGCTGCAGGGCTCCAGCTCCTTTGAATAGTTGACAGCAGCAACACGAACACATTCTCACGAGGTACATTTTGGTTGCTTAAAAGTTTTTTTTTCTTTTTTTTTTTCTTTTCCAAAAAAGCATTCCACAGGCAAATTTTCATGCAGAAATACATAATATACCACCCCCTCCTACCACATGTGCAAGCACCAGAACTATCTGAAGAAGGCAATTACACTGCTTGTTCACTGTAGTTATACAATTGTACAGTTTTACAGTCAACAGGTAAACAGACCATTGCATATGAAAGATTATTGTGATAGAAAGATAATCTATGATAAATGGAAAAATGCTCGCTGAAGGTGTACAGTAAACTCCCCACAGGAGTGATCTCCAGAGAAAGAGATCCTGCCTTAGTGGCAGTCAGCCCTTAAATGAGATCTGGGAGAGGTGGAGCCAAGCACCACCCCTTCCGGTAGCACAGCTGAATTACCTTCACCTGTGCTCCTGCAGCTGACTCATTGCTTGCCTCATGTGGTTAATCAGAGGTTCAGGCTGTGATCAACAGTTTCCCATACATTCACACATCATTGGATTCCTTTTCTTCCCTGGAAGAGGGAGAAACCAACAAAAGGGTCATCAAAACTTGGGTGATCCAACATAAGTAGATGCAAGTAAAAAGAACATTTTCTAAAGGAGGCTTGATATCCTCAAGGTGGCTTTCATGGAGACAAAATCAGCTCTTTACTGGAGCAGTCATTATGCTCATAATTACACTGTGTTTCTAACATATACATGACATGAGTTCAGTGTACAACTGAAAAAGTATGTGCAATGGGTGTTGGAGGGGTTAGTCTCTTGTTTCCAGCAAACAACCCTCTGGTGAGGCACCAACCCAAGCTGCCTGTGTGTGCTGAGCTCAGCTGCCAAGGCTGGCTGGAGGCCCTGAGTCAGCTCAAAGCTGAGAAGATGGGCCAGGACACCACTGCAGGAACACAGTCTGTGTGCAAGAGCACTAAGCTTGACTAGGGGTCTTTGAGAAAACCTACTCCATGCCAGGCCTCCATGGCCTAAAATATGATATTTCTCCTCCAAGGTAATGATATAAGAATTATGCCTCATTACACTTGATACTTCAGGTGGATCCAGAATTTGTCTGCTAACTTAAGCACACATACTTCTGCATGAAGTACGTCAAACGAGCATGCAGATTATTGTTAGACACAACACTGAATTATGGGGAAGGACAGAGGTCAGAAGACTAATATTGATGACAGACATTTGAATCCAAGATCAAATGAACAGGATGTGCATTAGGCATTAATGCTGAAAACTGTAATCCTCAAACCAACACACACTGCTACTGGCCCTTGCTTTACACATTAACTGTGTTTAGAGATCTACAGTTCTGCTCCCAGGCATCCTAAAAACACCTCATTCTTGATATCCCACATGCTATTCAGCACATAAAATACATGAACAAGCCCTTGGAACAAGCACTGGCACCAGAAACTCCCCCTCAGCCCTTTAAATCAGACTTATACTTCCCCTTGCTCTCTGGCTGAATGAATTTTTGAATACTGTATGCAGATGACAGCAGCTGGCCAGATGGGCATGAATTCTGCCCTACAGTTACATACACCTGGAGAAGCCTCCTGCCTATTAGGACACATTCCTGGAAAGTCATAGATCTGCATTTGATTTTAAGGTGCATTACAGAAATGGCAGAAATGCAGCAGTGCACTGGTACTGCCTGCATTATGCAAGAACTAAAAGCCTTGGGGAACACAGCAGGAGCCCTGCTGCTGTCTGCAAGTAAGCCAGTAGCATGCAGTCAATACAAGCTAATGTAGTATGCCTCCTTTTAGGGCAGCACTGCTTAAAACATGGCTGTAATACCCCTGGACATAAGCTGGTATGCTCACTACATCGTGTCACTACATTTTGTCATGCAGACACAGTAACTCAGATCTCCAGTTGTTTACATCCATCTTTCTACTTTTGTTTCAGGGTGTATCTGTGTCCCTCTCAGGATCATGCAGGAATGAGCTATTATTCAGATCATCAGTATTGTATTTATATCCCTTTTGGTCCAGGTAGTTAAAGGAGATGAACTTAGCTTCCCAATGAGTTATTGGAAGGCCATCACACAGATTGATCTCCTATCCATCTCTCAGAGCTATTACAAGGGGGTCACAAGACAGCCAAACACATTATTCAACGTGGACTTCTCTGAGCTGCTAGCAGATCCAATGCAAATCAGCAGGCTCCTACTTACACATCCAGCTCCATGTTCTTCCCTTGCTGAGCCTAAGAGCTACAAGCACACAAGCCCTGAGCCTGCTGCCACCACCATCCCAAGGCAAACTAGGCAAGCTGTCTTTCTGGTGAGCCTGGGATTCCCTAGGCAGGTAAACACCCCCCAAACACACACACGCACACACGGAGATGCAAGAATTAAGTTGGGAAAAATAGATCAAAGCAGGCATATATTTAACTTGAGAGCCCAAACCACAACTGTACTATACTGATAAATCATTGTACACATAAATTCCACATTTTATAATCACTAGGATGACACTCTTACGTGAATAACGTGAAGTGATCAAATTATTTTAAGTGAGCTGAGACTGCTGGAAACATTTATATTCCCATTTCCAAATGTCGGCTTAGACATATCACCTCTGACTCAAAATATCACATCCATTCTTTCTCTCTGAAGAAGGAACTTCTTTCTGCCACCACTTTTGGGAAATCACTTCTCAGCCATTTCCAGTGACAGCTTTAGACATCTTTTGTTTTTCAATATGGTGATGGGGAAAAGTGGAGGTTCCTGAATGAGCCTGGCATGGGCTGCTGCCCCTGTCCCAGGCTTCAAAAAGCCACTTTTGCAGGCAGGTTAAGCATTAGAGTCACAGTGTCCAGTATGGGCAGAAATGCAATGAAGGGAGAAAGGGCACAAGGGCAATCTAGAACTTCCACAATGACCTCTTGGGTTTGTGCTGATCTTCCAGGCTGGACAAGATGCTATAGCTAATGACAAGAGGAAGTCACCATGCTTCTCTGACAAGCAAATCTAGCAGCTGATCCTTAAATGGGATTCCTAAAAGGCACAGACTGCTTTCATCCATCTCTAAAATCGATCTCCAGCCAAACCTTAGCAGCACAAAGAGCAAGATGAATCCACAGAAGCATCCAGAAAATTTCACCACACCTTTGGTATGGTTTTCCTGTATTTTTTTGGCAGCACAATAGCTTGTTGATTTTGTTCACTTATTTCAACCTTTACAATTCCCTCTTCATCGATACATTCTTTTTAACACTAGTTGTAGGGCATCTCAAGCAGGCACTCTCTCTGCATCTGTTTCTGATTTACACACAGTTGAGCACAGAAAGATAAAAAACATTTCAGCATTCATGTACTTCTGCTTAGGGGATATATTTTTAATTTGGAATATCTCAATATAGTTGTTAAATACAGACACTGAGTTTTTTTTAATACACTTTCTATTAGGCACAGAGTATTAGCATGAGCTACAAACACGTTCTCATTGTCCAAGCTAAACAATGGCCCAGGAACACTGCATGTGTAGCAAGGCATGCTAGACAGAATAACAATGCTTTGCAACTAGCAGGTCTTGCAGAGTAGAAAGGGGAGAAGGAAGTGGGAAGGGAAATAAGGAGAAAAGAATGCGAGAAGGAAGCTGTTAAAGAGAATGGAAACCAATGGGCAGAAGGTGAGTATGAAAAATCATTGAGGAGGCTTGCTTTGAGAATGACACAGTTCTGAGGAGCATGAAGGAATACAAAGTAAAATTCCAGGAGCTGATAATTGTTCTACATCCACGTGTCGTCCCTTGGACCTATTGAAGAAATTCTGCCTTCAGTCAGATGTGAAATATCATTCTTCAGTGGGAACTTAGCTCATATAAGAATGAATGAATGTATCCCTTCCAGGCATAAAACAAAATCCATTAAGCAATGTTAAGAACTGGAAAGCAAAAATGAGTAAGTCAGTCTAACTCTTATAAGCCACTATAGTAATAGGTCTTGGAAAAGGAGTTCTGCCACAGGGTCCAGTGCTTATATGCTGGAACTCTTTTCTAGCCTAACAAGAAGAGAACAAGAAGGAAAACCAGTTCAGTTCATTATCTCCTAATAGCAGTCTGGATACTAACTCCTGTAGTTGTCTCTACCTTAGCCTGGTGCTAGAAAGACGAGAATGAAATGTCAGTGCAACTACAGAGCTTCCTTATAATACTCAGTTTTGTTTAAAAAAACAAAAACAAGCCTCAACACCCCCACAAAACAATAACCAACCAACACCACCGTCACTAATAAATACATAAGTACATATATCACAAAAGGCCAGATGGTACTGCTCTTCATCAAGCAGAGTTTCCAATAACTTTAGTAGGTGCTTTATTCACCTTCAGACCAAAGAATGTGACTTAATAATTCTTTTATTTGTCTCAGTCTTAGGTCTCTACTCTGGTTATGTATGTAGTGTTTCTGAATCATGGTATCAACCTCATGATGCCCTTTCCAAGAGCACAGTGAAGTCAAATGAAGTAACTTAAGTTCATGACAAGATTCCACTCCTAATTCTTACATAGATGCCACAGGCCTATAAGCAAAGCAGCAGATTTAATGGCCTTTCACCAGTCTGGAACAGCATAATCTTGGAAACGGCTGTTCTGACTCCAGGATGAAATACTTCATCCACATCTCCCTTCCCTCTTTCTACCTTAAATATAACTAAATCTCACTATTAAAAACAAGATGCTGCTTCAGAGCGTAAATCTGTTGTCTTCTTCACACAATCATGCAGCTGCAAACAAAAAGTGTATATTTTTTTATTTTTATTAAAAATACACAGCATCTTTTTTTTCTTTTTTTTCTTTTTTTTTTTTTTTCCCCACACATCATTGAAGACGTTTGACAAATAACCCAACATTTGATTGATGCTCTGCATTGGAACATAAATTGTAAAAGTTTAAATTTTCCTGAGGTTGCTTTAAGACACAGGCACAAGACTGTCACAAACAACACCACCAGTCCTGGCAGGGCCCAGGTTGGAAAGGAAAGCATTAAGCTGCCCAAGGGACCACTCAGACCCATCACCTGATCTCATCCACCACTGTGTCAAGCACTTGTAAGTAGCAGCCTCCCCAACTATTTGCTATGTCCAGCAGGGAGGAATACTGCAGCTCCAATTGTTCAGGAACTACTTTACAGCAGGTGCTCAGCTCCCAAGCAAAGCCAGATTATCCTCAACTTCATTACTTCTTACCTAGCTCGGCAAAGTTCACGCCAAATGCGTTCTGCTGAAGAGACAGGCTTGGGCAGGATGGCTTGTTTGAGGGAGAAACAGGATGCATGGCAACACCTTGTGTGCCCCGGTGGTGCAGGTGGTAGGAATGCCGCATTTCAACACTGGGGCCTGGGTGTTCGAATTCCCCTTTGGCGCAAGTGGTAGAAGTGCCGCTCTGCAGCACAGAGGCTCGAATCCCAGGGGTTGGACTCAATGATCTCTAAGGTCCCTTCCAGCCCACACAAGACTATTACTATTACTATTACCTTTTAAGATCTAGGGAACAGCTCCTTGATGTGTCTGATTCATACAGCCAGGCACTCAGAGGAAACTGACCAACACATGGGAGGGAACTTGTCTGACAGTCCCTGAAAGCATTCCCCATTGCTTGCCCTCCTCTTTCTGTCCCTCACGAAAAGCAGATGATTTCTTGCTCCACCTCCTCTGCTGCCACATGCTGGGGAGAAGTATCCACCTAGCTTCCTCTCTGCAGAACAGGTGTAGTGGGTAGCACAACAGCTCTTCCCAAGATCACAGGATGCCATTCTCAACTGAGATGGTGATGTGTGAAAGCACTTTGCCAGCAACAAAACAGCATGTTCCTCCTTTCTGTGCAGCAATAGTTCTGTCGAACCAGACATTCTGGGACCTGAGAAGCCTGATTCACCTAATTGAAGGTGCACATGGCAGACATTTTCTTATGGTATGGAAAAATTAATTATATCACATGACACATATCAGTACTGGTGTTCAAGAGCTCATTAACAAAATGACCAGAAGAAGTGCTAATAGAAACGAATGCCTTTAACATCACAGGCTTCCCAGATGACTCTTGCTACAGAGATGGATGGCAAATCACTGTCAGTCATCTTTATATTCCATATTGACTACATTGAAGCAATTACCTGTTTATTTTTAGAACTTGTTCCATTTTAACCACAAGTGATTCGCTCCAAGAGATGTTTTCTGCTGCATCACCACTTCATGGGTTAACAGCTCTCAAATTTAAATGGCTTTAAATTCTGGGACAAACACCTACTTTTTTTTTCTTTTTTTTCTTTTTCTTTTGCCTCTAAACATTAGATGGGAGTTTTAATTCAGGCTTAAAACAAAACAAATGCTAGTCTTTGGTAAGCATCTGCAGGGAAATATAAAAATATCTGGAAAATGTGAAAACGAGTGCCCATTTTGCTAAACGCATGAAATGAAACCTCCGCTGAGTGCTCAGCAGCAGCATTCTGATTGCTGCACACATGCTCACTTCCAAGTCCTCCTGCTCTGCAGCAGGGGAAGGCTGCCTGCCCGCATCCTCAGAGAACTTTGTGATGTGATGAGCTTAATGGTCCCCTACAGGAGCCCAGAACTGATTGTTTCCTTTGACATTTCAAACACCAGCATGAGGGTTTCCCTCTTCTTTTAATGCCTAAAGGAACAACCCATTTTATTGCTTCCCCCAGCCAACTCAAGGTTTATCTGCATTGTAGGCAATAGTCCAGACTGGTGAATGAAGGGCTGGGAAGAAGCCCAAGCTGCTGTTCTCCTGTAAAATGAGGGGTGAGGTGGAGACCAAAGGAAGGAGAGTACTGGGAAGGAAAGTTTCCTCCTGTTACTCCCTCTGGAGGGAAAGTACAAGCAGGAGCTGCCCCAGGTGCTGCAGTGGGGAACCAAGTCCAGGGCTTAGCTACTGCTTGGCTCAACCCAGCTCCTGCCTCCATCTGAAGGGAGCAAGCTTCTGGGACACAGACCTTCTCTTACCCCCAGAAATTTGACACCCTTGACAACTGCATACCTACTCTGCCTGCAGCCTGGGACCAGTCTTACCAGTCTGTATGCTGAGGGAGCCACAAACATCCCAAATGAGAAGGGGAACTCCACCCTACCCAAGGGGCAGCCCAAACACCTCCAGAGAGACAGCCCTGACCTAAACTTCAGTGGAGTATCCTACCAAAGCATTCCTGATTAAAAAAAAATAAAATGGACTCAAAGTCCATTTTACATCTACAAGTCCATTACACAGCTGCCTGGCCACCATTCATTAACTGTAATGAAAATGACCTGGGGCTCCTTGCATCAAAGAATCTTGTCATTTCTTCATTCTTTCCAAACATTTTGCTGAACTCAAAATTCAGCTGGAAAACATCAAATGGGATAGGTGGCATAGGTGGCATCTCTGCCTGCCCTGATCCTGGCTGTGCTTTTACTTTTCCCTGTGTTGCATGCCCCCCCATCTTCATGAGTATACCATGAGAAACCAAAACATTTACTTATGTCTTAGGGCAAATGCAGAAGTATATAAAATTTGGCCTTACACTTTATTAGGATTAATATTCATCAAATCTGAGACGAGGAGAAATTTATTTTTGAGGAATTAATCCAAATCTCTGCAGTGCTGGCCAATTAGCCACTGCAGAATTACAACAGCACATCAAACCTCATAAGAGAAATGAGTGGAAAAAAAAGCCTTCAACAGAAGTAAAACTGACTCATCTCTTTACTGCCAACACCAAGAAAGATGCTGAGCGTAAACAAACAGCAGACATCCTGAGGAAAATAGGTAGTCACGATGTCTTTTAATATGAATAGTCAGATAGACAAGATGGAGGGAGCAGGACCATCTTGCAGCTACTCTGGACCTAAAGGAAGTGACTAGAGGTGAAGTTTCCAGGAGTGGCAAGGCCACCAGGGACCTGGAAGCAGAGAGAAAGTTGATAAGTCCCTGTACATGGAGAGCTCCTCACTACACAGACTGCAGAGCTGCAGCTGCAGGAAATGTGATCAACTCAGGGATGCCACACGTACATTTAGATCTCAAAGCTCTCAATGGTCTTCACAAGCCACTTTGACCTGAGCTGGCTAGCATCCCATCTGAGAGTGAACCAGTGGACTTGTACAAGTGTCAAGCTCTATGCCCTATCTCTGCACGCTGACATCAGTCCTGTGAATATCCCTAGATGTGGGGAAACAAAGTAGGTTAAGACTTGGGATCAGAGAGCCCTGGGAGGAACATAAGGAAAGTCACCATGAAAACAAGTTATATTTCCTGGCAAAGTCCACCATGACCAACTAACTACTTTGTTACTTACTAAAACCCTTTGTTTAAACTTTACCTCGCAGGTGGGATTAATGAAGCTGTACTGTTAGAATTATTTTTTTAAGTAGCTTTTACAGGAGTTGAAACCACAGAGGCAACCTTAATGCCTGCATCCCCAAGACTGAGATTTCCAACGATTTCCAAGAATGGATCACAGAATCACAGAATCACAGAATGACCCGGGTTGGAAGGGACCTCAAGGATCATGTAGTTCCAACCCCCCTGCCTGGCAGGGCCACCAAACATACACATTTACTAGATCAGGTTGCCCAGGGCCCCGTCCAACCTGGTCTTGAACACCTCCAAGGACGGGGCATCCATAACCTCCCTGGGCAGCCTGTTCCAGGACCTAACCACTCTCTTAGTAAAGAACTTCCCCCTAACGTCCAACCTAAATCTTCCCTCTTTTAACTTAAAACCATTTCCCCTAGTCCTGCTATTATCAGCCTTTTCGAAGAGTTTACTCCCCTCCTGGGAGTAAGTTCCCTTCAGGTATTGAAAGGCTGCAATGAGGTCAAGAGCATCACCTCTTTGTTAGAACAGCTCCTGGCCTGACTGTATTCAATACAAAGACTCTCCCATCTTGAATCTCTCACACAGCATCAGAACCAGCTTTTCAGAGTATCTCAGAAACAAACTAACATGCTAAATCTTACTTTGGTCCCTATTCAAGAAATTACATTGTTTGTATGAGGGCTATGAACAAAAGCAGCCAAGGAGAAGCATTTAGCACTTTCATGAATGAACACTGCTCAAAGACAGAGGAAGCACGTGCAGAACTCCAAGAAGCTTCTCCGGGATCATCTTGTGATTGCAAAGAATGCTAGATTGTGCACCACCTGTATGAAATACAAACCACAGAGTGATACATTGCTTTGTTTACTAACAGACCTTAGTCAGTTATTTACTGGACCATGATAAGTACCACATTGTTTGTCAGAATGCATTTTAAAAAACACAGCATACAGATTTTGAATCTGTTATTTAGGATGTTCTGAATCTGAGTGGATAGTTTGGTTTCAAATTACTGCCAGTTACAGGTATTTATAGCTCCTGATAAAGTCACCAAGTGCATTTTGTGCTTTGGCGCATTTCAGGTTCACGCAAGCACATTTAAGAGAAAGAGCTGACTGATACCAAAGAGGCTGGGAGGCCAATGCTCAGGCCACACTAAGCCAGATGTGCACCACTGCACACATGACACAAGCAATACAACATGCCACAACCACCGAGTCATGTGCCTTACTCCTCACAAATGCTGGCCATTGGAGCAACCACCATTCTAAGCTGACTCCCACTCACCCAATGAGAAAACTGAATGGGCATTTCTTCCACAGGGACAGGTATTCTCTTTCCCACCAACAGACTGAGCCTGTATCACAGGCGGAATGCTGTGTTGGCAAAATGCATGCTGCTTGTTATATCTACTCCCTGTTTCAGTGTGAAAATCAGCATTGCACTTGCGCTGTCCAAATGGGTCTACACTACAGAGACAGAAGCAGGGAGAGCAGCCAGGATACACACTGCACTCCACTTCTTTATGAAACACATGTACTACATAGAGAAATTATAATCCCTTCACAGTAGAAAATCCAAATTTCCAAAATGAATCCCTGGGCTAAAATGAATTACTGTATTAACCACAATTCTGGCATGAATACTAATCAGAGAAGCACAGCTGATCACCTGCTATGTGCCACCCCTGGCCAAGCAGTTCTGTGTCCTGATGGTGGGGTGCCTCCAAGGGCTGGATGCCCCAATGGCTGGGTACCCCCAGAATGAGATGATGGTGTTGCTGGGCCACTGAACTCTCTCACTATGCACTTCTGCTGAGTGCAGCATTTAAAAACAAACAAACAAAACAAACCCCAAAAACACACACACACAAAAAAAAACAAACCACTACTGCAGCTCTGAACAGCAGGATGCAAAAATCTAAGCCCAGGCCAAGTAATTTTTTCTTTAAGTATAAAAAGACAGGAAACAAAGCAAGAGACAACGCATCGTACATGCCTGTTTTGATGCAAATCCATTTTCCATGAAGGCACAAAACAAGAGAAGCATCATTCTGCAGTGCTAGAGGCTAGGGCAACGTTCTTAACATACTCACAATAATTTTATTTAATAGCTGATGAAAAAGGCAGTTACATAAGAATGCAATAACCAAAACATGAAATCCTGAGGTTAGATTACAGCAGAACAGGAGGAGGGAGGAAAAAAAAGGCAGTTTGTGCCTTAAATTTTGCTGCATTGTCAAGGAGCCAAAAACCAGATTCGGACGTTTCTTCTCCTAAAGGGCAGAGCCATGACCACGGCAAATCCCGCACGGGACTCCCCGCCGCCGGCACGCATCCACATTCGCACCATGCAAACGGCGTGCGGCTACCCTCGGCCCCGACACCGTTCGGCGGACAGGCCAGATGCTCCACGGAGAACAAAACCACGCCGCCGCCCCCCGGACACACGCACACACACACACGCGTACACACGAGTGCCCTCCGCTCGCAGCCGGCTGTCGGCTTCCCGCAGCACCGCCGGTCTCTCGGCACAAAGGTACCCGACACATCGCCCCCGGCAGGCCGCTGCCGCCCCTCCACCGCCGCTCGATCCCCCGGGAAGGGCTGGGCCGGGCGGCACCGGCCTCCCTTACCTGGACAATGCCGGCCTGGGCACAGCTCATGCTCCCTCCGGCAGCGCGGCTCGCAGGGCTCACATCCCACACGTGCCGCCTGTCAGCTCCCCGCGCCGGACAGCGCTGCCCGTGTGTCAGCCCCCGCCGAAGCTCACCATAATCCAGCAGCACCGGCTGCAAAGTCCGCAACGCCGCCGCTTTCCCTCCTCCCCCTCCTCGCCAGCCTCCTCCCACCGCTTCCTGTCGCCGGTTACCGGGCGCACGGAGCCACTCACGCCGC
Source organism: Coturnix japonica (assembly GCF_054131305.1). Taxonomy (NCBI): domain Eukaryota; kingdom Metazoa; phylum Chordata; class Aves; order Galliformes; family Phasianidae; genus Coturnix; species Coturnix japonica. The sequence goes on from NC_140664.1 coordinate 59,402,357, forward strand.
GGCGGGCGCCCGGCAGACCGGCCCGCCCCTCAACGCGACGCCCGGCTAGGCCCGGCCCTCGCCTCCGCCCCGGGCCGCCTGGGGACGGTCGCCAGCGGCCCCTGGGGGTGGCGGCCTGCTCCGGGCCCACGCCGGGACCCTTCGCACCTGGGAGCGCCGGAATCGGTCCCCACCGCAGGCGGATCTGCGCCGCCCTCAGCTCTGCTCGGCCGGTCGCACCTGCCCCTCGCGCATCTCCGGGTGGGAACCTCGCCTAAAGCCGAGGGACCGAACGATGCGTGCCGGCACCGGGGCAGGAGAAATCAGCTCTTTTCTCCTTCTTGCTCCCTCCCGCAGCCCTGCAGCCCTCCTGCTGATACCCCGCCAGTAGTACGGACTCTGGGGTTGATGACTGATGTCTTCCCCCTCACACACCAAATGACATCTACCCCGCAGGTGAAACTCTGCGGGGAGCTGACGCCACCAGCCCAAGCCCCTGAGGGATCCCCAGCCTCCCCTCCTCTTGCTTTCTCTCCTGGACAGCGTTTTATAAATCGCACCCCCTGGACAAAGAAACCCGCAATCCTACAGCTGGGAAGAGAGGGAGTTTCAAAACACAGCTGCCACACGCGCTTTTCTCCCAAGGGTCTCGCGTTTGTACTAGCATCGATCCCTGTGCAGCCGACTCACCAAAAATAGAGCAGGAACGCTGCTGAGGACTGCGGCGAGCAGCAGCTTGCACCGCGCTGTGCTTGCTGCCCGTGCCCAGCTGGCGGAGGGGCTGAACACCAGCACTAGGCATCAGCTGGAAGACAGTAAATGCAGAACAGCAAAGTTCTGCTTGGACTCTTGCCGGATATTTGCAGATGCCTTTAGGTAGAAATGGCATTTTGCAACCATACCGTTGGAGTGGATCTTCCCCCTTCTCCATGCTATTAAATTTGTCATTTTTTCTAGAGTCTTCTATCTCACAAGCACAGGCAGTGATAAAAAATAAACACTGATTTCCAGTAGCTTCACAGAATTTAAGCTGAGGCATCTTTGCACCCAAGTCAGACTGAACTGGGAAGGAAAATGGGTACACTGATGGAAGAAATCTCTGATCAGAACTACTAGCACCAGACCAGCCGGCTGCTTCACTGGTGAGTCAGAGAAGAGAAGAATGCATTACAAACCCACATCAGCTCCTCAAGTCAGACTGAGATACAAACAGAGCTGCTTGATATCTCAGCACACATCTCTGTACAAACATGTTTCTGCAGGCATTTGAGAAACTTGGTGTGTTCAGATATGCACAGAACTTCTGCATCTAATGAAGCTGTCCACTGCTCATGGATTGCTAACAGCCTGCAGGAAGCCTCAATCCAGACATGACACTGAAACTGCTCATGGTAGACACCTGCTTTTGCTCTGGCAACTTGAAAGTCTACAGAAGAAATAGAAGAAAAACCTCTTTAGGAACCCCGACTGAGCACATGCTTTTCTCTTGACAAGCTACCACCTCTGCTTTCCTTCTAGACCGAAAAAACCATCCTGAATCTCCTACAGAAGCAGCAATTTTAGATTATCCACTGTTGGAGTCTGAGTAAAACAGGAGACGATAAAATTAAGCAAGCTGCATATTCCATGCGCACCTCCTGTAGGTGGGCATTTAAATTATGAACAGAAGATAAATGTGATTCTGTGGCAAATGATTCAGAAGGTAAACCTAGGTGTTAAAATGATCTTTTCTCTCATGTTGTTCAAAAGAAGGAAGTTGTACACTTTGGAATTAAAGTGGCTTCCACTGTAACTTTACATTTTACTGAAAAGGAGAAGAGTTACATAATGCATGAGGAACTTTAAAATTGAAATAAAGTTTGGCATTCCAGATGTTTATCTGCATTATAAACACGGCTCTGAATTTTACATGCCTACCTGTTATACACTCCCTAAACTCCCACAGACTAAATCTAATAGCAGGTGTTGCTGTCCCACAGGCAGAGTAACATAACATTTTCTTGCATCTTTCCAGCCCTAAGCTAAGGCACACTTAAAGACAATGTGAGGTGAAGATAATTTGGGCAGCCAATGTGACTGAGTCATATGTCTGTGTTTTGCCGGGAAGTAGCAGAATGTTGGCAGCTAGAGTAGTCCTGCAGAAGCATGAAATAAGGTCAAGAAAGAAATTTATTTTGTAACTGGTGGGGCAAGAAAAAGCAAGATGAAACAAACACATATTTCTGTACCAAATATTTCTGAGGGCCCTATGTGTAGGTCCTGGATTTTTGCAGGATAAATCTCATTGCACTTTCAAAATCTGTCATTGCGGTGGCTCATTTGTGTCTGGTATCTCTCAGGGCAAATTCTTAGCATAGTCTTTTGAGCAGAGGGTTTGCAGTGATTCTCAAGTGGTTTGATCAAAGAAGTGCTCAACTCAGAAATTCTAGCTATTCCTAGCAAATATCACATACACCTACATCTGGAAAAACAGACACATACAGCATCTGTCTTGCTACAGTCAAACTGTTAGTGTTCTCATTAAATTTTATTGGACAGAATTAGCTTTTTATTAGCAAATCAACTGCCACTGAGCTGATATAATATGGCATTTCTAGCTGCTGGACTTATTTGTGACCACACATCATCCTTATATCATTAGATCACATGACTTCTCATTATGAATTACTTGTTTTGTTGGGACTCAGAACTCCATTATTGATTTCAACACACACAGACTGTCTTTTTATCTTAGCTGATGCAACCCAATATCTTTTACTGTATTTTGCCTTACACAGATGGGATTGCTCATATATCATTTGAATGCTGTGCTTATGCATGGCAGTAGTCACTTGTCTGTGATGTAGGTACTAGGACTTCAGGCCTAATGCAATATCCTGATCTCCATCCCTGTTTCACCCTGGGTGTACAGATGTATTTCTTTGCATGGATATTTTATTACTAGAGCATGGGTATGTATTTGAATGTTGAGTGAGTTCCTGCTGAAAGTGGATTCTCGTGGCTTTGCTCTGCACCTGATTCCTGATCTTGCAGTTCTGTCCATTCCTACATGCCAGCCCAGGTATTCACCTCATCCCTCAGTAATTTAGTTTAGCTCGTTAATCTAGAACACTTAATCTGTTTTTCTGGGTTAATTTTCTAAGTTGAACTGGTGTCAGACCAACATCTCCCACCAACACATTAGAGAGGGATGTGAAATCATTTGGCCAGCAAGAAGGGGAAAAAGTGAGATTACTCCTTTGCAAGGCAATTAGCCTCACTAGATTAGTTCAGCCTTCTCATGAGATCTCTCCCAGACTGAACAAGATCAAACACAAGACAAGCAGGGATATTCCTCCTAGGTGGTGAAAGCCAAAATTGTTGCGTATGCTGGTAAATATAATTCTACTGTCTGCATCTAGACCTTGGAAAATTTTTGAAGATGTCAAATACTTGATTGTTTCATCCTCTCTCTCACCAAGGGTTCCCAGACAAATCATTAGTAATTTACTTTTTTCTCAACACTGGCCCACCACTGAGTATCAGGTCTGTTCTGACTCTGTAGGAGAGAATAGAGGAGTTCATCGTCCATAGTCACTTGGCTAACAAACAGTTCCACAGTAACAGAGGACTGAATTTACAGATGAAGACAGATGGGTTTATGGAATGGGAAGGGACTGAGAGAGAGGTTACACTGAGCGCAGAAGGACTGGAAAAAGATCAACCAAAAATGGGCCAGCATGGTAGGCCATATGTCTCTTCTAAACATTTTTTCTGCTCTAGTAGTTTGATTGCCACAGTGCTTCATAACTGTCTATGTTCTGAGACTTCAGTGGTTTAAGGTTTTCTGTTTTCTTTTGTTTTCTTTTGGTGGGGAGGTGTCTTTTTTTTTTTTTTTTCTTTTTTTTTTTTTTTTTTTTTTTTGTAGTTGGCACTGCTTCCAAAAATCAAACAAGCAACATCACCACCACTCCATTTTGTGTCAGGTTTTTCTACATGCATGTATAATTAGAACAATGTGAACACAGCTGTAGTATGCACAGACCTGAGGCCGTGCTCAGTAGTTCTGCAGGGTCATATCTACCTCAACACACAAATACATTGAGAATAAGTTTGACATGAGTTCATTTGCCACTGTCTTCTTTCATTTGTCGATTAATTCTACTAATAAGAGAAAAAGAAGTGGATATGCATTTAAACAACACATTCCTTTCAACTGCAGCCAAAATAACCTACTGTGAAATATTTTCATCATTCAGGACAGATGACCTGAGTATTTAATGCTTAGCCCACTGCAATATTTCTGAAAGAATCAACCATTCCAAGTTTAAACTCTGGCCAGTAACAAAAAGGGAGCTTGATTCTCTATCCCAAAGTTGCCAGAATTAAACTATGCAGTGTGGTGCTGAAAGGCCTATTTTTTTTTCTTTTTTTCTCACCAAAAAATATCAGTTTTTTAAATAAACTCTTTCTTTGCTTAATGGTTTAAAAGGACACCAAATAGAGCAAGGCAGTGAGATACAATATATCTCCCAAAGTAGTGCTTTAACTGTTCATAGCCTTGCTCCCTAGCACGCCGGTGTAGCTGTCTGTCTGTTTCCTATTTTCTGCACAAATCACTACCTTTTTGGTTTTCAGGCAGAAAATCCAGGGCCTGGCCCACTAGCAGCAGAACAGCAAGGCCTTACCTTATACTGCTCCTGGCCTTGTGTGCAGCCTGCTCTCCTGGTTGGGACCTACTCCCTAGCTGAGCCCTGCCTGCTTCTTTAGCTCTCCTCTTGTTCTTGTCACTGCTCTACCAGCTATTCCAGCTCATCACAAAAGCTTTACATGTAAACATGCTGTTCTTTACTATCAGCTTTTTTTGGCTCTTCTCCTAAGAAGAAGAGCTCTTCTTTCCGCAGCTACAGTGATTCCTCCTAGGCCTCAGCCCTTAGACTAACACCTGAAATCATACAAACTTTAAATCATGCCACCACATCACCATTCCTGCTGGACGCAAGAAGCTGTTACCTCATATTCATAATTTGACCTCCTCTGGCTTTCAGCTTCAAACAACTGTGACAGGTCTCATCTAGGAAGACCAAAGGGCAAATTTACAAAAATTAGACATAACAGCTTGCAGGGTCTCAATATCTAGTCTCTAGTTACAACCAAGACAATGTACACAAGGAATTATTGCTATAGATAAATCTTCAAAGTTTTAAAATGCAGTTTGGGGATGGTTGTTTTTCTTTCTTAAGTTGCTTGAATTACACTGGGGCATTTTTTTTTCCAGCACACATTTTAGCAGTTTTAAGTTTAGAGGTCAGCCTGAAAAAATCCCAAGCAGTGTTTTTATTTTCAGTGATAAGTACATGTTGTCAGCAGTTTGACTTTGTCTTAGAAGCATGTTAGCATTCTTAGTAAAAACTACTGATTAGGAGAAAACAGCTAAGTTACAGTTGTACCTAAAACAGATCTGTGTGATACATACTGCTGAAAAGTACATAAGTGAGAGAAATTCCAGGTCTTACTGTATGTACCCAACTGCAATACAAACTGAGTCTTCTCATGAACACATGGGTATCAGCAGCAAAACATAGGCCTCATTAATTCTGTGTGATTTGAATCACACCTGGAATTTCCTTCTCTTTTTATGTTAGGCATCTTTAAAGCCTATCTGTTTTCTGAAGTACAGTAAAAGTTCACATTCATAACTCCAGGCTACACCTATGCTAAAATTTAAGAGAATTTCTTTCTTGCTTAGCATCTCTACCTCCAGCCTTGGACTGGGGAATTAAAAGGGGTTCATGTTTGGCTCATGCAGTTCTAGCAGAGATGATTCTCTATTGGGAACTTAGCAAACGAGCTGTTAATAACACACCAGCTGAATTGCAATTGTCTCTGCAGAGCTAGCAGAAGTAAAAAGCAATAAAAACTGTTTTGACACTGTTGTTAGCAGATGTGACTGACTACATGTACTTTTCTGTTGAGTATGTAGGAGTCACAGACATTAGATCTTAGACCAAACCATGCAGAGTTTGAAATGGAAGAATTCAGGACAGAGTTTTGGAAGAAAATACAGAAGCAGCTGAAGTTGTCTCTGTGTGCCATGAGCATAGGGCAGCACCTACAAATTCTTTGTCTAAGCCCAGTTAACCAGTCCTATTGGTGCAGTTTCTCTGCAAATTACCAAGAAGCCACTGGGTGTTACAGCACAGTAACAGAATTTCCCCTGTAGGGTCTCTTAACAGGCACAGGCCTCTTTTTATCCTAACTTCCCAACCACATTTTCTCTCCTCCTTTCTTTATTGGCTGAAGTACTCAGAGGTTACAGACTTTCCAGTCCTCATAATGCATGTTCCTCCTTGTTTGTGACAACCCCATCTGCCATACATCACATGTACAATTAATTCTAACTTTATGTCGCTTAGGGCAGAGAAGTTAATATTAATTAACCTATTAAACCTGCACAGTAAGTCTGAAGTTCATAAGCTTAAGTTGTCAGTCTACCATTGTAGCTTCTTCTGGTCCCAACTGGTTCTTTTTTCTGATAAACCTTATTTGGTGAGAGTTTCAAATGGTTCTTCTTCTGATGAGGTTTATTTGGTGGGAATAGTTATTTGGCTGGAGAGGAATTTTCAAGCCTCTGCACAATTTGCAAGGACATCAGACACCTTGTTTGCAAGCCCCTTTTATCTCAACCTGTTTGTTTTTTCCACAAAGGAAATGGACTATGGAAGGCATGACCAACTGGCAGCTCATTACAGCCCATACTTTGGTTAGACCTTTGCCCCACAACATTATGGCCATCCTCCTCAGAGTATCCAAACATGATTGAGCTTGAATGAATCAAAAACACAGAATTAACAATAAGTCCTCTAAACATGCCACTTGCAGCAGAGGCCTTAAAAAAAAAGTATGAGCCAAAGGGAGAAAAGACATGAATTAGCTACAAGGGACTATCTGTCCCTGTTAGTCCGCTGGACAGCACTGCCTCCTGCATCTGTACAAGGCATGAAAGCAAAACACTAGGAACATCTTAAAAAAAGGGACACAGTGGGATCACTAGATACCATATTGGCATAGGCAAATTATCACCAGACACATGAAGTGGCTTTAGTTCTTAGTGTAACAACAGTCCATACATTCTCTTGGCACATCGTTTGTAGTTTAGTTAAAGCACAGGAAATATACACTACACTTTCCTCTTCACCTGATGTAGGATCTGAACTCTTTCATGCTACTTGACATACATAGTGCCCAACCGATGTGTAACAGCCACCAACATACCTGCGTCCCTCATCCTAAGTTCTCTACTCAAGACCTGTCTGACAGTGATAGAGATCCCATGAAGTTGGATCCACCTCCGCAGGATGACCTGCTGGAGGTACTTCCACCTCCATCAGAGCATACTGGTCACCATGCCATCACTGTCAGGCTGACCAGAAAGTGATCACGCCCCAGGGATTGCAGAGATGCTAGGATCTATCCACTTCCCTCCAAGCAGCCACCTGCTGGTGCTGATCCTCCCATCCTCTAAGTTTACTGCTGGCTGAGAAAACCCCAACTCAGGGCCATCCTACAGGCTCATTGGATTACCATTTCCTGGTAATTCTTTGCACAGCCAAGGCTCCTGTGAGCCTGTCTTTCCCATCCCTCTCCCTTCTCCCTCCACAAGACCTCTCATTTCTTCTTCACAGAGTCCTAAGGAAGAGGACAGGGCAGGGACTGCCATCCTCTGAACTGCTGTGCGGTGGCAACAGGAGTCCAGTGGAGGGACCTGAACTCCTGGAGGCCTCAAACATTCCAGAGTTGTGAGGGTTCCATAAGTTTACTGTTAGCTGGGAAAATCCCAACTCAGGACCATCCTGCTAGTTTCTTTGTATCTTTTATAGTTTCCATGGAAATAAATAGGAAGCATTACTTTAGGTGTGACCTACATACTTTAGATGTAGCCCAACAGAATTCCTCTGACAATTCCTCTTCATTCATTGCAGCCCAAGCAAGCCAAAAAACTGAGCGCCCATGGTCTACTGTGGTCTCCTCTCCCACACGTGTTTTCATTCATGTGAAGAGCTAAAGAGATTGTGCTGCAGCAACTTTCTTCAAGACCAGCAAAAGTTCCTGTGTTTTCCTGTCAACAAGTTTTTGCCTCAGGGACAAAAAAGAGTTAAGTACCAGGAAGAAGTCTGAATGTACAGTAAAAATGGTGTCTGGTGGGAAAAGGAGACTTAATCAATAAATGGCATTAGAAGACAGCTGACATGACCAGGAAGAATGTTGTAAGGAACACTGGACACCCAGAGCTTGAGTGTATTTGTTCAGAGGTTGCTCTGCCTTTGATTCATTCTTAAAAACATTTTAAACTGCAGTTGAAATGAACATTATCCCTGTAGGGCCGATTCCTGAAGACTTAATGCTGCTGTGTTTTCAGAATAATTCATTCAGATCAGAATCTGACTGTAGGTATTATGAAAACAAATCAGTATCAAAGTTCAGCATTACCTTGCTTGAGATGACATATACACAGGAATAGATTCTTAATTCCTACATGAGCACCCATTTTTGCACTTTTCAACTTATTAACAAGCTCACATTTTCAATTTTAATACAAAAACTCTAAGTAACAACTAACATTTCTTAAATTATTTTTTCTTTTAAAGCCTAAAACAATTAATTCCCATGCCATTAATATCTCACAGACTCTGTACTTCTAAGCAGGGAGAAGGAAGTAGCTGAGAGGAGGATGTCTGGCTTCACTATAATCCAGTAATTTTCAATAGTTTGTACGTCTGGCTGCAGATGAATTTCTGCTCTGTATATAATCAAAGTATTTGAAGAAGGGGTAGAAAATACAGTTTGCACAGTTATCCAGAGCTGTCTGGCTAGTGTCTATGTAGACACTAGCATTGTTCCTTGTAGACTTACTCACTTTTGATCTGTATCAACATTTTCCAGGGTGGCACATGTATGTTCTCAGTAGTACTTTTGTACAGCAAAAATTTCTCCTACAGCACTTGCTCAGCCACAATCCATAGTTCTAGAACACAAGCTGTCCTGTTTACAGATGCATGTTTCTTGCTGTCAGTGCAAGTTCCTACTCCCAGGAAGTCAGGAAAGATAACGGGAACAACAACTGCTGAATTATATCCCATTGACAGACTTTCTTTGCCAAACTGTTTAAATCCTGTATCTGACTGACAGAAGGCTGCAACATTCCTCTTGGTAAAAGTCTTCTACCAAAAATATCATTCTACCAAAAATAAAACTAACAATGCAACATTCCTTTTCTTCTTAGAGCTAGCTGAACATCCTGCCCGATGTTCAAGCACTTCTGGATAACAGTGCAAGAAACTTAGGACAAGAGTTATTTTTACTGTAGCTGCTTTAAATAGTGTTGGTGAAATTTATAGTATTATTGTACTGTACTATTCAAAGTTATATTCTTTTAAAATAGCTTTGGCACTAACAGTCTTCATGCTTTAAAAGTGAGTTAAACCTAACACTCTATTTATATAATTCTGATGCATTATTGCAAAATGTACTTTATGTCCATTATTCTTTTCATAAATTTATAGTTTGATTAAAGCCCTTCTAATGATTTTCAGCTTTTATGCAAAATTATGGTTTCTAACACCTTTGATAAATCTAAACAAGCAAACTAAAAACAAGGGGAAAATTGTAATGTCTTCCTAAAGAACTCTATAATGATTTTGGCCAATATCCACTGTCAATAAACAAATTATTCTCTTTCTGTAACACTGTAAGAGATACTGGAATTTGGTCCCATAGGGAAACTGATTGTTTCACTCGTTGTTAGAAAAGTGGAGGCAACTGCAAGCAGAAGACTATTGTCTGCTGACCCTGGATAGCTGGAGTCAGACCCTGGGCTGGTCAGACTTCCTGCATAGCTTTAATCTACCTGCTGTGTCTGTTCCTTATGTGCAAAATCAAAAATATTGCTTTACCCACAGACAAGTCACTAAGCAAAAGACCAGAAAGGCTTGTGAGAATGTCAGGTCACATGCATGTTATGGACAGTGGGGATCATGGAAGTGTTTGGACAGACAGGACGAGATACAGGCAGAAGTGCACAACAGTGAAGGAAATGAGAAATAATAAGGTAAACAAGTTAATTAGGTTTGTGGGGCAGAATGAACTCCTTGCTTTTCAAGGTCTGAAAATAAGCAACAAATTACTTGCAGGCTGAAGACAAACTATGTCTAATCCCACATGTTTAAATTCATGCTGAAACAGATATTATATACTGAAGAATCTTTTAGGTATCTAGTATTCTTCAGATAAAAAAAATATTGCTTATCACAGAAGGAAGATTACTTCATTACTTTACATAATATTTCCAAGTATCTCTGAAGAAAACAAATGATGGGCATAAACTGTAGAGTTGTAATGAGAAAGAGTAAAAATCACTTTTCTCAGTTTTCAAGTGGCCAGATAAGATAGTGAATTCAGAATTACATAGTTAAAACCTCTTTTAATTACGGATTTACTCAGATATGGCTAGCTGTATTACAGAAGAGCAAACAGTAAGTAGAAAATCTTCAAGGAGAAGCAAAGGATTGAATCTGAAATATTCTCTCCATTTTCTGTTGCAGTATTTGAGTTCTTCCGATTGACAAAGAACTACAAATACTAAAAACAAACAAACAAACAAACCCTCAAAATATATATAAGCAGGAGATGAGACACAGAGATCTAATCTTCACCTGAATGTTACTGATTGTTTTTTAACTGGACAGGGGGCAAAAAGGCATTACTAAGCTAGGCAAGTTGAGCAAAGTGGTAGAATTATTTCCTTTTCTTGACTATGTAGCCAAACGCAAATCTGAAAGTCACCTGGAGGATGACTGCTTATAGCAAAGCAACTTGTCAGTGGAACAGCTTTTATTTCCTTTGCACTGTTTTGTTTAAAATTGTTCCTGAACTTATGTTGATTCTTCTGCTCAGTGTGATTTGATTTCCATCTTGGTGGAAAATACAGCCAGAAAGGATTAGACCAAAGGCCAAAGGTAGTTTCAGATCATTGTCAGGAGCAGATATACAAAAAGAACAGAGCAAACACAGCAAAAGTAGTACAGATCACTGCACTTCAGGATGCAGTGATACCATTTTATAGGTCATTTGTGTTTGTATTAAAATATTAAAGCCCCTGCATAGATGTGCTTATTTTCTTCTCATCCAGTGCCTGCAAGTCTGTGCATCTTTCCCACGAGGACAGCGGTGTTGCCATAACCATAGGGTAGTCTGGGTTGGAAGGGACCCTTAAAGGTCTTCTAGTCTAACTCCCCTGCAATGAACAGGGATATCTACAGCTAGATAAGGTTGCTCAGAGCCTGGTCCATTCTGACATTGAATGTCTCCAAGGACAGGGCTTCCACCACCTTTCTGCACAACCAGCTCCAGAGCCAGACCACCCTTACTGTTAAAAAAATTTTTCATTATGTCCAGTTTAAACCTCCTGTCTTAGTTTGGAACTATTTCCCCTTGTTCTATCATCATAGACCTCACTAAAGAGTCTATTCCCTTCCTTCTTAAAGCTCTTCTTTAGATATTGAAAAGGCCACTATTAGGTCTCCCTGGAGCCTTCTCTTCTCCAGCTCCCTCAACATGTCCCTGCAGGAAAAGTGTTCCATTCTTTGAATCATTTTGTGGCCCTCCTCTGGATGCACTCTAATAGGTTCACATCTTTCCTGTACTGAGGACTTAACATCTGGATGCAGTCCTCCAAATGAGATCTCACCAGCACAGAGTAGATGGGCAGGATCACCTTTCTCAACCTGCTGACCACTCTTGTTTTGATGCAGCCGGGGATATGGCTGGCTTTTTGGGTTGCAAGGGTGTAAGAGATTATTCTTTTGTAACATTGTCTCAAAGTTCACCGAAGGACACAGATGGGCAAGTCCTGGGCCAAGGTTGAGAAATCTTTTGTCTGAACGTTTGCAGGCCAGGGCAAAGAGAGAGAGTGATAAGCCTGGAGTTTATCTCGAGGGAGATAGCCTCAGGAGATACTGCACATGACTCTCACTCAAGCACCCAGGAATGCCACACTAGCAGAAGAAGGACAAAAAGGGCGTACAACCATGAGATTAGGGTGTCTGACATCAGATTCCTCACGACCTGCCTCTCCCCCCAGACTTGCTCTGCACTCTACCTTCTTGCTGCCTAAGTCCAACCACTCTGCTGCTGCTTTCCCCGGAAAAGGTGACTGTCCTCAGAAGCCTCACAAGCTGATGCCTACATGCTGGCAGACTCTCCTGGGCCTGCTACCTGAGACCTGCTGCTTCCTCCTGGTCTTACCCTGCCACTTCTTCCTGTTACCTTCTTGCTGCCTAAGTCCAACCACTCTGCTGCTGCTTTCCCCGGAAAAGGTGACTGTCCTCAGAAGCCTCACAAGCTGATGCCTACATGCTGGCAGACTCTCCTGGGCCTGCTACCTGAGACCTGCTGCTTCCTCCTGGTCTTACCCTGCCACTTCTTCCTGTTACCTGCTTGATGCCTAAGGCCAGCCATGCTGCTGCTGCTGCTGCTCTTCCCCTGTGCTTTTGCTTTGTACCATCGGAATGATGCACAGTGGGACACTGCTGGATCTTGATGGTGACTATCCCTGCTTTATGCAATTCATGCTTCTTTCCTATCTTTTCTATTGCCTTCTTTTCTTTTCCCATCACCCTAACTCATAGTAGTCACCAACCTCCCCATCCCCATCTTCCTGATTAAGATTTGTGATAAACTGGTCAGAGCAGCATTTGAAACACTGTTTCTTAATCTCATGTCAGGTATACATATATCAAAGAACCTCCTATACATTAGAGCCAGACAAAGGGCACAGTGCTGGCTCACATCCAGTTTGCCATCCACCAGTATGCTCAAATCCTTTTCAGCTCCATCCTTACGTCTGCCAGCTTGTACTGATGGCAGAGGTTGCCATGACCCAAGTTCAAGATCTTGCACTTGGATTTACTGAACCTCATAATGTTATTTGTGTGATAATTTGCTTCTTCCTCTGGACATTCTCCCAATGCTCTGTGGAGAAGATACTGCAGATATTCAAGGACCCCCTCAAGTCATGATATTCTTCTTGAAGAGTACCAACATAAAATGTTTTTATAGAGAATAAAAGAAAAAGAAAAAAAAATGCAGATTCTTGCCTTTCTTTCCATTTCAGAGTTCTTTTCCCCAAGACAGAACCCCAGAGAGTTTTCAACATGGAAAGCTTCACAGCTAGGATTTAATAGCTCCAAATCAGGAATCATTGGAGTTATAGTACATCCAGAACATCAGAAAATGTTCATAGGACAGGGCTGAGTAGCTGAGCTATCTGTAGGAGATAACAGGAAGAGGGGGGAGAGAGAAAACCCCGACAGTCTAATCCTGTTTGATTTAATGCGTCACATTCTGAATAGAACTTTCTCCATGCAATGAGTTATTTTTCAGTTTGCCTGTATGTATATTTATATGAAACCTTTCGTTAGTTCAGGAAACTATGGAAAATACCTAAATTTTTTTTTCATGTCCTGTTTATTTTACAGGAAATATGTTATGTACATTTTGTGTATGTTTTTCCTAAAGAGTCATTTATATAATCCATTGTTGTTTCTACTCAATTTCCTATGTCTCATAATACTCTCCTAATCAGGAAGTGTCCTATTTTATGATTAATCCAGAGGAGATATGTGGAATTGCTTTCTATGAAGTACATTTTTCTTAATCCTGTCTCCAAACTGCTTTATGTAACAAAAAATAAAGGAGGTGAACAAAGTTTAAGATTCAAGGCCATCTTATTCAATGCTTACATTGCATAGCTTGATAGTCTTATTTTAATTTTGACGTACACTTTGGGTTATACCATCTTGAATTACTTCACTTGTTTTACAACCTTCATAATGGATTATGAAAAGATATGTTAATGAAGTAGGGAATCTGGAAACATTTTTATATTTAAGGATTAGAATTTAAAAACTTGCTTTGGTCCAGAATAAAATATAGGTTTGGGATAATCTTATTGTTCAATAACTTGATTTTTTAAAATACTTCTCTTAAGCACAGGCAAATACCTAAACCTGAAGTACTGCATCTAAATACACACTGTTAAAGAAAATTTGAATATAAAACACTGACACTGATTACTGATTCTCTTTCTAAATTATTTCCTTGATTATATAGGATTGCAGCTACAGCTCAAGTTTCAGTAGGTTTGAATTGACCCAATTGACATTTCATCTATTGACAGACTTCAGATCACAGTAAAGGATGCTACTGATATTTCCTACTTGCATATTGATGTGGCCCTTATTCTTGATCTGGTCTAGAAAACAAACCACAACAAACTAGCAATTGTTCTTTGTAAGAACTGTCCTTGAGAAATAGCTATTATGCAAAGGCAGTGACAGTAGTATAGACGACAAAACGGAAAATGTGTTATAATGAAGCTAGGATGCTTTTCTTTGAAGTTCAGAGCAACTTTTTGCCAAACAAACAAACAAACAAAAAAAACCAAAAAACCAACAAAAACAACAACAACAACAAAAAAAAACAAAAAAAAACCCAAATTTTTTTAAGCAAACTCAATTTTTTTCTGACTTACTTCAGAACCTATCAATTCAATAAGCAATTGAAAGGATGTTTGGAGAGGAATGCAGTGTTCACAGTCTTGGGAAAAGACTTTGAGTCATAGGTATGGAGCAGAAAGAACAATTTATCAGACTGCATGAGGAAGCATTCAAGTGTTGCTATTCATGCTGGGAAAGCCAGCATACATTTATAGCAACATTATGTAGGGTCAAGAAACAATGTGTCAAAAGTACACTGAAATATCTAGTAAATGTTGCTGCCATAGAGCCTTCTGATTCAGCAGTGATATGTGCCGATGGGTACACTGCAGAATGGTCTCTATTTCCACATAGTTTTAAGTGACTTTATGAAATACTGAATGGGTATCACTGACATTCAATTTGAGCAAAATAACAGCTTTGATGGAGCCCTACATCCACTATTTCCCTCCTGATCGTTCTCTCTGTAGATCCCTTCCTCCCTCCTTGTAAACAGTTCAAATATTTTGAGTGTCTCAAGCTGACTTTTCAGAGTTATAGCCTAGGTAGAAAAATACATTACAGTTTTGCAATGACAAAGAAGAGCTTGAAACTCAGGTGAAAATTGGAGGTGATGTGTTAGCCCTGAAAAGTATTATTGTATCAAATATAACAAGTACAATGCATAGCCAAAAGAGGAAATTAAGGTTTTGGTCAAAATTAGTCCAGGAATCCGATGCAGAAAAATGCAAGTTACCATGTACTCAGTTGTAAGGAGAAGTGGTCTTAATAAGTTCTGTAAGGAACAGCTTTTAAACAGTTTTCTACTCAGCTGCACATGTGCAATAAAGAGCAGAACCCATATAACATCAAGTTGCAATGCAGCCCAGGTGCAGTACAGCTTTCTGACTGGTATTTAGAAGCACATGCAAATAACATGACAGCTTTGCAGTCAATCTACTATCTGGTGAGACATGAACAGTATATCCCACAAATAGTTAAAATTATGCTTTAAAATCCATGGGTGTGTCTCAGGAATGCAGGTTAGAGAGAAATAAGAAAGTGTATTGGTGTTGATACCATCAACTTTATAAACAAACTCCTTGTTATCCAGTTGTCTCAACTTTTAATAATTACATTTATATTATAGGTATATATAGTACATATAGTATAAGCAAGCCAGAAGTAAAACACTGAATCTGAGAACGTCCAGAATGTAAGGATCTCTGCAAGAGCCAGCAATTCAGTGAGGTTGCCTGAAAATACCTTAAAAAAAACACTAACCAACCACAAACAAAAACTCACAGCTATTTTTAGTATGAACTCTTCAAGAATTCCCTCCTCTTGCAAGCTCTTAAGATAAACAACCTCCTGGGGCAAAGCCCTGCACTGATTCACCCATTCATTTTGCACTTGCACCACCTCTGGTCTACTTTTGCAGCAACATTTTCTTTCCTTGGCTACTTTGAAATATCCTCTCTATAAACATCCTTGTTGCAATCCCAGCTTTCTAATAATGGAATAAAGATTAACCACTTCAAACTAGCCATCTTAAAGGTGTTATATCACTTGAAGTATGTTATCATCCACAGATGGCCCAGATTTAGGAAAAAAGAAAATCCACACCAAAAAACAAAACAAAACAACAACAACAAAACATATGGTCAAGTAGGTATCAATGGGAACCAACAAATGAGAATATAATCTATTAACAGGTGTAGAATTTAACAGCATTCTTTTGATTATTATGTTAACATTCGAGGATAAGGAAAAATAGAGATGTGTGGGAACATCTGCTACTATTCTCCTGTCAGCTAATCAGCTAAAGATTTGGATGGACTTTGTCAAAAAGGTTACTTCAGGAACCTGTGCCTTCCTGCTAGAATGGCATTACAATAAGATGTACACAGATGATTTCAGCTCTGTGTACCTTACAAGTTCAACTCCAGAGCAATCTCCCCAACACCATTTTCTGCCATCCTTCAGATAGAGTAAGAAGCAAGATCCACAGTCTAACCACTCAGACCTTTCTGACGATCATCATAAATATCTTTGGTTCTTTCACAAAAAGAAATACCCAGGTGTCATCTCAGTCTAAAGCTTCCTTATTTTTGCCTTGATACACATTATCCTAAAATAAATGCCCCTAAAACATAATGCTAAGATTTTAATGTTTCAGTAGCTGCTTAAGGCTGAGGAATTGAGCATTTAATACAAGGTTACTATTTAGTACAAGCTTGTTCCTGCTGGATAAGGTGGAACAAAAATACAGAACAGTGTAAGCTATCCCACAGATCCTTAAGATAATGTATAGCTATGAAGTGAGGGTAAAAAACAGTAACGTGAAGTTTGGTTAGCAGTGAGACAGTCAAAGTCTTCCTGTAAAAGACTGTGCTGAGGCACACACTGAAGCCTATGTACACAGTGTTGACAATGTACTCTGTCCCTCAAAATCTGGAGATTAAATACTGACTTGCAAAGTAATGTAGTATTGCAAGAGTTTGTAAAAATGTTTAAATAAAACCAAATCCTATGCCAGTTTAGTGGGATAAGTCCTTCACTGATGCCAGTGGCACTTCCGATGTGGTTGAGTGGAATTTAGCCTAGTAAAGATGCACTGCTATAGCAGCTGGGACTTAAAATACCATAGGAATGGATAATAGAAATAAAGGAAACCTTCAGTTTTTCTTTTGTTTTGCAGGTTACATAACTTTTATGTCAGTAAGTCAGTATGTCAGTCTATTTGGGAATTTTCAACATCCTAAATACTGTTCATAGTAACCAATTTGTAATTCTTAACTCTGATAGTGAAGTATATGCATCACAGAGTCACCATCAGTATTTGTTAGTTTGCTCTTACTAGATTATCGAAGACATGTTTTTGACACTTCTCAAGTTTAATTTGATGGAAATACAATTTTCTTCCACCAATCATACTACTGACGTGTAAAATAATGGAACATAAGATGACTTTAGTACATTTGTCATAAGATACACATACATAATATAATACACAGCCAGTGGTCTGAAACAGTCTGATAGCCACCAGTAGCTTCTACAATACCCAGTGACCTTTCAAGCGATTTTCCAGAATATGTCTCCAATCTCGAAGTCTTAGCTCAGTTTCTTCAATCTTTATCTCAGCTTCTCAGGAAATAAGCCTGGATTTTGCTTTTTTTCTAGTGTCCATCTAGACTAGCATACTTGAAAACACAGTGCACTACATTTTGAGAACAGGACAAAGCCTACATTTTGTGCTTCATATGCAAGCTAAATAAATGAGGATGTCAGCAGCTGGTTTGCAAACCCACAGTATATGGAATGTTTTATATGAAAAACTGAATACTCTTCTGGATTCTCTTGCTCAGATTTGCCCTTCCTTAAGTTTAGCAGGGTGCTTAGCACTAATGCAGAGCAGGACTACCCAGACCTGCCCTTGCTTCACTACAGCTCCATTCTAGAGCACCACCAGCTCTGCAGAGTCATTACAAAATCTTCTTGGAGTAGAATCCTTGCATCACATTTTGGTGTATCCAGATGGTTTAGAGTACAGGTGGAACAGATCCCAGTCTATCTGCAGAGGAGTAGGCAGATAGACAGACTGGTATTTTGGTATTTAGCTTTTCTAGTTGTCACAGGTTTATCCCTAGATGTAAGTCCTTGACATGGGGGTACAGGGCCCGGGAAAAAGGGGAAAAACAAAAATAAATTAAAGAATTTAAAAATAATAATAAAAAAAAAAAAAAAAAAAAAAAAAAAAAGGATTGACAAAGGAGTGAAGGAAAGAAAAAAAAATACATACAGGCTCATCGAGCTACCTGGCTAGCCGCAGGCCATGCACTCCAGAAGAGGGGAAGGACAGAGAGCCAGTCCAAGTCTATTTGAGCCACCTCAGTTCTGGTAGCTCAGTCTACGTGATGGTTGTTTTGTTGTTCTTCAGTAGCCTGACTCTTGGGCACATGAGCATCTACGTGGTGCACCTTTACAGCCATCTGAAAACCACCCACTATCTTAATCACTTGCAGATGATGCATCATGTTATTTCCATCTTTAGACAACTTTTATTACTTTCCATACATGTCAGACATTTGCATTGCTACTTTATTGCCTGTTGTAAGTCTTACCTAGCTGGTAATGAAAATGATTCCTCTTGGCTGCATGGAAAGGTGGGATTGGATGGCTTCTTCCTTAGCATCACTTATATTGCTTGGTTGGAAATTGGTGGAAAAGTCTAGTTTAGATAATCAGTAGATTACATTATCTCCTCCTATCACTAGTGTGATCACAATTACCTGAGGCAGATTTGTAGCAGTTACAGAACAGCTCAGTAATTTTAACAATATATAGTGTTAACATGGGACAGATAGATACAGCTAGAGCTCACTACTGATTAGGAAAATATGTAGCAGCAGTAAGTGTTGATTGATTTAGTAAACAATTGCAAGCTTAAAGAATTACATTTGTTTTTCTGCCACTTTGTCATTCATTACTGTAATTTTTGTTTCTGGTCACATCTGAAAATATGCAACCCCCAAAGCACTGCTTCCTGGAATAAAAGCACAGCTGTGTAAGGCAGTGACCTTTTTGTGGCTTTAATAGCACTGACAGTAGCTGTGAGTTTCCAAATGCCTTTTTTTTTTTGTTTTTTTTTTTTTGTTTGGTACTTGAAGAATTCCAACTCAGTTTTAGGCATGAGAGATTTAATTAATAAAAATAAGATTTACATGGATGCTTACACAACTGGTTCTGTGCTAGTTTATTTATTTATTTATTTATTTTCATAAGATTTATTCTGACATTTGTTGTTATCAGTGGGAACTAACTGGTGAGGTGGCTTGTTCAGGATTCAGTTACAGAAGATATCCTTGAAGAGGCTCAAGTAAGAGATTATTGCTAGGTTGAGAAAAGGTCACTAGAAAAGTGCCCATTTTTTAGGTGGCAATTAAGAATGGAATAGAGACAGGTATTCTTTTCCACAACCTAAAAAGTATAGACACAGTTTTAACTGTTCCTTAAAAAACTTCATATTTCTCCATCTCCTCCTTTCTCCAAAATCTCCTTTGCTCTAAGCATCAAAATGATGCCAAGATACAGAAAAACTGTGCACTTAAAAACTGTGAAGATTGGGAACAACGGGGCTGACCTAGCCCTGGGTGCAAAGTATACAGAGTTGTTAATACCAAAGAGAAAAGAGTAAAACAATTAAAAAACAGGAGAAAACAGAAAAAAAAATAGCACAGAGAGTTTACTGAGAAATCCAGAAGAGTCACTTGGAAAACTGTTGTGATGGTTTGTGCATGGTGGGAATGTTCTGCACATGGTTCACTGATTTTAATGAAATTAATAATAAATATTACGCAAGGATCTGACCTTTTACTTTGAATTAAACAGAGAATTCAAGTAAAGTGATTTTGATTCAGTTGCAGACTCTGTGGGATACCTGATCTCTATATGTATATACGTTGGAGAGAATCGGCAGGGAATGTCTATTTATGACTAATGCGGAGCTTTCTATATATATATATTTGTTTATCAGAGACAATGCAGATAAGATCTATTTTCAAGAACAAGTTAATTGCATCTAAAAGTCACATTTAAGGCAAGTTTTTCAGGAAATTGTTTTTACTGGCAAAGAAAATACTTAAGAAGAAATCTTTAAGAAATATATATGCAGTCCAAATGGGAACATTTCTGGATGTCATCTTTTTCCTGAAGTATTAATACAGCATCTTTAGCAAGAGCCTACTGTAACTTGAAAGAAGCCACTCTGCACTATTGACAGCACCCAGATACACTAGGAGCATGTTTGTGTTGCTAAGATCCTGAGGACTGTTTTTCAGGACACATACCTACATAAATCCTCTAGACCTCAGAGCAAAGATTGTCCTCCACTCCCTCTCTCTATTCACTGAGACTTGGCAATAGTAGTATAGAGCTACTCCTCGGCATCAATAACCTTTCTCCTGGTGTGTCCCTTCGGTCAGTAAGGAGTCCAAGGTCTTCTGAAGTAGAAGGTTTCTGTTGCCACCATTATGGTAATAGTAATAGTAATACTAATAGTAATAGTAATAGTAATAGTAATAGTCTCGTGTGGGTTGGAAGGGACCTTAGAGATCATCGAGTCCAACTCCCGGGATTCGAGCCTCTGTGCTGCAGAGCAGCACTTCTACCACTTGCGCCACAGGGGGGATTCGAACCCCGGGCCCTGGTGTTGCAAGGCGGCATTCCTACCACTTGCGCCACTGGGGCACACACAATGGTCAATCATTATGGATAGTCTTATGTAACACTTTCTTAGCAGTTCCTTATTTCTGGCCTCTATAGCATATTCTGCCAGTGAATTTTGCCATTTGTATATGTGCTTCCTGAAAAAGTAGTTTTCCTTTCCCAAAGCATTTCCCTTATATTAGTAGTACAGCTCCACAGCAGTCTTGAGTAGACATTCCCTAGTGATCCTCTTCAATCTATCCATCCACAGGTGAAACTTTTACACGTTCTTTAGCTTCTGAGAAAACTGAAGAATCTCACTACCCTCTCCATATGGAAGCAATTAATGTAGCAAACCCAAAGAGTGCTCCCTATACTTTTTACAGTAACTATGTTCTCAGAGAGGAGTGGCAAGATCTGCACATATTCTACAGGCACGCCACAATTTAATGGCACTGAGATGTTTGCAATGTTTGTTCTGTTTCTCATTTTCTATCAATTCATATCTCTTGATTTGTTTGTTTTGTACTGTGAATTATTTTTTTTATCACTTCTGACCTTTCCCAACAAGTCTCCACGATAACAAGTGAGTCGAATTTTTCATGCAATACATATACTAAAGTACTTCCTTTCATCTTATCTTCCCCATCTAAATATGGCTGCCAAATATTGTTCTGTCTGATCATTGTGACTTTTATTTTTTGAATTACTGACTCTCCTGATATATGATAACCCCTTGGAGCACAGGAGGGATCCTCATAGAAAAGGAACTGTAGGAGATCCAGCCTCCATTGCAAGCTGATTTGCTGCAAGGATAAGCCACACACCAGAAAAGCAGGAAAATGAATAGCACCTTGGACTGCTTTCAGCTTTCTGAGTAATACAAGCTCACTCCTACTCACATGCAATACTGCTGAAGGCAGTTTCCAATAATTCACTTGCCAGTGAAACGTGTGATGAACATTCACATGGTCATTTATGTCTCTAAGTGCTGGTCTATTTCTCTACATATATTCTAATACTTGAAAAAAAAATAAAATAAAATAAAATAAAATAAAATAAAATAAAATAAAATAAAATAAAATAATACCCTATCTCATCTAACCTGCATAACAAGCCACAAGTCTTCATTTAATTACTTCAAGTTTGAATTAGAGTCTGATCTTCATTCATTCTTCACTTAAAAATAAATGCCCAACAACTGACCCCCCAACAGTCTGACTAAATAGTTATAGTAGTAGCCTCTTGGAATTAAAAGTATTCAGAATCAGAACTCAGAACAAATATCCACTGCTATTTGTTAATATTCTTTTTAATCAGGTTAAATTGTTCTCTCATTCTAGTTTTGGCTCCAGTTAACTTTTGCTAAATTGAAGAGACTAAGCTCCGGGAGTCTCACCCTCTATTCACTCATCTTTCTGTTCCTCAGCATCCTTTGGAAGGGCATCCTAGGTTTTGCCATGCTTGAATGGCAGAAGCACCTTTGCCAGGATAGCAGCTGCTCTACCCTCACTGAAAAGTCCTTGATTTTACTGTTATTTTTCAGGCAAGCTGAAGCATCTCTTTTGATAGCAGCAGCTTCAGCTTGCATTCATCTGCTTGAACTTTTCACATCCAGCTCTAGTTTATTACTTATTATCCTAGGCTGTTGCAGCACTATTGTGAGCCAGATTCCCTGTTCAGTTCTTGCTCTCCCAGAGTATATTGGGGTCATCTAATCCATGTGCTGGCTTCTGCTGACCAATAACTCATCATTCCTAGCAAAGAGTAAGACCCAAACAAACACAGCCACACCCTCTTAAAGCTTTCTTCTGCAAGCTTTGCTGAACTGCATGGCTGATAGACCAAGATTCACCTTTCTGTTCCTTACTATGGAGAGCCGGAGAAATAAACAGCTTTTATGTTGATTATTTTATGCTGATTTCTACATGACAGTAAGCAATAACAAGTAGAAAATTTAATATATATACATACATAGAGTGGATAAAAATAAACCACATTTTAAAATTCTCTTGAGGACAGCTCCGTAGCCTTCAAAAAGCAACTAGATTAAGCACAGGAGAAAAATTTTCATAAGTGGTATTGAAGAGAATGATTAAGTTGCTAGCTTGTTTTAATCTGAATTTGAGTTTAGAAAATACTTCCAAAACATAAGAAAACAAACTACATGTTCTTTCCACTTTACCAGATTCCTATCTGCAACAGATTCCTGAGTCTGCAACTCAGGCCAGTCTTTGGGCTGTAAACCAAGACAGCTCAGCAGGAAGGGAATGATGGCCTAGTACTACAACTCTTTCCTTAATCTGCAGATTCCTTCTTGTGCCATCTAGGACCACCTCAGAAATTTGCACCTTCATCTATTTACTACCTTCTATCCGCAAGATTTAGTCAGATCTAATCTAGTGAAAGTCATGCAAAAATATATTTCTTATAATATATACTCACAAACGAGTATTTTTAGTCCTGACCTGAGTACAACTTGCTTGGCTGTCTCTGAGTCACATTCACCACTTCAGTCCAGTAGAGCTATTGAAGAGTTATATTTGTATGCAGAAGTTCTGATGCTGCTTCTCCTCCAAAACAGAAAAAATAATAATAATAAAAAAATCCAATAGTATCACTAGGTTTTAAGCAACATGAACTGCTATAGAAAACTTCTAGGACTGAAAGCAAATCATACACCACAGGAGTCTAGCACCTAAAGCAAACACGTCCTGTCCTCAAATATCCATTCTCCCAGAAGTGTCTAGCATCCTTCAAAAGGTTCTGGGGCCTTTTGCAGAAAGCCACATCTGTTTCAGCAGCAGCAAGGCTGGTGCCATCTGGTAAAGCACCAGATGGCTATAGCATTCACCCTAGAAACAGGCTCCTTTGACTTCTTTGCTGCCAGTGACTCCAGCCACCTTGCCACAAGCTGCAGCTTAGCAACACTCAGAAGGAGAGGACTGGGACAGAGAAATTACCCTCATTCCTCCTCCAGAAGCTGCATCTCCATGACCCGTGCAGCATCCTCAGCCAGGATCGTACTTTACCAAATTAACATTTTAGTGCAAAGCATTTAAGGGAGCTGGGGTTGAAACCAAGGTTTCTTGATCGGTAGATGTCAAAGCAAAGACATTTGTTGTAACTTCTCACTTGTATTTCCTTCCCATATCCTCACTTTTCCTATTTTTCACAAAAAGGAGAAAACAGCTTTTAGGGAGAGTTGGGGCTATGACTTCTCTAGTAGTCTAGAGCAGTTAGGATTACTAGCCTGTTAGGATTACTAAGGCACCCAAGCTGCAGGGCTCAATCCTATGCTTAACAGACCCTTCTTGACACCTGCAAACTAAATACAATTGTTTTAGCTGGAAGGGACCTACTGATCACTGAGCTATTGGTCATTGAATACTGACATATTGATCATTGAGTATTAGAATCATAGAATCACCAAAGCTTCAAAAGACATCCAAGGTCATCCAGTCCAATTGTCCACCTACTAGTATTCCACCACTAAGCCACATCCTTTAGAACAACATCTAAATGTTTCTTTAACGCTTCCAGGCACTGTGACCTCACCACATTTCTGGGTAGCCCATTCTGGTGCCTGATCATTATTTTGGAGAAGAAATTTGTCCTAATGTCCAAATTGAATCTCTCCTGGCATAACTTGAGGCCATTCCCTCCAGCCCTATCACCAGTAAGTCACATGAGAGAAGTCAGCCCACACCTCACCACAGTCTCCTTTCAGGTAGCTGTAGAGAGCAATAAGGTCTCCCCTGAGCCTCCTCTTCTCCAGACTAAACAATCTCAGTTCCCTCACGTGCTCCTCATAAGACTTGTGCCCCAGACTCTTCACAGCTTCATTGTCTTTCTTTGGACATGCTTCAGGGCCTTGACATTTTTCTTGTAGTGAGGGGCTCAAAACTGAAAACAGTTCTCAAGGTGCAGCCTCACCTGTGCTGAGTAAAGAGGGATGATTACTGCCTTGCTTTCACTGGCAACACTATTTCTGATACAAACTAGGGTGTCCTTGGCCTTCTTGGTGTCATGGTTTAATAATTTTGTAATTTTGCTATCAGTATTCCACATCATAACATCATATAAAGCATGAATAATTTTACTGAATCTGCAGCTTATAGAAGAAGACTACATCTCCCAGAGAACAACATGATAGGTCACGGGACCTGGACTCTATATTAACTCGGTCGCAGAACAGACTGACGTCTTTCGAGTTCTGGAGTTCAGGGGAGTGTGTGGGAGCCTTCAGCCTTTCCGCCTAGATTTCACAGTAGGCCTCTCGGTTACGGGACTCATTCTCTCTCCTATTTTGCTTGATTCGTTAGCTCAATTTTCAATTATATTGTATTATATTGTGTTATCCTGTATTTCGATATAGTATTTAGTAAATAAGTGTGCCTCCTTAGATCGTTGCCGCTGTTTTCTTTTCCTAATTAATTTTTCCTTTCGGCCTAGGGCCCCTCCGGGGCCCACGGCCCCTGTCACGGACGCAGGTGGATTTTTCGTTCAAACCGTGACACTTGGTCACCTGGGCACACTGCTGGCTTAAGTTCAGCCAAACATCAACCAGCAGCCCATGTTCATTTCCTCTGCACAGTTTTTCAGCCTCTCTACCACAAGCTGTAGCATTCCCACTAGCTTGTCCAGATCCCTCTGTAGGGCCTTCCTACTCCCAGGCAGATTTACGCTTCCTCCCAGCTTGGTGCCATCTGCAAACTGAGGGTGCACTCAATGCTGTCACCCAGGTAATCAATAAAGATATTGAACAGAATGATCTCCAGTACTGACCCCACTCATGACTGTTCTTCAGCTGGATTTAACGTCATTCACCACCGCACTCTGGGCCTGGCTCTCCAGCCAGTTCTTTATCCAGCAAAAAGTATACCTGCCAAAGCCACAGGCCAGGCTCTGTGGGAGAATACAGTGGGAGACAGTGTCAAATGCTTTGCTGAACTCTAGGTAGACTAAGTCATCAGCCTTTCCCTCATCCACCAAGTTGGACACCCTCTTTGCAACACCGGGGCCCGGGTTCAAATCCCCCTGTGGCACAAGTGGTAGAAGTGCCGCTCTGCTACACTGGAGGCTTGAATCCCGGGGGTTGGACTCGATGATCTCTAAGGTCCCTTCCAACCCGCACGAGACTATGATACTATGATGATGATGATGATCACAGGAGATCAACTCAGTCACAGAAGGATATAATTACTGTCAGATACTACTGTCAGACTAATTAGGGCTGGCCCAAAATTAAAACTTACAATTAGGAGCATTATTCACATTCGTTTTAAACACAGAAGGCATGTGGTATCAATCACTCAGTAACAAGGTGGAAGGCAGTCTGCCTGCCTTGCGCAGACAGTAAACTTCAGTTATCCACTTTAATTCACCATCTATCTAGCAAAGGTTTTTGCGTTTAAGAGTAGTAAGGATGTTCCTTTTCCCTTCCAGAGAAAGATGAATTAAAGATAAAGGTTATATCCCTCCAGGTCTTATTTCCTCTGTAAAAGATCTAATTAGATTTCATTGAATAGGCTTAAGAAGACCTTATAAAAAAAATGACCAAGGCATTTCTATTGTCTTGGCAGCAGACATAGAACAAACACAGAATGCACCTTTGCTTACTTAGTAGCATGTATCCAAGATTACAGCAGGAAAAAGTTAAATGGGAGAAAACAAATTTGTTAATTGCATTTTATAAGGTAAAAGTTTGATTCAAAAGAGATACAAAGCATGTAGTCAGCTAACAAAGGGATCATGGGCAATAGATCTCAGTATTTTTCTATTAGAACAAAATGGGATATCAAAGTATTGTCAAACCATACATCCAAAAATATTCCCAGGATTTCATAAATATTAATCTAAATTCTAAATTTTAAGATAATTAATTGTCCATGTGCATGATTTTTAAGAGTACTTCCTATCAGCAATTATAACTACCATAAAGAATCACCACAGGTCTTCCAGAATGAAAACTGGGCCATTGGACAACAGGATACTCTGGAAGTACCTTAATGAACTAACTTATAAAGATAAGGAGCAGAGACATTAGGTACATAAAGACCCAGAGTCACCTGTGCTCTCCCTTCCTAAAGCCTAACTTTCCCTCCAGATAAAATAGAAATTCCCATGGCAGAGATGTAGGCAGAACGCCAGCAGCACACTTTTGCTGGAAGACTGGAAGACATCTCATGAGATGAAAAGAAAAAAGCCTGCGTTAAAAATAGCTTCTAAACCTCCTTGCAGCTTGCCTTTAAGTAGATTTGAGATCTATTTTAAAAGCCTACTGGGTGCATCCCCTACAAGTATGTCATGTACTTCAAAGATACTATAAGATATACTGCCTTTTTCTAGTCCAGCCTCTCCAGTCTCATTAGAGCATCTTCAGATTTTACATTTTGGTGAAATTTCATAGGCACAGATTTTAGGAAAGACCACTCCTGATGCATGCAGTTTGTGTCTAAGACACACTTGGACACCTTTGTTATTCTATGCTTGAAGCTAGAGTTATGTACTTACATATACAGTTTGTATTGGTGATGTTGACTCTTAACTGTTTCCAAGTCCTTAATATTTGCAGTTTATATTAAAGCCACATCTCTTGCTCTGAAAATACCAGCTTTGTTTTTAATTTTTTTCTGCCCTCAATACAGAAGAGAAGGAAAGAGGTACAAGACAAACGAGGAAAATTTAAGCTCTGAAACCTAAAGTCCAACAAAACCAGGATGGAGGAAAATAGTGTATATTTTTTAAATTACTCATGATTTCTGGAACTGACTCAGTTTTCACAAGTGCTTGATTTAGCAGTACTTTGACAGCCCTGTTTCATTTTTGCTATCTGAAAGGAAGAGGAACTCCTGGTGAGCCTTCTGATGTTTAACATCCCCTGAACTCTACCTTGATCCCTACAGAAACCCAGGGCAGTAGGGAACCAGCATCTGGGCTCTTTCTGATTCAGCCCTATCTCCCTCTTCTATCTAGGCTCAGGGCTGTTTCTGGGACTTCCTGATCTTTGTACCCTTACTAGGATGAGCAGGAACTCTTGCACACTACTGAAAAGCACACAGTCCACTTCCAGATGCTTCCCTGCAAGAGTAATCTAGATGTGCTGTTTTGAATCAGCCTTTATATAACACACAGTGAATGACCCTGGATTTTGAGGATACTGGGGGCTGCCCTCTAACCAGTGCAGAACACTATCTCAGGCATGTCTAGCCAAGCATTGCTGCACTATTAACTCTATCTGGGCTGAAAGAAGGGCACAGGGTACAATGCAGTTCTAGCTCAAGTTGTGGTAAATACTTCTTCGGATTTTGATACATTGGCTAAACACAGTCTTTTGAATCGTAAAAAAAAATATGCAGATGTGCTTTCCATATTGGCAAAGGACTGTGAGAAGAAGTTTCAAGATTGTAAAAAAAAAAAAAAAAAAATCTATTTTTTTTTTATTTGCAACTCCATCTTCACTCAGCATAAAAACATTCCCTGCAAATTTTCAAATGGAATATGTAGACTTACAATAAGAAAAATCTGATCATGTCTCTTTACCAGACTTCTATAAGACGTCACTTATGAGAGAGAAATATCCCTTGCTTCACAATCACACCTTACGCTTGCATCCTCTCTCATGAGAGAGAAAATATCCCTTGCTTCACGATCACGTCTTACTTGTATCATTGGTTTCTTTTGTATGCACATTTGGGAGAAACTGTTCTCAAGAATAAAGCATGGAAAAAGTAAAATTTCACCAAAAACCTGATAAACACCTTGAGAGCTCACTAAGAATGGCAACTGTGTGCCCTGGTGGCGCAGGTGGTAGGAATGCCGCATTTCAACACCGGGGCCCGGGTGTTCAAATCCCCTGTGGCGCAAGTGGTAGAAGTGCCTCTCTGCAACACAGAGGCTCGAATCCCAGGGGTTGGACTTGATGATCTTTAAGGTCCCTTCCAACCCGCACGAGACTATTACTATTACTATAACTGCAGCCATTAAACTAGACTGATGCACTAGTTTCACAAAAAGAAGGTCAAGAATCCCACTTTACAAGTTTTTTACGTTCATCAATGCTTGGTGAAAATTCATGGAGACTAAACAGTGCATGTGAGTACAGTGAGTTGGGGGGGCATGTTTCAGCAGTAGTGACAGTGAGTCACCTATAGCTGTGTAGAGTTTTACAAGCACAGCATGCAAGCACTTGCTCATGGATAGCAAAAATATAAAGCTAATTATGGTGTCAACAATAAAAAATAGTCCTTTGTAGCTGAGAATTTGCTCTATCAGACAGTGTTATTGTGCTCTTCATATCCGTTATTTCCTGGGAAATAAATAGGAAGCATTACTTTTGAAGCAATCTATGCATATGTAGACCGAGACAATTCCTCTTCACTCAGTGCAGCCAAGGCAAGTCAAGAGGCTGGACACTCATGCTCTATCCCATCCTTATCCCTTTGAGATGCTGATTGAACAACTTACCTAGCAGCATTAGTCCTCACCACGCCTGTAATGGCTGACCAAGTAAGCAAGAATAACACAGGGGAATATGATTAGCCTGAAGCAGCTCCTCAGTAGCTGGTCTGCAATGCTGCTTAATACAGCTGAGAAATAAAACTCCATCTGCATGTTTTGCATGAGTTACACCATTAAGTTCAGCAAGGACAAATTATTCCACAAGTTAGTGTACAGAATTCAGTGCATTTGATCTGAAATTATACCTCTGGCTGCTAATACAATTGCAACATTAAGAAAGACAAGTTGAATTTAAAGAGCTTTGAATCTCAAATTAGAAAGAGGAATCTGAGTCAGAGCTGGTTTTTTTACTACTGAAAACTGCTTGGGCAGAGACTTCCACATTTGTGTAATTTAATAAGAAACATAATGCAGTTTTCTGGCGTCTACTTGCCTTTCACTTAGTAAAATAAATACAACACTACCTGTTGAGCAATTAAATCATAAAACAATAATTTCTAACTGAAATAATACCCTTAATTTCATAGGAATTACTAGACTATTCTAATCCATAAATGTGACAGGATCAGTTCTGTGTTTGTTTCTTTGTTTCTTTGTTTGCTTGGTTTCTGGGGGGCTCGGAAGGGGGGACAGAAGAGGGAGGGAAGGAGGAGGTGTGAGTTTCCTACAGTAAGAAGCAGAAAAGAAAATATCCAACAAGATTTGGTGATGTTAACAGACAGATATCTTCTTGATCACCTTCTTTAGGATCAGGGTCTCTCTGCCAGCACTTCCATATCATATTTTTACATTGCATTTATAATTATCTGCTTATTCCTGATCATACCACTCAGGAGGGATGGTTCTTCTCTTCCCAAAGGTTAATAATGTTGAATTATTCTTTGAAATTTTTGTTTATGCATTTTCATGTCCCTCCTCTACAAACACTTTTGCCAATTTCCTTTTATCTTGGCTGAGTACATACTATGTGATAAATAATGCAGAAGACCAAATCTTCTGCATCAGAATATTCAGTTATTTTTAATAATGAATTGAAATGAAATTGGAATGAAAGCAAAAAGCCAGCAGATTCTGCTCACCAAGTCAAAACAGAAATTTCCCTAAGTTAACAGGCTTCCGAAAACCTAGAGATATTCAGCCATTTTTCTACCAGATTCAAGTACTAAAGAGACTGATGTTAGGGTTCCTCACCTGCACCAGTTTTTGATTGTATTGCATCTGTGTCCTGTTCAGCTTGATTTTCAAATTGTTACTATCATCAGCTTTCCTGGATATAAAGCTAGACACACTTATGTTTGTGAAGTTGCATCTTAGTGACAATAGGAGCTGTGGCAAAATGGATTTTAAAACATGCACTTCTTACTACAAGTTTTCTTCTCCTTTCTCTTGTTTTCCATTGCTTCTCTAGATTTCACAGCAAGATACAGCTTGCCTGCTTAGAATTAATATGTTAAAGCCAGAAATATACATACATACATATATATATATATATATGTGCGATTGCTACAAAAATATGTTAAGAACCAAAAAGCGGTAATTTAAATTACAACATCATTTTCCAGTTGTAAAATCACAACACCTGTATCATTTCTCCACTCTAAAACTGTGATTTGTGAAATGACAATGAGATGTTTTGTCACCAAACACGTTCTCTGCTACGGGGGTAAAAATGCAGCATTGTCCTCTGAGTTGACTCTTCACACTGCTTTAGTGTTCCAAGTACACCCTGTGGATCAGGCTCCCTCCCTTGCCGCATTGTACATGTGTGCTGATGGATGTTTCTGTTTCAGAGGCCTCTCTTCATCAGTTATCCCCTTGATCCTTCCTCAGAAGACTACATTTTGGGGAGTTCTACTCTTGCACCAAAGTTCTGGCAAAAGAGCAGTGTTCCTGTTGGGGATAACTGTCCTACAGAACAAAATTCCTACAATTTGACAGGCACCCCAAAATCATTTTTAACACTAAAAAGCTTACATGAAAGGAAGGGGGACATTTATTTTCTTAAGCCTTGCACAGTAGCAAAACTGGTTACTGTATTTACACAGAGATGCACAGAAATTATAAATCATGTATTAGCCACTGGTCTTGAACAAGGGTCTTGAACCACAAAATCTGTCTTCTGTTTAGCTTTCAATGCTCACATAGATTTTCCAGATGGTATTCAGTCCAAGACCTGGACTCAGGCTGCTTTTAGAAATCAAGCCTGAACTAAGCAGAGAAGCAACAATTTGTTCCTGTGGTCCCCAGTGATCCCCATTTCAATGCAAAGCCTTCCCTCTGTTCATCCTTCCAGGGCTCCATGTAACTTATTTAGATGATACTTTAATGTTTGTCCCAAAAGAGCATTGACTAAGATAATGCAAAGACATCCACTGGGGCAAGTATAGGCCAGACAGAAAAAAATATTTATTGAAGCTGAATGAAATGCCTAACCATTATTTTACTTGGCTGTAAAAACAAGACCATAGAAAGTTAAAGTCCATCTCTGAGCTGGTGGGAATGTAAAACTGACTGGAACGTGACTTTTAACACATGGTTTAGTTATGCTTTTGGATATGTACCTAAAGCCTGGTCAGATCTAGCATCATAGCAGTCATTTTAATGTAAGGATGAAAGCATGCCTGGTGCATGTATCCTATGAGCATGGATTAAAGCACATTGACACTTTTCAAGTACAAGATACATCTTTGTTTTATTATTATTAGGTTGTTGTGGGGTTTGTTTTTTTTTTTTGTTTTTTTTGTTGTTTGTTGTTGTTGTTGTTGTTGTTGTTTGGTGGTTTTTTTTTTGACTACTTCTTAACCTGGTTTAGGTATTACTTCACTTGAAGGAGAAGCTATCAGAGGGTTGTTTACTGCATGGTGACAGAATACCATCACCAGAATATGGAATAAGCAGGACAGTACTCTCATAAATCAAACATAGAATATCCTGTGTTGGAAGGGACCTATAAAGATCAAGTGTTCTATCAGATTCTATAACTGGTCTCCAGAGAGGTGATCAACACCTGCCCCTCTGCTGCCCCTCATGAGGAAACCATGAGGTCTCCCATTGTTCTCCTCTTATATAAGCTGAATGAACCAAGAATCTTCAGCAAGACCTCATACATATTCCCTTCTGGACCTTTCTCCTAGTAGCTTTCCTCTGGACACTAATAACTTTTTGTCCTTTTTGTACTGCGGTGCCTAAAACTGTACACAGTACTCAAGGTAAGGCCACGCCAGTGTGCCGTAGAGTAGAACAATCACTTCCCTTGGCTGACTAGCAGTGACGTGCTTGGTGCACCCTAGGATACAGTTTATCTTCCTGGCTGCTTGGGCACACTGTTTCCTCATATTTAACTTGCTGTTGACCAAGAGCCCCAAATCCATTTCAGTGGGGCAACTCTCCAGAGCCTCATCCCCCAGTCTGTATATATATATACAGGGTTGCACCTTCCCAGATGCAAAACACAGCACTTGCTCTTATTAAACTCCATGTGGTTGGTGATTGCCCAGTTCTCTAAATTGTATAGATCTCTTTGCAATGCCTCAGAAACCTCAACAAAGTCAACAGCTCCTCCCAATTAGGTATCATTGTTCAAAACACTGAGTCCTACATCCAATCATTTATGAAAACATTAAAGAGTACTGTCCTTAAAATGGAGCCCTAGGGAGATTCACTAGTGACTGGCTGCCAACCTGATGCAATCCCATTTCCTACAACCCTTTGGGCCCAAGCCATCTGCCAACTTTTCACCAATTGCAGTATGTTTTTGTCCAGACACATGATGACAAAATATCCAAAAGGTTACTGTGAGAAACAGTTTTGAAAGCTTTACTGAAATCCAAGAAGGTAATATCAGCTGGCTTCACTTAGTGAACTAAATAGGAGAACTTGTCATGAAAGGAAATTAAGTTAGTTAACTGGGACCTTTTCCTCATTATCTTATGTTGGCTGTGACCAATTACCAAATTGTCCTTCAGGTGCCTTTCAGTAACTCCCAGCATAAGTTTCTCCGTGATTCTAAAAGGCACTGAAGTGACACTGACAGGCCTGTAATTAGCAAGCTCTTCTTTCTTGCCTTTCTTGAGAACTGGAACAATGATTGCCATATTCCAATCAACAGAGACCTCTCCAGATTTCCAAAACAGCTGAAAAAGTAATTGAAAAGAAGTATTGCAAACACACACAAAAAAACCAAAACCCTCTTTGCTGTCCCCCACAACTTCAAGTCTTAAATTTGATTGCATCATTTTTCTCCCTACAAAGGCAAACAGTATCACTGTAGTTTGCTTGACTTCGGTTCTAGCAGCCATACTCTTTCTTCTGAATCTGTAGTAGTTGTTCAGTGAAGTCAGCATTCTGTTCTGCCTGCTTAAATTCTGATATTGCCTTTTCCTGTGCTCTTAAAAGGTAGTACTTAGAAACTGACCAGCACTTATGGACACCAACACCTCCAAAAGCAGTTTCCCAGGATACCATGTTGACTAGTTCCCTGGCCAGCCTGAAATCTACTTTCTCTGTATCAAATGTTGAGGTTTTCATGGCAGATTTCCTCCAACCATTGAAGATTTTAGATTCAACCACTGAAGCTTTTAGATTCAACCACTTCATGGTTACTATGGCCAAAACAGCCACCAATTTGTACTTCACACACAAAACCTCTGATCATAAGCAACAGATCTAGGAGGGTGCCTTTCCTCATCAGTTCTCTGAGTAACCGTACCATGAAGTTGTCATCAAGGTGTTTTAAGAATCTGATGGACCTCTTTGCATCAGCTGTGTGGTGTTTTCAGGTAATGTGTGGTAAATTGAAGTCTATAAGAACAACATGGGGGTTGATCTAGATGTCTCTCTTAGTTTCTTAAGGACTAATTCATCAGTGTTGTCACTGTGGCCAGGTGACCAACAGTAGATTACCACAAGAAATTTCTATATACATCAACTGTATTTTTGAACATTAAGCACTTTATTAAGCATATCCAAATAGATCATTTATTTCCCTATCTCACACTATTAATGAGGCAATTTGCTAGCAACAATACAATGAGTAAATCTACCACTACAGCACTACCTGTTTGCAGGTAAATCCTGAAGTGGTTGGAGAGGGAAGGGAGAGATGTGAAATGTACACAAGAACTCTGCTCTCTCTTCAGTAGCTGTGATCAATAAGCAACAGAAAGAATATTGAATTCAATTAAATACCTCTATATTATAGATTGATAGGTCCAACTGCATTGTCAGATTGAGCAGGCACATTAAGATGCCCACATTTACATTGGTTGATAGTGATAGGACAAGGGGGAATGGTTTTATACTAAGACATGGGTGGCTTAGGTTAGATATTAGGAGGAAGTTTTTTCACGCAGAGGGTCGTATTGCACTGGAAAAAGTCGCCCAAGAAGGTTGTGGTTGCTCCATCCCTGGAGGCATTCAAGGCCAAGTCGGATGTGGCTCTGGGCAGCCTGCACACAGCAGGGGAATTTAAATTAGATGATCTCTGAGGTCCTTTCAACTCAGGCCATTCTAGTGCTAGACTTGACCAGGAAGGATGAGATGGACATATTCTATCTGCTGCCTTTCCTCTTGGCAGAAGGCAGGACAGACAAAGCAATAGTATGTATGATGGCCACAGAAAATCTACCAGAACATCTATGAGGCTTAGCAAGGATCAAGAATCACCAAAAAAGCTTCTGTAAATAAACTGAATAGTATGGTACAGAACGGCTATCTGCTTTTATATTTATCAGCTGAAAGGCACAAAAGACTCAGGTATTATCATATTAGACATAACAGCTTGCAAACAGGAATACAGAAGATACAGCTTTTAAACAACAGCTTTCCTGATTCAAAATCACAGATGATGCACCTACCTGAAAACATGAATGGAAACAAAAGCTATATAAGTAGAACATATGTCTATTCAGGCCTAGTATACAGGTACAGTTATCATACCTAATTTTCCATTAATAGCAGTCGCTATACAAGGACTTGTAACAGACAAACATACCTTAAAAGTGCAATCTCAATTTGTATGAATTATATATGTATATGTATATGCATATTTTCAAATGGAGTAGATATCCAAAAGCCAATTTCTATATTATCATAGCTTTGCTGAAACAGGGAGAGCTGTGGAGTTATAATTGCCAAGCCCTGAGGAAGTCCCTGCACCAGCATCCCAATCTGTACCACTAGATTCCTGATACCAGAAAATGCTGAACAACAACCTCAGTCCCACTCAAGGTTAGGTGCTCCTAAGTCATACTGGCATCTGCACGGTATGACTTACAGCTAACACAGTTTACTTGTCAGAGTCACCCCTGATGTACAACTTAGATTTCAGCATTTCTTTTTCAGGTTTAGAGTCCCTGAGTTTCAAACAGTGGAGTATAGCCTACACTTATGGTTACAGTTTCAGACCAGTCACCTAGAGCTCTAAGTCAGGCAAATATAAGCCTCCCTTCTTACAGGTAGCGCAGTTAAATGTTTTGATTGTAGCCTGGTCATGTCAGTGAGCTTCTCCAGGATTAGACTATAAATGTCATGTTACAGAGAAGAATCTCAATCCCACAGTCTACTTTCACTGCCAGAAGGCAGGAAAACATCAGGGAGATATGTTTGGACTTGCTCCCATTCAGAAAATACCCTGTATATTATTTTTAAACGGAGAGAGCAAGTCATTCATTTTAGGATCTGAACCCTGTCTGTGACCATTATAGACTTTCTCAGTGACCTCAGGCAGCTCATTTATGTCTTTCCATGCCTGAATGTGCATACAAGTAAAATGAGATTTGATTTGAAATATATGGATAGGAAGATGTAGAAGTAAACAGTTCTGAACAAGGCCCTGGAAACACATACTTAATGAGCACAGCCTATCCCCTTAGAGTATACCAAGTTAATACTTGCTGTGCACTTTTCCTATATCCTCCATGTGCAACTCTCTAGAAGTACTGCTAGTATTCCTAGTGAGTTCATCCTTACAAGACATTCATGAGCAAGGAGCTCAATTTTGTTCTTGCAAGAAATTGAGAGATACTAGAAAACTTGTACAAGATTACAAAGTAAGGCTACAAAAGATAGAAAATCAAACCTTATAGGAAAATCCTGCCTGTAGTAAGTTCTCAAGCAGAATTCTTACAGCCTTTATTGAGGGACTGGATCCTTAAAACCTTTTACAACCCTTTTCAGTGCTTAGCAATTCATAGACTACTACAGCCTGAGCAGTATGACTTCTTTTGAGATCTACGGACATTTAGTGTTTTATGTTTTCAGAAACATATCAGTGCAGGAGGCATTGTTACCTACTTATAATATATGGAGTCTTCCTTGAAATGGTAAAGCAATTTCTGGAAAATAATCGAGGCTGACTCTTCTAGCTTCATTTAATTCAATTATTTAAATCTCTCTTCACTGTATTACCATGTTGTAAAAGAATTTAGAGCTGGTGGTTCTTTCAATAGTTATTTCCTCAGCTTCTTAAAGAAGACTGTTTTCTCAGATTAACTCCAAGGGAAGAAGGCTGGTCCTATGTCCCAATTTAATTGTACAGTTCTTTTAAATTAATACCTGCAGAAGCAGCAGCTATGAAATTAACAAATCCAGAAATTCATGAAATAACTACAGGCTTTCTGGAAAAATAAAAACAAAAACCACCACCAACAAAAACCAGCATGAATGATTCATTGCTTTAGTTAAACTACTTGGCATTTGCACAAGCAGGAAAAATATATATATTAAGAGAAAATGCAGAAGAGTAGGCAACATTTGGTCTCTTGGGAAATAAACTCCTCTCTTAAGGACTGAACTACTAAAAACCCAAGAACAAGAAAACACACACTCTTCTGGGAACGTCTAGCTCTGCGTTCTTTTGATAAGGTGGGATTTTTATTTCGTTTGGGTTAATTCGGGGAGCTAAAAAGACACACAACACATTTCCACTCTAGTACTTTAAAATACAGAGTGTATGTTCAAAGAAGGGAAAGCAATCACTCAAAATCTTCTAGGACCTTTCAGAATAGAATGCATCAGAATGCCACTGTGTAGATACTCAATACCCTAGCAACTTAGAGCAAAAAATGTTGTAGGCTATAAAACCACTGAGATGTTTATGTAGACACAGTTCTGAAAACAAAGACATTTTTCTCCTCATGGTCCTGAAGTGAGCTATCATGATTGTAGTTGCCCATTCTAGTAACTAACAAGCCAGGGGAGCCAGTCCTTCTAGGATGTGGAACTCATCCTGATACACTAACTATTCACACGATTGGAAATAACATTTCTTTATCACAGTCAAGTTACTTTTTTTTTTTTTTAAATAAGGAGTTAAAATATGTCTGGAGTAAGCTTCAATCAAAAGCCCAAAGAAAGAAAAAGTTTAACTGAGAGGTCTAGGAGGCATAAAAGCCACAGGAAGTTAAAACTCATGAAAGCCAGTTAGTGAGCATCCATTACTATTTAAGTGCTTTGCATCACATACTAGAGCTTAGTAACCTATTTTTGAAATACTGCTATCTATATTTATTCTAGTAACTTAATGGAAAAGTATTTTCTAATAATGAGATTAAGCAACTATAATGAAATTACATAAATCTGCATTTATACATTTCTAGAAATAGACCAGATGCCAGTAGTTGATTAGTTCAGCTATATACTTCTTAGCAGCCATTCTAAATCTATTTCATTTGATTGGGCCACATCTGTTAATTGAGAAAACAGACTAAATCAGAAGTCAAAGACTTCCAAGAATTCTCCTTGTGCAAAGAATCACTTACTCATTGAAGCTGATATAGGCTCCACACGAAAATCCAAGAAGTTATCAGAAACTTCTTTATTTCCTTATATGTTGGCTTGATGCAAAACTTTGGAAAAATCGGACTGCAAGACTGGTAGACCAAATGCTTACTCAGGTGCTAACTGTACAGACCACATGCTTTGACTAAGACAAAAGGTCCCTTTCAACTTGCATGCTCTCTGTCTAACCACATACAGGTATACATGACCCTAGATAAACACAAGAACTAGGCAAGTGCATTGTGAGACACAACCAAGCTATTCACATGCTTCCAGGTATGTTGGGCAGCCTACTAGGGAACAGAAAAGGGGGACAAACCTAGAGTTGAGTACATCCACTGAAAGCAGAATCAGGCAATGGACAGGGTCCATGAGCACCATAAAAGGCAAAAGGATAAAAACAGCCCCACAATCCCCTCAAAAAAAGAGAGCTAGCATTAGAGATGAAGCTACAAGGTCAGCCCCATCTGTCAAGGCCAAAAAGCAGGGATGGATATGAAAAAAGAAGAAAGAGGATATGCCCAAACAAGGGCTTAAATGGGTCTACTAGGCCAATAGGCACAGGGGAGGCCCAGGTAAAGCTGGTTGAGGCCATTAATGTGGTGACATCAGAGCTTCCTCCTGTAACCATTCTAAATTTGACTTACTGCATCTCTTTTACTTTTGTTCCTCTGTAAAGTCTTGTTCTCTGTCTCAGTCATTTCCTCCATCTTGTCTTTCTACAGAATTTGTTTGATTACTCTTCTCCCTGTTCTCTAACCATTTTCTAACTCCTTGTCCTTCTGAGATGGAGGGGGAGCACATTTTTCCATGACCATTTGAAGATGTATTACAAATGTGTACAAATTGTTGCCTGATATTTTGTTTTCTGATTCTTACTAATAGTTTGACAATGCTTGAAAATTTTTATTTCAGTCATTAGTGAACAATGAAGTATTATTTTGGTTGGATTATACCTCAAATGATGTTAGTCCAAAACCCTTTTTCTTTTTTAAACACATAGAGCTAGGACTGCTTTACTTCCCCTGATACTTAATTTTCTCTGCCTTTCCTTGCTGTGTTGGAGTGTACTTTGAGATCCTACTGCCTGTCTGCCCAGTTAGCTTTTACTTTCACCACCTTGGTTAATTCAGGATCCTTGGCAACATGGGTTCCCTGACTACACAAGTTATTTCAGTCTGCATCTTCCTTGCATTCTACTCAGGCTAGAGGGGACTTCTTGAAAAGTACGTTTGTTAAGAAGGTTGAAAGAAGTTTAATGACTTGACTCCCAGTCCAAAAATGAAGCTCTTTGAGTATCCCAGCATGCTGCAGTCCTGGTACAGTGCAGATGGGAGTGATATGACACAGAGCAGGTACAGATGAGAGGGTATTCATAAAAGGCCATGGTACCTTTGCCCCTTACTGCATTAGTCTGCCTCAGAATTGTCACCATTTCAGCAGAAATGGCTGGCAGGCAAAAGTATAGGAAGGAGACTATTTTGAACTCTGGTATATGTAGCAAAATTCTGAAGAACTGTTGACTGCTATTAATCTCTATCCCAGCAGTCATTTTCCTGGAGCAGAGGAAAAGAAAGCAATCCAATTCCCATGGATATATATATAATCCAATTCCCATATACACATACTTACTTTCTGCACTGGAAAGTTTTACATTTGGCTCTAGGCTGTATCCTGAGGTATGCCAGTTCTCTGTCTTCCATTCTCACCCTTCAGACTTTTTTCCTTTTACCTTTTTCTTTCAGTGCTTGCTTCCACAGATCTGCTTCCTTGCTGTGTTATATAATCAACATGTACAAGTTTTGGCTTGTGGAGGCAGCCCACTCTTCACCCAGGTATCAGAGTGAAGACACTGTTATCCTGTCAGTTTTCACATCTTCCCTTGCAGCTAGGAATTCATCCAAGTATAACATCCCCCAGAATGAATGAAGCACAGTCCTAGCTCTCAGGCTTTTCATTTGTCTATGCAGTGCAATAGGCTATGCTAATTCTAGGTTGGGGATCATTGTCATCCTCCCTTGATTTCCTATGTCTTTGAAGGTAGACACAAAAAAAAGAATGTTTCCCTGAAGCTCTCATTTTCTCTTGTTTCTTGGAGTTCGAATTCTTTTGTCTGGGTAGCTCGCTTTCCTCCCTGTCCCTAGAAAACAGTCTGTTGAATAGCTTCTTTTCATCACAGGTTGCCAAATGCCTGCCCTGCTCAGGCCACATAGTCCCTAAGCAGGTTCTGGCTGCAGCTGACTGGCTACCAACCCTGTAATTTACAATTTGCAGTCAAGCATACTACCAGGCAACAAAGAAAATACCACATCAGCCTTGATCCCTTCCCCCTGCCACAGCATCCAGCCTAGCAGAAAAATAAGTATTTTGTCCTTAGAAAATGTCCTACACAGACTTTGTTGCCTCTCATAGTCACTTCTTTTTCCTCTGATAAAGCCACTACATGAGATTGTTAATAGTTCTGCAGAAGCACAGATGCTGGCGTGGCTATCAGCAGCTATAGCAAGGTATGAAAAGACCTAGATATGTGGAGTATTTCTTTACTCGTGTATAGTTTAAATGTTCATAGGCAAAAATTAAAGAAATTTTAAAAAGAAAAAAGGGAAAAAAAGGAAAAAAAGGAAAAAATTGCATCTGAACATCCAAGCAAAGAAGTGCTGGGAGTACATCTTACATATGGAGAGTGAAAAGCTTTTTTGCTGTGTCATCCATAATCAGAATTCTTAGCTGATTCTACCTAAGCCCCACAAATTGTTCATGATGTGAAGACACATAGAACGAAAACAGAAAGTCACAGGCTAAAGAAAGGTAATGTTAATGTACTACTCTACCAGCTCTCACGCAGTGCAATCCTGCCATAAGGATGATCTAGTAGTTCATTTCCTTAACTGATAATCGTATAGATGTCTCTTCAGTGGTCATCTATTTCCCAGTCCCAGCAATGATGTGTTTTGGGGTTTTTTTTGTTTGTTTGGTTGGTTTTTTTACTAGTACATGTGCTCATACACCAGGATTTCTTTCAAAAGCTACTTCAGGATTAGGAACCTGTACAGAGTCTGTCTTCATTATCCTTGTTAATTTATTTTGTTTTTTTTCAAAGTCATAATGTACCTGTTGAATACACTCTTTGCCATCTAAACTGACGCATCCTTCACATCGCTTCTTTACCCCTTTTGTCAGAGCACTATGCTATACATATTGGATGCTTTCAATACAAAAAAATTTAAATGAATTTGTACTTAAAAATGTCCCACATATTTAAAATTATGGGTTTTTTTCCTTTCACAAACTGCCTGGCATTTAAGAAACTTATATTAGAATATAGCTATTGTTGAAATGTTGGTTTTGCTTTTCTACTATGAAATTGCAGTATTAGGAGAAGGACTGGAAATACAACTTAAACGTGGAATCCATTGTTATCTTTACATCTTTTATCAGTAACAATGTCTCCATTAATTAAATATTTTTTTTTTTTTAAAGACAAAACTACACAAATGCAGTCAATCTGTTTTAGACAGATTGCTCTGAAATTGTCATCTGATCAGTCATTTTAACTTTTATTTTTGCAGTCCCATTAGCAATGTTATTCTTTCTGGCAGCATTCTGAATAGCTGAGAAATGACTCTGTGTGTACTGTATAGGCAGCCAACATTACCAGTAGCCACTACAAGAATGGAGAGAGCAAA
Source organism: Coturnix japonica (assembly GCF_054131305.1). Lineage (NCBI taxonomy): Eukaryota > Metazoa > Chordata > Aves > Galliformes > Phasianidae > Coturnix > Coturnix japonica. The sequence continues at coordinate 59,443,983 of NC_140664.1, forward strand.
GTTCGAAAACTGACTGTAAGCAGGGCAAAATATTTCCTGGGTCTTGAGAAAAAATAGCCTACTCTGAGACATTCTTCAAATTCCATTTCTTTCTCTCCATTTCTTTCTTTCTTTCTTTCTTTCTTTCTTTCTTTCTTTCTTTCTTTCTTTCTTTCTTTCTTTCTTTCTTTCTTTCTTTCTTTCTTTCTTTCTTTCTTTCTTTCTTTCTTTCTTTCTTTCTTTCTTTCTTTCTTTCTTTCTTTCTTTCTTTCTTTCTTTCTTTCTTTCTTTCTTTCTTTCTTTCTTTCCCTTTCTTTGCTGTAGCTGCAATGTCTCTTCAGTATGGAAGTTCATTTTCTGGATAGGTACAGAGGAGAAGAGGATGAGGAGTATAGGTCTTTATTTCATGCAAAGCAGTAAGACAGTACCATCCCTGAGGAGCTTAATGTCCTCCGTGACAGATGCCCAAGCAGCAGACACTAGCTCCCAGTGCATTACCTCTAAACAACCAGGTAGTAACGTTCATCTCTCCTGCTCATTTGCTGAGTAAGCTGTCAGAAATATAGCCCTGTTAGTCTGTTTTCCCTTAGTCTTCAAGTGAAACAGCAAAGACTCTGTGTTTCCATTTTCTATAGGGCTGTCTGTTTCAGCTAAGAACAAAAAATAGGAATGTATTTTACTTGTTAGAGTATTGGGTAGAATACTGATTTGTTAGAGTTAGGGTGTTATGGTTCAGTTGCAGTTGGACTTGATGATCTTGAAGGACTTTTCCAACCTGAGCAATTCTACAATTCTATGATTCAGACTAATCTCAGCCTGAATGGTAGGCACTTGCCTTTTATTATCTCCCTCAAAGTAAAATCTGATATGTAATTCCAAACAAATCCCTTAACCGAGACCCCTCCTTCATCTCCTGTGCCACTGAACCATAATCACACCTGCATCTTTCTATGACAGACTGCCACTGAAATCCCTAACGTATTTTTTGTGCTTAATGGGGCCTACCTAAAAACCTCTTGAAAAGCACAAAGATTTTAAAATTCTCTGACAAGAAGCCAGGAAATAGTAAATTATTGTTTGTAGTTAAAGAGCAGTCTATAACCATTTTACTTGCAGATGCGAGCGTGCGCATTTACATTCCTCAGCCTACTAAATTACATTATAAATATAAGCATGAAATGCCATGGCAACTGGCTGTGAGAGCAACAGTTCTCCTAAGTAAAACAAAGATGTGTGTGTGCATAAATGTATGGGATTAATACTGAAGATTGAGTGTCATCAGTAACAGTATATGTTAATACGACAACTGGTTTCTCGTTATTTATTCAAAATCAAACAGAATTACACAAATAAAATACTGATAAAACCCAAGCATAGGGTATCAGCCATTTCCTTCAACAAAAGACCCTGTTAGGGTTTCACATCCCTTCTTTCACTCTTTTAAGCAGCCATATTGTTTTCCAGGATGGAATTAATTACCTAGCATAGTGTTTACCTAAGTCACAAATAACAATTTGAAGGGGACTTCCTTCAACTTACGTGCACTTGCAATGTGTTTGTATTTGCCTTTTTGCTGAGGTTATTGGGAAGAAAAAGATGTGTGAGGAAACGGCCTGTGCTTCTGAGTCTTGAAAGCCCTTTCTGTATCAATACAGTCAGCAGGTATATCGTCATTCTTCTCCTGTGCAAATGTGAGGAAGGATTTATTCTGTCTTCCACTCCCATTAAGCTGGAGTGTGCTTTCAGCCAGCAGCAATGCACCAAATGACATGTACTTACAAAGCCTTTGTGTGTTTCTTAGATGCTCCTTAGAGTTCATGGCTAGTGCTTTTAGCCTCTACTCTTCTGAGAAAGTTATAGCCTGAACTATAAGGTTATAGACAAGCTTGTTTAGCAGTGTCCTTGCACATTCTTCCATCACCATGAAGCAGTTTGTACATCACAGCAAGCAACAGTGATGAAGAGAGTGAACACATCCTCAGCATCTCAGTTTGGCCCAAGGAAGAACTGGAGGCTGCAGCCTGAGCAGGATTGCATGAATGAGAATTATTTGGAGCACACTACAGCAGAAAGCCTGCTGTTATCTAGATAAGTATGCCGAAGGTTTTCATATTGATGATTATTTTTTAATCAAAATGCTGATTTCTTTTCCGTCTCTCCTGGGAATGATCAGAATAGCCATAAAAAGAATTGTAATACCTAGGGGCTGGAGGCCTCTCAATTATACCCCATATCAAGCACAGCATGATTTATCATACTTTGCAAACACAAGTGTTTCTGGGCCTGTATATAATAACTGTCTTCATTTCCCACCAATTCCTTTTACTACTAGATTGATACACAGAATAATTTGCAATGCACATTTTGAAGAAGGAGCATTTCACTGCTTAAAATATGAAGGTGGTCCCCAGTTTCTCCAGGACTGATTATGTATTAAAAAATGTTTAACTTGCACCATGATTAACTCCATTCAAAACTGTAGACTCAAAGACCAAATTTTATATACAAGTACCATACTTAGAGCTCATAAAGTCAAAATTATAGTACATTTTCTTCCATTTTGTAGGTTCACGTATTTTTAATAGAGAAATTTGGAGTTGTTTTCCATTTTTGCCTCTCCTCTGCTATAATTCAAAAATTTGTGTTTTAATGCAGTGGTAAATGTATAGCATTACAGATCATTGAAAGAAAATATAATTCAGTGTCTATTATAGTCAGAAATTGCCTCATCTTTACAGCCATGTTAAACTATGACACAGGAGATTTTTTTCAGGTCCTGCTACAGAAGCCTGCTGCTTAACACCAAGTTATTTGATTGCTCTCTCACTTCTCTGTAGATACACATCCCTTTCTACTGTATTAAATTAACTTGACTATGGGATGTGACAGTGACTAGCTCTCTCCTCGGCTGGGCATTGAGTACATCCCTACATTCTGATAGGCTGATATACATGAACTTATACAACACATAAGAGCAAAAACAGTAAGTGTACAAACACAAAGTATGCTTCCTTATCCTTAGCCATTCCTTTGACTACTCTATACCAACCAGTCCTTGGCATGAACATGCTAAACCCACATACTCTGTTTTAACAGTGAGACAAACGTGCCATTTCTTGTAAAATAAGTTGTCTGAGCACATGTAACAAAAGAAGATATGATTAATTTCAGAAAACCCTGCCCATCAATCTGTTAGATATAAAGAAAATCACTACCTTGCATATTAGTCAGCACAGATATTCGTATGTTTTCACATCTGTTCTTGTTGACTTTAAAGGGCTCATTATGTAGACACAGTCAGCCCACAAAGATTTCCCTGCAGAATCAAGAGCCAAATTCACGAATAAATCAAAAAAGTAGATTCTTGCTAAATAAAAACAAACAAAAATAAAGAAACCATCAACATGTGTGAGGAGTAGAGGATAATATGAGGAACGTGGAAGTGTTCACACACCCATTTCTTGAGCAGGGATGAAATACAAGGAATTTCTTTCACTTGGAATTACTGTTAAATATACACAATTGACTTGACTATTAATTTCTGTCAAAGGAGCTATAAAAAAAGTTTTAATAGAACTAAATAAATGCTTAACTGTTTCTGAGAGAAAAGTTCTCAGATAAAACTGTTTTTCAGTATGTCACTAAAGAATCCACTAAGACCATGACCTGCCAAATTTCTAAGATACAACCTTATCTCCTGAGCATACATTATGCCCTGGCACAGGTCAGTGGATCTGCTGGGGGAGGCTGGCCGAGTTGGTTGTTCTGCAAGGACAGCTCGGGGTGCCAGTGTGAGGCCCTAGGGACTTAAGTGTCTGCTGCCAAACCTTGGTGTTGTTTAATAGACAGGTTTTGTCTGAGGAAATACAAAGAGAATTCTGACTTCATGCTTTCGAACTGCATGCCCTGGACAAGTGGTTTCCTTAGCTGTGCCTGAGTGGAGCTGACACTCAGCAGATATATTTTCTATCTCACACACTCTAGAGTCACAGCCAGCTCGGTCCAGCCTCTCAAATGCAGCTCACATTCTGAGAAGATGTTTTATCTCAACATTAGTGTGTTAAACCACTAGTGCTACTTCAGCATATCAGCATGAATTTCAGCTAGCAGGGAAACTGCCAATACAGAATTTAGAAAAATAAAAGGAATGTTCACACTGTGACAAGTAGGAGTATATCTTACATAGAAAGCACTGCAGGTACAAAGAGAAAATCTATTTCCTGACCACTTTCTATCCACATACAACAAAGCTGGTCAGCAAGAGACAGAATTGCCATGCAGACAGATCCAAACTAGCTTCTGTCACATGCCTTGTATTTATAGTAGTTTATTTTGGCAATACAGTCTTTCATCTTGCCTGATGTAAAAGGCTTAAAGGAGCGGAAACATCATGAATCCATATACAGGGATGCTTTGATCCTTTCCTTATGAATATACCATGCAAGTTAGCTTTGCTACAAGTGTGGTTTTTTTCTAAAAAAAAAACTACATTACATGTCACCAGTTTTGCAGTCTAAAATATGAGAACTGACAGAAGATCTTGTCAGCCTGCCCTCCAAACAGAACTGAAGCAATAGTGGACTTCAAGTTCTGTAAAAGGAAAACAGCACCCTTATTAGTGACTGTGTACTCTAAGTTGGGTACCATTTCTAATCATTTTTGTTCTCTGAAATGAGACTTGTCATTGTATTAAGCTGTGTAGTTGGTAGCAAATGATTGCTAGATTACATCCTAAAAAAGTTGCTAATTTTAAAGTGTCTTTTTCATGGTTTGAATCACAGAACAGTATCATAGAATCACTCAGGTTGGAAAAGACCTTAGAGATAATCAAGTCCAACTGCAGCCAAGCTACTACCCTAATTCTAACAACCCTATGCTAAATCATGTCCTTGAGCACCACACCCAAATGGTTTTTAAACACATTCAGAGATGGCGACTCAACCACCTCCCCAAGGAGCCTATTCCAGTGCTTAACAACCCTTTCTGTAAAGAAGTTTTTTTCTGACATCTATCCTAATCTTACCCTGGTGCAACTTGATGCCATTTCCCGTCGTCCTGTCACCTAACATCAGTGACAAGAGACCAGCCCTGCTCTCTCTGCAAGCACCTTCTAGATATTAGAAGAAAGCAATAAGGTCTCCCCTCAGCCTCCTCTTTCCCAGACAAAACAGCCCCAGTTCCTTCAGTCAGTCCCCACAGGGCATATGTATTAGACTGTATTAAACAGGTGGTTCAAAAACACCATCTGTAATTTCAGCTGCCAGTGCTGATCCAGAATGAACTGCTTTTTGGGAGAAGTACATGAAGATGAAAAGCATTTTATGATGATGTTTTGAGGGTACTACGATAGCAAAGAGCAGCCAAGGCATTTTTTTACCTCGTTCTCCATATCAGTTATATTTTGCTGAAGTTTCCCAAGTTTTGACATAGGGAAAGCCAGCAGTCATAACACAAATGTTGTTATAAAATCTATCATTGCACAGCTGATAGTCTAGAGGTATAAAAAAGGTGAGATTTGAAGAAGGAAATAATATCCTTTACTAGCCCAAGGTTGTGGAAGTAAAAACCAAACCAACTTCCAAACACTGAATTCCACAGCATAGGCCACCCCATCAACATCAGCAGGGCTACAAAATCCTGTAGAATGTCAGAGATGTTATACAGACTACAGCTATAGTGCCACAGGAGCAAAAACTTAGACAGCCAGTTAGAATTGTTGATATACATGACCAAGGATCTGATAATTCCTCTGAAGGTAGTTACAAATGAAGGAGAGAGAATCGGTGGAATTCCTTTGGTATTTTGTTTGTTTTTTCAGTGCAAGGGCATACGGCTTCTGTGGAAGAAATTGTCACATTGTTGAAGCAAATAATGACTTTGCATTGAGTTTAGTAACTGTGCATTAAATTAATCTAATAAAATGCATTACCTCTAATTAGATTATCAGACTTCCACACATGTTCTATAAAAGCCTCCACACATTTTAATTACTAAGGGCCATGCATCAGGACTATTCAGGTAAGATGAGTACTTCAGGTAGGAGAAAGATCAGTTCTTCCATCTGGGACTAGGAAAGTGGGTTTAAAGACAGCTGTATTTTAAAAAATTTCCTAATGAATTGGAAGGGATGGGGTTTTAATTGCCTTCCCCGCTTGCAAGGTTTTATATAAATTGAAGGGAGGTGAGAGTAAAATTAAATCTACATTAAGGATTCTTGCTGTGAACACTGGAAATGTTATTAACTTCATAACCAAACATGCAGGCTTTCATACCAGTGTCTAAGCAAAGGGATCAAAGTAATTTACCTAATCAAAACCTGAAACTTGACAACTTCTTACTTTTGTTAAATTCATGAGTGCTCATGGCACCTCATACTCAGTTTCAGTAGCTAAATTGCCTCTGGATGTAAAAAGCTTTTAAAGAGCCATAGGTAAGATAGCTTTGAAATCTTTGTTTGAAAAGAACAAAGCGGATATAAAATAAAACATTTTTGCAGCTTCTATTTTTTTTCTCTCATGTTTTCAGCTCAACTAGAGTAATGTTTGACTCCCCTTCTTTGTACAATCTCCTAAAATCCTAAACTGTATGACATGGAAATTTATGTTTCTTCAGGCCTGTTCCTTTATACAAAGTTTCTAGCATTGTCCAGTTGACATTTTGAATTATAGAACATAGTTTCTTCTGGCCTTGCCAAAAAATTATCCATTTGGAGTGATACAGTCTCTACTGAAGGTTTGGCTCAGGTTTATTATCTTTAATGATAAAAAATCTAAAATCAGTCAAAATGATTCATCTGCTCTTTAATAAAATACTGAAAAAAGAATACATTTCAGAAGTTCAAATTGCTAAAAACTAGACTCCTGATTGAACATGCAGTGTCTCCACATACAACCAAACTGTCCAAGTGCCATCATGCTGGAGAATTACTGGAAAAGAACTGGTCTTTCCTGTATGCCCAAGCTGTTATGGAGAGAAGCAGTGGAGCAGAGCACAGGCACATCAGTTGGCCACATCCCAGGAGCTGAGAGGATAGAGCCATCTGTTTCAGATACCAATAGTAAACCAGATCAGGTGGGAGGAAGAGGAGTGTACTAAAATAAGGAGTGAAATGAATGATAATCAGTTGTTTAAAATAATGTGTAAAACTAGAGAGGAAGGCTACATAGACTTGGGCTACAAGGCACAGCAGGTCTGGGAGGCTGCAGGCATCTGCAGAGGGAAGGGAAAGAGACTGGACCTGAAACTGTGTTGGGACTGTGGCTAATAGCAAGAAGGATGAGAGATTAGGACTCAAACAAGTCATTAGGTTTCTGTTGTTCATAATTTAACTGAGTTTGGATCTAAAGGACTGTGAAGGATATGCCACCTCCTCAAAAATCTTACTTCCCTGCTCCAGAAAGTAAACCTGCAGCAGCTGGCCAAAATGCCTGCACCATCTTCATGGAGTATAGTATAGATTTGTTTTTGCTAAGCTGACAATAGTTCTATTGTGCTCCTGAAAAATACTACTTTAAAAGACTCCCCAGCTACATTTCTCTGATCATCTGCAATGTCTACCATGCATTTGCTGCTTTATATTTGTATGAAAATTATTAGTGGCAAAGTCTGTCTTAAATCATGTACTGAAGGTCCTGTATGAGAAGTCCCATTTCTGGTTTCCTTTGTACTGCTGTAATAAAAACTCATTATAATACGCCCATTTTTCTTGACGCACTGCTAATTTTGAACTAACAGTGTGGGAATAGAAGCACGGGCTTCCATTTTGAAATGTGATCACCACGAAGATTTATTGCACGTTGATTAAAAATTAATTTTTTTCCAGCATAATATGCATCTTCAGGCATAATATTCCCACTCTGAGAGTCCAGACACAAATTGTATCTTAGTTTGCTTTGCTTCTTTTTAAGAAGTTTCTTCTCCTTGCTTTTTAGCAGCACAATTAGCTATCCGACTTGCACTGGAGATGGTGGTGAACCACTTTCTCCATTCCACTGATCTGTAACTACACTTCCATAAACCTTTTAAACATGCACCTCTTCAGCAGCCAAAAAGTTTAGTATCAGCAATACATGATAGCATCAGAGCAACTAATGTTGTTAATCTCGTGCTGAAGAAATGTGATCTCTGTGAAAACCTTCAAGGTACTGAAGGTAGTTTTCCCAAAGCCTGATCAAATGATTCATTGCATCATGAAGCCCAGCTCATTTACACATTTCTGAGAAAGAGGACCATTTGCTGTTACATTTATATCTAATAGTTTCACCCCACATGCAGCAGGTATAGCATGCCTATAATTTCTGCAGTGCAAGGGAATTTCCTTTCAAGGCATGATAATTATTGGGGGAAAAGTGACATACAATACAGTTTTAATAGGCAAAATTATGTGCAGAATCTGAAGTCTTATGGTTGGCATATGATGATTTCTGCCAGGAGTGCAGTGTGTTTTATTGGAGCTTGTTTTTAATTGCATTTGTTTTCTTCATCCCTAAAAATGACAGTACTTCATGGACAAAAAAAAAAAAACAACAACAAAAAAAAAAAAACTGCAAAAATCTTACATTACCTTCAGACGCCATATTATCACTTTAGACAGCCTAGCAGCTTATCTTGCCCTAAGTCCATTTATTTGAGTTTTTGATACTATTTTGATACTATTACAACTTTACATAATATGACCTTCCTGTCCTTGTTTGTTTCCTTCAAACCATTTGAGGTTTTAATAAAGATATACTTCATAGAATCATAGAATCACAAGGTTGGAAAGGACCTATGAGATCATCTAGTCCAACCATCCTCCCGTTACCATACCTACAGAAACCCCCTAAACCATATCTCCTAGCTCCCTCTCCAGACGCTTCTTTAACACTGCCAGTGATGGCGACTCCACCACTTCCCTGGCAGGCTATTCCAGTGCCTGACCACTCTCTTCAACAAAATGCATCAGATAGAGGTTTGAGGCTACAGGTGTTTAAAGACAGAACAGATTATAACAAAAAGCCAGAACTCCAGAACTTTCAGGTATTAAAAAAAAAAAAGGAATAATGTTCCAAATTTTCAGAAAATGGAGCTCATAGCACAATTCCCAGATACCTTTGGGCAATTTCTCAACCTAAATAAGAAATTACTCCCCAGCCACAGGCTTCTAGGAATTTAAAATAAGATGAGCCACGATATGCAAGGGCTCTTGTAGAATAAATATCATACCCCATTTTATAGAAAGAAAAGATGTGGATGAACACCCCAGTGTCTTTCGATGTCATAGTTATATTGCTCTGCTGAATGTAATTCCTGGATGGAATGGGATGAGATTATGAACTAATGACAGTCAGCAGCCAGCGGCCACTCAGTTTGTGCTGTTGCTACCTATCCCTCATTAACAGCTTCTGAATTATTGATCCAGAGGAATATGCATTTCCAAAGTGATGAAAATCATTTGAAAGATATGAAAAATGATCAGCATAAAGCTGAGAGACTGAAACCAGTGACCCACTGAAGGGAAGTTGCAGCATGTGGATGTCTTTCATGCCCAGGGAAACGAGTGCAGGGCATGGAGCAAACATGGGTCATGCACATGGCCCCTGGATCCTAGTGGGGACAAAGCAGCATTATTGGCAAAGGAGAAGAGGAAAGAACTCTGGGAGGAAGCCACAGGAATATGGGCTGCTTGATCTCCATGGCTAACAGAGCTGCTCGTTTTTCAATTACAGGCTAATAAAACTCTTATCCAGGTTTTCCAAGATTAAAAAAAAATAAAATATGGAATGAAGTATTCGTGGAAGAATGTGCACAGTACATGAATTCAACCCTTACAGAGTCACAGTGTGCTAGAAATCTCTCAAAGGATCAGAAAATATTTGCTCCGGATTTGGCACTTGTCTCTCTTTAGAAACAGCTGGCTAAGAGTAAAAGTAGCTCGTCTAAATCCTTTGTAAACATCTCAGACTAATCTGAAGTAAGAAAATTCTGTCCTTTCAAATCCTCCTCAAGACATTCATAATCAAGAACTCAGGTCTTGAGCAGGAATACTACACAAGATAGCCAAAGTCATTTAACAAAATTAGACTAGTGCTTCCTTTCTGAACACTTGTCTTTCAGGAGGTTCACCAATCCTGTCCTAGCTTGTCTCCCCTGTAGACTATTTTTTCAGGGATAAAAGCAGTGGATTACTTATTGACTGGTGTCCCAACTTATTTTTGCCTTTTGCTTATTTTTAGCTACTTCTATTCAGATTATGCAAAGAAAATAAAATATATCAAATGTTTTTAGATCCTCTTAGGTCATTTTTGAAGTAAGACAATGATAGGTTTCATTCACCACCTAGGAAAGACTACACAAAGCCCCAGCCAGGTGCAAGCCTTTGCTTCAGTAGTTTTTACACTGTAAGAAAAGGTGTACCAGACAGTCAGTCTCAGTTACATTAGACTTTCTTTTCTGAGCTCTGCATCTTCTTAGCCAAGCGCCTGGTTAGTCATAATAATCTCTGGCGAAATGTATATTTCTCAGTACAAAGACTTTGTTAGGATCTTATTAAACTGTTTAGAAGTTCTGGTCATAAATATTTGAAAGTAGATCAGAGTGTCAGTTTGCCAGATTCATTATTCCACTGCTATAGTCAGCAGGCATTAGGTTTTCAAGACAGATATTGCTTAACAACTGCTACACAAAACCAAAATATTCTGTAGACCTGCAGGGTTGTACATTTATGTTAGGGACACATATGGTATTCTCACAACACTTAGCTAAATAGTCTACTTGAAACAACCAGCATTCTGCCTTACTACCTTCCCTGCTGCTGAATCAACGTGGATCATCAGCAAGGGTCAATCATCAGCAAGGATCACAACACAGGAAATATTTGCCTTTATCTTTCATACTCTCAATGCTCACTGTTTTTCTTCATGGTCAAAACAGCCTCATTACTTTACCTATATGGGATTAAGATTAAGCATGAGATACTCCTGCTTATGTATGGAGATTTAATACCACTGATCACCTTCTTTTACCTTCCAGGTATCATTTATTTCTACATAAAAACTATTAAGCAAAATCAGCTTCATTCCCATTCCATCCATCAGGAAATATCCAGGACTCCTAAGATTGAGTTCATACAGTTACCCACCTAAGCAATCTGATCAAAACAAAGGTATGTATGTCTGGTAACATCTTTTATTTCCTCTTTACCCTGACTATATGGAATCATTGTGATTCATTGTGGAATAAAAACAGAAGATAACCATTACTATGAAATTCATCTCTACTTTAGGGAAAAACAAACAAACAAACAACAAGAGCAACAACAACAAAAAAACCCTAACCAAAGAATACAACCCCCTTTTTTATAATGTTTTAATCCTCCCCCAAAATTTCCGTGACTTCACAATTGGCACTAGCCCAGAAAGTACATCAATCAATACCCTTAAATCACCTATATATATTTCTTATCTGACCTTGAAATTTACAGACTCTTGCTCAAATCTAGTTTCTACAATGGTGAGACAAATTCGAGTCAGAGATTCAGAAAAAAAAGCACCTCCTCTGCAATGAGCATCCACTGCAACAACCATCTTGGAATTAGTGCAAGAGTTACAGCACAGCAGTGAAGGAAGTGAACCATTTTCCACTGCCTGGAATTTTTTAGAAAATCATATCCAGATACAGCCTTCTTAAAAATCTCTGGTCAAATCTTTGTTTATGTGCAATGCAGACCTACAGTGTTAGCAAATAGAAGACATGTAAATGTAAAACAATCTCTGAATTTTGTACCATCCCTTCAGTTATGAGGGACACAGGGTACCTACAAACTCAATTCAATGTCTCCTGATTTTTTTCCAGTGGAAAAAATTACTGTCTTGTGTGAATTAGAGCCATTTGAGCTAGTAGGTTAATAATCAGTGAATGACCTTCCTCCAGATATTTAGGAATATACCACGGTGCATAGATTTATTATAATTAACTACATCTACTCCAGACATGATGATGTAACAGCTATACAGTGTATTAATTATGTTTCAACTGCAGAGAGACTTCCATAACTTGACTGTTAATGAACATACTGTGTTTAAATGGGAGAACATTTAACCATTGTTTTTAGACTATAAATATCTAAGTTACACAGTATGGTTCTGGAAGTCAGGTGAACAACTGGCTGATAGATCAGGCTAAAAATGTTAGAGCAAGTGGAATTACCTCAGGTCAATGGCCAGTCACTAGCGGCATTCTGCAGTATTCCATTTTGGGACCAATTCTCTTCAATGTTTTCATCAGTGACTTGGATACAGGTCTGTGGATAATGTTAAATTGGGAGGCATTGTTGGTCTTGCAGGAAGATCTTGACAAACTAGAGAGCTGGATCACATAAAGTTTAACAAGAACATCTGAAACAGGGTAACCTTGGCTATGTTTACAGACTGTGGGACGAGAGGCTGGAGAAGAGCCCCAGTGGAAAGTGATTTGGGGATTCTGGTTGATGGGAAGGGGAACATGAGCCAGCAGTGTGCCTTAGCAGCTCATAGGGCCAACTGTACTGTGGGGTGCAACCAGGTTTACACTGCCAGCTGGGTGAGAGAAAGGTGTTATCCCATTCTGTTCTCCCCGATGCTCACTAGAGGGTGGTCAGGCCATGGAACAGGCTTCCCAGAGGGAATGGGATATTGATGTTCAGGAAGCATTTGGATAATGCTCTCAGACATAGAGTTTGAATTTTGAATGGTACTGAGTGAAAGTGGGAGTTGAACTCATTGATCCTTGTGGATTACTTCTACCTCAGTATATTTTATTCTCTAGGATTCCATGAAAATACTCTAGATTCCTTTGCTTAGAAAAGCCATGGGAACAAGTTCTCCCCTTTAAGAATCAGAAGTCCTTCCCACAGGCAGCAAAAAGCAGGCATGCTTTCTGGGAACAGAAAATAACAGGATAAACCTATGTGAGCTTGGACATGAATGCCAGACTACCACTGCACATCTACATTAATGTTTGTAACAGGGAGGACATCACTGGGAGAAACAAATACAAAAATCTCCCTAATGGCAGCTGTGCACATGCCATTTCTCTGCTGGCTGGTGAAGACAGCCTTTATCTGATACCTGAGGAAATGTTTAACTCTCATTTCTGCTCAAAAAGGTGGGGAAGAGTATTGCTTTGGCATCAGAAAGTGAACAATTACATTCACTTTGCTACTGCAGAAAGGGAAGCAACTATGTGATTGCTGTTGTTGTTTTGGGCATAGGGCAAGTAAGTGGCTTTCAGGTGGCCTTAGTGTGATCCTGAAAGAGACCAGCTTCTTCTGGCTCCTGCTGTTCAAAAAGATAATTAAACTGAAGTTTCCTTCCTACCTGAGATATATCTTTCTCCTATATAGCCAGGAGATAGTACTGAGGAGACAAACAAAGGGCCAAAAGTGCTTGTTCCATGAATTTGAATAAATCACTGAATTCCCTCCCATTTCCTTCCTCTCCCTTTTGTTCCTCAAATGTTTTAACAGCATTAATTAGGACAGTGCCAGTGGGAATTGGAAAACTTAACATTATCTTAACATAGGCCAACTGACATTACTTTGATGTCAAACCCATAAAAGAATAGAACAGCAGTGAAAAAAAGAGGATGGAAAAGTGTTGCAAGATTAAGTAAACTCTCTGAAACACTGTTCTAAAAAATACAGAACAGGCTGATACTAGATTGGTCCAAAAGTAATGCCTCCTGTTTATTTCCATGGAAACTACAACAGATACAAAGAGCACAATAATATCCTTTTGTAGAGCAAATTCTCAGCTGCAAAAACAAAAACAAACCAAACAACAAAAAAAGTATTTTGCACCATAGTCAGCAATATTAGCTGTGCATTTATACCAGCAATGAACAAGAGAGCTCATGTGCCAAAACACACCACCCATTGCCTCACTGTGCCCATGTCTACTGCTTGGTCTCCATAGATGGTCACTGTGTCAGTGAATGTCAATGGGCACAGTTCTTTCACATGGAGGAATTCAGTGGCACACCTTTGCTTCAGACACATTCCAATGTCAGACATCATTTTGTCAGACTATCCTGCTGCTGCCATCTGTCACACAGTAATAAAATTAGTGGAAAGGTTTAACCTCTGCAGCCTTATCACCACCAACTGCCTTTGACGTTGTGCATCAATCTCACAAAATAGGAGGCATTATTTTCATAGCAGCCCTCGTACTTGGGGAGTTTTTGCTTGTCTCTGTTTTGGCACAGCCTTGTCATGCAAACTACTGCCTGCCATTGTCTCATTAAAGTATGAGCCAGTCAAGCTGAAAAGTGAAAAACAGACACTCATTAATGTTAGCTTCAGAGTAAAAAACAAAACAACAAGAAAACAGGTTTATTGACACTTTTTTTTCCCTGCAGCTTTTAATAAATATGATTACTTATAGAATACATTGAGGTGTACAATATAAATTATAAAGAAGCATGTAAGAAAATAACTGATATTAATCAATATTATGACCTCTGAAATAGGGCCTCTGTACTGACTTCTCATAACTACATCTTCATCTGATCTTTCCCCTTTCTATTGTTTCATTCTGGATGTCCTATGACATCCTATCCTAGCACCTGTAGTTCACCTGACCTATTACCTCCTCTGTTTTCCCTTCATGATGACAGCACCATACTCTCTCTCAAGCGTGAATTTTTGTAACTCTCATCTCATATTGAAAGGATCACGAGACAATACAGTTATAGTCTATTTGGCTTTCTTTTCCATTTAGTAGGAAAAATAGTCCTGAAAGCTGACGCTTGATCTAGAAAGCATGTGTTTTAACCTCAACTCAGCATTTGCCCACTAAACAAACTGGAAACACTCCTGTTGCAAGATTTCACAGAAGCATGGAGCTCATATAATTATCCAGAGTGCAGCCAGATGATATGATTTTTCTGGTCTTACTTTGCATATAAATTTATCATGACTGTACTTCACCACAGACAGTATACAAGCTAATCTGAGAGATTCTAGTTTAAATTGAGCTGTTTATGTGCATAACCGTGACATTCTTAGCTGCACCTGAGGACAGCAGGACACACATGCTGCTGAATGTTTTCAAAAGTTTGTCCAAGGAATAAAGTCAATTACATCTGGAAAGTCTTCTCTCTGCTATTTGATGTGTCTACCACACAGTGTCTGGCCAGCACTGAATGCAGTGCAGAGTTTAATTAACACAACTAAAAATGCATTGTGGATTAAACCTCGGTAGTAGTTTTGACCTTAATGTCTGAACCTTTTCTTTAGCCATAAACAAATGAACAGAGCACCCTTTGAAAGAGGATAGAAAATGTATTTGTAAGCATAACTGGCTCATTTACCCGCTTCTTCCCTAAGCTCTGGAAACACAGTTTGAATGTGAAGTCCATTGTGAAATCCTCATGTGCTGCACTCAGGGAAGGCAGTGACATCCTTTTCATTTCCTAAATTAAAAGCAGAGTTTGAATTAGTGCCATCCCCTCCCCCAGTCCCCAGCATCACTGCTGCCCTGCATAGCGTGTGACCCAAGTTGGAAACATCTAAACAATAGGCCTATACAGATGATTCATAAACACTGTGTGGTTGAGTTCAGATCTGTCTTCTCAGCAGCACCTGCTGCAGCTGAAGCTCCCATCTGTGCTCCCTGGAGAGCTATGACATGTCCATACTTAATGTGTTCGGTGTCATGGCACTTCCTGAGCTCTTGTTTCATACAAATGAAAGAGAATTTGGGGACAAGAGGGTTGGTGGGAGGGGTGAGACTCACAAAACTGCACATGCACAAAGAGCATAAGCTTTAACTAGAGAATGGGTCAGGGGCACTGACACTGTGGGCAAACACTTGGTGTGGAGCAGAGGTAATTGGCTGCACAAATCTCTGTTGCTGACAGTATCTTCAACACCTATTATCCAGAGTGCTCCACAAAAATAAATAAATAAATAAATAAACAGATCCTGTGCTTGTGAAAAGAGGTGGAAAGCTTTATTTTCCTTTCTCCCTATTCAGGCTGATCAGTGACAAGAAGTATGGGTGTGCCCTCTTGAACCACTCTTGCCCCACTCAGTCTCTCCACTCAGTGCTCCATTCTCCGTTCTAAATAATACTACTTGCTTCTCCCAAGCTATTGGTTTATTTTGTTATCCATCTGTCACATGCTCTGTTCTGTGTTTCCTCCCACTGCCATCGCTTTATTGTTACAGGTTTCATCATGCTCTTTCATTACTACTGCTATACCTGCAGGCTCTGCTGGCAGGTTGGAGGATGAAGCCTTGTTTCTATTTCTCCATATGTTCAGTTACAAATCAGGCCCAAATGTGAGGTGACTACTCCATACTGAATGTGCAAACCAGCAGTAACAAACCAACAATCTTCTCTTTGACACATGTTATTTCCTGCCACAGTCAAAAAAACAAACCAAACCAAAACCATTTCTATCTCAGGGACTCTTAACTGCTTTTCAGAAGCAGTTAGGGTCAGTCTTAGTACATAAAAGCTTGAAATTGAGGGTGGCTATGAATTCAGTGCATACACATTTTAAAACATCCATAGCACTGAAAAATGGTACGGTTAAACGAAGTCATAAGCCACCAAATGTTGCATTCTGCCACCCTTATTCATAGTGAGTGAGCCAAACCCCCACATTAGGACTTTTCTTATGCTTTGACAGGTATGATTTTTCTGTTTTATCAGTAGAAATCAGGAGAATCTCCCACAACGCTGCAAGACAGTATCAGTTTCCACTAAATTCCCCATCTCCTCTAGTACTTTAGATACATTTTCTCTATATTTTTCCAGAGAGTATATAAAGTTCCAAAGATTTGCTTGGACTTTATTTTTATTTTTTTTTCCAGATTTAGATAATACATGCAGATCAGCATGAAATTCCCTGTCCACATTAGGAATAATAGTAAAACTGGATGGCTCACTCAGGATCTGCTCTACCACCTGCTAAATTGTACAGCAACCATTCCATTCGTATCAGTAAGCTCAAACTCAGCTTCTGTTGCAACTAATGTCAGGTTTGGAAATATTAGGCATTTCCTAAAGGTCACACAGATTGTGTTTGGAAGAGTCCAGAGGAAAGCTCAACAGTCTGGGCTGCCAGCTCTTTGTCTCAGCATCACAGAGCAGTATTGCACTGTGTGTAAGGGCATGGAAGCTCCTGTTTACATTGTTCAGCTCTTTGGTTTTAAGTTATTTCTTTTTTCTGCAGGCACATTCTCTTTCCCAGGCTAAAAATGGATGTAAAAGAGACAATCTCAGACTGCAGAGATAGTCACACACGTGCAGAGGAGAGTTTGTGTGTAATTGCACAATAAGGTATGGTAGGGTTTGTAACTGTGAAAAGCAGTGTCTCACTGTGGTGACCCTTCACACTGCTGTAACTATACTGCCACTCACTCATATGCTACAATTCTAGTGCATGTGCTTTCTATCTGTGTATAAGCATTAACTTCTGTTAACTGCTGGACTGAGTGCTGCTCACAAACACCCTTCCCAGCACAGCAAATACCACATCTAGGACTGGAAGTCTTAACAGAGACTGTTGCAACAAGCTGCAGCAGTTGCCTGTGGGTGCCCTTGCTTCATGTGTGGGGCCATTGTCCTGGTACAAACTATTCCGTCTTAATTAACTTGCAGATTATATTACTTCAGTACTAGAAAAGCTGAGTTCATGCTGTCAATTACTTTTTCAAAGCCACTTCATGTTATTTGAGATAAGTTCTGAGCACATAATGCAAAACCATAAAAGTGCTTTTTTGGCATTAAGGAAGAAATGGCTAAGCTAATTCAAGGTTGTTGTAACCATCCTCAGACTGAGTTTCATCCCAGGGAAAGTTTATAATTATTATTTGTCTTTTGGAAAGAAAAAAAAGAAGAAAAAAAAGCTTATTTTAAGAAGCTAAGAAGACCTTCATCAATAGTGGTAGTCACTGTAACATTCTCCCAACAGCACGCAAATAAGAAGACATCTAGTGACTAGATCACAGAAACAGGAAATGTGGACAATTCAGTCAGACCTTTGTTCTGATACTGACTTATGGCTTGGCGTCAAGAAAGTCCAGGGAAGTTGGTAGAAGAATTTTCTTTGATTTTATTTTATTTGAGTGAGAATTTTAAACACTCTGTATGCATACTCAGCTGGTTTCTTTGTAAAATGGAGATTCTGAATACACACAGAAATCAATTGATTAACCTTTGCAAAACACTTTTCTAATATTTTTGGAAGACTGATTGATGATTACTGAATACACTAAGTTACATACATAGGAACATAGATATCAACATCTATATGTATAGACATTCTTCTCTCTGAAATATTTCCAGATAAATAATTCATGTTGTTTTTTAGAAGCATATATGCTTTCATTGATAAATAAGTAAATACTTAAGCCTACTTTTATCTGCAAGGTCGCTTTATAGCTACATGGAACAACATAAAAGACAAATATATCATCTCCCAATGGGTCAATTTCATACCCACTCTAAACCGACTTACTGCATGATGTCACCAACATGTCATCCTCTCCCCAACAACATTTTCCTGCATGTATCCATGTGCAGACAGTAGTGCCTGTGCACACTGAAATCTCACTCTTTCTTCTTTTTTCCCACCCCAGCTTTACAGACATATCTGCTCCTTCTGTAGATACATAGTGGCAGCAGTGCTTGGGCTGGCACAAAAGGGTTTCAGAAATGTGTGGTCAGGGCAGCAATGGGAGGCCAGCAGCTTACCATGAAAGTCATGGCACCACATCAACTCTGCATCAACCTCTGTCTCCTACGGACTAGGAGAGAAGTTGGACCCTTTGTATGTGGGATTTGCAATCTCTAAAATGTTATACCAACCATTCCTACTCCTCTGCTGCAAACCAGCTTCTGAGCAGTACCAGGTCTGCCTGACAACTCTGTAGCAGCACCATCCCATTTATCTTTGGTGCGTGGGAGCTTTCAGCATTACTATGTGAGATCCATCACTGAGTACAAATGCCACATGGAGGAGTGGCAACATGAGACAAGTGCAAAAGCTGTCTGTGCTGAGAGCCCAAATACACACACAGCCTTAATATAGATTTGCAAAGTGAAGTTTAAAAAATGGCTCATTTTGCCAGACAAATGAAGAGAAGTTATTCTGAAAGAAGGTGCT
Organism: Coturnix japonica; assembly: GCF_054131305.1. Lineage (NCBI taxonomy): Eukaryota > Metazoa > Chordata > Aves > Galliformes > Phasianidae > Coturnix > Coturnix japonica. The sequence goes on from NC_140664.1 coordinate 59,463,096, forward strand.
GTATTTATAGTAACAGGTGATATCTCTGAAAACTAACAAATCCTGAGTAGAAAATAATGCAGAGCAGTGTGACTATTAACAATAAATTTTAACTCTTTGTCAGTCAGTTCACTCAGATTTCTTTGATTCTCCTGTCAAAACAGCAGAGCAAAGCATGCTGACAGCTTCCATAAATAGCAGAGGTTTAAATATTTAATCAGCAGGCAAATTAGATGCACATTTATACAGAATCTGAGCAACTTCCTTGCTAGCTTTTACAGCAAGTTAGCTGAAGGCACTTCATTGCAGGCATCACTCAGCTCCAACATAAAAGATAAACACAAGAGCACAAAATCAAAGGCAGTAGTTTTGTCTGGAGTTTTATGTGAGGGACCAGAACTTCCCTGGTGCTTAAAACTGACTTTGGCATTCACTGATCTTGTTTGCACAATGCAGACAACTGTGTTCTCACTTTAAGAGCTGTTCTGTACATGGAGAGAATGAATCGCACAACCACAGAATCACAGAGGTTGGAAGGATCCTCTCGAGATCACCTAGTAAAACCTCCTGCTAAAGGAAGTCTTGTAGAGTACTGTGAGCTCTTGGTATAAAAAGGCAAGCCTGATGTAGAGGCTGCCACTGATTTGTATTGCATGCAAACCAGAACAAGCAAAGAAGCATCTCTCTAAGTTTCAGAAAGTGTAAAACAGTTCACAGAAGAATGGTTATTGAGAATTTTTTATTTTCCCAGCTATATCACAATTAGAAAAGAAAATTACAGAACAATGGATGGTGATAAAGGCCCAAACTGGTTCCAGAATACGTGCAGAGGTGAACTGTGAGGTCACTGAATAAGTGATATTAGCAAGAGATGACCATGACCTTGCTAGCTCTCACTGTACAAATTCAGGCACCGTCAAAGTACAGCACAGACTCACACCTGAATACCAGTTGAGCACACCTGTGAGACTTGGAGCACTGAATGAGGCCTTGGTTGAGGTGTGCTGTGGGGCTTCTAGCAGTTCTTGGTGCCAATCCAACAGCATCACCAGCCTTTTCCCTGACCTTGTCTGGCTTGGGCAGCTGGGGCTGTGCAGGGTGCACTTGTAGCAGCAGAAGCAAGTGAAGCAGGGACACAACCCCTGGAGAGCAAGGGCCAGGAGGGTCTTTTGCTGAGAGATGAGGGCATTTCTCTGCCTGCACCTGGGCAGTGAGAGACTGAGATATCTCTCTCTTGGAGTGTGTAACACCTTCTGCCCACTGCAGGGGGCAGCTTCCCAGCCTCAGTTTTCCCCACACAGCACAGGGCCAGACATAAAACTGGGCTAGGCCTGCCATGACTGTGGGCAAAGTCAGGATGATGCTGACCCCATCTCCACCAGTGTGTTAGCTTCTTACCTGAGGTCTGGGCTGCCTTTTTTCCAAGAATATTCAGAAGACCTTGAATCCCTGCTCAAATATCTCTTCTTGAAGAGATCAAGAGGATCTCTGGCAATGAGAGGTGGAAGGCTTTTGCAACACCACTGTGGGGTTCCTTTGTGCAAAAGTGCTCAACAAGGTGGCCTTAATTAAAAAACAAAGTAAAAGAATGTTCATGTATTACTGGCAAGGTACAACACTAACAAAATAAGCATGGGCCCCAAAAAACAGAAGATGGAACTCATTCTAACAATAATCCAGTCATCATAACTAAGCTAATTTCCTCTCATAGTGCCAAGATCCAGGCCACAAACAATTAACATTAGTTTAATGTTAGACAACTGATCTATGATTTCACCTTCTCTATAGACTTAGAGTAGTTAGTCTGGAGTGAAAAACTATTTTACCTTGACTACATTCAGGTACATTCAGGTACATCCCGGATCTGAGCTAGTAAATGAGTGGTAAATTTTAAAATCCTGTTTAAGGCAAATCCAAAAGGTAAGAGAAATCTTCCCTGATGAACTAATGCCGACTAACCCAGTGCTTATATTTCTGGACTAAAACACAGTGAAAGTTTTGCCACCGTTTTTCTCTACAAGGGATTTTTTATAAGTTCACAATCAGTTTTCACTATTTTCTTGACACTTCTATCTTATGTCTTCAGAATTGTGTGAACTGATTTATGTCTGTCTTTTTTTTCATGACTGAAAATTTACTGCTTCTCATGACTAAAAAATGAAACAAACAAGAATTGCTCACTTTCTGAGCATATTCTTAAGAGACTTTTTCTTTTCCTGCATGTCTTTTCACCCAACTAGAAGCAACAATTCTTTTTAACATCTCGAATAGTTAGCAATTTGGAATCTAGAGTACAAAGAGCAACTTAATATCGTTAAGTATATAAAAAAATGTTACTGAGAAAGTTGATTGTATCTTACAATCTATGTACAGGAATTCAACCAACCACTTTCAGTGCAATAAGTGCTTCTGCTAGATTGATACTTCAGCTTCAGCTAGATATTTCAGCTAGAATAATCTTCTATTCCTACCTATGTCAAGAGGGCTACAAGCTCCCTGGCACGTGCGGTGAGAGAGGCACAGCCTCCCTTGCTGGTGCAGAATGAAGAACAGTTAGTGTAGTTGCTTACAATCTTTTATTCTTGTGCAACAACAACTTGTCACATGTAGGAGCAAGGCATGTTGTGTGTGTTTACCTCTGGCTCAAGTAACTGCTGAGCTTTTTTACTCATTAGCAAGATAATTACAATCTATCCCACAACTCCCCCTACTCTATTAATAAAGAAACTCGATCCAGAAACATTCTTTAACATTCTTTAGCTATCCAGAAACATTCTTTAAAGTAGCTAAACTAAAATTAACACACTGAGCAAACAATGTGTTCTTTAGAGTTAGAGCTGACAAGCAAAGTGTGTTTTGTCAGTGAGAGTCCAAACCACTGATGAAAGTGCTGCCATCATGTTGCAGCAGATGATGAGAAGGATGGCCAGACCCATCATGCTTGTACCCATCTTGGACATATTCCTGTTAAGACACAAGCATAGCCTCTTCCCCACGTTATCACTGTTCAACATTTTAAAAAATTAAGAACATAGCACACTTTAGCTATTTTTCCCTCATGGATCACACCTGCACTCCCCCTTTCTAGTTTTTGTTTGCTTTTTAAATAGTGATTTTAAAAAATAATAATTGATTTCCCTAAAATTACATATTCAGAACCAGAATTATGAAAGCCAGGGAGGTTCAGGTAAAATACACAGCTGTAAATATATACATTACATTCTTAAACGCCAGAAGATATTCAGCCATTCAAATTGGATTATACAACAAAATATGAGAAAGCTTCCTACATTGACTACCTACTGCACTTGAACACACATCATTTTACAGCAAATACTGTTTTGTGATGTAGAATGCAGACATAGTACAACTTTCAAGCATACCTTCAATGTTGTTAGGCCTATCTTAGAATTTTCTGGATCACTGAACAACCGGTACAATAGCTAAAAAGTTCAGAAAAATATACTGCAACAGTGCCAACAGCTGGAATGAGTGCAAGTCCAAACACCAGCATATGCCTCTGTGGCAGCTGTCCACAGCTCCCACGCGCTGATGGCGCTGATGATCACCAGGCCTGGAGGTTTGATCCTCCTCTTGCGGTGGTGAGTTGGAGCTTCAAGTTGCTGAGCTCTGATAGCTTCTACTCCAGCGCCTTTTGTTGCGCAAATTTTTCAGCAGTGGGATTCGTCAGGGAAGGCAGAACCTTTCAGTAGTCAGTGTTTGCATTTTCAGTCACTAGCTGCTGAAATACAAGAGCTCTCACCTGCTCATTATCATCTGCTTTTTCAACGAGCTCTTAAGCCTATCCAGAAATGTCATATACAGTTCTTGGGGCTGTTGCTTAATAGTAACAAAAGAATGCCTTTGCTTTCCAGCTGCTGGTACAGCTCGGAGAGCAAGCACTGCCAAACCCTTAACATGACGTAATCCCTCTGCGGCAATTAGCACCTGTAGAGCTGGGGTGGAGAAATCTCCCTCCCCAATCAAGGCATTCCCATTTACATCCCAAAGAAGGTTTCTCTGCAGCTGTCATGAGTTTTCAGTTGCCTGAATCTGTGATAACCCCCTCCATTTCAATTCCCACACGATGTCATGCAAGACACTACACGATGAAATCTTCCACCGTGGTTTGGGGCCACAACAAGAAGGAAATCCCTCAACATATCCATGTCTTCAGCTTTCCCAGCCTCCCACCCCTAGAAGGGTGTTGTTTAAGAGCTGCCAGCTCTGCTCCATTCTTTTGTCCTGAGAAGAATTTCCCAGGGGATCCTGTTCAATAATTCCTTGAACTGCCAGAAGTTCACTGTCCTGAAATTCAGAGTCCTGACTCTTTTCTTTGCCAGGATCCAAGATCACAAACTCAACCATGGTATGGTCACTACAGCCAAGACTGCCTCCAGCATTAACTGCTTTAATGATCTCCTCTGCATTGTTGAATGCCCACAGCACTTAGTCACTAGATATCTAAAACATGCCTAGGCCCCATAATGACCCGCAACTTACTGTGAATCCGCCTGCCTCATCTGTTGATCTCAAACTGGGAGGCTGTATTTTCCACACACAGATTCCCCTGAATTACCAAGGATGTGCACAGAGAACAACACAACTTCCTTTTCCTCAGGGATTTAGGGCATTCATCCAGAAAGCTTTGTGAATTAGCACACAGTTTTGGACTTAGACTAATAAACTTATTTTCTCAGGTAGGGAAAGGTTCCAAATACACAGATGACATGCTAACTGTTGAGTACATGGAAAAGACAAACTACCAGTTCTTCCTCTGGCCAGTTACTGAGACAAAGCTTGCTTAGATATTCCAGACTTCTGCTAAAGTTGGGATAATAGTTGATAGACAACAACAGAAAATAGATACTGCAAACCTTATTTGTACAAGGGTCTGAATATCCTCCTTATTATACAATTAAGGAGAGCAAGTGCCACATGAAAAAATTTTTCAAAGAACATAATCATAGAATTATATAACGGCCTGGGTTGAAAAGGACCATAATGATTACCTAGTTCCAACCCCCGGCTGTGCACAGGGTTGCCAACCACTAGACTCGGCTGCCCAGAGCCACATCCAGCCTGGCCTTGAATGCCTCCAGGGATGGGGTATCCACAACCTCCTGGGGCAACCTGTTCCAATGCATCACCACCTTCTGTGTGAAAAAAATCCCCCTAATATCTAACTTAAACTTCCCTTGTCTTAGTTTAAAACCATTCCCCCTTGTTCTATCACTATCCACACTCATAAACAATCATTCTCCCTCTCTCCGCTCCTTTAAAGTATTGGAAGGCCACAATGAGGTCTCCCTGGAGCATTCTCTTCTAGCTAAACAAGCCCAATTCCCTCAGTCTTCCTTCACAGGAGAGGTGCTCCAGCCCTCCTCTGGACCCATTCCAAGAGTTCTGCATCTTTCTTGTGATGGGGGCCCCAGGCCTGAACACAGTATTCCAGATGGGGCCTCACAAGAGCTGAGTAGAAGGTCATAAAAAGTCCCCTAGTAAACTAGCAAGGTTAATGTGCAAGGAACCAGCATAGTTGTTGCAGAAAGGAACCAGGTCAAGACTCAAACTCATGGGTACTCCAGGGTTGATTTTATTAACAAGCTCAGTGCTCAGGTGAAACATGCATACAGAGCTTGGGTCACTCCTAGTGAATGACAATCAAGCCTTACAGAGGTCCTATATTTATATGATTAGGTAAACATTACATCATTTATGTTATTCATTCTTGTGATTAATCAATATATCTTCAGTCTTTCTTTCCCACTGTGTTTCATCCTAGGCCCAGGCTTCATGCTTCACGTGTTACTCTTCTTTTGCACTTGTCCAAAAATTCATTATCTTCTTTCATCTGAGCCATCCGAGCTAGACCAGTCCATTCCATCTGTCTTATGGTTAAACTATACATTTTAACTTATTAACTACTAAACAGTAATGTCAGCACTATTATTGTCTACCTCTACTGTTTTATAATTTCACAATAGTCTAACATCCCTACATGGGCCATGGTTCAGGGCTATACAGGGGATACATGAGTAGCATATTGGTTGAGAAATTTACCATTTTCCCTAACAGTAGTCCTTGAACATATACAAATATCTGTGGGAATCAATGTGACTTTGCTTCTGCTTAACCAGCTCAGGGATTAATTTTACTCTTGCAAACAAATAACACTATGGGAATCAATATAAAACAAAAAGAAATATAGAGTACAAGATTGATCATTTGTACAAAATAACCCCACTATCTGAAAGTGAGCATCTGAATATTCAAGAAAAATGAGTTGAGCAAGAATGTGCATTTGCATCGAGAAAATCCATTACTTATTCAGTAGCAAATGCATTAAAGATATCATCACAAGCAGTACTGTTGCCAAGTACTATTAAGAAGTTGTGCTTTCAGTCAGGCTGCTGCTCATAATTTATTAAATGAATGCCTCTCTTTTCATTCCAGCAAAGATTGATTCCCAAGATGGTGAAGTTAAGTATGACTGGGTGATTTTTTTCTGTGGGACAGCTTTCCAAACAACAACTTCTGTTTGCTTCATACACTGGGAAAACCAGTGTCTGATGTTGATGCCCATAGCACAACACAGGTGTGCCACCCCTTAGCACAGTCATTCCCAAGCTTCATATGGGACATGAGGGAGTTCATCTTCCTTTGGGTGCTGCAAAAGCAGTAACTTTCTCCAAAAGCTCCAGCTGGTGTGCTGTTGGTCTGTTCACTGACACTGCCAGAGAGCTGGAGGCTGACAACTCCCAGAGAACATCACATCCAACCTGGGTCCCTCTAGGTGCACAGCACAGCCCAAGATCCCCACACCAAATCCAGAGAACATAGCAGTGTCTCTTCCTATCCCACACAAATTTTATTCCTGATTTCTTTTTCATATTATTTGGAACATACATAGACCAGCATACCAAAACAGCACTGGCACAAGAGTCACTACAGCTGCTGTACTATGTTCAGAGCAAGAATTTCCCTCAGCTGGAAGAGTGCATAGGCAGCTGCAACCCACTGAGCTTACATTTCTTTTAGCACCAAGGAGCCTGTGCATAATAGCATCTGGGTAACCAAGAACAGACCCTTCCAAAGATAACAACCTATCATTTCCAGTAACTATTTCCACAAGTTTTGTTACTCATCTTCACATGGTAATGTACCAAGGTCCCCAAGTAAGAGGGAGTACTATGTTAGCAGCTCTCTCTGTCTTTCCCAGCTGATTAACAAACTGGGTTAATTTCTCTGGCATCCTAGACAAATCAAGGATAAATAACATAGCACATGGTATCCATGGAAGATGGAGGATTGCTACTAAGACCATGGACAGAACTCTGCACCTCTTCTCTGAATTTTGTTAGGATACACCAGCAATATCAGTATAGGAAGCCTCGAATAAGTCCCATAATTAGCAGATACACACATGTTACTCTGCTTTTCTTCCTTGAAAAATACATTTCTGCTTTTCCAACTCAAAACACAAAATACAGCACAACAAATTATTAAACCAGAGATTTACACAGCCACATTACTTCCACATCTTTGCAAATCTAAAAATCTGACAACAGAATTCTCTAAGATCTAAAATGATTTTTTTTTTGGTCCCTCAGTTTCTATCCTTCCTTTCATCCTTCCAAAGAAGGTCAATTTTTCATGGAAGCCATATAATCAGCTCAGTTGTTTTGATTTTGCATTTCTGAGTTTTCATGATGCTGGCACCTGTGGGAAAAGTTGTCTGAATTAGGATAAGAGAAAAGAGATGTACCTCGGTGAAAAAAGAGCTGGCTGGAAGCTATATTTTGGTTTTCCTTTTTTCTATTTATTTATTTTTTAATAGAACAAAACCTCAGAGGAAACCTAAGACTTGAAAATATTACTGCAAGACTATGGGAAGCAGAGAGAATAGGATTTTTTCTATATTTTCACTTACTGAGCAAGGCAAGAAGAAAGGGCTAAGAGACAAATCTTTCCTTTTGGATGATTTCCTTTTGCTGCTAACACAATTTTAAAAGCACTTTTTGCTATCCCCTATATTACTAACAGCCAACTTCAACTCCAATTGAGCTATGGCCACACAGTTTTTCTCCCTGCAAAAGCAAACAGCATCTCTGCAGTTTTCTCATTTTGCCTAACTTCTCCAGTGACCAAATGCTTACTTTTTCCTCCTAAGTTCACTTTTCCACCAATAGTTGTTTCACTCATGGGAGAAATGAAGAATTTAGGAGGGCACCTTTCCTAGTCATCTCCCTTAGAACCTGTATTAAGAAGTTGTTATCAAGGTGTTTTAGGAATCTCATGCATCTGTTTTTTATCAGCCGTGTGGTGTTCCGTTTAATGCCTGGGAGCATCAAGGATGGCTGATCTAGAGGTATCTCCTAGTTTCTTAAAGAATAATTAATCAGTGTCATCATCATGGTTTGCTGGCATGTGGTAAACTCCCACAGCTTATTACAGTTTATTTGCTTGTCACTTAACCCTTACCCAGAGGCTCTCAACCTGATAGTTTTATGTCTTTCTTATATTGTATTGCCAAATTGTAAGCCCTATACAGCCCAGCCCCTTCCTCATACACAGCAGTTCCTCCAACCTTGTCTGCCCTGCCCATCCCCTCTGAAGAGCCCAGAACTACCCATAAGGACAGACCAGTCACAGGACTACAGCAAGTGGCAAGTCCTGCTCTTTGGTCACAATCACCTCATGCAGCACTTCAGGCTTGGGGTGGGGCGGCTGGAAAGCTCTGCGGAAAAAAAGGATCTGGGTCAGTGCTCAGCTGAACACAAATCAACAGTGTGCCCAGGCACCTTGGTTTGAATCAGAAATAGTGTAGCCAATAGGACAAAGGAAGTGATCATCATCCCCCTGTACTTGGATCTGATATGGCCATGTCTTGAGTACTGTGATCTTTTTTGAGCCCCTCACTACAAGAAAGACGTTGAGGTCCTGGAGTGTGCTTAGAGAAGGGCAACAAAGTTGGTGAAGCTCTGGAACACAAGTCTTAAGAGTTTAAGCCATTAAGTGAATGGCTCCCCTGTACCATTTTGCTTACTGAAGAGAATGGCTTTCCTTTGGGCAAAGGGGCCTGGAGGGACTCCAGCCACCTCTTCTTCCCATGCATGGCTTCCCTTTGATGAGAAGATGGAAAGAATATCCTAAGAGGGTTGGGCAGTATTTCCACGACCCTACCCAGCTGCCTGCAAGTGGAGCCACTTGAATGTGGAGCCACTGTTGTCATTGGAGCAGAATCAGTTGCAATATGAAGGGCTCAGCAGCAATTAATGCACTGGAATGCATATGATTGCCAGGCAGCTCTACACACTTCATAGCTGAAGAAACGGGGGTTAATGACTGATGAAAAATCAGAGCCCTGAGGCATCACAGCCAGCTTGTTCTCCTACCTGAACAAATTTATTTAAATGGATGGACAACGTGTATACAGCAACCTCCAAAGATGCTTTTGGATATATGAGTAGACATCTATGCACACTCCCCCGCACACCACACACCTACTTTATGTATTGCCTCAGGAGGTGTACACCTCCTGAATGTAGTAACACTGCAGAGGTGCAGCCAGAAGAGCAATCTTAGAATCATAGAATCACATAGGTTCAGGAGCCCCTTGAAGTTCGCCAAGTCCAACAATCAACATGATCTGCCATGTCCCATCATAAACCATGTCCCTTTTGTCCCCACTAAACATGAACCCTTGGACCCCAAACACTTCTTGAATCCTGGTTGAAAACTTTTCCTCATGGCCAGCTGTTCCCCTGAGTCCTGTGTTAGTCATCCATAGGGGGAAGGGGCAAAAGCATGTAGATGGACATCTCCAATCAGTTCACCCATGTGTACCTCCAGATGTATACAAGTGTTCACAGCTGAACATCAGATAAATAGGAAAGAAAAGTGCTTCTGTTTCCTGTGCAGTGACTAAATTGAAAACAATGTGCCAAGAAATTGAATAGAGTATTTTGGAACTAAGGAAAATTGAGTTGGCTGTGTTGGTATTTCTGGTGACAGCTTGCTGTGCCTGTCTACAGTACAAGGAGGTCTAAACACAACCCCTTTTCCAGAGTGCTTCCAGAGTTTTGCTTTCATGCCTCATATAGATGGAAGAGATGATACTGACTTTTAAACTGTTTCCTTGACTAACAAGAACAGTTATCCCCTCTCAGCTACTTCATAGCAACTTTGCTCCCTTTTGTTCCTGCTCTTTTGGGAAGGCCTCTGAGTAGAATACACATTTAGTGGAGTGCTTGTCAATTTTTTATTTTTTGTGTTAGATTGAGTTATAGAATGGCTTGTGTTGGAAGAAACCTTCATAAATCATCCAATCTGCCCTTCCCTCACCCTAGCTGGCCTTGAGCACTTTCACTTATGGGGCATCCACAGCTTTCTGGGCAGCTTATTCCACTACCTTTGTCCTTCAGTTTAAACCCTTCCCCCTTGATGTATCACTACAGGCCCTGGAGAATTGTATTTCTCCATCTTTCTTATAAGCTCTCTTTACATATCAAAAAACTGTAATAATCTCCATAATTTTACTAGGCACTGATGCGAGATTGATGAGCATGTTATTACTGGGGTCTTCTTTCTTGCCCTTCTTGAAAACTGAGACAACCTTTGCCAGATTCCAGTTTACTGGCACCTCTCCAGATTCCCACGACCATTCAAAACAAATTGAAAGACTTCTTGCAGTGACACAAGATAGCTCTTTGAGTACCCTGGCATTAATCCCATTCGGCCTCATAAATTGTATGCATCCAGCTGGAGCAGACCTAGACAGAAAGCTCAGGCATACCTTGAAGCCTGCCTGAGGCCTGGATGGCTGTGTGTTCCCTTGATAGCTATGTCTGTGTAGCTGTCTCAGTTCCCACAGCTGAAGAGGACACAGGAGTGCAGGTGATTGACCTCTCTGTCAGGTGGATACCATGACCAGCACACAGGGTATAAGCATTATTTTAAGTCACAGGTTGACAGTAAAATTAAATAAGCATCTGGATATTACAAATAAAATTTGCAGTGCAACCTATACATTGAATACACTTTCCTTTTTATTCTATTGTACTTTGAATTTGTTTCTTTACTGGTTTAAATTTTGAAGTATTTTGTCTCATTATGCTCTCTCAACAATACACCCTTTCACTTCTGTCTTGTGTGTTTGTAGATTTCACTAGGGCTTCTCCCAGGCACAGAAAGTTTGGTGTTTTTTGAGTCTTAAACAAGACTAGGAGCTAGAATGTGAGTGGGATCACACTAAGATGTAGGATCAAATGCTGTGCGAGCTCTGCTTCAATCACATGGGCAAAAAAAGAAGGCTGCACAGGAGCAAACACAGGCAAAATGAATGAATGGTCCTTGTTCTACCCTAAGCCACTGTTTTACTAAGGGAAGACTGTACCAGCAGTACATTATTAACACAATCTTTCTTTCTCTCCAGTGAAAAAGAAGAACATAAAAATGAGTCAACCAAAACTAAATAAGTAGTAAAACTGATGCAGGAGAGAATGGCAGTTTCCTGAGAAATGTCATCTCCTATTAATTGTAGGATGCAAACCAGAAATTTACACATTTATGTAGTTTAAGTTTTTGATCCATAGGAGCTGAAATAATTTGAAGGATAGAGATCGCCATCACAACTTCATCATAGCATGGCTCCCAACTTTGAAATGATTAAACCCCAGAATTAAAGCAAGTATTTACTAGACTAAATGAAACCCTGGGATACTTGATTTCCACAGATGGATTATGTTTTTTCAGATACAGCAAGACAGTCAAGACTAGCCAAATTATATCTTTGTTGCAACTAAAGTCACAGCCCAGAACTATCTTATACATAGACAAAAACATTATCTCATCTCCACCTTAGATGAGCTTAATCTCTGCAGAACAGAGCCAGCTGAAATTTGTGGTACAATAGGTCAATATTTACCATAGTTATGCCTAGGGCAAATATTCAAATACAAACTCACCCCTGCTGCTGTGGAAGATAAAGAAATGGCAGATAGGAGCTTTTCTTCCCTGTAGTGCCACAAGCTGGTCACCTTTCGTACAGCTGGGTAATTCTGATGAAGACTCACTACCCGCATTCACAACTACTGTTCAGATGCATCAGCTATTTTGCAGAGGGATGGGAGCAGATTCTGGGTAATAACCTAATTTAGCTATGATGTTCATTTCATAATAAAACATAATTTTTTTTCTTTATATTTTCTTTTAGGTTAGTTGGCTGGTTTGTTCATATGTTTGTTGGGTTGGATTTTCTTTTTGCTATGAAAACGCTCACAGGCTTCCATCAACTACTGCTACTTTGATTACAACTTCAGCAATTCAGTCAGCAGTTGCTTAATCTCTCTAACTAAATTATTAAGTAGAATAGTGAAAACAAACAAACAAAAAAACAAGCGTGTCAGAATGTGAGATTGATCTAGGAATGAAGCAAGGACTAGGCACACATGTCAAGGACAGCAAGTACAGGAGCAATTCTCCATCTGAGCCTAATCTCACGTCTCCAGCCACAAAAGATTTCATTCCTATTCTCTTCACTCTTGTGTCTTTACCCCTTATTTATACTTTCTACCATCTTCCCTGAACAAAGCATTTGGGTAGCTGTGTGGAAAAATACATATCATGGCCTGAACAGGCATGTGACTGGGGAAAAAGAGCTTGTGTTAGCTTTGGAACCGAACCCAAAATGCCCTCAGCTATTGCATGCAGCCAGGAGAAACTTGTTTCTGAGAAACTGCTCTGTGGACGTAACTAAGTCTCCTTGCTTTCTGTGTATGACCTTGCTTATTCTTTTACATGATGCTTTATTGTCTCCTGCTGTTTGATATCTATCTATATATGGTACAAGGGATGGTACTAAGGGATAGTGCAGATATCTCACCAGCCAGTTGCCACTGGTAGTGAGGACTTGGCAGAGGCTGACTGTCCAGCCATTCCTGGTAGCATGAGTATCTCTCTATTAAACTAATGAATATTAACTTGCCTCTATGTACATTTTTTGGGATCAATAAATTTTATAGAAAAGTGTTGGTACTTTTCTACTACAGTGGCCAAGTGACTACTTATATGCTGAATGTAAATGTCAGGTCACAAATACATTTCAAGGCAAGATCTTGAAAGAACAAGGAAAGGTGTGTTTTCTGGATCTAGAAAAGTGAGCAAGCTATCTTCAGTAGTAAGGGTAAGGGTTTCAAACAGCTAAAGAAGTAAATGAAAGCTTTTTAGAAGAAACTGTGGGAAGAACGAACATCTCACACATGGGTCAGAGATGTAGGAACAGCAAAACAGAGCTGACAGCTTCACTGGTAAAAAGGAACTTGGAAGACAAGAGGGAAAACAGATTTGGAATTATACACTAAATGGCAGAAAGAAAAGTGACACTTTTTAATGATATAATTATCCCTGTTGAAGATTTCTTTCAGCTACTAAAATGTGCATATATGTTTCCCATATTAATCCACATTTCTGGTTATTGACTTTGACAAGGTCACCCACTTGCACAAAATTTCTGAACAAGGCAATGAATTAATTAATTTCTCTGTTTGAGAACTTGTTTAACCAAAAACAGTTCTTAATATTTTAAGGCTATTTTCTCTATGTAGAAGAATATAAGTGTGAATACATAATGGAAAAATCTAGCCCCTCAAAGAATGGAGCATGCTAATTAAAGAACACCTCATCTACTGATACAATGTTAAAAAACGAATTAATTACAAAATACAGCTTCCTGCTGTCTTGAGGAAAAACAGTGCACAAATTAATTGCAAAAGTATCGCAGTCAAGTGTATAGCAAGGCAAGCAAATCAGGACGGGATAAATGCCAATCACAGGTGGAAGTCCACAACTAACAGTCTGTGGTCTCTTGCACAGCCCTGTGAGATCAATGTGCTCACAAGATCTCTGTACTTATGATGAGATCTCTGCTTTCCCTGCAGAGTACCAGTGCTGAGCACTCTCCAGCTGTTCATTTCCCTTCCCCCTCTATACATATATCTATGCTGCTGCTTTTCTGATAATCCCCTATGGTCTCAGGACTTCCTCTGTAGCTAAAATAAGATACAAAGCCATATTAATCTCAGCATAATGAGTGATGTGACAGACCTCTACATCTGTATGCTGCCACCGTCTTTTCCAGTTGATCAGAAACAGCAAAATTTTGATGCACGTATCCTTTGGCAAGCAAATGGAGGATTTGCCTTAGCACGAGCACATCATTGCTGATAGTGTTTCATATTGTTCCCACTGGAGCTGTGCAGCCACAAAGCACTCTTTTGTAGGAGATGAATTTCACAGAAGCACAATGCCCTTTTCTTTAAAGGAAAATACAAACAGGAAAGAAGAAATCAAAAGGGTTCTCAAAAGCACTTGATAAAAATCTCTACTTAAATGTCTTTCACAATGTCAGTACCCTGTAGAAATCAAAATGTTTTTTGTCTATGAAGATTTCTGGTGGGGGAACTGAGTAAGAGGGTGGTGGATACTATTTTCAGATGAAAATGCAGATAGAAGGCTTCATACACACTCTGTCAGCACAACTTTGTTGGAAAGGTACAGAGAGTCCTTCACCTCTTCTGACCATCCTGGGGACTGAATGCTAAACAGAAATTTGCACCAAGCTGTTCACCAGTTCTTGAGATTTTGCTCAGTTTGTTTGCTTTACTGGAAGAAGACAGGATGAGATCAGAAACTGTACCAGTCCAGAACTACAAACCTAAAATGGAAGAACTATGAGAATACAGTTTGACCTCTGCCCTCCATGAATTGTTTTACTGCTAAATCTGGAAGAACAACTAACCTTGGTATTTCAACCAGCTGTAGGACAGACGGAAACATGGAATCAAGCTTACCCTGCTGTAAGTTGCTTATATTCACGAGCTTACCAAATGTGAAATTAGCCTCAGGGCCACCCACAGAAAACTGAAGAATGGTATCGAGAAAATTAGTCTTTATAAAACTAAAAAGTTATTTTTAAGAGAAGCATTCAACAGTTTGCATATCTGTAAAATTCCAAATGGGGAGAAGAAACAATTAGATTTGGAAGCCACAAGGAATGCTGAGGGTCTGCATATTTTGGCAGCAGGGTAAAGAGCACAAGGAAGATAATGTGACCAAATTATTACGCAAATCTCTAAACATTCCATCGCTGCAGAAATAACTGCCTCATAAATGAAATCCAGGAAAACAGAATACCAAGAGGTCCAGGGAAAACAGTAGGTGGTAGTTCCTGCAGCAGGAACAAAACTGTCCCATCAAACATTCTCCTCACACTTCTGTCACATTTCATTGATGCAAGAAGTGTGGCACACTTCAAATAGTGGTAAAAATATCGACTTCATATCCACTCCTGTAATGGCACCAAAGTGTATAAGGAAGAATTGTTTCCTGCTACTTTTCATCCTGTCTTGGCACAAATCCATGAATCTTTTATGCTGTGTGTAATTCAAGCCAACCATGGATGGTGGTGGTTCATAAGAGGAAAAGAGATGTTGCAATTTACCATTGCTCTTAACAAGAGATTTCTTCTGTGCCTTCTACCTCCTCAGGTCCTGAGGTTAGATTGAACAAGCTTCACGGGGGATACCAGAAGCTGTCCCTTAATATTCAAGAGCCACCATGAGTGGCACAGTCAGGAAAACACACAGGCCACACAGCAGCACAGATCTGCTGACACTGATTGCATACAGCCAAACCAAGATGTGGTTTGTGCTGTTCACGTGTGACATGCTTGTTTCACAGTAGTCAGGGGGAATCACTATTTTCTGTGACTATTCCTCTGAGGCTCTGAATGTAGAGCTGTTCTTAGTGTTTCTGTGTTGTACAATCCCAGAGATGTGGAAGAAATGCTTTTTGTAATGGACATGCATCAGCAGTAGGCTAAATGTATTTATTTCTTTATAGGGGATTCCTCTAGACTTTCCCATAAACTGAAGTAGGCACCAGTGTCAAATGTTGAAAACAATCTCTGTAAGCAATATCCAGTTACCCTATAAGATGGACTTCTGTGTGCACCCAGTTTTTCTGTCTGTGATGTCTATATCTGCATTTTTGTGATCTTGAGAATATAGATAACTTGGACCAAAGGTTCTTGACAAAGCTCCTTGTGTGGGTGTGGAATGGGTGCCTTGAAACTGATATTTTCCCCATTATTTAGGGGAAAAGGAGGCACAAATAAATGGAGGCAATTTTCTCCAGTTACTGACAACATACTCCCTTAAACATCGTGGCTTATGGTAACCTTTTGAGGGAAGATACTCAGTGGAGAAATGTTAGCTTCTGTGACTTGAAACTATGGATTTCACTGTGGAAGTGAGAAACTTGTATCACATACAGTACATTACAGCTTTTTCTGCTCCTTGCACTTTGTATTATTTATGAGAACAACTAGTGGTCATAATTAACATCAGCTGCACATATGAAAGAGGAATTCTGTTAGGACATGGATATAGCATGCACAAAAAGTAAACCACCTGACCAATGCTCTGCATTTTTGAATTCAGCAAGAAGCTTTAATGTTTTTATATTTCAGTTCCATAAGCTGGACCTTTCATGAACACCCAACAAAACATTTATCACTTGTCATCACTTTTCCAAAATCTTTGGAAAGATATCCATATCTATGCCCTTATGTGGCTGTAGGAACAGAGATGGTGATGGAATTCTTCTTACCACCTTCATGTGGTGCTATACTCCTGATACACAGATATACAGATAAAACTCCTGAAAATCTTATTAACAAAGCTATGCTCTTGGGAAGATACAGTCATTATAATCAGGGTCATTACAACATCGATAAACTGGAAATAATTCAATTACTCTTGATCAAGAGTACATATTCTCAATTGATTGCCTGTTGAATGATAAGCAACAGATTCAGGGATCTCAGCATTTGTCAAATCAGCAAGATGAGGCAGATGCACTCCAGTGACCTGAAAGCAATGTACATATCTTTCATCAACAAGAAAAGGATAGAAATGATTGCAGTTTTTCTTCCTTCAGAGAGAAGATGCTGTCTTTGAGAAATGATCTAGGCCAGCTATTTGCTACTGCTGTTTTTGCTGGTAAATAATCTTTAATGTTTCCTCTCCTCTCCACTTTTCCCCCCAACAAATTAACTGCTTGTGCTGTTTTAACTTTTATTTTTTTCCTATTAGAAGGAATGTCTTGTCTAAATGAGGCATCTTATTCCTGAACAAAGGGAATCAAACCTGTGGAAGATGAATCTTTTACTTCTAGGAATACACTTACTTTTAGAGATCATACACTGAATACTTGGTGACAGATTCTGCTGTTGTATAATCCCATTGAAAGGAATGGATCCTCTTGTAAGGAAAGACACTCTACCACAGAAGTGATCTTTTTATACTTCCTGCAAAATTTGTGCTGTTTTTGATCAATTTCTTAAATGAAAAGAGAAAATTGGAAGAAACACTTGGAAATAAACCCAGTTCTCAGCATACTTGAACAGCTCTGGATAGAGGAGTTTATAGGCTTATATCCTAAGAAATGTTTAGATATAGAACATCTTTCCAACAGTTTACATTATCAAAATACAAACTTGTCTATTCTAATCACCACTGCAGGTGATGATTACTTATTGGTTAACCTATGACCCTTCAGAGCATAAAACAGGCTGATGCACGAAGCTTCAGTTTCTTCCTATGCCACTGACTGAATATTTTGAGGAAGTTACTTGCTCTTTCTGCACCTCAATTTGCAACCAATCAATGGGAATAATGCAATTTAGTTGCTGACATCAAATGCTAACGTGAAAGTGATGAATGACGAAGGAATACTATTTACTATCCCATCCATTTCAACAGCACTGTGATCTATTTCCACAGTGTCATATACATGGGTACTTTGCCGGTAGTCACTCAGTTGCTGAGTTGCACCACAAAGGCAGGTTTCCCACAGCAACTCCTATTATGCTCTTCCTATTACACACACATTGAGAAAATGCCTCTTACTTCTACACAATCTTCTTGGTCTTAACTCTGAATGTAGACCCTCATTTTCCATCCCCCATTCTTTTTTCTTTTTTTTTTTTCCATAAAATCTTTATGGTAATCTGTCATATGCTGGACACAAAGGAGTGATGAGAAGGAGTGATTTGGGGCCAAAGAAATTTAAATGTCTCAGCATTCTCCTGCGATTCTAAAGGATTACATTCTTTATTCATTAATAATATTATCCAAAGTACTACAGCATAGCTGGACTCATGGGCTGAAGCAATGCAATAAGATGGTTATTGGCAACTGAAAGGCTTAGTTTTGACTGCTTTGATTTCAATAAAAATGCTTTCAAGACCTCGGTAAATTTTTCATAAGATAACAGGTAGGTGATTAAGAGCCTGCCCCTCTGTTACTTGGAGTTGTGATTTCCCTTAGTAGAAATCCTGCTGAAATCAATGGCTTCTTTAGCATCATGATACAGTGGTGACCACAAAGATGAATGAGTGGGAAATTCAAATCTTAATATATTTAGAATGAACTCTTCCTACAGGACTCGTCTGTCCATTTTGAGCCTTAACACATTTCATCACCTTTAAAAAAATATTCTGTGTATTTAACAATCTCAGATTATAAAAATGAAACATTAATCTCTCCAACAGTGTACACAAAATCCTTAGGTTCTACTGGAAATATTTAACATAATACACTTTAGACCTATTGTATAACAAAAGAAAAACACCAGAAAAATCATAAGCAGAGGTACTGTGGCACAACAACACCCACCATTCACCCTCCTAGATAGTTAGCAGTCGCCAGTCAGAGTCTTATCATCAGAAAGGCCTCACGAAGCAAGCTTTGAGACAATAAAAGAAAAACAGTTCAGTCCTTTACAATATGTAAAATGTCACAAAACTGAATATACAAGAAGTACAAAGGAACAGAATTAAAAAGCCATCTGTAATTTCCCACTATCTTATTAGGGAACCTGATAGGTACAACTGCAATTTTAAATAAACCACCTAGCAAAGAGCAGAAGTTCATAGGTATACATAAAATCTAGTGCATTAATTTTCAGTATAGATCTCACTTAATTCACTCAGAACAATGAATTATAATACATTAGCCCATGTCCCATAAAAACTATGTACTCACATTTTTCTTTGTATTTGGCAAATTTAACTTGCAAATCATTTACTCATACAGATGCAAATTTCTTAAATCTGAATTTGACTGTATCATATCACACCAGCCTCTTTTCCACCTATCAGAAAGCTACAGTACTCTGCCACCTAGTGCTTTAAAGTATACTGTGTACCTACTTCTGCCACTTGCTAGTACAGCATCTTCTACAGGACTTCAATAAACTTTTACTAAAATTTCAGTACTAAATGGAAAATTAAAGAGAAACTTGGTTTATCAAGTAGTTCTTTACTGCCAGAGATCACTGTTATATGTGTAGATCTTAGTGTAATGCAAACCTGTTTCACAATTTACATCCTTGGTTTTTTGGACATTATGTGATCTTCCTTATTCTTTCCAACACTTGGAATAGCATTCTTTTTACATAAAGTACTTAGAAGTAAACAAAGAAATAAAAACATACAGCATGTATCTAATAATGAAATTTTCAGACAAAAGAAAAAAAAAGAATTTTTTTTTTTTTTTTTACAAACTGCTGACAGCAGCTTCGCAAGTCATCCGTTGCTCCAAAAGTATTGTCTCCTATTTGTTTCCGTGGAAACTACAACAAAGACACTATCTCATAGAGCAAATTATCAGCTACAAAAGGCTACTTTTCAATATAGTCCCTGCCATCAGTTATGCATTTTTCCCAGCAATGAACAGAAGACTACATGCCACCCTCATAAAAATCTGCACCAATGGAAATGACCCAGTTTTACAGTTGCTATGACAGCATTCTTGCCAGAAAAATGTTGACCATGCAATCCATATTTCACCGTGCTAACATCGGCAGTCCATCTTTAGCAAGCATTGATGAATGTGAATGGATGCAATTTTTTCTGCCTGGAGTGATACAGTTACACCCGCTTGCTTCATACACATTTGACACCAGATACCATTCTGTCGAACTCCCCCTCTGTTCTGTCATATGTCACACAGAAGCAAAATGGAATGGAATGTTGGTGGGAATACACATCTCTTCTGCCTTGATCCCCAAAGGAGAAGAGTGAGGAGGAGAGGCCCTGCTGTTCTCTAGGTGGCTATATTATGCTGGAGGGCCTGTGATGTCCTTGGGACCTGGTGATGGGGTTTTCCACTCCAAGAATGAGAAAGTCAATTAGCCTCAGTCTGTCTCTCCATGGCTACAGAACAAGTGGTTGAAGGTGAAGCCAGGCCCTCCATGGCAGTGCACAAAGAATAGCTGGATATCAGACATGCCTCTAGATAAGTAATTTGGACTGATTTGACATCTGCAATCTCTGGAATGGAGTACTGAGAAAAAAAGCGCAGGAGCAGGGACACAGGTATGTCTGTGGCTGTCCCCCATCACTTGGCCACCATTTACGTCAAGCAGTGTGAAAGAGTTCATACCCTACATCAGGTGAAGAGGAAAGTGAAGTGTTTATTTTCTGCGCTTAAACTAAATTACAAATGGTGTGTCAAGAGAATGTACAGACTGCTGTTACACTAAGAACTAAAGCCACTCATATTCATGTTTCTGGTGACAGTTTGCTGTGCCTATGCCAACACGGAATACAGTGATCCCAATGTGCCCCTTTTTCTAAAATGTTTCCAGTATTCTGCTTTCATGCCTTGTACAGATACAGCAGGCAGTAGCAACTATTAAGCTGTCCAATGGACAAACAGAGGCAGACGTTACCTAATAGCACACTCATAGCTTTTCTCCCTTTTGCTCATTCTTTTCTTGTGAAAGCCTTTAATGCAGGCAACATGTTTAGAGGATTGATTGTTTTGTGGGTTTGATTCAGTCAACCTCAGTAAGTTTGGATACCCTGGGGAGGATGAAGACCTCAAGCCTGCAGGGTACCAATTCCATATCTGAGCACCCTAATGGTGACAATTTTTCTGTTTGCCTGACTGGAAGTTGCTCATGTCCTGGTGCTTCTTGTCCTCCCATCACTGAGTGTGAGAAAAGTCAGGTTTCATATTTCATGCTCCCAGTAGGCAGTGGTAGTCAACACTCACTGCAAGAAAGACATTGAGGCCATGGAATGTGTTCAAAGGAGGGCAACAAAGCTGGTGAGGGGTCTGGAGCACAGGCCTCACGAGGAAAGGCTGAAGGAGCTGGAAATGTTCAGCCTGGAAAAGAGGAAACTCAGGGGAGACCTCATTGCTCTCTATAACTTCCTGAAGGGAGGTTGTAGTGAGCTGGGGGTCGGCCTCTTCTCTTGGGATAGGACTAGATGGAATGGCTTCAAGCTGCAGCAGGGGAGATTCAGGAAGGGCATTAGGAAATAATACTTCTCAGAAAGGGTGGTCAGGCAGTGGAATGGACTGCCCAGGGAGGTGGTGGAGTCACCAACCCTGGGGGTGTTCAAGGAATGATTGTACTGAGGGACGTGATTTAGTGGGAGCTATTGGTGATGAATGGTTGGACTGGATGATCTTCTAGGTCTTTTCCAACCTTGGTGATTCTATGATTCTATGACTCAGATACTCCCTGAGCCTTCTCAGAGTGAAGTAAAGGCAGTAAACTCACATAGCCCTAGGATGCCATGTGCCCTGGGTTCTCCCCAGCCCTGAGGCTCTGGTATGGGCCCATAGACTGAAATATTAAACTGTAAAACTGATGAACCCTACTGCTCCCCTTCAGCTTTGACTTCCCAGTCAAAAAAAAAAAAAAAAAAAAAAAAAAAAAAAAGACTTAGCACTACTCACTTTTTCTATAAAACATATTCCCAAATTGAAATGTTACACAAGTCTTTGCAATGCTCTTTACTGCATGCTTTGATTCACACCTAATCATATGTGAGACTTCTAGTTGCCAGTAAATAAACACCACATTAACATATGTTCTAATAAGTTTGTCTATAATAAAAAGTCTATTATTTCAAAGAGAAGTGAAAACATCCCCTATTTTTTCCCAATGGTTCTATTCCTCTAACTTGTTGAATATTTTAGAAAGATGTCACGGTTTGAACTAAAAATCCACCTGCGCCCGTGACAGGGGCCGTAGGCCCCGGAGGGGCCCTAGGCCGAAAGGAAAAAAAGTTAATTAGGAAAAGAAAACAGCGGCAACGATCTAAGGAGGCACACTTATTTACTAAATACTATATCGAAATACAGGATAACACAATATAATACAATATAATTGAAAATTGAGCTAACGAATCAAGCAAAATAGGAGAGAGAATGAGTCCCGTAACCGAGAGGCCTACTGTGAATCTAGGCGAACGGCTGAAGGCTCCCACACACTCCCCTGAACGCCAGAACTCGAAAGACCTCAGTCTGTTCTGCGACAGAGTTAATATAGAGTCCAGGTCCCGTGACCTATCGTGTTGTTCCCTGGGAGATGTAGTCTTCTTCTGTAAGTTGCAGATTCAGTAAAATTATTCATGCTTTATATGATGTTATGATGTGGAATACTGATAGCAAAAAATACAAAATTATTAAACCATGACATTCCACCCCTTATTCTACATCATTACATTATGTTTATACATACATACACACTCATATGTATAATTGTGAATAATCAGCAACCTTATTTTTCTCAACAATTTACATTTATTCCATACAAATCCCTAAGTTGAGAACAAAACTCTATACCTTAACCTACTATTTATTAATTTTTGAGAAAATGGCAAAACTGCCAGAAAAAGGGAATCATGTCAGCAGTAGAGGGGAAAGGCAGCACTAGTAGGGCGTCCCCCACATCAAGGTGCATTCATCCTTTCCCAGCCACCACAGCAGATTTCCTTTTGACTTATACTTCTTTCCATGTGTGCTCTACACATGCATGGCCAATGCAGGATATAGAGTCCAGATGGAAAACTTGCTTACAGAATGCCTAATTAAGGTATATAGAGAAAAGTGTTTCCTTAACATTAATCCACTCTATCTTAAGTCCTATACCTAATTGAACTATTCTGTACCTAATTGAAATATTTTCTGAGCCTCTACCTATATATCTACAAGAAAATCATTGGCTGCACTCCCCCAACATCAAATTCCCTTGTGGTACACATTGAACATTCCCATTTTTGTCCATCACCCACCATGTGCACCCAGGTCCCTGGGCAAAGACAGTACCCCGGAGAGGTTTGCCCTTTCCAGACGCTGGAAGGACCCAAACCGTCTTTCCCAACACGCTCTTTATGTGTACTACAGGAACCTTATCTCCCTCCACGGTACGTAGGGAGCTGGATTGGTTAGGACCATTACGATTACTAGATCCTCGAGTGTTGACCAACCAGGTGGCTTCTGCTAAATGGTTCTCCCAGTTTTTATACGTTCCGCCACCCATTGCTTTCAACATAGTTTTCAACAACCCATTGAATCGTTCAATCTTACCAGAAGCTGGTACATGATAGGGAATATGGTAAATCCACTCAATGCCATGATTTTTGGCCCAAGTGGTTACAAGGGAATTTTTAAAATGGGTCCCATTATCTGATTCAATTCTTTCTGGAGTGCCATGCCGCCACAGGATTTGCTTTTCCAACCCTAATATGGTGTTTCGGGCAGTAGCATGGGGTACTGCGTATGTTTCGAGCCACCCAGTGGTTGCCTCCACCATGGTGAGTACATAACGCTTACCATTGCGAGATCGTGGCAAGGTGATATAATCAACCTGCCATGCCTCTCCATATTTATACTTTTGCCATCGCCCTTCCCCCCAAAGAGGTTTCATCCTCTTGGCTTGTTTAATTATGGCGCATGTTTCACAATCATGAATAACTTGAGCAATAGCGTCCATAGTTAAGTCCACCCCTCGGTCTCTGGCCCACTTATATGTTGCATCCCTTCCTTGATGACCTGAAGTCTCATGGGCCCACCGAGCTAGGAATAATTCACCCTTGTTCTGCCAGTCCAAGTCTATTTGAGCCACCTCAATTTTGGCAGCTCGATCAACCTGATGGTTATTTTTATGTTCTTCAGTAGCCTTACTTTTAGGCACATGAGCATCTACATGGCGCACCTTTACAACAATGTTCCTTATTCGGGCAGCAATGTCTTTCCACAGTTCAGCAGCCCAAACAGGTTTACCTTTTCGTTGCCAATTATCATCCTCCCACTGTTGCAACCACCCCCATAAGGCATTTGCCACCATCCATGAATCAGTATAAAGATGAAGCATTGGCCACCTCTCCCGTTCAGCCACATCTAAAGCCAGCTGAACAGCCTTTACCTCTGCAAATTGACTTGATTCTCCTTTACCTTCAGTGGCCTCTGCAACCTGTCGTGTGGGGCTCCATACAGCAGCTTTCCATCTGCGATGCTTCCCTACAATACGACATGATCCGTCTGTGAATAGGGCAAATTTCTTTTCGTTTTCTGGTAGCTCATTGTATGGTGGTGCCTCTTTAGCACGTGATACCTCTTCTGTAGGTGGTGTTTCAATTTTTTTACTCTCAGGCCAGTCCATGATCACTTCTAGAATTCCAGGACGGCTGAGTTTTCCCATTCGAGCTCGCTGAGTAATTAATGAAATCCACTTACTCCAAGTGGCATCAGTAGCATGATGGGTGGAGGGAACCTGTCCTTTAAACATCCAGTTAATTACTGGCAAGCGAGGTGCTAGAAGAAGCTGAACCTCTGTCCCAACTACTTCAGAAGCAGCCCGAACCCCCTCATACACGGCTAAGATCTCCTTCTCAGTCGGAGTGTAGCGCTCCTCAGACCCTTTATATGCTCGACTCCAAAATCCTAGGGGTCGGCCTCGGGTCTCTCCTGAGGCTCTTTGCCACAAACTCCAGGTGGGACCTTTCTCTCCAGCAGCAGTGTAGAGGATGTTCTTCACATCCTGTCCCGTCCGTACTGGCCCCAAGGCCACGGCACGGGCTATTTCTTGTTTTATCTGCTCAAAAGCCTGCTGCTGCTCAGGACCCCATGAGAAATTATTCTTCTTCCGTGTTACCTGATAGAGAGGGCTCACTATGTGGCTGTAGTTTGGGACATGCATTCTCCAAAAGCCCACTACTCCCAGAAAAGATTGGGTCTCTGTTTTATTTGTGGGCGGAGACATAGCAGTGATTTTGTCAATCACATCTGCTGGGATGTGACGACGTCCATCTTGCCATTTTATGCCTAAGAACTGGATTTCCTGGGCAGGCCCCTTCACCTTGCTGCGCTTAATGGCAAAACCAGCTTTCAAAAGAATTTGGATTATCTGTTTCCCTTTCTTGGAAACCTCTGCTGCTGTATGGCCCCACACCACAATGTCATCAATATACTGCAAGTGCTCAGGAGCATTACCCTGTTCCAAAACAGCTTGGATCAATCCATGGCAAATTGTTGGGCTGTGCTTCCACCCCTGGGGTAAACGGTTCCAGGTATACTGAATACCTCTCCAGGTAAAAGCAAACTGTGGCCTACATTTTGCAGCCAATGGGATGGAAAAGAAGGCATTAGCAATATCAATGGTGGCATACCACCTAGCTTCTTTTGACTCCAATTCATACTGGAGTTCTAGCATGTCTGGTACAGCAGCACTTAATGGAGGTGTGACTTCATTCAGGCCACGGTAATCTACCGTCAGCCTCCATTCCCCACTGGTTTTACGCACTGGCCATATGGGGCTGTTAAAAGGCGAGTGGGTTTTGCTAATCACTCCCTGATTTTCTAATTGGCGAATTAGCTTTTGAATGGGGAGCAATGAGTCCCTATTGGTGCGGTACTGCCGTCTGTGAACCACTTTGGTGGCAATTGGTACCTCTTGGTCTTTTACCTGGAGCAACCCCACAGCAGAAGGATCATCTGACAGACCAGGTAAAGTTGACAGCTGCTTAACACCATTTGTGTTTACAGCAGCTATCCCAAAGGCCCATCGATACCCCTTGGGATCCTTGAAATATCCCATCCTAAGGTAATCGATTCCCAGTATACATGGAGCCTCTGGACCAGTCACAATAGGGTGCCTTCGCCAGTTTTTACCAGTGAGGCTTATTTCGGCCTCCAACATAGTCAATTCTTGGGAACCCCCAGTCACTCCATGGATATATATTGGTTGTGTCCCTTGGTGACTTGAGGGCATTAGGGTGCATTGTGCACCAGTGTCCACCAAGGCTTTATATTTCTGTGGTTGAGATGTGCCAGGCCACTTAATCCACACAGTCCAGTATACTCTGTTGTCCCTTTCCCCCCCCTGGCTGGGGGCAGGGCCCCTCTATTGTTTACCTCGTTGACTTGCAGCAACTGGAACTCTCCCCTTCTTGGAAGAGTTCACCTTGGTAGTTGTTTCACCTTGTAATTCTTTCACTCGTGCCTGAAGTGCAGAAGTGGATGAATTACACCACTTCTTCATGTCCTCCCCATGACTACAGAGGAAAAGCAACAAGGCAAGACGTGTAGTCTCATTGTTGATTCGAGGTGACTTATCATCGTCATTTGCTTGAATACGAGGACGTCTCTTTTTAATGGTTGAGATTTTCGATGATACAGGTCGAGAGGAACTCATGTTGTTTAGCTTCCTCAATAGGCGATTGTGGAAATCCTGGTTTCCATCATCTTGTACCACCGTGGATTCATCTACATCAGGCACATTAGCCAATTTGTCAATAATATCATTTTGTGTTCGGAGCGTCTCAAAAAAGGAACCAATGGCACACAGTCCCTGGTAAAACAAATTTAGTAGAGAAAACATTTTTTTCCTCCAATAGAGAGAAAAAAGTAAAAGAAAACAAAGCTCAGCAGTGTTTATAAAATATACCGGAGTATTGGCAGTCCGCCTGGACTTTCAAGGTCAAGCTCGCAGGTGCAGAATCGCAAACACGAGATAGCTCCTTAACAGGGAAAAAAACTCGTAGCTCTGTTAAAAGCTAAAAGAGCAACAGAAGAAAACACAGAAAAACAGCAACTCAATATTTGCCCGCATTCTCCACCAAAATCTGTCACGGTTTGAACTAAAAATCCACCTGCGCCCGTGACAGGGGCCGTAGGCCCCGGAGGGGCCCTAGGCCGAAAGGAAAAAAAGTTAATTAGGAAAAGAAAACAGCGGCAACGATCTAAGGAGGCACACTTATTTACTAAATACTATATCGAAATACAGGATAACACAATATAATACAATATAATTGAAAATTGAGCTAACGAATCAAGCAAAATAGGAGAGAGAATGAGTCCCGTAACCGAGAGGCCTACTGTGAATCTAGGCGAACGGCTGAAGGCTCCCACACACTCCCCTGAACGCCAGAACTCGAAAGACCTCAGTCTGTTCTGCGACAGAGTTAATATAGAGTCCAGGTCCCGTGACCTATCGTGTTGTTCCCTGGGAGATGTAGTCTTCTTCTGTAAGTTGCAGATTCAGTAAAATTATTCATGCTTTATATGATGTTATGATGTGGAATACTGATAGCAAAAAATACAAAATTATTAAACCATGACAAAAGAACATTTATAATTTCTTCATTTCTCATTATTAGTGATAGGAAAGGGGGGAAATAAAAAAAAATCAAAGGTTTTTGAACAGGAAGAAATCAAAACTTCTATTTTACTTTCATAGAATCAAAGAATGGTTTGGTTTGGAAGGGACCTCACAGACCATCTAGTTCCAAATCCCCTGCTCCAGGCAGGGTTGCCAGCCACTAAATCAGGCACTAGATCAACTGCCCAATTTGGGGGGAGCCTCTACAGAGAGGCAGACAATAAAAAAAAAAAATTAAAAAAATAATAAAAAGTGTAAAAGGATGCTGAATATTTCCTCACCACCACAGCTCCCCAAACCAAGACAGCATAGGCCCAGGCAGTTAACTGAAACTAGTTTAAATAGTTAATGCTCGTGCGTGGCTAAAACCAAACCGAAATACAGAGCTAGCTGCTGTGACTATAGGCACCAAAAAGCCTCCCTCGCTCTGTAGAGGACACAAGTCAGGAAGGTACGTTGTTCCTTGCTATTTCTGAGCACAAACTGACCATCCAGACTACAAAAGAGGAATGGTTGCAAACAATGAGCTTCAGTACTTAAACAACTTCCAGATTTCCAGTAAGTGCATCACAGTTAGTTACTCTGCTGAAGTAATCACAGCACACTCGGGGGGCATTATTTTGCATACTGACAACTGAGAGAATAACCTTCAGTCTAGCACTGAAAAAGAGCGAACATCACTTGGCAGCTGCTGTTTCACTCAAAAACAGGAGAATTGCTGAGGATTTCAAATATCAGTACTGCAGAGATATCCAGGCAGATTCTATTAAAAGCAATGGAAATTATCAGATAGCCACATCCTTCCTCAATAATATTTTTTCTAACTAACAATAATTTTAGATATTTAGAAAAAAATATCTAAGACCAACAGCCAAAATCGGAAAACAAATTTCTTTGGGAATCTTATTTTTGTATTTGTGATTGTTTTTCCTTTGTTAATAGTAATTAAAAATACATATTTACAAAAACAGAATACAACATTAACATACAAAGTAGTCACTGTACTGTACATAGAACTTCAACAAGACTGATCCCAACTTCTCTTTAATTGTTGACCACTATGACAGACATAACACCAAGAAGCACTGCCCACTGCATGCTACAGAAGCAGTGCATATGAAATGTGATTTGATCAGGCACCCCAAAAGCTCATGCACACTGAGTATCAGCATTGACTGAACACAACTATGAAAACATTCTTAACAAACACGCTCTGTCTTGCTGTTAATTTTGAATAAACCAAGATGGACGCTTCCTGGCTCTCTCAATGATCCGCTTGCCTTCATCTTTTCCGGTGGGCTTTTCTCCATCATAAAGGACTACAGTCTCTACAGTAGGAGCATTAAACGGTCCTCCTTCCATTTTACCTATTTCCTTCCGTATCTGTTGAGTCTCTGCTTTGACTTTTGCATAACAATAAGCACAAAGAACATGCTTCAGTTTCAAGTTTCCACATTCGGGGCAAACATCTATGTTCCTCTGGAAAAAAAAAAAAAAAAAAAAACAGTCAAAAATAGGAAATTCTGTAATTCGAGCTAAAGCAAAAAAAAAAAAAATCAAAACAAAACAAAAAAGAGCAATCACAACTACGAAGCAATAAATGAAATACTGAGGAAATTCATTTGCCTTTTCAGAACTTGTTCTTCTAACTAATAACGACAGTCGTTGGTAATGCATTTCTATATCAAATGTGGATTATTACATATTACAAAGTATTTTGAAGATTATGATGTCTTTTAAACTTGTTTATAAACAAATTCCAGAACGCTTTTTCAAGGTAGTTTTGACTACCGTAACGCTTCTCAAAGGTGAGCTTATGTATCGCCATCACCTTGACTGGTATGAGCTTGTGAGGATTCCTCCTCCTGCAGCGGTTCACCTCGATGCTACGCCTTTTCTTCGGCGCCGCCATCCACAAGACGCTGCCGAGGAAGCCCAGCCCCTCGCCGCTCCCTGCGATGCCCGCTGCCGGCTCCGGCAGACAAGTGGGGGTCTGGACGGCGGGCTCCAGCCCTGAAGGGAAACGGAACTCGTTACCGCCGGCCTTCCTTAACCGACTGAGGAGAGCAAACGCGGGTCCCGGCACCACCCCCGCCCATCTCGGCCTACCCCACAGCGGGCTCTGCACCCCGCAGGCTGCCAGCAAGCGGCCGCGCTCCAGCCGCTGCCAGAAGCGCTGGATAAGAACGCGGACTGACGGCACCATGTGCAGCAGCATAATCGCCATGCCCGCAGGAACAGCAGGAGGAAACCAGGGGCCCGCAGGCGCGCTCAGCCTTCTGGGAAAGCGAGTGCCTCGAACGCGTCACAGAGTAACAACAACGGAGATGGGGACTTGGTCTCCCAGCAGCCCTTGTGGGGAGGCGGGGAGGGGATCGCAGACTCTAACTCCCGGCATGCCTCACGGCGGGTATCCCGGCCAACCGCCCCCCTCGTGGGCTGGGCGCACGGCGGCGCTCTGCGGCGTGCTTCCCTCGGAGCCAATCAGCGCGCGAGCTGCGTCCTCGCGCCGGAAACGGGCAGGGCGATCGGGCAGTCCGTGCCTGCGCACAGAGAACTGGCGAGGATAGCTTGGGGGCCGCTTGCAAGATGGCGGAGCGAGGTTACAGCTTCTCCCTCACTACCTTCAGGTGCGTAGCACTGGGGGAGGGTGCCGCGGGCCCCGGTTCGCAGCGGGCAGGCTCGTGGGAGAAGAAGGGAACAGCGCACGGACTGCGTGAAGCGGCCGTCCGGCGCGGGGGAAGCACGAAGAGGGTACTTTGCAGAGTCATTGCATTCCCGGTGCCGGGCCTGCCAGCGCTGCTGGGCCAGGCAGAAGGGACGGGTGTGAGGGAGCAGCGAGGGCCAGGGGATACCGGCTGCGGCTGGCGAACCGGGCAGCGGCCTTCCGTCCCCTGGGGTGAGGGAGTCCGGTAGAGCTGGGGAAATAGGTGGGGATCGCACCTTCACGGCGGGGCTGCCCCCGGTGCATGGGGACAGCCTAGTTGCTGAGTATTGCGGGCGTGCTATAAGATAAGCTTTGCAGCGTGTGAGAATAAAGGGAAGCCATCAGATGAGCTTCTGATGAACTTCTACGAGTTTATTTCTCTTCCTGCCGTGCTCTCCTATGGTCTTCTGTCTTGCATAGCTTAGATGTAGGATGCGCTGAATATGCTGTTGGACTGGTAGCTGTTAAAATGTTAACCCTAATAAGCTCACTAAAGATGAATTCAGATAAAAGAAAATATATATTTTTTAAATGAAGGTGTTGTCGAGAATAATATTATGAAGATGCAAAAAGAGAAAGTTAAAGCGAGAGTCTGCTGGCTTTGGTAAAGTGGCTTCTTAATCTGAGAGTAGTGCTATGTAATATAGTGTAATTGCAAAATAGTTCACTGAAGTGATGTTGTGGTTAAGCAAATGAGGCAGTAGGAATCTTCTTAGTGTTAGAATCTTCTTAGAATTCAGCTGAATGCGCCCACTTCGCTCAAAGGAGTGAATTTTTCATTAGCTCTTTCCTAATGGAGTTCACAAAGTTTTTGTACTTTGCAAAGCACTAATACAATGAAACTGTTTGGGTTTGTATTCACATGAAAGAGATAACAATTACTAACGCTTTTCCATATTCACTTCTTCCATGTAGTGAGAATCAATTATTTTAGTTAGTGCTAGTTTTTAATTTATTTTGCTGATGTTCTGGATGTTTTGATTCTCATACAGGAAATTATTGATTTGCTGGTATTGTTAATGGTCTTTAAAGCAAGATGTGGGAATACCTGGAGCTGAAATGAGATATTTGCATCTTGTGTTGTTGGCCATATAAGTGAAAAAAAATAGCAGTGTTCTACTTCTGTCTTTAAACAGTTAGCCTCAGTGTTTCAAAATTTTTTGCAAAACATGTATAAATGCTATTTCAGTAGAAATTCATGATCCCACTGAGTGGGAAACTTGGCATTGCAATCAGATCTTAATCCTATTCAAGAAGCATCAGTTTTCATTGATGTTGCAGGCAGGTGTAAAGGTTCTGGGCTTTATCAGCCTGGCTCTTATAAAGTCTTCAGATTTGTATTTATTTATTTAGAGTATACAGATACAAGCTGTAAAGAGATTTAAAAGGAAGCTAACTGATGCATATTTGAGTTAATTGATTAATTTTAATTAGTTAACTGGAAGTTAATTGATGCATATTTGAGCATATCAGATTTACATCAAGTTTACTTCTGCCCTTTCATTTTCAGTCCTTCTGGGAAACTTGTTCAGATTGAGTATGCTTTGGCTGCAGTGGCTGCAGGAGCTCCATCAGTTGGGATTAAAGGTTTGTTCATATCATAACTACAGTAGTGAATGACTGAGTGCCATAAGGAAGATGGGAAAGATAGAGCTCCATTTGTGAAGAAAGTTGCTAGGGTACTTTCGGAGACACAACCAGTAGAAACAAACACCTTTGCTTCAGAGTGCTATTGTTACTTAAGAAAATAAGTCTAGATATGTTTCTATGTAAAGAAATAGTTATTTCAACTGCTTAATTATTAATATATACTTAAGAATATATAAAATGTGATTATGAGAACTGTATTGTTATTTAAATTGGGAAACCTTATGTTGGGTGGATTCATCAAAGTGTCTCTTTAACATGATTCTAAACTTGAAGAGATTTTTAAAAATGGAGGAGCAGACTCCTTTATTCCTACACATCTGTTCTGTATTTCAACTGCTTTCTATAAGTGTAGTTCAATATAACTTTTTTTTTTTTTTTCCTAGCTGCAAATGGAGTGGTGTTAGCAACGGAAAAGAAGCAGAAATCCATTCTATATGATGAGAGGAGTGTTCATAAAGTAGAACCAATTACCAAACATATAGGTTTAGTGTATAGTGGTATGGGACCAGATTACAGGTATTTCAAAATATATATGCTTGGTCATCATTTAGATACATTTTTCTGTACGTATAGCTTAATAGTATGTTGGGTTACACTGTATATGAGATCTTTCTCTATAAGATTTTTTATAATATTATTTACCAAGGTAATTAATAAATCTCAAAAATGAGTGTGAGATAAAGAGCAATGAATTCAGTCTTAGTTTCTGTTTTTCAAAGTACTCCAGGGAGCACTGTGTTGGTATCTCAGTAGAATAAAACTCAGTATAATCTTACGTTTTCATGCATTCTGTTTGTCAGAAGCCTAATTCCTTTGAATAGTAATTTTGAAGAATTTTTGGCTAAAATCGTAACAAATAGTTTGATTTCTAATACAATAATTTTGTCTCTGTTTTTAGAGTACTTGTACACAGAGCACGGAAGCTGGCCCAGCAGTATTTCTTGGTTTATCATGAGCCTATTCCAACAGCTCAACTAGTACAAAGAATTGCTTCTGTGATGCAGGAATATACGCAGTCTGGGTATGTGGTTTTCCAAAGTTTGCAGGTAGTTAGAACAGTAAAGTATGACAACTACCTGGTGATTAATTTTTAATGTCAAAAACGCAGATATTTTTCACTGGAAAATGATCATAGAAAGTGGGTGAGTAGGAGGACCAATAGCTGCAGTGGGTGAGATAGTTGTTATATCTTGAATTGGTTGACTAGTCATGATAACAGCTCTGTGCTGGTGGGAGGCCTTTGGGGAAATTTGATGCATCCGCAGTAAAGCAGCTTTGGTGTTCATTCAATACATTTATGAATTTAGCATGCCTGCTCTGAGTTGGTTTTTTTTTGTTTGTGTGGTGTTTTTTTATTTTTACGTAGAGGTGTTCGTCCATTTGGTGTATCACTGCTAATATGTGGCTGGAATGAGGGGCGGCCCTACTTATTTCAGTCAGATCCATCTGTAAGTATCTTACACTTGTAAATTCAACTGCTTCTGTAAAATATCTAAAATTTCGTATGTGCTTGTGAAATACTTTTTGTGGTTTGAAGGCTAGAAGTAAAGATTCCTTAACCAGAATTCAGAAGTCAGAATGATTCATGCTGGGAATGTGCCTGGAGTTTTGGCTGTTGTGCCAAAGGAAGTTTAGGAAGTGGGTGACACCTGCTTGCTTATTCTGTGCCTCCATATTTATGCATGACTGCATGAGGAATGGCAACAGTTTTTGAAGGACATCACCACCCTTTTTCATCTCTTCCTACCTGCTTGGTAGTAACAGCAACAGTCATTCTGGCATTCTGCATCAGGTACCAAGAAAAAGTATTTGACCTCAAATATGCAGTTCAAATAGTTATTCTCTAAGCTGTAGCAAAATTAGGCCAAAGTCTGTTCCACTGTGAAATGTGATGCAAATATTTTCAGATTTAGTGGCAGTGGTTAGTTTATGTGAGTTTATTTGCTGTGTTACAACAGTGTCTTTACTAAAAATTACCTGTTGATTTCCATGTAAGTTACCAGACTTTTCATCATATTAAAATATCTGTTACTCTCATGATCTTCAATAAGTTTCAGAAGTGTGAGTCACTGCCCGATGGTCAAATGTAAAAAACAAAATACAATGCCTTGTGTAAGGCATCTTGATTGAGCTATAGATAGGGTGTGATTATCTTTATGCCACAGGAAAGAACAGGCCCAATGGCTAAATACCTTGGTAGTAGCTAAGATAAATCAGATGGCTGTTGTGTATCAAGTCTTTTGAAATGCATATATACACATGTATTTATTTGTGTATGTGCATAAACACACATACATATACCTATAAATATATATATACATTTATTTATATATGAGATGAGCCTCGTGAAAGAACTGACTGTTCATTCTCAAGGATAGAGTTTCTGTTCAAGGAATCCCAAATCAAACTATGATAACAACTTACTAAATCTATTTTTCAAAGTATTGGCAGTTCTAATTTATCAGCAAGGCCCAATAAGAGTGTTTTATATGTTTCCATAGCAAATGTTTTCACATCAAATTAGTGTGAATATAACCCAAAATAACCTCACATGTTTGCATAACATTCAGAATTTTTCTAATGGCTTCTGTACCTGTTACCAAACAACTGGATATGTAATGTTTGACTGAATTAGAAAAAACAATAGATTGTTGTTTTTACAGGGAGCTTATTTTGCTTGGAAAGCAACAGCAATGGGAAAAAATTACGTCAATGGAAAAACATTTCTTGAGAAAAGGTATGTGTATTTTTATAATGTCTAAAAGAATACTATCTCTTTTTCCAGGCTTCAGATAAAAAACTCAGGAAAATATAAATATATATACTTTTGAGTTAATGGTACAAAGATTTCAAATGCTTATGACACGATGTTTCTAATTACCATGTTAACATGTTAAACTTTTGTGTATATGATTAATTAATCCAGTACAATAAGCAGTGTGTTTATATATTTGCAAAAGCATTGTTCTACACAGTATCAGCAGCATTAGTGATTTCTTTAAATAATGATAACTGTTTTGAATATTAATATAGCAGTTCATACAACTACTTGGAGACTTGAATACTGTTTGAGTTTGTAGAAGTTCTAGACTTAGTAGGATTCAGAAAGATTGTACTGTGCTGAAATATGTGATCTTTTTACAGATACAATGAAGATTTGGAGCTTGAAGATGCCATTCATACAGCTATCTTAACATTAAAGGTTAGGAAAACATGTAAAGAATATGCATCTTACTCTTGCAATATCATTGAAATGATTCACTGAACTATATTTTCTTTAATAGGAGAGCTTTGAAGGGCAAATGACAGAAGACAACATTGAAGTTGGCATATGTAATGAAGCCGGTTTTAGGAGGCTAACTCCAACTGAGGTTAAGGACTACTTGGCTGCAATAGCCTAGTAGAAACCAAGTAAGACTGTGAGAATTCACACTAAGGTCTTTTTAATTTTGGCTCCTTCAATGTTTTTCTTTGCAGTTTTTGCATACTTATTTCTACATGGTTTGACAGATTTTTTAAATGTCATGGGTGAAAATGCAGCAGTCCTGATGTTGTAATAAATTGAATCTTAATACAGATTACTCTTCCCCTTGGTACATGGAAAGTTTGTACACCAAATACTGTACGAAATGTAAAGTTATACTGAACACATAAAAAGGCAAAATAATAAAGGTTGAAGGCCTCTGTTTTGCGGGAAAGTGTGTGCGTCTTTTTGTTTGTCTCTAGGAAGCTGAGATTTTGGTATCTTCATTGTTGAGGAAAATTTTTTCCACGTTAGCCATTGTGAACTTCTAAACTCTGTGCATACAAGAGCATTTTTTCACTTTGGAATTTAGTGTAATTATTAAGTAACTTCCTAAAATGGGTTGCTCTGGTGTAAAACATACTTCCATAGGCGTGTAGAACAGTCTTCGATTTGGGGGATGAACTGTGATTTACTCAAACAGCTCTGCTTCTGAGTGTCTACAATTGTCTCAGTCTTCGCATCTTAAGAGTTTGTTTTTTGTTAGTCATTTGACTTCTATGATCCTAGAAATTGAAATTCTTCAATCCTGTAATGCTGTTAGGAATAACAGAAACAATTGCTATAGATCAAAACCTAAATGCATTTACCAGTACTTTTAAAAATCAATGGGATGTGGAAAGCAAAATGAGAACATTAGTGTGCCCCGGTGGCGCAGTGGTTAAAGACGCCACCTTGCAACACTGGGGCCCGGGGTTCGAATCCCCCCTGTGGCGCAAGTGGTAGAAATGCTGCTCTGCTACACAGAGGCTCGAATCCCGGGGGCTGGACTCGATGATCTCTAAGGTCCCTTCCAACCTGCACGAAACTATGAAACTATGAAACTATGAAACATGTAATGTAATTACTTTATTCCTTGAATAATGCTGAAGTACTTTTCAACTTGCAAGATGGAATGGTAACGAAAAGATCACTAAATTTATGCATTGCTACTTTTAAACATGCAGAACTAGATACTTGAACATTATGGTGGGTATATGTACCATTAGTTTCTTCTGGTTCTTTCTTAAGTGTGTAGTGTCTGTAGGGTTATGTAGAAACAAACTGCACAAAAGAAAGAGGCTTAAATATACTTTTTTTAAAGTAGAAGTCTTTTAAAGTTACTGATAATGAAATGGAAACTACAATAGTTGGATCAGTCTGCTTGTATATTAGTAAAGTTAGCAGCCAGACAGGTCAAATGTTAACCATCCATAACCAATGAAGAAAATAAAAAGTCTAAAAAAAGTGACATACAAACTAACTGATCTTTTCTATGTCTGTTTTCTAATGTTTTATGTTATCATTAGGCGAATAAGAATTTAGGCAAATAAGAATTTAGGCAAATAACAATTCAGTGATTCTGTGAATTTCTGAAACACACCATAAATTTTTATTTCATAATATCAAAAATAAAAATTTATGTTCAGATGGTTCTTTAAGATTTGTCCAGATCACTTTGTATTTTTCACACAAAACTAATTCATGTTCTGATTCTTAGCGAAAACTGAGCAACAAGGAAGTGTATCCAGAGACTATATTACTAGATTTTAATTTGTGCTCCCAGAATCATCATTCAGAAAAACTGAACTCTACCATAATATTTACATGCATCCAATCTGTTTTTAATGTTATATAGATAAGGGAATTTTGTATGCAAAAGAAGAAGAAAAAAAAAAAAAAAAAAAAAAAGCAGGTAGGTATTTAAGAAAATAGTTAGCATGAATGGCAGTAGGTTAGTTGCATCCTCTACTAGAAAGAGTTGATTAGAGAAGAGCACCCTGTGAAATGTAATCAAAACCAAAGTACTTCAATCGCAAGATAGTAATAGTAAAGCAAAGGAAAAATGTTTCAAGGTGTTCATGCTTTTTGGGTGGGTTGTTTTTCTTTGTGTGTGTGTATTGCTTTAAGTTAACAGCTTTCCTCTGTGTAGAAAATTGCTCATTTTATAGGTGATGAAGAAATGTGAAAGTTCATGCATTCCATTTTTCTTCTGGTTTAATGATGTAGTAACTTCTGTGTCAGAGAATATGGGGACTTCAAATAAAACAAGTACAATTTAAAACAGGTCAAACTGAGGCTTTATTAACTGCAATGATAGCAAGAGGACATTTAGACAGCATCTCCCCCTCTTTTTTGAGTGACTGTAAAGACAGGTCCTATGTAGTGTTTCTGGAAAGGGAAAAAGAAAAAAAGGCAGGAGGAAAAAAGTCATTCTGGTGTTAGCAAAGCCAGCTGTCCAGCCTTGAGCTGGATGGACTGCAGACAATCATTTATAATTGTGCCTATCTCTTGAGAGGGATGGAGCCAAGTAGTTTCTGTAGCTCTGAATTGTCCCGTGTTCATCCCTGACTGTCTGCAGCTGGGCCAAATGCCGAGGCAGCGACAAGAGATCGCATGGCAAATGGCGTTTTATTCAAGTTTACACATCCTTATATACCCTTGGCACAGAGCCTTCTAGAGAGTAGGCATGGCTTATCACGCCCATATGCTTGCGTCACGTATATTAACTAGGGAGGTGGAACCTTTCCTGTAACAACCCAAAGCCCCGCCTTTCACCTAATACACTACAAGCTTCTTAACTCATAGCTCCGAGAAAGAATAATTGAATGTGTACCAGCACGGAAAGGTGGCTTGTGGTGGAGCCTGGAGGAGCAGTGTGCCCCGTATAACCTTTGCTCTGAGGTGGGGAGTCAGGATAGTCCCACACTGCCAGTTATTAGCTGAATGTTTTATTCAGGATAAACTTCGTAACCAGATCTTTCAAATATTATTGATTTTGACACCA
Source organism: Coturnix japonica (assembly GCF_054131305.1). Lineage (NCBI taxonomy): Eukaryota > Metazoa > Chordata > Aves > Galliformes > Phasianidae > Coturnix > Coturnix japonica. The sequence goes on from NC_140664.1 coordinate 59,501,247, forward strand.
AATGTGCATTGTATAGGAAGTACTGTGTGCTGAGTAATGAAAATGATGACTTTCTGGTAATTGGTGTGGATGTTATTTGTATTTTTTGCCCAGTCCTGAAAACAAGAATCAAGAAAAAAAGGGACCCTTCATGAAGATTAAGCATCCTAGGCCTTGGGGAATATCAGAAGAATAGGACTAGTGGGACATGTTGACATTGCTAACACAGCTGGGATAGCACAGCTGAGTCTATAGTTAAGACAATACAGCTAGAAGGGAAAGGTAGCCAAAGAAATTGATTTTGACTGATTGAGTAGAGGAGCTGGGTCAAAGTAACCTGAGGAATACTTCTGACTTCATCCTGTGGGAATCAAATGTTGTTTCTGCATTTAGAATAAGATAAGAATATTTTATTTCAAGGTCTCATTATATAAGTGAAGCAGTTTGTAGTTATTAGGTAGAAGTTATTATGTACAAAGACTGCAGCTCCTGTCTGTCCAGCTGTCTGAAATAGAACTAACAATATGCCTGTATAAACTAGCAACAATGTATGTTTTAGTGTTTTGTTGTACGCATTGTAAAAATATACAAGTCGTGACATACCTTAGGATGTGCCTGAAGAGATATCGGGAAGGACTGGAATCACCCCCTCCCCGGGCTCTTTGTTTAACAAAGGCCTCTAGGACAGAATGGAAGAAGCTTTGAAGCCAATCAACATATCAGTACGATAAGAGTACCGAGACATCTTGGAGACAGAAACAGCAGGATGGCGACTGACAAGATAGCAAGTGAACTAACAAATTTAACAAATGCAAACCTCGGGTAAAATTGTAATACCCAACCAAAGGGGAGAGGGGAGGGGAAAACATCTGGGAGAAAAGGTATAAAAACTGTAACATCATGTCCATAAGTGCGCTTCTGCCATCAGGGCGCCCGCCATTGCAATCGCGAATAAAAACTGCTTTTTATCAGAGATACCGTCCTGACCAAAATTTATTGAGGATATTTCCAACAATTTGGGGGCTCGTCCGGGATTCATTATCGCTTCTTGGGGTGTCCCCCACTGCACTGGACAGGATAAGTGCACTCCGCTGATTTTAGCGGTCCTGTCTGGGTGGTGAGGTGACTTCTCAGGACAGCCGATGGGAAACCGAGATTGTTACATAAAGGACGGACTCTGTGAAAGCCAAGGGGCTAGGCTGGCACAGGTGTTAACCCTTGCAGACCCGGAAAAATTCGTGCACGGATCAAGGTAAGGGAATTTAATTCTTATCTTGGGTTGAGACTCTTGAGTGTGTGTGGCTGAGACGCACTTCTAGTGCGAAGTGAGTGCGGAGTCCCAATCCGCGGTTCCGTTGTCCCGCGAGGGGCACGGCCGGAGACGGACGAAGCGGCTGCGGTGCTGAAAGCGAGAGTCTCGGGAGGGAGCTGTTGGTGTACGGTACCCTGCGCACTTGACGAAGTGCCAGCAGTACACCCCTATTTAATCCCAGAGACGGAGCGGGTGCTCCCGAGGGATTGGGCCCAAAAATCCGAGAATCGGAGTGACATGTGAGCTGGGTAGTTCACAGTAGCACTCCGGAGGGATGGGTAATAGGAGCTCCGTATAACAGGGTAAAAGGGTCCCTAACACTGTGCCCAAAGATAGCCCCTTGGGAAAGATACTACAGAATTGAAAAAAAAAAAATGATCCCAAAACCATGGACAAGGATAGGGAAAAGATGTTTAAAATATTGTGCACAGATGTGGCCTAGAGAGCCACTACAGGGAAAATCAATATTTTGGCCAAAATATGGATCTGATAAAGGTTGGGTCTGTCAGATCTTGAATTTATGTGTAAAGAACAAAACCCCTTTTCAAAGAAAGAATCAGAATATGCTGCCTGCGGGGCGAGTGCGGAGTCCCGACCCGCGGTTCCGTCCTCCCACGAGGGAAACGGCCGGGGACGGACGATGCGAAAGGCCTCTATGTTCTACATGTTACGATGTTTTTGTATTTGTTACGTTGTTTTTGTCTTATTAATTGTTGTTAGTATTGTGGCAATTGTAACACACATATTAGTGAAGTGCATATGGAGTCGGGTGGGGGAAAAAGCCCACAAAAGGCAAACCACAATTAGTATCGAGAACCTGTTGCTTTTGTTGTAGAAAATACCGCGGTTTAAATGTGATAATGATCCAGATTAGAGAAACAATAGGGTTGTGTTACCTCCGCTTTAACATGTTAACTTTACGAAATTTGTTTTTGAACCATTGTTCCCCCTCCTCGTGTGTGTATGAACATAAGGGAAAGAGATACCTTAGAAAATCTCTTAGGATGTATATTGGCATGTTGGAGGGATATTGCTGGGGAACCGGGAGGGACTCTAAGCAAGAACACCCTCATCAAATAATGTAATAATTGGTGGTTAGTGTCTAAGTTGGGGGACGGGTTAAAATGATTCCAAGACCGGGAAAAAGGATAGGGATAAAGATGAAATTGGGAATCAAGAAAAAAAAAAAAAAAATGAAATGTGGCCATAAAGATAAGGGTGGAACAGCCCAAGGAATTGAATGATATGGATTGCTAAGGGAAAGTTAAATGGTATTAAGGATGTTTGTGGAAACTGAAAAATTGTACTGTTTGATATGTGGGTTTTGAAGGGAATGGGACAAACTGCTTTGATGGTATAAGGAAGTGTAATTGCTATTGGTATACAGAAGTATAATTGAGGGTGTGTCAAAGTGTAACTGAAGGTACAAATAGCGAAATCGTGTACAAAGGAAAAAGGGTTAAAGAGAAAGTGAGTTTATCTGTGCTGGTATGAGAGCAACCCCCTGTATTGTTTCCCCCCCCTTTGCAAGAACTCTTGGAGTGAGAGAGAGCCGGGTACAGAAACTGTTGCTGTAAACAGCAAAAGGGGGAGGTGGGGAGGAGGGGGCAATGGAAGTGAGAATAGCCTTCATGTGCAGAGATGTAGGAAACCTGAAATCCCAGTGTTAGCACTGGACACCTCTGGAGAGAAGGAGATGAAACTGAAGTAGGATGTTAGTAGTTTATGTAATGATGAGAGTTTGGAAAGTGAGAGTTTGGGACAGACACAGGCTGGAGGAGGAAGGACTGGCAAGGTATAACAGGGATGTCAAGACTGAAAAGAGGTTGACGATATGAAAACAGAACAAAACTGATTGACAAACAGATAGTAAGGGAATTGGTGATAATAACAGCTGTTACTGTTGTGGTGCCAGAATAGGGCCGTAGGACCCAGAGATCCCCTCAGAGAGAGGTGGGGGGAGTGGGGGCTTGAAGTGCCCAGGGAGGGCTCCGCCCCACCGGAAGGAAAGCAGTGTGCAAACTGCAACGGGAAATTGCACCTAGGGAAGCAGGATAAAGAGATTTATTTTCTGGTGGATATGGGTGCTTCTTACTACTCATAGATGGTTTTGTAACAGTAATAGAAGCTACTGCCCAACAAGAAAAGGTTTACGGTTTTTTTTTGGATTAATTAAATATAAACTAAGTAGGAATACAGAAATTCTTGTACCTGACAGGTAACAAGCAACCTTGCCAGGTTGCTCTGGCAAGAAATTTAATAAAACTGGAGCTAAGGGTCCAACAATATTGACTGATTAAAAACTGTAAGTCTGACTTTAGCACAAATGGGGAAAAACAATGTTGTACCCCAGGAGTCACAGCAATATCAAATATGATGCACTTAGGGGTGTGGGCATCAGGGCCACACATGAAGCCCTGAATAGAAGTTAAAAGCAAGAGATTGCCCAGTCAGGGTAAAGCGGTGCCCTATAAGGATATGTAACTGTAGAAGGATAGAAGAAATAATAGATAACTTTTTGGAGTTTGGACTCCAATTTTGCAAAATTTTCTGATAGAAAGTACAATTGTTTGGTACAAGACTTGAGGGCAAGTAATAGAATTGTTGAATGCATACACTCAGTGGTGGCAAATCCATGCACTTTATTAACCCAGTTAAGGAATAAATAGGTGGTGTTTACTTTCTGGATTTGAAGGATGTTTCTTCTGCCTGCTTTGGCCAATACGGGGAGAAGAGACTCAGTTAACCAGGACAGTGTTACCCAGGGTTGTGAGAACAGCTTAATGATTTTTGAGAACTGGTCAGCTCTGAGCCTGAGATCTGGGATCCTCCATCCCAGGGTGGAACTTTACTGCAGCACGTGGATGCCACGGCAACAAAAGAGAACTGTATAATGGACTGTGAGTTTGCTGAGTTTCTTGGTTTACAGAAAAGCACAAATAACTCTAACAGCAAGTGACATATTTGGGAGATTACAGCTGGACTTTGGACCTTAAGGACTGCCAGGAAAGAAGCCATCTGCCAAACCCCTGAGCCACAAACTGCCAAGGAGCTCCATACGTTCCCAGGAATGACAGGATGATGCTGACTGTGGATACACAGCTATGGACTGATCGTAAAGCTCCAAACAACTTGATAAAGTGAGTAAGGGATGGCCAGGGTGCCTGAGGGCGGTGGCTGCACTGGTGCTCAATATTCTAGAAGCCTGTAAATCTACATTGGGCCAAAATATATCACTTTTAATATCTCATGCAGTGTTTATTGTATTGGAGGCAAAAGGGGGACATTGGATCTCACCCCAAAGATTCCCAAAAATACCAGGCCATCCTGATAGAGCAGGATGATGTAGAAATGATTGTAACTAATATTGTCAACCCAGTATCTTTCCTTAGCGGAACTCCTGAGAACCAGTATCTCCTGACTGCTTTGAAACAACTGAAGCTGCACATTGCAGCTGGTCAGTTGGACCTGAAGAACAAGCCCTTAGAAGATGCAAAAGATGCCTGCTTTACCAACAGCTACAAGGGGACTGTAAGGCAGGTTATGCAATAACTGCTACTGACCAGGACCCAGGGACTATTTTTCAAGTTCACCCATTCCAAGCCGGGGACTGGATCCTGATCCAGATGGAGAAGGAGACAAAGCTGCAGCCTGACTGGGAAGGACCATTCCAAGTACTTCTAATGACTGAAACAGCTGTGAGGACAGACGAGAAAGGATGGACTCACTACACACTGGTAAAGGCATCCACTAGCCCTGAGGTGTGGGAACTGTTGCCACAGAAAAACCTTTAAAAGATAAGAATTAGAAGGAAATCATGAAAAGTTTTTTTTTTATATGCATATATTTTTAATTATTATTTTAACTAACCTTTAACTTTTCCTCAAATAGGTGAATAAATTATATACGTAAGTGGGAGAATATTATAACCTATATAGAACTAATGCTCAGAAAAAGTTTTCCATGTTGTAACAAAAAGTTTTTACTGCTGTAACAGAGTGTATCCCATTCGTTATCCTGATATATATATTCGTTATCCTGTTCTGGAAAATGTAAAATTTGGCAATAATGCAGGGGAGGGACCAACTGGTAGTTTTTGATATGAATAAGGGACTCTCTTGTAGTGTATGGAATGATGTATGGTGGGCAACTACCTATTGAGGCTGGACATATACGCCTGGAATATTTGATACTTCATGAGCACGTAAGGGAGCTGTCCAGCCAGACTGCAAACCGTTGCAGTGTAACCCGGTAAAAATAACAATTAACAAGACTGATAGCATTATTAATACCACTTTTGGTCTTGGGGTAGATATGCATGGAAAGGATTCAACAGCGAGATTCCAGATAGCTGTGTGGGATACATTGTGAAAATATCCAAATTGTCCAGGATAGGGAAGAGCTTAAAAAGGGGGTTAGAAAATCTTCCTAAAAACCCTGCAATTGTGACAGCTAAGGAGATAAAAGATCTTAGATAAACATTTGAAATCAAAACAGGATATGGGGACAGTAATGCCTGGGTAGAATGGATTAAGTATACTGTCCAGAGTCTCAACCATAGCAATTGCTATGCTTGTGCATCCGGATGGCTCATAGCTCAGGTGGTGCCCATTCTGCTGGGATGGACCAAGGAACCAAAGGGAATGCGATGCATGATTGCCTTGTACCAAGAGAAAACTGCCTGGGGAAACAGAGACTGCAGATCTCTCTCCCTCTTGTCTCCTCCAATGCCTGATACAGATGTCAAGATCCCTCCTGCAATCTCTACAGCGGTAGGTAACCATACAGCTTGCCTCTCACGGTAGGGTGTGAAGGCTACCAGGCCTATGGGAAACTTTTCCTTGTGCAGTGAGGTCTTGAATGTTATGGAGGATTCAGCAGGAAATTATTCAAGACTGGGAATCTCCAGGGCAGATCTCTGGTGGTACTGTGGGGGAAAGGTTTTATGGTCCACCCTACCATCTAACTGGGGAGGCACCTGTGCACTTGTTCAATTAGTTATAGCATTCACCCTGGCATTTGAAAAAGGAATATGAAAAATTCTGGAAGAACCAAAAGGAGTTTAGGGGTATCATTTGATGATGCAATATATATATAGATTCAATTGAGGTACCTAGAGGTGTCCCTGATAAACTTAAGGCAAGAAATCAAAATGCTGCAGGATTTGAGTTACTGTTTTGGTGGGTGACTATCAACAAGAATGTAGACTGGATTAACTACATCTATTATAATTAACCGCGATTTATAAATGATACAAAAGGTGCAATTAAGGGAATTGCAGAACAGCTAGATGCCACGAGTAGGATGGCCTGGGAAAATTGGATTGCTCTAGATATGATGCTAGCTGAAAAGTTGTGTGTGTGTGTGCAATGTTGGGAACCCACTGTTGTACCTTCATCGCAATAACACAGATCCAGACGGCACAATAATTCATGCATTGCAGGGACTTACTACCCTTGCGAATGGATTGGCAGAAAATTCAGGAACAGATACCTCTATCACTAGATGGATGGACTTGTGGTTTGGTAAATGGAAAGGGATGATTGTTTCTATATTTACTTCTTTGATAATAGTAGCAAGAGTCCTGGTGGCCATAGGATGCTGTATTATCCCCTGTGTAAGGGGCCTGGTACAGAGATCAATTGAGACAGCATAATTAAAACAAACACCAGTGAAACGACCACCATACTCAGATAAAATGATAATATTAAAGGAGATGGGTAATGAAAATAATGATATTAGAGGAGATGGGGAATGACGGAAGTGATGAAGAGTTCTATAAGATAATACCTTAAAGAAAAAGCAAAGCTTGCAGAAATCAACAGTGTATAAAGAAGAAAAGGGGGGATTGTGGGAATCAAATGTTGTTTCTGCATTTAGAATAAGATAAGAATATTTTATTTCAAGGTCTCATTATATAAGTGAAGCAGTTTGTAGTTATTAGGTAGAAGTTATTATGTACAAAGACTGCAGCTCCTGTCTGTCCAGCTGTCTGAAATAGAACTAACAATATGCCTGTATAAACTAGCAACAATGTATGTTTTAGTGTTTTGTTGTACGCATTGTAAAAATATACAAGTCGTGACATACCTTAGGATGTGCCTGAAGAGATATCGGGAAGGACTGGAATCACCCCCTCCCCGGGCTCTTTGTTTAACAAAGGCCTCTAGGACAGAATGGAAGAAGCTTTGAAGCCAATCAACATATCAGTACGATAAGAGTACCGAGACATCTTGGAGACAGAAACAGCAGGATGGCGACTGACAAGATAGCAAGTGAACTAACAAATTTAACAAATGCAAACCTCGGGTAAAATTGTAATACCCAACCAAAGGGGAGATGGGAGGGGAAAACATCTGGGAGAAAAGGTATAAAAACTGTAACATCATGTCCATAAGTGCGCTTCTGCCATCAGGGCGCCCGCCATTGCAATCGCGAATAAAAACTGCTTTTTATCAGAGATACCGTCCTGACCAAAATTTATTGAGGATATTTCCAACAATCCCAACGACCACCGGAGCGAGACCCCCACTACGGACTGCGCACGCGTCAGTAAGAGGGACAGCATGTAAATGAGCTTCCAGATAAACAATGAATATGTTAATGATTTCTTGGAAATTTTATGAATATGTATGCACATGCTCTATAACTTTGTAACGCTCCTGCCTTTCAGTGCACATGATAGGAGGAGTGATCCCCCATGTGCCCAGCACTGAATAAACACATACCTGCTTTATAACCTATCTCTGGTTATAGAGTCTGATTCCGCACGTCAGTCCCCCCTGTTACATTAGGAGGACAACATATGATTTGATTATTATCAAAGTATGGCGCTATTTTCTCTTGAGAACAAATATAAGTACTCATAGAAAAAGATGAGAACATTATCACTAGGCTATCATAGCACCATGTATTAGTACAGTCTCCTTTTATGGCAAACATCTCTTCAAAATGATGAGTCCCAAGTTTTCTGTGAGAGGGCTTTCCTTAGTTTTACTCTGAGGTATGATTTGAGAGCTCGAGTTATTTCTGTGGTACTCATTTCTCCTTGCTTCACATAAAATGGGTAGTGTGGGTTTAACAGTTTATTGTCAGTAGTGGTTGTTCTGATAAGCCACTGTTTGTAGTTGAGAATGATGGTTTAGGCTCAAGTCTGAAAGTTCTCTTAACAGCCACATTCCCAACAGGGAATCAGAGTTCATTGGATTTGAGGTACGTTGAAAGAACAGGCTTAGTATTTTGAATTCAGGTTTTATTTATACTGTTTGTTTCTTTTAGTGGTAGGTGTATAAATGTCAGTATTACACTGTTCTAATGAGGAGGATGGTTTTTCTGCTGTTTTAATTGCTTAATCCTTGACACTAAGATCATTGTCATACTCAGATAACCGCTGTTTTAGAATAGTACACTAAATTTTATCTGGTGTTTAAAGAGAACCTTAAAATACAGGAAATTAATTTACATCTTTTTCCATTCCCAATCCCTGGAGTTTAAGAAACAGTAATTTTAATTTGGAGATATATTTCTCAGGAAATAACATCAATTGATGTTATCAATGAGTGCAATAGAGCAGCAACAATTGTGTTTATTTTCGTAAATTGCATTATATTAGCTTAGTTTATATTCTGTAAAACTTAACGCATAGAGAGATGTTAAGGGGAACAGACTGGACAAAATTTTGGAGCACCCCTTCCTTCCCCGAGCACAACACCAGGCCGGGGCACGGCAAGCGGCTGCTGCTTTGTCCCCGCCCGGCGGCCCGGGGGAGGCGCGTTGGGCCGAGTTCGCCCGCAGCACCGCCCGGGGGTAAGGCCGTACCGCCGTCGCGAGTGCACTGCCGGCTGACGACGGGGAGGTAGAAGGAGAGCCCGGAGCGGCGCTGCCAGGGTGGTGAGCGGGGATGGGGTTGGGCGAGTTTTCGCAGCGGCCGAGAGTAGAGAGGAGCAGGGGCCGTGTCCTGAGAGCATCTAGGCCGTGCCATGGAGGGCTTGCTCGCTGAGGGCTGCGGGGTCCCGATGTACGCAGAGAGGCCGGGAGCAGACGCCGAGGACGCCTTGCCCGTACTCAAAATGGCGGCACTCACGTGATGGCGGTGTAAGGTAGAGAAGCTGGGTTAAAGGCTGCGTTGCGAGCGGCGTGGAAGATTGCCCCCAACAGGTGGGAGTGGGGGCGGCCTGGGGGCTGCGGGCAGCAGTTGTGCTAAGGGGGGATTTTTCTTTTTCATATGAGAATAATCTTCCTGCTGAAAGTATATAATGGACTGCTGTTACTGTACTACCCACAGAACATCAGCTGTTGTAGGATGTGACGTGGCACTGCCAGGCTCAGCACTCTGCCTGCCCTCAGAGATGGTTCATGGTTTCTGAGCTCGTATGTGGCGCTGCACATGGGAGAGACCTCCGCTCAGTGCTGTGGCTGTTTGAAGGTCTTAAAGGTTTTCCTCCTCCGTAGTACTTGGGTGAGGGTTTTAGATGCAGCAGCTTGCAAACGCTCTGCAGAGCCATGTGCGGTTGTGAAAGCACAAGCTGGAGGTTGTGGGAGGTAGATGTACCTTCACAAAGGCACTGAAGCATTGCTGTAGAAGTGTGTTTCTTGGTCTGACTGAGGAACCTTGAAGGTGCAATTTTGGAATGCTAGGAGGAGGAACGCTCTGCACTAATACCTCTCAGGAAGATGCCAAAGAAAAAGCAGTGCCTTGTAGTGCCCACAAGCTCTAGCTGCACAGAATGGCTGCGGAGGGCAAGATATGGTCAAGGCAAAAATCGCAGAAGGCATGAGCTATATTTGATTTCTGTGGCGTAGAGCCAAAAGTGAGTCAGAGTTCTGCTGTCCTGGCACTATTAGGAGGAAGGTTCACTTTGGGCAGTGAAGGGACTAATACTTGAGCCTGCCTGGTTGGGATTTTGAGAGGAAAGAACAAACTTTGTTGGCATCTTCTGACCCTAAAGAGAGTGGAATGGTTGACAAGAAAAGAAAGATTTTGGTTATGTTAAGAATTTACTGAGCCAGTAAGTGTTAATAATAACTGTGTTTGAGTCGTGCATAATGAAGTCCGGTTCCAGAGTAGTAATGGCAGAGTCTTTGTAGGACTGAGGCTGTATCACTTTTCATATTTTTGACTGAAGCTATATTTGTTTCGCCTTTTGATCCTACTTTTCTTCAGAGTGCAGTTCAGATAAAAATCACAGGGACATCTGTTTATAGTTCGGAGTGAAAATGTATGAATTTCACTCTCCATAGTGGCAATTTACTGAGTGTCTTTAAAAATCGTATTTTTGACGTGGTGCTTAATTCTATGTTTTTCAAATCATTCAGTTAAGCAATTCCTATTGTTATGTTCAGGGAGACATACTAAGTAGTGTAGATGTGTAGATGAAGGAATATGTGAATGAAAAGATGCACAGTCTTGCAAGGTGTCTGTGGAGACTTGAAGGCTGTTCTTCCTTGCTGAGAGCTGAGATCTTAGGCTTTAGGTTGTGCCCTCAAAGGTGAAGACTTTGGTGCTTGTGCTGAGGTTCCTGGTGCTTGTGCTTTACTGTATAGGTTCCACTAAATCTACTACAGAGTTCCAGTGTGTAGTGTTGCAATGACCTTTTGACTGTCTTTATTCTTAGCTGTGTCCTAACAGTCTTCTCCTTTGCTTTCATCTGTTAGGAATAATGTTTCCAGCATGTCTGTGCAGTCACTGCTTTGTGAAAGAATTGCCGTTGCCAAAGAACTGATCAAGAGAGCAGAAGCCCTTTCCAAGTTCCAGAAAAGGAGAATAGAAGGTGGGGCAAAACTATGTGGCAAACTGAAGGCTGAGTTAAACTTCTTACACAAAGTGGAGTCAGGGAAGGTGGTTATTAAAGAATCCCATCTGCAGAGTACAAACCTCACCCATCTCCAAGCAATTATCCAATCAGCAGAGAACCTGGAGGACGTTGTCAGTGTCCTCCAAGTCTTCTCTTATGAGGACAGGTTTGGAAATAGACAAACACTGGTGGTAGATGTTGTAGCAAATGGAGGTCACACGTGGGTGAAGGCCATTGGTCGGAAGGCTGAAGCCCTGCATAATATCTGGCTAGGAAGGGGCCAGTATGGTGACAAAAGTGTCATTGAGCAGGCAGAGGACTTTCTGCAGGCAAGCTGTCAACAGCCAGTGGAGTACAGCAATCCCCACATAATATTTGCCTTCTACAACGGCGTGTCCAGTCCTATGGCAGAGAGACTTAAGGAGATGGGGATATCTGTGCGAGGAGATGTGGTTGCAGTGAACTCGCTAGTAGAATCATCTGTGGAAAACCAGCACTTAAGTGCCAATGAATCAGATGAAGAAGGCCTTGAACTGCAGGTCACCAGAGTAGATTGGAAGAATTTAGTGACCAGCATTGCTTTTCCTACACAGATCAAAGTAAATGTGTGCAATAGAGTGAACTTGGACATCACTACATTAATAACCTATGTCTCTGCTCTGAGTTATGGTGGCTGCTACTTCATCTTCAAAGAAAAAGTTCTAACAGAGCAAGCAGCTCACGAAAGGAGGGAGAGAGTCCTGCCTCAGCTGGAGGAGTTCATGAAGGGGAAGGAGCTTTTTGCATGTGAATCTGCTGTCAGAGATTTTCAGTCAATCTTGGAAACACTGGGAGGACCTAGGGAGAAAGAACGAGCTGCATTGCTTGTTAAAAGAATTAATGTGGTCCCAGATCAGCCATCTGACCGTGCCTTACGACTAGTGGCTAGTTCAAAAATCAACAGCCGTTCTTTAGCTATTTTTGGGACAGGAGACACTTTAAAAGCCATTACTATGACTGCAAATAGTGGTTTTGTGAGGGCAGCTGCTAACCAAGGTGTCAAGTTCAGTGTTTTTGTTCATCAGCCGAGGGCGCTGACAGAAAGCAAAGAATCTGTTGCCACACCTTTACCAAAGAGCTGCCTACATGATAATGGATTGTAATTTGTTAAAGGAATTTATCTTTGAATATTGCTGATCTTTCAATGGAAACATTTGGAGAAACAAGAGAGTCATAGCAATACATCCATTTTCTGGTTGTGTAGCAGTGAGAACAGAAAATGAGGAAATGGAAGGGTTCCCCAGGACACTTGCATTGTCTTTATTCAGTTTTTGTTCTTTGTTCAACTAAATTTATTCACTAAAGTAATAAGATTTCCTATAAAATCATTAACTGTTACAGTATATTAATTGTATCCACCCCTATTAAAATATTCAGTTACAGCACAGAGATCCCTGTCTTTTCTTATACCGGGGAGACCAGAACTGGATACAGTGCTCCACCTGAGGCCTGACCAGGGCAGAGTAGAGTGGGGAGGATCACTTCCCTTGACATGCTGGTCACAGTCCTTTTAATGCACCCAGGATCCCATTGGTCTTGTTGGCCAACAGGGCGCACACAGAATCACAGAATGACTCAGGTTGGAAGGGACCTCAAGGATCATGAAGCTCCAACCCCTCTGCCTGGCAGGGCCACCAAACTTCCACATTTACTAGATCAGGTTGTCCAGGGCCCCATCCAACCTGGCCTTAAACACCTCCAAGGACGGGGCATCCACAACCTCCTTGGGCAGCCTGTTCCAGGGCCTAACTACTCTCCTAGTAAAGATCTTCCCCCTAACATCCAACCTAAATCTTCCCTCTTTTAACTTAAAACCATTTCCCTCAGTCCTGCTATTGTCAGCCCTTTCCAAGAGTTTACTCCCCTCCTGGGTGTAAATTCCCTTCAGGTACTGAAAGGCTGCAATGAGGTCACCCCGCAACCTTCTCTTCTCTAGGCTGAACAAACCCAACTCCCTCAGCCTGTCCTCATAGGGGAGGTGCTCCAGCCCCCTGATCATCTTCGTGGCCCTCCTCTGGACCCTTTCCAAAATCTCCATGTCTTTTTTGTACTGAGGGCTCCACACCTGGACACAGTACTCCAGATGGGGCCTCACAAAAGCCGAGTAGAGAGGGACAATCACCTCCCTATCCCTGCTGGCTACCCCTCTCCTGATGGAGCCCAGGATACCATTTGCCTTCCGAGCTGCAAGAGGTCCCTCAGGTCCTTCTCTGCCGAGCTACTCTCAAGGACCACTCCTCCCAGTCTGTACAGGTGATTGGGGTTCTTCCTGCCCAAGTGCAAAACCTTGCACTTTGCTGGGTTAAACCTCATTAGGTTCACCCGGGTCCACCTTTCAAGCCTGTCAAGGTCCCTCTGAATGGCACCCCTTCCTTCCTCTGTGTCAACTGCACCACTCAGCTTTGTGTCATCAGCAAACTTGCTGAGGGTGCATTCGATTCCACCATTGATGTCATTGATTAAGACGTTAAAGAGCACTGGTCCCAAGACAGACCCCTGGGGGACACCGCTCATTACCGGCCTCCACCTGGACACAGAGCCATTGATCACCACCCTCTGTCTGTGGCCTTTCAACCAATTTCTTATCCATCGAGTGGTCCTCCCATCAAATCCACATGCCTCCAATTTGGAGATGAGGATGTGGTGGGGGGAACATGTCAAAGGCCTTACTCAAGTCCAGGTAAATGACATAGATCGCCTTCCCTTCATCAGCCAATGCCGCAACTCATCATAGAAGGCCACAAGATTGGTTAAGCATGAAGCATTAAGTGCACTGGCCTGTGAACTGAGGTGGGAGAGGCCATCTGGAGCATTCGGATGAACCCTGTATCTCTTAAGTGTTATGTTTGGTATTAGAAGTCCTGAAGGAAGGTACAAGAAAATGAATAACTTTCTTAACAATAAATTGAGAGGAAACTTAGGAAACAGTGCTCTGTAACTTTTTTGTTAGTATTTTCATTCTTAAGTGGATCAAGGAAAGGATTTACAATAATGACTTAGCATTTATTTGCACTGACATTTTTTATTTCACATTATTATGCAAGCAAAACAGCACAGGTTATGTGTGATCTAGTTAATCTGTTAAAGTAAACAATAATGAGACAGCATTTCTAGGCTATTTTCCTACAAGTTGTAGTCTTACAATGAGCTGCAGTGAATTCTGCCTTCCATCCAGCATTTATATGGTCTTTAGTGGTGATATCAACTCTGCAGGTAAGAATGGCTGTTGCTTTTCCATCTGGATATAATGCTGCAGTTTATTCTAGAGTAAAAAAAAAAAAAAAAAAAAAAAAGACAGTGACAGGACAGCTCAGGAACTATGACTTTGGGGCTTTGCAAATTGTTTGTTGTTATTATGGGAATTAAGATTTGTTTCTATGTAAACTACTGTATTTAATAAAGAAGAAACAAGGAAACAAGCTTCTTCAGGAATTCATTGTTGAGAAGGTCCTTCTGTCCTTTTAAATGATGCTGTGCTTTCAGTGCTTTACATAAGACTTAGCTCTTTTTTTTTTTTTTCCTAATTTTTTTTTTTTTAAATAAACAAAAAATAGTAACAATAATATGTGGTAGTGAAGCTCTCTCCCTTTATTCATTAATGAAACTGAATGCATGATAAAGCAGCTCACTATGGTGATGAGAAAGCATGGGGATGCAGGGCACAGCACTTCACAGTGCAGATAGGGAAATCCAGGGTCTAAAGGAGTCAGTGATGTTTAATACTACTATCAAGTAAGAGTGCTTGATAGTAATTTCCGGCTGAGGTTCCTTACTTTCATTTAGTGAAGAGCTTAAGGTCTCAGCAGTGCACTGTTGTTAATGGTGGTGAGGGTGATGGTTTACAGAGCTTAGGAAATTGTACTGTAGTGCTCCTTTATGATATCTGTGGTAGTAGAACTGGCTAATATCAGGGGTTGCTCCACTGGATGTGATTTTTATAACTTCCAAATTTTCCTAATGCAGGTATTGTCCTTATAGATTATATAAGCTCCTTTTAAGTACCAGAAGTCTCCCCACAGCCTTCTTTGTCTGAACAAGATGAGGCAGCTGATGAGTATAAGAGTAAAGGAATTTGGAAGACTAAGTAGGTGTCAGATCATCTTGGTAGCCAAGCTAAAAGCATAGCAGGAATTAGGATGAGTAGCGTGAATGAGGATGAATGCCCCCTTCCATATTCTGTGCTGTGAGCTCTGGAGAAGCTGCCAGTATCTCTCATGGGCAAAGGGCAGAACCTGTGTTCTACAATGCTCTTTGGCCACTGTACTGCATCTCATGACTGAGAGTTGTCTATGAATTGATATGACAGAACCTATGCTTATTAGCTGTTCTTTAGTTTTTTCTTCTGTAGGGGATAGTTTGGCTCATCTTTACAGAGTTG
Source organism: Coturnix japonica (assembly GCF_054131305.1). Lineage (NCBI taxonomy): Eukaryota > Metazoa > Chordata > Aves > Galliformes > Phasianidae > Coturnix > Coturnix japonica. The sequence goes on from NC_140664.1 coordinate 59,516,749, forward strand.
AGATTGAGATCTCACTCAACCAAACCACAGGTCTTTTAATGATAAAACACCAACATATTCCCATGCTAAAAATGCCTGTTATAAGCAAGTACTGACATATTCTGCAAGAGTAATCTCTTTCATGGAGTGTGGAGGTGAGACCTCCTTGCTTTACATGCAGCTGTAAAAATACACTCATAAATTGTAACAAAAGTTGTCTTTGGAATTCTGTCTCTCCTCTTCCATTGCTAGCAATTTATTAATGGTTTAGAATAAAGAGAGCAGAAGGTGCTAGATCTCTGGCATGCCAGAGACCCTGTCAGAAGTAGACTACAAGGAGAGTGTTTTATGTCTTTTTGTTTGTTTCTGTTCTTTTCTGTTAGTGCAGTAAAGATAAAAGCACTGGAGTAACAAAAATAAGTGAGCTAACAATATCATGAGGGCAGTCAAAGACAAAATGAGTCTTACCAGATACTTAAGTAGTTGGCTTCTGAGTTGGATCTTTGTTTGACTTATATTTGAGTTAGGGGTGGTTTCAGTACTTGGCTCTCCACTTGTTTCCCAAGTGGCCTGTTCACCTTCCTGTACTCCAGTGTTCCCAGTTTGCTCCATGTCTTCCTCTTTGTATGGGTCTCCGCTGTATTCCACAGGGAACTCGCTGCTTGTCTGCATGTTGAGATCACTGCTTTGCTCCCCACTGGTTTCCTCAAGCACAGGGGTAACAGGTGTGCCTGCAAATAAAAGGAGTTTATGGGGATGAGGAGAATTGCGGGAAAACCCCGGGTACTTCTAGGGTTGTCTAAACATGTGCACAGTTGCTTCTGTGGATCAGAGATCCTGAGCAGGAATTGGAGAAGGGAGATAAATCTGGGAATAAATCCACTTCATAACGTGAATCTCAATTCAAATTTATGAAGATTGTTTTGCCAATGTTTGACTCACCTTGTGCCTTTAGCAGGTTGACCAGAATCAGAGCCAGCACCACTGAAAAGATTGCCATCTTCTTCAGCACAATTACCTAAATGTCACACTAAGCACAGGTGTCTGGAGCAAATGCTGGAGTACTTCACCAAGAGAAAGCCTTGGCTATTTAAAGGCAAGCCTTTACCACTGTGCGCTTTGATATCTCCCTTAAAATACCAGGTTGGAAAAAAAAAAAAAAAAAAAAAAAAAAAAAGAAGTCCAAATTACATTGCTAAAATGAGTTTAGTGCTTGTCAGGAGCTGTAATTGGTCAGTTCCTGGCCTTTGCCACAGGAAAAGATAACCTTTTCCGTAAGCAGTTTAGGATGCTATGGGCTGAGAGGTGGGGCAGTAGTAGCCAGGGCCCCAGGTGGCTGTGACACAGATAAAAGTGTCACTGTGTGCTTCCAGCAGGGCTGGTTTCTCAAGGCAATTCATCTTGATGGTTTAGAATGAAGACCTCCAAAAATCCTTTGATTGTGACACTTTAAGAAATCAAATGTGCCTCACACTAACAGGTGAAAGGTGGAGGGTGACTAAAAAATATGCAACTGGCTTCTGTGTGTAAGGAAACAGTGGTGCTAAAGAACAGTGAAGTCTTGGAAAAGACTGTGTGAGCATCTCCATGAAACACATTTTTCAATGTGCGTTTCTGCTTTGCGTTTCCAGCCTGTGGTATCTCAGGGATTATCTCAGCCCCAGAGTAATGCATTTTGAATGTTTGAACTCTATGAGACAAATCCCCAGGGAGAAGCCAGTTTTTTTGTGTGTGGTTCGCTCCACTTTTATAGAAGGGCCATTTTTGATACAGAAAAAAAAAAGCTGTTTGTGTGTACACAGGTCCCCATGACTTTCCTGATCCCTTCTCATCACTGCCTGGTTGTGGTAAGACACTCAGTGACTGTGGCAGGTGTAGTAGCAAGGTCAGTGATGTTTCAGCAATGTCCAGGCAGCAGCAGGCTTCGGGCCTGTGTGGTCAGTTTTCTTGTGATACTAATCTGCATCTGTGGGCCTTCATCTTCATTCCTAAGAATGAGTGGTATAATTGCTGTAACCAGCAATTCTTCAATAATTAGCAGAAGTAGGTTCACGTCAAATCAGTGTAAAGGAATTTAGAATCTGCCTCTTCAAGATTTTTTTTTCTTTTCTACTTCCATGATTTCCCTTGTTTAATATTGCATTAACTTAGTTTTTCAGTACTGTGTTTCTTTCAAGTTGCTTCCACCTCTAGGGTTTGCCTTGGGCATTATTCTTCTAATCAAGCTTTAAATAGCCCAACAGAAGGGTGTTGGTTTTTTTTCTTCTTTTTCTTGACATGGAAAAGAAAAGCTGATGCCCACGAACATCTACAGATAGATGGCTGCTGCAGGTTTTTCTTGTGTTGCTAGTTTCAGTTCATGTGTAACTTTTTATTTTTACTAAATGTGAATGGAAAAATTTGTCAAAGACTCATCTGAAAGAGGTAATAGCATGATGCATAGGTCAGAAATCTCCAGATAATTTTAAGTATCAGGAATCTTCATTATAGGCTAAGAACCCTTCCCCCAGCTGCCCCCACTGGGTGCTTTTTCCAACACAACTGTCTTTATGAGCTGGTGGTCATGGTATTTGTGGAGGAAAAGCAAACGTGTTGCAGATTCTTTTATTCCTACTGAATTAGGACTGTGAAAGGAAAGAGGAGTTGTCATGTTACTCCCGCAGTGGATTTCAAGTCTTTTAACTATTTCTTTTATGGACAAAAGACCTTTCCAAGGCTTACTGAGAAAGATTTCCCATCTTTATCTTCTCATATCTGTACTGCTTGTTTCACTGTTACAGTTTCTAACAAAGAAAAGGAAGTGAATTTAAGCATTTTTAGGCAGAATTGCAATTCGTTGTTAGATTCACTAGCTGCTCATCGTTGTCAGTCGCATTGTTAGAACTCCACAAGCAGAAGTAGTCAAGGCCAAAATTACCAGTAGGACTGTTTTTTTTTAATGAGGACTAGTGTGGAAGCCTGTCACCATTCAGCATATTCAGTTACCTGAAAGTAAATGGATCTATCATAATTGACAGAATCTACAAATTTCATGAGATTCCTGCAGAAGAAATAACATTGAGGTCAGAACATACATTCTTATTGCATTTTGCTGCCTATTAGATTTATTTATTTATTTATTTATTTGCCAAAAGGCCTCGTTTGATAAGGCAAATTATATGTACAGGGAGGCTGCATCCTGGAAAAGTCTCCAGCTTTTTCCCTCTTCAATTATCAGAGTGCAGTCCTTAGCCCAAATATAACATCTTTTATAGAATATAGCCTAGTCACTGTTAAGAAGTAAGTTATAATTGCTCATTTCAGGAACAAAATCCCTCTCTATGAAGGAAGAAAACTTTCAGAAACCCAGACTATTTACTGTATCAAAAAGAAAGACACAGGATTGACTTATGGTTTAGATTTCCATAAGGAAAAAATATGCTGGGTTATAAATGAGTGATTAATGCCATGGATAAAAACATAACCAGGGGCTGTGGCTTGATGCCAATCCAAAAGTTAATGATTTAGGCACCTGTCACTTGGCTTAGTGGGAAATGAGTTATACCTAAGAAACCAATTAAATAAAGAAAATAAAAATTAAAAAAAAGTTTGATTATCCAGTGGTAGCTTGTAGTCTCTTGAGTAACAGTTGTCCAGATTATATGTTGTTATTTATCTCTTAGATATAAATAAATAGGATTTAATATTGTCGAGTTGGATCCCCATCTTCCAATATGGAATGAAGAGAGATATTTGGTTTCATTGTTAAAATGCTGAAGGTTACAGCATACCCACACTATTTGCATGAACAGGTCAGACACTTCAGCTCAATTAGGTAGAGCAGACAAAAGAGATCTTGAGCTGAAAAAATGATATCATAGTAGTCTAAGTCCAGTTAATTACAGAATTACAGAATTACAGAATTACCCGGGTTGGAAGGGACCTCAAGGATCATGTAGTTCCAACCCCCCTGCCTAGCAGGGCCACCAAACATACACATTTACTAGATCAGGTTGCCCAGGGCCCTGTCCAACCTGGTCTTGAACACCTCCAAGGATGGGGCATCCACAACCTCACTGGGCAGCCTGTTCCAGGACCTAACCACCCTTCTAGTAAAGAACTTTCCCCTAACATCCAACCTAAATCTTCCCTCCTTCAACTTAAAACCATTTCCCCTAGTCCTGCTATTATCAGCCCTTTCGAAGAGTTTACTCCCCTCCTGGGAGTAAGTTCCCTTCAGGTATTGAAAGGCTGCAATGAGGTCACCTCGCAACCTTCTCTTCTCCAGGCTGAACAAACCCAACTCCCTCAGCCTGTCCTCATAGGGGAGGTGCTCCAGCCCCCTGATCATCTTTGTGGCCCTCCTCTGGACCCTTTCCAAAATCTCCATATCTTTTTTGTACTGAGGGCTCCACACCTGGACACAGTACTCCAGATGGGGCCTCACAAGAGCAGAGTAGAGAGGGACAATCACCTCCCTATCCCTGCTGACCACCCCTCTCCTGATGGAGCCCAGGATCCCGTTTGCTTTCCGGGCTGCCAGAGCGCACTGCTGGCTCATGTTAAGTTTCTCATCTATCAGGACCCCTAGGTCTTTTTCAGCCGAGCTGCTCTCAAGGACAACTCCTCCCAGCCTGTACAGGTGCCTGGGGTTCTTCCGGCCCAAGTGCAAAACCTTGCACTTTGCCGTGTTGAACCTCATTAGGTTCACCCGAGCCCAGCTTTCCAGCCTGTCAAGGTCCCTCTGAATGGCATCTGTTCCTTCCACCGTATCGACTGCACCACTCAGCTTGGTGTCATCAGCAAACTTGCTGAGGGTGCACTCCATTCCCTCATCGATGTCATTAATAAAGATGTTAAAGAGCACCGGTCCCAAGACAGACCCTTGAGGGACGCCGCTCGTTACCGGCCTCCACCTGGACATAGAGCCATTGACCACCACCCTCTGTCTGCGGCCAGTTAAGACTGGAAGGAGCTTCAAGAGATCTTCAGTCCAATCTCCTGCTCAAAGCAGGTCTCCTAGCCCATACCAACTTACTCAGGGCTTTGGTCAGTCTGGTCTTGAAAGCCTCAAAGTACAGAGCCTCTCTGGGCGTTTTGCTCCAGTGCTAGTCTGTCATGGTGCAAAAGTGCTTCCCTGTATTCAGAGTCTCCCATGTTTCAGCTTATGCCTGTTGCCTCTTATTCTCACACTTGTTACCACTGTCAAGCCTGTCTACATTGTTTTGATTACCTTGATAAATGATTGGGAGGCTGATGACTTACACGTGTTTATTTACATATTATCTGGATGCTTATTCTTACATTTCCCTGGGCATCAATTTATAGTCACCTTTGTGAACAGAACTCTAGTCTAGGTGGATCATTGGTCTGACTAGATTATGTTGAACTTATTCACTAGCATCCTTTGGTGGACTAGCCCAAGAGGGATGTGGATCCAAATTTGGGTGTTTGGAACAGCTGCAGAATACTTAGAACCAAATGTAGCATGTATTTTCATTACTGTGTGAATAAGCAAAATCTCATGTTTATTTTTGAAGCATTGCAGAGCACTTCAGGCATAAAACCTACTTTTTAGGTTTTGATATCTTATCAAAGGAGACCACTTCGAAGATCATTTAATTTTCGGGAGTAGACTCAGTGCAAAAGACCTGTGAGGCTGGATAACATAAGATAGAAACAAGCTTTTTGTGAAAACTAGCTGGTTTTTTTGTTGTTGTTGTTAGCCAGAAGAACCAGATTTTCTGGAAAGGTGAAGGATGCTAAGATTTTTGTTCTTATCTTGCGAGCTGTTGTTGTAAATGCCCTGGGGCATCTTCTGACAGATAGAACTATTTTGTGTTTTGTGAAAAGGATTTATGGTAGTTTCCCTTTGGGTACTTCATTTGTATTTTGCAAAGAGGTTTTCTTTTTCATTGGATTTAGCTTGACATAAAAGGAGAATCAAAGATTCTGTTTCTTCAGAGCTGAATTCCACAGGAAGAAAAATACATTTTGCAACCTTCTTGTTTCAGTTTTTCAGTGAAGCAGATGTTGGCCTTTTCCTGAGAATCTGAAAAAAATATAAAGTCAGCATGTTTTGTGTTTAAATAAAGATAGACTGAGCAACATATCTGAAACTCTAAGTATAACATAGAATGATGTTTTGTGTTCTGTGCTTAGTGGCAGAGTTTCAGTACTATTTAGGTCTCAGCCACTTTTTTATTTCCCTGGATCTATCTTCTTTGCACCCTTCCTTCAGGAATTTATACAAGTTGATAACATATTCTTTGAGCCTTCTCTTCTCTGAGCAGTCACAGCTTGCTCAGCCTTTCCTCGTTCATGAGATGCTGCAGTCCCTTCATCATCCTCATGGCCCTTTGCTGGACTCTCTTCAGTCCCTGTCTCTTGTACTGATGAGTCCAGAACTGGACCCATCACTCCAGGTGTGGCCTCAACTTACTCAAGAGAGGGAAAGAATCACCTCCCTCACCCTGATGGCAATCCTCCTCCTCATGCACTGTCATGGTTTTGTAATTTTGTAATTTTGCTATCAGTATTCCACATGATAACATCATGTAAAGCATGGATACTTCTATTGAATGTGCAGTCCACAGAAGAAGACTACATATCCCAGAGAACAACAAGGGTAGTGATAAGTCACGGGACCAGGACACTATATAATCTTGTTCCCAGGCTGGAGTGCCCTCCTTCTTCTCTCAAACTTCTCAGAGAGTGGGAAGCATTCCAGCCGTGTCGCCTAGAGTTCACAGTAGGCCTCTCGGTTTTCGGGGACTCTCTCTCTCTGTTTCGTTCAATTTGTTAGCCTCAATTATATTATATTGTGTTATCTTGTATTTCGATATCATATTTAGTAAAATAAGTTTTTCCTCCTTAGATTGCCGCTGTTTTTATCCCATTCCCCTTTTTCCCCTCCTTTCCGGGCCCCGGGGCGGGGGGGGGGGGGGGGGGGGGAGGCACGGGGTGGCTTCCCCTGTCACGGGCATAGGTAAATCTAAGTAACCTGTGACAGCACTTGAGATACCTATAAGCCACCTTTGCTGCAAGAGTGTGCTGCTGGCTCATGTAATCGGTTAGTTGAAATTCCACTACATCATACTTCTAATGCATTGTGCAGTAGGGGAATGTCTGGAAACCTAGAAACCAAACATTATCCTAAAGTAAAGCCTGAGCTGATGCTCTGGGATTTACCTATAAGAAAATACTTACAACTTTAGAACAAATTTCATTTTAAAAATAAATAAATAAACGCTGTAGCAAACTGTTAGAAACTTAATGGAAAGACAGCTGAGGGATATTTAGAAGGACTGCAGTTACTGGAGGGGAGCACAAGAAAAGCACAGCAAGCAACACTCCTATTAAGGAGCAAAGACATACTTTAAGGACTCAAGAAACAGAAGGAAATCATAGAAAATAAAGAAGCAAAACTATGTTATTCAGAAATCACATGGAGGAAAAATAATACAAGTACAAACAAGAACATGGTAAAGTAGGAGCAGAATGAAGATGTGTAAGCTTTGATTGCTCTGTAGAAACAATCAAAAGCCTCCTTTTTTTCCTTAAACACTATGCTTTTGTTTTCCTCTTTATTGCAACGCAGATTGAAAAAGCAGAAGTTCAAGCACTTGATTCTTCACTTTTTTTACCATTTATTTGGAGGTACTCCAGTTTTGGCTATTTAAGCAAACTTACCTATCTGTATTTGTCGCATTTAGGATATATATTTGAATTCTTAGAACTGAACTGATATAAAAGTCCTTGCAGATGCTCATGTTTCATTTTGAGAAGTGCAATTTGATATGGCTTAAATGGAATTACATTGAGAGTTCCTTGTAATGATCCTGTGTACAAATAATAAAGGATCACTCAGACAGCTTAACTAAAAAAATAGAAGAGCTGCTCAGACAGCTTGATGCTGGTCTGATTCCTTTTCCTATTCTCTATCCCCATGTTTTCTTTTGTGTTACCAGTGGTGCTCACCTGACTCTGTGATATCTGATTCAACTCACTGAAAAAAATTATTTCCTGCTAAATCAAATAATTAAATCTTATTTGAAGTCAGATGGGCAATAGGGATGATGCAGGGAACCAGAGGAAGTGCATGGTCCTGTGCAATTATTTCAGTGGCAATGAAATGCTCGGTCACCTCAGCTGGTCTCATCTGCCTGCTCATCGCTTGCTGGATATTGAAGCTGAAGGCTGCATATACTCCCTTTTCTATGTCTGCATTAAGACAAACTGGCAGTAATTAGTCCTAATGGCAGTTTGCAGTGGTATTCCATGAGGGAAAGACAGACAAAGAGAATTAGCTGATGCATTGATTCAACAGTATGTTTAATACTGTTATTATTTCTGCATTTATCAACGTAATTCTCAAGTTTATCTTTGTGTTCTTGTTCCAGCAATAACACATCCTATCTGCTCTTCCTTCATGTGTTTATTTCTCCCGACACTGCTCTCTAAATGTGTATTTGTTACTGTTTCATGGGACATCTGTAATATCCTTTCCACTGAGAGCTGTCTGAAAGAAGCGAGGAAGAAAGCTCACCTAAACATTGCAGGATGGAGTGGATAGAGGTATTTTATCCATAAAACTTCAGGCTTTCATCTTTCTGCCAGTGGGCAAAAGTGCTTACTTAGAGATAAAAGTCCCCTCTTTGACCTTTGAGATCTTCTGCTTACCAAACAGCATATTTCACCCTGTAATTCTGTGGCTTCCCACCACTGCTGTAAACCTTTCTGGAATGAAGTGCATGGTGTAGGAATGGATCACTGGAGAAGCAGGTGCCATAGTGGCACAGATACCACAGCTTTTCTGCTCTGAAAGGGTATTTGGCATAATATCAAGGAGCCAAGGAGAACATACCCCAGTTTAGCAAATGTTTTCTCAAAATGCTTTAAGTTTCTGTAAGTATTGGTCACTTCTAAAATTTTGTATGGCAAGTGAAGTGGCAGAAATATTAATGCAGCACTACTTGCAAGTATATCACTGCTGTTTATAAGGAGCGAAGCTCACAGAAATCTACAGTGTGCTTTAAAAATGGCTGGTGAATGGTACAATGAAGCCACAGACTTCATACACAGGACCATGTTTCCGGTACAACACAAGTTATGCCTTATTATAAAGTGCTTTCCCTCTTATTATAGGATTCAGTATCATCAGGGCTTCTCCTAAAGTAATGCCTCCTATTTTGATATATTTGCCCACAACATCAGAGGCTGATGTTGGTAGTATATCAGTAGGGATTGAGCCTTCCTGCCAATATTCCATTACATTCTGTTGATGCATGACATATGGTAGCAGTGGCATAGTCTGACAAATTGGCATTTGACATGGAAGTGTGTTGAAAGCAAAGGTGTGTCACTGAATACCTCCATGAGGAAAAATGACACCCATTGATGCTTGCTGAATATTTATGGAGACCAAACAGTGGGTGAGAGCACAGTGAAGTGGTGGGTGGTGCATTTCAGCAGTAATGACAGTGATGTGAATGACAAGATGTTCTGGATGACATGCACAGCCATTACACCACAAAATGAAGAGCATCTCAACCAGCTCATCCACACAAATTGTCAGACTGCAACCAGGGGACTGTGTACAGAGCTGAATATTGGCTTGAATATGTTGGAAACAACACTGGCAACATCGAATATTGCTAAGTCTGTGCCAGGTGGGTCCCAGAGCTGCTTACACAGGAACAGAAAGAACACAACAGTGGACAACAGTTTGGCCATGAGCCAGCAATGTGCTCTTGTGGCCAAGAAGGCTAATGGTATCGTGCAGTGCATAATAAAGAGCATGGCCAGCAGACTGAGGGAAGTGACCCTCCCTACTCCTCTACTCTGCTCTAGTGAGGACACATTTAGAATACCATGTCCCATTCTGGGCTCCCCAGTTCAGAAAAGACAGGGAACCCTTAGAAGGAGTCCACCAGAGGGCTGCAAAGATTATTAAGGGCCTGAAGCGGCTCCCATATGAGGAAACCTGGGTCTGTTCTGCCTGGAGAAAAGAAGACATGAGATGTGATCTGATAAATATTTATAAATATCTAAAGGGAGGTCAGAGATGGGAGGCAAATGGATGGGACCAGGCTCTTCTCAGTGGAATGTAGTGACAGGACAAGGAATAATGGCCTAATAATTGAATGCAGAAAGATCTATACTAACATGCAGACAAACTTATTTAAGGTAAGGATGTTGGAGCACTGAAACATGTTGCCCAGAGAGACTGTGTAGTCTCCCTTCTATAAAGATATTAAAGACCCAGCTGGATGCCTACCTGTGTGACCTATGGTAGGGTACCTGCTTTAGCAGGAAGGTTGGACTTGATGATTTCTTGAGGTCTCTTCCAACCCCTATGATTCTGTTATTTTGTGTGATTCTGTGAACACCATATGCAAGTTTGTCAGTACCTACTGAAACAGTATGAGACTGAAGGTCACAGTTTACTGGATTGCAGTATTACTGGTGATGAAACGTAGAGTCACCACTACATCTTGCAGACAAAATGGCAGTTCATGGAGTAGCAGCATGTGAATTCCCCATCAAAGATGAAGTTCACGAAGCAGCACTCAGTAGGTAAAGAGATGTGCACTGTCCTTTGGAATAGGAAAGGGGTGATCCTTCTGGATTTCCTGCAATCCAGACAAACCTTCAACTAACTGCTACGTTGTGATGCTGACTAAAGGCTCAAACTTCCAGAGTCAGGCCAGAGAAGACAAACTTTCTCATGCAACATGCAACCTTTCCCATGCCAGGCCTCATCCCAGTATGAAGATCGTGGAGCACACTGCCAGTCATGGCTGGACTGTTTTGCACATATTCAACACTAGTTGAATATTCAATTCTAGTTAATTCATAGTGAACCTATAAGAAGAGTAGGGATAATGTAAACTCTTGGAACTACTAGCATGTGGGTGAGGGACTCACTTTCTCATCAGGGTGTTTTTCTAAGATGTCCATCTTTGTCATGTCACTTTTCTTACTTTTACTATATTTTAAGAAATAACTTTCTTTTGGGAGGAGGAGGGACATTTCAATAAAGAAATTATCATCTCTTTTGGGAAGTTTACTAAAATGGCCCTGCTAAGGCAACAACAGATTCTGTACAGAGGTGGGATCTACCTACTTCATATTGTCTTTGATGAAGGTTAGCATAAATAAGGCTTTCAATGGGACTGCCATTACTTGATCCTGCCTTAAATGTAGATATTGGTTATGTCAGTCCTGATTCTTTAGATGCTTTTGTTATTTGCCTACAGTCAGTAGAGAGGTGGATTGCACAGCTCATAAATTTTGCTGTTTTCCCTTAGAGAAGTCAGATGTGTTTTTAATTCTTAGTGGAGCTAGTTGAGTTTTCAGGTGAAACACTTTCCCATTGGAAATATTCATTTAGCAGCATTGAAACATTCACTGCTGTTATTCTATTCTGTCAAAAAATATTTGATAGATACCAAGGGCACAGCAACTAATCACAGAGTATATTTAAAGTGGAAAAGAGAAAAGGCTCACCATTTAGTAAGAGCATTCAGGGAGGAGTAGTGAACCAATAGAACAAATGGTTTTTCAGATGGAATGTGATAGGTGTGTGTAAGGGATTGTATGATCTGATTGGGATAGCTGGAGGCTGCATTCAGAAAAATCTCTTCCAGATGTATCTCTTGGGATTCATTTTTATTCCACCCTGGAGGCAGAGCAGGCTGGGGAAAAATTAATATTTCAGGATTTCTTCTTCCTTCAATTTTTACCACTTGTCCTGTCTTCAGATTTTGTTTGTGTTTTATTTCTATTCATAAACAAATCAAAGACCATAATAATATTTAGATTGAAGGCACCTAGAGCACCTGGAGATGCAGTACAGAGCCTTATTCCCTCCCACTGGATCAGAAGTTGGGTTGTTGGTCATGGAAAGTTAAAACTGCTTCAATACAGTGTAAATGACACTGCTCCGCTTGCAAACAAATTATTTCTGTTAGTTTATCACCATCCAAATCCATATGAATTGACAATAAATTTTCCCCAAGCTAAGTCAGTTTCACTGATGCAGTTGTGATGCGTGGCTAACCAGTGAGGCACCATTAGGCCAACAGTTGGGGTTTCTTTCGAAAAAAAGCATTAGGGACTGTAAGCATTGAGGAAGAAATATTCTATGACTTAAAAGTAGTTGTCAGTTAATTGGACACAAGAGCTGTGATTATCTGCTCCTTTTCTTGAGACTTCAAACTATGCCACTGTTTCTTGCTCCAATTTATAGGAAGGAGAGGAGGTTCTTTCTTCTACATACACCCAATGGTAAGATTAAGACACAATGGGTCAAATGTCAGACCAACAAGTTTATTACATGTTCTAGTCATTTAGGGAGATGGGGAAGGTAAGATGGGTGACAGAAAGGATAGGAAATAAAAGCAAAGAGTCTTTGTAAGAAATGAGATGGAGATAGTCACCACCATGAGTCCAGCATGGCAAACTACAGTTCAGTTATCGATCTTCAGTAGTGGTGGGTCGTCAGACATTGTTAATTCATTTGACAATGATGACCTTCCAATGATAGTACACACTTAAAAGTTCAAAGTCAAGTCAACTCTCTTTGGAGTGACAGGTCAAATCCAAAGTGGTTGAGTCAGCTCTCTTTGGAGTGGCACCTTCTGCTTTGGGATCTTAGCAGAAATTTCTTTGTTCCCATCATCCAGGCCTTGCCAGTAGATGAGAGGGAGCATGGAGGTGCCCACCTATACCCTGTTTTTCACAGTGCACAATGCTATCATTCTCCAGTTTTCCCAGACCAAACTGGAATCATTTGGTTGGAGACCAGATCTTCCGCCTGTGAACACTCCTGAGCACTCTCTTCTGGAGGCAAACAGCTCTGAAGGAAGTTGCTTTCAAATGACCACAAAGTGATGTTGATTGTCATGCAGTAGCACCCATCACTTCCCTCCTCAATAAATCAGTTAGTGTCTTATCACAAGAAAAACCTCAGGAAGCAAGCTTTGAGCCGGAAAACAAAGAAGAATTCTGACACCCTGTAATGAAGCATTTGTCTAACATATATAAAGTGCTTTATAAGAAAATTCTTATAGATATTGTTGTTTGTCTGGTGCATAAAGAGTTAAGAGGAAACTCTCTTCATCTTTGCACAGCCCGGAAGCACCTAGTTGCAAAGATAAAAGCACCCCTCAGCATAAACAGGCTGTAAAATATATTTGAAAATAAATTCTTTAATGCCAGTTGTCATTATGAATTTACTTTCAAATACATTTTGCAGTTTTCTCATGCTGAGAGGTCTTTTTATCTTTGAAAATTCCAGATGGTGGGGCTGGACAAAATAAATACTTTTCTTTAAATAAAGTAGAAAATATTGGAGCGGGATTATATCTTTCACAGAGTATAATAGTTATATGCATTTCTCATCAGACCCCAACTCTCCAGGGACTCTCAGATTTGTGTGAGGTCTCCAACTCCTAGGTTTTGCATCTGGATATGTGACTGTCTAATGGAAGATTATTGTTTGCATTTGCCATTACTGGCACTCTGTTCAACTTGGCCATACACGCATAAAAAATGGCCTAAGGCCGCTTATTAGGATGACAGGTAACATGATGGGTTGATGCATCATGGCTCAGTCCTGATACATACGTTCAAATTTAGCAAGCCTAGCTATATCTGTTATGATTTGTTAGCAACCTTTTTACAAGGAGCTAAGCACCAGAGCTAGCTCTACTGTAGGTTTGGAGGTAGAGTTCAGTTTTCTATATTTTTCCCCATTTCTTCAGTTTTTTTGGATAGTATCAATTATTAAGCATGTTTAAAATCTCATTAAGCCTAGACATTTCCAGCAACTCTGTAGAACAAGTGAATCTGAAGAAAAACTACTTGCAGCATTGACTTCTGGAGGGCTCCAGCTTAGCAGCCTTTCTTCACAGATGTCAGGGGAATATCTAAAATATCTAATCTGCTTAATTCTTTATTGCTCTTTCCCCCTCACCCCTCTTCTTCCCCCCTTGCATCTCTACTGAAAGGCTTTATCATCTATACTTGCACCTCTTCCTTTTGGGCCAAAAGCATGGATACCATTCCAGTTTTACTGGATTTATTCTTTACATGTCTTGAGAGGATTTTATTAAATAACTGCGATCAAAGTTCTTGGAACTTGAAAAATTCATTGGAAAATATCCCCTACCTAAGAACAAAACAAAGGGTAATAAGAGCTTCAGCATCTCACTCCTCAACAGGTCATGGCTATGTGTTAATGGCACCAGTATTTCAACAGAAATATGCATTTGATTTGGGAAAACAGGACAGAATAGGCACTATTAGTTCTTATTTACCATCAAGTGTGCTATAAATGTCATTTATTTTACAGTATTATACAGTAGGAATTTTGACACCAGTCCTTGAGTCTCTTTCACGTTATATTTAGAAGAAAAAAAAAGCTATGTGTTGTAGAACAGCGGGAGAAAAGCAAACGACCACACCTGTCATTGACATATGATCAGCTAATCTCGTTTATTGCTTGGCTGCGTGTACATTTATAATATGGATAATTAGCTCATACATACTGCAAAAGTGGAGCTCATCGTTGGTTCCCAATTACATACCATCCCCAAGTATCTTTGCAACTTGTAGTTATCATCCTGAAAGTTATTCCCTTGCTGAGTTCACAAAACCATGGCTAGTTTCTCACCATCACAGGGCATCCTGTTGTTCTTGCTGTCCTTGCAGGTGGTACGGCTGCTTGTTTAGCTGCACTGTGTTTACGACCCTTCTCAGCTAACCAGCTGTCAATAACACTCTCCACACTGAAGCAATGCTAAGATTGTAGCAATGATCAAAAGAGGGTTTAGTGATTATCTGGAACATAAGAGCAACCACTGTCATGAGCCAGCTGCCAGCAATTGGTCATTACAAAAGAGCTTTTCTTCAGGTATAGTCTCTTAAGAATATAAAATAAGATTTTGTTGCATCTTCCTCTGAACAACATATCTGTAATTATACAACTACGTAATTATATAACTATATGTATCTAGATCTATAACTACCTGAAGGGATGCTACAGTGAGGTGGGAGTCAGCCTCTTCTCTCATGTGACTAGCAGTAGGACTAGAGGGAATGGCCTCAAGTTGCACCAGGGAGATTTAGGTTGAAGGTTAGGAAATACTGCTCCTCTGAAAGAGTGGTCAGCCACTGGAATGGGCTGCCCAGGGAGGTGGTGAAGTCACTAACACTGGAGGTGCTCAAGAAAGACACTGTTGGTTTAGACACTGTTGGGGGACATGGTTTAATGAGAACTATTGGTGATAGGTGGACAGTTGGACTGGATGATCCTGTAGGTCTTTTCCAACCTTGGTTATTCTATGTTTCTATGATTCTATGATGTTGGCCACTTTGTGTCAGGACACTATACTAAGAAAACATTCCTGCTTCACAGTTGTCCTATGATTTTATGGCCTCCTCTGAGCTACCAAGGAGTAATGTTTATTCAGTGAAATAATAATAATAATAATAATAATAATAATAATAATAATAATAATAATAATAATAATAATAACAACAACAACAATAATGTATTGGAGATTTATTGAAAAGGCAAATAAATATCTTTGTTTTCTTGTTGCCCGTATTTGTTGCTTTTGGGTTTAGTCTGGGAGGCAGGTCCCTTTATTTCACCCCCTCTCCATCTTTCCTTTAATCTCACTGTCCACTCTGTTACTCACTCCCTAGGTTTGGTGATGTCTTGCAAGCTGGCTGTGCTATACCTGTGACTTGCGTCAGCTGTTCGCCCAGAACTGTGGCAGTCCTTGGGGCTGTGGCAATGACAGATCAGCCTGTTCCAGTCAGCCCTGGGGAATGAGCAAACTCTCAGAAATGTATTTTCCCCTATGTGACTGGTGTGATGTGTGATAAGCCTTCCTAGTGCAGGCTTTACGGTAGCCATGGACAAACCAAAATTAGAATTTAAAAAAGATGTATTTTTCATAGTAACATAGTGTCATAGTCTCGTGCGGGTTGGAAGGGACCTTAGAGATCATCAAGTCCAACCCCTGGGATTCGAGCCTCCTGTGTAGTAGAGCGGCACTTCTACCACTTGCGCCACAGAGGGGATTCGAACCCAGGGCCTCCGGTGTTGCAATGCGGCATTCCTACCACTTGTGCCACCGGGGGCAGAAAGGGAAAAACAAACAAACAAACAAACAAAAAAAAAAACCTCATGAAAATGGTAATATATCAAAGTTCATGAGGTCTTAAGTTACCCTGAGCCTGAGCGCACAGATTGAGACTGCCAGTTCAACCCAAGAGAAACTGAAGTCCTCCTCCATACATTCTTGGCACTAAGACCAGAAGGTAATGATCATTGTTCTGTAGAATTGCATGTGCTCTCCTGACTAGTGGGCAAATCTCCAATATGCTGTAACAAAGAATGAAAAGCCCAGAGTCAACTAAAGGGATATCCAGGATTTCCTCTGAATGTTCAGAAGAGATTGGTCATTTAAGATTTGCTCAGTTAAGACTTCATTTAAAAAGTAGGGTCTCAACTCCTAGATCACAGCATGCATCTTTGAAGATAACTGGCCTGTTACTGAAAATAAGAGCTATTAATTTTTCTATACCCATTCTTTTGAATATCTACAAAAGCTACTTGGCTGCAATCATAGCCAATGTAGTTTTTACAGGGGCTGTAGTTATTAGAAAGGGGACTTAATTAGTCATGTTGAAGAAAGAGAATTTCTTGTAGAGACTGTATGTTCTAATTTAAAAATAAATAAATAAATAAATTGATTATACTCAAATGTTTTTTGAGTATGGAAGAAATCTGGCAGAATTAAAATGAAAATGCAAGGAGTAAGGCCAAGAGAATATAAACCATTTCACATAATGTGTTACTACAGTAAGTCCAAAATAAATTATTTAAGATATGAACCTGTGTGTAGTATGAAACTGGTACTCTTGGAAGTATTTATAGATTAATAATTGATCTAAGTTTGGAGAGTCCTCAACTTGATTCTTGGCTCCAACAGAGTATTTTTCTGTGATACTGAAGAGGCACTTAGATCCAGATCCTCAAATATATAGATGCAGTGCAAAAATAGAGCAAGAGGCAGCCCCCAACTGTGAAAAACAGTCTGCCTCTGTTGGGGAATAAGGTCAACTGCAGGATGGGCCTGAGTGAAGAACTGCTAAGATGACAACAGCCAAAGCAGCTGAAGTGGAACCGTGGAATGGGGATATGAAGAAGTGCTTTACCAGATGCTCTGTGATGACATGATTTATGCAAGGGAGGACTCTGGGAGTGGGAAGGGTCATGTGTGTGGGGGGTTGCGTAGCAGATGTATGGGACGTACATGTGTGGAAGCCATGCTAGTATATAAGCTGTGTGACACAGCGTTAAATTGAGAGAAGACTCCATGGCATCCATGACTGTGTCTCTCTCCAGATGGGGTCCATTCTGGACGGGGTCCAGCCCAGGGTCAGTTGTTGGTAACAACAGCCTGCTTTGCACTTTATGTATCACATCTGCAGTTCAGAACTGAGAGAGAGGCTTGCAGTTTAGAAATCTGAAGTCTTTGGATGCACTATGTATGCAGGCAGAAATTAACCCAGCCACAAATAGTATCCTACAAAAAGAACTGGGGACTCTGTTTCCTTCATTTTACTTAGGAACTGAGCTATATCTGTATCTCATTCTTTCTCGGGGCAAAGGGATTTAGTCTTATATCCCACAGATCCTAAAAGACTGCTCTAACCTCTACATTGCTTTTGGACATCATATAGCCAGGGTTGTAAGTGGACTGGAAGGAGAGCAAAAGAAGTAAACTCCATAGGTGCAAATAATGTGGTGTCTGCTCCATGAAACTGTTTTAATTCAATGCTTGACTATCTAGTGTGCTGTGAGTTAAACTTCTCTCCAGAGAGAAGACTCAAAGGGGATTGCTCAACAGGTAGGTGGCTGTCTAAGGAATGACAAGGTGGTTAGAATCTGTAGGAAAGGAATCTGAATCGGAGTCCCCTCATGGGTCCTTTAACCATGATAATCTCTATCTCTGACTGTTCTGCTTTTCAACCAGTTACTTTCCAAGATGGACTTCATACTCTGGATCAGGATTTTATGGAGGATCCTGAATGCCAGAAATAATAATCCTAACCTAGCTCAAGCATTTTTCAGAAGCTAGCTTCCAGAATATGTCGTGAATATGTTGTGAACATCCTGGACCTTCAGTGGTTTTGTCTCTGTTGGCTCTTCACTGCTATGAGTTGGGCAGGAATACAGTTTTCCTATTGGATTAACTACATTGCCAGCCTTACTGCCAACCTTTGCTTTTTCTACTGTGGCTCAGAAACAGCCTGAATATATGAAATTCTCTTTCTGCATTTAATCCTACACAAATAATCTTCCAATTGCATATTTCAAATGGCTTGGCAAGTCCACTATCTTTTGGAAAGGTGGTAAAAAAGTTATATTTTTAATCCCTCTTTCATTATGCCAAGTTAGCACATACATAGATTCATGTACTCAATCAGCATAAGAAAAATATATTTGCTACTGATGAAAACCATTGCTTGATTTCACAAGCCCATAAATGCTAGTAGTTATTAATTCTCTATGTCAAAGTTGCAGTTTTCACAGGTTATTATAATTCTAGCATGGCCACCATAGAATTAACTTCCATAGCCTCTGGCTTTAATTCAGACTTGAAAAGGATTAATGTGAAGGAAAATTCTACCAGATATATCACTATTTAGCTTTCCCATCTACTGATGCATCCTAAGAAGCAAGAAATAATAAACCAGACTGGAGCTGATGAGACTAGGTATCATATAGGAAATCTCCTGCTTTACGTGAAAGGATGTGCTGACCAGTTTGGGAAGCTCTTTAAAATATGATTATTAAGGGCTTAAAGTTTCAGAACAATATTTAATATTACTTACATTATAATTCACTGGAAAATTATTTCCTTCCTGACTCTTCACTCTCATTTTATTTTCAGTGAATTAATACAATATTTTAGGAAGAAATTCTACCAGGATTAACTTTTCTGGTCTTGCATGTAGTAATACTAAAAATTTCATTTGTAGCTACAAGAGTGTGTGACAGTTAGACTGTACAAGCTTGTACAGTCTGTACAGCTTACTAACAGTCATTGTACAGCTGCTAGCTGTCAAGCACCTTCATTCCTCTTTCCATGTTGTATTTTCCCAAATTTTAATTATCTGCTTGGATAATGTATACTGTACTTCCCCAGCTGTTTTTCTCAAAAAGCAAAATGCAGCTTCAGTATGCGTTTGCACTATAAGCTAACCGTCATTGTTGCTTACTGCAAACAGGGGGCAGCCTTAGGTGTACAACACAGCAGCAGCATTTCCTACTTAACAGGAAAGAACATTCGAATGTTATGTAGTTTGAATGTAGAGACACCACTGCAAGATTTTAGTAGACTTCATAAATCTAAACTACCCTCCATGCCACAGAGTTGCACGGTATATATAGTCTTAAAATCTGTATGGGTGAAAATAATTTTGTTCATAGCTATTAGGAGGGATTTAAGAGATAACTCTTAATATGTGTCTTCTTACATCCATTCATGTTCAATCTCATTTTTACTCTTCAGATAATTAATTCATTTTGTGTTGTGAGTGCAAGAGTTCTTCTGTATAGCCACAGGCTAGATAGTGTAAAAGAAATACAGGAATTGCCATCCTATGTAACAAGCAAAACCAAACAAAAAGTGTTCTGAGAAGATGATTAGGCTCTCTCAATAAAGCCCAGCAGTCAATAACATCTTTTCCTGTCTTTCCTTCCCTCCTGAACAGGATAAATATCAAATTATTACATGACAGGACACATCAAATTTATTTCATACAAGATTGATTTGACTTGAAGAAGCAACATGACAGATGTATGCACCTAAGAATTTAGGTGAGGAAATTTGAGAAGAGGTGAGGAAACTGATATGATACATACTTTGATGGTACCACAGAGTTTCTTACAATGTAAGCCAGAGTGTTTTTTCTCTGTAAGTCCTTCAGAGTTTAATTTAATATTTTGATTTCCTGAGAGGCCTTTGGGTGGTGCTGTCATTGTTAACAAGCAAGCAAATGATAGTAAGAAAGGTCAGACTATGAATGTTAGAATGCAAGGATTTGTTGAGTAGCTAGAGAACATCAAATACAAAGAACTGAAGCATCTTGACAAAAAAAAAAAAAAAAGTGATTTAGACAGAGATTTTCTTATTGTTCAATAAAGGGGATGTTTAATACTTCATGGGAGGTAGAAACTAAGGGCTTAGATTGAAGTTATTTAACATGTTGACATTTGGAAGAGCTTAGCTACAATAAGTCTGTATCTCTTACAGCCTTCCTGCCTTGTTTTAGTTCAGTAGAGTATTTTACTCTGCCTTGCATTGTACTGATTGGCTAGTGCTGCACCAGCAGCTCTGGAAATTAGCCGTGGCTGGATTGTGTAGGTCCAATATTCATCAGGAGATAATAGATTCTCTGCTCTGAAGGCTGCAAGAAAATTATTTGTGCCTGCCTTTAGTATGTAGAAACAAGTACTTCTATGTTGGTGAAATGAGAAAGCTAAGTTTATATTTTCTTTCTCATTGCAACATGTTGATATACTTAGGGGATGAGCATTATGCCTCAGAATGAACTCAGCTGCCCTGAGGAAGGGTGAAAATGTGGTTCACTGTGTATTATTGTATGGGAAGCCTGCTGCTTTATGCCATTTTTTATCAAATGTACAGACTGAAAGCAAATACAACTGTGAGCATTGTTGCCCCAGAAGTAAATGTTATGGAGGAAATACAGCAATGTAAAACTGATTCATATTAGAACTGGCTAACAAGTTTCCAACATGGATTTATGCATAAAAGCAGTTTTTAAGGTCTTTGAGAGGTTTGAGGCACTTAGGAATTTCTGCCTTGCCAACTCTGAGCTGGAGCTGTGTGTCTGGGAGAGTGCAGGGACTGAGAAGGGGACAACAGTTAAGGTGTCTGGTTGCTCATCTAACACGATCAAGAATATAGCTATCACTGCCTGTGCCCCTCTGTTGACCTTCTGAAATGTGAGCGTTTCTAAGGCCCTAAAGGTGATATTCACCCTTTACAACATTGATTTCCCACATTAAATCTAAGGCAGCATATGGGCAACATAGCCAGTGCCTTGACTGTGAGATGAACTAAAGTATTTAGGAAAAAATAGTGTCAGAGAAAAGGCTTGTTTTCAGGACTTCCTGAGGTACAAGACCAAATGCCGGGTCCTGCACTTTGGCCACAACAACCCCAGGTGGTGCTATAGGCTTGGGGCGGAGTGGCTGGAGGATTGTGTGGAGGAAACGGATCTGGAGGTACTGATTGATGCTCGGCTGAACATGAACCGACAGTGTGCCTGGGTGGCCAGGAAGGCCAACGGCATCCTGGCTTGCATCAAAAACAGTGTTACTAGCAGGAACAGGGAGGTAATTGTCCCCCTGTACTCGGCATTGGTGCGGCTGCACCTCGAGTACTGTGTTCAGTTTTGGGACCCTCACTGCAAGAAAGACATTGAGGTCCCGGAACGCATCCAGAGGAGGGCTACAAAGCTGGTGAGGGGTCTGGAGCACAGGCCTTATGAAGAGCAGCTGAGGGAGCTAGGATTGTTCAGCCTGGAGGAGGCTCAGGGGAGACCTTATTGCTCTATATAACTTCCTGAAGGGAGGCTGTAGTGAGCTGGGGGTTGGCCTCTTCTCTCATGTAATCGATGACAGAACTAGAGGGAATGGTTTTAAGCTGCGCCAGGGGAGATTCAGGCTGAACATTAGGAAGTATTACTTCTCGGAAAGGGTAGTCAGGCATTGGAATGCACTGCCCAGGGAGGTGGTGGAGTCTCCAACCATGGGAGTGTTCAAGAAACGCTTGGATGTTGTGTTGATTAATATGATTTAGCCGGGAAGTATTGGTAATGGTTGGACTAGATAATCTTCTAGGTCTTTTCCAACCTTGATAATTCTGTGATTCTGTGAATTCTTGATATCTGTTTCACTAAATACAAGGCTTGGTTTATGTGCCAAGCAAGGAAGTGGAGTTGATCACCAAGTGTTCATGAGTGATGCGCTGTTGATCTTTTGTTGATCACCCTGTGATGCGCTGCTGAACTTTTGGGAACTGGCAAGCATGAATCAGAACTGTTTCTGGTCCTTGAAGAAGATATGCCTCAAGAAAGAGCATCAGGTGCTGGCCCAGAGGAACCACAGAAAAGACTATAATTGCCTTTATTGTCTTAACATTCTACATTGTGGCGGGTATTGTACATGCATCACAATGTACGTTGTATTTTAAGTCACCAAGCTGCAGGAGATAACCCCCTACCTGCTCAGTCACTGGTTCATGCTGTGAAGGGGTGGAGCGTAGTGGAATTCCAGGGTCCAATGGGTGAGCTGGTAGGGAGTGAGCATGAGTGTTTGGAATGGCAGAAGTTGGGTGGGGCATTTCTGAAGCCACCCTACTTCTGTGCAGTCTGAGTCTGTGCAGGTTCCCCCCTTCTACCCCTCTTATTTCTCCTGTCGGGACTGCATGAATGGGGTAGGGTCACATTCCTCAGCTCATCTCTTTCTTCCAAGCTGTTACCAGGAGGGGTGAGTTAATTCCTTCTGATATCTTTTCCTGTAGTACCTATTTCTCAAATAAAGGCTCTATCATTCCCCTCATTTGCCCTACAGGTACTTAATACTGAGCACCTTTCCTAAATAACTTGTTTTTACTTATGGATCACTATGAAACTCAGTAACTGTAACTCAGTAATAGCTACAATAAGATGAATTCTATTACTCAAGGGAGTTTTGCTGGCTGTGAACAGGAAGTACATTAATGCAAGGTCTCCAGAAGTTCTTGCACTTGCACCCATTAGCACTACCTTCAGCCCACACACAGTTTAAAGCCAGTGAGAATATTCATCAGTAGTACACAGAACTTCATAGAATCATAGAATCACCAAGGTTGTAAAAGACCTGCAGAATCACCCAGATCAAACATCCATCCATTGCCAATAGTTCTCACTAAACCATGTCCCTCAACACAACGTCCAGTATCCAACTTACAAAGAAGTTTGTGATGATGGCCTTTAAAAGAGCTAAAATCATTTGTATGCTGTGCTGGATGCTCACCTTTCATGTTCTAAACTAGTAAACTCTGTCTGTGGTGTTACTAAACTAAAACAAGAGTAATGATGCTTAAAGAGTGGTGTTCTAGCCCTCTCATGTGCACTGCATCAATTGGGAAGATGGCCAGGTGTCATAAGGAGGGAGTTCTTACACAAAGAGAGAAAGGATGCAGCTACTAGATGTTCTGCTGTTAGTGACAGATCTGTTCAAAGCTGAATCTTCCCCTACTGTACTGTGTACTTTCCAGCAAAAACAGGTATTTAAGAGCTCTGCTGGGCTTGTGGAGTCTAGGGAGTTTGATGTCTAGCATCAGGAGGACTAGGTGGAAAGGTGACACATTTGTCTCTGTCAGGACAATAGAAAGTAGTAACTGTATCCCTTCAAAATAAAGCACCAAGCACAGAAAAGAGTGAGGAAGAACAACACATAACACCCTTATTTATCTAATTTCAACGGCATTATTATCCAAGATGAGTATTCATAAGATAAGGTAATAAGGGGGATGTTGGTCAGTGCTCACCTGAACATGAGCTGACAGTGTGCCCAGGTGGACAATAAGGCTAATGCCATCTGGCCTTCATTAGAAATAGTGTGGCCAGCAGGAGCAGGGAGGTAATCATCCCCCTGTACTCAGCACTGGTGAGGCTGCACCTGGTGTTCAGTAATTGATACGTAGTGACTAAGCAATTAAAATCACACCCTATTAAGACAAGTGAAGTTGTAAACACAGATAAGCGTGAGTCTACTGTTGGCTGTGACCTGACAACTTTAGAGTGAATTCTAAAGGTCCCTGAGCTTGTTGTCTGAGTGATACTTATCACAGAAACCAACAGCAGAAGAACAGCCTGCATATTGATTATAGCAGTGGTTCTTTGTCCTGTAATCCATTTTTTGGTTGCTCAGGTACCAGATTCGGACTCCCCACCAACTACTCCTGTAAAGAAAGAGCTCTTATCCTACTTCCCACATCCCATTATCAGTCTTCACTTCAACTGTAGGCCCCTCACTTAAGATCTTAGGCTGCCAATGCTTCTGCATTGGGGCTCGTCTACCATCACCAGGTTCGAAATGATTTAATGCATAGAGGGCCTTTGCTAGGATCTCAGCATGTTTACTGACAGGTATTCTGTCCCTATATCCTTTTCCTTCTCCAAGGACATGTATCTTATCTTTGAGGAGGTGGTTAGCATGCTCAACAATTGATTGCCCTTGAGAGTTGCCAGGAATACCTGTGGTATGAGAGATTCCCCCGTGCTAACCATTCTTGAGTAGAACAAGAAGTGTCCATTGTCGATTTTGATGTGACTGGGTAAGCCAATCACAGCAATAGCAGCTGTCCAATGGTATTGCACTGCAATCAAGTTGGATTTGGCATGCTGAGTGGCTATGATGACAATAGAGGAGGTGTCCACCATAACAGCCAACCATTTGCAGGGAGACAAACAAGGCTCCCAGGTGAAATGAGTTCGCCATATCTGCAGCGGTCCGAGGCCACGAGGGTTAACCCCAGCCCCAACTACAGGTGCAGAATTGCAATGAGGACACACCTGGACGACATCATGTGCAACAGACAGTGGAATAGAGCAAATCCTGGATAACGCATGGGCAACTATATGGAGAGTGGAATGTAGATCATGGGTTTGTTGGACTGTGAAAATATGTGTGCTGGCAACTTTATCTGCTATTGCATTACCCGTGGTAAAAAAGCCTGGCACCTCAGAGTGACTACATATATGTAAGTTTGCAACAGGAGCTGTGTGGGAGGCCAAGGCCTCTTCCAGAATTCCAGAGGCTTCTGTACTTGGGAGGCCCTCCTGGCCCATCTGCAAAAGCGGAGTCAGTGACAAATGTTACAGGGTATCTCTCACCAAAGGTACATTGTGGCTGCTACAGCCATCACCTCAAGCATCCGCACACTGACCATTCGGTTTGTGAAGATAGCAGTCTGCCAACTATTGCTAGAATCCTGCCAAACCACTGCCCCTTGACCCATGGTTGAGGATGCATCTGTGAACAGCGTGGGTCCCTCAAGCAGAGAGGTTTGCACCCAAATCCATAGGGAGACATCTAGTGATTTAGCCACGACAAAGATGGTCAGGGAGTCTAAGTAGATGATTTGTCCTCCAAAGTCTTGTAGTACTATGAGGATAATTTCAGGGAGTGGCTGTACATTACAAAATGAGCTCTGTAAGTATATCACATCAGGCAATGAGAGCAATTGAGATTTTCTGAGCAGCATTGCCAATACCTTGAGCCAAGAGGTAAAGGCATGCATGGGTTGTAACGAAGACAGCAACCAGAATGGTTGGGGTTTAGCACTGAGAGAATGACCTAACAGCGGCGGCTCCAGTCTCACATCTGCAGGCAGCTATTTCAAGGTTTTGGATAGGGTCCCATTGTGTGAGCAGTCCTTCCATGCAGCTCTGTAAGATCTCTTGCCAAGCTGCAACCATTTCATTAGACAGTTCTTGGGGCTCTTCTGGGTCAGATCCCTTTAGCTGGTCATAAAAGGATTTCATCAGTCGAGGAGGTATCCCCAAAGCACCTCAAACCCACTGGAGGACTCCTACCAATTTCTGCACAGCTCTTAAAGGAAGGATTTTGAATTTATCATGTGTACTTACGTAAAGTATGCTTCCTCACACCATTCCAAGGGCCTTCCCCTTTATTTAGAGGGACAGTTTACTTTCTCCTTCTCCACACTTGCTACACTCATACCTTCTGTGATGGAGAAAATGAAAAAAGAATCTCTCTAAGTAAGGGGACTAGCACACTGAGTATCGCTAGAAGTTGTCCTTTCTTGGGAGAACACTACATGAAAGCAAAATCACTCTTCTTTCAGGATGAAGACTGAAACATCCACCTCAGCATGAAGCAGAAGGTTGAAGTTGCTTGTTCTTCGCTGCAACCGAAAGGTTTGAATAGGGGTCCTCTGGGAATGCCACTTTCCACCATGAAGAGCAGACTCGAGCAATTCCATAACTGAGAAAGTGCAACTTCAGCTGGCTGCTTTCCTCCAAAGAAGGGGGAATAATTTTGAATTCAAATTGTGTACTAGCTGAAAGCATGACTCCTCTCACTGTTCTAAGCCCCTTCCCCCTTATTTAGAGAGACAGTTTGTTTCTTTTCTCCTCCTCTGCTACACTCTTTATGTGAAGATGGAGAAAATGAACCAAACCTCTAAGCAAGCTGAATAGCTCTAGTAGTTGTGCTCTCATGGAGAGCACTACCTGAAGTCAAAATTGCTCTTCTTTCAGGCTGTGGAGAGAAAGCTCCCTCCTCAAAAGAATGCAGCTGACTGAAATAATGTTTTCACTGAAAAACAAATTGCCCAAGTCCGCAGTTAACGGAGATATGTGGCCTGAAGTGAAGAATTCCAGAAGGAAGGTGCTTACAGGGCTGAAAGTCAGTTGGAATGAAGAGTGCTGGGTCCAAAGCCAGAAGGAAATGACAATTTAATGACAATTTTCATGACATTATCTTATATTAAAGCTCTTGCACATATATTTTCTTGATATACAATGCAGTGACATATCGTCAAATGTGAGTTGCTGGTGGCAATTGCATCATCTTTCATTAACGTTACAAGTCCCTAAAGTATCCCTTTTTTTTTTTTCCCCAACTATCACCAAGGCAACATCAAAAGTTATGCCAAATATTTGGAAAAAGATTAAAGAAAATAGCTTTAATGTAATCATTACTGTTACATACAAATAAAATTTGTGTCTTTCAGTGGCACCAAAGAAGCCATTTCTACATTGCCATTATATTCATTATTAAAAATCTGTTTCTATCAGGAGACATATCTGCCACACTTTCCAAACCTTTATTAATTTACCATCAATATAATCAACAGGGATTTTTTTTGTTTTTTTTTTTGTTTTGATTTTTTGTTTTTTCCAAAAAAAAAAAAAATGCGTCATGGCTTTATGAATCTTCTTCTTGGTATTCCACATGATAACATCATATAAAGCATGGGGAATTAAAGAGTTCATACTCCAGTTCTACGACTGACAACTTTCCAAATACCTGGTTCTCAGAAGAATAGAACTACATACCCCAGATGACTTTGCATTCAGAGGGGAAATTATGTCATGGGACAAAGTCACAGGTCTCACCCTCTTGCTTGCTGCCTGGCAGTGTGTGGGTGTGCTCCCCAGCTGTGCACCTTCAGTTCAAAGTAAGGCTTTTGGTTTCAGTTTAGGAAAAACCCCCCATTTAAGGACCCCCCCCCCATTTTAGGCAACCCCCCCATATTATGAAACCCCCCGACTCCACACCCATTATGTCCTTCTCCAAGTCCTTTATGGCCACGGAACGCCCAATTAAAGGACCCTCCCCCATTTAAAGCCTCCCCCCCATTTAAGGACCCACCCCATTTAAGTACCCCCCCCCCTTTTAAGCAACTGCCTCCTGCAGCTCATGACGCTGATGCACCTCCAGGTCATTTATGGCCAATGAACCCCATTTAAGTCCCCCCATTTTAAGGACCCCCCCCCCATTTAAATACCCTCCAGTTTTAACACCCACACTCATTATAGGTTCCCTACCATTTAAGGACCCCCCACAAATTACTGACCCCCCCTATTTAAAGGACCATCACATTTTAACCCCCCACACAACTTATAGGGTCCCCCCCACTTAACGACCCCCCCCCCCCCCCCATTTAAAGGACTCCTCCAATTTTAAACCCCCCTTCTTTTAAAACCCCTTCATTTTATGGTCCCCCCCCACATTAATGGACCCCTACCCATTTATATGGATCCACCCCCAAATTAAAGGACTCCTGCCATTTTAAAGACCACCCCCATTTCAATATCCACCTCCATTTAAGAAACCTCCCATTTAAATGTCCCCCAGCTTTTAAAGGACACCCCCATTTTAACCCCCACCCACCCATTATTGGTTCCCCCTCAATTTAAGAACTACCCCGCATTTTATGGACTGCCCCCCCATTTAAGGACCCCCCCTTATTTAAGGACGACCCTCACCAACCTGCCTCCTCCAGGCCCTTTATTGCCATTGACTCCCCATTTAAAAGGACTCCCCATTTAAAAAGACTCCCCCCCAATTTAAGGACCTGCCACATATTATGGACCCCCCATTTTAACAATCCCCACCATTATAGGGTACCCCATTTTAACCCCCCCTCCTTATTTAAGGACCATCACCACCACTTAAGACACTCCACATTTTAAAGACCCCCCCCCCCCATTTTAAAAACCACCCCCCATTTAAGGACCCCCCCCCATTTTAGGCATTACCCCCATTTTATGAACCCCCCCCCACCCACCCCAATTATGTCCCTCTCCAAGTCCTTTATGGCCATGGAACACCCATTTAAAGGACCCCACCCATTTAAAGCCTCCTCCCCATTTAAAGGACACCCCCCACATTTAAAGCCTCCCCCCATTTAAGGACCCACCCCATTTAAGTACCCCCCCCCCCCCTTTTAAGGAACTGCCTCCTGCAGCTCCTGATGCAGATGCACCTCCAGGACATTTATGGCCAATGAACCAAATTTAAGTCTCTCCATTTTAAGGACCCCCCCCCCTTTAAAGACATCCCCATTTTAACACAACCACCCATTATAGGTTCCCCCCCCATTTAAGGACCCCCCACAAATTAATGACCCCCTCTCCCCCCCCCCCATTTAAAGGACCATCACATTTTAACACCCCACACACACATTATAGGGTCCCCCCATTTAAGGACACCAGCTCCATTTAAAGGACTCCTCCCATTTTAAATCCTCCCTTTTAAAACCCCTTCATTTTATGGTCCCCCACACATGAACGGACCCCTACCCATTTATAAGGATCCCCCCAATTTAAAGGACTCCTCCCATTTTAAAGCCCCCCCCCCCCCCATTAAAAGACCCCTTCATTTTAATGTCCCCCTCCATTTAAGAAACCTCCCATTTAAATGCCCGCACTTTTAAAGGACCCCCCTATTTTAACCCCACCCACCCATTATTGGTTCCTCCTCATTTTAAGGACTACCCCTCATTTTATGGACCGCCCCCGCATTTAAGGACCCCCCATTTTTTAAGGACCACCCTCCCTAACCTGCCTCCTCCAGGTCCTTTATGGCCATTGACTCCCCATTTACAGTCCCCCTCAATTTAATTACCCCCCACATTTTATAGACGCCCCCCATTTTAACAATCCTTACCATTATAGGGTCCCATATTTTAACCCCCCCTCCTTATTTAAGGACCCTTACCCCCCATTTAAGACCCCTCCCAATTTTAATAACACTCACCCCCATTTTAGGAACCACCCCCCATTTAAGGACTCCCCCCATTTTAGGCAACACCCCCACTTTAGGAACCCCCGCAACCCCACCCCCATATGTCCCTCTCCAAATCATTTATGGCCATGGAAAAATCATGACATTTCCAAAAGAAATATCGATTTCAAACATGGAAAAATCAGGACATTTCCAAAAGAAATATCGATTTCAAACAAATTTTAGAAGAATTTCACAGGAATATCCACACTTATCCCAGAAATAAAATGATCTCTCTTAGGTATCACTCTTGATCCTTGCAAAAATATGGTTTTCTTACAAAATAACGCTTTTCATCCCTACAAATAGCATTTTCTACACAAAAAATTGTTTTCCATCCACTAATGAAATCGACGTCTCTTCAAAATGATGCTTTGTAGCAAAATATGACACACTGTTTCCAGAATACCTCTTTTCTTCTACAGAATAAGGACATTTCCAACAGAAATATCGATTTCTGACTAATTTTAGAAGTAGGTCACATGAATATCCATACTTATCCCAGAAATAAAATGATCTCTTTTAGGTATCACTCTTCATCCTTGCAAGACTATATAGGTGGGAAGCTAAATTAGACTTTATACAGGATCACTTGATGATGTTTGGTTAATTGAAGCTGATTACTCTGTCCTCTCAACAGAGGCAGCTGAATGCTCATCATGAGAAATGAGACATTATGACATTCACTGAAAAAGAAAAAAATCACAACTTTGTAATTTATTTATTTTTTTGTTAAATAGATTGCAAACTCACACTGGGTTTTCAGATGTTCCTGATATGTTATTTCTCTTTCAAAGGGTACACAATCATATCTACATAATTACAACATTTTCTTTTTAAATACTAGAGTGTTTCTTTTACCTTTCTCTACTGTAATGGAATAATTCAAGTATGAAGGAACCTTGAGACATCCCTAGTCCAAGCTCATGCTCAAAGCTGGGTCAGCACTGCATTCTGATTAGACTGCTCAGAGGTTTGTCCTGTTCAGTCCTTAAAAACTCTACAGGTGGAGGATATACAGTCTCTTTGCAGAATCTGTTCCAATGCAAAGGAAGGCAGTGAGAAGACATAATTATTGTATGTGATGAGCTAAAAGTCTATCAATTGCAATTGTTCTAATTAATTTTTGGATTTATCACCACTTCCAATCCATTTCTGCATTTGCAACTGATTGTACTTAACAGGAAAAAAATTAGAAAAACAAAAGACTTTCATTGCTGATCTTTACTCTGATGGCAAAATTAAGGAAACAAAATTTGGTTACTAAGACATACAGTTTGAGGTTAAGTAAGTTTTCAGAAATAGTAAACAGTTCTTCAGAGAATCAACAGAAACTTATTCAGACCGCTGGAAAGGAAGCATAGCCTTGTTGACTTGTTTTGGATACTACCTCTGTGAGACATTTACATAAAGAATTACAAAGGCCTCTGCATATATTCATGTAGACATTTTAAGTACTGAATGCCTGAATACTTTGATTTAAAAACGTCAGAAATTAGGAGATGGAATGCTCTTGGTCTGCATATTGAGAGCAAGAAATTTGTATTTCACTCCATAAACTTACTAGAAAGATTTGGTAACTGTAAAAGTTACAGTGCTACTTTGCATTGCAGACTTTAAAATCACTTAATGTTGTGAAGTCTGATGTTAGAGTTACAGCAAAACCAAAGCTTCTTCAATGGACAAACTTGCCTTATGAGTAGAAAGTTTCAACTACTACTCTTTTTGAGAAAATGTCACCAGCAACTATACATTTTAGAAATAGGGACTGGAAACAATTATGCTTCATGCTATCACCTTTTCATAATGAAAGTGTACTCTGTGCAACTAAGTACTGTATCTTTTTGGTAAAATGGGGAAAAATACTTTAGTATTGTAATAATAGTTCAAACTAACCAGGTTAGCAATTTATTTACATATCCTTCTGTTTGTGATCATATAGGGTGGCAGTGAGTCTTCTGATTTGTTGTTCCTAGACTCAATTTGGTCTTTTATTTCAGACCTGTTTTCCATTTATTACATTTATTATATACAGTGCATACTTATTCCCTTACAGTCAGTTTTACTGTCTCAATTCAGTGAAACTTTGAAGTAAATTCACTTGGATTAGAAAAGGCAGTTGCATTTCATCTTAAAGTTTGATTGCCATTGTCCACAGCAAAGGCTTGTCTGTCTTAATGGTCACAGTCCCGGAGTTGTCATAGGTATTGGAAGTACTGACAAGGGTTCCGAATTTCAACACCTGGTTAGCTAAAAAAAAGAAAGAAAGAGGCTTAATGTACTATTAATTTTTGTTTAAACAAAAGCATTTAAGAATGGGTATTGGCTAGTCCCACAAAGAAGTCCCACATAAAACAACTGAGTAAATTTAACCTACCAAAAAATAGCTTAGTAAATACCAGTTAGTTGGAAAAGTAAGAATTTCAAGACCTTCCTTTCTTTCAGTCTGCAAAACAAACCAAATGACAGGTGCCAGGTAGTGATCAAGAAATGTGCAAAGCAATATAGAAGTTATTTTCTGTGTTTGGACAGATGATAGATAAATATTCCAATTGTTGTCATGAAGGTGGGCTATTATAAACTCATATACCATAATGCGACAATAAATGTTACACTGTCCACCAGTTGCTGTAAGCTACACTGGGGGAGCTGATGCATGTCATAGAATGAGGAGCAGTCAGAAAAAAAGGCAGGACATAAAATGTATTTGGAGTCCCATCTGCAGCTGCCTATGCTCATTCCTTCTCCCACAAATTCTAATCCTGAAATGCACTGAAGAAATCGTTTCATCTGCTAGCTATATATGGTTGGAAAGAGAAAATAACATCTGAGTTTCACTTCTACTTTAAACAGAAGATTCCTACCATTTGAGTATCCTGGGACTCTGCAGCACAACTACAATGCAGTACACAAGATGATGAAGGAAAAAACCAAGTAGCACTGTACTCGATGATTATGCAACTAAAATAAATCTGCTATATCCTGCCAGGATGATTTTGGACACACAACAATGCTAGACAGGGTTCTTGACAAATGGCAGGGCAAGGGAGTTGTGGTGTTTGCCTCTGGAAGTGAGAGCAGAGGCAGTGCCTTGCTGCAATTGGTGCATGGGATGAGGTTGCCAGATAAGCCAGATTTCACATCTCAGAGGTAAGCAGATCATTTAAGGAAGCTGAAATAACACTTGGGGAGAGTTCCCTATGTAAAAATACTCCCCAGACACTCCTGTTCTAAATCCTGCCTGGGAACACCCATAACTTGATATTTGGTTTCCAACTATTTGTTGACAGATAATTACTCACTATTGGTTACTGTATATTTTGAACAGACGGAAATCCTAAAACATTAAGAATCAACTTTTACCTTTCTTTTGTATTAACCCACTCATTTTGTATCATTTATTACTTCTTGCTCAAGATTATTAGAATAATTCTTACCATTTTGGCTTTGCACCTGAAATAATGGCTTTGTAGAAGGCAAGAATTAAGAACAACATGGCAGCTTAATGAAACCAAATTAAAGCCGCATTTCCTCGTGCATAAAATGAAAATCTTGTTTGCCATTCTTAATAAAAACTTCTTGCCCACTAGGTGGCGACTTTTTTTTTTTTTTTTCTGCACCTGGATCAGTTTGAAAGGCTGAAGTGAAAAATGCAAAGACTATTTCAAAAAGTACTGTTAATTCACATGGACAAATTCCAATTAGTTAGTTTAACACTCAGGCAGCTTTTCCACTAACAATTAAAAATGCATGCTTCCTATGCAATATGCTTAAACCAGTAAAGGAGATAAGAGGATGTACATGCATACTACTTCCAGGAAAGCTTCCTACTGCATCAGGCACTATGATGTCAAGTTTACAAGGTCAAAAAAGTGAAAAATTCTACCAGTTCATACTTGATCCTTTCCTTTTCTTTTTAATAGCTTTTAGTATGCTTTGTTAAGTTCTAGCAAGAGCTTAAGCCTTGGAGTTAAACAAAGCCATTCTCACTGTTGGTTTTATTTTTCTGAAATGTCTTCCAAAGAAAGCAAACTTTTTGCTGTCTTGTAATTTTATTTATAGTTTTGACAGGTAACAGAACTGACGCTAAAGAAGTATTTCAGTTTGTGATTTTTATAAAATTTCAGTCTGGAAAAGACCTGGAATGTTTACAATTCTGTAATTAAAGTAATGTTTATTTGTTGTTGAAAACTTTCCTTATGCTAAATAGTGATTATTTATTTATTTATTTGTTTGTTTATTTTCTCATAAGAGAATTCAAGGGCTGATTTAGACTAAAAGAGGTGATTCAGCAAAAATGAGAGATCCCTCCAGATCCCAGAAGCACTAAACTCATTTTCACTTAAAGTATGGCTTAGTGCTTTGGTTGCAAAACTGATCATAAACTGTGAGAAAAAATATTCTATCCAGCTCTTCCAGGGTACACCTGCTATTTTTCATTGCTTTCCATTCATAAAGTCAGTGAGTCTCAGCAGCACTGTGTCTAGGTGTTTGTGCCTCAAGGGAGAGCCGTGGGGATTGCACAAGAACATAACCAAGTCATAGCTCTACACTGAGCTTATGAAGTGTGATTGCTCTGGAGTTTAGAAATAATAACAATAAAAATATCACTAAAAAAATGACACTACTGAAAAAAACTGAAGCCTAAAATTACATTTATAAAATCCTTATCAAGATTATATCTCTAGAATAGTTGTGTGGTTTATTTTTCTGCTGGCAGTGCTAAAAATAGACCCAAGGTTGCTGCCAGCTGATGTGCCCACTACTGCACTGCATACTTTCAGACTGTAAAATGAGAAAACAGACTTCAATTGCAGCTGCATTTCGCCTACTCATACCGTCAGCTGCTGCAGAAACACTAACTCCTGGTATCAGGTATCCTGTGTTCATGGTCTAGTAGACTTGTAGTCCTTATTCAAATGATCTTATTTAAGGTACTTATAGGAGAAGAAAACTTATATTAAGATTGAATTAATGTAACAGTGTTCCACCTTTCTTTCTCTGTTTGTCAGACATTAGGTAAAATAGTGAACTTCCTCTGGTAGGCTCTCTTACCAGCTGTGTCACCAAATTCCTGTTCCTCTGTCAAGGAACATCCTAGACTGTTTCCACTGTATACTATTTCCAGTGAATGCCAAGTAAGTTGATGTACCCCATGAGAACAGGGACCAGCAATTGTCTGAATTCTGCCAACTGCTTACAGAACACTTCGTCTGTCTCTTCATACTGGTTGGGTGTCAGGTCTTCTCCTGATCCCTACCTATAAGGACTCCACATTATCCTTCCCAGTATTGAGCTCTATGACATCAATATGCTCCCTAACACAGAGAGCAACCCCTCTGCCCCTCCTTCCTTGCCTATCCCTCCTAAACAGCTTATAGCTCTTCATTGCAACACTCCAGTCATGAGAATGATCCTACCATGTTGGGATGGAGGTGACTAAGTCATAGTTTTACAGTCACAGAATCTCTTCTAGCTTGTCTTTTTTGTTGCCCATGCTGTGTGTGTTAGGGTAGGCAGACTTCAGCTGTGTTCACCCCTGGCCCTGGAACACTACCCCCAAGCTCATCTCAATAGAGTCTGGTTTTATCCCTTCTCCCTTCAAATCTAGATTAAAGCCCTTTCAGTGAGCCCTCCCAATTCCTGGGCCTGAGGTTCCCTCTTGGAAATGGATTGCAACAAGGACTGGGAGAAGGGATGATGGTGCCATGTTAACATGGAACAACAGGTACTTCTGTACTTCGGTGTCTCCCAGAGAGAAAGACTGAATTACATGTAATAAAAATCTCAGTAGGTCCATACCTAGCTATGTCTCCTAGTAAGCTGAAGAAGTTTGTTACAGCATAATTACAAATAATATAAATTATAATATAATAAAATAAAATAATTATAAAATTATAATCCAATTTCTCAACCCCATGGCTATGAGCTATTACTGTAACTTCCACTCATTCCCCTCAAATTGGAACAGGAAGACTGGTTCCTTTAGGAGGAACATGGGGAAAATTTTGTTTAAAAGTACAAAAATATTTTTGTTTTGTACAGGTTGGCATTCAGTTTCAGCAGTCTTCACAAATCACAAATCGCAAAATCGCAACAAAGCTATGTCACTGGTGATAGCAGACAAAACTTTAAAATTACTCTTTCTAATGAGCACCTTTTAAAACTGATGAAATGTGTGACATTAAAATAAAATTTAAAAAAAAAAAATCTGATTATAAATAACCTGTTTTTTAAACTAATCAACCAAAGCCTCAAGTAAGACAGCAACCTCACAAAGCTCACCACATTCTGAACCATGTAGCAGCATTTTACAAAATGATGTTTAAAAGACTTCCCCCATTATAGTAAGGCTGATCTGACCTTCAGCTCACTCTGAAGGGCAGAAAAAATAGTGAGAAATGGCTGGTCCTTCAGTATAACTTGTCACAAAATTCACTGCACAGCAGGAGTGAGCAGAGGAAAATTCTGTAACTTAGCTGTCAACTGTACTTGTCAGTACAAATGAAAATATTTCACTTTTTTAAACTTAAGAGACAGTCCCTTAAACATTCAGTTCTTACAAACCAGCTTAAGAGAATGAAATCATCACTAGTCAGACAGCTTTTCATCCCTTCATCTGGCAAGTTTCTCATACCCTGAAACTCATGCCATATTTATATCCCATTATTTTCTTTTGTAAATACAGCCTGAATCACTTAGTGGCATCTGTGGAACAGTGGGCAGGAAAATTAAGATTATTTCTATTTTCCTTCCTTTTTGGTCAAGAAATCTTTCTCTACAAATAGCTGTCCCACTTCTATTCCTGTTTTAAAGTCACAAAAAGACAGTGATACAGTCATTCAGAGTTGACAAACAGACAATATACTATAGTTCAGGGGAAGTGAGTTAGCTTTAATAATCTGTAACACATTAATGTTTGTCTGTTGTAAATTTATGACTTGTAACTAGGGCTTAAGGCAGTCCTAGCATCTCCTCCATGGAGGGCAATGTATCAAGAAGGCAATTTATCATAACTCCAACAAATGTTCCACTTAAACAGTTCAATGACTTCCAATTTGAAAACATGTCTCTGTCTGCAATATTTCAGTTTTAAATATTATTTGTGTTTTTTTTTTAAACTTAACTCCCAGAAACAAGCTGCCCAGCAGAGATGCAGGAATGCAGTGCCACACCCCAGTGCCCAGCACAGGAACCCCCTGGGTGGTGGTGAGGCTGGCATGGATGCTGCATGGAGATGTCCATGTGGCCACAAGGACAAGGGTGGCCCCGACTTACCAAGATTCCACCTGAGACCGGTTGTGGTCACGCTGTCACAGGAGCTCCCTATTGGGATAAGGCCACACCAGGAACCTTCCAGTCCTGTGTCCACCTGTAGCTTGTGCTTGCCCTGCAACACAGAAGGGACTGAGGTCTGGGATTGCTGAAGAGGGAGCAGAGATGTGGGCTGGGGTTGCAGGCCCATTTCTGCCAAAGCTATGCTGCTTGTTTCTTAGAAATCTCATCTCTAATTTTCATTCTTTTTTTCCCCCCTGATTGAAATAGCTGTGATTCTTAACTAACATCAAACAGAGCACTGCTGAAGCTCTTGCATTTCTTTGATAACATCTGCAAAATTCTATGTACTTGCCCAAAAACATAATTTTCCCAGCAGGAAGGAATACTTGTAGAAACCGACCTAGGTGTTGGAGAAATTAACCTAAATATTTACATGAACATGCTTATACTAAGTCATAACAGTAAATTGAAATCAAAACACATTTTTTTATACACCAAAGGTAAATTCAGCTTGTAACCACCAAGCTTAAGTTCATGTGTGAGAAACAGCAGATATTAACAGCAGTGTGTTTGTGACCAAGCAGTGGTCACAGATCCCAGGTGAGCAACTTTCCAGATAACAGCATACAAACAGTCCCAATGAGGAGTGGATAGTGAAAAGGTTTCACAGATCAAAAGGAAAATTTCAGATTTCTGGCTCAGTTTTAATTCTAATACACTTACTTGTTTATTACAACTTGTTTACTACAATTAGCTAAAAGAATACAACAAATGAGAAAGAGTGACTTCTGATGTGTTTGACATATTCTCCTGTTAATGCCAAACACATTATGAAGAAACAACTTCAATATGTGTCATGTTCTCAGTTAACAAATGAATCTTGGAAATGCTACCAGTTAGGAAGTATTGGATTGCATTATATGGACTTATATGCATTCAGTTTCATGAGGAGGTCTTGCACTTGTTCCACTGTTACAGTGGGACAGAATCCACTCCTCTCACTCTCAACTAGAGGCTTTGGATCCTGGCACACATGGGGAGCAGCCTGACTACCACTGAAGACCAAGGCAAAGCACTTACTGGACACTTCAGCTTTTTCCATGTCTGAGAAAGCCAGTTCTCCATCCTCATTTATCAGAGGTAGAATTTATGATCTCCTTGGTCTTTCTCCTCCTGTAAACCCCTTCTTGCTATTTTTCACATCTCTTGCCAAGTTCCATCTTTGCGTTGGCTTTCCTGATGCTATCTCTGCACATGTGGACAACATCCCTATATTCTTCACAGGTTACACAACCCTGCTTCCACTTCGTGTACATTTCCCTTTTTTCCCTCAGTTTAAGCTGTGGATACTTGCTCAGCCAGTTGCCCACCTCCTCTCTCAATTTCTTCTGCTGGGGGATGGAGAGCTCTTGAAGACTCGGAAGGGTGTCCTTAAAGAGCTGCCAGCTCTGTTACATTCCTATGCCCTCAAGGACACTTTCCGAGCTGCAGTTCCTTGAGCAGCTAGAAGTTCACTTTCCTAAAGTTCAGGGTCCATTCTCCACTTTTTGCCAGGACTGCACTCCTCAAGATCACAAACTCCACCAGGGCATGACTGCAACTCAGGCTGCCTCCAATCTTAACCTCTCTAATGCTCTCCTCTGCATTGGTGAGCACCAGATCCAGTAAGGCATCACCTTGGGGCAGTTTGTCTAATACCTGAACCAGAAAGTTATCCTAGATCCTCTATACTGTGTGTGTGGTGATGGACCATGTATTCCTATAATGGCTGTGAAATCTGCCTGCTGAATGCAGAGGTGTAATAACTTCAGGCTTGATATTCTTTTAGCTATGCAGTGTGCTGTGCCACTTCTTTCTTGTAATAGGGAGAGAGGACGAAAAGGAATAAAAGTGCAGGGTCTCTCATGATGGAATCTCAAACATTGCCTATAAGAAAGATGACAGTGAAGAAGAGGATGAAGGAGTGAGATTGTCTGTTCTCAATGAATGTACATATCACCACTGCTCAGAGCTAATCAAGGGGAAAACGTACTACATTAATCTTTTAAACAGAGAAGTAAAAGTGCTTTATAGAGAACTTAATATCTGTATTACTCAAAATTGAGCCTACCTGTTATTATCTTTGTGTTTTTCGTTTTCTGACATTCTGGCCCATCTTACTGAATTTAATTCATATCTATATGAAACGTATGCAGAAATCTGACTTTCTATTCTCATGAAGTAAATTTGTAAATCAAAAGATGCCATTATCAGGAGCTCACCAATATCCAGGATTTTAAGAAGTGTCTTCCAATATTTGATACTTCTCTAAAATGTTACTTCATATGTCCTAATGAGTGTGTAAGAACCTTGACTTTCTTCTTTGAAAGGACAGTTTCCAGCTCTCGAATATCATGAGCCCAGAACAGCTGTCATACCAGGAGCCAAGGGCTAAATCAAAGGCAGTAGGTAAGCAGGAATTAAAATATTAAAATGCAAATTACTTTCTTTTTTAAACCCTCTCATCTGTTAAGCCAAACCCGTGGCTTGGGTATTGGTTTACTGCTTTTACACAGGCTAGATTTTAAGACTTTTCTTTAAAAAATAAGTAAGGGACCTTAGTTTATTGAGGAAAGTACAGACAGAAAACAGAAATGAACACTGGGGTAAAAACAGCCAAATGAAACAAATGATATTCTTATTTTTTTCCCTAAAAAAGATTAAAAGAAAGAAATTTTAAAAAAAAAAAAAAAGTGCTCTAAAGACCAAGTACTGCAAGTCTGTCACACAGGAAATTAGGTGCCCAAGCATATCCTCAAGTTTCAAGTACATATTTTTCAACCACAGAAGATGGAAATGCCATTTGCTGGGGGAAAGGAGGTTCACAGCTTGTAATTTGCAAATGTAAGTATTAATTTGTTCCATTTAAATTTCTGCAATAAATGGAACAATTATATACTGGCACAAAAAATATAAAACTGTTCAGTTTGTGCAGAACTGAGTTTTCCAAAATTGAGAAAACTGAGAAAGACAAGATCTGACTACATATATCTGTTCTTCCCAAGAGTTTTCATTTGTTTGTTTGTTTGCTTGCTTCTGTAAAAGGTAACTGGAATATTTTCACATTTTAGCATGAGGATCAAATATTACCATGTTTGAATGTTACTGGTGATAAAATAATGGCAAATAATATAGCTGCATTGATTTTTATCCCATTAAGTCAGTTCTGAAAATTAACCAATTGGCAGCGTTATTTTCTTCATCCTTTTGTATGTCATGACAAGCAATTTCTATGTTCAGCAATAAGAAAAAAATGTTAGAAGATATTTTTGAGAATTCTTCATCCATGTAAGTTAAATTTTCCCTTTTCAGTTTCATGTCTTATAATAAAGCATTTGAATAGTAATGACTGAACACCCCTTTACTCCAGCACTTGGTGACAAAAGACCTAAAGTCACAGGAGTTGCTCTCTGTTATACCTCACAAATCCAATGAATACAAGCCTGACTGCCACAAACTCATATATCTTATCATACCATATACCATATCAGAAGCAGTAAGACACTCAAATAATTGGTCAAAAGTTTGTAAGCTTGTGAACAAAATCCAGATAAAAGCTGTCAAATGGTGGCTATTAGTGCTCAGGTATAGTGTATGTATGTTCTAAAATAGAAACCAAGCAACAAAACACAGTGAAGGAGATAGGGAATGGCAAATGACTTTCAGTAGTGCATTCTGAAGGCACCTGAAGGGGAAAAGCCTTGAAGCTCGCAGGCTAGAAATGGGCAGAGAAGGCCCCTCTCAGCCTAGGAGGAAGCTAGAGAGGAATAAGGATTCAAACTGAAACTTTAAAAAATACAAATGAAGATATTTATGAACAGATCTTGGAAATGCTGAAGGATTAGGGAAGATGAAGGGGATAATGGAGAAGGAAAAAGAACCAGTTACAAGATTAGAGGACAAACCAATTTTACTCTGATTTTCAGGCTGCCATGAGAGTTTGTCTAGTATAAATAAATTCAGTGAATAAGTCTTAGTGAATAAATTCAGTCTGCGTGACAACTTCCTTACAAATTTTCAGTTTTCCTATTAAAATACCCAATAGGTTGATGTATGAAGGTCACTTCATAAAGCAGGAATCAGGTTCACAGCAGCAGGTTCACTGCACTGGATCTGCCAGCCCTGAAATTAGCCCAGTTGTTTGGATCTGCTGGCCCATGAAGTAAGAAGCTTTCCTGGCTTCTGCTAGGCAAGCCCATAGTTGTTTTGAGGAGCAAATGAGATGGTAAAAACAAAACATGGAAATAATAACAAACAAAAACAAAAACCCAAAACAAAGAAAACAAACAAACAAAAACAAAAAACACAAACAACAACACACCCAAACACTAAAAATTAGGCTTTTAATAGCAAATTAATTAAAAAAACAAGCATTCTGGGGCCTACTTACAGAAGAATTCAAAAAATTTGGCTCCAGTGGAAATTTTCTCCCCCTCTTTGAGTAAATTTTGAGCTTGCTATTAAAAATAAAAAGATACAGATTGAATAAACTGCACTGACTCACGGTTAGAAGCACACAAGATGGTTCCTTTCAAAACTGGGATTAAACCTGAACATGATTTAGGACATAGTGTAAAAATAACTATTATCTTCACACCTATAGGTGCATAGATGAATTTAAAGTAAAAAATGGTTACAAACTACAACTGTAACTAATGACCTCAAAAACAATCAAAGAAAAAATAAATAATGTTTTGCTTGCTAAACCTTTTCCCCTTTTCTCCCTAATTACAATGGTAGGACTATTATTTTGACAGGAGAATGAGTACCAATTTGCAATGCTGTATAAAAAAACAAAACAAACAAAGTTGTGGATGCTCTGTCCCTGGAGCTGCTCACGACTAGATTGGATGGGGCCCTGGCAACCTGGTCTAGTACCAGATCAGGAAGTTGGTGGCTCTGCCTCTGGCAGGGGGGTTGGAACTTGATGATCCTTGGGGTCCCTTCCAACCCAAGGTATTCTACGATTCTATTCCTTCCAGAAAAGGAGTTACCCAGACACATCCTGGGGTTTCTAGCATCTCTGTAGCATTCTGCTGTGGAGGCAGTAGAAAAATGGGGACCATTTAGGAGTTATGAGGACGTCTCCAAGTTGCCATATTTTATGGCTGAATTTCCTGGAAAATTTGAGAAATCATATTTTGACTACTAGGAGAAGGCAACTTAATGCATCAGCTGTGGAATGGCCACAACCAGTAGCACTGAATTCTATAAAATCTGAAGAAGAGTAATGGGAGGAAAATGAGGTGATATTTGCCCAAGAAAAGTATAAACTTACCTTGTTTTGTGGGGTATGTTTTCTGGGGATATGCCCAAACAACAGGTAGGAATCTACCAATGAGAAATAAGACCCATTGTCTTAAAAGATTAGAACCTAGAGCAATTGGATCCTTGGAATACAAATGGACAAAAAATAAGAATAAAATAAAAAATTATTCCGTGGAAACTATTAGTGTAACCTCAATAAAAACTACGAAGACACAAGTAGAGGCTCTGGTACAACTGGAAACTCTAGAAAATGTGACTGACAGTGACTCAAAGTACTAAAACTTTCCAGGAAAGATCAGCAGGTGTACCCCCTGCTGAAATAATACATACCATAGCTTGCCTGTATAGGGCAGCTGAATTAATGGATCTAGTACAAAAATTTAAACACAGACAGGGTGCTGCACTTGGGTCAGGGCAATCCCAGATATTTATACAGACTGGGAGAAGATGTCCTTGAGAGCAGCCCTGCAGAGAAGGACATGGGGGTCCTGGTGGATAAGAAGCTGGACATGAGCCAGCAGTGTACACTTGCAGACTGAAAGGCCAACTATATCCTGGCCTGCATTAAAAAAGGGGTGGCCAACAGGGAGTGGGAAGTGTTTGCCCCCATTTGCTTGGCTCTTGGGAGGCCAGTGCTGTGCCCAGGACTGGGGCCCCCAGTACAAAAAAGATGCAGAGCTCTTGGAACAATTGCAGAGGAAGGCCACTAAGACGATCAGAGGGCTGGAGCACCTCTCCTATGAGGAAAGGTTGAGGGAACTGGGCTTGTTTTGCTTGGAGAAGAGAAGGCTCCAGGGAGTCCTCATTGCGGTCTTCCAGTACTTGAAGGGAACATATAAACAGGAAGGGGAATGGCTGCTTACGAGGGTGGATAATGACAGGACAAGGGGGAATGGTTTTAAACTGAGATGGGAGATTTATGGTCGATATTAGGAGGAAGTTTTCCACTCAGAAGGTGGTGAAGCCCTGAAGCAGGTTGCCCAAGGAGGTTGTGGATGCCTCATTCCTGGAGGCATTCAAAGTCAGGCTGGATGTGGCACTGGACAGTCTGGTCTAGTGGTTGGTGGCGGTGCACATAGCACAGGGGGGTGAAACCAGGTGATCACTGTGGTCCTTTTCAACCCAGGCCATTCTACGATTCTATGAAAAAAT
Source organism: Coturnix japonica (assembly GCF_054131305.1). NCBI lineage: Eukaryota > Metazoa > Chordata > Aves > Galliformes > Phasianidae > Coturnix > Coturnix japonica. Next base: position 59,559,866 of record NC_140664.1, read on the forward strand.
AAGAGAAAGTGTCCTTGCACGATTATTAAGACTATAGGATGTGAGGGCAGAAGGTTAATGGGTTACAGTTAATGGGTCTGAGATGTCAAAGCTAGCTTCCATCATGTTTCACCTGGACAGGTGACAAAAATTACATTCAGCCATAAGACACAATTATGAGAATAATCTGGTATTACAACCGCTAGGTGCCATGTATAAGCTTACATGGCCAAATGAAAGTGGTGTGCCCATTCAGAATAGCATGTGGGATAATATGGAAGATTTACAAACACATATAAGGGAACTAGGAATGAAAGGGGCCATTTATGAGAGGACTTTGAATGTCCTGGACTGGTTAAATTTTCAGCTGGGATGAGAAATCTAACCATGCAGCAAGACCTCTCTCATCAGTATGGCATCCTAGTAGCTATTTTGAGCCCTCTGGTAGCAAAACATGCAACTGTCCAACAAGCAGAGCAGATAGTAGCTGACCTAGGAGAAACAGAACATATAAGATCCAGTCAAAATCTGTGCCCTATAGAAACTAGAGAGACTTGACCTTGTAAACCAGCTTGAAGGGCTCCACATCAGGACTGGTGAGAGTATCTTGCCAGCAAATGTGGAATGATTTAATAAAAGCAAGGGTCCAACCCCAAAAGATAAACAATTGAATCATGTATTACTAAATTTATGGTGATAATTTAATGCTGACAAAGTTTTTAAGCCCTCTCTGAAGGGAAAGTGTAAGTAGAATAGAGTGAGTCCCCAGTCAGCCACAGAATATTGGAGATGTCTTTGAATCTCCAATGAGAAGGCAGTAGCCCCTGGTGACCCAGCTGGCCACTGTTGGGGCTTCTTTGGAACAAGTTCTGTGCCTAGGTACATTAATGGTATAAAATGAGGGTGAAGTTTTGGTCTCCTTGGGCCATATGTTGAACTGACAATCTATTGGTCCTGAAAGAATATACAGCAGGTATATACATCACTCCACTCTAGTAGATACTGGAGCCAAAACATCTATAATTTATGGCAATCCATCATGATTTCTGGGCATGTGTACTGTTATAGGAGGGTTTGAAGGGAAAAGATTTCAGTAACCCTTTATCCAAGTTAGATGTTAGGTGTCTACTCCCCCTGGGAGTAGAAAGTTTCTATAGCCCCACTTAAAAATATATATTGGGCATAGGGACTGATTCTCTAAACTAATACTGGAGAGTTCAGGCTATGGATTAGAAGTATTGGTGTTTGGGCGGCGCACTTAATTTTTGCAGGGATATGCAAATATAGAAATGTGGAATATCAGCAATGTGGAGAAGACCTCCAAGATAATCTACTCCAACTGTCCACCTACTACCAGAACTTTCCCACTAAACCATATCTCCTAGTACAAAATCTTAATTTTTTTTGAACGCTGCCAGGGATGGTGACTCAGCCACCTCCCTGGTCATCCCATTCCAGCATCTGAGAGTTCTTTAGGAGAAGAAATTCTTCCTAATCTTCAACCTGAACCTCCCCTGGGGCAATCTAGGCTCATTCCTATGAGCCCATTCTGTTACCCCAGCTGCACCACATCACTAATATGAAGCAGTATCAACTCGTGGGGGGATAAGAAGGAATTACAAAAACTATAGATTCAACTAGTATGGATTTGAACCACTACCTAAATATGCTGCAGAAGTTTTAGCAAACTTAAGGAATAATAAGGAAATCAGCATACCCTACATCCATGAAAGTCATTTACATTTCTATTTCTGGCAGCCCCTGATGAGAGTTGCTTACTGTTTTTATTAAAAAACACAAATTTCCCCTTCCAGAAATCCTCACAGGGATTCTTATATAAATAAGGAAGCCAGCTTGCAAGTGCAGTAGGTATGCATAACCTGTTCAATCCCTTTCTGCTTTTAGATTTTCTGTTATTAAGAAAAGGCTGCAAAAGGTACTAGAAGATGCCACCCTTTGCGGCTGTCTACAGCTCCATAAAACCTGGCTGAAGAAGAGAACTTCCTTCTGCCGCTCCAAAAAGAGAAGGGAAAAAATCTGAACCTACCATGAGCAACAAGGACGTTTTTCATTCTCATATTCAAACAACATCATTAGTAATTGCCTCTGCATACTATGAATGTGCTGCCAACAGTGAACTTCACACCCTATGCAGTGTGGGGGCTTGCTTCCTCAGTTTTCCCCTTTGTATAAATAACTGTCTTGGCCCACAGAGCTCACATTCCTGGTGACATCTCTTTCCATTGTCTGGAGATCAGCAGGTTTTATAAAACTATAGGCAAAGTAAATAACATGGAAATTGGAAGATTTAAATTGTATTTCTCAAAGTAATGCAACATCTTCCACCTGCAGTCTGGTGCACTGTACCTGCAGAAGCTTTTTTATATTACATTTATCTCTCATGCAGCACTACTAGGCCTATCCTCTAGGGCTTAGAAAGTTTTAGCAAAGGAGACAGCTACAGCTATGCCAACTCAGAGCAGTAGAGAAGTCTGAGGAGCACTTCATGGGTAAATTCTATATGAGGAGCATGAATAAAGGGATAATTTGTTATATATTGTTAAAATTGTACAGATGTTGAGCACGAATAATGGAAAAGATGTGGGGTACCTCAACCATAACCCAAGGAGTCATATCCTAGAAACCATCCTAGAAATAGAACCAGTTGAAGCAGGAATACCATATGGCCTTTGGTACCACGCATGCATAGAAGCATTTGTTAGGGGTAAAGTTTGGGGCATAGAATGAGTGTAGAATATAGTAATGAACTTCTAGAAGTAACTGTAACAAACACTCCTTGTCTATGAATATGCATGTATTCTTTCTGTAAATGAAGGCATTTTCAGCATGCAGATTAGGAAGGGGCTATCCCCTCTGTACCCATACCCAGCGTGTGTGCAGTGCTGAATAAACATACCTGCTTTATAACTACACTGTGGTTAGAGTTTGACTCGGTAAGTCAAGGGGAGGGCCTAACTTGCACAGCAACTAAAAATAATTTGAAGATCACATGGAATTCTCTGATAAGCACATCACTGACTTTAAACACCAAATCCCACTCCCATAACCTTGCTGGGGCACCAAGGGCTCTGTTAGCCCTACCTGTCCAGCTGTCCTGGGGCACCCATGACCCTGCCCAGTATGCCTTATCTGCCCCTATTCTAGTAACGCCACATCAGGAACAATCTCCAGTCCCCTGACACCCTGCTATTCTGGGACATGGCCTGCCAAGCCACCAGACTCAAATCTTGGCCCAGGCTCTGCGTGTCCCCATTCCCAGGGAAATGCACAGTGATTCGGGCTGCTTGGCTCCTGGCTGCTGCTGTGGGGTAGGCTCCTGGGCCCAGCACTGGTGGGACTGTGGGAATCCCCAGAGCTCTCGGCTCCAGGAAGCAGGCAGCCCCCTGCCCCACACACTGGTATGCCCTAAATGTCTATGCTTTCATGATCCTCCTAATTAAAGAAATAAAACAAGGGAACATGAAACTGGGGTATGATGAGGGGAGAGGAGGAAGGAAATTTGCAGTTAGACTTCTTACATCTTACAGCAAGATCTAATATTTTTAAAGTGGAAGAAAGATTCAATAAAAAAAGATTTGGGTCTTTATAAATCAAGCAACAGGGAAAGGACACAAAAAATTATTTGCTTTTCCCACCAAAGAATTCAGCTGTCAGTAAATAACAGATAATCAAACAGCATTTTGTTATTTCATGGAAACAGGACACCTCTTGAACCATCATTCTTTTGCAGAAGTTGTTTCATTTTGCTTGGTTTTGCAATACTGAAATGAAGGTCAAAATGGATGATCTCTTGTCAGTTACAAAGTCATTCAGTTGAGTCCACTGCATTAATTACAGACTCTCTACTGTCATATGAATTACTATTAAAATAAGAATGACAGAGAAAGGCCAAATTAGTGCTTGAAATATGAATCTGAAAATAAGGAAACAAGTTTTCTGCATGCTTTTGTAAGACAATCAATTTCCAAAATCCAGCTTTTTTTTTTACAGTGACAGGTAACCAGTCAGCAGCACGTTGGTGTTTAAATTGATGGATGTAGTAAAACACACATAAAATTATTTTCTGTATACTCATTTACAGGTTTTTCTCTACATTTCTTTGGGTTCCTCAGCTGGTGCCTGTTCCACTTGAACTTTCAGAAACTAGCCTTGGTCTTCAAAGGTCTGTTTTGATTAAGGCATCCTTTACTCTGCATAAGTTAGGAAACCAATTCACCATGCAAAAATAATTGTTGATCCCTAACACCAGAACCCACCACCTTAAAAAGACAAGCCTCCCCCAAGCTCATGATCTTGGGGGTACATTTGTAGGTGCCCCAGTTATACTAACCATTGCAGATGCACTGAAATGTGAAAATTAGTTTCCAACTCAACGTACGATGTACCATCTCCCTCATGCTCCACACATTTTAAATATCTGACAACTATTTTATTTCAAGATGGTTAATCAACCATGAGTATCTACTTAAATAAACCTATCTTCAAGAGAACATAATTAAACCAGAAAAAATTGCTTTAGGCAGAGACAATCACAAAATGGAAGTTCATGCTTTTAGTTTCTTTCTGGAATAATAAAAATGCAAGTCATTTGAATACTCCTATGTCCCCGACACCAGTGGGTCCAGTAAAAAAAGCTTTTTACTTTTGAATTAAGTTTTACTTTACAGACTGTAAAGACACCCAACTGGCTGCATATTTATTTTGCGTCTAAAGGACTTCAGAGAAAAGGCCTTTTCTGTTCTGAGGAAGGATTTATATTACAAAAAGCTTAAATTTCTGCAACTTCCAGAACAAAGTTGCTGCTGGAAAGAAAGCCTGTTGTAGGCTATGTTCCTGTAGCATTTCTGCTGCATATTAGGGAAATTTTGGGGGAGTGTTTTCAAGTGCACTGCACTCATCTGCCTCTCTTTTCACTAACATGCACACCAAGTTTCCAATGGCCCAGTGGAAGCTATATAGTTCAAGTGCACATTTTCTGAGAAAATTTTAACAAAGGCTTATACAATACTATGTAAAAATAGAAGCATTCATTTTTCTAATGACAACCACCTCAACTTATGCCTCTTTCTTCTCTTTCTTACTTCATATTCACTGATTGCCTAAACCACTTCTCTGTTGGTCTGATAAAATTATTTGAATATGGATATAAGAACGTTTATTTTTAGACTCAAGTGGATAATATTTTTTTGTATCACATCATACAACTAATGCTACATGTATAGGATATTTCTGTAATGGAGTGATTCACCATCCCATCTTTAATGCTCTTTCTGCATCTATTTCTACTCCAGACTGATAACTCTCAAAATTACTTACAGGGTTTATTTTAAAGAAACAAAGGAACTACCACAATCAAATGTTTGTTGGTTTTCTAGAAATAGGTACTTACTTCCAAAGTAAAGTATGTATAAAACATTAAATGATCTTTAACCACTGCTGTCAAATCCTACCAAGCACATAATCTCTGTATATGTACACAGACTATAGCTTTTATAGCTTTCCAACTCCACTATTTTCTGCCTTCTTTATTTTTAAAATGCTGTTTAATCTCCATTCTATTTTTACTTTCTTTATACTCTGAAGATTTTTCTATTTGTTCTCTGCCTCAATTAGGATCCCCTGAGAGTAATACATGCTAAACAATATTTGAATTTAGATATACATACTGCTGTAATTGTATGCATTTAAGACTACACAAAGTCCTCTTATTCATAAATAAGAGTAAGGATTACCTTAGACTAAACCTCCAATATGACCTCCCCCTAACTTGGAGAAAGTTCTGATGTAGCTTCATAGGTGACTTTCCATATACATACAAGGAAAATCCATCACATTTTGAGATGTAAGTGATGTGAGAAAAATATAAAATTTTAAAAAATATACCAGGAATGAAGAATAACAAAAAATGCAGACTGTTGACAAACAGACAAGTGACTTGAAAAATGCAGTGTTTTTTCTTGGCTATTCGGACTCAGTGCTAACAATATCAGTAAAACCTCCTCAGCTAGGACACATCAAGGCAGAAGGAGTGGATAACTTCCTCAGTTCATTTGGTTTAATTTACCTTTGTACACAAATAAACTTGTATTTCCTGCCCATCACAAATATCAGTCAAGATATATAACAAGTCAAACTTGGCCCTTATCTGTTCTCAAAAGTTGTACTAATCTCATTTTCATTCTTCGATATTCTCATGTATAGAAACAAAGGGTCTTATTTCTAGTATTTCTGAAACAGAAGGTTAAACCAAAGAGGGCTTAGGAGCCATGTTTGATAGCGGGGTACAGGTAGCTTTTTAAAAAAATCAACTCCTGACAACGAGTTCTTGTTCCTACATAGAACTGCATTCTTCTAAGCATCACAATTATACAAGTCTTTTAGGAAAGTACAAAATATCAACATGGACAAAAAATTTTATAGTGTCAAAAATTCTCTTTCCGCTTTCCAATAAGCTTTTTCACAAACGCATTCACTTTCTGGCTGATGCATAAAACCTGTCTGTTAGACCAAGCAGTATCTTAGATCCAGAAAGTGTTAAACACTGCACAAATAAAACTTTCAAAATTATGCTGAGGTAAGTGGCAGCACACACAGAAGTTGAGCTGCACATGTATTTCTAGGACAGGTGTCACTGGGATGTTCCCCCCATAAAGGAAATGTTAAAAAGTCTGGAGGAACTAAAATCTATCCTCCAGTGTCTCCTGTGAACATGTTTCTTATGATAAGCAAAACAGAACTTATAATATGCTGAATAGACAAAATATTTTATTGGATTACAGAACACTCAGTGCTTATGCATGCCCATAAAGCTAAATGATGTCGATTTCTAGTAGTTGTCTGCACACAGTTCTGGCTAGCTCATCTTTTCTTTTTTTCCATGCATTTTTTTTTTTTTTTAATTGGCATGTATTCATTTGGCCAAGCTAATCCATTCTCAGATTCAGCTTAGACTTTTTTTTTCATATTTTTTAAGAAATGGTATCAATTAATTTATCCATGCTCAGCTTCTCTACAATACATTCTAAGTAATTTAGGATGAACTTTTGAGTGCTGTAGAAAAGTGAGCCTTTGTTATTTTCTGAGAATAAACATTTTCAGTAAAAACCTATGTCATCTCTAAAGGTCTCTCTTAATCAAGTAAAAGCACCAAGAAGTAGGACAAAAATTAAATTCTCAAGATGCTGTTGACTCTCCAGATAGCTAGGTGTCATGGTTTAATAATTTTGTAATTTTGCTATCAGTATTCCACATCATAACATCATATAAAGCATGAATAATTTTACTGAATCTGCAACTTACAGAAGAAGACTACATCTCCCAGAGAACAACACGAGGTCACGGGACCTGGACACTATATTAACTCAGTCGCAGGCTAGACTGACGTCTTTCAAGTTCTGGCATTCAGGGGAGTGTGTGGGAGCCTTCACCGTTTCGCCTAGATTCACAGTAGGCCTCTCGGTTACGGGACTCATTCTCTCTCCTATTTTGCTTGATTCGTTAGCTCAATTTTCAATTATATTGTATTATATTGTGTTATCCTGTATTTTGATATAGTATTTAGTAAATAAGTGTGCCTCCTTAGATTGTTGCCACTGTTTTCTTTTCCTAATTAACTTTTTTTTTCCTTTCGGCCTAGGGCCCCTGCGGGGCCCACGGCCCCTGTCACGGATGCAGGTGGATTTTTCATTTAAACCGTGACACTAGGTATTAGACTTCTTCATGCTTTTGTCTCTCTTTCTGTACCATAAGAATAACACACCTTGAGATCTAGCTGAAGAATATGATGTAAGATTCACATCTGAAGTTTTAAAATGAAGTATCATAGACTTTAAGAAAAGTGAGGTATGTTATTGTTCCTCATCTTACAGATTCTTCTAAAAACCAACTATTTCTAACAAGGACTTTGTGTGTCAGCTGCTTCACATGATAAAAAAGGTTGAGAATACACAAAGCTCTACTAAACTGATTTTAGCTGTACAGACTATTCGCTGTTTGCTGAAGGAAAAAATATGCCACTGCAGTTCAGCATATAACTGTGTAGACCAGTGTAACAGAGGTCTACATTTTAGTCTTCTTTTCAGATTCACTTCCCCCTCACCATGATAACCATGGAAGTGAAATCACTGAAACAATCTGTCATGGAAAATATGCTCAATTATAAGACTGTGTCCTTAAGATCTACCTGTAGTTTCAGAATCCTATGGAGAAACACTGCCAAACTGTAAGGAATACTGCCGAACTTGTTCCTTCTCTCCAAGCTGAAAACAAAGTTTAAATGGGAACAACCAAATGCACTCTCAAAAGGAGATGCCACTGGGCTCCTAGAAGTAAACACTGACATGGTGTCAACTTCACTTAACAGTATAATTTGTCTCAAAAACACAGTCTCCTGTTATCTTTCAAGATGAGAGATATTAACATCATTATAAAGAGGTTTCCAAGTGCTCCAGAAACAAATTATTTTTGATTCATTATCTGAAGACTGTGGTTTTGGTTGATTTGTGTGAACAAATCTGGGACAAGGTTGCTTTTCTTCACAGTATCTGGTATAATGCTTTGTTTTGGCTTTAGGAAGACAACATCATTAGTATCATACTAATGTTTTAGTAGTTGCTGAGTAGGGCTGTACAGAGCAAAGGCTGTTCCAGTTTTTCAGCTTTACATCCTGTTCTGCCAGGGAGGGGGGTCTGGGTGGGGGAACAAGAAGATGGGGGGGAACAGAACCAGGATAGCTGACCTAGACTGGCCAAAGAAATATTTCACACTATGTGGTATCATACTGAGCTATAAAACCAGGAAGTTGTCTAGAGGTGCAGTTGCTGCTTGAGCACTGGTTGATGAGTGGTGAGCAATTGTGCTGTGCATCACCTATTTTGTAAACATATATTACATACATATATCATAAAGCTGCTCCTTAAGAGTTCTGTCACTCACCTTACGCAACAGGACCACACCAAACTCTCCACACTCTATGGTTCTGGAAGCAGTGAGCATGGGTGGATTAGGTAGACTCAACATGAGCCAGCAGTGCGCTCTGGCAGCTTGGAAAGCAAATGGTATCCTGGGCTCCATCAGGAGAGGGGTGGTCAGCAGGGATAGGGAGGTGATTGTCCCTCTCTACTCTGCTCTTGTGAGGCCCCATCTGGAGTACTGTGTCCAGGTGTGGAGCCCTCAGTACAAAAAAGACATGGAGATTTGTGGCCAGAGGAGGGCCACAAAGATGATCAGGGGGCTGGAGCACCTCCCCTATGAGGACAGGCTGAGGGAGTTGGGTATGTTCAGCCTAGAGAAGAGAAGGTTGCGAGGTGACCTCATTGCAGCCTTTCAGTACCTGAAGGGAACTTACTCCCAGGAGGGGAATATATTTTCACTTTAGGTTCTCTTCCTACAAATTACAACTAAAATGAACAATTAATGGTGTCAGACCTACAGGGTCAGGTGTTCACAGCACTTACTGGCTGAAGCAAGTAAATCAGCGAGCTCTCCTGGATAACTATCACTGGAAAAGGAGTGATATTTGTTGCATGAAAAAGTGTTTCCACTGATGCCATTGTTTGGTCAAAGCGTCCTCCAAGTCCACCCAAAGTCACAATCAAATCAATCTAAAAGATAAAACAAAAACAGTCACCAAGAGAACTATCAAGATACCTTCATAGATGATCTTTAGATCCTGAAAATAAAAAACTGAACCACTTTGATAAAAAAAAAAAAAAAAAAAAAAAAAAAGCTACCGACTACACAAAAGCAAATCTCAAATACAGCCATTTTCTTTCATTACTGATAAATACCATTATGCAGTTTTTGAAGTTGAGTACTGAAGCTCAATAAATTCATAGTCAACATGTGGTACTTTAATGAAGAACCTAATTGCTTTGCCTAACATGGAGACCAGTTTTAGCGGACACCTATCTGTTTAGCTTGACTGCATAAAGCCTAAGATATATCCCTTTGCACCTTAGGATCTTGTATCCCCGGATCTTAAAATTACTTCAGCATCATTTTCACAGTCTACAGAGAAAATAAATCATTGGTACACTGTATGCCTCTCTTGCTCCCCCTGCAGAACATTTTAGCATACAAACCCACACACAGGCTGGCTCTCCTCAAGACTAATTGTGCTACTGCTCTGAAGAGATTACATGTACCCCACAGCTGCCGTATCTCCCAGCTGTTGCTACTACGGACAGAAGCACTTCTTGCTTGAGCCCCAGGCCATGGAATCAGCCAGCCGCTGCTCTCATTTTTGATTCTCAAACACTCCATCAAGCCTCTGTATGCTCTTTACTTCTCACAAGCAGAGACGGAGCATTTAGAGCTTTCTGTTCCTCAGATAGAATGTCACTGTATTTATTACTTCCACCATGCAAGTCAAGTATGTTCAGTAATTGCAATTTTAAAAGCTACCATTTAGTAAGTAGTATGCAAAGCCCTAACATATTGCAGCTCTATAGATCTTAGAAGCTCCACTGACAATAGCCATTTGGTGAAGTTTTCTGCTTTACAGGGCCTAAGTCTATGGGCCACTGTGACAGAGAGGGAACGATGCATATGTATACTTTAACATAAGCTGCAGCAGAACTGCCAGGTCACAGCCTGAACCAATGATTAAGCACCAGATGAGAAGGCATGGTTAACCCAGGGAACTCAGGTGCAAGCAATGCACCTGACTGACAGGAACTAATGGAGCCTGAATCCATCCCTCTTCAGTCTTCATTTAAGGGTTAGCAGCATTTATCTGGATAGAGATTGTACTTCTTTTGAGCTGTTATTGGTTATTGGGTGGGGTGAATGATTTTTTTTTCTTTCTTAATTACCTCCTATTGCTCCATAGCACTTGTAACCCACTGGAAAGCATTCTCATCGCCTTCTTTTGTTAAACATAAGTGATAAAGAAATCCTACTCCTTATTCAGTAGCAATTGCACAGTGATCTTGGGAGCTGGTAAGAAATTTAAGAAAATAAAAACAATATAGAATGGAGTAGATCTGTTGAAAATAATGGCTTGAGATGGATAGGACCTTAAAGATCATCCAGTTCCAACCCCTCTGCCGTGGGCAGAATTGCCAACAGTTAGATCAAGCTGCCCAGTGCCCTATGCAACCTGGCCTTGAACACCACCATGGATGGGGCAACTACAACTCCTCTGTGCAGTCTGTTCCATTGCCTCACCACCCCATAAGAAGAAGAAAGGGAAAATCAAATTCCTTATCCTGCTGGCCACCCCTCTTTTGCTGCAGCCCAAGATACAGTTGGCCCTCTGGACTGCAGTCACACACTGCTGGCTCATGTCCAGCCTTTCATCCACCAGGACCCCCAAAGTCCTTTTCTGCTGTGCTATTCTCTGTGATTTCTTTTCCTAGTCTGTACACATATCTATTATTGCACCCAACCAAGCACAACACCTTGCACTTGGCCTTGCTGAAACTCATTTGGTTCACGTGGGCCTACTTTTCAAGCCTATCCAGGTTCTGCAGGATGGCATTCCTTCTTTTTGTTCTATCAATTGCACCACTCAGCCTAGTGTCAGCAAACTTGCTGAAGGTGCGCACAATCCCACTGTCCATGCCATTGATAAAGATGTAAAAGAATACTGGTCCCATCATGGACCCCTGGGAGGACACCACTCATGGCCATCTGGACACAAGAGTTGTTAACTGTTTCTCTCTGGCTGCAACTGTCCAAGCAATTCTTTATCAACCAAATAGTCCAGCCTTCAAATCCATATCTCTCCAATTTAGAGATAAGGATATGGTACGGGACTATGTCAAAGGCCTTGCACAAGTCAAGGCAGATGACATCAGTTCCACTTCCTTTAACCACTGATGCCATCATTTCATCATAGAAAGACACCAGATTAGTCAGACACAATCTGCCCTTGGTGAAGCAATGATTGTTGTCACAGATCACCTTCTTATCTTGCATGTGCCTTAGCACAGGAGAATCTGTTCTATGATTTTTCTAGGCACAGATGTAAAGATCACCAGCTTGTAGTTCCCTTTCTCCTTTTCTTAAAAACAGGAGTGATGTTTCCCCTTTTCTGGTTACAAGGGACTTCATGTGACAGCCATGATTTTTCAAATATGATGCAGAATGGCTGGCCAAGTACATAAGCCAATTCCTTCAGGACCCTGGGATGCATATCATAAGGCCCCATATACTTGTACAAACACAGCGGTAAAACTGAGGTTTGCGGTTGCAGAAGGCTAAAAAAGATACCCTAAAAGGAAATGTAATTATTACTCTGGGTTTCTATGTTCCTGTGAAATTGCAAAACATGTCTGTGACAGGTATGGAAACAAAACCAGCTAGAATAACCCAGGAATGGGCAGACAGAAAAGCTGAATTCTACTCTTGGGTGTCAGCAGACAGTCTGCCTTTTACTGAAGAGTCCTGGAGGCAGTGCTGGACATCCAGACATTGTGGGACATAAAATCTCTGCTGGAAGACACTTTGTTTATTTAAGAAAAGACAAAGAGGCTTACTCCAGCAAAGCCTCAACAGATTTTTCATCCTAAAGCTATCACATCCATTCAAAAAAAGCAAATACGCAAGCTAACAAAACAATCAGCTTCTTCCCTGCAATCTCTGACTCTCATTCCACAAAGCACTAATGAAACTAGATGGAATGTGAATGCACATGCATGAATCTTGGTCATTCTAGAGCATAAGACAAAGCGAAAACCAAAGCACAGGGCATTTATAGATTTTCCCACTACAGTGGAAAGGCCATTCATTTTTCCATTATGAGGCTAGAGAATTATACCCAGCTCCTGCTAATCAGTGCAGCAGGTAGCACTTGACTAACACACTGCACTTCAATTGAAATATCCATAATTCACTTAAATGTCCTGTCACTAGTTCCTTTACCCATTTTGTTTTCACATAGTACTATTCATTTCCTGAGAAAAGGTATGAAATCCTAAATAACTACAAAGAATAGCTTAGATCCTAGAAAGAACAGTGTAAAACAGACTGCATTCTATTAGACTTCATAAAGCCTGACTTAAATTCCTTCTACAGAATTTTCAGTGCAATCAAGTTTTATTTCATAAAGAGTTGAATTTCTAATGGTGGGATTCAGTCATCTTTAAATTAAATTTACATATCAGCATCTCTTGGAATGACTCTAGGAGTTGGAGCAGGGCTGTTAAAGGATAAGGGAAGCATAAAGATTCTGCACATGGCCAATTTGGATACTTCTTTCTTTCTTCTCCCCTAGGGTATAATTTAGGGCAGGCTGTAACCTTGAGGTTGCCAAGGCTGCCATCACATCAGGGTGAAACTGCTCAGCTCCTTGCTTCCATTTCCAGAGAATACAGAAATACACAATTTGCTATAAATTGTCTGCTGGCTTGCTAAACACTCTTTTCCCATGGAAAACGGTCCCAGCAGATGTTTCTCTGGGACAGGTGGATTAAAATGGAGAAGACTTTACTTAGAGAAGTGATGGACAAGTTATTTAAGGAGAAAGGTGAAAGGACAGAGGAAGCTGAGAACTGCCTGAGGGATATGAAAAAAGTCTCATATCCAGCTCTGTAACACAAGCATCAGCATGCCATCTAAGAACAAAGTTTAAAAGGCTCAAACTCACAGCAGAAGATGCCCGCTCTTTTTAAAACCATGCTTCTTATTTCTGATAAGAATCTTACTCCCTAGGATACAAACACCATGATGGATCTTTTTACATAAGAACTCTGTTTCAGGCAGACAGTTTTCAAATGAACACACCTGAGTCTCAGAGGAGCAGTTACTTGACAGACAAGCTGTGTTCCAGTACCAGCTACTTTGGAAGCAGCCCAAAACCACTCACATGAAGCTAAGATCTCCTTCTCAGTTGGAGTCTAGCACTCTTCAGACCCCTTGTACGCTAGACTCCAAAATCCCAGGGACCAGCCTCGGGTCTCTCCTGAGGCTCTTTGCCACAACTCTAGCAACAGTGTAGAGGATGTTCTTTACATCCTGTCCTGTCATTACTGGCCCCTGGGCCACAGCATGAGCTATCTCCCGTTTAATCTGTTCAAAACCTGCTGCTGCCCCATGAAAAATCATTCCTCTTCCACATCACCTGATAAAGGGAGCTTACAATAAGGCTATAGTTTGGAACATGAATCCTCCAAAAGCCCACTATGCCCAGAAAAGATTGTGTCTCTTTCTTGCTAGTTGGTGGAGACATGGCAGTGATTACAGCAGATCACATCTGTTGGGATGCAAAGACCCCCATCTTTCCACTTTATACATAGGAACTGAATCTTCTGGACATGTCCTTTCACTTTGCTTCCCTTAACAGCAAAACCAGCTCATACAATAATCTGGATTATTTGCTCTTCTTTCGTGAAAACTTCTGCTGTATCACTCCACACGATGATACCATCAGTGTACTGCAGGTGCTCAGGAGCACTACCCTGTTCCAATACAGTCTGGATCAACCCATGGCAAATGGTCGAGCTGTGTTTCCACCCCTGGGGCAAACGGTTCCAAGTATAATTAATGCCCTTCCAGGTGAAGCAAACTGTGGCCTACAGTCTGTGGCCAAAGGAATGGAAAAGAAGGCACGAGCAATGTCAGTGGAGGCATACCATTTGGCTGCTTCTGACTCCAGTTTGTACTGGAGTTCTACCATGTCTGGCACAGCAGCACTTGTGGGTGTATGACCTCATTCAGGCCGTGGTAGTCCACACCTCCATTCTCCACTGGCTTTACACACTGGCCATTTGGGGCTGTTAAAAGGCGAGTGAGTTTTGCCAATCACTCCCTGACTCTCCAGCTGACAAATCAACTTATGAATGGGCAGCAAGGAATCCCTTTTGCTGTGGTACTGCCATCTGACTGCCATCTGAGCACTGCTTTTGTAGCAATTGGTACCTGCTGTTCTTTTACCTGTAGCAGCCCCACAGCAGACAGGACTTCTGACAGGCCAGGCAAAACAGACAGCTGCTTAATGTTGTCTGTATCTACAGCAGCTATTCCAAAGGCCCATCAATACCCCTTAGGATCCCTGAAATGCCCCCTCCTGAGGTAATTGATACCAAGTATGCATGGAGCCACTGGGCTCTTTTTGCCAGTCTTTACCAGTGAGGCTTATTTCAGCCTCCAACACAGTCAATTCTTGAGAGCACCCAGTCACTCTAGAAACATGGATTGATTCTGTCCCTTCTTGACCCAAGGGCATTAGAGAGCACTGTGCACCAATGTCCAACAGCACCTTATATTTCTGTGGTTCTGATGTGCCAGACCATTGAATCCACATGGTCTAATAAACTATTATCCCTTTTCCCCCCACCAACTGAGGGCAGGGCCCCTCCATTCATTACCTTTGGTAACTGGAGCAACTGTACTGGTGATTGATCTGTTTCGGCATTCTCTCACCAGTTCTTGTAGTACAGGAGTAGCTTGATCATACCACTCCCTCATGTCTTCTCCATCGTCATGTAGGTAACACCACAAGGCAACACATGATGTAGTCTTACTATTGTTCCTTGCTTGAGCCGGAAAACGTTTGCTTTTAATAGCTGAGAATTTTGACGGTACAGGTGAGAAGGAGGGTTCATCACCGTTAATTAACTGGATTTTCGTTAGATTGATCAGCTCCTTCATTAGATTCGCTTGATGATCCTAATCTTCATTAAGCATTTCTGATACTACTTCGGGATCGTCACAATTAACCAATAGAGACACTTGCTCTTGCACTTCATTCAGTCTGTCTGTTACTTCTGAGATGGCTGAAATGGAGACATGAGTTGGGGGTAACTGTTATTCATAGTTCTGAAGTGAAGAGTAAGAACCAATTAAAAAACTAGTGGTCTACTCAAAAAATTACAAAACCATGATGCCATCCTAAAGGAAAGAGGGATGGCAAGACCAACATGTTTTGAAAGCTACTGAGACATAAATAAACATTTCTCCCTCTGAGACCATTAAGACCATCCACTGCTATTGTCTAATATACTTCTTTGCCAATTACAGATCAGATATTGCATTTGAATTGAACACTACTTCTTATCACCTCCACACTTCATCGGTACCTTGTCACCTAGATTACTTCATTTCCTAATATTCAAAAGTCTATTGCTTTAATATAAAATACTAGAGGAAGCTGAATGAATAAATTTTCTGTAGCAACATGCATATATTAAAGCATATTTTATACTGAAGAGAGAACAATTAAAGAGTTCTGTGAATGCTGTATTTATTATTCAGTTTGACACTGTAATGGGTGCACATACCAACACGACCCATCACCTAGGAATCAAGTGCAACAGACAGTATAAACGACTGTTTGAATGATTGAAAATAGAGAAAAAAGAAGCAAGAAAGAGAATCTTCCTCGTGAACCTGAAGATATCCTTCAACTAACGGAATGCTGCTGGAATCCATGGTGTTGATTACTTCTTGCTTTTTATAAAGAACTCTCTGTCTTATTTCTCATCTTTCTTTTATCACCCACCTTCTGTTCCCCATTTCCCTAACTATGAATTTATAGCAAACTGGGAGAACAACATTTGCATTTTCATTACAAATCACCATTACTCCAGTAATTGGAGCAAGGCTTTCTAGTGTTTTTCATGAAAGGCATGGCAATTATTTCCTACAGGAATGATACACACAGTTACATAGCAGAATCTGTGCTTCATTTAGATGGGATCCTCTTCAATCTAGCAGGAATTTGCTTCTTGCTTTGGACATCTGACTCCTCAGGAAACAAGAGCCTGTCAGCCAGTAGCTGTCACCCTGTCTGTGTGACTGAGATTGGCTTAATTGTCTCTTCACTAACTCCATTCATCTTCATATTATGTTATTCCAGGTCCGTTGTCATTTCTTGCTTAATGTACATTTTCTTGCATTAACTGTTTTTTGTATCTGTAACCTCTTCTATTTCAAGTGGGTGGGTAGTTCTTTCTTCTAATGACAGCAAACATACAGGTTGCATTTGTCTGCTTAAAGCAGCACGTGACAGTAAGATGGAACTGGGAAATGTAATCTTGGAATCCATTCTGAGATCTGAGTAACAGGAAACATTTTGGTCTTAATATGATCTATTGTCCTGTATTTACATTTCTGGCACAAATCACTTGATTTCTTTCCAGTGCTTTTGCTTTGCCGTCTCCTACAAGTAAATGCAAAGTCTGTGGGTGCATATAACATCATCTAGCAGATGAGACTGGGGTCATCAGAATTCCTCTTTACATTAAACTTTCTATGTGAAGGGATCATTTCTACTGCACATCCTTCTGTGCTGTTATGCTGTTACGTAGGCAAAAGTGCACTGAAACCTCCAGAGCAACCTGTTCACTGAGACCTTGGAGAACATGGTCTTGGTTTTGACGCTGACATACATATTGTGTGCACAAACAAGGATTTCAAGACCATCAATAATGTGTCTTCTGCAAATACAACACAGTCTTCTTTCAAAACAGTAAGGAAAGGCACTCACAAGTACCAAGCTATCTTGATTTAGCTTGATTGAGCTCCTACAGCTCAATCATGGTGACACTGTGAGAATGTGCATACAGTGGTGTAACCCCATGGAAAAGTAAAACTCATCGTTGTAGGCTATCACCTCTAAGAAAGCAAGCCCTGGATTTGAATTAGTAGCAATGAAAGTGACCCTCAAAAGATTATGATAAAATAGTCTAGAAAATTTCTTCTAACTATCCCATAACCACGTCTTTATTGCCAAGAGCTGTGTTTAGTACATATTGTGTTTTTTTAATCTCTTTGTGTAATTTCTCCAGAAGTAGAAAAGGAAAAGCAAACTAACTAAAACCTCCCATCAGTTCAAGAGAGGAAAAAAATGATTCTATTTACTCCTAGGGAATCTGTTCTTTGTGAGCATCATTACACATTTTTCTTAAATCTTATTGTCAGTCTTTATTCCGAAGAAATCCAAAGCATAACCCAAAGTCTTCAGCTGACTGTGTATAAAGCTGTAAGTCATAAGTATATATATATTTAACACTGCTATCTATTTTCTTTCAGATTACTACCCAAAATTATCACTGCACTTCAGTGCACTTCTTAATTTATACTTAAAGTCACAATCAACCATCAGCTACAAAACAAATACTGTCCAAAACAGCCTCTTTCCCCTCTCCTGAACCACAGCTCCTTCTGTGCATGCTGGCAGGGATGGTGCAGGAAGGTCCCTGGCCTCCTGGAGAAACCTGATGGCTCGCAGACACCTTTCAGACTTGTCCCTCTCCACTGCAAAGCTCCCTTTCATTTCCTGGCACACTCTTTCTTGCTTTTGTTTCAGCTCCTGACTGGATCCTGGCCCTGGATCCTTGGAGAGGTTACAAAGGAGGTAAACCACTGTGTGGTATCTATAAGCAGCAGGGCATGAAAAAAAGTTGTTCTGTGAAATGCTCTGCGAACAGCCCTTTTTGAAATCATACAAACAGAGAAGTTGTTGGCACTATGACAAATGAGGTCATTCTCGTGCCTTTTTTAAGTCTTATTTTGATATTTGTTCTCTGCCTTTTTTATTGTTTCAATTCTGTCATGCTAAATTAAGGTAACAGATTTTAAAGAAAGAATAAAATGTATTTATGGGAAAGCATTCTGCACTAAATACAGAAAAGAAATAAAAATATACATTTTTGTTAAAGAGCTCTGCTTTTCTTTTACTTCATCTGAGTAAGATTTCATGGCTATCAAGGCTCAGGTGCTCTCCCTGCATATTTTAACATTCAACAAAAAAGTCTGCATAGAAGTTGCCATAAATAATATGCAGCTGCATTGAATCTGTACTGTCTTATAACAGTATCACAAAGGACATAATGGAGAGTCACTTGTGTTTAACTAGGAAGAGATGTTAGCTCTGCTATTTAAAAACCTTGAAGCTGGGTTCATACAGGTCCGAGGATGTCCTGATAGATCCCCAAAAAACAGTAATATTTTCAGCTGGTCTCAACATTAATCTTCATGATGAATAAGGGGATGATAGTCTGTCTTATACTCTATAGACAGATATAGGACCTGAAACTAAAGATGGAAAGTTTTTCTTATGCCTCCACGCCATATTCTGCAAATGGCTTCTCTTTTGAATAGTTAGGAAGTACACATTTTCTTTTTTTTTCCATAGAAGTACTGATTAATAGGAAGAAGTCCTGAATTTATGCATTTGTTTCTAAGAGGTCAGAGCTATTCTTATACTGAAGGAAGAACGCAGATTAGGATGTTGGATGCCAATTTTCCTTCTCAGAGCTGGTTCAGTATTTACAGCAGGTAAGCTAAACATAGTCTGAATAAAGTCAGTTTACATCCATTACAGAATCTGTTTTCTTTGACACTGTCTCTTAGACTATACAAACACAGCTGTGCACTCAAAAAGAAGGATTTCTTTAAACTGAAAGTGTTTTGAAGCTGTAAACATTTTATGCTCCCATTTCATTTACACAAATATCAAGATGTAATTTCTCAGTGTTTCAGTCATTTAAAAAGGAACCTCAATGGGTTCCTTAAGCAAGTTGAAAAAGCCACTACCAAGGCCTCCTGTTTTGCAGTGATAAAGCCAAATTAAAACAATGACTTGAAAAAAAAACAAACAAACAAACAAAAAAAACCAGCACTGCGTAACTGATCTCAACAGGACTGCTGTGTTACAAAGCTTTTTCTGGGCTTGTTTAGCTTGGAGAAGAGAAGGTTCTGGGGAGTCCTCATTCAGGCCTTCAAGTACTTGAAGGGAGCAGATAAACAGGAGGGGGAACAGCGGTTTATGAAGATGGATAGCAATAGAAGAAAGGGGAATGGTTTTAAACTAAGACCGGGGAGGTTTATGTTAGATATTAGGAGGAATTTTTTCACTCAGAGGGTGATGAAGCACTGGAACAGGTTGCCAAGGAGGTCATGAATTCCCCATCCCTGGAGGCATTCAAGGTCAGGCTGGATGTGGCTCTGGGCAGCCTGGTCTAGTGGCTGGCGACCCTGCTCATGGCAGGGAGGTTGAAACTAGATGATCATTGTGGTCCTTTTCAATCCTGGCCATTCTATGATTCAATGGTTCAGCCTCCACATCTGCTTGTGTTGCTGCCTCTGTCACAGCAGGAGCACCATGTGGACTTCCATGGCTTGCCAGGCTGCCACAAACTGTTTAAGAAGAGCTAAACTGATGTATGACCCTTCCTTTTGGCCAAGGCTCAGAAGTTATGGCTGCAGATCAGGAAAAGGCTGAAGATGACCTGAGGCCTTGGGGCTGCAGAGTACATGAGGGCTTGGGCTTCAGGCTGAATCACTTCTGTTGAGCACCACCCATACACCCTAACATTTTACTTTGCAACAATCTCACTGCTTGCACTTCCACCCCCACATTCCCATTTGAGGCAAGAAAAAAATGAAAAGCAGCCACAATGGCTTCAAAGGATTTAACTAATATTACAATTTCCCTGTTTCTTTTGATTATTCAAATAACCAATGGTACAAAAATCGGAAAAACATCATGGGAAAAATGGAAAAGAAAAGAAAAAAAAAAATTCTATGCAGTGCTTAAGTTAAATAAGTTTCCTTGAGCAGGAAACTCCCACAAATCCATCATTTATTCTTGACAAGATTATCTGTCTAACAGGTAAATATCAAACTTGAGTTGTAAAAAATGCACTGGCTATTGCAGTCTGCAAGACCTTAATTATAAAAATAAACCTACATCCCATTATCTAAACATAATTTCCTAAAAACTCTCAAAAGTTACAAAGAATACATTTCTTCACATCACAGTGCTTATGCATTAATTAGAACAAGAACAAATATATATGTATATTATTTTTATTATTACATATTATTTTTGAACATCTCCAGCAACAAACTGGGCTCTTGGTCCTCAAGCTGCAAAAACATTTTCTGTGTTAAAAGGTACGGCTCCTGAAGATTTCCTGCTAGAGCTTCAATTACCAAGGCTTGGTCAACACAAGTGCAGCAGACTTTCAGAATACCAGCATATTAATACAGCCCAGCAAGGAGACCATCCCATCAGGAGCAGCTGTTATCAGAAAAGCAGAACAAGCTGTGCTGTTGAAGGCAGAGGGGCTGGATTGATTTAAAATTTGATAGTGAAAGAGAAAAATCACATTTCCTGTTATAAACAGGACAAAATTGATGATTACAAAGGGAACAGGAAACCACTTGTAGTAACCTCATGTTTTATGTTTCAAAACTATTTATTATTTGACTAAACTGAGAAAATGGTGAATTGTCAAAAACCTTGGATTCTGTATTGGATACCATAGCGCTACTAATGAGTATATCTCTGACCTCTCTATCCCCTAAATTGTCATAATAAACTCTAGTTTCCTCTTTTGCTCTTCCTGCCACCAGAATTTGACATGGGGTTTATCGTTGTTTCAACAAGCAGAAACCAATGCATTCTATATACATCTCACTATGCTTATGACTTTTTCGTTTAACACATATCAAATACAAGCCCAGAAGAGAATACAAAAATTGTGTAAAAAACATTCGCAGTACATATGATGTAGTGCATTCCTGCTAACATTTTACATAGAAATCTTTATCATAAATTCAGAGTGTCTTGATGTCCGCAGCTATTGTTGAGCATGAAGAAATCCTAGTCTACTTGTTCTCTAGGATTGGGGTGTTTCTGATATCTTTAAATGCAGGAAATGTACCTTGCTATACCTTTACAATATTGAGCCTTAAAATAGCTCAGCAGTAGGTAGAAAGGGTTAGATGCTGCCTTTCTAGAAGGTGGATTTGAACCTCAGAGTTAAAATGGTCAGTGCTCATATATGTCTTTGTATCCTACATGACAGATTTACCCTTGTTGAAAGTTATTATGAAATTCTATATGTTAAAAGTGTGAATTAATAGGATCTTCAGACTTGGTTGTTTCTGACAAGAGATGTTAATGAAGATAATTTTACTATTAATAACATTCAAATCTTTTGGTACAGCACTTGGCAACATATAAAACTTTTATAAATGTTTTTAACTTCCCTTAAAATATGTATCATTTGCATTTTCTGTTCTCCTCCAGTGAGACATTAGAAAGAAAAATCCAACAGTGCCACCAGACGTCTACAAACGGGTTTACTTTTAGCCATGCATCTTCATAGCATTTGGAGACAGATTTTTTTCATCTTTTCATATTGACACTGACACTTTAATCAGTTGAAATATAGTCATATTAAACCACTAAAATGCAATTCATTTTCAATAAAATCATTTTATATATATATGCAGCTCATAAAAGTAAATGAGTTGCTTTAACTTTCAAGCAGAAAATATAATAGAAGTTAAACATAAACTAGTCCTGGAGCTTAGCTTTTAGACTAAACGGTATTTTAGATGAAACAGAGTGCAGAAATTGTAACTCTGAGATGAAGATAATGGCTTAAACTTACCATTATGTTATGCAGATTTTCCTTGGAACTGTGTTATTGATAAACAAATTCCCACTTTTTAATGAAAATGAAAACACTTTTTTATTTTCTTTTTTTCCCACGATGTTTTTCCAATTTTTGTGCCACTGGGCATTTGAATAATCAAAAGAAACATGGGAATTGTAACATTAGTTAAATCCTTTGATGCCACTGTGGTTGTTTTCCATTTTTTACTTGCCTAAAATGGGGGCAAAGTGGGGGTTGGAGAAGGCAAGTAGTGAGACTGCCGCAAAGTAAAATGTTAGGTGCTGCTCAACAGAAGTGATTCCCAGTGCAACTGCCCGTGAGTGAGGAACTACTGGGGAATGTTAGGGCAAGATCAGCATATGAAGACTGGGAATTGGAGGGTCATCCCTGACTGTACTGCTGGCACACTGGGAGACTGCAGAGAAGTTGCTTCTACACCTCTGCTTCCCAATCTACACAACACAGGTTTTACTTTTTATCTCACTTTTAATGTAACATCTCTTCAACTCTAAGAAGAATACTGTAAGCAAATCTACCTTTTTTGCTAGTTCAGATGGTGTCTTGTTACATAAGAGAAAGCTAAGAACAAAACACAGTTACTGAAATTACTGAAAATAAGTTTACTTGAAGGTCTTGTAACATAGAAACAAAAGTTGTCACATAAACATAGAATGAATAGGATAGTGATTAAAGCAATAAAACAAAATAGGCACACATAACATTGAATAGACAACACAGTAGAAAAAACAAATGTCAGAAGACAGAGCTATTGAGACATGAGAAAAAACAAACCAAAAACAGAAACAAAGGAATGGGAAGGTATGCTGCCAGAAAAGTTGTGGTTACATGTACAACCTTCCTGCATGTGTGTGTGCACCCATATTCACAGTCATACAGAAAGCAATACATGTATACAGCTAGTAATAGTAATAGTAATAGTAATAGTAATAGTAATAGTAATAGTAATAGTAATAGTAATAGTAATAGTAATAGTAATAGTAATAGTAATAGTAATAGTAATAGTAATAGTAATAGTCTCGTGAGGGTTGGAAGGGACCTTAGAGAACATCGAGTCCAACTCCTGGGATTTGAGCCTCTGTGCTGCAGAGCAGCACTTCTACCACTTGCGCCACAGGGGGGATTCGAAGCCCGGGCCCTGGTATTGCAAGGTGGCATTCCTACCACTTGCGCCACCGAGGCACACAGGTTGTTCAGAAAGTAATGCCTCCCATTTATTTCCATGGAAACTACAGCAGATACAAAGAGCAAAAGAATAAAATATGATAGAACAAATTCTCAGTTCCAAAACATTATTTTTCAACATAGTCATCACCATCAGTTATGCATTTTTGCCAGCAATGAACAGGCAGTGCACATTTGCTGCACTTGTAAAAAATGCGCATGGCTATTTGGAATGAGGAGTGTCATTCACACTGCACTGTTGCCATTGATGAAATGTATCACCCACCATCTCACTGTGCAAACATCCTCTGTTTGGTCTCAATGAATGTCAGTGGATGTAATTTTTTCTGCATGGAGGAATTCAGTTCCACACCTTTGCTTCATACACACTTCCATGTTGGACGCCATTTTGTCAGACTGCCCCTCTGCTGTTGCACAGCAACAAAATTTAATGGAGTACTGGCTCAACCCCTACTGCCATACTACCAACACCCACCTTTGACATCATAAACCAACATAATAACATAAGAGACTACTTTTGGAACAGCCCTCGTACAACAGCCTTTATGTTGGAAAGAAACATCAGGAGCCAGATTCTGTTCATGGTACTTCACTGCCTCATCCAACCAACACAATTCAGTTCACAAATGAATTAGCATTGTGAAGAAGGAAAATTAGGACTGATTCTGACTTTCAGAAATGCAGGGTACTGCTTGTTCTAAAGTTCACTTCAGTGAGTATAAATGTATACAAGTGACTCAGGTATCATAAAATGATCCCAATACTGCTTCCTGCATGTTTTTGCTAAGCAAGCAAAATATGATACCACATTTCATAATGGAAACCAGAAACAAATGACTCTGAAAATTAAGAAACTTTCTAAGAGTTTTCCTTTGAGAAAGGGAAAATATAATGATGAACTTGGCAAATTATTTTAGAAGACAAAATTACCACTGTTCATTACCAGAAAAGCAGTTCAAGAACTAACAAGGTGTTTTTTTCCTACCAGATCTGAGTAAACTGTCAACTCCAGATGCACTCTTCCTTGTGGTGAAGGCATTTTTAAGGCTTCTTCCCAAATGGAATTCTCTAATAATTAGTGAAATCTGAACTCACTTTGCAGCCTTCTCTTCTGAGGGGGTACAGAGCATCTGTTTCACCACATCTCCCGCTCAAGTGACTGCATGCAAGAAAGTTGTACAACGTAATCACCTTTCAGTATACTGTTCCTTCACTCACATGTCATTTGTTTACAAACAGTCAGGGTGAGTGGGAATGAAGAGGAGAAGGAGGACAGAGGTGCAGAAATGAAAAACAAACTACCAGAACTTAATTTGTTTGGAACAAAATATTCCCCCATAAGCTCCCAAAAGCTCAAAAACCTCCCCAACAGAGGTGACTAACAGATGAAAGCAAAACATTCTTTCCATCCAGTGTAGCAAGGAAACAATACCTTACTTTCTAATGAACTGAAGAACATCCATTTCAAATATTTCAGCATCTTGCAGTAGAATTCCATCCAGATAAACTATGTCACTGGATTATGGGTCCACACTATGTGCTGATTTAAATTAATTTCCTAGCTTAACATATTGCTACCCAGAAAGAGCAGCAAACGCAACATTACTCAAATCTTTTTCCTTCCTTTAAAATAATTTTAAAAATATTTATTTTTTAAATTTTAATATTGAAGAGATGGTTTCCTTGCCTAGTAATTTCAACTGTAAATAACTGGGGAACAGGCTTGTAGTGCCTTTGAATAAGTGTCACAGGTTACTTAGATTTACCTACGCCTGTGACAGGGGAAGCCACCCTGTGGGCCCCCCCGGGGCCCGGAAAGGAGGGGGAAAAGGGGAATGGGATAAAAACAGCGGCAATCTAAGGAGAAAAAACTTATTTTACTAAATATGATATTGAAATACAAGATAACACAATATAATATAATTGAGGCTAACAAATCGAACGAAACAGAGAGAAAGAGAGAGTCCCCAAAAACCGAGAAGCCTACTGTGAACTCTAGGCGACACGGCTGGAACGCTTCCCACTCTCTGAGAAGTTCGAGAGAAGAAGGAGGGCACTCCAGCCTGGGAACGAGATTATATAGCGTCCTGGTCCCGTGACTTATCATTACCCCTGTTGTTCTCTGGGATATGTAGTCTTCTTCTGTGGACTGCACGTTCAATAGAAGTATCCATACTTCACATGATGTTATGATGTGGAATACTGATAGCAAAATTACAAAATTACAAAACCATGACATTCCACCCCTTATTCTACATTATTACATCATGGTTAATATATATACATATATATACACGTATGTAAAACTATGATAGCTAAATAGTAGAATTGCATGTAACATAACTAAATGTACAACTATAATAACTAAAATACACTACACATGCAAACATATATATATACATAGATACATAAAATTATTGACTGCACTCCCCCTAGCATCAAATTTCCTTGTGGTACACATTGAACATCCCCATCCTTCTGCATTACCCACCAAGTGCACCCAGGTCCCTGGGCAAAGACAGTTCCACGGATAGGTTTGCCCTTTCCAGAAGCTGGAAGGACCCAAACAGCTTTTCCCAGCATGTTCTTAACATGTACAACAGGGACCTTATCTCCTTCTCTAGTGTGTAGGGGGCTAGATTGACTAGGACCATCACGACTGACAGATCCTCTAGTATTGACCAACCAAGTGGCTTCTGCCAGATTCTTCTCCCAGTGCTTAAATGTTCCACCACCCATTGCTTTCAACATAGTTTTCAACAACCCATTATATCGTTCAATTTTACCAGAAGCTGGTGCATGGTAGGGAATATGATAAATCCACTCAATACCATGATCTTTAGCCCAAGTATTTATAAGAGAATTTTTGAAATGTGTCCCATTATCAGATTCAATTCTTTCTGGGGTGCCATGTCGCCATAGGACTTGTTTCTCAAGACCTAATATGGTGTTTCGAGCAGTAGCATGGGGTACTGTGTATGTTTCAAGCCACCCAGTGGTTGCCTCTACCATGGTGAGTACATAACACTTACCACTGCGAGATCATGGCAAGGTGATATAATCAACCTGCCACGCCTCCCCATATTTATACTTTTGCCATCGCCCTTCCTCCCAGAGAGGTTTCATCCTTTTGGCTTGTTTGATTATGGCACATGTTTCACAATCATGAATAATCTGCGCAATAGTGTCCATGGTTAAGTCCACCCCTCGGTCTCTGGCCCACTTATATGTCGCGTCTCTTCCTTGTTGACCTGAGGTCTCATGAGCCCATCAAGCTAGAAATAATTCGCCCTTATTCTGCCAGTCCAAGTCGATTTGAGCCACCTCAATTCTGGCAGCTTTATCTACCTGATGGTTGTTTTGTTGTTCTTCAGTAGCCCGACTTTTGGGCACATGTGCATCCACGTGACGCACCTTTACAACCATATTCTTTGTTCGGGCAGCAATGTCCTTCCATAGTTCAGCGGCCCAAACAGGTTTACCCCTCCATTGACAGTTATTTTGTTCCCACCGCTGTAACCACCCCATAAGGCATTTGCCACCATCCATGAGTCAGTATAAAGATACAGCATTGGCCACCTCTCCCGTTCAGCAACATCTAAGGCCAGCTGGACAGCTTTTACCTCTGCAAACTGACTTGGGGCTCCACACAGCAGCTTTCCATTTGCAATGCTTCCCTACAATGCAACATGATCCGTCAGTGAATAGGGCATATTTCTTTTCATTTTCTGGTAATTTGTTGTATGGTGGGGCCTCTTATTCCTCCAAAGGAATAGAGAAGAAGGCGTTGGCAATGTCAATGGTGGCATACCATTTGGCTGCTTTTGACTACAGCTTGTACTGGAGTTCCAACATGTCCGGCACATCAGCACTCAATGGGGGTGTATGACCTCATTCAGGCCACGGCAGTCTACCGTCAGCCTCCATTCTCCACTGGCTTTATGCACTGGCCATATGGGACTGTTAAAAGGTGAGTGAGTTTTACTGATCACTCCCTGATTCTCCAACTGGCGAATTAAATCATGAATGGGGAGCAAGGAATCCCTGTTGGTGCGATACTGCCGTCTGTGCACTGTCTTTGTAGCAGTCGGTATCTGCTGCTCTTTTACCTGTAGCAGCCCCACAACAGACGGGTCCTCTGACAGGCCAGGCAAAACAGACAGCTGCTTAATGTTTTCCATATCTACAGCAGCTATCCCAAAGGCCCATCGATACCCCTTAGGATCCTTGAAATGCCCCCTTCTGAGGTAATCAATACCCAGTACACGTGGAGCCCCTGGGCCAGTCACAATAGGATCTTTTTGCCAGTCTTTGCCAGTGAGGCTTATTTCAGCCTCCAACACAGTCAATTCTTGAGAGCCCCCAGTCAATCCAGAAATATGGATTGATTCTGTCCCTTCATGACTGGAGGGCATTAGGGTGCACTGTGCACCAGTATCCACCAGCGCCTTATATTCCTGTGGTTCTGATGTGCCAGGCCATCGAATCTACACAGTCCAATAAACTCTATTATCCCTTTCCCTCCCCTGACTGAGGGCAGGGCCCCTCTATTGGTTACCTGTGATGACTGGTGCAACTCCACTGGTGGTTGGTATGTCTAGTAGTTCTTTCACCCGTGCTCGTAGTGCAGAAGTAGGCTGATCATGCCACTTCCTCATGTCTTCTCCACAGTCACATAGGTAGCGCCACATGGAAACACACGGTGCAATCGTACTGTTGTTCTTTGCTCGAGCTGGGAAGCGTGTGCGTTTAACAGCTGAGACTTTTGATGATGCAGGTGAGGAGTAGGACTGGAATACTTTGATCAGATCCTTCAATAGACCTGGTGGCCCGTACGAGGATTGACCTTCATCAGTTGTTTCTGATACTATTACGGGATCATTACGATTAGTTGATGGAAACAATTTCTTGCACATTTCATCTAGTCGGTCTTCTAGCCGTGAGATGGCAGAAACTGCGGCATGCAGTTGGGGGAGCTGCTGATCGACGGTTTGAAGCATTATAATCAGCTCAACAACTCGGGGCCATCTGTCCTCAAATCCTCTAGATGCTGTTACCAATAACTGTGCAATTCTCTCTGGTGCTGTACTTGTGATTTTCTGCCACATGTCAGGATTGGCCCTCACTCTCTCAGGATCATGTTCACTTGGATCAGGGTTGTAGAACATTTTCGCCATGGCCAATTCCCTCAGGTACTGGATACCTTTTTGGACGGTATTCCAACTATTAAATTTAGGCTTCAAAGCATCCTTATAGGGGTACCTTTCTCTCACGGCTTCTAACAGACGCAACCAGAGAGTGGCAGCTCCATCCGAACATCTGCTAATCCCTCTGTCGATACCTGCATCTTGGGCAATGCTTCCTAGTTGGCGAGCTTCATTACCATCTAGAGACATGCTGTTGGCCCCATTGTCTCAGCAGCGAAGCAACCAAGCAAGGATACCTTCATCTTGATGCCGTGTAAACTCCTTTCTTGAGCCTTGGATTTCAGTCAGCTTCAGAGGTCGACGATAGGTGATTTCCTCCTCATCATCAGTCTCTTCTTCATGCCTCTTGGTTTTTCCCTTTGCTTTTTTCAGTACTGCTCCATGCCCGGCACCCGGGACTTCTGCTGCCCCCCCCCCCCCTGCTTCTCCTTCTTTTCGTTCTAGACGCATGGACACCCGTTTCCATTTCTTGCCTTCCACAGGGGCAACTGATATTGCTACTGATGCCTCCTGTGACTGATCAGAGTTAACTTGGGCTTGAATCTCAGATCGGAAACTCTCTCTCTCCAGAATAGTAGGATACAAAGCACGGTATGCATAAGCCAAACCCCACATAAGGTTTACCTCCTTAGATCTCTGACCCAAATACTCACTTAATTTCTCAGGGTCCCTTAGGTGTTCAAGAGTGAAATCCCATGACACTGCGGGTCCCCATGCTTCTAAGACTTTTCCTGCCAGTCATCATTCTCTGGTTCTGGAGGAGACTTCCGCATAGAACGAATGTATAGGAATACATATGCATTCATTAATAGTGATAACATGGATACAAGTATGAACCCTATCTCAGTTATTGAAAGGCGTGTGGAAATCTGAGAGTACAACCTAAAAAAAGCCGGTTTCTTTAGCCTGTACAATGGATTAAACATAGTGGTGTTTGTAAAATTGCCTATTCCATCTGGGATGCAAGTATTTGTAAGATTTGCAATTCCATCTGGGATGCAAGTGTTTGTAAGATTCACAATTCCATCTGGGGTGTAGATGCCAAAATTTGGACCATACCACATCTCATATAAGTACCAGGCAGGTGTCTCCATCAGTATCCACCTTATTAGGCCATATACCTGCACAAGTCCACATCACCAAATTATGGTGTTAATAGTTGACCAATACTTTGAGAAGATCATAATTGCTTTCAATCCCTTAAACAGAGCAACTGGGATGGAGTGGATTCATAGCTGGCAGGCTCTGTAAAAGTCAGAGCTAGCTAGCTTTGCTCTAAGGGAGAAAGAAATCCCTTTGTTTTCTATACAAAAGTTAGATAGCAATGCTGAGAATGTGCAGCTACCCTTAATGTTGTCAATTTGTCTGGTATTTCAAGGTCACGTTCTCAGTGAGCAGCTACGAAAAGATAACACTCCCGTAACGAAGCTAACAAACCTCTATAAGAGCAAAGAGAGAGTCGTTCTAAAAGCTAAAAAGCTCTATGTCTGCATTCTCCACCAAAAAATCTGTCACGGGTTACTTAGATTTACCTATGCCCGTGACAGGGGAAGCCACCCCGTGGGCCCCCCCCCGGGGCCCAGAAAGGAGGGGGAAAAGGGGAATGGGATAAAAACAGCGGCAATCTAAGGAGAAAAAACTTATTTTACTAAATATGATATTGAAATACAAGATAACACAATATAATATAATTGAGGCTAACAAATCGAACGAAACAGAGAGAGAGTCCTCGAAAACCGAGAGGCCTACTGTGAACTCTAGGCGACACGGCTGGAACGCTCCCCACTCTCCGAGAAGTTCGAGAGAAGAAGGAGGGCCCTCCAGCCTGGGAACGAGATTATATAGCGTCCTGGTCCCGTGACTTATCATTACCCCTGTTGTTCTCTGGGATATGTAGTCTTCTTCTTTGGACTGCACATTCAATACAAGTATCCATACTTTACATGATGATATGATGTGGAATACTGATAGCAAAATTATAAAATTACAAAACCATGACAATAAGACAGCAGGTAAAAATCAAAGCTGCAGAAATATAACTTCATTCACCTGGAACCAGGAAAACATATTCCACCTAGATAATATTCTAAGCTGAAAGCTTTTATGATTTTTTTTTTTTCCTGAAGGAGAAAAAAAATCCACATTGTAACATGTAAGTTTGTATTTCAAATTATAAATGCGAATGTAGGTGAACAACTCCTCTCTCCACTTCTAGACCCCAAACCACGTGTGGTTGATTCAACTCTTGCAGATGTTGCAAGGGTTACCCTGCAACAGATCTCATGTCTGCTCCAGCCCCTGAAATGGGTCCTGTGGTTGCAACAATAGGAACTGGGCCCAGTGATTGCTCTAACCTTTCTGATGGGCCCTGTGGTTGCCCCAACCCTTGAGACCCAACCTGAGGTTACTCCAGTCCCTGTGACAGGCACTGTGATTGCTCCAGTCCCTGTTACAAGACCCACAGTCCCACCAGAGAACTAACCAGTGCCAGCAAATTGTCCCTATAAGCAAAAGGAAGAAGTGGCTAGAAAAATCAGATCATTTCGTAAGGAGAATCACAGAATCACAGAATAGTAGGGGTTGGAAGGGACCTCTAGAGATCATCGAGTCCAACCCCCCTGCCAAAGCAGGCTCCCGACACCATGTCACACAGGTAGGCGTCCAGGCAGGTCTTGAATATCTCGAGAGAAGGAGACTCCACCACCTCCCTGGGCAGCCTGTTCCAGTTCCGTCACCCTCACTGTAAAGAAGTTCTTCCGCACATTCGTGCAGAACCTCCTATGCTGTACTTTTATCCCATTACCCCTAGTCCTGTCCCCACGCACTACTGAAAAGAGACCAGCCTTGCCACTATGGCTCCCACACCTCAGGTATTTATAAACCAGGATCAAGTCCCCTCTCAGCCTTCTTTTCTCAAGGCTAAACAGACCCAGTTTGCTTAGTCTCTCCTCATAGGGGAGATGCTCCAGGCCCTTCACCATCTTAGTGGCCCTCCGCTGGACTCTTTCCAAGAGATCCCTGTCTTTTTTGTACTGGGGAGCCCAGAACTGGACATAATATTCCAGATGAGGCCTCACCAGGGCAGAGTACAGGGGAGGATCACCTCCTTTGACCTGCTGGCC
This sequence comes from Coturnix japonica, assembly GCF_054131305.1. Lineage (NCBI taxonomy): Eukaryota > Metazoa > Chordata > Aves > Galliformes > Phasianidae > Coturnix > Coturnix japonica. The sequence goes on from NC_140664.1 coordinate 59,591,756, forward strand.
ACGCTCTTTTTAATGCACCCCAATATGCCATTGGCCTTTTTGGCCAGGGCACACTGCTGGCTCATGGTTAATCTGTCATCCACCAGGATGCCCAGGTCCCTCTCAGCAGAGCTCCCCTCCAGCAGGTCATCCCCCAGCCTGTACTGGTGCATGCAATTATTTCTACCCAGGTGCAAGACTCTACACTTGCTTTTGTTAAATCTCATTTGGTTTCTTACTGCCCAGCTCTCCAGCCTGTCCAGGTCTCGCTGAATGGCAGCACAGCCTTCAGGTGTGTCAGCCAATCCTCCCAACTTCGTGTCATTAGCAAACTTGCTGAGGGTGGTCACTATCCCCTCATCAAGGTCGTTGATGAAGATGTTGAACAAGACCGGACCCAGTACAGACCCCTGGGGCACGCTGCTAGTTACAGGCCTCCAGCCAGACACCGCACCGCCAACAACAACCCTCTGCGCTCTGTCAGTCAGCCAATTCTCAACCCACTTCACTGCCCACTCATCTATCCCATACTTCCTCAGCTTTGTTATAAGGATGTCATGGGGTACAGAATCAAAAGCCTTACTGAAATCAAGGTAGACTACATCTACCGCCCTCCTCCTGTTCACCCATCTAGTGACATCTTCATAAAAGGCCACCAGGTTGGTCGAGCACGACCTCCCCTTGGTGAACCCATGCTGAGTACTCGTGATAACCTCCTTATCACCCAGTTGTCTGGAGATGGCATCCATCACAAGCTGTTCCATCACCTTCCCTGGGACAGAGGTGAGGCTGACTGGCCTATAGTTACCCGGGTCTTCCTTCTTGCCCTTTTTGAAGACTGGAGTGACATTGGCCGCCCTCCAGTCTTCAGGCACCTCCCCAGTTCTCCAAGACCTCTGAAAGATTACAGAGAGCGGTTCAGCAACGACCTCCGCCAGCTCTCTCAGCACCCACGGATGCACCCCATCAGGTCCCATGGATTTATGGATCTTAATGTTTCCTAGGCACTCACGGACCACCTCTTCCCTGACTAAAGGGAAATCTCCCATTCCCTGGACTCACTCATCAACCTCCAGGGTCTGGGATTCCTGAGGGAGAGCCCTTTCACTAAAGACCGAAGCAAAGAAGGCGTTCAGTATTTCCACCTTCTCAGCATCCCCTGTTACCAGAGCGCCCCCCTCACTTAGTATGGGGCCCACATTCTCCCTAGCCTTCCTTTTGCTGTTAACGTATTTAAAAAAGCCTTTTTTATTATTCTTTATCTCCTTAGCTAGATTCAATTCCAGGTGGGCTTTGGCCTTCCTGGTCACATCTCTGCAGTCCCTGACTACATTCTTGTATTGTTCCCAAGTGGTTAGACCCTTCTTCCACATACCATGTACTTTCTTCTTTCTGCGGAGCTTGCACATGAGCTCCTTACTCATCCACACAGATCTCCTTGCACCTTTTCCCGATTTCTTAGTCACAGGGACGCACCGATACTGAGCTTGGTAGAAGAGCCGTTTAAACGCTAACCATCTCTCACAGGCCCCCTTGCCTTCTAGCACCCTGGCCCACGGGATAGCCCCAAGTAGGTCCCGAAGGAGATCAAAGTTGGTTCTCCTAAAGTCCAGGGTAGCAATCCTACTTTTTGTTTTGCTTCCTCCACTCGGGATCTCAAACTCCACCATCTCATGGTCACTACATCCCAAGCTGTCCCTGACTGTTACTTCCTTAACAAGTCCTTCCTTTTTGGTGAGAATAAGGTCCAGCAACACCCCACCCCGCATCGGTTCCTCGACCACCTGCATCAGGAAGTTATCTTCAATGCACTGCAAGAATTGTCTGGACTGCACATGCCTGGCCATGTTGGTCGTCCAGCAAATATCTGGATAATTGAAATCCCCCATAAGTAACAGTGCCTGGGAGTGTGCCGCTACTTCCAGTTGCTTATGGAAGGCCTCATCAACCTCCTCCTCCTGATCAGGAGGCCTGTAGTACACACCCACAACAGTGTCACCCTTACCAGCCTGCCCCTTGATTCTCACCCACAAGATATCGACTGTTACATCACTCTCCCCCAGGTGGAGTTCAATACATTCTAGCTGCTCTCTCACATAAAGAGCAACTCCACCACCCCGCCTTGCCAGCCGATCTTTCCTAAAAAGCACATAGCCCTCCATGACAACATTCCAGTCATGAGAGCTGTCCCACCACGTCTCCATGATCGCAATGAGATCATGGCCACGTGATCGCACGCAGAACTCCAATTCTTCCTGTTTATTTCCCATGCTTCGTGCGTTAGTATACAGGTATTTGAGAGAAGCAGCATCTCCCCACCCCTCTCCATGCCCTTGAACTCCATTGTCTCCACCCAACAAGCTCTGTTTTAAGTCTTGAACTGCCGCCTCAGACGCAGAGGCCCTCATTTTGTCCCCCTCCCTCTTCCTAAAAGAGCAAATCCTACAAAGACAGAAGAAGATGAAAAAGGGCCATCACAAGTATGGGAGAAAGAAGGAGAGACAGAACTCATAAATGAGACAGAAACAGTCCCCTAACACTGAGTGAGCTATGAGATCCATGAAAAGATTACAGTCATTGTTAAAGCGATCACATTTGTCACCTGGCTGCTCCAGTGCTAGTATAATGGGACTAACGGCTTGTATTTAATTGGTAGCAAAGTTAAGCAGCTAGTCTGTCTTTGTAGGGATGCTGGCATTGACAAAGTGACTGGAAAAGGGATACAATCCTTCACTCTGTGGCAGCAATCTTGTCAGCTGTAAAGAGAAGATATTCTTTCAAAGAAGATCTGGAATGTTACCTAGGCAAATGGACAACCAAGGAGAAAGTTATTCAGTATTTAAGGGGAATTACCTATGGTAAAGACTGTGTATGATACTAACTTGGATTATAATATGCCATCTCAAGATACGGATAAAGTCAAATGCATGCAATCTCTGTGGCAAAGAGTTTTATGGAGCCTATCCATCATTGTATGCCAGCATCTTGGCATAAGTGATCTGGAAAGATAACAAAAGACCAGTGGTGGATGAAGTGGCTAGTGTATTTTGACAGTATGAGAAAATCTCTCTTCTTCCTACAGGTCTGTGTCTCAGCTGAGGAAAAACTGGTTCATTAACTTCAGAGAGGTGCCTGAGAAACTCTCCCATCTTTGTCTGTACTAATGGTGGAAAAAAAACCTAATGATTTACAGTGTGTACTGGACACTGTGCAGCAGCACTCTGAAGGGTTCCACAGATACACCTCATTTAGAAGATTCAGACATTTCAAAACAGCTTCTGCAAAACATGGGTAATTATGCATCATCTTGAAGAAAGGATAAAAGAAGAAGTGAGTGGTATTGACATTTCCATCTCTTGGTGCCCTGTTGGAAACGAGATCTCAAACTGCTGGTGAGCTTTCCTGTCTTGCTACAATGCAAATGGGAAAGGATGAGGTATGCATGCCCTTCCAATTTGTGCTCTTGCATTCATTTTCTTAAAAGCCTCTTGTCCTCAAAGTTGGCAAGAGCATGCAGCAGTTGCTTCCTCTCAACCCTTCATTTAGAGGCAGAGAGAGAAGGAGAAAGAGCTCAGCCCTTATGAAGGAACGCTCCATGGGCAGCAATTCCAAGAGCATAACTGCCATCAGATAATCCTGTTGGGTATTCTTGAAAAATTGTAATTTTGCATCTCAGAGAATTGAAACAGGAGGGCTTTTGAAACCAAGCTATGATAGGGGAGAGGAAGTGGAGCCTTATATGCATTTCAAGTGAAAGGAACAGCTCACAGCTCCAAGTGACTCTTATTAAGTTTAGCGCACTGCTTTCTCTGCAAAGGTTCTTTTGGATTTCAGGGGAGCTTTTTGCAGAAAGAGATATTGCTCATCATACGTAATGCTGATAGAATAAGGTTCTCTTTCCCATCTCATCTTTGGGAGGAGATCAAGGAGATGTGGACGCTAAGGCTCAGCATGCCAAGACTACACAGAGGCTCAAATCCCGGGGGTTGGACTCGATGATCTCTAAGGTCCCTTCCAACCCGCACGAGACTATTATCTATTATCTATTATTATCTATTATCTATTATCTATTATCTATTATCTATTATCTATTATCTATTATCTATTATCTATTATCTATCTATTAAGACTTGAAAACGTATTTACTTTCTAAAGTACGGCTCTTACTTTGAACACCAACCACAACAGCTGTTCTGCATTTTGAGTTGTTCATTAACAGAAACCAATAGAAGCAGCCTTTTAGGAAAACCAACACTTGTGCATTGACAGACTCAGTAATTCTATTCAGTAGAAGCATCAGTGTTTACAAGGTCTGCAGATAATACAGCAAAACCTCGGAGTGGCTACTGAAAATATTGCTTCACCTCACCTGCAAACTTAAAAGATAGAAATCTAAGTATGTTGAGATGAAGAGTAGATATAAGCAAGAAGAGGCAAAGATGTGTCTTTACCTGGAGGCCCTTCTCCTCTATCTTTTTCTGGAGTATCTGAAGGCACTTGGTGAAGTCTGTTAAATCTTGATCCATGGTCTCAATTAACTCACATCCCTAGTGAATAAACAGCAAAACACAGAGAGAAAAATAAACTTACTACATCTTTCAGTTTTGAGAACTAATGCTCTCTCTGCTGAAATTCAACAGTATGTGCGTGGCAGACACAAAAGGCGCACAAAACAACATCAAAAATCACATATTAATGTTAAAAAATTATGATATTGTGGGGTTGTATTATTAGCTGTTCTGACCCACAGGCAGTTTTTGGGATGTGGGTTGGACAAGCCTGTTCTACAGTGTTCTGTTGGATAGACAATTTCAGATGTGGAAAGCTCAAGGTTATATGGAACTTCGAGGATCAAGGTCAAGAAAAAGATCCTCACTCTGGTGCTACAGTTACTACATTTTTGCTACTTATGCTGAAATATGCATAAATGTATGTATACAAAGGTGCTCAAGTTTCCCAAAATGTGAAGTTGTTAATTTAGAATGATTATAGAACAGTCTCCTTGCAGTGAGTGTAATATCATAGAACTGTAAAATCATAGAATGTCTAGGTTGAAAAGGACCTTAAAGGTCATCTAGTTTCAACCCCCCTGCCACGGGCAGAGTTGCCAACCACTAAACCAGGCTGCCCAGAGTCATATCCAGCCTGCCCTAGAATGTCTCCAGGGATGGGGCATCTACAACCTCTCTGGGCAACCTGTTCCAGTGCATCACCAGTCCCTTGACATGTCCATTAGGGAGGCGATATTGGGTATGGCTGCATGAATACGTGGCGTGACCTCATTCAACTCTCTATAGTCCACCATCATTCTCCATATTCCACCCGACTTCTGCACTGGCCATATGGAAGAATTATAAGAACTATGTCCACGATATCTCATCTTGCCCCCCCTAGGAGTTGATACTGTCTCACATCAGTAACCCAGCACGGTACTGGCAGACAAATAGGCTTATGCTTCACATGGTCTCTCAATATTACCTGCACCACCAAGACACTAATACACCCTTGTTGAAGTCTGAACTCCGCTACAGTTGTCCGGAGAGTCAGACCCCATAAAATGTCAGTGCCCAAATTGTACTCTGGGACTGGGGTAATAGAACTTTATATTCCCAGGGCAGGAGATGCCCAATCCCCAATTTCAACCACTGGAATGGTATGTGCCCCAGAGCCACCCATCATCACTCTACCCCCGTTAAATTTAGTCAGATGCCCATAAATAATTGATGTTTCTGCATCTATGTCAAACAACACCATAACCCTTTGTATATTCTTTTGGGACCAAAAACTTGTCAGCTCAACATATGGTCTCTGGCCCCATCTGGAGGCCCTAGTTACTGGGGCGCTGGCATCCTCCATCACGCAAGTAACTGTACAATTCCCATTTCTTTTTCCTCAGGTGGCTCTGGAATAGTAACCTGGGTCACTTGAGTAGGCCTTTCCTTTTACTGGGAGCTGGGAAATCTGCTGTTCCATGCTGAACTATCAATAGTTCTCATCCCAGGTTTTTTGGGGTGATACTGAAATTTCTGATTATCCTTCAGCTGTCTCCAAAGCTGAAGGAGGACATGACTGGCAATCCATTTTTGCAAAGTGAATCCCTGTCTGGATTAAGTCATTAAACATTTGTTTTCATGATACCTATATGGGTCCTGAGGAGTCTGTGAAGTGGGACTCCTGGTTTTAGTTATGGGGAGGACCTCTGTTCCTTCCAACATTTGGATATTGCGCCTGGCCCATCTCCCCCAGATCAGCCACCAATTGGGCAGCCTGTTGGATAACAGCCTCTGAAGTGATTAAGGGGTGCAGTATGGACACCAGTGTGCCATACTGGTGGGGGGAAGCTTTATATTAAAATAAGTCCCTCATCCCCATCAATGACAGTTGTTTTAGTTCTTCTCTTTAGCTGACAAGGTTCTTGCACATTACTAAACAGAGCATTTCAGTTACACTTCACTGATCTTATCCCATTTTCTAGCTGGGTTATGTACATCAACCAATGTTGTACATAACCTGGGTTATGTACAGCTCCAATCCACACTAAATTGTACCTACTTCTCTCCATTACACACTCTACCCAAAGTTGTATCTTTATTCTTTAGTAACTAAAGCAGTCTTACATGTTACAGAGACATCGATCTGCATTTAAAAATGAACTGATTTACTGGATGCATGTGGTTAAACTCAGTAGCTGGAGAGAATACTGGTAATTTCTCATCACCAAGCCATTCCACAGTTTATGAACAGTAGTTCTCATCAACTCATACCTCATTTTTATTCATACACTGAAGGAGAACATAAACCATTCTCCTTTGTTCAAGCCTAAGCATTGAACTAAAGTCAAATGACTTAAAATAATAATAAAGAAATTTTGTATCTGTATGATACAGACCCCTACCAAAAGCTACTTTACCATACACTAGCTCCAAGCTCGGCCAGTGATGTTGCCAGCACTGTCTGTTCCCTTTAGACTTTCAGTAATTTGAATGATTTCAAACTAAATTGAGGTATTTCGAAATGAAGTGTCACAATTTTCATTATTATTAAGTTTACTTTTCAAAATAAATACATATATTTAGTGAAATCAAATTTAATACTGTGTGTCTCTCTATTTTTATTTCTTAAAATCATCAAATCATAGAATCTTGAGTCGGATCATCTAATCCAATTCCACTGCAATAAACATGGACATCTACAGCTAGATCAGATACTCAGAGACTGGTCCAGTCTCACCTTAAAAGTCTCCAGGGATGAGGCCTACATCACTTTCTGAGCTATCTTTTCCAGTGCAACACCACACTTAATGAAAATAAATAAATAAATAAATAAAAATCTTCCTTATATACAATCTAAATCTCACTTTTTTTTAGTTTGAAACCATTTCCTCTTATCGTATCACCACAGATCCTGCTAAAGAGTCTGTCCTCTCTTTAGATATTGAAGGGCTGCTATCAGGTGTCCCCAGAGCCGCCTCTTCTACAGACCAATCAGTCCCAGCTCACTCAGCCTGTCCTTGTAGGAAGTTGTTCCATGCCTAGGATGCCTTTGTTTGGACAGTCTAATAGGTCCGCGTCTCTCATGTTACTGAGGACTTCACACATCAAGGCACAGTACACCATGGGAGGTCACACTAGCACAGAGTAGAGGGGTAGGAACACCTCCCTCAGTATGCTGACCACACTTCTAATAATTTCACTGCTGAAAGCTATGTGGAGGACACTGTATGTTTCCAAAACTGATACTCTCAGAATTGGCTAATGAGCAACTTCAAAAACTGAATTACCTGCCAAAATGGACAATGGACCTCTTGTTTCCTCACATTTGCTGCCCAGGGAAGGGAAAGAGGAAGGGGACGGGAAGTGGGAAGGGAAGGGAAAGGGGAAGGGGAAGGGGAAGGGAGAGGGGGAGGGGAAAGGGGAAGGGGAGGGGGAGGGGAAAGGGGAGTGGGAAGGGGAAGGGGAGGGGGAGGGGAAGGGGGAGTGGGAGGGGAAGGGGAAGGAGAAGAGGAAGGGGAAGGGAGAGGGGGAGGGGGAGTGGGAGTGGGAGGGGAAGGGGAAGGAGAAGGGGAAGGAGAAAAGGAAAGGGGAAGGGGAAGGAAAGGAAAAGGAAAAGGAAAAGGAAAAGGAAAAGGAAAAGGAAAAGGAAAAGGAAAAGGAAAAGGAAAAGGAAAAGGAAAAGGAAAAGGAAAAGGAAAAAGAAAGCAATTTGGGAGGGCTTTCTCTGGGAATAAGTGAAGTTTCTATGGACAGATAACAGAGCAGGAAGTCATTGTTGCTAGCATTTCCTTCTGTGCAATTCTTCTGAAAGTCTGTCTAATTAAACAAGAGTCACTGTAAGCACCAGTAATATGCTTTATGGACTGTTCATCTTTACAATTATTATTACTATTTTTTAATATTTATCAGAGCAAATCTCATTTACCCTAATTCTCCAAAGTATCTAGAGTCACCACATAAAGTGCATCACACGAGCAACAAATAGTGCTCCTGAAGGATCCTTAAACCTTTTCTAGTACCTTCTTCCTTAATCTATCCACTTATTCTGCGTTGGCCTCTCTCCCGCTCCACTGCTTTACTCCTGCCACAGGGAACTCTGAATTACCACTGCATTACTTAGTTGTCATCCATTACCTCCTTTTTTCAGACTTTATAAAACCAAGTTCAAGAAGAACTTGTCCAAAATGTCAAAAGCAATTATTCTTTTCCTCATGTCACTTCATTTCTCTACATATGTATTTACTTGAGCTTCAGGTCTGCACTTACAAAAAATATGTTACGCAGAGCTATCCAGTATTTTGTACAGGAGGACACAATCCAAGGAGAATCACCTACATGACCACTAAAATGCCTCATAACCTCTGCGCCTTATATGTATGTCCCTGTTCAAAACAGTAAACTTGGCAGATAATAACAGGATACATGTCTGAATCCATGACTGCCTGGATTCAAGAAGACGTAGACTGTAAAGAGCATGTGAAGACTTCTCCAATCCCCTTTCCAAGATCAATTCAGATGAGTTCTATGTACAACTACTGGAGCACATGAGAGTAGATTCTGATATTGTTGACAAAAATTCCCTTACAATACCCTGCCTCTCAGACTAAACTACAGCTTTTCAAGGTCCAGTAGGAGATGAATTCTTTAGGGACAGTAATGGAGCTTTCATCATGGAAAAATACATCAAAGAGTTTCAGAATCCCCCCTACTATCACTCCCATTTAATGGACCATTAGGAGAATAAAATGGGAGTTGACCTGTGAGATTCCGTTTCCTCACAGCACATGCCCTACTTCCAGCCTGAGATATACTCAAGACATTGAGAATGCAATTTTATCAAAGAAAAGATCATTTCTAAAACATCTCTTTGTGTAAGCAACTGTCAATGCCAGAACAGGAACACACTTCAGCTTGTATGACAAGCATGCTAAGCCTTGTTAAGTACATTCACATGCTCTTAAAACCTGTGACAAATAAAGAACAGTGAGCATGTTTGCATGACTGAAGAAAAGTTCCCACTACTGCCCCATTAGAATTTCCAACAGGAAACTATGGTAATAAATAGTCCCAAAAGACACACTTGTGCTTGATTAGATGACAGAAGGGATATGGTCCCCCTGTGATCATTAGTACCCTGCCCAGGCAAAAGCTGACCTTCTGAAATCAGGAATCGGCTAAGTAGGCTTTCACATGAAGATTAAGTATGATCACAGAATCACAGAATTGTAGGGGTTGGAAGGGACCTCTAGAGATCATCGAGTCCAACCTCCTCCTCCTGATCAGGAGGCCTGTAGTACACACCCACAACAGTGTCCCCTTTGCCAGCCTGGCCCTTGATTCTCACCCACAAGCTCTCAACTTCTACATCACTCTCCCCTAGCTGGAGTTCAATACATTCTAGCTGCTCTCTCACATAAAGAGCAACTCCACCACCCCGCCTTGCCAGCCGATCTTTCCTAAAAAGCACATAGTCCTCCATGACAACATTCCAGTCATGCGAGCTGTCCCACCACGTCTCCGTGATCGCAATGAGATCATGGCCACGTGACCGCACGCAGAACTCCAATTCTTCCTGCTTATTCCCCATGCTTCGCACGTTGGTATAGAGGCACTTGAGAGAGGCAGCATCTCCCCACCGCTCTCCATGCCTTTTAACTCCATTGTCTGCACCCAGCGAGCTCTGCTCGCTGATAGGAGGATCCCCCATGTGCCCAGCACTGAATAAACACATACTTGCTTTATAGCCTAGTTTAGAGTCTGATTCCACAGGACAATTTTGGTGACCCAGATGGGACCACTTCTGTTTGGCTGTGAGACTGGTTGAGAGAGGGGACGCCTTTGGTGTGGCCTGGGATTTATTGGAAGGACTCCTCTTCCTCACCTGATCACTGAGGGAGCAGACAAGGACCATCCATTGGCAGAAAGGTATGTGTATGGGATAAGGTTGTGTTATTTCTGTTATCACCAGTGGAAATTATAAAGTTGTGCTATTGCTGCTATTGCCATCTATTGTTTATGGCCAGGTACTGTGTATTTGAGTAATTGCTATCAAAGAGCTTGAAAAGGCGTCCAGAACTCTGACTTAGTGAAGTGTGAAGCCAGCAATGTGTGTAATTGAGAGTATGAAGTATATTCTTGTCTGAATTTTTGTTTACTTATAGTATATAAAAACTGCTGCTTATACTTATAGTATCTTGCGTACACGTGTGAGTGAATGGAAGTTCTTGCCCTGTAAGTCAGTTCTCCCATAAGGGAAACAGTTGGCAGGCTCCTGGGAGGAACTGAAGCAAGTGTGCATGTTATATGAGTAAATTAATTATTTGGAGAGGGATGAGAAAGGAAGAATATATGTTATAAATTATAGTGACAGACCAGAGTGATGGTACTGTTTCCACAGAATTAATGAATGTTGTCCTGTATACATGATAACTTGTTTAGTCTGTATGGAATGATATCAGGGTTGTTGATGTCATTCCTGCCCAGAGTGCAGGTGCAACGAATTTTGGGGACTGTTTTGGAGAAATTTTAAAGTAATAGGAGTTATCTGTGGGGACTCCTGGAGAATAGTGAATCAATAGATGAGTAAAATATGGGGTTTGCAAGTAAAGGAGGTACCAGAGAAAACACCCCTTGGGTGTATTTTAGCACACTGGCAATAAATTGCAGGAGGACCAGAGGGTAGTCTGAGTAAAAAGACTTTGATAAAGTACTGTAATCAGTAGTGGTTATTGTATAAGTTAGAAGATGGGAAAAAGTAGCCCCTGAATAGCAATTTAAATTAACAGCATTGCAGGAGGTGAGGCAAGGGGAATAAGGAGACCGCTTGAGAAAGACCAGCGTGCCATCTGTAGGAAAAAGGACATTGAAAAAAGAATGCCCACAGAAGGGTCAGAAAAGGGAGGGGGGCCGGGTTAAGATCCAAGCCCTGGTGGAAAGGGATTGATGTGAACCTGGGGAATCTACCCTAGTGGATCCATTGGTTAAAATAAAGCGAGGGAAAGGCTGCTGCCAGAAATACTGAGGAGGCCAAGACAAGGGTCCCGATCTCACAGAAACGGGAGGCAGCAACCAAGAAGACTGCAGAGACCCAGACTGACGTCCTGCACATGCCTTATAGGAAGGCTGCTGCCAAAATGTCTGAGGAAACTCAGACTGAGCCCCCAACCCAAGATGCTGGTGTGCAGGTCTCTGGCTGTACTGAGTGCCAGAGCATGGCCCTTGCAGTGCTGGGTGAGGGAGGCAGTGATTGTGTTCACTGCGACCAGGTGAACTACTTGCTCAGCCTCGTAGTTGACCTGAAGGAGGAAGTGGAGAGGCTGAGGACTATAAAAGAGTGTGAGAGGGAGATTGACTGGTGGTGTCAGTCCCTCTCAGCCTCAAGTTCTCAGCATGAGAACCTGGTTTTGGTTATTTATATTTTTATTATTATTGGAGCTTGTACACCCCTTTCTTCACCCTCAGTTCTCTCAGCAGGTCCTTGCTGAGCCATGCCGGTTTCCTACCTCGCCTGCCCACTTTCTTATTCAGGGGAATGGAGACCTCTTGTGCTTCCAGGAGGGCATCCTTGAAGAGCAGCCAGCTCTCCTCAACATCCTTGTCTTCGAGGGCAGTGTGCCAGGGGATCTTGGCCAGCAATCCATTGAGTAGCTTGAAGTCTGCTCTTCTAAAGTTCAGCATCCTGGTCCTGCTCTTTGCCAGGCCCACATCGCTTGAGATCACAAACTCAACCAGGGCATGGTCGTTGGAGCCCAGGAGGAGTTCTGGAGCTGTTTTAAATGAATTTTGATGCCATTAAATGAAAATTTTGTAGTGGTCAAAGGGGCCTCAGGTCAACCAGAAAAGGCATATTTTTCTAAAACATTAAAGTCATGGCCTGCTGGTAGAATGTGAGGCAAAATATAACATGCCAATACTACCAGTAAGAAAGCTTGATGGAAATTATTATAGAGTGGTACAACACCTAAGAGCAATTAACAAAATAGCAGAGGACTTACATCCTCTGGTAGCTAATCCATATACTTTGCTCACCAAATTATCCACTGAATTAATATGATTTACTGTCCAGGATTTGAAGGATGTCTTTTTCTACTTGACACTAGCCAGAGAAAGCCAGCTGTTATTTGCTTTTGAATGGGAGAATCCTAGTACAGGATGAAAATCACAGCTTACATGGACTGTGCTTCCACAAAGATTTAAGAACAGTCCTACAATATTTGGGAATAAGTTGACTAAGGACTTGGAGCAGTGGGAGCGTCTGACTGATGCAGGGGTACTATTACAATATGTGGATGATCTTCTGATATCTACAGAAAAAAGGAGTCATGTCTGAAGTAATTTCAGTCCAGTTGTCTTCCCTTTCCTCTGCTGCCATTACCCTTATATTTCTCCCTGAAATTGCTTACTCTCTTCACCTTTTAAAAGACTTCTTACCTTTTTCTCAGTTTCCTTTCTTTATTTTCCTCTATCCTGAGATCTCCAAATTTTCTTTTAATTAATTTAATCATATTGGGGACTGTTTCTATCTCCAATTATACCTCCAAATCTATTTGATTTGAGCAACCCTCATTTATGTTTTATTCAAAGATCATCTCAGCTTCTTCAAACAAAGGAATCCGACAATACACCAGAACACAAACTAATGCACTGGCCCTGAGACTCTGTATTTCATGAAAACTTCCTGCAGAGTCAGCTTGCCGAGCCTCTTTGCTGAGCTCTGCTGAGCACACTAGAGGAATACAGCAAAATTGAAGCAGAAAAGCAGAGCTTCAAATACTTATTCATGACTGCAAATAGCAAGAGCCCCCAAAATATCAGACTTTTGAAACCTAGGAACAGAAAAACAATGCCTTTAAGTAATATAACTGAGGAAGATCAACTTTCAAAACTACTACAAGGCTTCAGAAAGTCAGCAGAGTGCATGACATCAAAACCTGCATTTAAGCAAGGCAGCATATTAGCTATAGATGAACCAGCACTGCCATACAAATACAATTCAGAAATATAGACAATCATAAAACAGAAGGGCAATGTTTATACCTTGTCTATTAAGCATTTTCATAGCCATTGATCTTAGAAATGTGATAGAAAAAAAGAGAAAATGCTACAGCTACGGAACTGCCTGTAAATATCAGTAGTTCTGAGGGGTTTAAAAAACAATGACAATAGGAAAAAGAGTGCAAGTGTAAATATATTCACAGCATTTAATTACAGATCTGAAGTAGCGACTACTACATCTATAGAATCCTTCTAAAGCACATGCAATTTGCTTGGTAGAAAAGCTTAACCGAATTCTCATTAAACTGCCCAATCTGAATTTCACAAGGCACTGCATTCAACCTTCCATTTACATGCATCAGTATAGATTTACCATAATTTACCATAAACTTTGATTTAAAAACCTTCCAAAACTGAGTCTTCTTTGAGACACAGCAATACAAATGGCTGCTTGATCACCAAGTGATGCTTTAAAAGGTTTCAATAATAGAGACATACAGCTAAAGCAAGAACCAGATGAGTGTTCAGCAACACAAGTATTACCACAAGTTCTCTCTGCAATGCAGGGTCATTTCCATCCCTTCACTTACTATGGCATGCCAAGCCTAACGGAGATGAACAAATGAATCCATTTAATAGACTTTATTTAAATAAAGTTCCCTGACACAATGGTGATAATCCTTGTTAAAGGAAAATGGAAACACTTGTCATCTAATCCTTGATCATATCATAGTATCATAGTCTCGTGCGGGTTGGAAGGGACGTTAGAGATCATCGAGTCCAGCCCCCCGGGATTCGAGCCTCCTTTGTAGCATAGTGGCACTTCTACCACTTGTGCCACAGGGGGGATTCGAACCCCAGGCCTTCGGTGTTGCAACGCGGCATTCCTACCACTTGCTCCACCGGGGCACACTAAGCACATCAGAAGAATTGGCTTAAAGATATCCCTTCCTTTGTCTTTGGGAATATGTAAGCCATGTTTTCTGCAATGGCATAGGTCTGCTAACACATTGATCACTTCAATGAGGCAGAATACCTTCTGAGTCTTATAGCAACATCCTGTCATGAAGCTGGTGTGACGGGGAAGTCAGACCTGTAATTATTTCACCATGATGATACAACTGCTTAAAGTACCTATGTCTGCTTTACAGAATCCTAGTTAGTTTCATGCACAGGGTTTAACATTCCCCCTGGTTACTCAGCACTTGTGGGTTTGTGATTTTTTTTGTTGCGAGTATTCCACGTCACAACATCATGAAAAACAATGGCCTTTAAAGAGTTAATGTTCTGGTTCCGCGTACTGCCTTTTGTGGCCATTTTGGGTCCTCAGATGGGAAGGGAAGGTTGGCATTTCCAGAGGACCTCATAGGCAGAGGAAGAAAGGTGGAGCTGCTGGAAGGACACAAACGGCTCGGCCCATTCTCTCAGTTTGCTGCAGAGAAAACATACTTTCCTTGCAGTCTACTTGAGTAAGACTACTTCATTCACTATTCTCTCATTTCCCACTCTTGTCTCACTCATTTTATTTGATTTTGTTAGATTTAGTAAATTACTGTTCCTCCTCAGATCATCGCAGTTGTTTTTGTTTTTTTGTTAGACCCATCTGCTATCTTTCTACCCCCTTTCTGCTGTCCCTCTCTCCCAGAGTGCAAGGTCAGTTTATAAGCTGAAAGAAAGGAGTGTAGATTTCCTCTCTCCTTTGTTTGTTTGGTTTTTTTGTTGTTTTTTTTGTTTTTTTCCCCTGGGCTTTTTGCCCCTTGTCATGGACTCAGATAACTCCATGACAGCAAGTCTATTTGACGCAAGTCTATTTGACACAAATGCTCATACATGAATATAACTCAATAATCAAAATCCATAAGCTTTACTGTGAAAAAGTAGCATCTCTTAACCTTTGGTTTGCTGTCCTCAGATAAAATAAGTTATGATGCTTTAATTTCTGTCAATAAGTCACTGCCACTCCTTTGCATAGATAAAACTTCACAGAACTATGCAGTGCATTTATCAAAAATACAAAAGGAAATGTACTTTCAGCTTCACAAACACAAAGAAAAAATATTATCTTATTTCCTCATATAAATTAAACCACTGCAATTGAAATATCAAAGGAAGCTTCAGCACCACTCATCATTCACCTGGCAGCTGGACATACAGCAAGTAAGTCAGAAAGAGTAGAACGAAGAGTGGGCATAATTTCTCACTGTGCATCACACTGTAGGGCACAGGGGATTGCAAAGGATGAACACCTCTTGGCACTTTCTGTTTCCCTCACTTTCACTCCATTCACACTCAAACTGCTACCAGTTAGACCTTCCCTTTCTCTCTAAGCTCGTTTTTGTTGGCCATCATGAATTAGTTATACACATGCAAAGGAGTATTCCACCCTCCATCTGGCACTCCATCCCCTTTTATTTTGTTTAACAGTTGAGAATAAGTTACATTAGGTATATATGGAAAATCAATGCAACAGCACAAAATATCCTGCGAATGCAGTACGAATGCTGATAAAGCTCAAGTTGTAGCTACAGTGCACATCACTGATAACCATGGCCTGACAGCAGTTCAAGACAGTTGCATGTGACAGGAAGCTCAGGAGCAGTCAAATCAGCCTTCTGCATGCTGAGATAGGAGAGGTAGTTCAGCAAGTGGGAGCAGGAGCATTAACAAATGACAACAGAACATTCTTGTTATTTCAGGAAAACTGAACTACCTGAAGATGTTTATCTAGGCACATACTTAAAGGGAAAAATAAATTTGTTGTTGTGTGAAAGTCTTTTTTGCTCTGTATCTACACAGGGCAAAGGAAGTCACATATTTTTCAGGAAGTTTTACCATAGTTTCTTGTTGCTATAATCTCCGGTAATACACCTTCTATTTCTTGAGCTGGTGCTATGAAACTACATCTAACACAGGAGTCAGGCAGTAATGCAGCTTCTATTTTTACTTTAAGCATCACTACAGTGAGAGGCAGAGCACAACATCTAAGCCTGTAACTTACTTCACATCGAAAGACCTAAAGACACCAAAGGGAGCTAAAAACACCCAGTAACCAAGGGGAGAACTAGGGGGTTGGATTCTACAACACTCTAACATGCACAAGCACATCCAAGCAGTATTGCTTTACCTTAAGCTTGTAGTACTCCTTGACTTCAGGCTGGATAGAATCAAAGTCACCACTGATGTAATCAGGCAAGAATCTGAAAATAAAGAAATGAGCAATGAAATGAAAAACTCAATCTTCACTTTATTTTTTCAAGAGTTGAAGGAACAGAAGCATTAATCTCTCAAGAGAACAGGAGACAGTTACAAGAATATTAAAAGAGCAGATGACACAAAGTAATGTCACAGGCAAACAAACCGTGTCTCTTCTCTGCTGCACTCTGGCAAGGTGTTTACACATCTCCCCAGCTCCATAAGGTAAGTCATGTACCTACATGTTCCCTCAAACATCATCCTAGTATATCATACCAGAAAACTATTTGAACAATTATGGAATCGTAGAATCATTAAAGTTGAAAAAGACCTCTAAGATAATGAAGTACTGTACACCTATCAGTACTGTTGCCCACTAAATCATGTCCCTAAGTACAGATGGGAGACCATCAGCTGACTGAATGGACTCCAATAGGTAAGGTCCTGATCAGACCTGACGGAGGGCCATGGCTCCCTGACCCTATGCCACTCGTCATGGGCAGGGGATATGCCTGTGTCGGGACCCCAAGTGGGCCCCACTAGCTGCCAGCACATTGCGTTAAGCTGGCACCAAACAATGAGCCATCCTGTGCACTGTGAGGATCTGAACATTTCAGCACTGGTTTTGGTCAACGTCTCCTTGGTTAATGTCTCCAGTGCAGCCAGTGATTTGATGTCAACACCGGCCAGCAGCTTGCTGGTAATGGCACATGAGACAGCGTTGCTCCCAATGTGCCTGAAGGTACGAACTGGGAATCTAGCCTTCATGCCAGACTGATAGTTCATGAGCGAGGGAGACCTTGTTCCTGGATAATCCCTCAGCAGTGGACATTTGGAACGATTCTGCACAACTAGTATGTTTTTGTCTTGTTATTTGGTTATGCAGTGTAACATTTATAATGCACACTGGATTGAACTGGAATGCCATGAAGAGTCTGTACAATACGGTTACATTGAACTTGGACAACTTGTAACTCCATTGTGTACTGCGCTGCTATCTTGAACTTGAATGCAATGTTCTTTTCAAGTTGACTAAGTGTTGCCATACAGCACTTCAAAAATTGTTAGGCAGATAGCTGTTGTGTGTTTTCAGGTTTGTAGGCACTGCAGCTGCATCTCTTTGGTATGTTATTATGATAGCTTAATTGTTTTTTGCATATGTTTAATGTTTGATTCATTTGCGGAATAGCCTTAAATGTGTGAATCACCTTTGGCGTAACAGGGAGTAGGTGGGGGAACCTTCACAGGGGCTTGCAGATGATAAAGAGGGGGGAGATGTTGGGTATTGGGTAGCTGGTGCCTGCGTGCACCAGGGGAGGAGTCAGGGAGGTCACGAGTGTCTTATAGGGGCGGTCACCTGTAACACTATTTAGGGTTTGTTGCGAGGCATTAAACTGGTATTTTTGGCGTTACACACTGTGTGTGAGTCCTGCCTGTTCCCTGTGCACAGAGGCATGGTACTTTCACATGGCAGCCTTGACTTGTCGCCAGATCAGGAGGTGACAATAACCACTCCTTGTACCATGAATATGCATGTATTCCCTCTAGAAATAGGCATGTTTACCTGCATTCGGTGTGTAGGCTAGGAAGGAGTTATCCTCCCTGTGCCCTGCTGGCCGAATAAAACATACTTGCTCTACAACTACATTGTGGTTTTACAGTTTCTTCTGTAAGTCATACCCACCAGGAAACCCATCTATTAGGCCCAGTTTAACACAATAAACAGTGCTATTTTCAAATATTCAACACTAACAAACACCTCATTAAATTTAAAACATCTTGAAGACTTCACTTACTTTAAAAATGCAGTGTGGAGTGGTAAATATGCCTTGTTTTTATGGAGTTGTAGAAGAAAAAATAACACACCACACTTAGGCAGTTTATAATTAAAAAAAACAAAACACAACAACAGCAAAAACTGTGCTGTCACCTTAAAAAAAACTGCTCTGGCATATCTGTTCAGTTCTATCGTTAATCCAAAGTTACCCAGTGCTACTTACTTTTCTTGTGATGTAACACCATTCTGTGGTATGGGGAATAAATCAGAAAGAAAATCTGATGACACTATAACTACTAATAAGTAAAGCAGACCCCTGCATGGTTAATTAAAGTATCTGCTCTCCTGGAGTCTTATTTACTGGTAAAGCAGTCCCTGAACAAACTCCAGACTTTTATTTTTTGTAGTTGTGCAGATGTACATGTGTGAAGATGTGTCTGAGTACTTTAAATACATTAACACAACTTTCCTAGGTTTTGAGCTCTTACCCTGACAAACCATGCATCATTTTAGAAAGAAACTTCATGCTGAAGATCCTGGAAACACTTGGGTTACCCAAAGGAACAAAACATCCTGCTTAATCTTTTTGGAATATCTGCAGTCAGGCAGAAAGGAACAGAGAAAATGGAAAAAACTGCACACAGTGGTTTGAAGTCTTCCATCTCTTTGGGGGAGAAACTGGGTCAGCTACAGGGAGGAAGAAGTTTCACTAAGCCTTTTGCTACTGACGTCTACTGAAGCTCCTCTGGTGGTGACAGAGAACCAGAATGTTCCACTAGAAAATTAGCACTTCAGATGGCAGAACACCTCCTGCCCAGCACAGAGCAAAGGCATTAATTAGAGAGAAAGAGAGAAGGAAATAAATACACATACAGAATGATAGTTGGGTTACTAAGCTGAAGCTTAATAATGATCCTCACTTCACGATTAACTCACAGGAATGGTCCTCACTTCCACACAATTTAGCTACACAATATATGGCACACGCTCTTTTTTTAAAAAACAACAACAACAACAGAAAAAACTTCTAGTTAGTACTAGAATTACTTAGTACTAATTTTAAGACGAAAAGTTGGCTTCATGAGGTCTGAAGAAACTGTTGGAAAAGCATTTAATGTATCTGTAGCCTTGTCTTCAGTGGGCAGAAGCATCACACTGGGTAAGTCCTGCAGCTGACAGTAACCTGAGCATTTTAATCTTTCTGTATCTCCTCACAGTGCCACAGACTCTACAGAGGTAAAGGACCAAAACAGATATTTCAGTTAGCAAGGTCAGCAGGTTTGCAGTCTTGAATACAGACAAGCACCTCTCTCTTTCAAGATTACAACTATTTCAAACAACTGTCTGGTGAAATAAAATAATTTTGAAAAACCTTTTATAGTTACCTGGAATATGGATGAAATTAAGAAGCAAAATAAAGTTACAACATTTGTTCCTTATTTATTTATTTATTTATTTATTTATTTATAGGAATAAAGACAGGGAGATTGACCAAATGTGTTCACCTGAAGAAATATCAGCTCTCTCTTCCATAAAAATGTTTAGACCTACAAAACGAACAGCTAATTTTATACCTTTTACTGGATGAAAAATGATTTCCATTTGGCAGTTACTTTCTGAACTTACATTTTCACTTCTTTCCCCTATTCCTTAGTGAACAAACCTACATGTCACAAAACCTGGAAAATGCTGCCTATAGTAGTGCCTCTCTGGTCTCTGGCTGTCTACCTTCCCAAAGACTGACTATTGAGTGTAAGAAAACACCCTAATCTTGATGATAACATCTTCCTTTTGCTTTACTGCAATCAGACTGCTCCTGCTTGCAGCCAGTAGAGCTTCCAAATACTCAGGACAGCTGATCTGAAAAGGTGAGACAGGTGCTACAAAGACATGGAAACCAGTTTAAGTTTGGGAAAAGCTCCTTGGGAGAAAAAAATAAATAAATTCACACTGGCCAAAACACCCTGACAGAACCTGAAGTTCTTCTCATTTCTGAATTCACCTTTTCTACACCAAAGCACCAACTGCCCTGCAGACACTAAGAAGGCATCATCCTTCTTTGTCTGCCTTCTTTGGTGCAGTCTTGTTGGGAATGACCAAAGTACTACCCAGTACAATAGTAGGCAAGGTTCTGGCATTCTCAGTCTCTGTAGTGCAAAGGCAGCTGCAAGAATTCTGGGGTATACTGGACTACTGGTGTTCCTTTTACCCCACTTACCACAGCTGCTGAGGCCTTTATATTGACACATGAATAAAGGCCAAAAACAGGACTGGAGGAGAACAGAACAAGAGGCCTTCCAGCACACAGAACTAGCTGTTAAACAGGCCCCACTCTGGATATATTCAGTCCTACCCTTCCAGCTAAACTAGCTGTCCATGTAACTCAGGATGGGCTTGGCTGAGGGGCAGAGCCAGAATTCCTTCTGAACCCCAATTGGGTTCTGGTCTCTGGTCTGCAACTGAGCAGAAAGGAGGTATAGTAAGATTTAAAAAGTTATTGGCCACCTACTCCGCATTACACACAGTAAGAACCAGTAACTCAAACAGCTGAAGTTAAAATGACTTTGCCAGTTTGGTGGTGGAAAATCTGACCCACCTTCCTAAGGCAGAATTGGCCCAAACTATACAATGCTTCTTTTTCAGGAAGGGAATTATTCCATTCCTGAAGATGCCTGGTATATGGATGGGCCCAGCAAGGGTAACCCAAGCAAGTGGAGAGCAGTGGCATATCATCCCTCCACTGAAACAATCTGCTTTGAAGAAGGGGATGGTAAGAGAAACTAATGGACTGAACTGCCAAGTCATGCGGATGGTTATAATCAAAGAACAAGGTGATGGTATACTGAATATCTACACAGACAGCTGGGCTGTGTTCCAGGGGCTCACTCTTCTGGACTAACTATTCATGCCTGACCAGTCTGGGGCAGAGATACGTCATTAGACATATGGAATGTGGTTAAACACAGGACCACACATGTCTACCACATTTCTGGCCACTAGTCTTTACAGTCACTGGGAAATGATGAAGCCAACAAAATGGCTTGAGTCCAATGGATTGATGTTTCACCCTCTGAGAACATCGCCTGCTAGTTACATCAGAAGCTGTGGCATGCTGGACAAAAGACAATGTGGGCAGCTGCTAAAGCATGGGAATTGTCCATACAACTATCTGATGTTGTAAAGACATGCCAAAACTGTGACGCTTGCTCCAAAATGAGACCAAGACTGATGCCCGAAACAACAGCCTATCCTGCTAGAGGACACAGGCCTTTTCAGTGATGTCATGTCAATTATGTTGGGCCCCTCCCTTGGTTTGCTGGGGTGAAATATGCCCTCACCTGCATTGACACAGCAGGTGGGTTAATACAGGCCTACCCAGTGCCGAGAGTAAACCAGGCATCTACCATCAAGGCACTCACCAAGTTGATGGCCACTTATGGGGATGGCTTAAGTCACTGACAGCCACCAAGGGACTCACTTCACCAATGGCAATAATACAACGTTGGGTAGGAGAAAACAACATTGAGTGGTGATTCCACCTGGTATATCATTCAACAGGGGCAGGTGTTATTGAATGCTATAATGATATTCTTAAGGCTGCCCTGAAGACAGACTCTCAGACCCTACCAGAGTGGACAAAGAGACTCTACAAAATCCTGTGGGACCTGAATGAAAGGCCTAAAGACAGCAGACTCTGTGCCCTGAAAATACTACAGACATAGGTGTCCCTGCTTAGGATCAAAATTATGGGTACTGACATTCAGGTAAGACTCCAGATTGGCAAACACAGTAATCTGGTTTCTGCCACTGAGAACCTAGAACCAGATCTCCATAAAATAGAATGGTGCTGGAAGATGCAAGCAGGACCAAAGTGGTTTGGCCTACTTGCACCTCAGGGGAGATTACTGGAGGTTGGGGGATTAGTAGTCCCTCCACAGTAATAGGTACATGGCCTGCAGACATCATGGTCAACACTACGGTTTTCATTGCTAAGGGGACCTTAATCATGTCCCAAATCAGCAATCCCAAATCATGTAGCAAATCAAGATCTCCTTCTTTGGTACCTGCAACAGTTATGCAGTCTCAGATATCGGGCCAAAGGGTATGGCATGGACAGCAAGGACATATACCATTGCAAGCCAAAGAGTTGACTCAGGATTGATACATTGACTGTATCTTGCCCTTCTTGTACCTCTGAAACATCTACACTACTCCCCATGAGTCTCTTTGAGTCCACAGGATCACCAGGAGGAGTAACATGCCATCAAGAAGCTCCAGTGTCACTGTAAGATCAGTGTGATACCTGGTTGTGGACTATATTTGATTCATGGAACACAAGCTGAACTTTCCCTGGTACAAACAACCATAAATTCTTCTAGAGGCACATAGTTGCTTGAGTTCCATTGAGCCCACAATGGAAGATGGACATCAACCATCAATCATCAATCATCTCGTACTTTATCAATATACACTGCAACAGAAAATTGTACAAACTTTGCAGTGTACTGGATTACTATAATGCTTACCTTTAATCTGCCACACTGTTCACACTGTGAAAGTGCAGAGTGTAATGAAAATCCAAGTCATGGCCTGAAATAGTGATTGAGAACCTGGCAGGATGGCAGGGCCAACCCAGGGGAACACAGGTGCATGCAATGTGACCAGATGTGGAAGAGCCAAGATCCATCCCTTTTCAGACCTCATTTAAGGGTTGGCAGTGCAAGTAAGGGCACCTCTCTGGAGATCCCTCTGTATTTGGGGCCTTTATTTCTGTGCCCACAGCTGCTGTGTTTGAGCAAATCCTCACTCACTGCAGCCTAGGATCTTGCTGGTTGTTGTGCTTTCCATCGTGTTACAGGCAATCACATAAAAATTGGCACATGCAATCTATTCACAATTTCCTCTCTCTCAATCCTCCTTTACTTCTTTTTGTCTACATGCACCAAAAACACTCTTAGAAAATACCACTTTCCAAATAAATAGCAGACATCCAAAGAGCCCCTACACTGGTAGAAACAAATTTCCTTGAAAAAGAGAAGCTGAAAAAAACTTTTATGCAAACTCAGATGCTGTTGATGCCTTACTTACTGTAAGAAAATGCTAACAACAAATCCTATTTCAACTTCACTATTTATATGATAAAAATAAAACCCCAAGTTATGTTATCATAATTACTACTCCCATTTAATCTTTTATTAAATTCCAAATCACTAATTAACTTTTCTCATCAAATCAGAACTAGATCTTAGTGACAGAGATATGCACATAAATCCAATGCTGAACTCTCAGAAAAAGCTGTCCCCTTTATGTATGGTAACAGCATTTTTGTCTCAGGAAAGTCATGCAGAGTATGGACTGAGCACTGCTCTGTGCTACCAGCTGCAACTGTTTGCACCTTCAGAAGTGAGTAGGATGGTGGTATGCAGCTGAGTTCTGTGCCTGCTTTGTAAATGATTAGGCACATGTATTTGGGAACACACCCTGTGTCAGCACACACTGAGATGCTGAAGAGCAGTTCAAGTTCCCCCCAGGTACCAGGCTGTGATGTAACTGGGCTGAGGATGTCATTTACTACCAGAAGGAAGGCTCAGTACAGCAGCATGGCCCATTTGTGTAGTATAAAATTCACTACTAGGCAGTTTCTTGCACACATTTTAACATCAGCAGAGCATTTGTGAGTTTGTAAGTTTTCAAAAAATGTGTAAAGTTGGAAGGAATAATCCAGTCTGCCTGACAACAAGAAAAGAGCAACATATTTAATTGGAATGACAGAAAACTCTCAGTAAGTGACTTTTTCAGTGGTCCTCAGAGAAACTAGAAGAAGAAACTCTTGAAGATCAGAGGAGAGCTACAATTCACTATAAGCAGAACCACCAGCTGAACCCTTGGTAGCCAGATAACTGTGAGCTCCGAAACCAGAGCAACTTGCACCACTTGGTTACAGGCAGCCAGCAGGAAACAAACAGGAACTGGCAATGATACACAGCCAAAAATGCTGACAGCTTGGATGACTCCCATCCCCAAACTCAACAATAGGAGCTCAAGAGGTGAGACCCATGTGCAACTTCTGGTGACAGATCCCACTCCACTATGGCTCCCTGGCTGTTAGAAGCCCACCTCCTTACCCAGGCCTGCAAGAGGAGCAGGTGGTGAGCACAAACTCCTCCTGGAGTCATGGGTTCCCAAGCAGGCCCACACAGAAGGGCAGGCTGCATCAGCATTGAGCCAGTGCTCATCCTTCAGAGGCTGGGCTGAGTGAGGAAACAGACTGTTTAGCAGTTCTCCCGGTGGATGTTGGTAAACAGAAGGGTCAAAGCACTGCAGAAAGATTCTCATATTTTATAGAATTTTACAAAACTCAGGTTTTGAGATTCCCATTTCTGCTTCATCCAGCCCAAGTAGGATTAAGTGAGTAAAGTTTCCCTACTCCTTCCCTTCACAAGGTAGGCAAAGCAGTTTACAAATGCAGCTTTCAGATGTTGATGCACAATGAAAAAAAATAAATGAAATAACAAAAATTACTTCTAAAATAGAAATAAAAAATTAAAACTACAAGCTAATGGTAACCAGTCCTCTCTAGATATATATAACATATAGTATAACATGTTCAATCACCAAAATAATCAACTTCACAGATAACAGATTATGAATGTCAGAATCAGCTATTTTATAATGATAGTTGGGAATTTTAATTTTTTTTAAATCTACTGACAACTTTTCCGTGTCCCTGTGCCAAGATCCTGCCTAACACTTGAACGCTCTGAAATATGAAACCCCAGAAGCACAAAAATGAATAGAAACTTTGATATGCTATTAAACACTGTTACAAACAAGGCCGTATTGTCAGTGATGATACCAATAGAAGGGAGAACTTGCAACAACTTTTCCAGTGTGAAAACAACAAGGGAAGCACAGCCTACTATCATTAAAAATGAGATCTGGAAGAGCTGTAAAGGCAGAACCTCCTGATGAAAGTACCCCAAGACTGCTTTCAACCTCTGTACTATATTCACATACTTTCCTGATAGTGCTGACCTCTTAATCCTCCTTCTGTTAGAGAACAAAAATTACATTACCCAAGGGTATTTTATAATAGCATATGATATAAAATAATAAATTTGCAGACAATACTGGCTTTGTCATACAGTCCTGCATTATACATCAAATATTCCTGGCCTCTCAGTTACTACTATTTAATTACAACAGAACACCCTTCTTTCATAATTAACCTTTGAAAGGAGTTGGGACCCTTCTGCACACTTGCACCACACTGTTGGAAAATTATTCTGCCAGGAAAAATTTCCTTTTATGCTGAGGCTTAATGAAATACAGAGGCTTTTATGGGAAACATATGAGATATGAGAATTGTCCATGCAGTCACAGAATCATAGAATCACAAAACTGTATGGGCTAGAAGAGACCTCTAGAGATCATCTAGTTCTAATCCCCTGCCAAAGCAGACTCCCTAGATTAGGTTGCACAGGTAGGCATACAGACGGGTCTGGAATTTCTCCAGAGGAGGAGACTCCACAACCTCTGCAGGCAGCCTGACCTGTAGTTTCCTGGATCCTCCTTCTTGCCCTTTTTGAAGACTGGAATAACCTGGACAGGCTGGAGAGATGGGAAGTAAGAAACCGGATGAGGTTTAACAAAAGCAAGTGTAGAGTCTTGCACCTGGGTAGAAATAATTGCATGCACCAGTACAGGCTGGGGGATGACCTGCTGGAGGGGAGCTCTGCTGAGAGGGACCTGGGCATCCTGGTGGATGACAGATTAACCATGAGCCAGCAGTGTGCCCTGGCCAAAAAGGCCAATGGCATATTGGGGTGCATTAAAAAGAGCGTGGCCAGCAGGTCAAAGGAGGTGATCCTCCCCTGTACTCTGCCCTGGTGAGGCCTCATCTGGAATATTATGTCCAGTTCTGGGCTCCCCAGTACAAAAAAGACAGGGATCTCTTGGAAAGAGTCCAGCGGAGGGCCACTAAGATGGTGAAGGGCCTGGAGCATCTCCCCTATGAGGAGAGACTAAGCAAACTGGGTCTGTTTAGCCTTGAGAAAAGAAGGCTGAGAGGGGACTTGATCCAGGTTTATAAATACCCGAGGTGTGGGAGCCATAGTGGTGATGCTGGTCTCTTTTCAGTAGTGCGTGGGGATAGGACTAGGGGTAATGGGATGAAAGTACAGCATAGGAAGTTCCACACAAATGTGCGGAAGAACTTCTTTACAGTGAGGGTGACGGAGCACTGGAACAGGCTGCCCAGGGAGGTGGTGGAGTCTCCTTCTCTCGAGATATTCAAGACCTGCCTGGATGCCTACCTGTGTGACATGGTGTAGGGAGCCTGATTTGGCAGGGGGGTTGGACTCGATGATCTCTAGAGGTCCCTTCCAACCCCTACAATTCTGTGATTCTGTGATTCTGTGACTGGCTATCCTCCAGTCTTCAGGCATCTCTCCCATTCTCCAAGACCTCTCAAAAATGCTAGAGGGTGGTTCGGCAGTTCCCAGAGGTGACTACCTCTGCCAGCTCCTTCAGCACATGAGGAAGCATCACACTGGGGCCCATGGATTTATGTCTATTGATGTTTCCTTGGACCATGTCCTCCCCTTCAGTTCCCCAGCTTTCAATTCTCCACTTAAATGCAGGGTCCAAGACTCCTGAGGGGGAGTCTTTGCAGGGAAGGCAGAAGTAAAGAAGGCATTCAGCATCTTCACTTTCTTGGCATCCCCAGTTATCAGAACAACTCCCTCATTTAGTAGGGGACACATATTTTCCCTAGTCTTCCTTTTGCTGTTGATATACTTAAAAAAGCCTTTCTTATTATCCTTTATCTCCTTCACCCAATTCAAATCCAGGTGGGCTTTAGCCTTCCTCGTTGCATCCCTGCAGGGCCTAACAACATTCCTATATTATTCCCAAGTGGTCAGACCCTTTTTACACATTTCACGTTGCTCTTCCCTTTGAGTTTATGCATGAGCTTTCTGATAATTCACATAGGTTTCCTACCATCCTTCCCTGACTCACGGGGACACATCTATCCTTAACTTAGAAGAAGCACTGTTTAAATGCCAACAAGCTCTCACAGGCCCCCTTACCTTCTAACACCCTAGCCCATGGGATAGCTCCAAGTAGGTCCCAGAAGAGATCAATGGCTCTCCTAAAGTTGAGGGTAGCAGTCATACTTTTTGGTTTGCTTCTTCCACTCAAGATCACTTAATATACAAGAACCAGGACATACAAATTAGAATAATCAGGTGGAACCCGATTAACATTAAAAGAAACTACAAGAGTTTCCCCAGAAGATGGTACAGTAAGCATGATCCTTGGTGCTCTTCTTCGCTACTTTCACTCTGGCGTAGGAAGAAGGAATAAGGAAACAAGGCACTCCAGCCCACGTAGTTTAAGCCAGCAGAAGCAGAAGTGCCACCCCAAGTCCCAGTGCAGCAATTCAGTTGCTATCTTTGTCAGAAATTACTGTTGAGTTTGAAATGCTTTTACTCTAAAAGGTGACCAGAGAACTATAACCATTTTTACATGCTGAGAGAGAACAACAGCACATGTATTCACTTCCATGGCATTACTACAAAGCTCAGAGCAATGGATCAGAGCTACCCCACAGTGCCACTCAGAGAAATCACTGGCAGAGCAGGCAGAGCCTCAGTGTTCACTTGCCAGCAATGGTTCTCATCATCCTGAGAAATCTCTCTGAGAGCTGATACCTCCATCAATACAGGAATGCTCATCACCCTAAAATCCCCTCATGCCCACTTTTCATTTTTTCTAAAATGAAAATCATCAAGAAGAAGAGATACTAACACATACTACTGTTTCTTAATTAGAAGTATTTGTTTTCAAACCTCATAAATAATGTTTTAACAACAACAAAAAAATAGCACTCAATTATTTACTGACTCTATTTCAGTTATGTTTTTGGGGCAGTCTTTCCTTCTCTCACCACTCAATATGTCAGAGCATATACATCTCATTTGATCAGTCAACAACACTGAACAAACCCAGTACAACATATAGAATTATAAAACACCAATCCTCTCACAGATACTGCTGGAACTTGCAGAGGCAAACCACACTGATTGTCTTTCCAACTGCAGAGCCTTTCTTTCTTTCTTATGACAAAACATGGTTGCTGGAGGAGGCTCAGGGGAGACTTTATAGCTCTCTATAACTTCCTGAAGGGATGTTGTAGTGAGCTGGGGGTTGATCTTGTGTAATCAGTGATAGAACTAGAGAGAATGGTTTTAAGCTGCGTCAGGGGAGATTCAGGCTGGACATTAGGAAGTATTACTTCTCGGAAAGGGTAGTCAGGCATTGGATTGCATTGCCCAGGGAGGTGGTGGAGTCACCGACCATGGGAGTGTTCAAGGAATGTTTGGATGTTGTGTTGAGGAATATGATTTAGCTGGTAAGTATCGGTAATGGTTGGACTAGATGATCAGATGATCTTCTAGGTCTTTTCCAACCTTGATAATTCTGTGATTCTGTGATTCTGCTCCACTGGAGTTATTAGTCATGTTTTAGAGACTTTTCTCCTTTTCAGCTTTATCTTCGAAAGCAGTTTCAGTCCTTCTCCTTCCCTTTCCTTGTACCTTGTTTTGCTACCCTCAACCCCCACAGGCTTCTGCCAGCTGACTGTCACCTATCTGCTTAGCTCTCCTAAATGCTGAGGCAAAATCCCTGCTGCCAAAGAAGCAGAGTGAGATCTCCTTCATCAGAGCAAAGACCAGATGGTGTCCAGGCCTCACAGAATAGCTTCCCTTCCTGCAACAAGGGAACAACCCCAGCTCGTAGCCTGGGGATCAGATCAGCACTCTGAAGCACAAGGCTTTTACACACATCAACAGCTGGAAGCCAGTCCGGTGCCAAAAAACAAAACTAAGAGAAAAAACAGAACCCACCACTAGCAAAAACCCACACCAACCTAAAAACTCTATTACCCTAATATTAAATGTTTTGATCTACTCCTGAACACCAGCCTCTCTTTTATTTCGAAGAAAAAGATGAAAGAAATCTGAGGAAGCAGCCATTTATTCACTGTGATTGTTTTGTACATCAGGTGCTCTAAAAATCTGTTTTTTTCTTAATCTTATAACCATTCTTTTTTAACCACACTTCATTGTCTCTCTCTACAGTAATGGGATAATCCAGACAGAAACTGCAAATCCCTAACACTGTTTTGATTTTGACCATTATCCTTCTTTAAAATCCGTGTTTTCCAAGGAATTTATATCTACATTTATATAAATATAAATTCTACATTTTTAAAATAGTTTTTATTAAGTATCTACTACTTCTATTATTTTTACATGCCAGTCATACTTTACACAAACAACAAAAAACCCAAAGACACTGAAGGAAATATGGAGAAAATGGCATGCATTTGTACTATGCCTGATTACCTAACAACCCCATTAGCTAGACAACAGAGATACACTGAAGTGGTTAGTTACCTTAATTTCAAAAGGAAAGAACTTATTCCAGTTGAAATTTCTTAACAATCAGAGAAAGATCACAATTGACAAATCCACTAGTAATGACCAACCAGTGGCTTCTGCCAAATGATTCTCCCAGTGCTTAAACGTTCCACCACCCATTGCTTTCAACACAGTTTTCAACAACCCATTGCTCAATTTTACCAGAAGCTGGTGCATGATAGGGGATCTGCTTAATCCACACAATACCATGATCTTTGGCCCAAGTATTTACAAGAGAATTTCTGAAATCTGATTCAGTTCTTTCTGGAGTGCTGTGTTGCCAGAGGACTTGTTCCTTGAGACCCAATATGGTGTTTTGAGCAGTAATATGTTTCAAGCCACCCAACAGTTGCCTCCACCACGGTAAGCACGTAACACTTACCATCATGTGACCATAGCAAGGTGATATAATCAACCTGCCATGCCTTTCCATATTTATACTTTTGCCATCGCCCTTCCCCCCAGAGAAGTTTCATCCACTTGGTTTGTTTACTTATGGCACATGTTTCACAGTCACCAATAACCTGTGCAATAGCATCCACCCCTCAGTCACTAGACCACTTGTATGCTGCATCTCTTCCTTGATGGCCTGAGGTCTCATGGGCCCATCGAGCTCGAAATAATTCAGCCTTGTTCTGCCAGTTCAAGTCTATTTGAGCCACCTTAATTCAGGCAGCTAGATCTACCTTGTGGTTGTTTTGTTGTTCTGACTATTGGGCACATGAGCATCCACATGGTGCACCTTTACAACTTTATTCTCTATTTGGACAGCAACGTCTTTCCACAGATCAGGGGCGCAAATAGGTTAACCCCTCTGCTGTCATTGATTTTGCTCCTACTGCTGTAACCAACCCCATAAGGCATTTGCCACCATCCATGAGTCAGTATAAAGCATTGGCCACCTCTCACCATCAGCAACATCTAAGGCCAGCTGGACAGCCTTTACCTCTGCAAATTGTCTTGATTCTCCTTTACCTTCAGTGGCCTCTGCAACCTGTTGTGTGGGGCTCCACACAGCAGCTTCTGCAATGCTTGACTACAATATGACACAATCCACCTGTGAACAGGGCATATTTCTTTTCATTTTCTGGTAGTTCATTGTATGGCAGGGGCCCTTTAGTACATGACACCTCTTCTCCTGGTGATGTTCCCAACTTTTTACCTGCAGGCCAGTCCATGATCACCTCTAAAATTCCTGGACAACTGAGGTTCCACATCCAAGCTCGTTGTGTAATCAACACAATGCACTTGCTTCAAGTGGCATCAGTAGCATGATGGGTGGAGGGAACCTTTCCTTTAAACATCCAGTTCAGCACTGGCAGTTGAGGTGTCAGAAGGAGCTGTGTTTCAGTACCACTTCGGAAGCAGCCCGAACCTCCTCATACGTGGCTAAGATCTCCTTCTCAGCTGGAGTCTAGGACTCTTCAGACCCCTTATACGCTCAACTCCAAAATCCCAAGGGCTGGCCTCGGGTCTCTCCTGAGGCTCTTTGCCATAGATTCCAGGCAGGACCCTTCTCTCCAGCAGCAGTGTAGAGGATGTTCTTTACATCCTGTCCCATCATTTCTGGCCCCTATTTGCTCTTCTTTCGTGAAAACTTCTGCTGTATCACTCCACACGATGATATCATCAGTGTACTGCAGGTGCTCAGGAGCACCACCCTGTTCCAATACAGTCTGGATCAACCCATGGCAAATGGTCGAGCTGTGTTTCCACCCCTGGGGCAAACGGTTCCAAGTATAATTAATGCCCTTCCAGGTGAAGCAAACTGTGGCCTACAGTCTGTGGCCAAAGGAATGGAAAAGAAGGCACGAGCAATGTCAGTGGAGGCATACCATTTGGCTACTTCTGACTCCAGTTTGTACTGGAGTTCTACCATGTCTGGCACAGCAGCACTTGTGGGTGTATGACCTCATTCAGGCCATGGTAGTCCACACCTCCATTCTCCACTGGCTTTACACACTGGCCATTTGGGGCTGTTAAAAGGCGAGTGAGTTTTGCCAATCACTCCCTGACTCTCCAGCTGACAAATCAACTTATGAATGGGCAGCAAGGAATCCCTTTTGCTGTGGTACTGCCATCTGACTGCCATCTGAGCACTGCTTTTGTAGCAATTGGTACCTGCTGTTCTTTTACCTGTAGCAGCCCCACAGCAGACAGGACTTCTGACAGGCCAGGCAAAACAGACAGCTGCTTAATGTTGTCTGTATCTACAGCAGCTATTCCAAAGGCCCATCAATACCCCTTAGGATCCCTGAAATGCCCCCTTCTGAGGTAATTGATACCAAGTATGCATGGAGCCACTGGGCCAGTCACAATGGGATCTTTTTGCCAGTCTTTACCAGTGAGGCTTATTTCAGCCTCCAACACAGTCAATTCTTGAGAGCACCCAGTCACTCTAGAAACATGGATTGATTCTGTCCCTTCTTGACCCAAGGGCATTAGAGAGCACTGTGCACCAATGTCCAACAGCACCTTATATTTCTGTGGTTCTGATATGCCAGACCATTGAATCCACATGGTCTAATAAACCATTATCCCTTTTTTCCCCCCTGACTAAGGGCAGGGCCCCCCCAATCATTACCTTTGGTAACTGGAGCAATTGTACTGGTGATTTATCTGTTTCAGAATTCTCTCACCAGTGCTCATAGTACAGGAGTAGCTTGATCATACCACTCCCTCATGTCTTCTCCATGGTCATGCAAGTAACATCACAAGGCAACACATGATGTAGTCTTACTATTGTTCCTTGCTTGAGCCAGAAAGCGTTTGCTTTTAGTAGCTGAGAATTTTGATGATACAGGTGAGAAGGAGGGTTCATCACCGTTAATTAAATGGACTTTCATTAGTTTGATCAGCTCCTCCATTAGACTCCCTTGATGATCTTGATCTTCATCAGGCGTTTCTGATACTACTACAGGATCATCATGATTAACCAACAGAGACACTTGCTTTTGTACTTCATTCAGTCTGTCCATTACTTCTGAGATGGCTGAAATGGAGACGAGTTGTGGATAACTGTTGTTCATAGTTCATAGCTCTGAAGTGTAGAACCAGTTCAAAAGCTAGTCTCCTCTGTTTTTCCTCATAGCTTTGAAACAGTGTTGTTAGTTGTCATGGGTTTATCGAAAATCTACCTGCGCCCATGGCAGGGGGGCAGCTGGCGTGCAGAGCCTCTGGCCCAAAAAGGAAAAGGAATAATGGAAAAGGAAGACAGCAGCAACAATCTACGGAGGCACACTTATTTACTAAATACTATATCAAAATACAGGATAACACAAAATGATACAATATAATTGAAATTAAGGCTAGTGAATCAAGCAAAATAGGAGAGTGAGTCCCAAAACTGAGAGGCCTACTGTAAGCTCTAGGCAAAAATGGATGGAATGCTCCCCCACGCTCCCAGGATCTAAGAGAGCGAGTCCAGCCTGGGAGTGACACAAAGAGGTGGATCCAGAGGTGGAAGAAGATCTGATCCTTCCGGTTGGAAGGAACCTTAGAGATCATCGAGTCCAACCCCCGGGATTCGAGCCTCCTGTGTAGCAGAGTGGCACTTCTACCACTTGTGCCACAGGGGGGATTCGAACCCAGGCCTCCGATGTTGCAAGTGGCACTTCTACCACTGCACCACTTGGGCACACAATTATTTTCATTCTTTCTTTTGTAAAGAAAGCATAGTCCTTCACTAGAGCTGTTACAGCCATCTCCTGAAACAAGCAAAAAAGGTATCTTGAAATGAAAGAAACAGGACATGCATGTGTCTGTGATATGTGCATACATTAAGCACATAAAGCTAGCTCCTTCACAGATTCTGCAAGAGGAGTGTAAGATTAACGCTCTTCCTAATCAATGGGTAATGCTGAAACCTCCCTCACCATTACTTAAAATATTACTTCAGTGTACAATTTCCATCTTGAATAGCATCAGAAATTTAACATAAATATAATTTTGTCTTAATCAAATTCTGACAATATTTATAATGCTTATTTTATCATCTGACAAAAAAAAAAAGATCATCTGTTGTTTGATTCTGAGGCTGAGAAGGTGAAAACGCCCAAGCCCAGTTTCTGCTGTAGTTTACAGAACATATCAGTAGCTACAATTACTTACAATTAGAAGCACCTTCAAGGAAACGTAGCTGTAGAACAGCTTTTATGGGTGCTTGTACCAGTCTCTCCTCCAGAACATGTCTGCTCATGGTGTGATCTGCAAAACAGTACTTCTCTACCTCCCAAAATTCTGAACTAAATCTGAACCGTATCTATGTAACTTTCAGATTTGTGACAGAACCACTCCTCCTCTTACAGAGCTCACTGCTCACCACTTAGATCTGAAGCACTTTATATTGCAAAACCTGACTACACAATAGATTGGGAAGGAGTGTCAATCTGCTGGATGGCAGTAAGATACTACAGAGGGACCTGGATAGATAGGCCAAGGCAAACTACAGGTTTCAGTGGGGCTAAGTGTTTGGTCCTGCAGTTTGGACACAACAACTGCAGGCAGCCCTTCAGGCTTGGGGAAGAGTGGCTGGAAAGCTGCCTGTCAGAAAAGGACCTTGTTGTACTAATGGAAAGCCAGCTAAACATGACCTGTCAGTGTGCCCTGGTGGTTCAGAAGGCCAATGGCATTCTGGCTTGAATCAGAAACTGTAAGATAAGCACGCCTAAGGAAGTAATCCTGCGCCTATACTCGGCACTGGTTAGGTCCCATCTCAAGTACTGTGTTCAGTTTTGGGTATCTCAATACAGAAAGGATATTGAGGTGCTAGAGCAGGTCCAAAGAAGGGCAACAACCAGCTACCTAAACATGTGTCAGAAATCAATCAGGTGGGTTTGTCTTTCTTTAGAGGTACAGAAAAGAGTGACAGATCTCGAGTTCATTTCTAATCCAGTGTTTCTCTGATTTGCCAGTGTGCCCTTCAAAATATGAACAACTACTTCACTTTTACCCAAAAGAAGAACTGCTATAACAGTTCCATACTGCAAACTGCCCTTTCCCCCAGATGTTATAATTTTTCTTATTATAATTTATTCCCATCCTAAGATTCTTCACGCTGCCAGAACAAAAGAAACACACTTCAGGTGTCACTGAGAGTCAAGTCCAAAATATCAGTTAAGTTCTTTACTCAAACCTCTTCCATAAAATAGCATCCCTACAATTAAAGGACTATAGTTTTTGGGTCTTGATAAAATACAATTAGTGATCAGTGTTTTGAACAGAAGAGTTTTAAACAGAAGGTAATGGTAGCATTTTTTTTATTATTTTTATTTTTTAAAAAAAGGAAAACATGTCAATAGAGTCTGTGCACACAGTCCTTCAGTAACACTGGACAAGGAATTTAAAGGAAAATACTTCAGAGAAGTAAATTCTTTCCAGCAGAATGATTTCTTTGAGGACAGAAATCAAAATTATGAAAGTCTTTGTTTTTCTCCTCTATTTCATAGCAGGCTTTTTATTTCATAAAAATCACTTTGAAGGTAAAATATATCCACAACCCAAGCAATTAACATGAAAAGAAAAAAGACAGATAAACAGAATACTCCAAGTGCCAAGTATGTAAGATTGAAATAACTATTGAATTGAGGTATAATAATCAATTTTTCCCTGAATTACACTCAGTAAGAATATAAAGGTTTGCAGAAGAGATGAATGTGTTACAAGAGAAGTTAAAGTGAAAGCTCTAACATTGCCTCATCACTCCCTTTGTGTCTCTTTGAAAAGAATCACCATTATCAGAGAACTACTTGCTGCAAATCCAATTTCTGTCAGTACTCTGGACTTAAGGCGTGCATACACAGCTCTGCAAGCAACTAGTAGAAGAAACACAGACAATACATACAACAGATAGTGAAGCTTGACAGACTTCAGTCCTAGTATTAGCAGTCTCACACATCAAACTTTTCACATATGACAAAGAAATTCTAAGTTAACTCCCGTTTGAATGCTACAGTCTTTCCAGCTCAATTTTGTTGTGAAGGGCAAGAAGAAATCAAGCTTCTCCTGTCCTCCCTCATACATTTTGTTGTTCATCTAGGGGCAAATATGTGCCAAGTTCAGCTGTATGAATGAAAAGGTTAATGAATTTCTAAGCTTCATCTCACTTGTTTACTCTGATAGTCAGCCTTACTGTATTAATTAAACTACTTATCCATGAATCCTTGCTCACAACAACCGAAAATCCTAAAGACAAGTAACAATGGGTGCTTAGCAACCCAAAACTACATTGTGTTTGATGGCTCCACTAGAAAATGACAAATCACTGGAATGCAGTTATTTTGCAGTATAAAATCAGCTGTATAAGCACTTCTGGGGCAGAAACCCAGGAATTTATGGATTTACACTCCATTAGAAAAAATAAACACTATTTCTCCTTCACACCTATTTTCTCATCTAACATATTGTATTCTGTATAACTTTTGTACTTTCCTTTGGTCATGTATGATGTCTTGACATTAATACAGAAATAATTTAAAAGAAAAAGTAGACAGCCTATTTTATTACTCATTCCATCTCACAAATGCAAGCAGTTTTTCTATAAGGAACAAAGACAGTTTGTTTCAGCCCTTGGTGAGAGGCATCAGATGTTCCTTGTCAGCCTCTCCTAGAAGCACAGTAAGTTTTTCAACAGGTTGCTGCAAAGCCTTAGCTCTGAGGGAGGCCTAAAAAGAGACAGATTGAAAGCTGACCTATAAACCAGAGCAATAAAGACCAGTGGGCTTAGAGAAATACAGTATTTTAGGCTGCTAGAGTATTTTTAAAGCTTATAGCTGGGAAAAGCAATTAGATGGACAAAGATAAAGCAGAAAAGGCATTCAACTGCCTGCCACTACGTGATTCTCACAGCTGCTTCCTCACCAGCTGTCATTCAAAATGAAATGACAGTTATGGATAAGAGTGCTCCATTGTTTTCTGCCCTTACACATAACAGCGGTTTTCAAGGAAGAAGATATAGTTTGAATTCAGCTCCAGATGATGGTTTGTTCACACCTATTTGACCCTTTACACTAAACATGGCTAATAAGGTTCATCGTTCAGAGGATCTTCTGGATACGAAAAAACATTCATAACTGAAAACTAGTAAAATACATTAATTTGGCCTTTTCTCAATAGTTGTGCACACACATACTTCTCCAGGGAGTTCAGATTATGCTTGCTGCTACCACATGGCTAGTTTGTTAAAGTACCACGTACAAAGCAGGGAGCTGCTTTACTGAATGAACAGATCTCATCCCCAACATTTTACTTTTATTTAGAAAATATGACTTTCATGTTCATGTTTATTATTAACATACCTGTCCTGTCTTCCTTCTGTGATGTGATAGAGACGATTAGCACCTCCATCAGCACAAGCTCTCAGTGCAGCTGCAAGTGAAGAAAGAGAGCATCAATATATTGATCAATAGATATCAATATATATTTTCATTTTTAATAAAAAATCCTAACTATTTCTGTTTCCTACATTGCTCACATTTCTGTGTAAGCTCACTGTCCATTTCCAATCCTACTGTCCAAATCTTTCTATATCTGATTTGACTCTTTTTCCTCTTAAAAAAAAACACACACACACATTTTAATGGCTTTTATCAGCCAAATGACAATCTTTACCCAACTACGTCACTGCACTTGCAAAATAGTTGATTTCTGTCTAACCTAGTGCCCATTCAGCTTTAACTGAATGGGAGGGCAAGTATTCAAAACCTGAAAACTGGGCTTCTGCCACATACGGGCATATATTTGTCTAAGGAAACTGGAACTTGCACAGTTTATCTAAAAATCCTCCTTCAGCCAAAAGAAGTTACTAAAGATTTGAATAAAGGCATTATAAATGCTGTTTACCATCCCACCACATGGCACCAAAAGTGATAATTCTCTGCAGACTGTTTGAGTTATCTGAAATAAAGCCAGGGGGCAAACACGGAACATTAGATCTTGAAAGATCCTGGTACAAAAGGAGTAAAACCACAATCACTTTCACTGCTTACACAAGTTACAACTGCAAAGAGCATGCACCACTAACTCCAGTTGATTTAAACAAACACAGATGTGCCTTTGTATTTTGGTTCCTTTATTTAGATTTTAGAAAAAGGATTTTAGAAGAAAGTACTCTAATGCTATTACTATGTAATCAGATATAAATTAGAACTTTCATATATGATAAGCTAATTAAGACTGATAATGATAATGAGAATAATAGTCTTTATCAGCTCTGTTCAGAGATGCACAGGTCAGATAACTGCAGTATGCACTAGTGCAGAGCATCACTTACAGTCCTGAGAGTAGAGAGATGGGTTGATAGATCAGAGAGGGCTGAAAGTTACTATTTGGGGGTGGTAGTGAAAAGGTGAGGAGAAAATCAAGGAGAGACAAAGAAAAGGAAAAGCCTGCCAAAGTTTGGGGGAAAAGGCGCAAATAATCAGATCAGGTACTTTCTGCCAATGAGAATTTATATTTCAGCTAGGGTTATTTTCTTTTGGTGCTAGTTTCTCAATTTTAATAGCCTCTCAACAGTGATATACACCTAGCTTTTTCCGGCTGGTACTCATTCAGTAGGAAATCGCCTACCTCTCTAACTTAGTAATTGTCTTTGCCAGACAAATTTATATAAATTTGGACAACAGAGTTCATCTGACTGCACTTCTCTATCTACTATCCTCTTTAAGCCAAATCCTTCTTATTTGGCTGCTGAATTCCGAGCACAGGCAATGTTCCTTGTGCTAAAACCACTACCCAGTACAATGCAACCTTGGCTGAGGCTACTTGGAAAAAATGAAGCAAAGGCAGAGTGGCACAAAAGCTCCTATCCATCACACGGGTAGTTTGGGCATACAGCAGCTTCTTTCCTGCAGACAGAAAAAATCTGTATGGCTGGAGAACTAGCATGAAACTTCTCAGCATCTTTTCTACCCATGCTCCTCCTCCAACAAGACCTATTCTCTCTTATCCACACCTACACTCATAGCCATACAATTACAATGCTCACTACTGCAAGCACTAATGTTTTCAGCCTCTTTGTGCAGATTATGTTCTTTCTTGCCTCCTCACCCTACTTTTCCCACTCCTTCCAGCCACCTTATTAACAAGCGAAAGTAAAGCAGATTTGAATCTAACATGTCCTATTGGATGAAATATTTTCTAAATTATAGTTGCTGGTCAGCTGCTTACAGTGGTTCGTGATGATGAATATTAACATCAGCAGACAAAAAGAATATAATTTTCCTCTCCTGTGTTTGACTGGAGCCTTTAAAGTTCTCTCACTTGAGCTTACAGTGGAAACTGCAGGTATAATGCATCTAAGCAAGGCTGAGGACCTAACCATTTACAAAGTCTCTTCTCTCCTCTCAAGCTACAAAGGCAGTACATCACTTGAGACATTCATTATAACCAAAACCTTAAGTCTGACGGAAAATTATTTTCTAACTTCAGGAACTTACGCTTCCTAAACCACTCTTCCTTAGCCACACAGAGACACAGCCTTCTCCTTCTAAAGACAGTGATCTTTTTTTTTAACTCTTCTCTCATATTTTAAACAAATGAGTGGCTTACAACTTCCACAAAAAGAGAGAGAAATGCAGAAAGTGAGAGAAAAAAAAGTCTCAGTTATTCAAAGACAGACAAACAGAACTACAGAACTGCCTTTATTTCAATGGACTTAACAGAAGGTATGCCTGGCCTAATACTGCAACTAACCTTATGATCTTAATAGCATATAACCAAAACCCAAAACAAGTGGGTATTACGAAAAAGGAAAAAAATCAGCTTTCATTCAGACTGGTACATGTAAAATACTGATTTTTTTCTTATGACCTGAAACTGCATACCTAGAGGCCTGTGATATTTTTATGTTGTTCTGATGGTGATAGGGCGACTATTTGATATCTCAGAACAGTTGCCTTATATAGCTAGAACTTTCTCCACATTTATTCTCATCACTCAGCAGCATTGTGAAGTTATATAGAGAAACCATCTATGAAGTACTGATCCTTTACCAGCAAGTTAATAACTTACGCTAGAACAAACCATAGCTTTAAAGTAACCAGCAGAAAATTAACCAATTGGCTGGAGGCCAGTAAATCATATTATTTCCACCATTACTAAGCCCTGCTTGATAAAAAAGCAATTGTATATACTAGCCAGAAGAACATGTAACATTATCCATGTTTAAGGAGACAGTCATCGATTTCAGTCTTATAATTCAGATGGAAAACTTCTATTAGGAGGTAACAGGAACTACTTTCATGCAGTGCCTTTTGTACTACTGTCAAAACTGCTTTACAAACAACAATTTGGCCAAGGCACAGTGCAGCAATTGTGCAAGCATATCTAGAAGTCTCTAGGCATTTTGCAGCAGCTCACATTAGGCCTCATTAATTATTTCAGTAGAAAATGAAGGATCTGAATAAGATTAGGGCACCATTTTCCTTGACATCATGAAAACAGAGATACCTTCTTTCAAGAAGTTTATGATTCAAATAGATTTAAAAGAAATTGCTCAGATGAGAAGGTTAAGAGACACGGAGTGATGACATGCTCATGGATGTAAAAGTCAAGCAACCAAACTGATTGCTAGGCTCAGAGAGTGAAGAACAACTTACATGGTCAGCCAAAACAGGGAGCGTCCTGCCCACACCTGCAAGAACCCATCCTTGTTTTCAGGCTCAAAGCTTGCTTCCTGAGGTATTTCGTGTGATAAGACTCTCACTGATTTATGGAGGAAGCAAGTGATGGGTGCTACCATGTGACAATCAACACCACTTTGTGGGCATCTGAAAGCACCTTCCTTCAGAGCTATTTGCCTCCAGAAGAGAGTGCTCAGGAGTGTTTACTGGTGGAAGATCTGGCCTGGGACTAAACAGCTCCAGCTTGGCATGGGAAAACTGGGGAATGATACCATCGCGTTCTGTGAAAAAGAGGATGCATGTGGGCATCCCTACTCTCTCTTACCTGCCGGCAAGGCCCGAAGATGGGAACAAAAGAGTTTCTGCTGAGATCCCAGAGCCAGAAGTTTCCACTCCAAGGAGAGCTGACTCAGCTACTTTGGATTCAAGCTGTCACTCCAAAGAGAGCTAACTTGACAACTTTGGACTTATAAATAAGTTTGTACTACCACTGGAAATTGTCACCATGGTCACCATCATCATCAGTGGAACAGCAACGCCAGACAACCCACCACTACTGAAGATCAATGACTGTACTGGAAACCACCACTGATTTATTATACTTTGTCATAAAAGCAATGACCATTCCTAAGATGCCTCTGAAAAACTAAAGAACATTTCACAGAGTGGCTCATAAACTTCCCACTTGAGTTAACCAATGCAGAGAAGCAGAATTTGCACCAGGTCACTCACTGCATTCAGCAATGAGGGACAATTCTGCTGATTCACACCCTTACTAGAAGGTTGCCCTAGTTAGAGGACATTGCCACAATTAAATTCAACAGACAGTAAGTTTATTAGCTGGGTAGCAGGCGTAAATAAGCAAATTATATATATGTAAGTTATACTTACCTTTGCTCCACAGGCAATGAAAATGACCTCTGTTTAAAGGCTGGTTCAGAATCAGGAGGCAAAACTTCAAGTTTCCTGTAAGATGAATGTTAACTTTTATTAGTAATGTCATGGTTTTGTAATTTTTCTATTGGTATTCCACATCATAACATCATGTGGAGCACAGAGAAGAACTACACGTCCCAGAGGACCTCATGGTCGGAGAGGGAAACATGTCACAGAAGTGACTCCGGCTTGCCCTCTCTCTCATTGCCTGGCAGCAAGTGTGGGTGTGCTTCCAAGTTGTGACGCCTTCAATTTCAAAGTAGGCTTCTTGGTCTTCAGAAACCTCTCTCTCCCCCTTATTTTACTTGATTTATTAGCCTCAATTTGAATTAGATTGTAATTAGTAAAGTAAGTTTTTCTCCTTAGATTGCTGCCGTTTATCTGTTTGCTTCCTTGAACCCAGCTCCCAGCTCCCTACCCCTTTCCCTTTTTCCCTTCCCATTTGTCAGGGGCCGGGGGGCCCACAGGCCTACTGCCCCCCTGTCACAGACATAGACTGATCTAGATAACACTGTGACAAGTAAGAATATTAATTCTTTTCCTCCTTTTCAGTGCACTTAATTTTAGTCCAGGTATCTCAGAGAAACTCCTCTCATTTTCTTGCTTCGTAAGTTTCTTCCTTTTCAAGATGCTTCCAGAATGTCATTAGATACCTTTGCAAGGTTTCACTGACAAACTCTTCATTTATAAGAGACTGTCATAAACTGAAGGCCATACTTAGCAGGATTATCCATCTCTACAGCTCTACCATTTAATCTCCTGCTTGTTGGTGTCACCTGGATGCAGCATTAGCTGATACTAGTTTTGCCATGTCCTCCACTAACTGGGGAGGAAGTGTCTATATCTGAAGTTATTTCTTATTTAGGTTCAATAATCCACTCCCCAGCCAAATACAGAACTTTTAGGAGTATCAGTGGCTTCTGTATGTACACTTTCCTATCATCTAGTAGCTCTAATCATCGTGATACATCCACTGTGGCAGATGCTTGACGAATGCAGAACAAAAGATCAAGATCAAGGAGTATAAAATCAAGGTTAGTAAAAGCAAAAGCAAACTTTAGCCCATGTTATCTAAGTGATATCACAGAGAAAAATCTCACTGGAGTTCAGGTCACCATGAAAACCATTAGTCTGAACTAGATCCAAAAGCATCCTGCCCTAGCAATATGTCCACTGTGAAGAATCAAAATAAATCTACAAATAGAAAGACTTAAAATATTACCTGCTCTGGCTTCAAAGAGTAACTACACACCTTGTCTTATTACAGTTCCTTCTGCTGGGATTTGTGTTATAACTTCCTAATTATCCTATCACATAGGGATATCAGTTTCTCCTGGAGCTTCATATCCTTAGACAATCAGGTTAATGAAGAGTATTTGGCCATGTGAAGCTACAGTAATTGAAAAAAGAAAACCTTCATCACTATAAAGTCTTGCAGACTTTTGAGCAGGAGGCAGAAAGTATGGTAGGGGCAGGTAAAGGTAAGGTAAGCCTTAAGCCAGAACTAAGGTAGAGCAAATAAAGGTGTTGAAACTCTTGAATGTGAAAGAACACCTTTGGGTGAGGGTTGGGAAGATACGATACTTAAAATCGTGAATAGCAGCAAGAAGTGAGGACCAGGACACCAGAGTGCTAC
The DNA here is from genome assembly GCF_054131305.1 of Coturnix japonica. Taxonomy (NCBI): domain Eukaryota; kingdom Metazoa; phylum Chordata; class Aves; order Galliformes; family Phasianidae; genus Coturnix; species Coturnix japonica. The sequence goes on from NC_140664.1 coordinate 59,634,868, forward strand.
TATTTCGTATATCACTTTAAGGGTTTCACCAGTGACATCTTCTATTCCTCAGTTCCTCAGTTCCCTTGCCTGTAAAACAGAAGTAATAATACTGTTCTCTACTAGTGTAGACATACAGTATGATATGTGTGAAGCACTCCTTCTTTTTCCAGCAACATTTCAGATTTTTTTAAAACTTTTCAGGGGGAAGATAATGGTTGGGATTGATATGCTCTATCAGCTATAGGCAGTTTAACAAGGAAAGCTTTACACCTCCAGCTTTTAAATCAATACAGCTTCAATGATTTAAAACAAAGCAATAGAGTGCAGATGCAGATTTGCTTCTCTGTTCTCTAGAAAGATAAAATCATCATACACCATGCAATAAGACTATATGTGCTTCTTGCCCTGCAAAACAATTTCTTTCTGAGGCCTTTTCTCTCTCTGTTTTTTCCCTCCTTTTGTAAATGCAAACCTGTATGTCTCTACATTTTAAATTCAAATGATTATTCAGTAGACCATTAAGTATACCTCTACAGACGCACAAATTTCTTGTAATTCTCTTATGAGGAATGATTTAAAAAAAAAAATAAAAATCAAGTAATTTCAACAGTAAAAAAGAAATAAAAATGCCCCATTTGGCACCAAATGCTATCACCACAAGAACAAATGAGGGAACCCAAAATGCATTTCCCCTTTTTGAATATTCAGTTCTAACCCAAAAGCTTTGACTTTAAAAATTATGTAGATCTGAATGGAGTTATTCTCCAGACAAACATTTGTGAGTGACAATACAAAAATTGCCCCGAATGTGCTGTGACCTTCAAAAATTGGAAAACATTGAAATGCTAGTGCCCCTTTAAAGCATATTTTTCAAAAACTCTCATATTTTCTTTTTTGCTGCACCTGTAAAACAAGTGCACACACACTGACTGGAAATCTGACAGCAGTCAGCTAACCGGAACAAACTTGCTGCAACACTTACAGACTGATCTGGGCTAACAGGCTAAATAAGTACCACATAAACAAAGAGGAAGTAAAGGGGTTTCTGAGTAACTGTGGCAGCGTATTACTTTATTAACAAATCTCCATCTTCACAACAAACCACCACTAACAAAATAAACCACAAAAATCCCTCCTAGATTAACTGAATTTACCATAGGAATAAGACTGCTTGGCTGAAGCAGCTTTTATTACACAAGTAAGTATCAAGCAGGGCTACAGTATGGTCATGGACTTCAAAATACCACTGTGATGTTACAGATGACCAATGCCTGAGCTTCACAACCTCAATGAGGAGCAGCTCTAACACTTCTGATTAGACACTGCTGCTACTCCAACACATCTGGGCACATGCTGAGCCCCAGACATCCAGCCACGCAGATGGAGTGATGCAGTTTACACTTCAGAAAAAAATGATGCAGTGAACACAGTGAAATAGAATCAAGCAGCAAATAGGTTTAAAGTAGTGACTCTCAAGTGTACAGAAAACATTGATTTTCTCTGAAGATGTTTCATTGCTTTTTATCACATTAGTCTAGAACTATACTTGGGCATCCCCATGAAAGAATTTGTGCTTGAAAGGAAATGGGCAGAAAAGGCGGTTAGACAAGGAAGGAAATTCCAAGCATGAAAGAGTATTGGCCAAATGCAAAAATGCTCAGTGCCAGAGGCGAGCTGTTAGGAAACCAGTGTTGCATGAGTTCAGACAGAAACAATTACAGAGGTACAGATGTGAAACTTGAGCTGTATGAGTGTGAAGGCACCTTAAGTTCAAGCTATGAGGGAAGGAATCTTTTCTACACCACCACAGAATCCTTAAAATCCTTTACACAATGGTTGTTCCATTTTTTGGCTTCCACAGGTTGCACTGAGAGAACAGGAACTGCCATGGGCTACATATAAAATTGATAATAAAGTTAATGTAAAGTAAGAAAGCTTATTTTTATGAATTCATATTAAAACACGAATGACAGAAAGCAACAAAAACATAAAACTAGTGGGATTTTTGACCTTGCTCTTATGAAACAGAAGGTTGGTTCGATGGCAGTTGTTAATTTGAGTTCTCAAGGTGTTTGTCAGAGTTTTTTAATGAAATATTACTCTTCCTGTGCTTCATCCTTGACAGTAATTGTTCACAAATATATGTACTGCCAAAAGTGATGACATGAATACAGTGTGACTGCACAGGGAGGGATATTTTTCTCTGGAAGGTGGTAAAGAGACATGACCAAATTTTTGAGTTGAATATCCTATTGCAACTCTATATGTTTGCAAGTGATGCGTTTATGCCAACTGAAAACAGAGTTGCAGATACGCAAAAACGATGATGATTATTATTTTTTTAATCTTTAAACCTATTCTCAAACTTATCAAAATGGAAAGCAGAGCTGCATATTTTTCACTGTTTTAGCCAATGTATCAAAATGCATGAATTTGCTTACCGTAATTTAAGTTTCATTTCAAATGCCATTTTGGTTTGAAACATAACACGGATCAGGTGATTTTCACCTTGAAGGTGCATGTTTAACTCATCCAAATGCACAGCCTAATCAGTGAGCCATTTTTAATACTCAAGTTCTGGAACAATTTTTTTTTTTTAATTCCATAAAAGACTTAATTTTACTTTGCAAAGTCCTTTTAGCATTTTACCCCAGCTTAGCCACCTTCCTTCAGAAAAGTAAATGGCCCCATAATCAGCATCCATACTTTTAAGACACTTCTAAAATTGGCAATGATTCTGTCATTCGGACTTTACAAAATTCATCTGATGACAATCTGCATGACACTATCCATTTTTAAAGTTTTTGCACATAAATTTTCTTCCTGCTTGATGCTGATGTCTCATCAAACATGATTTACTGGAGGTAACTGCTTTATCTCCTATTTATTTTTCAAGTCACTCTCTTTTACCAGTCATCACTGGGGCAACATCAGTAGTTACACCAGATATGTTGCGCAAAGTTAAAGAAAATAGCTTTCAAGTATTCCTTTTACTGCTTCATACAAACTGAGAGAATTAATTGCATTTTTAATGGCACCAAAAAAGTCATTTCTTCAGTAACATTATAACATTATCGATACCTGTACTGAAAATGACAAGTTGAGCTGTATCTGTAGCATCAGTATTATCTATTACTAAGGCCTAAAATTTGAAATTAGCAGCTTTAACTCTCCAATTTTTTTATTTTTTTTTTCTGATAGATTATTCTATTTCTTCATTTCACCTGGCTACAGTCTGTTGAGACAAACTGATTTTAGAAAAATCCAGTTTATATGTATATTTTTAAATTATTATCAGGACACATTGTATCTGCTGTGTTTTCCATACATTGCCTAACAAACTCATCATCAGGAAATGTTTTTGATTTTTTTTCCAATCAGATTTGCTATCACATAGCTAACTTTCATAACAGAGGCCATTTTATTTTTAACTTTTTAAAATTATTTTGTTGAGTTGACAGACTTCTCAGTTCTATTTTGTCTTTACTAACCATTCCTTGATATGCATTGAATTTGGCAGCATATTTCTTCATATAATGTCTTCTCAAATTGTAATCTTTGAGAACAGATGCAATTTCCTTGCAAATTAAGCATAGTGCCATATTGTCAGCACTGCCCTGAGCCCTCCCAGTGTCCTGAAGCCGGGTCATGCTGCTCAGTGTGGCAGCAGGGTTGCAGTGGGAGCTCAGCTGGGCCTCATACAGCCCACAGGATAGGCATGCATGTTTTTACAGACACTGCATCTTGGTACACCTTTGCCCATTACATTGAAGCACACTCACAAACCTCTCTTACAAAAATAAATACAGCTCTTTTTCAAGCTGCACCAGGGGAGATTTCAGGCTGGACATTAGGAAGTATTACTTCTCAGAAAGGGAAGGGTAGTCAGGCATTGGAATGCACTGCCCAGGGAGGTGGTGGAGTCAGAATACACCACTGCAAGCTCAAGGGAACTGATGAACTACAGCTTTTCTCCTCCATCTTATCATATTTTACACCTTCTAATTTTTGTTCCCTTTATTTTTGAAAAAAAACACAAAAACAAACAAAAAATATTAAACAGCTTTTTGTTTTCTGAATACACTTCACATCATCTTCAACCAACTTAAAGTTAACACCATGCAATCTGTATTGTAACTGGATGCAACATCAAGCTAGACTTTTTTAACTGAAAAAAAATAGGGAAAAAGAACAGAAAAACCACTGTGATACAGAACAGTTATTAAGAATGCAGTGGTACAATTACTATTTAACTGCTGAATTGACAAATTATTCTGATCAGCCTTGCAAGCTTTATGCAGGATAACCAATTCAAAATGCTGAGAATCGTAGAATGGCTTGGGTTGGAAAAGACCTTAAAGATCCTACCTACAGTGCCAATCCTACTGCTACAAGTAAGGAAGGCTGCTAACAATGATGAGGCTCCAAACACAGTATCCCTGTATTTCACACAGGCACACAGTCCGGCATAACCACATTGGTTCATTCACTTGAAGCAGCCATTTCTCCAGAAGCACACTCCTTGCAGCCCAGCTGCAAGGTTCTGCTCTGACAGGGCTGCAGGGTATCTGCAAACTAAACAACCTAAATCTTCAACATAACCAAGCAAAAAAAAAAAAAAAAAAAAAAAAAAAAGGAAAAATAAAGACAAAAAACACATCCAGGAAACATTCTAAGCCTAACATCACAGAAATGCAACATTTTAGAACATACATAGAAACATCAGATCTTCCCCAGGGATAAATTCTTATGGTACCTTTATCACAATATTACCGCATGTTTTCAGTAAGTACCTATTCCTCATTTCAGACAAAAAGGTATCACATTACAATGAATCAAAGGTAACTCACTGAAATCTCCTTTCCGTGCAAATTCTCTCTCTCTTTAAAGAGAAAAAGAACACAGAACAGCTTAGGATAACAAAAAATAAATACAGGTAAGTAAATAAGAAAAAACCCAACCCACAAAGCTTTATCTGGCAGCACTGATCAGGCAGCTGGATGCACGTGGTGGTTTCACAACAGCAAAGGCTCTTCTCGGCACCTGAAGTCAGAACTTCTAAAGTCAAAGGCACATCAGGAAAGCAGCCCCATACACCCCCTTGCCAAACCACCAACTCCAAGAGAGGCCTGAGACCTGCCAATACAAGACAGCTATGACAAATTAAGTGAAGATAGCAATTAAGCCTGAAGGGGCTTAAACGGACGTGAATTCCCATATAAGGGAGTTTACTTCAAACCCAAGCAGCACATTCCTTGGGCCCGTAGAACCGACCGTGCTGTTTCACTAGCAAAAGCAGCTTCTCTCCTTGTCGGACACGTGTTCTGCCCGCGCTGAAGCGCTCCACAGCCCTACACGGCACCTGGCAGCCCCGGGCACCACACTAAGGCCGCTGCCCGCCCGTGCAGTGAAGCTAAGGCAAGCCACCCTAGGGCTGTCGCCGCTCCGAAGGCAAGCGACGGCTACGGGAGATACCGTACCAGCGGGCAGGAGACAGTCCAGCGGCGTAAAGACGCGCTCCATAGTCCCTCGCTGCCAAGTGGAACACGAGCACAGAACGCCGGGCTTCCGACCAGCCACCTCAACCGGAGGAATACAGACGACCTGGGCACACCCTACCCCTTCCGCTGCGGTACGGGCAGTCGGGCCGAACTGCGGTCGACGGGAGGAGCGGAAAGCGGTAATGGTAGTGCCGAGAAAATCGATCCCCACCGCAATCCGCCGCTCGGCGCTTGATTGAACAGGAAGGCGGAGCGGGAGGCGGTGGAGTTTGACGGCCGTGGTCGGCTGGTGCAGCGCGGGGCCCAGCTGCGAGCGGCTGCGTGGGGGTTTGTTCAGTTTGTGGCGCTACGCTGAACAGTTACGCCAAAGAGAAATCAGCTTGCAGCTCGAGCTGCTGCTGTAGTCCTGCAGCGAGACCTCAGCTCCTGCATGCAGCCCCTGTGTTGCTATCACACAGCTTTGCTGCATGAGAACCCCAGAACTTCAGTTTGCGGAGTTATAGGCTGGGTTTTTTGTTTCATATGCTAGCTTAGCTCCCAAGAGCCTGAACAAGGAAACAGCCAACGCATGGAGTGTTTATTTTCTGTAGTTAACTGTCCCTCCTTGTTTCCAGCCTGTAAGCAGAACTGACATTTACACTCAGCCTAATGCTCAGTGGAAAGTATTTTATTGTAATATCATCACAAAATTTGTTATATAGAAAGGTTTTAGCTGCTTGTAGACTCTTAACTAGAAAATAAATAATCCTGAGGCATGAAATACATATTTTTTTTGTGCAAAGAGCAGGAAGGTCAGACCTTGAGGCCCCCAGGATGCGACTGGTGTGTTCTGCTCTCTAGAGTGGCACTTGGCATTGCTGTGCCTCCTGTTAACCTTCTCCACAAATCTCAGTCACCAACTCCACTCCCCATGCAGCTGTGCACCAAGCTGACTCCCACTGCCCCTCGCTGTCTCTGTGTCTTGCCTGGATTCCTTGGTCTCAACTCCAGCTTTGTCCGAAGCTTAGCTGATTCCTCTGGTTCAGAAGAGCTGTGCTGAAGCAGAAGGTAGCAAAGGAGCACAGCTCACAGCTCCTGCCTTCAGGTTTGTCTCACTGCTCTTCCAGGAAACAGTCTTTAAGCAAATGGGAGATCTGATGCAGAGTCCCTCTCAACAGCCACCATACACCTTCTTTGTGAGCACTCAACACAGGCACTTTGGAGTGGGATGAGGTGAACAGACATAGACCAGGTGTAGAGATACCTGGGGAGAGAGAACATCACAACCAGCTAAGGTCTCCAGTCAAATCAGAGGAGAATGGGACCCACAGGTCAGCCTTTTGTGCAGTCCACACTGTTGTGCTGAGGTTTGAAGCCAAATTGACAGATTTCGTTATCTCTAGTGCTTGGGTAAGGCTGGGCCATGTTTATCCTTCGTGATGATGTGAGTCTGCAATGACTCTTTGATCTGAACAGTGCAATCACTAAGCCTTCACATTGCCTCTTTCAGATAAGCAGTCCTTCCCCCTGTGGGAGATTGTGGTCTACAAGCAATTCCAGGCCACAAAGATTATAAAAAGTTCTGGAGAGCTTAAAGCATGCATGTCTTGACAATAAGAGAAGTGATGAGTTCCCGGGAAAATCAAGGAAAACAGGGATATCACAATTATCACCACTTACACTACAGAAATTAAAAACGTTAACTTTTGACTCATCTAAGTTTCCTTTCCTCTCCACTGGTAACTTGAATTTCAAACAGTATTAGACAAAACTTTGATAGCACATCAGCATCTTTCTTTAACCAGGGAAAGAGCAACCAACATAAGGATGCTAATCCTGCAAGAACCACCATTTACATAGCACTTCGTTGTCTTCCCTTCTGTGATTTTTTTTCTCCTTTCATTTTTGTTAAGTGTTTTCCCACCACTAGGTAAAATTATTAAATCTTGTCCAATATAGTTTATTTTTCTAAGGTATCTGTCGGTCTTTCTGTATTTTTTATTTATTCTGATTGGTTACTTTTTCTGACAAAAATACTGATAAGCGGCAGTGGCTTTTTGAGGACTGCCGTGCTTGCTCAGAGTGAAAGTCTGTCCTAGTTAGCACTCTTATAGTGCTCAGTTACAAAGCTTTCTTCTTTTCTCCTCTGTGCTTATTCAACTTTTTATTTTTCTTTTAATTCAACTACTTTCCATTTCACTGCTGTCTTCATATCTGATGAGTCTTCTGTTCTGTCAGACCTAGAAGTTCCAGGCAGCTCTCTGCCCACCACTGCAAAAAAAAATAAAAATAAAAAAATAAAAAATCAGTCTCTTTGATCATACCAACTCATGATTTTAACAATAGCATTGCCAAGAGAAATCAGTCTTGATAGAGCAAGCTGGCACTAGGATCCTTAAAATCCTTTTGAGATGTTCAGAGGTCTGTAAGGTAAGGCAAAGTGCCTGCCTGCTGTATAAGCAAGTGAGGGGCAAGCCTGTCAGGTGCTCTTCACTCTCTGATAACTCTAGCTTCCTTTCAGTGCCCTTTCTTTAAGGTTTTGAATCACTCATCCACAGTACAAAGCTATTTTTAAGTGTCAGCTGTACAGGAATAGTTTCAGTCAGTGCTGAAATGCACAGATCTCTAAGACAGAACCTAACACAATTTAGTGCACTTCGTAGAGCCAAGCAACAGTGTATATAGTGTAGGAAGTCTCAAATAGGCAAATAAATAGCTCCATTCTACCTGTCATTTCTTGTATAGGTAGTCCCCTAAGGAGATCAAACTGGCAGGAGTCTGCTTTATGTTACTGAAGAATAAGCACTTTAATCTGCCTTTTGCACTCTTAACTTAGTGCTAGGGTATCAGTGTAATTTTCCTGAGAAGGTGTACAGTGGAAATATACTAGTACAGTATTGTACAGTTGAAATAATAGAAGTATAATGTACAGTTAGAATAGTACAAATATAACTGGAAATAAACAGCCAGAGGGTAACTAAGGAAAAGGACCAATCTGAGACCTTCAAGATAGGTGCTCATCAATGTTGATGCTCACCACAAGAACTCCACAAAGGGCTATCTCCAGAAAGAAATGCTACCTTAGTGGTAGTCAGCCCTTAAATGGGATCTAGGAGAGGTGGAGTCAAACTCCACCTCTTCCAGGAGCACAGCTGAATTACCTTCACCTGTGCTCCCACAGCTGACTCATCACTTGGCTCAGATGGTTAATCAGAAGTTCAGGCTGTGATCAGTCATTTCCCTTACAATCCACCCCTTCACAGTATGAACCAATGATTAGATGAGCTTTCCTTATTACAGAAATCCAACATATTGCAATGCTTATACAATTTCCCTTTGCAATGCATGTTGACACAATCCGAGCGATGATGGAAGTTCATGGTCTTCCATGGGCCAGTGCTTGATTGGTGTTGCTGGAGACAAGCAGTCACATGGTGCATGTCCATCTGTGTTTCATCAGTCCCATCTGGGTCACCACTAAGTATCTCATTCCTTCTGGTGGTCCTAGAAGCTCACAGACTCAGGCAGAGTAATACAAATGTTTCAAAGGTACCAGGAGAGGAAGGTCTGTGTTCCAGGGTAAGATACAGGCTGTATTTTTATCTTGGGTCAGTACTTCAGATTGTACTGGGGCATGCCCTGGTTGCTGATACCATACCCTTTGGCCAGATATCTGTGGTTGCATAACTATATCTGGCACCAAAAGAGGCACCTTGATCTGCCATAGGGACATAATGGGCATCCCTTTGGCAGTAAAGATCAGAGCGTTGACCACGATATCCATAGGCCATGTACCTATCACCGAGGGGACTACTGAGCCTCCCACCTCCAAAAGTCTCCCCCAAGGTGCAAGTAGGCCACACCACTTGAGTCCTACCTGCACCTTTCCAGGACACTTTATCTTATGGACTCCTGGTTCTAAATTCTCAGGGGCAGGGAACAGAAGGTTGTTTTCACTGCCAGTCTGGAGTCTTACCTGATTAGCAGTGACCATAATTTGGATTCTAAGCAGGGAGGCCCATATCATTTGTAGCATTTTCAGGGCACTAGGTCTGCCATCTCAAAGTCTTTCATTCATGTCCTGCAGGGTTTCATATAATCTCTTTGTCCGCCCCCTCAGGGACTGGGAGTCTGTCTTCAGGGCAGCCTTGAGAATACCATTACAACATTCAATGAGGCCTGCCCCAGTTGGATTATATGGCAGGTGGAATCTCTATTCAATGTTGTTTTCTTCTGCCCAGCATTGTATTGCTGTGCCTGTAAGTCCCTTGTTCGCTCTTGAGGTGTCCCGTAGGCAGATATCAGTTTAGTAAGTGCCTTAATTATATACGCTTAATTTGCCTTTGATACAGGATATGCCTGCAGTAGCCCACTGACAGTATTGATGCAGGTCGGGGCATATCACGCCCCCTCAGACCGAGGGGCCTGATATAATCAACCTGCCATTGCTGGAGAGGACTGTATCCTCTAGCAATGCAGGCTGTTTCAGGCAACGATCTTGGTCTCATCTTCAAGCAAGCGTCACAATCTCAACATGCCTGGGTGATGTCAGATAGTTGTACAGGCAGCCCCCATGCTTTAGCAGCTGCCCACATTATCTTTTGACCAGCATGCCATAGTTTCTGATGTAGCCAACAGGCAATGTGCTCGGACCATGAACTCTCAGTCCACTGAATTCGGGCCAGTATGTTGGCTTCATCATTTCCCAGTGACTGCAGGGGCTGGTGATCAGAGACATGGTAGACACGTACAGTCTTGTGTATTCCATATGTCTCACCACATGTCTTTACCCCAGATTGGTTGGGCTTTAGCCTTCCTGGTCGCATCTCTGCAGTCCCTAACTACATTCTTATATTGTTCCCAAGTGGTCAGACCCTTTTTTCCAAGTACATATCATGTACTTCCTTCTTTCCACGAAGCTTGCACATGAGCTCCTTGCTCATCCATGCAGGTCTCCTTGCACCTTTTCCTGATTTCTTAATCACAGGGACTCACCGATCCTGAGCTTGGTAGAAGAGCCGTTTAAATGCGGACCAGCTCTCACAGCCCCCCTTGCCTTCTAACGCCCTGGCCCACCGGATAGCCCCAAGTAGGTCCCGAAGGAGATCAAAGTTGGCTCTCCTAAAGACCAGGGTAGCAATCCTACTTTTTGCTTTGCTTCCTCCACTCAGGATCTTGAACTCCACCATCTCATGGTTGCTACAACCCAAGCTGCCCGTGACTGTTACTTCCTTAACAAGTCTGTCCTTGTTGGTGAGAATAAGGTCCAGCAACACCCCACGCCGTGTCGGTTCCTCGACCACCTGCATCAGGAAGTTATCTTCAATGCACTGCAAGAATTGTCTGGACCGCGCATGCTTGGCCATGTTGGTTGTCCAGCAAATATCCGGATAATTGAAATCCCCCATAAGTACCAGTGCCTGGGAGCATGCCACTACTTCCAGTTGCTTATGGAAGGCCTCATCAACCTCCTCCTCCTGATCAGGAGGCCTGTAGTACACACCCACAACAGTGTCCCCCTTGCCAGCACAGCCCTTGATTCTCACCCACAAGCTCTCAACTTCTACATTACTCTCCCCCAGGTGGAGTTCAATACATTCTAGCTGCTCCCTCACTTAAAGAGCAACTCCTCCACCCCACCTTGCCAGCCGATCTTTCCTAAAAAGCACATAGCCCTCCATGACAACATTCCAGTCATGCGAGCTGCACCACCACGTCTCCATGATCGCAATGAGATCATGGCCACGCGATCACACGCAGAACTCCAATTCTTCCTGTTTATTTCCCATGCTTCGTGCGTTAGTATACAGGTATTTGAGGGAAGCAGCATCTCCCCACCCCTCTCCATGCCCTTGAACTCCATTGTCTCCACCCAGCAAGCTCTGTTTTAAGTCTTGAACTGCCGCCTCAGACGCAGAGGCCCTCATTTTGTTTCCTTCCCCCATCCTACCTAGTTTAAATACCTGTCAATAAGTCCTGACAGTTCCTCAGCTAGAACCCTCCTACCCCTTTGAGACAGGCTGCTTCAATCTGCAGCCGTCATGCCAGGAGCTGAATAAATTGCCCCATGATCAAAAAAACCAAGTCTCCTATGTCTGCACGAACTCTTCAACCATTTTTTTAAGAGGTGGGTTTTTAGGCCCAACTCATTTGCTGATGCTGATGTCATCTGGATCTGGTGTAGAAGCCATTCAATATTTTCTGTTCCATTAGAAAGATCTTTTTATCATAGAATTGCTTAGATTGGATTGCTATCCCTGGTGCAACTTGAGGTCATTTCCCCTCATCCTGTCATCAGTGGGAAGAGACCAGCCCTGCTCACACTGTAAGCACCTTTCAGATATTGCAAGATAGTAATAGTAATAAGATTTCCCCTTAACCTCCTCTTCCCCAGACTAAACAGCCCTGGTTCCTTCAGTCACTCCTTGTAGGGTATATTCTGAGCCCTTCACAAGCCTTGTTGCTTTTCCTTGGACCTGCTACAACACCTCAATGACCTTTCTGTATTGAGGTGCCCAAAACTGAACACAGTCCTTGAGATGAGGCCTCACCAGTGATGAGTATAGGGGCAGTATGACTTCCCTAGTCCTGCTCACCACACTATTCCTCATTCAAGCCAGGATGCCATTGGCCTTCTTGGCCACCTGGGCACACTGCTGGCCATCTGTCCATAAGTGTACCAAGGTCCATCAATCCAGTCTGTCTAGGTCCCTCTGTAGTGCCTTTCCCCCCTCTGGTAGATCAATGCTCGTTCCCAACTTGGTATTGTCTGCAGACTTACTGAGGGTGCACTCAATCCCCTCATCAAGATCATTAATAAAGATGTTAAATTAGAAACAGCCTCAGTACCAGGCTCTGGGGGATACCTCTTGTGATTGGCTGCCAAATGGATTTAACTTCATTGACCACAACACTTTGGGCCCAGCAGAGCATATGCCTATCCAAACTGTGAGCAGCTAGCTTCTCCATGAGAATGTTATGAGAGACAGTGTCAAAGGCTTTACTGTAGTCCATGTAGATCACATTGATAGCCTTACTCTCATCCACTAAGTGGGTCACCTTGTCATAAAACAAAATCAGGTTTGTCAAACGGGATCTACCTTCGTAAACCTGTGCTGATTAGGCCTGATCCCCTGATTGACTTTTAATTGATCCATGATGGCTCCCAAGATTATCCATTCTATAACCTCCAACATATTCTGGTTCTGGACCTGTTATCTGTAATACTACATGCTTGACTGTTCAATCAGTTATACAAATTTTATGCTGATGATGTTCTGTTGTCAGGAGAAAGACTGGTGAAAGCCAAGCAATCTTGAGCACCTTTACAAGTACTCTGCCAATTAATACTGCCAGTTATTTTCCTAATTGATTTTAATTGAAACACAAAATGGAATGAATTAAGCCGAACTTAAATGACATTTTGTTTTGCTTCCTAAAATTTCCATATATCCTATTAATACATTAATTAAATATTAATTGGCAAAGTTTGCTTTTTTTTTTTTTTTTTTTTTTTGCATTAAAAAAAGCCTCATTAACATAACATTCAAAAGAAAGTCAGGCTTTTTCTGTAACTAACATTTGTTGTTCTTGAAGCACCATCCATATTCAAACTTCAGTAAATGGTAATCTCTAAAGCCAATTTGCATGAATCACTTTTTTTTTGCTCTTTTTAGGTTTTTCTAATAGAGTTGTAAAAGAGCATGGAGGTCAGAAGCTGCATAGATTTTTAGTGACATAGCTATGAAGAAATCTTGAAGCTCTGGATTACTAAGGTGAGATAAGATGCAAGTGAATAATGACTGAACTGAGAGGCCTTTTTCATCCTTTGTACCTTACTACTTGGATGGACAAATTCATTTTCCATTGAGATCTGCAGAACCATACTTACTGTGTGCAGTTAACACATCTTCTTAGTTTTCATTGGACTACGAAACCATTAACTAATAGTGGATGCTGGACAATGTAGGGGGTGTAAAGATCTCAGAGTACTGGACTGCTCACATTGCCTCAATCCAGGTACACACTAAGCCTCTGAAACTTTCAAAAGACAACTATTATCAGTCTCACTCTAGTGTAATATTGCTAACTGCTCAAGGGACCTCTCTTCTAGTCCTCAAACACCAAGAAAGAAGACAAGGTGAATAAATAAGAATATTTTACAAGGATCACCTGGACCTGGCATAAAATATATATATATATTTTTTAAGCAAAAATAAAGATGACGTGTATGAGGAAAAAATTCTCACATCATTGAAACTCCTTTGCATCCAGCTAGATATAGGGTAAATCCTGTCTAAAAGAAATGCACCCAAGATAAGAAGCAACATGGAATATCTCAGCTACAAAAGGATATGTCTCGTTATGAACTTTCCAGGGAATATAAGGAAACATTCCCATTCCACACGATAACATGCAGAAAACTTATGAGAAAGGGCATTCAGTCAGCACATAGGGATGTAGCCTAGACTGTCATGTTCACATCAATTCTGAGTCAGAAATTACATCAATCAGGCAGGTATTCGGGACCATCATAGACAACATTGTCCATGAATGTTGCTTAGCGAATGTAGGAAGAAATCTTATCTGTTGTGTACTTGAATGATCATTTCCTTGTCCCCTAGGAACTAACATTATTCCATAGGTACAAGACAAAATATTCAAAAGAGGGTTCTCATTAATATAACAACACAAGTCTACATGTTGTTGAAAGGCTTTAGCAGGACTTCAAAAGAAATACAAAATGATATCTGAAATCTATTACAGTTTGTTTATCTTAGGAGTAACTCCTGGACTAAAGATAGAGACATGAAGAATGCATTTGCTAAATCTAGGACACAATGGCATGTTTTAATTTCTCTGCTTAGTGTGCCCATTAGAGAGGCAATATTGGGTACAGCCGCATGAATGGGCGGCGTGATGTTATTCGGTTCTCTATAATCTACTGTCATCCTCCATGTTCCATCCAGCTTTCTCACTGGCCATATTGGGGAGTTGTATGGGCTATGTGCAGGCCTTATAATACCCACTTTTTCTAATTCCTGCACCGTTTTTGTTATTTCATCCTGCCCACCCGGGAGTTTGTACTGTTTTACATTAGTAATCCGGCGTGGCTTCGGCAGACAAATAGGCTCATGTTTTGCATGGCCTCTCAGTATTGTTTGTATTGCTCGGATACTAATGCATCTCTGTCAGAGCCAGAACTCTCCCACCGTTGTGTGGAGAGCCAGGCCCCACAAGATATCTATCCCCAATATATACTCTGGAACAGGGGCAATAGATACCTTATACTCCTGTGGTGGGAGGTGCCCAACCCCCAATTTTACCCAGGTTTGGGTGACTGGAATGGTCTGTCCCCCAGAGCCGTCATCACTCTATCGCCCTTGAATTTTGTTGGGTCTCCATATATTATTGATGTTTCTGCCCCAGAATCAACTAGGGCCATAACCTTCTGAATATTCTTACGGGATCAATATATGGTTAATTCTACATAGGGCCTCCAGACGGGACTGGTGTCCCTTGTTGCCCCATGAATTCAGCCAGACTCATGACCGGCATATCAGTTTTGTTCGGCCAAACCTTACAGCAGGCTGCCATCAACCAGTCCACAATGGAATGGTTGTCATCTGGAAATTGCATCTCTGCATATAGTCTCTGCCTGAGGGCAGGGTAAATAGTTACTGTGGCAAGTTTCGAAACTTCAGGTCCACTGACCACTAGGCTCTCTGACCCTGAATCCCACAGGCATAATAGCCAGGCCAGGACGCTATCCCGCGGCTTCTGTCTAAAACACTGCACCAAATCCATCAGCTCTGAGGGAGTATAGGGACGGGCTGTCACATGAAGGTAAGTCTTGCAGGGGGCCACTGATCAGGAGGCACCCCTGCTGGTCGATCCTGGACCTTCTTTGTTTTCTGGGTCACAACAGGACAGACTGCTAATGGGTCCATCCTAGGTGGCTCTTCTAAATCAGCCTTGGTGACCTCCTTCTTATCCTTGTTTCAGGATCCTGTTCATTACTCATTGATATATACCGAATTTGGGGGTTTGGGGAGAAAAAAAATGATGGGTTTTTTTTTCTGTTAACAGAGTAAGCTCATGTTCTAGCTGTTCAATTTGAGCATTTAATAATTGATTTTCATGTTCAACATTATTGGACCTGGTCTCTGCCAGACTTAAGGCAGTTAATAAAGGCCACACCACTGTGGATGCAGCCAGTTGTCTTTCCTTAGTGGTCAATACATCCTTATATAAACCTTGAAAATATTCAGTCAGGCAGAATGGAAAAAAATTATCCACCACACACAATGGGCCTCACTGCTCAATAATAGCAGCAAGCTGGAAATAGGGGGATCCCATAAATCCTGGAATATTGTGGAGGGAGCATCTTCCCTAAGGGGGAAATTTTCTCTCCCTTGATCCAGTTGTAAATTTTCCACAGGAAAGACATAATGGCCACCATCACAGGCTCCTGCCTGGCTTGCCAAAAGTAAGGTCAAATAACACGAAGATGGTAAATATTCAAAAGGTTATTTGTAAAGACAACCTCTCCAATATCAATGCTTTGGCTGGAAAAGCTAGGGCAATTTCCACCAGGGAGCAGTCTCTGAGAGATGCTGCCTTGGTGATGGTCAGCCCTTAAATGAGGTCTTAGAGGAGGTGGAGTCGAACTCCACCCCTTCTGGGAGCACAGCTAGATTACTCTCACCTGTGCTCCCGCAGCTGACTCAACACTTGCCTCAGCTGATTAATCAGAGGTTCAGGCTGTGATTTCCCATATATAGCCCATATCTTCCTAGTCCTACACAAGTAAGCATCTGCTTTTTTTGTTGTTGTTGTTGTTTTAACTCAACTTGGATCAATTATGAAGTGCATGTTCAGCCTGTTTGATGAATATAGCCAGTGTCCTATCTATATATAATCACAGAATCACAGAATGACCCAGCTTGGAAGGGACCTAAAGGATCATGCAGTTCCAACCTCCCTGCCTAGCAGGGCCACCAAACATACACATTTACTAGATCAGGTTGCCCAGGGCCCTGTCCAACCTGGTCTTGAACACCTCCAAGGACGGGGCATCCACAACCTCCCTGGGCAGCCTGTTCCAAGGCCTAACTACTCTCCAAGTGAAGAACTTCCCCCTAACATCCAACCTAAATCTTCCCTCTTTTAACTTAAAACCATTTCCCCGTGTTCTGCTATTGTCAGCCCTTTCAAAGAGTTTACTCCCCTCCTGGGAGTAAGTTCCCTTCAGGTATTGAAAGGCTGCAAAGAGGTCCCCCCGCAACCTTCTCTTCTCTAGGCTGAACAAACCCAACTCCCTCAGCCTGTCCTCATAGGGGAGGTGCTCCAGACTCCTGATCATCTTCGTGGCCCTCCTCTGGACCCTTTCCAAAATCTCAGTGTCTTTTTTGTACTGAGGGCTCCACACCTGGACACAGTACTCCAGATGGGGCCTCACAAGAGCCAAGTAGAGAGGGACAATCACCTCCCTATCTCTGCTGACCACCCCTCTCCTGATGGAGCCCAGGATCCCATTTGCTTTCCGGGCTGCCAGAGCACACTGCTGGCTCATGTTGAGTCTTTCGTCCATCAGGACCCCCAGGTCCTTCTCTGCCGAGCTGCTCTCAAGGACAACTCCTCCCAGCATGTACAGGTGCCTGGGGTTCTTCCAGCCCAAGTGCAAAACCTTGCACTTTGCTGTGTTGAACCTCATTAGGTTCACTCGAGCCCAGCTTTCCAGCCTGTAGAGGTCCCTCTGAATGGGATCCCTTCCTTCCACCGTATCAACCATACCACTCAGCTTGGTGTCATCAGCAAACTTGCTGAGGGTGAACTCAATTCCCTCATCGATGCCATTAATAAAGATGTTAAAGAGCACCTGTCCCAAGACAGACCCTTGAGGGACACCACTTGTTACCGGCCTCCACCTGGACATAGAGCCATCACCTGCGGCCTTTCAACCAATTGCTTATCCATCACGTTGTCCACCCATCAAACCCACTTCCCTCCAATTTGGAGATGAGGATGTGGTGGGGGACCATGTCAAAGGCCTTGCTCAGGTCCAGGTAAATGACATTGGTCGCATTCCCTTCGTCCACCAATCCTGTTACTCCATCATAGAAGACCACAAGATTAGTTAAGCATGACCTTCCCCTGGTGAAGCCGTGCTAGCTGTCTCAGATCACGTGCTCATTCTTTATGTGATCGAGCATGTTGTCCAGGAGGATCTGTTCCATAATCTTCCCAGGCACGGAGGTGAGACTCACTGGCCTGTAGTACCCCGGGCCCTCCCTGCTCCCCTTCTTGTATATGGGAGTGACGTGACCCTTCCTCCAATCGTCCGGGACCTCACCTGACAGCCACGACTTCTCAAATATGATGGAGAGCGGCTCGGCAACCACCTCAGCCAGCTCCTTCAGGAACCTGGGATGCACGCCATCTGGCCCCATAGACTTGTACTCATTCAGTCTAAGGAGGCACTCTCGGACTTGCTCTACCCTTACAGTGGGGAGGGATTTACCTCCTTGGTCCCCACATAGAAGTATGGGGATGCAGGGCTTAGGGACATGAAAAAGACTAGAATCCTGGTCACCAGTGAAGACCGAGGTGAAGAACTCATTCAGCATCTCAGCTTTCTCTTCATCTGTTGAAGCCAGTTCTCCTTTTAAATTTACCAAAGTAGGTACTCCCGTTTTGGCCTGTCTCTTCTGGCCAATGTACCTGTAGAAGGTTTTCTTATTGTTTTTCACGTCCCTTGCCAAGTTCATTTCTGCCTGCGCCTTGGCTTTCCTGATCCCACGTCTGCAAGTCTGGACGGCATCCCTCTATTCTTCCCAGGTGACACAGCCTTGTTTCCAGAGCTTGTACACTCCTTTCTTCACCCTCAGTTCTCTCAGCAGGTCCTTGCTGAGCCATGCCGGTTTCCTACCTCGCCTGCCCACTTTCTTATTCAGGGGAATGGAGACCTCTTGTGCTTCCAGGAGGGCATCCTTGAAGATCAGCCAACTCTCCTCAACATCCTTGTCTTTGAGGGCAGCGCGCCAGGGGATCTTGGCCAGCATTCCGTTGAGTAGCTTGAAGTCTGCTCTTCTAAAGTTCAGCGTCCTGGACCTGCTCTTTTCCAGGCCCACATTGCTTGAGATCACAAACTCAACCAGGGCATGGTCGCTGGAGCCCAGGCAGCCTCCAACCTTGACGCCTTTGACGATCTCCTCAGCGTTGTTGAGCAGCAGGTCCAGCAACACTTCACCTCTGGTCGGTCTGTCCAATACCTGAACCAGAAAGCTATCATCAATGGATTCCAAGAGCCTTCTGGAGCTCTTGCAGCTCGCTGTGTGGTCCCAACAGATGTCCAGATGGTTGAAGTCCCCCACCAGGACAAGAGCACATGAGTCCGACGCCTCACGCATCTGGAGCAAGAAAGCCTCGTCAACAGCCTCCCCTTGATCAGGTGGCCTGTAGTATCCCCTAATACCAGCTGACCTTTATTAGTCCCGTCTCTAATCCTAACCCACAGGCTCTCAACCTGTTCCTGACTGTTTCTCATAGGGAGCTCCTCACAGTTTATCCAATCTCTGACATAGAGAGCAACTCCCCCACCCTTCCTACCTCGCCTATCTCTCCTAAAGAGTCTATAGGCGTCGATGGCAGTATCCCAATTGTGGGAGCCATCCCACCATGTTTCTGTGATAGCAACAATGTCATAACTTTCCAAGTGCATCACAGTTTCCAGTTCCTCCTGCTTGTTATTGAGGCTGTGTGCATTAGTATAAAGGCACTTCAGCTGGGCTGTCCGTCTCACCACCTTTATAAGGGATCCAGGATCCACTAGAACAGCAGCATCCCCAGCATCCCCCTGCCCTACTCCCTCCCTTTGCGCTCTGCCATCATTGCCCATGGAGTTTGGTACAATCCCTCGAATGACCTGTTCAAACCCAGTAGCCCTTATTTTGCCCCCTTCCCCCTTCATTCCTAGTTTAAAGACTTGTCAATGAGTCCCACTAATTCTTCAGCCAATATCTTCTTACCCCTCAGGGACAGGCTGCTTGCATCAGCAGCCATCATGCCAGGTGCAGTGTAGATTGCCCCATGGTCAAAAAAGCCAAAATTCTTGTGTCTGCACCAGCTCTTAAGCCATCTTTTTAAGAGTTGTTTTTTTTGGATTCTCCCTGTACCTTTCCCTGACACCATGGGTGTAGAAGAAAAGACCACCTGCACCTCGGCTCCTTCAAGGATTCGCCCCATTCCCCTGAAGACTTTCTTGATAGACCTCAGGCTTTCCTTGTCAACTTCCTCACCGCCAGCCTGAATTATTAAAAGTGGGTAGTAATCTGAAGGCTGAATCAACCTAGGAATTATCTTTAAAATGTCCTTGACCTGTGCCCCAGGAAGGCAGCACACCTCTCTGCGAGTAAGGTCGGGCCGGCATATAGGGCCCTCTGTTCCTTGCAGAAGGGAGTCACCTACGACAATCACCCTTCTGTCCTTACGGGTAGAAGCAGTCTTGAGGCTAATAATATAGAATTACAATTGATAACGTAATTCTAGAATGTAACAGAAAAATCGTGTAATAGGCCATTCATTAAGTTTGCAAGTAACTTCTTAGTTCTGAAACCTGCTAAAATTTAGATGCTTGATTTGATAGTAATAAGATACTTACAGTAGATATTTTATGTAACTTCTACATTTTCTAAAAACAAAAATTGAAATGAAGAAATTGTAATTTTGACTCTTGTACAGTGCATCAGAGAACTGATAGGCTTAGTAAGTAATTTTCAACCATTAGAAATTATTGTCTGTCTCACTTTGTCCTGATAACATATGCAAGGTTTGAGCAGGACTGAGAGTATAAGAATGGAAGTGTAAGATTTTTGAAACAGTGATTTCCATTCTGGTCTGGGAAGTATTATTACTTTCTAGGAGTTGGAATAGAGACTTCTTGTTCCCTCCACAATTGATCTTTTTGCTCTACCCTTTCTTTTGTTCTGTTCCTTTCCTCACCTTAGTATCTCATACTTCCTCGATGATGTTCTTCACTTATTCTCAGGCTGTGTACTCCTTGTTACTGAATATTATTTCAAAAGCTGCTATAATCAGAACACGCTTTACATCTGGCATTTTCTGCATTCCCCAAATTGGATGCCTATAAATTATGTATTATCTTTTGTCAGCAAATCAAGGTTTTCTTAAAAGGAACTCCATATTTTCGTCCACACATCAGTCACATTATGATGATTAGAGACACTGCATATCTTATGGCAAAGGACCTGAACAAGTATGTGTGGTGATGTCCTCTACTCACCAGACCATCAGAGAGATGAATCCAAATAGTTCGGGTGTAAAACATGTTTGAGTTTCAGAATTTGCTCTGAGCTAAATCTAAAAGACTACCAATCCATAGGAAATCTGAAATTTTGACTTTGGTCCTCTGTGACTTACATTTTCATTCCAACCCTTGTACACTGCTATAAAGTGAAATCAGATTGATATCAACATTGTCAGTGTCACACCATTTCTATTCACCAGTGTCAAATAAACTGTCTTATCCTCTTTGCTCTGCAGCTTTTGCTGTTTTCCATCATTATTTCTGGTTCCTACTTCTCCATCAACTTTAAGTCACATTATTCTTTTCCAGCTTCTCCTTCAGCTACTGGTCTGATCACAGACTTCACTAAGACACTCAGATATTCACAGCTCTTCATTGTTTTATCAGTTTAGTTAGCTCTGGAACTCTTCCAGTAATTTTCACCTCTGTTCAATTACTTGTTTTACTCATTTCTTCTTACTTCTATAATCGGCTCACAATCCAGGTAGTTTTGCAAATTGTAAGATTGCATGCAGTGGCAGTGAGAGCTAAAAATGCTGATTGTGATACTCTTGGTTGTGATGTCTGCATTATGATCATAACCAGGCACAACCAACTATTATTAAAATTACAGAGCAAATTCTTGCCATTCCAGCACAGGAAGAATTCAATGATAGCAGAATCTTGAAGAAAATAGTTATAGAGACCATACTGCTTTCTAGAGGACAGGTGCAAATTAATTTTTCAAAAGCTCTTACCCTGAATCAATTTGGGCAAAGTTTCCAGAGGAATGCATATTACTGACCTAAAACCATTCATTTCCCATTTTCAAAACGTGGCAATGCTAGGACTTAACAAAGAAAAGATCATTCGCATTTTTTTTTTACATAGATGAAGTAGGATAATAGTATTTAAAGTGAACCAAACTGTGTTTATATGCTATCTATCCATCTCACTAATAAATTTTTAGCTCAGAATAGTGTCTGGAAAAGAAAAAGATTGCAAATACTTGAATATACTTTTATAATATCTGTTGTAGCTTTTGTAGTAAAACAGAAATCAGTGCTCCTGGAAGACTGTCTTAAAATTAATACAAGACAGAAAATACAAAACTCAGTTAATTTCAATCTTGATTAGAAATAGTTCCAACAACAGGGATTTGCTGGAACCCCTCAACCTAATTGCCAACAATAAACAACCTTGTTCTTAATGTTTTTGTGATAAAGGCTGTAGTACCATGCTGCTGGAGTTAATGAGACTCATTTCAAGGACAATACATAAAAACTAGATGGCAGACTCAGAGAGTATCTGAGAATCACTGAATGTCTGGGATTGGAAAGAACCTCAAAGGTAACCAAGTTCCAACTCCCCTGTCATGGGCAAGGTTGCCAAGCACTAAATCAGACACTAGATCAGGCTGCCTAAGCCTTGAGCACTGTCAGGTACAGGGCTTCCACAACTTCTTTGGGCAGCCTGTTCCAGCGCTTCATCACTCTCTCAATGAAATATTTCCCAGACATCTAATCTAAATCTCCCCTCTTTTAATTTAAAACAGTTCCCTGTTGTCCTATCACTGTTCATCCATGTAAAATGTGAATTTATCTCCTGCTTATATGCTCCTTTTAAGTATTGGAAGGTCACAATGAAGTCTCACCTCAGCCTTTTCTTCTCCAGGTTTGTCTCACTCCAATTTATAGGAGGGAGGCAAGGTTCTTTTGATATATATTATACCTGGTGTGAGGTTAAGAAACAACGGTTCAAATGTTGGTCCAACCAGTTTATTACAAATAATAATCAACCGAGAAGATGAGGAGGGAAGAGTGGCGACTACTGAGAATTAGGGTGATCGGCAGTGGAAAGAGGGAGACAGGAAAGGTAGGAAGGAAGCAAGAATTGTGTAAAGCAGGATTGTCACCACCTGGATGCAGCAGCGTCCTGTCACACATCATTCCATTGGTCCAAGGCAAAAGCGCAGGGGAGAGCAGAAGCAGAAGGGAGAGGCAGTAGTGACTGGCCACAAGCAGCAAGCCAGTGCAGTGCAGAGCACTTGGTGGAAGAAGCAGCAGGGTCTCACAGAGCAACGTCTCACACGGCAGGCCCAGGAGAGTCCGTTGGCAACAGCAGGGCAGCAGTAGAGCAGCAGCGAGAGATCTGAAGCCAGATGCCTGTCTTGTTCTTCAGCATGCAGGTGTCAGGTCGTGAGGCATCTGATGTCAGAAAACCTCCCCCATTTGTACAGTCACACCGCAGGAGAAAAAGGGGCAGGTGGAAGGGGGGTACCCATGCAGACTCAGATTGCACGTAAGTAGGGTGGTTCCAGGCACCCCCCCGCTGCTCTAGGCACTCATGTACTCTCCCAGCTCACCCATTGGTTCAGGTTGTGACAATGGAATTCCACTACAGAAAGACAGGTTAACCTCAGGAAGGAGTTGAAGATTTAATTCTTGACCATCCCATATAATTCAAGGAGATTTTACACCCAGACTATGTCATGGAGTGTTTGAACAAG
Organism: Coturnix japonica; assembly: GCF_054131305.1. Taxonomy (NCBI): domain Eukaryota; kingdom Metazoa; phylum Chordata; class Aves; order Galliformes; family Phasianidae; genus Coturnix; species Coturnix japonica. The sequence continues at coordinate 59,658,146 of NC_140664.1, forward strand.
AAAGACAAGGAGGATTCAACTGATGTTTAGTCACATGGAATGAGACCTTTACAACCTCAAGTGCTTTTGAAGTCAGATCACTTGTAATACTTTGTTGTGCCCAATGGAATGAGACATTAAAAAAAAAAACAGCTGATGAACAGAAGATTTAGTGAGAAGAAGATGAACAGAAAGCAGTGAATATGCATTAAATGTTTGCCACTAAATCTACAGACAAGTTATATTAGAGGGCATTTTTCTTCAGGTGGAATGAGAAAAGCAGTCTGGGAAAGCAAAAGATGCTCCTCACAGTGTGTTACCTTCTTAGGTTTGGAATAACATTGTATGTCATTATAAATAATATAAACACAGACTAGAATTTAAAATAAAATTTCTGCTATGAGTGAATCATATAAAAATAAAATACTCCAAAATAGTATATTGTCTTTAAATGCAATTTGTTTAGTTTAATTTGTATCACGAGCTTGTTACTGGTTTGGTGTTGTTGTTGTTTGTTTTTAATTTTTACATACAATGTAATGGCACTCTTAAAACACCAATTACTGTGCACCACTAATTAAGCAGGTTTGGTATTTTAAGAGTGCCATTGGAAATGTGCCATTTCCCCCTCGAGCTGTGTCTCTGAAATGTTTTCTGTGAGGTGTTCTTTTAAGTGTTTAATTTCATGAACTACCACTGTAACCATGTCCCATTTTGTAGTTCTCAAATTTCTTCTCTGATTTTTTTAAAGTATTAAGTATCAAAGTAATTCTTTATGTCTACAGAATATATGGTAACTGATATACATTTTCATTGCCACTGCCAAGTTCAGTATAGTTCACTTATTTAAACAGTTCATCTGAAAACTCTACACAATAATCTTTCGTAGAATTTTTTAACAGCTAAATCCGTATAAATGTCCAGAACTGTCTACTGTGATATACCAGGTATAGAACCCTTTCCACCAGGTTTTTCTTATGCCGGTGATGTTGTATATCTAGGACTGAGGCAAGGCTTCTAGCTCAACTTGCTTGTTCCTCATGTTTCTTGAACTGGTGTAGAAACATTTCAAATATGCTTCATTTTACATAGCGCCTCATGGAGCAGAGTGAAGGATCTCATTAATATGCAGTTCTCCAAATTTTGGCATGTCTTCCCATAACTCATCACTGGCAAGTCTGGCTTTATCTCGTTCCCCCTGTGAATCTCATTTAATGCTCTGCTAACTCCTGTGAAAAAGTAATTTCCCTAATAGGTAAAGATGCATCCTATCTGGTGGCAGCAGGCCTGGTGTCCTGTAGGCCATCCTATGATCTAGACACCCAAGATTCTGCCAATGACACCAGCCTTGGAGCCATGTATTGATCAGCTGGGTCTGCCTATTCCTTTTATTATTCTTCCCAGCTACTGGAAAGGTGGAGGAGAACATTACCTGTGCCCTGACCCTTTGGGCCTTGAAGTTCCTTTTGTTTGACTTTGGACTTCTTTTCATTGTATCTTCACTGCTAACATCAAAAATAATCAAACAAACAAACAAAAATATTAGAGGCTAATCAGGGTGCTGTACCAGGCTAGTGAGATTTCTAATGTCACTTACCCATACTCCAGGGAAACAAAAGACTTCCCTATGTGTTGGATCTCGTTTACACATCAGGCCCTCATTCTGCTTCAGAAGAGTGTCATCTAGAAAAACAACCCTTCTTTTTTGTCTTGATGAAGAAGATCACAAGATCACAGGAGACAAGTTGACATAGGTGTCTCAGCCTCATTTTCTTCCTTTGACATCTCAGAAAAATTGTGTAATTTATATTTGCATTAAAAGACAACCTTTCATTCTTCTGTCACAGTTTTGTAATGTTGCTGTCAATATTCCACATCATAATATCATGTGCAGTATGGATCATTAAAGAGTTCATACTCCAGTTCCGTGGAATAACAACGTCCCGAATACTCAGCTCTCAGAAGAAAACTATGTATCCCAGAGGACTTTGCAGTCAGAGATAAGTCACAGGAGGAGGGCATATATATAATCTCGCTCCCAGGCTGGAGCTCTCTCTCTCTCAGACTCTCAGAGAGTGGGAAGCGTTCCAGCCGTGTTGCCTAGACTTCACAGTAGGCCTCTTGCTTTTTGGGGATTCTCTCTCTCTCTGTTTTGTTCGATTTATTAGCCTTAATCATATTGTATTATATTGTGTTATCTTGTATTCCGATATCATATTTAGTAAAATAAGTTTTCCTCCTTAGATTGCCACCGCTGTTTTCCCATTCCCCTTTTCCCTTCCATTTCAGGTTAGGGGACCTACAGGGTGGCTGCCCCCTGTCACAGGCACAGGTAAATCTAGGTAACCCGCGACAGATAACCAGTAGCATTGTGACTTAGCATTACCTTCTGAGCTTTTGATGACCTATAGTATATAGATACCTTTTCTTAAAGTATTTCTAATTTATAGTAAACTCAAAGATTTTCCTTTTAGCTGTTTTAGAAGAGTTCAGGAACATATAATGTTCTTTAGTACTACATCTGGTTCTTCTTGGAGCTTCCTCCAACATTACATATTTCTGGTTAAAAGCTGGTTTAATCAGAAATTAATTTAAGTGGAAATTTACTGCCTTGTGAATAAGACAAAGCAGGATTCCCCTAGCATCTAATTCACCAAATGCTCTTGCAGTTTCTGCAAAGATGATAAAGGATTACATATTCTTATGAAGATTTTTTTTTTTTTTTGCCTTCAAATATACAGAGTCTGAACATCCATGCTGCTCATAAGTTTATGCTCCTTCTTCTGAAAATTCTTGCTTTTCTCCAGAGAAGAAAATATATATTTGTGTGTCTTGTGTTTTAGTATTTTTAGATAATGTGATGACCATTATTCTTCTCAGTAAGACTGATATTCTCTACCTAATTTTTCCAAATGAGTGCACAATCCTTATTCAGGAAAGGTAGTTAATATAACCAGACTACAAATGATGGAAACCACACAGAGCACTACTTTAAAGCTATCATTTTAAATCACAGTTATTGAGAGTGAAAACGCCTAGTAGTTTCTGAAAGCTAGTTGAACTTATTGATTGCATATGTTTAATTGTTGACCCGAATGATTTTATTTTGTAAAATCCAGTGATATTCAGGAGAGCTGGAGGTACCTGGCAGCCAGCTTTGAAGACTCTACAGAATAATATCACCTAGTTACTAGCACCAAACAGTTACCAATCCCCATTCGCTCATGATACTCATTCTTATAACTGAAGATTGGGTTTCATTATATTATTAAACTTCAGTGAAATAAGTAAAGTAAAATTGATTTTCAAATAGATCCTAAAATTTTGTGTTTTTAATCCCCCTTTATAGGGAGATATTATGTAAAGTTACACAGATGTATATGTGCAATAATAATAACAAAAACAACTGCAAGCTCATTAACCATCATTACTTTATTACAAGATGCTCTCCTATGAGTCAGTTCTTTTGTTTATTACATAAACCTAGAATGCAGTAAGATAACAAGTAACAACTAGTAACAATGTTACAACATCTTCAGCTTTAAAATTAGACTCCTTCCAATGCTGGCACTAATGGGCCTATAACAGGTTAGAAAAAGGCTTGTGTAAATACTAAAGACCAAGAACTTTCTAAAAAGTAAGCAGGTAATTGGCAATATTTAACCTGTAGGAAAAAATTGCTCTGTTTTGAGTAATTATAGAAATAAGGCCTGCTCCTTACAGAATTCAGAGATTCACAATGCAAGGTAGTAAGAATCCCAAATTAATTTTTATCCTTTTCTCAGAGTCAAAGTGAGAATTTACCTGCTAGAAATCACAAAACATACATGAAATTGTCTTGAGATATGGACAGGGTTGAAGCCTAGCAAGAAACCTTTTGAATGCCTTTGAACTATTTCCTACAGAAATCTTTTCTGAATTCTGCCTCTCCTCCATCCTTTCCATTGCTACAATGTATTAGCCAATAAGAATTATCTCCAATTTCTTCTTATATTTTTTTTAATTACTACAGTTTTTCAGAGAACATTGTATGTAACAAGCTAACTATTTAATCTTGACAGTGAGGGGCTATTAGCCCTTTCCATTTTGATTGCAGAAGGTAAAGCCAGGGATATCTTTTATTTAATTTGTCATTATCAATTTGTAATCAGGTATGATACGAACTATAGAACAGTTATAAAACTTTGCTTTCTGTGCTCTGTTTCTGCGTTTGCCAAAACTCTTTGTCCTTATTATTCATTCAACTGTAAATTATGAAGAGTAGAAATTATCACACAAATAAAACAGACTCACAAACTTCAAGTGCAATTTCTTGCTCAAACCAGAATGACCAATAGATTAGTAAAGAGCTTGACTTGATACACTTTTAAAGTTTTTTTTTCTTACTTTTTTTTTTTTTTTTAAACAAAAGATCAAAAATGAAAACAAAAAGCTTGTGGATTATTTTGTATAATCATTGATATCCATTTGACCCCCAAATCCCCAAACCAACAAGAAAAGTTGTTTGCATAAGCAAAACTGTATTCATTTACAGTATTGCTACTCTAACACTATGCCTTATATGCCACCTGGTGGACAATTTTTCAATTTTAGTATTTAATTTATCTTATATGGCTCCTGGGAAGTAATTGATTGAACTGCAAAAAACTGGGAGAAATGTCTCTGATTTTCCTTTTTCTGACTATATACATGAGTTCTTTCTTGTTTTAGTAGACTTAGGGGGAAAAGGTGCTACAAAGGGTTGAGAGCATGTCAAACATTTTTGATTCAATAACACCACAGTACCTTTGATGTAGTAATGAGTTTCCTACATAACTGTAGCTGTATTCACCCACTTGATAAGTGACAATGTTTATCCTGCCAGAACAGGTGCCATTAGTACTCTGTGCAGAAATTGTGACAAAGGGAGAAATTAATTTGAAAATCTATATGTTTCATTAGCAGCATATCTTTATTGTATCACTTTTTCAACAAAACTTCTCAATAAATCAAGATTTATTTTATCTTATTTCTTTTCTAAGAGTAAAACTAATAGTGAATCACTTGCTATGGCAGTTGAGATCAGATGACAGTTTCTTATTCAAATATCTGTCCCATCTCCAATAACTAACCAAAGCAAGCAGTGCTGCTCACTTCATCAGCAAAATCAATGTTTCACCAGAATTTACCAAAATCTGGTTTTATATATATTTTTATTCACTATCTTCCTGGTTCATGTCAATAAATACTTACGTAATTAAGAATGACTAGAGCAGAAGTATGTTAGGGAGGTCATCATTTTTTAAATTTTAGTGATACACTAAGTTGAACTTTGCTATTGTGAAATAAAGCAAATTTCAAAATAATGTTCATAGTTAATTTTGATATTATAAGACCAAAGTAGGAAGTTTTTAATGTTCTCGATCTTTTTGTACAGAGACTTGTTCACAGATAGCATGTTGTTGTCTGATGAGATCTGTTGTTAGGCTATGAAACTCCTACTTACAGTGTCTGATATCATTGAGTAAAACAAAACAAAACAAAACAAAACAAAACAAAAAACTTCCTATTTTTTCCATGATGTTTTTGGTAGCGGACTTGTGACTATATCATTATAAATATATGAGCAACTATTAAATAAAACATTGAAGGCCTTTTTTTTCTCCAGAAAACTTCTGTGTTTTTTAAATGTTCCATATTTTACCTTGTTTTTAATGCGACTTATAACTCAATCATAATTTCAAGATAAGTTCCAATGTTGGTACATGGGCAAGTAGACGTAAGCCAACACTAAATACACTTTGGAAGTTTAAAAAGATTATTGACCAATAAAATATTCCTATTCTGGAATAGTCTTCCAGAAGAGAGAGAATTGCTTGCACAGTGCACTTGCCATGCACAGTGTAGTCAATCTCTAGATCAGGCTTTCCAGGACCCGTTCAACATGGCCTCCATAGATGAGGCATCTACAGCATTTCCATGCAACCTGTTCTAGGACCTTACCACTCTCTAAGTAAGAAATTTCTTCCTAATACTGAATGTAAATTCCCCCTCTTTTCATTTAAAGCCATTCCCTCTTGTCCTATTTCTAACATATCATGTCAGCCAGTCCTCCTGCTTGTTAGCTCCCTTCAAGCACTGGAATGTTGCATTAAGGTCTCCTCAGAGCCTCCTCCAAGATAAACAAGCTTGACTTCTTCAACCTTTTATTCATAAGAGAGGTGCCCCAGTTCCCTAAACATCTTCATGGCTCTCCTCTGAACCTTTTCCAACAGCTCTTCATCCTTCTTTTGCTGAGGGTCCCAGGCTAGGACACAGTACTCTAGATAGGTCCTCACAGGGGCAGAATAGAGAGAGACAATCACCTCCCTCTTCCTGCTGACTACCCCTCTCTTGAGGCAGCCCAGGATTATGCTGGCCTTCTGGGCTGCAAGAGCATATTCAAGTCCAGATTTTCATCCTTCGGTACCCTCAAGTCCTTCTCCATAGTCCTGTTGTCATGCACTCTTCCCCTACTCTGTACTAATTTCCTTAAGCCAAATGCAACACCTTGCACTTGGCTTTGTTAAACTTCATTAGATTATTATGTGTCCGCTTTTCAAGCATGTCCAGATCCTTCTGGATGATGTCCCTGCCATTTATTGTCAAATAAAACAGCTTAATGTCATCAGCAAACTTGCTGAGGATTTACTTAATCTCATTATCTAAGTCATGGATAAAATGTTGAATAGTACTATTCCCAAGATGGATTCCAGGAGGACACCAATCGTCACTGGCCTCCACCTGGATCTAGAGACATTGACACCAATCCTCTAGCTATGATCATCCAGCCAATTCTTTATCCATCTAATAGTCCAGCCTTCAGATCCATCTCTCTCCAATTTAGAGATAAGGATGTGGTGTGTGACCGTATCAAAAGTCTTGCAGAAGGCCAGGTATATGATATCAGTTGCCCTTCCTTTGTCTATCAGTGCCATCATTCCAACAGAAAAGGCCACCAGAGTGGTGAGCTATGATCTGCCCTTGGTGAAGCTGTGCTTGTTGTCTTGAATCACCTCCACATCTCACATGTGCCTTAATATCTCTCACAGGAGGACCTACTCCATGATCTTCCTAGGCACAGACATGAGGCTTACTGGCTTGTAATTCCCCGAGTCTTCCTTTCTCCATTTCTTGAGAGTGATGTTTCACATTTTCCAGTTTTTCAAATATGATGGAGAGTGTCTTGGCAACTGTATCAGGCAGTTCCTTCAGAAACCTGGGATACCTGTGTTACCTCGATCTGGTAACCTGGGAAGTCAAGTCCCTTCGTGAATGTGTCTCGACGGCCCTGACCAAGTTACAGCTGTTCATTACACCAATATGGTGAGCGGTAAAATGGCGTTTATTGGAATGTGAGGGTCCCTTATATAGGTATCCTGTTTCATCTATATCTTTTTAACATATGCATGACCCAGCAGGGGAGGGCCTATCACGTTACATCCCAAGGGTCTGATATCGCCTAATACAACATACCTGTCAGCTAACTCCGTACACTTGTACATATTCATCATAAAATCATAGAATCATAGAATCATAGAATAGCTGGAGTTGAAAAGGACCTCAAAGATCATCTAGTTTCAACCCCCCTGTTGTGGGCAGGGTCACCAACCATTACCACAGGCTGCCCAGAGCCACCTCCAGACTTGCCTTGAATGCCTCCAGGGATGGGGCATCTACAACACACTTGGGCAACCTGTTCCAGTATGTCACCACCCTGTGAGGGAAAAACTTTCTCCTAATGTCTAACCTAAATTTCCCCTGTCTCAGTTTAAAACCATTCCACCTTGTTCTATCACTATCCACCCTTGTAAACAGACATTTCCCCTCCTGTTTATACACTCCCTTCAAGTATTGGAAGGCCACCCTTCTAAGTCTCTCTGGAGCCTTATCTTCACCAAGCAAAATAAGCCCAGTTCTCTCAACAGTTCTCCATAGGAGAGGTGCTCCAGCCCTCTGATCATGTTAACAGCACTCCTCTGATTCTGCTCCAATGCTTCCATGTCTTGTGCTAGGGGGCCCAGTCCTGGATGAATTACTCCATATGGGGCCTTACAAGAGCTGAATAGAGGGGGAAGAACCAAGCTGAGGGGGACATTCAATCCCGTGAGATGGTCTTGGACTTGCTCAGCTCTAATACTAGGAAGGATTTTGCACCTCAGAGCCCTGCTTAGAAGTTCAGGGTCATACGTGGCATGAGAAGCCTGACTGGAAGCAAAGATGGAGGCAAAAGAACTCATTACGTGTCTCAGCCTTCTCCACATCTGATGAGATCAGTTTTTCCTTTTCATTTATCAGGGGAATAAATTTAAACACTTCAGGAACATAAAATAAATCCCATTGTTTTCATTCACAATTAATGATTTATTGAGAGCCAGCATCTTTCATTTTGTACTTTTCTTATCAGTACATAGACAGTATACAGTAATCAGATATGAAACTTTCTTTAAAAGTACTTTGTATTTACTCTTTAGGAAATATTTGGCCACCAGAGTCAGAACAGAGAGTGAATCTTTGTTTGTTTGTTTGAAAAAAAAAAATGTTTAACAAAATATATTATATTATAGAAGTGTGAGTTAGAGCCAGTACTAAGCAGACTGATTTTTTTCTGGGACTGAATGACACAGAAGTCCTTTCAGAAGGCAGAGCTTGTTCCTAATACATTTCTTATTCAGTAATCAAGCTTCATGCTCAGGTGTATCTGATCAAGTAAGGAATTTTTGTGATTTTGAGATATATTAGAAAGAAGATTTAGTCAGTCATCAGTACTGTTTTCCTCAGTGCTATCAGAAAATAGTGAAATATAAGGAAAATAGGATGAACTCTGTAAGATAACAGATTCAGTCCAGCTCACCATAGAGCTAGTGAGAGATTTACTCTTTGACAGTAAAAGAAAAGCACACAAATTCAAATGCTCTGTCTTTCTATGCAGCAAGCAAGGTCCGCAAAGTGAGAAACAGTGATTTTATTTTGGTATAACAAAAAAAAAAAAAAGAAAAAAAAAAAGTAGTAAATCAAGCACCTCTTAAACTAAGTTAGAAATGCCATGAGAAGTACTAGCAAATATCTGTAAGATTTTGATTTTTATTCTCCTCTTGCACAGGGTGGAGAGTTAGGAGTGATTGAATGGATGCATCCTGTCACCAGAAAGGAAAGGAAAGTTTTGCTGTGAATCTGTCTTGTCACACTCAGTGGATTTCATAGAATCATGGAATGGCCTGGGTTGAAAAGGACCATAATTATCATTCAGTTTCAACACCCTTGCTTTGTGCAGGGTCAGCAACCACTAGACCAGGCCACATCCAGCCTGGCCTTGAATACATCTTTGGATGGGGCATCCACAACCTCCTTGGGCAACTTGTTCCAGTGATTTCAAGGTTGTTGAATCTGTCTCCTGAGTTGCACCACCCCCAGCCAGCAGAGGAGTCATCCTTAAATGGGGTCTATGGGGGGTTATGGGGGGCTATGGGGGGGTTTTAGGGGGGTTATGGGGGTTTATGGGGGGTTATGGGGCAGTAATGGGTGTATATGGGGTTATGGGGGGGTTATGGGGTAGGTATGGGGGTGTTATGGGGGCGTTACGGGTTTTCAGGATAAATATTTTCCCATGCAAGGATAGCAGTCATGGATATAACAGATGCTGTCAGCTCTAGGGCATCTCAGCCACACTCCTCACAAACAAGCTATTTGCAATGATAGAAGGGAATGGGGGAGAATGAATGAGAATGGGGGGACTGGGAGGGGAATGGGGGGGGAATGAGGGGGAAATGAGGGGGGAATGGGGAGGGAATGGGATGGACTGGGATACCTTCTATCTAATCAGGTATGGGGGCAGCTATGGGGAGATGGGAGTCAGGTATGGGGTCATGGGGTCAGTTATGGGGTCAGGTATGAGGTTATGGGGTCAGGTATGGGGAGATATGAGTCACTTATGGGGTCAAGTATGGGGTCACTTATGGGGAGATATGGGTCACTTATGGAGAGATATGGGTCACTTATGCAGTCATTTATGGGGCCAGGTATGCGGTCAGGTATGGGATCAGGTATGGGGTTATGGGGTCAGTTATGGGGCTATAGGGAGATAGAGATCCCTTATGGATCACTTATGGGGTCAGGTATGGGGTTATGGGGTCAATTATGGGGTCAGTTATGGGGCTATTGGGAGATGGGGGTCAGCTATGGGTCACATATGGGGCCAGGTATGGGGAGATGTGGGTCAGGTATGGGGAAATATGAGTCACTTATGGGGTCAATAATGAGGTCACTTATGGGGTAAGTGATGGGGCTATGGGGAGATAGCTGTCACTTTGGGTCACTTATGGGGCCACTTATGGGGTCATGGGGTCAAGTATGGGGTTATGGGGTCAGGTATGGGGCCAGGTATGGGGTCAGATATGGGGTCAGATATGGGGAGATAGCGGTCAGCTATGGGGCCAGATATGAGGTCAGGTATGGGGAGATAGGGGTCACTTGTGGGGTCAGATATGAGGTCAGGTATGGGGCCGGGTATGGGGTTATGTGGTTAGTTATGGGGTTATAGGGTCAGTTATGGGGAGATAGGGGTCAGCTATGGAGCCACTTACAGGGAGATGTGGGTCACTTATGGGGTCAGCTATGGGATCAGAGGAGTTATGGGGTCAGTGAGGTCACCCCATAACCCCCCATAACCCCATAGCCCCCCATAAGCCCATTACCCCCCAAAACCCCCCCATCACTGCCCCATAGCCCCCCATAACCTCCCCTCAGCCCCATAACTCCCCATAACCCTTCATAACCCCATATTAGACCCTCTATAGACCCCCTAACGCCCCCATATCCCCCCATACCCACCCTATAACCCCCCATAGATCCCCAAAACCCCCCATAATCCCCATAGCCCCCCATAACGCCCCCATAACACCCCCATACCTACCCCATAAACAACCCATAACCCCATAGACACCCATAACTGCTCCATAACCCCCCATAGACCCCCATAACCCCATATTCGACCCTCTATAGCCCCCCATAACCCCATAGACACCCCATAACCCCCCACGACCCCCTATAACACCCCTATAACCCCCTATTACCCCCCATAGACCCCCATAACCCCATATTCGACCCACTATAGCCCCCCCATAACCCCATATAACCCCCCATAGATCCCGATAACCCCCCATACCGCCCCCTATAGCCCCCCATAGCCCCCTATTACTCCCTATAAACCCCCATAACCCCATATTAGACCCTCAGTAGACCCCTATTGCCCCCCATAGACACCCCATTACCCCCCATAACCCTATAACCCCTCATAACCCCTCATAGACCCCCATATCCCCCCCCAAAACCCCCCATTGACCCCATAACCCCTCCATAGCCCCCCAATAATCCCATATTAGACCCACTACAGTCCCCATACCCCCATATAACCCTCCATAACCCCCCATAACCCCATATTAAACCCTATAAATCCCCCCATACCTTGGGATAGAAAGACCACGGCGGCGTAATGGCTGCTCCACAGCGCCACCCAGCGGACGGAAGGAGACATTGCACCGCATTAGATGTAATATAATGTAATGTAATTTAATGTAATGTAATGCAATGTAATGTAATGCAATGTAATGTAATGCAATGTAATGTAATGCAATGTAATGTAATGCAATGTAATGTAATGTAATGCAATGCAATGTAATGTAATGCATGGCTGCTCACAGCACCACCCAGCGAACGGGAAGAGACATTGCACCCCATTAGATGTAATGTAATGCAATGCAATGTAATGTCATGTAACATAATGTAATGTAATGTAATGGCTGCTCACAGCGCCACCCAGCGGACGGGAGTAGACATTGCAGCCCATTAGATGTAATGCAATGTAATGTAATTAAGGTAATGTAATGCAATGTAATGTAATGGCGGCTCACAGCGCCACCCAGCGGACAGGGGGAACCATTGCACCACCGCAATTGCCCCCTCAGTCCCCCATAACTGCCCCCCATCTTCCCATAACAGCCCCTCAGCCCCCCGTAACTGCTCCAACCCCCAATAACTGCCCCTGTGCCACTATAACTTCCCCCCATAACTGCCTCTGTGTCCCCATAACTGCCTCTCAGACCCCCATAACTGCCCCTCCCCCCCCCACAGGCCCCATAACTGCCCCCCAGCCCCCCATACCTGCCCCCTAGCCCCATAGCTGTCCCCATCCCCCCCCATCCCTCCCACAGCCCCCATAACAGCCCCACATCCCCCCATAACAGCTCCCATCCCCTCCCCAGCCCCATAACTGCCCCCCATCCCCATAGCAGCCCCCATAACAGCCCCTCAGCCCCATAGCTGCCCCCCAGCCCCATAGCAGCCCCCGATAGCTGCCCCCACAACCCCATAACTGCCGCCCATCCTCCCATAGCTGCCCCACAGCCCTATATCTGCCCCCCAGACCCCATAACTGCCCCCCAGCCCCATAGGAGCCCCCTATAACTACCCCTGTGCCCCCATAACTGCCCCCCAGCCCCATATAACAACCCCCAGCCCATCCCCAAACCACCATAACTGCCCCCCAGCCCCCTATAACAGCCCCCCAGCCCCATAGCTGCTCCCCTTGTTACCGTGCTAGTTGTGGGGCTAGCAGGAAATGCTGCTGGATGATCTCATGGAGCGGCTCCCGCACCTCCTCTATAGCCTTAAACACCCGCTGGAAATTATCAAATTGGGTGGGGGGGGGGCAAAAATACCCCAAATCAGACCCAAAATCGAGACACCCCCCCCCCCCCCATTTTAACACCCCTCCCCCATTTAAGGACCCCCCCTCCCATTTTAAGGTCTCCCCCATTTTAACACCCCCCTCCCCATTATAGGGTCCCCCCCCATTTAAGAACACCCCCCCCCCCCATTTTAAGGACCTTCACCCCCATTTTAAGGATCCCTCCCCAATTAAGGACCCCCACCCCATTTAAGGGACCACCCCCCATTTATGGACCGCCTCCCATTTTAAGGACCCCCTCCCCAATTTAAAGGACTCCTCCCATTTTAAAGCCCCCACCCCATTTAAAGACCTCCACCCATTTTAAGGTCCCCCTCCATTTAAGACCGCCCCCCATTTAAAGGATCCCCCCATTTTAACCCCCCCCACCAATTATAGTGTCCCCACCCATTTAAGGACTCCCCACCATTTTATGGACCCCCCCTCATTTAAGGCCCCCCCCCCCCCAAACACCTGCCTCCTCCAGGTCCTCTATGGCCATTGATTCCCCATTTAACAGGAGGGGGGAGACATGTGGGGGGGATGTCAATAAGGGGGTGATATGGGGGGCGATATGGGGGGGGGCAACTGGGGGGGGTAATGGGGGGGGCGTCAATAAGGGGGGGGGTATGGGGGGATCAACTGGGGGGGAGTCAGTGGGGTGGGGTAATATGGGGGGGCAATAAGGGGGGGGGAGCGTCAATAAGTGGGGGTGTATGGGGGGGTCAATTTGAGGGGGGTAACATGGAGGGTAATATAGGGGGGTTATATGGGGGGGGTCAATTGGGGGGGATCAATAAGGAGGGAATATTGGGGGGGTGATATGGGGGGGGTCAATTGGGGGTGGTCAGTGAGGTGGGGGTAAAATGGGGGGGCGTCAGTAAGGGGGTGATATGGGGGGGTTATATGGGGGGGAGTCAATAAGAGGGGGATACGGGGGGGGGTAATATGGGGGGGGGTCCCCTTCCCAGTCCATCCCAGTCCCCCCATCCCCTCCTATTCCACTCTATTCCCATCCAGTCCCCCCCGTCCCCCTCCCAGTCCCCCCTTACTCCCCCCCATCCCCGTCCATCCCATTCCCCCTCATTCCCCCCCCAGTCCCCTCCTTTCCCCTTCATTCTCCCCCATTCCTTCCCATTCCCCTCCATCCCCGTCTCTCCCAGTTCCTCCCCATTCCCCCCTTAGTCCTCTCCATTCCCCCTCCATTCCCCCCCCATTCCCCTCCATCCCAATCCCATTCTCCCCCAGTCCCCCTTACTCCCCCCCATCCCCCTCCCAGTCCCCCCTCTTCCCCTCTATTCTCATCCCATCTCCCTCCATGAAAAGCATTATTCTGGTAAGAAAAACATATTTTGGCAAGGATAAAGAGTGATACCAAAGATTTTGGTATCAAGATTTCACACATATTTGTGTGAAATTCTTTTAAAATTTGTCAGAAATCAATATTTCTACTGGAAAAGTCCTCATTTTGTAGAGGAGAAAAGGTATTTCTGTGAGTAATGACCTTATTTTGTAGAGGAAAAGCGGTATTCTGGAAACAATGTGTATTATTTTGCTACAAAGCATCATTTTGTAGAGATAATGTCTTCTTTTAGGGATGAAAACCAGTATTTCAGGGAAACAATGCTATTTTTAAGGATGAAAAGCATTATTTTGGTAAGAAAACCGTGTTTTTGCAAGGATAAAGAATGATTCTTAGGAGAGAACTTTTTATTTCTGGGATTGGTACTGATATTCGTGTGACATTCTTCTAAAATTTGTCAGAAATCGATATTTCTGTTGGAAATGTCCTTATTTAGTAGAGAAAAAAATGTATTCTGGAAACACTGTAGCATATTTTGCTACATAGGATCATTTTGTAGAGAAAACGATTTCTATTGGGGATTAAAACTACTTTTTTGGGTAGAAAATGCTATTTTTAGGGATGAAAGGCATTATTTTGGTAAGATGTGTGTTTCCAGAATACCTGGAAATACCTGCGCTGTGGAGCAGCCATTACGCCGCCGTGGTCTTTCTATCCCAAGGTCGCTACGAGACCGGAAAACGTCGTCTGCACTTCCTGTCGTTCGCCGACTTCGCCGCATGCGCACAGCACATGATGCAGCACTGGAGCCACGGGGCGCTCAGTGAGCGCCGCCATCTTGGGGGAAGCGGTTAGGGGGCGGGGCTTATGGGGGGATTTATAGGGTTTAATATGGGGTTATGGGGTGTCTGTGGGGTTATGGGGGGATATAGGGGGGTTATGGGGGGCTATAGAGGGTCTAATATGGGGTTACGGGGTGGATATGGGGAGGTTATGGGGGAACGATATGGGGCGGGTATGGGGGTCTATAGAGGGTCTAATATGGGGTTATGGGGGTTTATAGGGGGTAATAGGGGGGTCATGGGGGGGCTATAGGGATCTATGGGGGGCTATAGAAGGTCTACTATTGTGGGAATCAAATGTTGTTTCTGCATTTAGAATAAGATAAGAATATTTTATTTCAAGGTCTCATTATATAAGTGAAGCAGTTTGTAGTTATTAGGTAGAAGTTATTAGGTACAAAGACTGCAGCTCCTGTCTGTCCAGCTGTCTGAAATAGAGCTACTGATTTTTGGTGCTGGACAAAGAAGACCTGAGTAATAAACGATCCAAAGAGGAGAAGTTAAAATAATTAACAATATGCCTGTGTAAACTAGCAACAATGTATGTTTTAGTGTTTTGTTGTACGCATTGTAAAAATATACAAGTCGTGACATACCTAAGGATGTGCCTAAAGAGAGAGTGGGAAGGACTGGAATCACTCCCCCCCCCCCCCCCCCCCCCCCGCACCCCGGGCTCTTTGTTTAACAAAGGCCTCTAGGACAGAATGGAAGAAGCTTTGAAGGTAATCAACATATCAATACGATAAGAGTACCGAAACAAAAACAGCAGGACGGCGACTGACAAGATAGCAAGTGAACTAACAAATTTCAGAATGTAATTAACAAATGCAAACCTCGGGTAAAATTGTAACCTGTAATACCCAACCAAAGGGGAGAGGAAAACATATGGGAGAAAAGGTATAAAAACTGTAACATCATGTCCATAGGTGCGCTTCTGCCATCAGGGCGCCCGCCATTGCAATCGCGAATAAAAACTGCTTTTATCAGAGATACCGTCCTGACCAAAAATTATTGAGGATATTTCCAACAATTTGGGGGCTCGTCCGGGATTCATTATCGCTTCTTGGGGTGTCCCCGACTGCACTGGACAGGATAAGTGCACTCCGCTGACCCCATGCCTGACCCCATACCTGACCCCATGTATTGGTGGTAATTATACGGATGTTAACAAGAATGGTAACTACAAGGATGGTAATAGAAGTATAGAAGGTATAAGGAAAAGGGGAACTCACCAGTGATGATGCTAGGAGCTGAGGCAATCTTCACTAGCAAGCAATCTCCAAGAGATGCTGCCTCAGTGAGGGTCAGCCCTTAAATGAGGTCTCAGAGGAGGTGGAGTCGAGCTCCACCCCTCCCGGGAGCACAGCTACATAACTTTCACCTGTGCTCCCGCAGCTGACCCCACACTTGCCTCAGCTGATTAATCAGTGGTTCACGCTGTGATTACCAATCTCCCATACACTCTACCCCTTCATAGCGTGAACCAATGAGTAGGTGAGTTCTCCCTTGTTACAGAGACCCAACGCGATGCTGATACAATCTTCCATCGCACTAAATGTTGGTGTTATTCAGATGATGATGATTGGATGGGTATTCACGATCTTCCATGGGCCAGTGCTTAATAGATGTTACTGGATGGAGACAAGCCATCTTAATGTGCAGGTCCGTCTGCGTTTCATCAGTCTGAAGTAATCGTTCTCTGATGGTCCTAGAGGCTTAGAATCAATCTTAAGGGGAATAATACAGATGCTTCAAATGTACTAGGAGAGGAAGATCCGCCCTCCAGGGCAAGATACAGGCCGTATTCTTATCTTGGGTCAGTACTTCCGCTTGTACTGGATTATGTCCTGGCCTCCGATACCATACCCTCTGGCCAGATATGTGTGGCTGTATAACTATATCTGGCACCAGAGGAGGAGTCTTGATCTGCCATAGGGACATAATAGGTGTTCCTTTAGCAATAAAGACCGGAGTACTGACCACGATGTCAGTAGGCCATGTACCTGTCACCGAGAGGGTGACTGAACCTCCCACCTCCAATAATCTCCCCCAAGGTGCAAGTAGGCCACACCACTTGGGTCCTACTTGCACCTTCCAGGGCCAATTTATCTTATGGATTCCCGGTTTTAAATTCTCAAGGGCAGGGAGCAGAAGATTATTTTCATTACCAACCTGCGGTTTTACCTCATTATCAGTACCTGTAACTTGGATCCTAAGAGGGGAGGCCCATATAGCTTGTAACATTTTCAGGGCACTGGGTCTGCCATCCCGAGGTCTTTCATTCAGGTCCCGCAGGGTTTCATATAATCTTTTTGTCCACCCCTGCAGGGACTGAGAGTCTGTCTTCAGGGCAGCCTTAAGGATACCATTATAGCGTTCAATAAGGCCTGCCCCTGTTGGGTTATATGGCAGGTGGAATCGCCATTTGATGTGGTTTTCTTCTGCCCAGCGCTGTATCATCACTCCAGTAAAGTGAGTCCCTTGGTCACTCTTGATAACTTGAGGTGTCCTGTATGCAGACATCAGTTTACTAAGTGCCTTAATTGTGTACGCTTGATTTGCCTTTGGTACAGGATAGGCTTGCAGCAGTCCACTTACAGTGTCAACGCAGTTCAGGGCATATCTCGCCCCCTCAGACCGAGGGAGGGGCCCAATGTAGTCGACCTGCCATCTCTGAAGAGGACTATATCCTCTAGCAATGTGGGATGTTGTTTCAGGCAACGGTCTCGGTCTCATCTTTGAGCAAGCATCGCAATCCTGACATACTTGGACAATATCAGATAGTTGTACAGGCAGCCCCCATGCTTTAGCAGCTGCCCACATTATCTTCTGTCCAGCATGTTGTAGTTTCTGATGTAACCAACAGGCAACATTTTTGGATTGTGAGTTCTCAATCCATCGGATTTGGGCCAGTGTGTCAGCTTCATTGTTTCCTGGTGACTGCAGGGGTTGATGACCAGAGACATGGTATAAGGAAAAGGGGAACTCACCAGTGATGACACTAGGAGCTGAGGCAATCTTCACTAGCAAGCAGTCTCCAAGAGATGCTGCCTCAGTGAGGGTCAGCCCTTAAATGAGGTCTCAGAGGAGGTGGAGTCGAGCTCCACCCCTTCCGGGAGCACAGCTACATAACTTTCACCTGTGCTCCCACAGCTGACCCCACACTTGCCTCAGCTGATTAATCAGTGGTTCACGCTGTGATTACCAATCTCCCATACACCCCATAAGTGACCCCTATCTCCCCATACCTGACCCCATATCTGACCCCATAACTGCAGTACACATGCTGACAGAGAAGTTCCCGTGTGTATAGTAAGCACCTAGAAAGCAGATTACATTGTATTTGTATTTACAACCTCTAGAGGAGGCTTTTCAGAATGGAATCACATGTCCTAAAATTCTTACATGGAGATCACTCTACTCCCTAGAGGTAGAAGTGGTGAACAGAGAATGTTCTTTCAGTCTTTCATTTGCATCTAATAATCTCCCACATTTTCAGACATGTTTGTGGGTAGAACAATGAAAGCCCAGTTCATCATGAAGCTGGAAACAGAACAGGACTCAGTGCTTTTGTTACAGCAGTACTTAGTACTTATAATTAGATTTCACTCTTTCTGCTTCTCAAGGAGGTAGTATACTTGTCTAACATACTTCTACTTCTCAACATTTGCCAGAGAGATTCAAGGACTTTTAAAAGTGAAAATAAAATAGTGTGCTCTTTTTTCTTTTGCCTAGACACAAGTGAATAGAGCAATATAGACTTCAGCATATTTCAAGGTTTTCGACTGAGGTGCTGAAGATCTGACGCCATTCAAAAGTAATGTGATGATATTAAATACCTCTCTCCACTCAACACTGTTGTAAGAAGTGCGAAAAATTTTATGAGATTACAATATACCACTTTTGAATGATGATGAAAAAATAATAATAATAAAAAAAGGTGAATAGTCTGTAAATTATGAGTGTTTTTCATGCTAGTTTAATCTATTTCACCTATAGAACTATCATGTTTTATATGGTGCTATACTCTGCTAATATTCTTCCTGAGAAATTATCAGACTGACTGCAGAGGTACTATGCACAAAGTCAGTCATCTCTTTTAGAGCATGTAACTATAACAGCATAGACTTTATATCAATACAACAATAAAATATATTGTGAGTTTTCAGAGCACCACACCAGAAAGTTTTCATTTTCTTCAGATAACCAAAAGCTTACTGTCTACTTTTCAGTTCCAAGTAGTAGGAGAGTGAGCGGCTCTAATGAAAAACTCCAACTTGTGAATGAAAGCATTCTTCAAGGCTTGTGATACAGTAGCAACATTGTGAGCCTTAGGCACAGCTCAGAAACTCCCCCAAAGCCCGCTCAGTTATTTCGCTTGTGTATCTATGGCAAGTAACTTCTGAAAGTTATCAAACAGCTCATCTAAGATTTTCACTTTTAAAAATCTTACCAGGCTGCTAGTCTTCACATAGTTGACATTCTTAATGTTTGTTTGTATTTGCCAGAACTCTCAGAAACAGGGCCAAATATGAAATACAAGAGATGAATAGAAAATTATCTGACAAGTTAATGTGCAGACAGGAAAAAAACAGTATGTGTTTCTCTTTTAAGTGTAATCATATTCAAGTAGTATGCAGAAGATTCAGACATGTCTGACATCTACAGTGATTTGCACTGTAGATGCTTAATAAAAGGCAGTCCTGGAGTCATAATTTAGAATTACTGGATCTTCAGATTTAACTGTAACACAAAGTACCTAACCACAATCAATTGTATGGAAGAATTTATAGTATGGCATCAGAGGACTCCAGATGTTTCTAATGTTATAAGACAGAGTAAATTGTAGTATACTGAAGTTCTTTTATTGTCATGTGCCTATGTTCTGTATGCAATAGGAGATGAAGATGACTATGGTTTATTAGAGTGGTAACTGAGATTGAAAAATGCAGGCAATGTAACAAGGAAGCAAATATGTATTTGCTCAGAATGCTTCAGTGCTTCATCAACTTTAGTGACTTACCATGCTAACCTCATTCAATCTGTTAAATATGTATTAAATAGATAATGAGACTGTATCCTCAGTGCCACAATTCATTTATTGTAAAACTCTAGTTTACAGCAACTGGTTGGGAATTATTTCTAAAATCTTTAACAAACAAATTCCAAAGATATGGTCTGGAGACAGAAAGCTTTGGTCTAAAGACAGAAAGCTTTTTGGAATATGCTGGCTTTTATTTATTTATTGATTTATTTATTCATTGTGTAGGCTTTATTTATTTATTTATTTATTGTATCTAGCTCATAATTTGAATTAAAATATAGATAAAAATACACCAGTGCTTTCCTAATATTGTTTTATTGTGGAATTTACTGCATTCACTAAATTGTGTTTGTCTTGCAAAACTCACCTTGCGTCCAGACAGAAATAATAGTATAGGAGCTGATAGTCTCTTCTTCAGAATTTACCTTGCAGCCTATATATCAGTAAAAGAACAGGATTTCTTTTTTCTTCCTACATGTGGCAGGAGGAAGTGTTCCAGATGGTTTCAATTTCTCCTTGAAAAATTACTAGAAGTATTTACAACATAATTGTAATATTTTTTTCTATTATTCTAATTCAGTGTGTATGAATTTTTTACTTATTTTTTTTAACATATTTTCCTGTGCTTCCATGAATTGCTTCCAAGATATACATTAAGATGAGAAAAGGACTATTTCAGTGCAGATTTTTAAATGTATATTTTAATTGCATGTTTTAGATATATTTCTCTAGTAATGGTTTCATACTTCAACTCACTATGTATTTAATGTTGAGCTTGGAAAATGATTAACATCATTAGTTTATAAATAACATATATACTTATGTACTTAACATATATACATATATAACATATATGACATATGTTAACATATGTACTTAACATATATACTTATATATACTTATGCATACTACCTATCTTTGTGCAGACAGGACTTCCTCAGATGTTATATAAATAAATACAAGGGATAAAACCCCACTGTCATTTGATTCCATAACTCTCTTTGATTTCAGTAGGATACTTTCTTTGTTTAGTGTACACAAGATCCAACTAGGATGTAGAAAATATCATTTAATGTATTTATCATTTAGCAGAAATCTAAATAACATATGAAATTATGAAGTCAAGTTAAAATATTATTGGTATTGATATTAACAATATATAATTTTACCAAAAAAGAAAGCAGCTAGATAATCCACAAAAACAATAAGGAAATTGATGAAAAGGGAACTTTTAATGTAAATGAGTTATGACTCTGTTCTTTGTTCCAGAAAGAAAAAGAAATAGAGTTTTCCAGGTGTAAGTTTTTCAATAGCTTAAACTGTATTATAAAAATTATCTAAATACAATTAAATATAATATTTTCTGATGAATTTGCTTAAACATTGTAAGGACCACTGCATTCAGATAGTTATTACTACTCCATCCTGCACTTCTTACTCAAAGAAAATCACATACTGCATATTTTATGTGTATAAAACACATTATCTGATTGAGCTTCCAGTTAGGCTGATTGTATGAATTTCGTCAAATAACCTCCTGAAACAGTCAGTTTGTAAAAAAAAATGAATGTCCATGGAAGAAGAGAATAACAATACAGACTGCATATTACAGTCTGTTTCTAGAAAGTGATTCTCAAATGTTGTTTACATTTTTCATTAATCGATGTGAAGGATAGAAAGAATAGAAAATGATTTTTCAATATGAAAACCATCAAAAAATTTGGGTAGTAGTGCTTAAATATGAGGATGGAAACACACTTGATGCTGTTTTCCAAGACAAACTCAGAAGAAAAAAAAAAAAAAGAAAAAAAAAAAGATTGTAGATGAATACTGTAATTTGGAGGAGACAATGATTTTGGATTGTCCAACTATATTTTTAAATAGATTCATCTGTTTCTTCAAAGGCTCTTACATCAGAAATGACTTAAAAATAAGAGTGGTAAATAGTGTAAAAGAGATGAATTTCTGTTAAGTAACCACTATGTCTTTTTGCTTGTTTTGGTCCTAATGCAGAATATTAATGGAATTGGACAGAATAGTTTAATTGGAAGAGTCCTTAAAAGGTCATCTTATCCAACTGCCTAACCTTTTCAAGGCTAACCAAAAGTTAAAGTTGTGGGCATTGTCTAAATGCCTTTTGAACACTGATAGGCATGTGCCAAAAACAACCTCTCTTCTGGTGCAGCTTATTGCCATTACCACTCATCCTACCATCAGTTACCGGGAAGAAGAGACCATTGTCTTCCTCAAAACTTTCCATGCTCAGGTTTTTTTTTCTGCTGTCAAAAATTTTCACTATGCAGTCTACATTGATACTCATCAAGATATTCCAAAATAAATTTATCAAGGTAGATGTTGTCTTGAGCACATGTTTAGACTACAGAAAATGTGGAATGAAGCTGAAAAATTTTGAGCAAGACATATTCTGTCATTTCCATTTCTTTGTTTCTTTGTTTTAATTCAACTACACCAACAAAACAATTATGGTCAATCCCAAATGCATTCATTGAAAATCATAATGCCATATTTTTAGCTACATGAACCTGGAAGAAGCAAAAGGATCACTTCATCATAGTATCATAGTATCATAGTCTCGTGCGGGTTGGAAGGGACCTTAGAGATCACCGAGTCCAACCCTCAGGGATTCAAGCCTCTGTGTAGCAAAGCGGCACTTCTACCACTTGTGCTACAGGGGGGATTGTGCTAATGCATCCTCCTCTTCATTTGCAGATGTATTAGGGAAGTTAGGAAAATTCTAAACTTCTGGAAAAAAACATATTGTTTTTAGGTCTTAGGAAATTCTCACTGTTGATTGCAGTATTCATGCACCTTCCTTCTCCCTCAGAGGAGTCCCAGTATATAAGTCCATGTTATTATTAGTAAAGTCACGCAGTCCCTCAGTGATAGTGCTGCCTATTTTATGGTTTTTAATTCAATAAATATATTAAATCTTGTTTGGTCATAATTTGAAAAACATTACATTTATCTTTTCTGTATGAAGACCTCATATCTGCCATCCTGAGACTTAGACAGAAATTCCACTATGGATAATTTTTATAGCTCTGACATTCACGTGATCATTGGCAACTAAAAATATAAAATGGCAAAAAACACATTAAAATTGTAATATTTAGGAATAAATAAGCATGGCTGTTCCAAAATTAATTTAAAACGTTCAGATTCAGTTTGGTTTACTTTCTTCTGTGGTCCCAGCTGATCACTTTCTTGAGTGTCATTTGATTCCCTTGAGTCTGAAATTCTTAATTATATTTTCAAACTTTCTGATATTGTGTTTTTCTTCTTGACATTCATATACGATAAATTTAGTCCTTTTGCAGGATTAATTCCATTTGGCAGACTATTCCTGACAGCCCTAGTAAATTCAGAGTGATCAATTCATTCATCAATATATGTGTGTAATTTCCATTAAGCTTAATAAAATTTGAGCGCAGATGTAGTAACTTTAATAACATTTAAAACTTCAGTGCCTTCCTGTTTGCCAGGAATTGTTCAACTGTAGAATGAGATATGTCCTGTGTGCTTGATTTTTATGTGGGAGTGTCGATCTGAAAAAAAAAAAAAAGAAAAAAAAAGGAAGGATTAGTTTTTTTTGGTTTTTTTTTTTTTTTTTTTTCAAGAATAGCTTTGCTGAAGTCCCTCCTCCAGCAGGCCATTTTGTGTCTGCACCAGTCTTTGAGGACACTTCCATAACCTATGTTACATAGAGGGACAGAACATGCTCCTGTTCACACAATTTACTGGAATTTGCCTGTTGCAGAACAGGTGTGCTGAATCTTGCCCCTGTTCAGATTAACCTGAAGGGGAGGAGAGTCTCACAGCTTTCTTAGAAACATTCTCACATTTACTCTCTGGAAATGGAAGGTTAAGAGGAAGAGAAGAAGAGAGAAGTAACTAATATATTCATATTTTGCCCTAACAGAATTTGACCGTGTTTTCAGTTCAAAGGTTAGTATATTCAACTTAAATTTCTTGAATTAGGGAGGAGTGAGGGGAAAAATATAAATAAAATGCATACATACATTGGTGAACATATCTTATAGGATTAATAAATGCCTGAAAGTATTTGTAATGACTTTTGTGTGACAGTATCAGTAAAAGTTAATTTTTTTGTAGATCCCAGTTGTGATTTGATTAAAAACAATTGCATAAAGCTTGTACAACCTATTTCTGTTACTACTGAATTTAAATATTTTATGCAGTTTTTAAGAACTGGTCTTATTCCAAGGTGAAGAAAAATGTAATAAACTGCGCTATTTCTTCCAGTTTTTTGTTAATTCTCTTATTCTTTATGACATCTTTCAAAACTGTATTCCTACTTAGGAAAAATGTGAGAATGGTTTTGAAACACCAAATTAACACATGAAGAAGTGTAAAGTGTAAACAATTCAAATCAAGTCAAATTTTTGTCTAGTGGAACATTTAATTAAATGGGTGATGAACAATACTAAAATACTAAAAACAAACAAACAAACAAAAAACCAAACACACACACACACACAAAACCTTTCTTGTTGTGCTTGATGGAAATAACTTGAAAACATAAATAATGTTTGCAAATTGATCAGCTGAACTTTTAAGTATTTACTCAATGGATTTCTGAATTATTTACTCAGGTGAATAATAAAGGCCAATGAATACCAAAACAGTAGTAGAACCTTAGGATTAAAGTGGTTTGATATTTTTCATGTCACAGACAGAAGCCTTTCTTTCTTTTCCATGAATATATTGTCAGTTGCTGGTAGTAAAACAGCTCTATTGCTTCTGAACAGAAAATATAGGTGTACAAATATGGGAATTTATATGATACAGAGCAGGACAACAATAAAAGAGTGTGAAAAGATGTAAGTTTGAGCTAGTTCAATGGCATTAGTTAATATCTGACTCTTAGTTACTCAAAATCTTGCCCATCCTAATGATTTCTGAATATCAAAAAGTGTCTCTGGATGTAAAGAATGGGAATGAGAAGGTGAAGGCTGAGGATGACAGAGAAAAGAGATAAATCTCTATAAGAATATTTATTCTTTCAAAAGCAGAGCTGAATATGAGGACACTTAGCATTCATTGTGCACTTTCATCATTCCATACTGGCTACAGACATATTGCTATTACTTCTTTAAAAGCACTAAATATATAAATGTGTTAAGACTCTATATTGATGTGGATAAGGGAAGGGAAGATTCAAGGAGGAAATGTTACAGCATTTGCACACAATTACAGGGACAATTTCCCTCAGGACAGGCACTTAAACTATGCCCTATTCCTTAAACCTCTAGGCCACACCTCTCCTGAGATGTCACACATCATGTATAGATGATTTTTCAAAATACGCCCGATGATTTTTCAAAGTACTCCCTCTGAAACACCATGGGTTTGAGTGTCCTAGCATCCTGAGGCATTTCTGAAAATCTCATCTTTTAAACAGTCTTAAACACTTAATCGTACTCACTAAATAACAGCAGATGCTTGTTAATAGTGTTTGTATTATTAACTGAAAATAATTTATATTTGCTTTGGGGCATCTGTAAAGAAATTATGCCTCTCAGTTTCTCAGCTTTCTCTGTGTAACACCAGAGAAATAATTGTTTTCATGTTTCTTACTGATTGACTGTAATAATCCACGAATAGCTCCCTACCCTCATTATTCTACTGTATCTAGTGATAAGTACTAGGTCATTCTGTTTAAAGACAATGATGGGACAGATGTGGAGGGATGGAAAAGAGAAGTTAGTCTAGTAAAACCCCTAGACCATTAGGCTAAGATATGGCCAGGTTGGCTCAGTTAAAAACTGTGAAAACCATGGTCTTACTTTACTGTGGAATCTTTCCTGGCTTGTTCTCAGAATGGGAATGAATTATGGAATGAACACATTTGCATCAGAGGCTCTGCACCCCAGCTCTCTGCAGTGAGGATGGTGCTCAGCCTCCAAAACTAGGACTGCTCGGAGGACCTCCCTGCTCCAGCCTGGTTGGGATCCCTTAGACTTGTGCTTAGGGAGCTGCTACCATCCCGGTGCCCGGCAGAGCAGCAGCGAGGAAGGTAGCCAGTAGCCGGTCGCGGTGGTGTCACTGCGCCCCGGGGCCGAGACGGGGGCCGTCTCTTTCAGCACTGCGGACAGCGTCACCGGAGCGCCAGAGATTCCTGGGTTCCTGCTCTGATGCACCAGCGGAAGACGAGGAGGATCCTGGAGGCCGGAGGGGCGCAGAGGAAGAGGGAGGAGCTGAAGGAAGCAGAAAAAAGGGAAGGGCAGCGCTAGGGAGAGGACTTTCCCTTCTGATCTGTTTTCAGTTTGGCGGATGGAGGCTGCTGCTGCTGGTGGTCGCGTTTTCTCCTGCTAGAAAATGGTGAATACGTGAGGAGAAAGGCTCTTGGCCTGCTTCGCTGCTGCGGGAGTGCCTTTTCTTCCTCTCCCTTTCCCAGTTCCTGCGTCTTTGTTTTTGGCTCCCCAGCTGCCTATGCATGCACATCTTGTACATGTATCTGAGCAGGGATTTTCTCTCGGCAGCACTGCTCTGTACAGGAGGAAGGGCTCGGCTGCAGCAGTAGCATTAACAGCAGCATCAGCGGCGCCAGCAGCTCCATACTTCTCTCTCCCTTCCCTTCGTCTCCATCTCCCTTTCCCTTCCATCCCCTTCCCCCACCTTCCCGCAGCTTTTCAGAGATTGCATTTTCTCTTCTACGATACTTAGTGGCTTTCCCTCTTCCCCCTCCCCCGCCCCCTTCGTCGGAGAAGGCACACACGCACAAAAACGCAGAGAAACAAGAGGAAGAAAAGTACCGCGACCTTCTCCCTCTGCTGCAAACCCAGAGAGCAAGCAGAGACGGGATTTGGCTTCTACCCCAAGGTAAAGCCCTGCCTCTTTTACTTACTGGCCACATCCGCCGAGAAAGAGAAGCAAAAAGAGAGGATCTAAAGTGGAGAAAAGCAGCTATTCTACGTCTGGCGTTTGGAACACAGGGAGCCAGGAAGTGAAAGATGGTTGTGGTTGTTCGCACTGGCTGCAGGGCAGCTGTCTTCCTATGGATTTTCAGCAGCATCAGTTGCAGAGCCAGGATATCTCTCCCTGCTCGTAAGTACTCTTCTCTAAGAAGAATTCAAAATTTCAGCTCTACAATAAGGCAGGGGCCGAGGGGTTGTTTATTTTATCTCTGGTGGCAAAACTGGTGTTTGATTTTCTGTGTATTTGCCTGTGTGTGTATATGCTGTAGGTTGATACTGTTCTCAGTACTCACACTAGACCTTCCTTACAGATGATTTTAGTAGTAGTAGCTTGTGTGGAAAGCTGAAAGACCTGCTTTGTAATACAGTCTTCATTCTGCAGTGAAGGCAGAGCGGGAAAAAAATTGAATGCAATCTGTTCAAAGTTTGAGGCTGTTTTGGCTTGTTTGCTATCGTTGTGGTTTGTTTTGCTTTGTTTATTTGTATATTTATTTTCTCACCTTCCTTAGAAGGTATGGAATATGCATTTGGAAGTACTTCATTTCAACAGTTCTGTGAGGGAAAGGAAGAGTTGTGAGTACTTTCTATAACTAGTGTTTTATTAAGGGCCAGTGAGAGAGAATTTATCTCATTTGAAGAGAAATGCATGATGTTAAGTAGAAGGAAGAAGTAGAAGGAGCTGAGCCTGGGTCACTTTCTCTCTGAGTGCAGTTTTGCTTCCCATAATAATATGAGCAGAGATATTTTAGAGAAGAAACTGCCCTCCTAGGGAGTAAAAGAAAAATGTTCAAATGTTTGCTGAAATGCTGAATTTTAGACTGGCAGGATGCAAAATACCTAAACAGCACTCAGTTCTGCTATCACTATGGAAAATATCAGAGTGTTCTTTGATTTCAATGTGTATTAGATAAAACCTTTAACACTGCACTGATGTGTAGCTTCCAGCAAGATATTTGCAGGTATATATCAATATCAGAAATTGCTTTTTTTTTTTTTTTTTTCTCTCTTCAAATCATGTAAACATTTGTCATTCGCAAAGTATTTTTGAAATATGTACTGAAGTATTACATTTTTGTAGATTCATCAAAAGTAGACCACACTCTTGACTTCCTTCGCTGTTTATAGAGGAAAGAAATGTTCTGAAATGTTACAGATGGATGTGTAGGGCCTGTGTATGTGTGACTGTGGGCTGATTCTACTGTTCAATCAGGGGACTGTCTTAGAATGTAATGTATACTGCATTGGTATGTGTTATATACATCCCTTTGCAGGATCATTTAATTTGTTTATTTGTTTTCTTGGGGGAGCAGGTGGGAGAAATGAGCTTGCAATAATTAGCAGCACTTCTACTTTCTCAGTATGTTTGTATCTGTTATCATCTGGTATATACTGAAAAAATATAATGTGGTTATTGCTACAGAATGTCCTTACATTGTCAACAGAAAATCTACAGTACTGCCTGCATTGTTTCTTGGTATGAGGGATTATGGGATGCTCTTTTTTTTTTTTTTATTTTTTTACCTTTAATTTGGGAAATATTTATTATCCCTAAGGTTTACAATTTAGTCTTGCCTAGCTATCTAATTTTTATTTATATTATTTCTTCACAATGTGTTTCCAGGTCTGCATAATAGGATTGCAAACATACACACAAAAATATGATTTAACTTGTCAGAAATCTGTTCCTGGAAATCAATTTTCTCCATGTTGTTTTCCTGTAACAGGATTTTGATATTATTTATTCCAGTGTCTATTTATATCAGTCAGTAGCTAATTACTGTAGTTTAATTTGAAAATGACCTACAGGAGGTGATCTGATTATCCAACAAAAATGTTCAACTTCTCAAAGAAAGCAGCTGAGAATCTAATGTTAATAGCTACATTACTAAAAAAAAATCCATTAATAGTATATATACACTATATACATATGTATATGTGTGTGTATATATATATATATACAATGTTAATTAAAATGTACTTACATACATTTCCATTTTTAAGATTTTTTTGGCAAATGTTCAGAGACTCCTTCATATTAATTCATACAAAGCACATACAATACCCTCCTTATGTAGCATATAGCATTAATTTCTGACTCCTGAAACTGAAATGGAACTAGATTTCTTTAATGGAAACACAAACATCTCTTGAAGTAAATGTCAACCTGAAATTTTCAGAAAAGAGAATGCACATTCTTGATTTTTTTTTTTTTAAACCTACAGCAATGCTAGGGAAGTGGTACCACAGTAGGAACTAATGTGCTATGTCACAGTGTTTTGGTGCATCACTTAACTGGTTATTCTGTTGCACACTTTAATATGCAAACTGATTACTATGCTGTAAAATTTTCTGCTAATTAATTGCATGCAAGTCTCAAACATGAATGCCATTGCTGTTTTCTTTTATTATTAATTTTCCCTGATTAGACAGTGCTCAAAGGTGTTTTTTTTAATTATATCTTCTGTTTGTTTGTTTATTCAGTTGGTTTTGAACATCATATTGATAATACTTCTGAAAGACTTAAAAATAGTGTACAATGTAACTGGATGTTCCTGTATTGCTATTTTATTTTATTTTTTGAGTTTGAAGTAATTAACATATGTTATATGTTAGAACATATATAAGATTCAAGGTCTACACTGAAATATTAATCTCTAGAAATGAGATTACTACTCATTTTCTTAAAGTTTATTTGTGCAAACAGAAAATGCATTTTTTCAGAAAGATTAGAGTTTTACATAACTTATGATAATGCATCTCAAATTTTTGCTTAATTTGCAATGTCAGTAAATCTACAATTGTTAAAATGATGTCTCAGTACTTTTTTCTCTTGGCTGAGAATATAATAATTTTGTAAGCTCTGAATCTTGTTCAGTTTTTGAGATAAAGTGAACTCTGGAAGTCCATTTTTAAGTACAATAGGCATACAGTACAATATCACACATACTCAGATCTTACTTTAGATTTCATCAATAGTTGTGATCTTCATGCTTCAGCAATAATTTCTGCTTTTTTGTTGTTCTTATTTGTTCTTGGAATAAGCATAGAGGAATCTCATCACTTCTGAAACCAAGGATACTGAACAGCTCAACCAGGAGAGGTCATCACAAAATAAAAAGTAGTACTGAAAATACAAATGTTATAGTCTGTAAAAGACTGTAAAAGACCATGTAAAATGGCTTAAACAGGAAAGGATAAGACTTTGGGTAGACTGACTTCCACGCGTACCCTTCTATTCTTAAAGAATGTGTCAAAGAGATTCAGTGTTGGATTCCCTGACTCTCTATGAAATTATAAAAATTATTCCTTTTTAGGAGTTATTTAGTTATTACAGCTTGTATCTTTAAATGTTATAAAGTAGCAGATCTCACATCCAATGCTGACAAGTTATAACAATATTTAATGCCTTGTAAGAATCTTAATATAATAAAGAGCTACGCACAAACTATAGCTTTTCTCCTATTTTATTTCCCTATATATGCAGAAGCTGATTCAACTCTGAGCAATTTGACCAACAGATCATTCAAAGGATAACTGGTTAAGTCTTGAGGTGTATCACTACCCATGCCTGTATTCCCAAATGACAATCATGCAAAGTCTTATGAAAGTACACATACTTGCAAGTGTATGCATTATTCTAGTCACTTCATACAGAGTATGATGAAGAAGAAACAACAGTCTCCTACATCAGGTGAAACTCTGAGTAAATTTTTACTCTTGTAAATTTTTACTTTTATAAATCTTCAAAATTTTAGAAAACTGTAGCAATACATGGAAAGAGGTAATTTGATCAGTACATGATTTCCAAAATCTGTCCTTTCTAGAATTTCATCTGTGGAACAAGTAATGCAGTTTTTCATCAATCTTCACTCTTTTTTCACTGAAGAAACTGTACCAATGATTTTAAGAAACGTGTGGTTATGTTTTCTGTCAGTGAAAAGTTCACCGTTCAGTCCATAATACAGTGGAAATGTTTCAAAGATTCTTCTTTGAACCAGTTCAGCTACTTTATTGGCATTATATTGGTAAACATTCTGAGGCTGACAACTAATTACAGAACACATTGATTCTCTAAATGTGATAGGAGTTGTAAATTCTAGTAATCAGTAAACAATACTTTTGAGTCATTTTCTCTTCAAGATTTAAATTAACTGTAGATTGAAAGGTATTCTCAAGACCATGAAAGATATTACAGAAAAAAAAATTGTGCACATTTGGGTTTTGACAGTTCTGCAATTTTACAGGTAGCTTTACAAAGCTGAGGCCTTTTCAGCTTGAGAAATTGTTTCAGTACTTATGTGCTGGTGTAGTAGCAAATATATTTGTTCTTTAAGACAAAAGAACTGATAATTCATAGCAAAAAAGGATACTGACTTTCACAATTGTCTCCTTCTTCCCCAAAATCTGAGTGATATTTTGGGTTTACAATCCTGTATGAAGTTTGTTCATTCAGACATTTAAGTTAGGTCATCATGCTAAGCCCACTGGGGGACTGAAATATTTATTTAAATTTGATGGTAATATTCATCAGCATTTAATTTGTGTGTGTATGCATTTAAAATAAATCAATAAGTAAGATCCACTCAACATAGCTAGAATCTTTGTTAGTGGTTTTATACTTACATCAGTAAAAGCTCAGGTTAGGTTAAAACTTAAAATACATGACAAAAAGAAAATACAGCAGCTAAAATTACTTTCTAGTGCCATAGTATATCTAAACATATTTAGCCAAATAATTTTTTATGCTACAAGTAAATGTGATATGTTAGGATGAACATCTATTATTTGTTTATTTAGAATATTTGAACACTCATTTTAAAGGGAAAATATTTTATTGTAGAAATATGGCATTTGTCTAAATATGATATAAACATAACATTTTGTTTGATTTTGTAAAACTGCTATGTTACTGAATATTTTATAATCTCTGCTCATGGATATCAGCTTGTATACATGTTACATTTATCTATACTTTCTCTGTTTCTACTTAAGTAGAATTTATCTGTCTATAACCATTTTTACCTCAAGTCTAAAGGTGTGTCGATGTCAATTTTTTTTTCAATTAAATAATGATGAATCTTTGAAATGCCTTTGCTTAATAGTCTTACATACTTAAATTGATATTTACTGTGGTGACAATCAAAATCTGAAATTTAGAAGGAAGAGATACAGCAGATGAGCAGCTGGGCCTAAAATAATTAACTGAAAGGATCTTGTTCCATAATGGTAGCTTAAAATCTGCGAGGAAAAGTTTACTGTAGGAGAAATGAAAGAATTAGTAATGTATTTAATGGAAGGTTAAATATATATGTGTCTAGTGCAATGGAATACAAAACAGAAGACAATGGAATTATAGTATATTTTAGATTTTGATGAATGTCTTACCTGCCTCTTACTCAGTACGGCCAGGATGTTAGAAATTATAGGTGAGCTGCTTGTAAGCATGGGATGGTATTCAATTGAGTATCAGTCTTCTTCTGAAAACACATACCTCCCCAAACTTTTGCTTGTTCTCTGTAATCTCTTTGCCATTGATCACATAACTCCTTTCTCATTTTATTAGTCATATTACTCTCTGTCCTTGCTCTTCCCTTCTCTTCCACAAGAGAGTGATTCGATACTCTGTCATACTTTTACTGGTTCATCACTATATCAAGTAATTTGCTGAACTTGAAGCTAAGAGAGTCTTCATTGATTCCTGATTAATTCATCTGTATTTGAAAGCTAGATATCCTAGCCTGCTAAATAAGATAATCAGGTATTATGAGTGACATTAAGATACCTATTTGTTATTCCCTCCCCAAAGAAATGGTTATTAGAATATCACTATGAGGAATGCTTTTGTTTATATTTTTAATCACACACACATATATATATGTTTCAAAATTTCAGCCAGTGTTGTGTATTATACATATCGGAAAGCCTGATTTCAAAGAATGCTGTGATAAAATCTTGATCCCAAACCTGTATACTTATAGTTTAAAAAGCCGATAAGCAATAGCTGATCTCAGCTACAATGTGGCTTTGTTGTTGTTGTTGTTGTTTTGTTGGGTTTTTTTTGGTTTTTTTTTGTTGTTTTGTTTTGTTTTCTTTGCTTTTTTAATACTTCCACCTGCTTTACATGTGAAGCTTTTGCCCCATTTCATCCCAGCATTGAATCTCTCTGGAACCATCCTACCTTCACGATCATACTCATGGCCTCACTGAAAAACATATTGTTTCTTTACTCTAGCTGACCTGGATGTCAAAACCTTGAGACATGAAAACTTAAAGTCATCCTCAGCTTCAAAGACTAAAGATATTTTTACTGCAAGTCAACAGTAAGGATGTTAAATGGTGAAGGGCTGAAAATTAGGATTCCACTGCTTCTCACTAGAAAACATTCATTTCCTTTGCTATAGTTACTCTGAGATATTTTGCATTTCACATTCAAAGGAATTAGCAATGTTTGTTAAACTTATGTACACTGCCATTCAAGCACCACAAGAGTTAAAAATGTGTACACTTAAAATATATGTGGAAATAGACATAAATGCTTATATATGTACATTTTATGTCTTCTAAATTTGTCTTCACAGAAAACAAGTCCCTTCAAAATATTAAATTAAAACTGTCTGTCCTTGTTAGCTGATATTTAAAATCTTCCTCTGTTGCTACTGGAATGTAAATCAATTTGTTACCACTCTATGATCTGACTATAAAATACAGTTTCTGTTCCTAACACTGTATGTTTTTGGTGTTTTCTACAATTAATAATTCATCCATTTGAATATAGTCATATTTTGGTAGGTCTTATTGCCTCTCTCACTTTTTTCTTTTTTTTTAAGTTTCAAAAAAAAATTGTTGTTGTTGTTTGTTTTGTTTCTTTTCTCTATAATTATCATTATGATTTCTATGCATAAACAAATTAAGCCTGGTATCCTTTTGATTTTTTTTGTTCTGTGTTTCTTAGACTCCAATTTATAGAATCCAAAATTGCATAATGGTTGAGGTTAGAAATGAACTTTGGGGGCCATTTGCTTCAACCTCTACTCAAGTAGGGTCACATACAGCAAATACCTCAGGACCATGTCCAGAAAGCTTTTGAATTATCTCTGAATACAGAGACTTCACCGCCTTCCTTGGCAGCTTGTTTCCAGTCACCCTCAGAATAAAAAAATTGTTGCCTGACAGTCAGATGGCATTCCCTGTGTGTCATTTTGAGCCCATAGCTAGACAGGTTTCAGTGGGACCATTTCTCCTGCCTGTTGAGCTCCCTCTGGATAGTGGCACAACCCCCTGAAATATCAACCACACCTGCTGTTTTGTGTCATCAGCAAACTTGTTGAGAGTGTATTTTACTCTATTATGCAATCCACCAACAAAGATATCAGTAGGGCTGGATCACACTCATACTAGGCTCTGTAGCCAGTTTTCAGTTCTCGTTAGACTCCTCATCCAGCCAATAAGGATATTTATAGGGATTTTTTGACAGTGAATAAATATTTACTGAAGTCCATGCAGTCAATATGTTCTGTTCTCATCTACCAGGCCAGTCACATCATATAAGTTTATCAAGTTGGTATGACTTTCCCTTGGTGAATTTATGCTGACTACTTCTCATGACTTCCTTGTCATTTGTACTTAGAAATGGCTTACAGCATTAGTTGCTCGGTCATCTTTCCAGAGACTGAAGTGAGACTGACCAGCCTGTTGTTCCCTCAGGCCTCTTTCTTGCACTTCTTTGAAGACTTGAGTGACCATCCCTTTCCCCCAGCTATCAGGCAGTTCCTCAAATCTCCAAGCATATAATTAATGATTTTGAAATTATTCTTAAAAAGCAGAAGTCTTAAATTCTGAAGAGGCCTAGCTACTGCTGCTACTACTGGATTTACATCACTTTCAAAGAACAACGAAAATAAATCATTAATATTAGAAACACATGTGCAAAAAATATATGCATTTGGAGAATGATCTACAAGACTAACAAGAACTGCACTCAAGGTCACAATCAGTAGGCCATTGGTATTCCAATAAACATCTAAAAATGTGTTTAAATAAAGTTGAGTAATAAGTACCTGAAGTCATCTAAATATTCCTGCTTTTTTATGATTATAGAGATTGTATTAAACACTTTACTGAAATGAATCAACTACATACATAAATGCATACTAGAATCAAAATAAAATAACAGACTACTCAGATATTGTAATTGAATAATAATATGGGTATAGAAGTATCTGTTAGATATATTGTTGATAACAATGACCCTATGTCATAATACAAATTGATCATTAGTTGATTAAAACATTCTATGTATTTAACAATATGATAAAATATTTTATTTTCAAATAATCAGTTATGATGGTATAGGAGTAGTTATGTCCAATTTTAAAAATAAACTACTCTATTTGAAATAAACTTTCTGAAATGATTTTTTTTTCCACATATATGCATGTACAATTGACAGGTAAACAGAGGTTAATCCAGATGTTTTGTATGAAAGATTGTCATGATAGAAAGATAATCAAAGATAAATGGGAAATGCTTACTGATATCAAAGGCTCACCATAAACACCACACAGGAACAACCTCCAGAGAAAGAAATCCTGCCTTAGTGGGTGTCAGCCCTTAAATGAGATCTGGGAGAGGTGGAGCCAAGCTCCACCCCTTCTGGTATCACAGCTGAATTACCTTCATCTGTGCTCCAGTAGCTGACTCATTGCTTGCCTCGGGTGGTTAATCAGGGTAATCAGAGGTTCAGGCTGTGACCAACAGTTTCCCATATGGCACATATATAGATGATAATGTTATCTGTGAGACCTGATGTATTTTGCTGGTAATATACAATGAAGCTGCATTGAGGTTCCTTTAAATAGAGGGCAGTGTCTTAAAGGCACTGAATCTAAGTTTAACTAATTCTTAAGGCTGTCTCTGTGATTCCATATGTGATAAAGGAAATTGCTCAGGCAGGGGCAGATTATTTGATAAGTTTTATAAGATGTAGTTAGGCAAAATGGAAATCAGAAAATGAGTAAAAGGAATGTGATGCATGTTTCACGCCTAGCAATGAATCCAGAAGGTAGTTTGATGTTTATTATATTTTTAAAGTCTCTAATTAATTGTTAACTGAATACAAGGAATATATTTCCCTATGTTACAAACGCAGATGTTTATTGGGAATACTGGTGTCTAGCAAGTTCTTCAACTGAGTCTGGTCTCCTGGTTCGTAATGCTACACTGCCAGACCATTACCAAAGGTAATTCTGTCCACAGTGTACACATGATATTTTTAAATTCAAACACTTTTAAGAGTCAGTCTGGCATGCAGAAAACAAGATCATCTGTCTTGGGATCTACTGAGTACAAAGGAAATAAACCTAAGATATCTTTTCTCTAAGCAAAACATATTTGGTGACTTTAGAGTTACAAAAGAACTATGTGAAGATCCAGCATTCTGGCAATGGTTTTGGGAATATTAGTGATAAGATCTAAGGCAGTGATCCTTTGCAGTGAAAGGTACTTTAAGCTCTTTCTGGGCAGTCTGAACTCTGAATATTTAGCCACACCAATGCACTGAAAGACATTATTTGGGACTTTACAATAGGATATATTGCAAATAATTTGAATTATTTTAGTACCTCAGGTGTGTCACCTTCTATTTTAGAATTGACTTTGATCACAATGTTATACTCTGTTTATCTTATTTAAACTGAACAGATAAACATAATTTTGCCACTGACACTTAAGTTCTGTACATTTCATTCTATTTATCTTTAGAAAGCTTTATTGAGCAGACTGAGAGTTTCACTTATATCTGCCATATTTAACCAAAATTCAGATATATAAATTAGAGAAAATGATAAGAAGAACATGAAGGCACTGGAATGTGATCCCTTCACGAATAGAATTTTCATGAAGTAGACTTTTCCTTTAATAAATGATAATCAAGCTAGGATAGAAATGATCACAAGTTTTTGACATCAGTGCTAACACTCATGAATAGACTTGTATAGACAGTAAACTACAGTTCTTTTTAAAGTAGCATGTTTAAAAGCCCAATGCATATTAGCAAAATGTGAAGGCCTGCATTTTTTCACAGTGGAATATATCAACTAATCCTGCCACTAACCACATTAAAATACATCCAAACAGAACAGTCTTAAATTGTACAACTCCTTTTTCCACCCCTCTAAAAAAGCTGCCAAAAATAAGCCGCAAAGAAAAGTGATTCAACAACCACCAACCAAACATTTGCTTTTCTTCTCTGCCTCACAGGAACTGGCTTTCTTTTGCTGGCCTACTTTTCATTTGAAAATATGATTACCATTATCTAATAAAATTACAGGGTGTGGAAGGGAGATGTTAAATTATTTCATCTACTAATTCCATCATGTTCATTTTTAAGTGACATTGTTAAGCAACAGATTTATTAGGCAACATGCTGCTCTCACTTCAGTAGAATAAAGAGAGGTTAACATGCTAAAAGTTGAGTATGAAGATCTTTTTTATTATCACCCTTGGTAATTCATTCTAATGTTCTTTCTTTTGCATGTTTTCTTTTTTTCCCTGTTGTATGAGTTCGGACTTCAGGTGGGTCAGTTGCACATGGAAAGGAAAATGAAAGATACCCTGTGTTCTTACTAAAGAACAAGCCCAAATATTTTTAAATACAACTTTATTCTGCTGAGAAACACCTGCTTGTTTCAAAAGCAGACCAGTGCTTGTAGTTTGTCGGTCAGCACAATGTTTTGGTACCACTAGCTGCACTCATATAAGCTGTAGTTCACAGCTGGTCTGCTCATAATTCATTTTGTATTGTAATGTAGAAGGGATTCAGGTTTTGCTATCCTTATTTTATGTTGTATAATGTGACATTAACTCC
Source organism: Coturnix japonica (assembly GCF_054131305.1). Taxonomy (NCBI): domain Eukaryota; kingdom Metazoa; phylum Chordata; class Aves; order Galliformes; family Phasianidae; genus Coturnix; species Coturnix japonica. Next base: position 59,695,879 of record NC_140664.1, read on the forward strand.
ACTGCTCTCCCAGAGTACTGTACTAGTCAGCAGAATTTGTGATGGCAAAATCTCCTAATACTTTTTACATACTATCATCAGCACTTAATCTGAGAACACTGCTCATAATTCATTATCAAATTTTTTTATTTTTTTTTAAAGAATATTTAAAAACAACATCTAAGGTTTAGTTTTGTTGTATCAAGCAGAATAAAAGTAAAAATTGCTGTTTGCCTTAAATGATTTGTTAATGGAGCAGAGAAGAATTATAGAATCAAAATGGCTAGGGGTGGAAGGGATCATAAAGATCATCTAGTTTCAATTCCCCTGCTGTGGATAAGGTTGCCAGCCACTAGATCAGGCTGCTCAGAGCCCCATTCAGCCTGGCTTTGTATGCGTCCAGGAATGAGGCATCTGCAAATTCTCTGGGAATTTCTTCTTAAAATCTAGCCTAAATTTATCCTCTTTTCATTTAAAGCCAGTCCCCTTTGTCATGTTACTATAAGATTGTTTAAAAAGTCAGTCTCCCTCCTGCTTATAAGCTTTCTTCAAGTACTGGAAGGCCTCAATGAAGTCACTTTGGAGCCACCTCTTTCCCAAGCTTAACAAGCCCAGTACCCTCAAACTTTCTTCATAGGAGAGGCGTTCTGGTCCTCTGATGATCTTCACGGCCCTCCTCTGAATGTGCACTGACAACTCCGCATCATTGCTGTGCTGGGACTCCCAGGCCTGAACACAGTATTACAGATGAGGTCTCCTGAGGCCAGTGTAGAGAGGGACACAATCACCTCCTATGCTTTTGATGCAGCCCAGGATACCATAGGTCTTTCAGGCTGCAAGTTCACACTGTTGGCTCATAGAATCACAAGGTTAGAAAGGACCTACCAGATCATCTAGTCCAACCATCCTCCCATTACTGTTGCTCCCACAAGCCACTAAACCATATCTCTTAGCACCTCATCCAGATGCCTCTTGATCACTGTCAGGGATGGCGACTCCACCATCTTCCTGGGCAGGCCATTCCAGCACCTGATCACTCTCTGATAGGAAAAGTTTGTTCTTATGTCTTATCTAAACCTCTTCTTGTACAACTTGTGTCCATTTCCTTGGAACCTGTTGTTGCCTGGAAGAAGAGACCAAACCCCTCCCCATTACAGTCTCCCTTCAGGAAGTTGTAGAGTTCAGTGAGCTCTCCCCTGAGCCTCTTCTTCTCCAGACTAAACAATCCCAGCTCCCTGAGCCACTCCTCATAAAACTTGTACTCCAGAACCCTCACCAGTTTTGTTGCCCTTCTCTGGACACATTCTAGGGCCTCAATGTCTTTCTTGTAGTGAGGAGCTCAAAACTGAACACGGTACTCGAAATGCAGACTCACCAGTGCTGAGTACAGGGGGATGATTACCTTTCTGCTCTTGCTGGCCAACACTATTTTTAATACAGGACAGGGTGCTGTTGGGCCTCTTGGCCACCTGGGCACACTGTTGGCTCATGTTCAGCTAAGCATCTACCAACACCCCCAGGTCTCTTTTCACAGTCATCCAGCCACACATCCCCAAGCCTATAGCAGACCCAGCACTTGGCCTTGTTGAACCTCATCCCATTCACCTCATCCCAGTGATCTGGCTTATCTAGATCCCTCTGAAGGACTTCCCTACCCTCAGGCAGATTGACACCACCTCCCAGCTTGGCGCCATCTGCAAACTTACTGAGGGTACACTCAATCCCATCATCTAGGTAATCAGTAAATATATTAAACAAGATGGTCCCCAGTACCATCCCCTGGGGGGCACTGCTTGTAACAGGTCACCAGCTGGACTTAAATCCATTAACCCATTGGGTTCAGCCCTCTAGCCAGTTCCTTACCCATAGGAGGGTGTACCTGTCTAGGCCATGGGCAGCCAGTTTCCCCAGGAGAATACTGTGAGAGACTGTAATCAAAGGCTTTGCTGTAGTCAGGTCAACCAGTTCTAGAAGGAGATGAAGTTGGTCAAGCATGACCTGCCCTTCATGAACCTGTGCTGACTGAGCCTGATCCCCTGGAAACCATGCACATGCTGTGTGATCTCACCCAAGATGATTTGCTCCATAACTTTTCCTGGTACCAAGGTCAGGCTGACAGGCCTATAGTTCCCTGGATCCTCCTTACAGCCCCTCTTGCAGATTGAAGTCACATCAGCAAGTCTCCAATCCTCTGTGGCCTTGCCAGATAACCAGGAATGCTGACAGATGGCTCAGCAATCACTCCCACCAGCTCCCTCAGCACCTGAGGATGGAGCCCATCCAGTCCCATGGGCTTGTGACACTGCAGATGGAGGAGCAGCTAACTGTCTCCACCTGAATCACCAGGGGTGTACTCTATGTAATATTCCAGACTTCTAGATCAGGGTGTTAAGTGCCCCGAGGATAACTGATAAGCCTATTAAAGACAGATGTAATGAAAGCGTTGAGAACCTCAGCCTTCTCCTTATCCTCAGTGGTCAAATACCCCACTGCATCAAGTAAAGGATGGAAATTCTCCTTGGTTCTTCTCTTACCGCTGATATATTTGTAAAAGGATTTCTTGTTCTATTTTACTGCAGTGGCCAGTCTGAGTTCAAGTTGAGCTTTTGCTTTCCTAATTGGCTCCCTGCATACTTTAGCAACTTCCTTGTAATCTCCCCAAGTCTGTCCCTTCTTCCAAATGATGTAGACTCTCTTTTTCTTCTGATGTCTCAACAATAGTTCTCAGTTCATCCACACCAGCCTTCTTCCCTTATGCCTCACCTTACAGTATTTAGGAACAGCTTGTTGTTGTGCCTTTAAGATTTCCATCTTGAGGAGCATCAAAGCTTCTTGGACCGCTTTACCCTTACAGAGCAACTCCCAAGAGACCCCTGCAACTAGCGTCCTGAACAGATCTAAGTCCACCCTCTAGGAGTCACCCATCTGACATCTCCAAGAACAGAGAATTCTACAATTTCATGGTTGCTCTGCCCAAGACAGTCCCCAACCTTCACATCACCAACCAATCCTTCACTGTTAGTGCAGAGCAGGTCTAGAAGGGTACCACCCTTGGTAGGCTCTCATACCAGCTGCATAAGGAAGCTGTCTTCCACACACTCTAGAAAACTCTTGGTCTGCTTCCTCTGTGCTGTATTATATTCCCAGCATATATCAGGGAAGTAGAAGTCTCCCATGAGAACGAGTGCTGGAAATTGTGCAGCTTCTGCAAGCTGTTCATAAAATGCCTCGTCCATCTCTTCATCCATATTAAGCAGCCCATCCTGATTAGACTCAAGTCCAGCTTTTCACAAACTAGGACTCCTGAGTTCTTTTGCAGAGGGCTGCTCTCAGTCAGTTCTTCTTCCAGTCTGTACACATATCTTGGATAAGTACAGAGAGATGTAGGGAAATGCTTTGCCAAGTGTGCAGTGTTATGGTAATCTGATACAAGCTGGGCAGTTCTCCGAGCTAGAAACTTTTCCTCTCAGACTCTTGTGTTATCTGTTCCTAAGCAAGCTCTTGATGTTAAATGGAGGCATATGCTTCTGTAATACTTTTAAGGTGCTGCAGTGTTTTCCCATAGACCATTATCAAGCCACACTCTTCAAAGGAGTGGATTGGAGCAGTATTTGTGGAGCACAAAAGCTTAGGTTGTGCAAAATAAATTAGTTACAGAATGACTGTTAGGAAGATTATAGAAATAAGTGAAGAAAATTGAAATTTATTTCATTTACATATGACTTTGGATGGAAAAAGAAGTAGGAATATCTTCGATTTTTATTTTCATAATGGGACACTTGTATCTTTTGCTAAACAACAACAACAAAAAAGTAATTGATTTAAGAAGTGTTTTTATAGGATTTCTGAATAAATATTTGAAAACAAAAACAAAAAAAAAAATCCAACTCAATTTTGTTTTTATTTTGGATATATTTTTCTGTTTTGTTTGTTGTTTTTATTTTTAAACTGAAATCTATCCCTTTCTTCCTAAATAACACCAGAATTTCCAGGGTTTCTGGTCCTATATTGTTCTGACAACAATTTTGCCTTTTCACTTTTACATTTCCTATTACACAAAGCTATTCTAATTTCAAAAGCTTGTATTCTTGGAGGTGAACAATCTTTCTGCATGTTGCCTTCCTTGTACTGAAGAGGGAATTTGCCTGCTTTTCTCCAGCATGACGGATGTGTCGCTTTTCCTTCAGCTTTGCTTTCTTGCCTGTTTGTCAGTGGGTCACTGAACAAACAGAAGCTGAGAAAACATCAAACAGATAAAAACATCAAAGCAGTGCTCATAAAAAGTCGATTAGCTCTAGAACAAAGATTATTCAGTGAAGCTGAGAAATAAATAAAAATAAGGGCCTAATTTCATTAGATTTATCCTTAAGAAAGCTTAATTTTTGAACATTAAATTGCTGATTTAATAATTTCTAAATTATAAAGGACTTCATGGTGGAAATATACCAACTGGAGAAAACATTTGGATCAGCTTGTAGAAGTAAAATAATACTATTAGCTTTCTGTCAAACTTTTCATTCCTTTTCTGGGAATATTTGGTAGTAGCCATTGTTTCTTTAATGAGGGGTTCCCAGGGTTGTGAGATATGTTTTAAGAATATAAGAAATGAAAATGGCAAGGTTGCAGAGCTCCAAATAATCTTTTCAGATCTGCAAGAATATTCAGGGTTTTTTGCTGTTGTTGTTGTTTATTTTTTTGTTTGTTTTCTGTGAATTTGCTGAAAGTTATCATTATATAATAGTAGTTCAGTAGTGTAGTTCATTACTTATTCTTTTGAAGAAAGGCAATATTGCTGGTGAAGCCAATGGAGAGTTAGTAGGGTGCAGGTTTAACCCTATTTACCTCAGCTTAAAAGTGACATCTTTCTGTCAAAATTAAATAAATCTTCCCTTCAGAAAGGTCTCTCAGACCCTCTCATATTGTCAGTCACTGGTAATCACTTTAAATGCAAACTCGAAGACCACGCTTGCCTAAATATTACTCAGCACTGAATAAGTATCCAGAAAGAGTTTGAAACTTTTCCTGATTGTAGTTGATTAAACCATCACTGGCTACTATGATAATACATGTGAACTCATCCCCCACACCTCCGTCCTCCCCTCTACCTATTGCTGAGGTTGCTCTTGCTCCCTGCTGTCTATGTAAGTCAGTCAGTCACAGTATATATATAGACAGTATGGCAGATCAGTCAGAGCAGTGCACAAGTTACACAGACTAATTATTATCAAAATACCTGTGCTGATACTTATTTATGCAACAGATGAAGGAAATGTATGACTGGTAATGGATAGACACACTCAAAATTTTGGAGCCAGACAAAATTTGGCAAAAGGTGCTTTGGATGACATCCTTCATATTACAGAAAAGTAACAGAACTTTGATTTCCCTGAGTCCTCCATTTTTATTATTATCTTAATGCTATCAAAGAGCTTATATCCATTTCTCTTTTGCAACTTCCTGTTTCTACTGAATCCAAACCATATTTGTTACTGTGGTGAAGAGCTGCAAGAAAGAATTTTTATGGGCTTACAGAGGATATTATTTGCTTATATATATATATTATAATAATATATTATAATATAATATATATATATATATATATATATATATATATATATTTGGCCTTATGTTTTCTGTCAGTACAAAATTGATGAACTTTTTTAATGTTGCTCTTCCATCGAATAAGCTGTTAGTTTAAATGTGCACTGCTGATTAATAATATTGTATATGGGTCTTTCTAATTGAAATAGCAAATGTTTTTCTTGTCATCAAATTTTAATTGATAAGTTTATCAATTATATAAGTAGGATAATAGTACAATAGAAATGAAACAATTCAGATGGTAGGCAGTGTTAAAAGTAGATATTGATTTTCTTTCTCTGACAATTAGGTAAAATCTGATTAATGTTTCTCTGAATATAGTAAATTAAGCATGCTATTTTTACTTTTTATTTGAAGTTATTTTGTAGTGTTGTTATGGAGTTATCTCTAGACCTATCTGTGTCAGTGACAGGAGGTCAGTAGGGCCACAGGCCCAATGGCACAAAAAAAAGCAGAGGGGGGCTGGGAGGCTGATGGTGTACGGGCCAGTCCAGCCTGGTTCTGTGACTAATGGGGGAGGAGGACCATGGATCCACACCCTGGGAAAGGGGAAAGGGAAATAGGGTAGGGAAATGGGCAGTGGCCTAAAAGCAGAACAGCAGGAAGGCTCTGAGGAGGAAGGTTAATTTACTAGATATGACATCAGAATGCAAGATAACACAATATAATGCATTATAGTTGGAATTGAGGCTAATAAATCAAATAAAATGAGAGAGAGAGTCTGAAACTGGAGGTCTTACTCTAAGATGAAATGGCTGCCCTGTAGCTCAAATGCTGTACAATAGTGAGGGGGCAGGTCTTGGCTAGTGTAAACGAAGTAATAATCTGCAAATAAATAAAATATCTCCTTGAAATTTTCACTAGTCAGTGAATGTCCATGTTGACTTCTGAGAAAGTAATTTTGAAGTCAGTCAGATAGTAAGAAAAATATTAGGACCCGCATTGAATGTACCTGATGCCTTCATAGGGAGCTAGGAGCTCAGCATGAGTAACTCATGTTGTAATTAAATTCTCTGTCTCATCATAAAATTGATGAGGACTTAAGAGATAAAGCTAGTTGAATGTTGACATTCAGATGTGCATAAAACATACACGAAGCTTCCACTCCTAATTGTAGGTCAATATCCACTGGGTAGCTTAGCAAATTTTGCTGTTAATTCATTTCAATGTCAATTCAAGGGAACTGTCCATGAGAACATCACTTTGAATCACTGAGCATAATAATAATATTAATTGAAGCCACAAAAGGCTGCCCATTTCTCTTTCAAGTTCCTTGTTAGTACTCTACCAGCAGTACGGCATCTACCCTGGAAGTGCAGGGACTTGTTCTGTGTAAGAGCAAGGGCTGACAAATTAAACAACTTCCTTCAAAGAAATGGCAGTTGTTAAGCAAATCAGTAAGAACTCAAAGTCAAACCTAGCACCTTTTTCCACAAGTGAGTACAAAATAGTCTAAAATCTTTCAATGAAAAGTTGGCAGACCTGTAATCACAAATTGAAAAGTAAACTCTAAATAGATGGGAGGAATTTTTAGATTTCATTAATGTCAGGGTTTGTATCAAAACTAAACAAAGGCCTTGGTATATACTTATTTGGTCATGGGCTAGATGTGCATTTGATGATACAGGAACTGTTAATTGTAAGGGATCTCAACAGGGATTTGGGGAAAGCAGATCAGCTAGTTTCAACCACCTCCTTTGGCAAGAATCCATATCAGAGGATGTGTTAATAAATCAGAATGACATTACAAGTAGTATTTAAAATGCTTTTACCCTAGACAAGTAGAAGTTAATTTTCACCTGGACATTAACCTTTAGAAAAAAAGAAAAAGAGAAAAATGCTCCCCTTTGATTATAAGAGAAATATTATACTTCAGATAAGGTTTTGTACAAGAAATATGGAGGAAAATGACTCAAACCCCCATTTTGCATTCCACAGATCATTCAATAAACAAGTATTGAAAATTATAACTTTATTGATGTGATACTGCTATTGATGAAATACTACAGAAATTAAAAAGTTGCCTTCTAGAACACCAGCTTTCAATAATGTATTATACAGACTTTAAAAGTAATTTCATTTAAAATTCACATGTAATCAAAAGAGAAAATTGGTTTTACCTGAATCATTCATTTTTTGTTAGTTTTCCATTCTCCACACTGCATCTTATATAAATTGTCTGTTCAGCTGAAGTGTGAAAAAAATTGAGTAAGATTTTTAAAATTTCCTTTCAGAAAAATTTTCAGAAAAAAAGAAATTACAGCATATCCTAAGTGTGCTTGGGTAGTGGGTAATATTTTCCATTGTAGCTTAAGAGTTCTAACTCTCTCTGAGACGCTACAGATCCATTATCCACTGTCACAGTATTTGTTGTTTATCTTCAGCACACTGACATCAATATCTCATTTTGAACTCCAAGTTTATGACCATGATGATCTGGACAGTATTTTAAAAATTATTACATATAAACATAACATAATATCACAATGGAAGTTTTTTTATTAATTTACTTTAGATCAGTGAATTCTGTAAGACAACTGGTTTAAAAGATGTTCAGAATATGCTCCAAATATTTTGCAGTGGAGCAGATTTGGAAGCATAGTGGATAAGCATTAAATATTACAATGTTTGATTGTCCATGTGTCCACTATTTAACATGACTAACTTAATTACTGTTTTAATGCTGATTTAAGAAGCAAAGATACTGTTCTGCTGCAGTATGTCTGCATGTACTGGGTCTAGCTGGAATAGAGTTAACCTTCATCACAGCAGCCCACATTGTGATATATTTTGGATTTGCAGTGTTATCACATGCTGTTGATAACACAGCAGCATTTTGATTATTGTTGAACAATGTTTTCACAAGATTTTCTCTCTCCTACTCTATTCCAGGTTGGTAGGGTCGGGGTGTACAGGAGACATGGAGGAGGCACAAGAAGTAGGAAGTGAGGATCCTCGGGGTTATGGTGTTTGTCTTCATCATAATTGTCATGCACACTGAGAGCACAGCTTTTGCTTTACTCATAGAACTGTTATTATTTTGATCTTAGAATTCTCCCACCTTCCTTTTGCTTTCTGCCTGTTCTGAGGGTGAAGGAACTCAGTGAGTGGTTGTGAGTGCTTAGCTGCTATCCATAGTCAACACAAAACACTATATATTGTTAGGTTTTTATCTATGACAATATTTGATCATTTTGATGTTCAACAAAAGTGTATGTTCTATCATGTATTAAGATCAGTTGTTTCTAGCAAATAGACAGCTAGGCTCCTATAGATGAGAATAGACCAAAGTTATTATGAACTTGTTGCAAAACCTCAGTTTTACGTAACTTAAAATAGTTTTGCAAAGTAGAAAAAGATTTTGGTCACACAATGAGTACCTTGTCAGAAGTAAATAATAGTTAATCCATGACTATCCTCAAAACAATACTCATTTTTGGAGGAATTGTTTCTTCCCCTCCTCCCCCCCCATGTTGAGCAGTAAATGTCATGTTGTTGAGACACAACACTTTTTCTGTAGAAAGCTGCATGTGACTTGAAGAATGATGATATCCAGGACCACATAATTTAAAATGAACAAAAGCTTGGTCAGCCTGTTTAGTTCTAAAAAATACTTCAGACATAGCTCTGAGTGAGGTTAGATCCATTAACTCCAATGGAATCACTGTGTTTATTAAAGTACTTTTAATCACTTAGGTGTCTACAAATAATCTTTTCATCCAGTCAGTAATTAGCAGTGTGCTGATTAATTCTCTGCTGAAAAGTCTTTTTTTTTTTTTTTTTTGTTATATTCACCAAATAATTCATTGAGTCTTTATGAAATGTCTTTGAAGATGTCACCGTAGGAGAAAAATATGAAATCAATTGCAGCCCAGGAGGCTATAATGGAAGAATACCACTCGCCTGATTAATGTCAAAATAATTTTAGTCCTACAACTGTCTAGCTGAAATAATTTTACTTCTTCAGATATACAAATTATATTTTAAATCCACAGAGAGTTTCTAATTAAAAAAATGTCAATATTTTACCTGCACAATATGGATTTCTAATAAAACACTGAATCAGGCAATTAAAAGAAATATGATTCAGACATATTTATTGCAATGAAATTTTATTTTTGTTTTTTAGAATTAATCTTTTCTTATACACTCTAGTATGTACAGAATTCAATTTCATATAGGGCTTTCCCTTAAGAAAATAATGTACGAAGCTGATTCAGTGCTCAGGAGGATGCCAGCCTTTTTTAGTTCTGTATGATTCACAGGAGAGTTTATTAACTTACACCACTGCCACAACAAGTCTGATGGAACTTTTTGGGTTTTGCTGATAAGGTAGTCCCTGAGGAGCCCACACCTGGAGCAAAACTGTTACACCTAATGTTTAACTGTCTCAGTGTAGTGGCTATTCAGTGACATGTTTGCAAACCTTTATGTGAGTATCCATTTAATAGTCTTTTCATCTGCTTACACATGAAGTTTCACAGCTGAGCCTCAGGTTAGGAGGGTTTTCTAAATATTCAGTGTTTTTTGTTTGTTTGTTTTGTTTATTATTATTTTTTTCCCCTCTGGGTTTATTTTTGTCAAATATTTTTGGTTCCAATGATTTGCCTTTTTCCCTTGAAAATTCTCACAAAGAGTCTGAACCATCACTATTTGTAATTCTTTCTTATGCTCCTAGTAACCTAATATGAAATGTCTTGCACATTTGTAATTTGTCCAGGAAGGTGAAGAGCAACATTTTTCATTACAAATTAAATAGATGGGCATAATTACCATTCAAGAATTTATATCATGTTGCACTTGATTTTACTTTTTAAGACACGAGTTGTATCTTGAGGAACCTTTTCTATCTTTACATATCTTCCTTTCAAGGCTGCTCAGTGGCGGAATCTAAGAGAGCTGACTACAATACAGATTTCAGCACAACATTGGGATATCTGAAATAGCTATAACTGAGAGAATTTAGATCTTGAAATATAGTAATTAATTACTCAGCATATTTACCTTTTTTATAATAAATTAGTCTACATCAGAAAGCAAAGTGAAGAATTAGTCTGTTCACTATGGGACAACATCATGATTTCATGGTTTTTCATTGGCATTCCACACCATAGCATCACACAGTGTACTAGGACTTTAATAATAAATGCATGAGTTCCAATCTCCTTGTCTCAGAAGAGAAGAATGAACTAAAACTCCCAGAAGACTTTCTTTCTCCTTTTCCATTTTCCATTTGGATGGAGAGAGAAAATGAACAATAAGTCAGGAGACTTCTCTTTTTTGCTCCCTGGCTCCTCTGCTTAAAGCGTTACAGTAAAGACTTATGTTTCAAAAACTCTCTCTCTTTTGCATTTTGTTTATTATTTTCAATTTCAATTATATTGAATAGCATTGTATTATCTCACAGTCAACTACTATATTTAGCAAACTGAGTTTTTCTTCCTTTGCCTTGGTGCCATAGTTTTCCTTATCCAGGCCCATCTCCCTGCCTTTTCCTATTTTTTCTCCCACCTTCCCTTTCCTGGAGCATGGATCTGTGTGTCCCTTCACACTTCCTTGTCACAGAAACACAGCCAAACAGTGACAGTTCTATTGCATTGGCTGGGAAATGAAGTTTTAAAACAAAACTCTCTGAACTCTAACTACAGAGAGCTTTGTTAGAGATCTTAGCTGTAGCCTGCAGGCTTTGATTTCTGGCAGTTCTGCCAACTTTCTGGGTGCTGCACAATTTTATTTTTTTTCTCTTCTTTCTGACATCATGCTGACTCGCTCCAATTTATAGGAGGGAGGCAAGGTTCTTTGATATAAGTATACCTGGCGTGAGGTTAAGAAGCAACAGTTCAAATGTTGGTCCGACCACTTTATTACAAGTCCTAGACATTTAGGGAGATGGGGAAGGGAAGGTGGGCGATAGGAAAGGCAGGAAATACAAGCAAGGAGTCTCTGTAGAGAGCAAAAGAGATAGTCACCACCATGGGTCCAGCGAGGTACATAGCAGGCCCGTTGATCTCAGGAACTTGTCTGATCACCGTGGGGGATGGGAGAAATTCAGGAAGCTCCACAGCAAGCAGGCAACAGTAAGCCAGCCTCAGGAGGTTCTTCCGAAGAGGTTTGCCCCTCAGGGAATTCTCATCAAAGGTGTCTGAAAGTTATGACATTGTTGGTATCACAGAAACATGGTGGGATGACTCCCACAGTTGGGATACTGCCATTGACGGCTATAGACTCTTTAGGAGAGATAGGCGAGGTAGGAAGGGTGGGGGAGTTGCTCTCTATGTCAGAGATTGGATAAACTGTGAGGAGCTCCCTATGAGAAACAGTCAGGAACAGGTTGAGAGCCTGTGGGTTAGGATTAGAGGTGGGACTAATAAAGGCCAGCTGGTATTAGGTGTATACTACAGGCCACCTGATCTAGGGGAGGCTGTTGATGAGGCTTTCTTGCTCCAGATGCATGAGGCGTCTGACTCACGTGCTCTTGTCCTGGTGGGGGACTTCAACCATCCGGACATCTGTTGGAAAAACCACACGGTGAGCTGCAAGAGCTCCAGAAGGCTCTTGGAATCCATTGATGATAGCTTTCTGGTTCAGGTATTGAAAAGACCGACCAGAGGTGAAGTGCTGCTGGACCTGCTGCTCAGCAACGCTGAGGAGATCGTCAAAGGCGTCAAGGTTGGAGGCTGCCTGGGCTCCAGCGACCATGCCCTGGTTGAGTTTGTGATCTCAAGCGATGTGGGCCTGGTAAAGAGCAGGACCAAGACACTGAACTTTAGAAGAGCAGACTTCAAGCTACTCAATGGAATGCTGGCCAAGATCCCCTGGCGCGCTGCCCTCAAAGACAAGGATGTTGAGGAGAGCTGGCTGATCTTCAAGGATGCCCTCCTGGAAGCACAAGAGGTCTCCATTCCCCTGAATAAGAAAGTGGGCAGGCGAGGTAGGAAACCGGCATGGCTCAGCAAGGACCTGCTGAGAGAACTGAGGGCGAAGAAAAGGGTGTACAAGCTCTGGAAACAAGGCTGTGTCACCTGGGAAGAATACAGGGATGCCGTCCGGACTTGCAGACGTGGGATCAGGAAAGCCAAGGCGCAGGCAGAACTGAACTTGGCAAGGGACATGAAAAACAATAAGAAAACCTTCTACAGGTACATTGGCCAGAAGAGACAGGCCAAAATGGGTGTACCTACTTTGGTAAATTTAAAAGGAGAACTGGCTTCAATAGATGAAGAGAAAGCTGAGGTGCTGAATGAGTTCTTCACCTCGGTCTTCACTGGTGGCCAGGATTCTAGTCTTTTTCATGTCCCTAAGCCGTGCACCCCCATACTTCTATGTGGGGACCAAGGAGGTAAATCCCTCCCCACTGTAAGGGTAGAGCAAGTCCAAGACTGCCTCCTTAGACTGAATGAGTACAAGTCTATGGGGCCAGATGGCGTGCATCCCAGGGTCCTGAAGGAGCTGGCTGAGGTGGTTGTCGAGCCACTTTCCATCATATTTGAGAAGTTGTGGCTGTCAGGTGAGGTCCCGGATGATTGGAGGAAGGGTCACGTCACTCCCATATACAAGAAGGGGAGCAGGGAGGACCTGGGGTACTACAGGCCAGTGAGTCTCACCTCCGTGCCTGGGAAGATTATGGAACAGATCCTCCTGGACAACATGCTCAATCACATAAAGAACGAGCACATGATCCGAGACAGCCAGCACAGCTTCACCAGGGGAAGGTCATGCTTAACTAATCTTGTGGTCTTCTATGATGGAGTGACGGTGTTGGTGGATGAAGGGAAGGCGTCATTTACCTGGATCTGAGCAAGGGCTTTGACATGGTCCGCCACCACATCCTCATCTCCAAATTGGAGGGAAGTGGATTTGATGGGTGGACAACTCGATGGATAAGCAATTGGTTGAAAGGCCGCAGACAGAGGGTGGTGGTCAATGGCTCTATGTCCAGGTGGAGGCCGGTAACGAGCGGTGTCCCTCAAGGGGGACACCGGTGCTCTGGAAACCAGTGCTCTTCAACATGTTTATTAATGACATCGATGAGGGAAATGAGTGCACCCTCAGCAAGTTTGCTGACGACACCAAGCTGAGTGGTGCGGTTGATAGGGTGGAGGGAACGGATGCCATTCAGAGGGACCTCGACAGCCTGGAAAGCTGGGCTCGAGTGAATGTAATGAGGTTAAACACGGCAAAGTGCAAGGTTTTGCACTTGGGCTGGAAGAACCCCAGGCACCTGTACAGGCTGGGAGGAGTGGTCCTTGAGAGCAGCTCGGCAGAGAAGGACCTGGGGGTCCTGATGGACGAAAGACTCAACATGAGCCAGCAGTGCGCTCTGGCAGCCTGGAAAGCAAATGGGATCCTGGGCTCCATCAGGAGAGGGGTGGTCAGCAGGGATAGGGAGGTGATTGTCCCTCTCTACATGGCTCTTGTGAGGCCCCATCTGGAGTACTGTGTCCAGGTGTGGAGCCCTCAGTACAAAAAAGACATGGAGGTTTTGGAAAGGGTCCAGAGGAGGGCCACAAAGATGATCAGGGTACTGTAGCACCTCCCCTATGAGGACAGGCTGAGGGAGTTGGGCTTGTTCAGCCTGGAGAAGAGAAGGTTGCGGGGTGACCTCATTGCAGCCTTTCAGTACCTGAAGGGGAACCTACACCCAGGAGGGGAGTAAACTCTTCGAAAGGCTGACAATAGCAGGACTAGGGGAAATGTTTTTAAGTTAAAAGAGGGAAGATTTAGGTTGGATGTTAGGGGGAAGTTCTTCACTAGGAGAGTAGTTAGGCCCTGGAACAGGCTGCCCAGGGAGGTTGTGGATGCCCTGTCCTTGGAGGTGTTCAAGGCCAGGTTGGATGGGGCCCTGGGCAACCTGATCTAGTAAAGGTGTATGTTTGGTGGCCCTGCTAGGCAGGGAGGTTGGAACTACATGATCCTTGAGGTCCCTTCCAACCCGGGTCATTCTGTGATTGTCACTGGATTCTTCTATAACTTGTTGCTCTCATTTTTCCTGTTTCTTATCCTGTGTAATCCTTGTGTATTAATATCTAAAAGAAAAAGATGGCCAGAAGAATGACTGGTATACCTCCCTGGCAGCATCTATAGTTTAAAGTGCATGGAATGCAAAAAACCATTTCCCTGGAAATGTTCCACTGGACACCAAGATTAAAGATTGGCTCTGTAGAGTGGGTTGCATAGCTAATCTGGATTTTCTTCTTCTCACAGGTTTGTATTGGTATGTTATTTTTCTGTCTTGTTGATTTTTCTCATGTGGAGTACAGATGGGTTTTTCTCCCTCACCTTTCTCATAATTTGTAAACGGGACATCTAAAACTTCAGTGAATAGAGATATGGACGGAATTCCTACTTTGGTATCAGTGATATCTAAGTGCATATTTCTGTCTTCTTCTAATAGCAGAGTTAAAGTAAACTCGTGTCTTTTGGAAGCAAGTGACTCTGAATTACACAATGCTGATAGCACTGTCCTCTTTGAGAAGACTTGACCTTGTGGTTTTTAGTGTCAAAATAGGTCAGCACTGATCAGTCAGCATGTACAATATCTGTCATGAAAGCAGAGTATTTAAAATCAGTATTCAGCCACTCCGCCATTTTCTTCCTATTTTTTCCCTAATGGAGGTAACATGATAAAATCAAATAAATTTTTCACGCTGACATATAATAATAGCTACACATAAGCTATTATTTGTTTTGATAATATTCTAATATCTTAATAAGACTAAATTTGCTTTGCATAAGTATAACATTAATTATTTCTTTCTCTACTCCTCAACAGGTAGCAAGTGGAAGATGAATCACTAAATACTTACAGAAAATATATTTCATTCTTCTTGGAAAAAGCAGAGATAGTGTTCAGGCAATTTGCTTTTTCCCTGTCCTTCATCACTGTTTTCTACTGTGAATTCTAATATGGCTGTATCACAGTGGTTAGCAGGATGGTTCCAGGACTCTTAATAATGTAATTTTTATCATGCTAGATAGTAATATTAATTCCCTCTGCACCAGAGAAAAGGATAATCTTTTAATTAAGCAAGGCTTTTGTGCATCAACATTTTTGTTCCCAAAGAGAAGGGTCGAGGAGAAAATTGTCTTGAGTATGACCACATGGTATGTGACTGTACAACCAGGGGATCAGGCTGAGTCAGTCCTGGTCTGTGAAAGGCAAATCCTACTTGACCAACATCATCTTCTTCTCTGACCAGGTGACCCACCTAATGTATGAGGGAAAGCGATAGACTTTAGTAAATGCTTTGACTCGGCCTCCCACAATAGAATGTATAAACTGGCAGCCTATATCTTGGATGGGTATGGTCTTTGCAGGGTGAAAAACAGGTGTAAAAACAGGGTAAAAAGCTGGTCCCAGAGAGCAGTGGTGAATAGATTTAAATCTATCTGGCAACTGGCCATGAATGGGGCAGTATTTGTGCCAGCCCTGTTTAATACTTTTATTGATAATATCTAAGAGTAGATTGTGTGTACTGCCAGTAAGTTTGCAGTTGACACCAAGTTGTTGATCTGCCTGGGGGTTGGAAGACCCTACAGAGGAATCTGGATGGGTTGATACCGTTTGCATGAGCTTTTACAAGATTAAGTGCTGGGTCCTAAACTTTGGCCAAAACAGCCTGATGTATGGCTGCAGACTTGGGGCAGAATGACTGGAAAGTTGTGTGTGGGGGGGGAAAAAAAAAAAAAGAATCTATAGATGTTAGCTGACAGAGAGCTTTTCTCCTCGTTAACTAGTGATAGGATACAATGGAATGGCTGTAAATTGTGCCAGAAAAGGCTCAGGTTGGGTATTAGAAAAAATGAAAGAGTGGCTAAACATTGTAATAGGTTGTCAAGGGAAGCAATGCAGTCACTGTCCCCAGAGGTTTTCAAGAAAAGAGTTGTGGTACTAAAGGACATAGTTCAGTGGTTGTAGTGTTAATGGCTTGATGGTTGGACTAGATGATCTTAGTGGCCTTTTCCAAGCTTAATGACTCTACGATGCTTAAACTGATACTGCAAGATCTCTTATCATGTTAAATCCAGTTGGCGTTATTGATAGTGTGTATGTATACAGTTACAATGCTAAGAGAATGTTTTACAAATGACATATTTTCCTGACTGACTATAGACTTTTTAAATAAGAAAAGCTGTATGTAAAGCCAGAGATATTTTGTAAAGGAAGGCATGAAATAGTCAAATCATGATGATACCTTGATGGGTAGAGGCAGTTATTCTAACTCAAATGTACTTAATATGATTATTTTTGGTATTAGTGCAGTAGGCCATTAGCTTAGGATTTTTTTTTTTATGTTTTTCTTCATCATCGCTCTTCATTTAGGTCCTTTAGAGAAGTCAAGTTATCAATAAACCTTCTGCTTATTCTTGGATGGTATGAATTGATAGCAAGTTGTTTCAAACTGTTCTCAAGACAATTAAAAATATCCATACAAAACTAAAATACTGTGTGCCTTTGAGTGCTGTTCTTATTACTAATGGATGGCATTCAGTGTTTAATAAACATTTCATAGTGTTTAGCATGTTCCCTTGATGGAACACATCCGATACAGGAATTTTTACAGAATCATATACTTACAAATCAAATCTTTGTGGCAGTGGCTGAATCATTACAAATAAAAATGATCAAGAAAGAAATAGCAATGTTACTTGACCACACTCCATCTCACTGAAACTGCCTAAGTCCAGGAAATAATCAGATTAATTTTTAACTTGACAGCTGCAAAATTTATTTCTTTTTTTCCCCCTCTTTGGAGAATTTACAACCACATGTTCTATTCTGGAGAGTGATGTAAAATCCAGAGGGAAATCTAAACAGCATATACCGTTTAATACAGAAGCATGTATACAATAAAATGAAATACTCTATGCCAAATTTAAGGCACTTAATATTTTTTAATTGCATATGGCAGAGACTTATTAACCTTGAAGACTCAGATGATATATTTACAAAGTATTTATCTGCACTTCAGAATGAATAAGATATTCCTGATTTTGCTTAAAAAAATAAATAATAATTCAATCCTGTTTTGTATTTGAAAAATTGAGAATGAAGCATCAAAATATTTGCTGTGTAGGTATTTATTTCTCTGCTAAACTTGAAAACGGATATTAATTTATTACAAATTATATTAATAATCTGTTATGGCAGCATCTGTAAATGAGATTGTCTCTTACTTTTATTAAGTCCAACTCTTATTAACAGTCCAACCGGATATGTTTTACTTAAGCTTTAGCAAAGTATCAGTAATTGAAATTGTTGCAATAACTCCTTCGTGGCCAGAGGCTGAAGAGCCTGGCATCCCAAAATTTGGCTTAATGGTGATTATCTGATTTTTATTCAAACACCTGCTTCTGCTCTACAGCTTTACCTACATTTCCTGGCAAGATATTCCGGACAGCATCATTACTCCAGATTTGGTTCAGCAGTAAATTGTAGTCAGTTAAACAGTAGCTATTTGTACCTCACAAGTTTTAGCTAGTATTAGCCGGGAAAGTAAGTCGTATCTGAGCTTTTTTTGGTTTCTTTTTCTTGTTTTGGCTTATTCATCTTCCTTCCAATTGACTTACAAGAAATAAAAGATAAAAACAAGTTTCTACCCCAGATTACTTGGCTTTGACTTCTGGACCAAATTATTAATAAGGAAATCTATCTTGTTCAATGTGCAAGGCTGAGGTGAAGAAAGGATCAAGGTTATTTATGGTCCTGAAGAATAGTGGACATATATATAAGCTCATGTCTCTTATCTTTAAACTGCACAAAGTAGTTCTTTATTTCAAATGTCTTTGTAAACATGCATAAACTGAAAATTGTTCAAAAATTATGAAAGAAATAATTATTTAAAGATTGCTGGAATCCCATAGACTTGAAAGGTTCAGCATCTCAATGCAGTTATTGGAGATGTTTTGACATACGTATGTATACATGGAAGAAGATTCAGTCAGCAAGTAAGGACAAATACTGTCCAATGTTTTATTACAAATGCTAAGCAACAAAGAAATGTGAGGAAGAAGGGGAAGTTAGCGATAGTAAAGAGAGAAATCCCAGAAAACGGTTTACAAAACAGGAATAGTCTCCACCAGGGATCCAGCAATGGATCATTGGTCTGTAGGGAGGCAGCAAGTTAGAGGGGGGGTGGGGTGGTGGTGGAGGTGGGGGATGTTGCCAAAGGTACTTCTGTTTTGTCCATCAGGGGCAACAGCACATCTGTAATACATGCCCCTTGTATTGGCTAATAGGCAGTTGATCATATAATTGTTGCATAGTAGGCTGCTTGATATGCACACTGACTGCATGGTGGTCCTCTCCTTTGAGCTTGAATGCCCAAAAGAAGCAACAGCCAAAAAGGTTTCTCCTTTTCTTCCAGCTATACATGTTTCTCTTACCTTTGTGCTCATGGTAACCATTAACCACAAAAGCTTGTTGAGCAATTTATGTCTGGGATAGGTGCTGCTGAACAAGCTTTGAGCCAAAAATTGTTACAGCTTCTTACATCTAGTATCAAGTACTGACGTTCTACTCTTTGTTTCATACATTAAGGATCAGGTCATGAAAAATCATACATATTTTATCTGTATTCCTTCAACCTTTTCATCACCAATGAATTATTCATTTTCCATGAGATCTTTTATATTCCCTAACAGGCACTATTAGTTTGGGTTGTTCATGAGGAGAGCG
The DNA here is from genome assembly GCF_054131305.1 of Coturnix japonica. Taxonomy (NCBI): domain Eukaryota; kingdom Metazoa; phylum Chordata; class Aves; order Galliformes; family Phasianidae; genus Coturnix; species Coturnix japonica. The sequence goes on from NC_140664.1 coordinate 59,715,137, forward strand.
CTTTTCTATTGTGTCCCGTGTGTTACCAGGATAGATCCCACTCTGATATCTGGAGAGAGTGAACAGAAAAAAATATGGGAAACTATTGATAACTTTGATCTAATTTTTTTTTCTTTTTTTTTTTTCCCATACTGTGAGTCTTCTGTGCATCACATAATGTTGCAGCATATGAATACTCTTAGTACCTGTGTGCAGTTGCAGGGAAAGAGCCCAAGGTCTAGGTGAAATTTGAGAGCAAGCCCTGGAACACCTCACTGATAGACGGACATTAGCACATCAAAGCATCTATTGAAGGCAATTAGGACATTTATAGAATATACACATAAGTATGTACTTGCAAACTTTTTCCGAACCTATGGGATTTAAAAACATATGCTACATGTGTTGTAGAAGAAGTTTGTAGGGCCATTATCTTTTGCTTCAGTTCAGGCAAAGCCATCTGATAACCACAGATATTCTCAGCCTACCACAGTAAATTGTATAGTGTGTAGCAAAAAAGACTAGTAAGTGAAAGCATGCATAGGATGTCTAGTGGGAAAAGAAGTCTGTAATTATAAGGACAAGCCTCAAAATTATAAACAAAACAAAAACATATCTATGAAGTTTGAAAAAAAAAATAGATTGAGGTCCTTTGATTTCTTGTGCAGGTATAGAATAACTATTAGAAGTTGAAGAGGCTAGATCTTTGTTACATTGATCCTAGTCCTTCCAAATTAAGATTTGGAATGGAGCCAAGGTGTTGACTGAGCAAGAGTGTGCTTTTATTTACTATAGGACAAGAGAGCAAGAGAGGAAAAAGGAGAAGAAAAGGAGTGTCTACCTTACGCAAGACAGTTAACTCTTGGCTTCTCCACTGGGTTTGGCACAAGTGTTTGTTCTGTTGTTTTCAAGAGTGTTATGGTACGGGATTTTGTCATTTGTTTGTTTTGTTTTATTTTTATTTTTTTCCAGCGGCCTTCATAAGATTGTTATAGTTTTGTTTTGCTAGTCACAAGTAAGCAACATGTCTATCTCAACCAATCAGAACGAGACTAAGAATTCAGTGTTACAGTTCTGTATAGGGTTGTCACAGTATGAGGCAGAAAGAAATACCACTATACTCCTACATTCCACCCCATGTCTCAGACTCTTTGCTTGATGTTGTGCCCAATGTCAACACGGTCACTGGTGTCATCCACAGCGGCGATGCATGCCTAGTATACAGGAGCAAAGAAATAAGAGACAAAATTATTTATGACACACTTCACTAGGCCAATGCCTAGTATTAGAAACATAAACCCAGCCTCTATTGTTGTTTAGATTCATATCAAACAGGCTCCCCACCCTGTCGGTCTCAGTGACTGGAAGAAGCTGGAAAGTCAACTATCATCATCTTATTTGAATCCATTCTTCAACAATTTAAGGTCCTTAGTTTTCCCTGCTAGTAGCTGAGATTTTCTGGAGATTTTGAAACATTTAGCCTTGAAATCCTCACATCCATGATTATACCATTGCAGGAAATAATCAGTTGTGGAGTAATTCTGCAATATGGCAGCATGGATTTGTCCTAATTTTTGGGCTGTAACTTGCAAACTGATGTTGACTATTTTGGCAAGCACACAGTCCAAAGCATTTATCTGGTTGTGGTGGACAGTCACTGCAGGTACAACTACTAGTGAGGCTATTCATTGTTTATCAGTGTTACTGAAGCTGTGCTGTGCAGTGCAGTTTACTATTTGAAAATGTTCCTCCACTGAAGTAATGTTTGCCAGACTAGAAGTGAAAATTGCTGGGGTTATCCAAATACTGCCATATGTTTACCCATATTATTTAATCACTAGCATGCTCATAAGCAGTTTGAGTTAAAGCTGTCTAGTATTCCCAACAAGCAGACTGATTGCCACCAAAATATTTTGGAGGTTGATGTATTTAGGGTATGTAGACATCAGCTGTGCTATGCAGTGGCTTCAGTGTGAAAAAGTAGTCCCTAGCCAATTTTCTTTGACTCATTATTAAGAGAAGGAGGAATGCCCTGCCTACATAACAATGTCAGTATTTTGAGTTGCCTTTCAGTGCAAGAGAAGTAAATTTTGTGAGAGAAAAAATACAGGTCCAATGATAAGAACGATGACAGAATGCAGGTGAAACTGATGTCTGGAGAGACCTAATAGTGGGTTTTCAGTATTTAAAAGGAGGCTATAAGAAAGAAGGGGACAGACTATTAAGCAGGGTGTGTTTAGCGGGGATTTAGACTGAATATAAGAAAAAAGGTTTTTGCAATAAGGTTGGTGAGACACTGGAACAGGTTACTCAGAGATGTGGTTGATGCCTTGTCCATGGAACCATCTAGATTAGGCCAGACTGGGCTCTGAGCAACCTCTAGCTGCAGACGTTCCTGTTCATTGTGGAGAAGTTGGATTAGTTGATCTTTAAAGGTCTCTTACAGCTCAAACAGTTCTATGATTCTATTATTCTACTGTTGTAAAAATACAGATCAGAGAATACCTGAGCTCTCTTTAGAGGAAAAAAATGAAAGAAAAAAAAAAAAAAAAAAAAGGAGAAAGAAAAAGTGCTATTTGAAACTAAAAGAGAATGGATCAAAAGCAATCACTGCAGTAAGAATGCTCAACAGCATGAAAAGTAATACTTTAGCCTAACAATATTAGGTTTAAGTACACTTATTATTTTAAGAAACTCTTACATACAGATGACACTGGAAGAACTTTGGGATCTGAATGGTCTAATAGGCCTGTGGAGAATTTCAAATTTCCTAGAGACTATTTCCTTTTCTTTGCATTGGGCGCACATTGTATGTCCACTCCCGTTAAAAAAAGTTTTAAAACTAAAATTAATGTAGTATCTATAAACTAAAACTATTTGACTAAAAATTTTATAGAGGAAATAAAACAACAGAAACATGTCTATGAAAAATCCCAACTTACATACAACTTGGGCCAATGATGAGGTTTTAAAAATTTAAATCTAAGTAACAGTTGTAGAATATAGTTTGATATTTCATTTTTACATTTTTCTTTAGAGAATACATTTTTCACTTATTGGTGCATCATGTTAGATGTTACAAAGTAACACTATAATCTATCTATCTGCCATCTTAAGCAAGGAGAAATGAATTAAGACTTAGATGTTCCTGACTATGAGGGATTCTCTGAAAGTGGTGCCTCCTTTTTTATTATGTTGTTCAGATGTGGATGTTGATGGCGTGGGAGTAGAGGCTGAACCATCCAGCCAATATTCAGTTTAATTTTGATGCCCTGTGACAGATGGCAGCAGAGGTTTAGTTTGACAAGATGGCATCTAGCATAGAAGTGCAAAAGAAGCAAAGGTGTATAATTGAATTCCTCCATACAGAGAAAAAATTGCACCCACCGACGTTTATTGACACTTATTGAATTTTCACAGAGACCAAAGAACAGATGTTAGCACAATGAGGAAGAAGGTGATGAGTTTCAGCAGCAACAGCAGCAATACTATGTCACCTCTGCTGGTGCAAATATTTACAAAGGCAGCATGCAGTCTTGTTCATCACTGGCAAAGATAAACAAATAAAGGTGGTGACTATGTTATAAAATAGCATTATGTAGATGAGACTTTGTTCTTTCAAACAGTGTTATTGTGCTCTTTATATATGCTGTAATTTCCATCTGAATAAATAGAAAGTATTACTTTTGAAGCGTCCTATATTATCATAAAATAATATAAGCATAGAATAGTAGAATGTCCTGAGTTAGAAGGGACCTCAAAAATTATATACAACAGAACTAGGCATACTTATATTCACAATAGAATCATAGAATTGCTCAGGTTGGAAAAGACCTCAAAGATCATCAAGTTCAACCACAATGTAACCATACTACCCTAACAACCCTCCACCTAAACATGTCCCTGAGCACCACATGCAAACAGTTTTTAAACACGTTCAGGAAAGGTGACTCAACCACCTCCCTGGAGAGCCTATTCCAGTGCTTAACAACCCTTTATCAAAAGAAGTTTATCCTGATATACAACCTAAACTTATCTTGGCACAGGTTAAGGCCATTTCCCCCTATCCTGTCATCTGCTGCTACTGAGAAGAGAACAACACCATTCTTGCTGCAATTACCTTTCAGGTATTTGAAGAGGGCAGTAAGGTCTCCCCTCAGCCTCTTCTTCCCCAGAGTAAAATGCCTCAATTCCTTCAGTCTCTCCTCATAGGGTATATTCTCCAAACCCTTCACAAGCCTTGTGGCTCTTCTTTGGATCTGCTCCAGTACCTCAGTGTCCTTTCTGTACTGAGGTGTCCAAAACTGAACACTGTACTCAAGGTGACACCTCACCAGTGCTGAGTACAGGGTCAGGATTCATCCCCCCTAGTCTTGTTCACCACACCTTTTTTACTGGCTTTCATACAAGTCAGGATGCCATTGGCTTTCTCAGCCACTTGGGCACGCTGCCGGCTCATATTCAGCCAACTGTTCATCCAGACAGCTTTCCAGCCACTCCTCTCCAAGTCTGTAGGATTTTCTGGGGTTCTTGTGACCAAAATTCAGGACCGAACACTTGGCACTATTGAAATTCATACAATTTACCTTGGCCTATTAATCCAGTCTGTTCAGGTTCCTCTCTAGTGCCTTTCTTCTCTCTGGCAGATCAACACTCTCGCCCAGCTTGGTGTCATTTGCAAACTTACTGAGGGAGCACTCAGTCCCCTCATCAAGACTGTTAATAAAGATGTTAAATAGAAGCAGCCCTTGTACTGAGTCCTGGGGGACACCACTTATGACCACCCACCAACTGCATTTAAGTCCACTGACCACAAATCTTTGGGCCTTGCCATTTAACCAGTGTTTCACCCAATGGAGCGTATACCCATCCAAGCCATGGGCAGCCAGCTTCTCTATGAGGATACTGTGGTCTTTACTGAAGTCCAGGTGGACCACACTGACAGCCTTACCTTCATCTACTAAGTGAGTCACTGTGTCATAGAATGAAATCAAGTTTGTCAAACAGGATCATCCAATTCATAAGCCTGTGCTGACTGGGCCTGAAGAGTTGGCTGACATTTACTTGGTCCATGATGCTCCCAAGGTTATCCATTCCGTGATCTCCCCTGTCACTGAAGTGAGACTGATAAGTCTGTAGCTACAAGGATAATCTTTCCAGTCCTTTTTGAAGATGGACATCATATTTGCCAGTCATCTTGATTCTTTGATTCTACTTGCACTGAACTGAACAGATATGGCAGCCAGGAAATGAGCATTTTAGTGGGATTATTATATGAATTTTTGAATTTCTAGTAGCTTCTAATTCATCAAGAACACGAGCCTTTAACATGACAGTGTTCTTCATAAAATAAGATGATGGTATTTCAGCTCGTTGTCTAGGAGGGAGCATAAATGGTTTAGACCTCCTGGGAAGAAATCTCTGATTCACTGCAAGGTAGACTTGAATTGATGACTGCTATTTGTTTTCCTTGATGAAGCTCTCAGTAGATGATGTTGAAGACAGAAAAGTCTTTCCATGGCAGATTGGCATTTTTTATGTAAATTGATAACTGTACTGAATGCTCTAAGTATGATTGCTTTGGAGAGTTTTGAATGCTCCTTAAAAATTGTAGAAAAAAGATAATTGACTAGAAACTCTTTCACTTATTGGATGAGAGAATTTTTGCTGTGTGTTAGAAGCAGAATTTTTGATAGCTATTACTGTGCTTAGAAAAAGTGAATAGATATTTCAAGCTAAAATTATTTTTCTGTGTAGACCTACAAATGCAATTATGAACTGCAGTGGTCTTGAGCAGTGGCTAGAATTATTAAATACATAATTTTTGTAAAATATGCTGTTTCTGTAGAACAGAACCTCCACCTGATTTCCAAATTGTAACCTTATTAACATTCAAACATGAAACACGGAACATTGAAATTCCGTAGAACAGACTTATTTTTCCAGGGACAAACTCTCGGTAATGATCTTGTTTTCAAACTAGATTGCCTTAAATCATAAGGAAGACACCATCTAATGTGAGAATGCCTCCCAGAATTTTGAGCTACTATACCAACTAAATTTTGCTGTATTCCTGTTGAGTTATGATGATAAAAGTGTGAGGGTGATATGACTTCTTTGTATTTCTGAGCTTTTAGATAGTGTTTAGGGTCTGGAACAGGTTGCCCAGAGTGGTTGTGGATACCCCATCCCTGGAGGCATTCAAGGTGAGGCTGGATGTGGCTCTGGGCAGCCTGGTCTAGTTGTTGGCGACCCTGCACATAGAAGGGGGACTGAAACTAGATAATCATTATAGTCCTTTTCAACCCAGGCCATTTTATGATTTTATGATTCTATGATTTTTTGGGTGTTCATCCTAGGCTTAATCTCATAATAACTCAAGATGCCAATAGTATGACATACTGAAATGCTATAATTTTCTTTAAGTTGTGATTTGGTGGAATACTTATCTCTAAGAGATTATCTAAGATATGGACAACTGCAGTTTTTAGTTAAGTATTTGAGGAAATTTGTTTTTTCAGCCAAGTATTAATGGAACAGGAATGTCACAGAAATGGTGTGGGCAGAGAATGTAATTTATGACTGCATAAGAATTTAATTCAAATATCTCTTCTTCTTTACATTTCCATCAGTGTTAATATGCAGGTTCGTTTTACAACTGTGGTTTCTCCTTTCTCATTAAAATTCTTGTTTTCAATAATTGCTGTCTTTCACAAAGCAAATATGTATTGTCTGTCTTTAGGATTTTGTACCTAACTCCTATTTTTACCAATTCATGACAAGCCACTGAATTTGGCTCAGAAGTTTTAATAAAAATTGTTTCTCTGCACATATCCCTTGCTTAATCCTCTTTTAGACAGAACTGACTGAAAGGTAATATGACTTGTAGAAGGTCCAGGTGGTTTGGGAGAAGCAGCTGGAGATATCTGAGAAGGTACTAGGGCAACTGATTTTTCAAATTCGGTCTTAACAAAGATTGTTACATAAGCAGAACTACTTAAAACATGATCACTGATTAGTCTTGTCCTTATTAAAATGTGTATTATTAGATTTTTAAATGAGTTGTACTGCCACAAAGACTTTATGATTTAATCTACTATTAATACAAATAGTCTTTAAAATTTAAATTTGGTACTTAAAAGTCTACTCACAGCTGTTTTTTATGCTAGATGACAATAGTACATGGCAATTATTAGCCTGTTTCCTGCTAAAAATTGATATAAAGACTGCATAATTATTTAATATTATCGCTATTTTAGTTCAGTTCAGTACATTTCCAAATAAATTTTTGTAAAACTAGATTTTCATCTATAGAATTATACACATGTTAAGCCTAGGGCAAATGTTCAAACCAAACTGTCAAGCATCAATTTTCAAAATGTAATTTTAAATGTGGAAAAAAAACCTGTCTTCATAATAAGTACATTACTATAAATGGGCAGCAGTTGTAAGACAGACTGCTGTCTGTAAAATTACTAGGAGATCTATCACATATTTTTGAAGTATTAGTACTATCTATAAATCATCATCATAGTATCATAGTCTCGTGCGGGTTGGAAGGGACCTTAGAGATCATCGAGTCCAGCCCCCCGGGATTCGAGTCTCTGTGTAGCAGAGCGGCACTTCTACCACTTGCGCCACAGGGGGGAATCGAACCCAGGGCCTCCGGTGTTGCAACGTGGCATTCCTACCACTTGCGCCACCGGGGCACACAATACTGACATAAATGTCAGTATTGCTTACTTTTCAATCATATCAATCATCTTCTTAGCAACCAAGGCTGTTTACCATGTTGCTGTTTCCTTTCTAAGGGACTGTTGTGTTGTTTTCCCAAGTATAAGTACTACAGGCATTGAGATCATGCAGCCTAAATTTATTCCCCAGTGACTAGCTCATCTTCATATCTGAAGAATCAATGTATTTAAGCCAGTCTGAAGACTTTCCTGGACAACCAATTTACTTGCCTAGAATACCTGAAAAAACAACTTTTTATGGAAGGAAGAATAATCTTACATAAGAACTTGCAAGCATAAAGTTGACATTAGATTAAATGATCAGTATATTTAGTAATGAATCCCTTTTATAATGATAGCCTCCGTTACAAGAGCCTTCAAGTGACAAGGAAAACAAGTGAATCACTCCAGTGGGTGTAATGTCCCTTATAAAGAAGACAGTGAACCCAGAATCTAGCGACCTTACAGTTCTTCTCTCAGAGATGATTGAATATCCTTTGGCCAGCCAGCTCTGAGACCAAGAGAAGTAGGGGCTTCATGAGAGTTTATTTGATTCCTATTTTTATTTGTCCTACTGGAAATGGGGACTAACTGAGATGGACTGGTTAAAAGCTTAGAAAACCTATAATCTTTCTGCTCTTCCTTTGATAAAGAAAACCCACAAAACTATGATGTCACAATATTTCTCCTATCTTTATCTAACTGCTAATGTTTAGCATAAATAATATTTATTTCCTTTCCCTGATGTACTGTAAAGTTTAGCAATAGCCCCTTGCATGTTATGTTTTGTGTAGAAAGTACATTTCTTTTCTTTGTTGTGCCATTAATGTACCAATTGCTTTGATCGCTGAGTACACTAGAAATCACTTGGTTGGATCTCCCAAAAACACATAAGACGAAAAATTTAATTGGCTACAAGTTGCAGAGCTAATTAAGAGAAAGTGAAAGAAATATCCCTGTACACAAGAGATTTAAGTAGAGAAAATATCAGGTTTTAATTCCAAAATTATCCTGACATTGTTTCTTTTTCATTTTAAACTCATGATTTGTAACATTTAAGTTTTGATCTAAATCTGTTTTTCAGTTATGCATAGTTCTGACTACATACTAAAGAACTAAGACAGAGTTAGCTTTTAGTTTTAGTTATACTGAAATGTAATGATCAGTTGCATGCTGTGGGCAGAGAAAGATGGTGATTACAGTATTGCATAGGTTATACTCCATTAATTTGTATACTGATCTAAAACTGAATTTGCACACTGTGAAGAGCAAGGAGTCAAAGCAGTGTATAAACAAATAAAATTCTGAGGAGCAAAAACTAGACTCAAGGCTGAAAAAATTTTAAATTCCTGCTTTGTGTCATGGGAAAAAAACAACAACAACAACAAAAAGCAACCTTATTTTCTCATACCACATATCTGTTTATTTCTTTGCTTGTTTGTTCGTCCCCAGCATCTTTACTAGATTATTTGTCAGTCTCACTCATGGAACTGTCTCATGTAATCTACTGCTGCTACTCCCAGCTGTCTTGCCAGGTCCTTAGAATTCTGAAACAAGCAAACATATTTCTGAAAAGCACTACAGTTTGCATCATAGTGAAATCACAATAAGCATTTCAGCCTGGAGAAGAGGAGGTTCATGGGAGACCTTATTACTCTCTGTAACTTCCTGAAGGGAGGTTGTAGTGAGCTGGGGTCATTAGTGATAGGACCAGAGGGAATAGTTACAAGCTATGGCAGGGGAGATTCAGGCTGGACATTAGGAAGTATTACTTCTCGGAAAGGGTGGTCAGGCACTGGAATGCACTGCCCAGGGAGGTGGTGGAGTCACCGACCATGGGAGTGTTCAAGAAACGTTTGGATGTTGTGTTGAGGAATATGATTTAGCTGAGAAGTATTGGTAATGGTTGGACTAGATGATCTTGTAGGTCTTTTCCAACCTTGATAATTCTGTGATTCTGTGATCTCAATATGCATTTCACATCTTAAAGTGTTCTCTATTTTTCCCTCCCTTTATTAGCTTTTTTGCAAATGAGAGAAAAAGACCAATGAATATCCTTGTAAAGTAAATCACCCCCATTATTCATTCCCTCAAATCAACAATTCCAAGAGAAGAAGGTTGAATGAGTGTATTTACTGAAGCAAGACACATGGCCATATGCTTTACTTTGACTAGAGGTAAATAACTTGACTTTTCTATTAAAAAAAAATAAATGTGTATTACGTTCCCTTAATAAACATTTGGAAAACAGCACTTATGTCTCTGAGCTTGCTAATATCAAGAGAATGATATCTGGAGCAGTCACAGCAAATTATTTCAAAGAATGATCAAAATAGTCAAAATAAAATGTTGACTACATAATTTGTTTAATATTGGCTATGAAGTTGTTATTCAGTGGGTTACACTATAATGTCCTTAGACATTAAAAAAAATTAAAATGGATGTTGGCAAAATGCAGCTAGGAAAGAGTTAACCACATAAAAACTACAACTGTTAGAGAAGAAACATCAATTAGCTGACCAGGGAAAGAAGCAGTAAAAATCAAATGTGCACTACTATTAACACTAAGATTGTCTTGATGTTTTGAGCAATTAACTGGTCCCACCACTGAAAGCATAACAAAAATAACAAATACAGGAAACTCCTAGTAATTTGTTCCTTAAAAAAGAAGACTAGGAAAACAATTTAAAAACTCATCAATACAGCATCAACAGCAAATCAGAATACATAACAGGAGTCTCAAATTGGCATAAAAATGCATCAAATAATCATGTAATCTGAGCAACTGACAAGTAAAAGTCATAAGCCTTTGGATGAAGCTGCTTACTCTGTGAAGAAAATGAAAAGAGAAACAGGAAAGACTGAGTATGTCTATATAAACAGAAAGGTTCTTCGCAGTACAGAATGGGTCACAGATAGCATCTTTTTATTTCTTAAATAAGAATGGTAAAACTAGTACAATTCACTGTTGAATAATAAATTAAACTCTAAGCAAGATTATTACATCTCAAAAGGAACAAAAGATGTCAAAGAAAACATAACAGAAATACTCAGAATCTGAAAAAACAAAACAACAACAACAACAACAACAACAAAAAACACCAAAAAACAGCAGGAAACAAGTTTTCTACTTGGAAAGCCACAAGGGTGCTGATATGAATGCGCTTTGGTGGACCTCTATTATATACAATCTGTATATAGATGGAAGGTAAAAAGTGCTACAATATTATAACTAATGGGCTGGCATGGATGTAAATGTGTGAAGGTTTTGTATTAATATGGACTTAGTAGATGTAAAGTAATAATGGTTCATTGGATAGCCATAAAATATCCAGTTTCTTGTTTATTTTTATCACTTTGTTGCTATCTTCTGTGAAGTAAGCTTTGTATCTATATTCCCATAATGATCCTAGCCTCTCTACTCTACTAGGATTTGTTCACTTAGGGCAAGATTTTGTTCTTCTAGGATTTTTAGGTTCTTTTTCAGAAAATGAACTCAAACCAGTGGTTTACCTTAGGTGAATACTGTAGTGTGAAAGGAATTTTATAGTTACTTTCTTAAAAAAAGTTGAATACTTCCAAGAGCTAGGTTTCTCATTTTCTTTTTTAGACATATTTACTAAAAGATACCAGGTCTGACAGTCTCCTTGCCTACCAAGTTTTACATATGTAAAATAAATAAATAAATAAATAAATAGTATGTATTTAGATTATTATGGCAAAATTCACTGATGTAATTGCATGTTATCTAAGATATGTCTGCAAAGCAGTTAGAAAATTTTCTTGGCAATTTACTTTCATAAAAAAATCACAGAAACACAGAATGGTTTTGTTGGAAGAGAGATTACAGATCATTTACTCCTCTTCTGTGGATCTCTTGGTAGGTAAATCTGCCCCACATCGCATCCACCTTAATCTTAAACACTTCCTATAATAGGCCATCCACAACTTCTCCAGGCAATCTAACCCAGTGTCTCACCACCTCTGAGTAAAGAATTTCTTCTTAGTATCTTATCTAAATACACACTCTTTTAATTTAAAATAATCACCCATTGTTCTATCCTTATTCTCACTTGTTGAGTCCTTTTTTTTTTTTTTTTTCCTATCCTTATTCTCACTTGTTGAGTCCTTTTTTTTTTTTTTTTTTTTTTCTTGCAGGCCCCTTCTACTTACTGGAAGGCTACAATAAGGTCTAGTCAGAACTTTCTCTTCTCTAGTTTATACACATTGAACTCTCAGCCAGTCTCCACAGGAGAGGTGTTCCAGTCCTCTGATCTCATCCTCATGGCTCTCCTCTGGACACAACCTAACATCTCCATGTCTTCCTTATGATGGGAGCCCCAGAGATGAATGCAATAATTTGGGCTTACAAGAGTAAAGGAGGAGAATCACCTCCCTCAGCCTGCTAGCTACACTTCTTTTGATGTATCCTAGCATGCAAGTGGCTTTCTGGGTTGCAAGCTCACTTCACCTTTCTTGTAAATTCAGTTTTTTTTTTCACCACAAGTCCTTCTCTACACAGCCACTCTTAATCAATTCATGTCCCAGAGTGTACTGATATTGTGGATTGCCCCAGCCCATCTACACAACTGTGCACCTGTCCTTGTTGAACTACATGATAATCACATAGGCCATGTAGTATCCCTTAGAACTCCACTTATCTCTAATCTCCACTTAGACATCAAATCATTCACCACAATATTTCAAAGCCAATTTCTTATCTACCCTGTAGTTTGTCTAAAAAATACAAGTCTCTCTTATTAGAGAGAACAGTGTTGTGTGGGGCAGTTTGAAATGCACAGATCCAAGCAGATGACATCCATTATCTATCCTGTTACTGTAACCCTGTCATAGAAGGCCACCAAATGTCTCACTCCAATTTAGGAGGGAGGCAAGGTTCTTTTTGATATGTTATGCCCGGCATGAGATTAAGAAGAAAAACATTCAAATGTTGATCCGACCAGTTTATTAGAAATAATAGACAGCTGAGGGGATGGGGAAGGGAGAGCAGCGAATATCAAAATTATAGTGATGGGGACAGGAAAGTGGGCAATAGAAAATGTAGAAAAGGGCAAGAATTGTGTAAAAGCAGGGATAGTCACCACCTGGATGCAGCAGCATCCCGTTTCACTTTGTTTCATTGGTCTGGGGCAAAATAGGCATAGGGGAGAGCAGCAGCAGAGTGGCAGGCTGCAAGCAGCAGATCAGTGCAGCACAGAGCAGGAGGTGGAAAGAGCAGTGAGGTCTCACGGAGCAGCGAGGTCTCATGAAGCAGTCTCAAGCAGTGTTTCGAGCAGCAAGCCCAGGAGAGTCTGTTGGCAGCAGTGAAACAATTGAGGAATCTGAGGCCAGATACCTACAAGTTCTTCAGCATGCAGGCATGCAGGTGTTCATGTAGTGAGGCATCTGATGTCAGAAGACCTTGTTCAGGTAGTGAGGCATCTGAAGTCAGAAAACCTAACTTCATGGTTTGTCCATGCTCTTTTTATCCTACTTCTTCCCTGCCTACGTGACATTCCTGGGAGCTTGGGTCAGAGTCATGTGAGTACCCCTGAGATGGCCATCTTCCTTGAGATAAGCCCACACAAAAAGACCACTTCATGGCCATTCATCTGCAGCTTATCTCTCGTTGCCCCTGGACTTGTCCATCTGTTTCCCTCCAACAAAGGATTTCTCAGTCCCTGACCAGGGCATGTCTGGACCTGTCCATCTTCAGCAAACTTTGAGGCAATAGCGTAAAAAGCATGGCCTCTTACACCACTCCGTGACTCAAAGTTTGCTTAAAAAATGGACTACTGATGATCCAGGATGGTGAGAGAAAGATAGCAAGCATGAAGGTAAAGGAAGGAGACGGTGGGGAAATAAAATGTTGAATACAATCATTACAAAAGATTTCTTGGTGTGCTCAACTTCTCCATCACTTGAGGAGGTTACAAAATACATGGATGATACAACATGTTGGATAAGTTGAATGAAACATGGTATCATACACAGAACAAATAGGAAAGTTGTGACAACACACAATAGATGTGTTTTACCCACAGTCCACCTGGAAGCCAGGAAAAAAGGTCAAGGTCTGGGCTTTTCCAAGTTTGGACAGGAACGTGTTATTTTCTGTATACCTTCAGCAAATTGTTTAACAACTTTACCACTATCCCTCTTTACACAACAGGTGAAGTCATTTAATTTGACACAGGAACCTCCCAGTGATTCTTCAGGAGGGGTGACACAAATACTACATAATGAATAAAAGGTAGAAAGTGAGAAGAAAGAACCATACATTTAACAATAACCAATAGTAATAAAACAAATAGGGGTATTAGTGTCAGGAGAACTTTCCACTTGAGCATTTCCAATGCAGTTCAATTGCTGAGATATAATTACTAGTTTGGCAAGTTTAAGAGCTGTTATAGTCACAGCACAGTGTGTAGGATACCCCACAATTTAAATCATAAGGAGTAATCCCAGAAACATACACATCTCTCATCAAAACTCAGACACTTTACAGCAACCATGTTTTGGATGGAACTCCTGGACTGATGTGACACTGAAAAGCATCAGTGTAAAGGGTTTTATGATAAAATTTTACTTTTGTGACCACATCTAAAAGATATTAGATGAGTCCCATTGCTCATCCAATTCATAAGGAATTTGAAAACACCATGGAGGAGTTACATGCAAATCACAATCAGTTTGACAAAAGGGGTGAAAGAAAGGGGTCAGAAGGAATGGTTATTGCTGTGCAGGGAGTCAGATATGATTTGCCCTTAAGGAAGCTATGCTGGCTGTCACATGTCACCTGTTTTCCACGTACCTAAGTGTAGTTTCAAGTTCCATGATCTTCTGCGCACAGGCTCACTGGCCTGTAATTCCCCAGGTTGTCCCTGTTTCCCTTTTTAAAATGAGAGTTATGTTACCCCCTTTCTAGTCAGTAATCACGCCTCAATACAAGTGACTTTGAAGATTGTAAGCAATGCAGAATCTATACTGTATAGTGAAAAGTTTTTTTTATAAAGTAAGGAATAATGAGAGCTACTAGCAATTATGTTTTGGAGTTAAAGGATTATTCTGTTCAACTTTTATTGTGGATAATTATTTCTAATATAAATCATCACCGTATATAATATAATCAAAGATATCTCTACAATGGATAAAATAATTATTGATCCTTATAGATTTCCTGGATTTAAGTTATGAGTTAATTGCAATTTTCAAAAATATAAATTTTTAAGTATGTATATCAATAAGCAGCAGTAGTGAATTGATGTTGGGGTAAAGACTGTGAGAATCCTCAGTTTTGATTTTGGTCACAGCTGGTATATTTACACTCCAGTTTAATTTGACAAGCATTGATCTACAGACATTGCTAAAATGATTGATGTGGCCATTTCAAAGCAATTAAAGATTCTGCTTCTCTTCATTTGTGTCAACATGATACTTTCAAAAAAAAAAAAAAAAGTGTTAAGTTCAAAATACATTCATACAGTTCTGAACACATGCAAATTTGAAAAAAGAATAAAAGGCATGGGAATATGTTCCTATTCTTGATGAAAGGCGTGTTAATCTCTTAAATGTTAGTATTCTCCCTTGGGAGAGGATCCTAACAAACCATATCACCTACAGTCATTCTTTCTGGACTGTGAGTCATTCCAGCTCTGCTATGCTGTATTCTTTCCTACCTTTTGGAAATACGTGCACTGTTAGTTTTACTGCAAAGTAATTTATTCTACCTAGAAAACCTCCAAATTCTACTTTTGAAACAGCTTTAAAATGTGTTCATTTTCAGAGTCGAATAATTTGTGAGTGTTTCTTGGCTGCAATCTGCTACAAGCAATTTTATGGTAGCACTCATTTATTCATCATGTATTAATTATATAATATGTGCACAACCTACTTTTAAAGGTATGGAAATATGTTTTCGCAACTTCCTCTTTTAAGTACATATGCTTCTAAATTATTTTGCCAAAAGCATCTGTTAGGCATCCTGTAAGTCACTCTCTATTGAGTCCCACTTTAATTTAGACTACAAATTACACAGTGAATAAAAATTTTGCTCAGTTTTTCCTTATCCAACCTTTTCCAACTTTTGGGTGAAGAATAACTCATGGTCTAATTTCACTAAAAGATAAATCCCTCTGATGATTCTCTGAACATTTGTGGGGTTAAATAACTCTTATTCTGGATGACTGATATGGGAGAACCAGCATGGCTTCAGCAAGGGCAAATCCTGCTGGACCAATCTGGTTGCCTTTTATGATGATGCCACCACACCAATGGACAAGGAAAAAGACACCAATATCATCTATGTCAACTCCAGTAAGGCCTTTGACATGGAACCCTACTACATTCTTTCTTCAAATTGAAAAGATAAGGATTTGATGGGTGGACTGTTGAGTGGAAAAAGGTCTGACTGTAGGTCTGAGTCCAGAAAGCAGTAATCAATGGCTCAGTGTCTGGATGGGGAATGTTGATGAACTGAGATCCCCAGGGGGTAGTACTGGGGCCAATACTCTTTAATTAGTGACATCGGCAGTGTAATCAGGTAAGCCTCAGCAAGTTTTCTGGAGTCATCAAGCTGTGGGATGTGTTTAATACACTTGAGTGACAGGATGCCATTCAGAGGAACCTAGACCTGACATGAACCTCATTAGGTTCAACAAAACCAAATGCTAGCTACATCTTTGCATGGAGAAATATGATTTGTTTGTCATTTTAAAATTCTTTAATAGAAAAATTTCTTGATTTTATCAAAGATTTCTCAGGCATCAGATTTTTTTTTCTATTCCAAAGCATTTTATTTGGAAAATGATCACAACTCTCAGCTATTTTAAGCTATCAGAAATTTAAATGTCATAAAAATATGATTTTGTATGTTGTTAACGTTTTCCTTCTAGTAAAATATCCTTTCATACTGTTTTTCACTGAAAGAACACATAAGCAGAAAACTAAAAAGGTGATGAAAGTGTACATTTTGTTGGTATGCCATAAATATTCTATGAAGCAAATTTAAAAAAAAATAGCTTTTCCCTTCCTTTTGAAGTTTATATTTTAAATTATTTTTATTAGATCTTCAAATTATTAATATTTATCTATATTTCTAAAGCTTCATCAAAAGTCCTTGCAATATAATGCAATTAAGTTTCAATTGATTAGACAACTATAAATGAATGAGATTTTTTTTTTATTTATTTTTTTTTTCATGTGAACAATACACTCAGCTAAACTGGTTTGTGGAACTAATGTGATAAAAGGAATGCTGCTAAAGGATTGTCACATTTATTATTCAAACTTAGAAAATCCTTAGAGTTTAGAACTTTTAACATTCTGTTTCCAGACTTTTTTTAAAAAGGGAAAAAAAAGATAAGATGTAAATTATTATCCCTTTATTTTCTTTAAGTCAGTTATTCACATAAGGTCATTGTTATGGCACATTTGTATGTATGATTCAAGTTTATTTAAGGAAAAAGATAAAATATTATTATTTATGCTTTCCAAATATTTTAATTAAACTAATTACATTAGTGTATAGGAAACAAGATGTAAATACTTTTATTTGTTTGAGAGATTACCAGTGAATGATAATTTTCTACTTTGGAACAGTTTTAGAGGTTTCTAAAATTCTTTTAAAGATTTTAATATTTAGAGTAGAACAATACTTTAACCTTTAAGCATGCACAGCAGCAAATAATTAAATTATTTTTACTCTTTCTGATATATTTTGTAGTAGATGTATCTAGAATATGAAACCTAAAATAAGTGTCAGACTACGTAGACTGGATGCTTTATGATATTTTTTGCTTGTTTTAAGAGATGTGTGTTTATATGCAAATGCTTTAGTCAGTGAACTGTTGCATTCCAAGAATGGTGTATTCTGGAAAGAAAATAATAATTCGTATGAGTATTTGATAGGAGATATTATGGAGCCAGGTTTAGATAATGAAGCTTAAAACTTTTTCCTGATAGATATACAATATTTAGAATTGCACAGATACTATTCTTATTTTTGTAACATCTTACTGTTCATACTGTTTTTATGATTTCAGTAGAATCACTGCCCTGAAGATCACTTATATTAAGCACATATTTGAATATTTTTGTAACACTTCACATGTAGGTCTTTTCCTCCAAGAATCCCGACCAACTGAAAACAAGTTACAGATTGTCTAAATTAAGTGCTAGATCCTTCTGTGAAAATCTTATGCCTGACTGAACTGGATTCTAAGAGGACAATCAGTTACTTGTTTTCTGATTTTATTTTTTTTTTCCAATCTGTTTTCAATTCATTTTGATTTAACAAGGAAATGGCCCCAAGAAAACCAAATATTTACTTTTAACCTGCTGTTTAGAATAGGCACAGCCTTGTTTCACAGCTGCCAGTAATTTGGGGATCTGTTAATCCTCTTACATATAATTTGAAAATTCAAAGAGAAATGTATCTCCATGAATTTTATTATGATTCCTGGAAAGGAAATCTAAAGCAGAAAATGTATCTGATCTGTGATCTCCTAGAGAGAGAAGGAAAGAGAAGTCATACGTTTGCTGATTTACAACAGCACGTAGAAGACCAACATATTTATGGTTCCGCCTCATGGCAGAGTGTTTATTCTCAGGTCCAAAGAAGGGCTGAGTATTCCATAAGAAAAGCTGTGTTCAAAGCAGCACATTTGTGTACAAAACATTAAAAAGTAAGGGTAACAACAAATAAATAGAACAAGTTCCATCATGTCCTCCCCATTTTGGTTAAACTAGAAGGTAACGTATAAATTTGATCTACCATAAATGCACATGTATGTATGAGAAAGAAGAAGAATGTATTCTTTATTTCATAGTAGCCATTACATTTATACATACATACATACATATATACACACACACACACACACACATATATACATATACATTTATATATATATACACACACATTATATATATAAAAATATACACATACATATATATATATATACACATATATACACATATACATGTAAATGTGTGTGTATATATATATATATATATATATATATATTTTTTTTTTTTTTTTTACAGGCTTATGAGCTATATTTCTGGTTTCCAAAGAGTTTGTGAATGGAATTTTGCAACTCTACTTTGCGAAATTCCTTCTTTGGAAAGAAATGCCTAGCAGCATGACATCCTGTCAATTTCATGAACTTTGTTTCATTTATTCTGCAAGGTAAGCAAAGTTCATACATGTTCAGTGTCAGCAAATGTATTCCTGCAACACTTCATGCTTT
Organism: Coturnix japonica; assembly: GCF_054131305.1. Classification (NCBI taxonomy): domain Eukaryota; kingdom Metazoa; phylum Chordata; class Aves; order Galliformes; family Phasianidae; genus Coturnix; species Coturnix japonica. The sequence goes on from NC_140664.1 coordinate 59,734,101, forward strand.
TTTTTTTTTCCCTCACTAAATAAACAGCTGCTTATGAAGCACTGTTTCACTGAAAATAATAAAGGACACTTGAAAACAAAACAATCATTTCACATCTAGTATAAATAAAAGCAGATTTCAAAATAATTGCCCTGTAAACAGTAGTTATCTTCAATTTTTATTTTTTTTTCCTTTTTGCTTGTTTGTTTATTTTGAAAACTGTTTGGATAGAGTTATGGCAGTAACTTTAAATACCAGACTAAAACTTTCCATTGGTTGGTATAAATCTGTCGTGGTTTTGTAATTTTGTAATTTTGCTATCAGTATTCCACATCATAACATCATGTAAAGCATGGATACTTTTATTGAATGTGCAGTCCACAGAAGAAGACTACATATCCCAGAGAACAACACGGTCAGTGATAAGTCATGGGACCAGGACGCTATATATAATCTTGTTCCCAGGCTGGAGTGCTCTCTCTCTCAGACTTCTCGGAGAGTGGGAAGCGTTCCAGCCGTGTCGCCTAGAGTTCACAGTAGGCCTCTCGGTTTTCAGGGACTCTCTCTCTCTATTTTGTTCGATTTATTAGCCTCAATTATATTATATTGTGTTATCTTGTATTCCGATATCATATTTAGTAAAGTAGGTTTTTTCTCCTTAGATTGCCACTGTTTTTATCCCATTTCCCTTTTCCCACTCCTTTCCGGGCCCCTTTCCGGGGGGGGGGGCGATCGGGGGGGGGGCTACGGGGTAGCTTCCCCTGTCACGGCATAGGTAAATCTAGGTAACCCTTGACAAAATCAAAAACTTTTTAAAATTTTTAATAGCACTTCAGATATCCAGTCTCAGATGAAAAGCTGAAAACTCCAGGCTGTCAAGGGTATTGCTTAAAAATGAGGCTTGCAATAGCCATTTTAATTTTATAAACCTTCCTTGTACTACTGTGAAGCAACTGAATATTTTGAATCATTACAATTCTGTCTTCTTGCAAACCAGGAAATGAGAACTGGAAGGTCTTCAAGTAGTTTAAAATCTCTTGCTAATGTTATTATGGAAATCTGCCTTTAGCAGTGACATATTTTAGATTGAGAGGTAGAGCAGTAAAAAAATTTCATGATATTTAACTTCACAGGATTTTTAAAAGGATTGAGACCAAAGGATTTAAGTCAAGGGATTTACTTATTTACATTGGATTAGAAGGTATATTATCAGCATACAATCGTATAAAACCAAATTGGACTGGTTTATTTAGTGTCATCTGTTATATCTACTTGCAGACAGCATCAAAACAAATTTTGGTCATTACTGCGTAGAACATAGAGCATTAGGATTCAAATCTATTTATTTAAAGTCTAATACCAGTAAATTCATTTTAAAATTCATGCTTTTTTAATGTTTAAAATTTAATTTACGAAACAAAATCTCGAGTATACTGCACCTATTTTTTAATAGCATCTAAATTAGCAAAATACTGGCAAAATCAGGAAGGAAAAAAAGCATTAATTAAAACACTACTGCTTATAATAAGAGTCATAATGGTTGGAATGAAAATGTATCTGAAGTTCAGATGATAGTTGTCAGATAGTATTCCTGCAATTTGCTATTTTTCTTCTGCTGTTCTGAGTTTTCCTCAGGAAAACTGAATTTTGTAAATTAGCATGAGCCAAGGGAGGTCAGCTGGTGTTATTTACATGTACTTATGCATGGCCATTGACGTTCTTCTCTGTAAATTGTAGAGATATGCCTTTGAAAGCTGGAACATTCAATAGATAAATAATTGGATCATCACAGACAAAAGGCTGAGGTCAATGGCTCTACTTCCAAGTAGAGGCTGGTCATGAATGGTGTCCCCAAAGCCTGTCTTAGAACTTCTGCACTCCCACATCTTTATCAACAACAGATAGTGGGATTCAGTGCACCCTCAGGAAGTTTGCTGAGGGCACCAAGCTGAATGGTGCAGATGACATAATAGAAGGAAGGGATGCCATCCAGGATAGGTTTAAAAAGTGGGCCCATAAGAACTTAATGAGATTCAACAAGGCCAAGTGCAAGTTGTTGCCACTTGGGTTGGGGAAATCCCAGATGTGTAAAGACTGGGAAAAGAGCTCATTGAGATCAGCTCAGCCTGATGAATGTTTGTTGAAGCTACAGGAGGAAAGTCCCACTTAGTTGCTATGTAAAATGTTTAAGAGATTGAAATTCTAGTCTCACTTGGGTAAAATCTGTCTTTCAGTTGCACTGAAAAACTCATTATGCAGGAAAGCCTAGGAAGACCCTTACCTGAGCATTGGACAATTCAAGGTCATGTTTCAGCTGCATTTAAGAGACTGGTATCCAGCAGCAGCATCCTCTCAAAGCTGATATTATCTGCAAGTTCTGGGGCAACCCTTGCTAAACCTGAACCTCTTTCTCTGCTAGAAGCAGCTCTGCAAAGTGCCATGGGCAGGAAATATGTTCTGTTGAGCTAGAGATGCTAGCCTGGCTCCTGCTCCCTGCTGTGCTGAGACTGAGGAGAAAACTCACCATTAACAAGTGGTTCCCCTCCTTCCTTCATCCCTGCTGGAATATCAGCTCAGTAGCAACAACCACCACCCTCCCAACATAGGAGTCTTGTTCAAAGCACTGGAAGAGAAAGGCCTTTGCCTGAGGCTGGTTGCAGGGTGAAACGTGGAATTCAGAAATGTTGGAGCAAAGACATCTTTAAATTATACCCAAATTACTGCTAATTTTTAGCTAATTCCTGGATTTTGTGTAATATTTGGATGTTTTTCAATAAAGTTAGTGAGGTTCAGTATGTATCCATATCATAACAACTGGATATGCCTTCAAGGATGATACAGACAGTGGAGAGCACACACTGGAACAGGTTTTCTGGCAGGAGCAGTGTGGAAACACACACTGAAGAAGTTTGTTGGTGAAAGTCTGCATCCCATGGAAAAGACCCATGCTGCAGCAATTTGTGAAGGAACTCTGCCATTTAGGAGAGACTCCATGATGAAAGGGGACAAAGGTGAGGAGGAAGGAGATTACTGTGAATTGCAAAGACAATTATAGCCAAACCAAGAGGATTCTGGAGTAATGCTAAGCTGAAGAAAGGAGATGATGTGTTTAGTTTTGTTTTTGTTTCTCACTACTCTATCTGTTATTAATTTGCAACTAATTCATTTTCCATAGGTCAAGGCAGTTTTGCCCGTGACCATTCATCTTACTTACTCCCTCTGCTCAACTAAAAAGGGGGAATGAGACGCTGGCTTAGTAAGCACACGGCGCCAAGAAAAGTTCAAACCAGTGCAATGTAGATCAGGGTCAAGGACATGTTTTACTCTGATAAATTTTTCATTAGAATTTTAATCAACAGTTCAAACACAATGAAAATATGAAATGAAAATTTAAAACATTTTAATGAACATATTTGAACAATCTCTTTTTCTAAAAATAAATGGCTTGAAAACACTGAAAACAATGAAGTTCAATTTTCTTCCACTGGGTTCAGAACTGTTCTTTGTTTAGTGCTAAAGAAAAGCATTTTTATGTAGATTCATCAATATTTTTTAAAATGTTTTGTATGATTGTATTTTTCCTCACTTTCCCTTACCTCACAGCTGAGAAAAAGCAAACATATCTTCTCCTGAAGCCCTTCAGTAATTTACTGTAATCATCCTGTGAACTCTAGGCACAATATCCCATTGGGATCTTGCTAAGAGGTACCAAGGGATGCTGAACCTCAGTAGCTATAATCTTTAGACTAACCAATCTTAAAAGTAAGAAAAACCTTAGTCTTCCTATTATTCAAAATGTTGCTCAATTACGTTTTGTATTGTTGTGAACGTGTGGTAGGATTCCTAGTAGGGACACAGAATATCCTTTTTACTCTCTCTCACCTCCCACCCTCTCACCTTTAAGGATATGGCAAGATCATTAGTGGATTTCTAGAGGTTAGAGCTTGAATTTGTTTTTTTTGCTTTTTTTGGTTTTTTTTTTTGTTGTTGTTGTTGTTGTTTTTGTTTTTTTCCAGATCAGAGACGGGCAGTAAGGAGGGCTAGCAAGAAACAATAAGGTACAAAATGGAAGATAAACAGAGGAAAATATTTTGGTACCCAACCCACTGTACATACAGTATATCTGGATTGATTACTTAAGTATAGTAAACATAAAGGTAGAAAGCTTTGGTTAAAAGGAATTATAGACTCACAAGGTTGGAAAGGACCTACAAGATCATCTAGCCCAAGCATCCTCCATATACCATACCTACAGAAAAACAATAAACCATATCTCCTAGCTCCCTATCCAGACGCCTCTTGAACACTACCAGGGATGGCGACTCCACCACCTCCCTGGACAGGCCATTCCAGTGCCTGAGCACACTCTGAGAGAAGTTCCCTCTTATGTCCAGTCTAAGCCTCATCTGATACAACTTGTGGCTATTTCCTCGGGTCCTGTTTGTTGCCTGGGAGAAGAGGCCAAGCCCCAAACCTCATCACAGCCTCCCTTCAGGAAGTTGTAGAGTGCAATGAGGTCTCCCCTGAGCCTCTTCTTCTCCAGGCTAAACAACCCCAGCTCCCTGAGCCTCTCCTCATAAGACTTGTGCTCCAGATCCCTCACAAGTTTTGTTGCCCTTCTCTGGACACATTCCAGGTATTCAATGTCTTTCTTGTAGTGAGGAGCCCAAAACTGAACACAGTACTCGAGATACAGCCTCACCAGAGCAGAGTACAGAGAGATGATTACCCTTCTGCTCCTGCTGGCCACCCTATTTCTAATGCAGGCCAGGATGCCATTAGTCTTTTTGGCCTCCTGGGCACAGTGTTGACTCATGTTCAGCCGAGCATCAACCAACACTCCCAGGTCCCTTTCCTCTTTGCAGTCATTCAGCCACTCAGCTCCAAGCCTATAGCACTGCATGGGGTTACTGTGGCCAAAGTGCAGGACCTGGCACTTGGCCTTGTAGAACTTCATACTATTCATCTCAGCCCAGTGACCTAGATAAGCAATTCAACTTCTCTAGATCCCTCTGAAGATCTACCCTCAGGCAGATTGACACCACCACCCAACTTGGTGTCAGCAAGAAACTTACTGAGGGTACACTCGATTCCCTCTTCTAGGTCATCAATAAAGACAGTAATCAAGCTGGGCCCCAGTACCGATGCCTGAGGGACGCCACATGTAACAGGTTGCCAGCTGGGCTTGACTAAGCACAGCTTCTAGCCAGTTCTTTACCCAAAGAAGGGTTTACCTGTCCAGGCCACAGTCAGACAGTTTCCCCAGGAGGATACTGTAAGAGACTGTGTCAAAGGCTTTGTTGATGTCTAGGTAGACTACATCAACTGCCTTACCCTCATCTACCAGTCTGGTCACCCAATCGAAGAAGGAGATGAGGTTGGTTAAGCACAGCTTGCTTTTCATGAATCCATCCTGGCTGGGCCTGATCCCCTGGATGCCACACACGTGCTGTGTGATATCACCCAAATTATTTGTTCCATAACTTTCCCTATTAGCAAGGTCAGGCTGACAGGCCTGTAGTTTCCCAGATCTTCCTTACGGCCCTTCTTGTGGATGAGAGTCAGAAACCAGAAGAGCTGATAGATAGTGCAGAGGAGCTTGGCAATCACCCCCGCCAACTCCCTCAACACCCTAGGATGGAGCCCATTGAATATCTGATATGTCTTTTGAATTTAGCTGTATTTTACAGTTCTTAGTGCTGTAGAATTTTTGATAGTCTGTCTGAAGTCTTAAATTATACTATTTTTTTTTTCTATCTACAAAATACTTGTTATTTGGTAATTCAAATTGTCCTGTCAATATCAAGAGGCTTACTGTCAGTGTAGCATGGGATGATGGAATAACGGTATAAGAATTTTTCTTCTAAGAAATTTGTTCAAATGTTTACCTTGAGTATGTTAACAATAAATTGCTGTTGTCAGATGTTTGAAAAGAAATAAAGATGTTAAAATCAAGTAAATTGTTGAAATTTGCTTAAGGTTGATATTAGCTACTTATTTAGAGAACATACTTTTATATTTACAAGTAAAACTTGTGATGCAAAAGAATAATTACTGAAAAGGGGAAAAATACTTTGTAAATAAGTTTTTTTAGCTCTTTTTTTGAGTGCATGCATATTTTCACTGAATTTTAAGTTATACTATATAACAGGTATGGGATAATACATTTCTAAAATTAAATGTGCATGGTTACATGACTGTACTGTGCAAAATGCCAAGATAAAACATATCTCTGTGTCAACCAAAAAATAGTGACTAATACATTTTCTAAGTATTATGCTTTTCTTGTTAAAATATTTTGCTGCAAATAAATAAAATCAATGAAGAAATTTTTTACAGTATAAATGCTTTTAAGTTCTTTAGCTTCATGCTGACCACCAACTACTCCTAATCATCCTGGGCTGCACTGAACCTGTACCACTGGAACCAGCCTTTCCATGGTGTAGTATTCAGTTACTGTCTTTCCCTCTGCTTTTGTTTTAAGGCAAATATGCATGCTGTCAGTATACATATTCTGGTATTATGATTTAAACATGGCTTTATTATTATTATTTTTTCTTATCTCTACATTTATTTTGAAAAAAGAGAAGGAAAATCAGATAATATGTATTAATCATTAAACCTTCAGTCTGCAACATATTTAAAACTGTGGGATTGTCATTAAAAATTTAATAAATTTCAAAATGTGTTGCTTGAGGCTGTGATATATGAAGGTGAAGTTTATCATTTAATATAGGTACTCTTTAGACACTACTATAGAAAATCATATTAAAACAGCTGTTTATATGAACATATGGACATACTGTTCTGGAAAGCTTTTATCTATTAAGCCATTGTTGTGCTCAGTAATGAAAGTAATGAATATATTAATGAAATTAAAAAGTAATAGAATTCCTTTGAAGACAATTTGAAATATAATTACAGCTATAAAGTTGAGGGATGAATAAAACAGATGACTTTGAAAATTCATCAATAAACAATATTTTTTCATATTTAAAAAGCTATGCTAATATCCAGATGAGGTTTTGTTTGCTGATACAAATAAAGAAAAATAATTTCAGTGATATATTTATTTGTTTTAAAATTAAAATATTAAGAATTAATTTGTTCAACAACATAAAAGAGTTTAATTTGACAGTATATTTTCTTCAAGTTACGTTTATTGAAAAAGTTAAAAAAGTCTCTTGAAACCAACTGAAAAAAGAACACAATACTTTGAGGAGAAGATTTTGCATTTGTATATTCCTTTCCTTTCAGTAAAGAGTGTTCACTATGCTCCCTTTTAAAGGATTTTCTGGTTCAAAATATTCAGACTGTTGAAATAACACAAGTAAGATTGTATGGATAACCAGCACTATTTGTGACTGCCATTCACTAATCTCTATTCAACTCTGCTTGAATTAGTGTATGAGATCTTCTACTGAAATGCTTGTGTTTGCTCATCTTTCCCCAGAATTGTGGCTTTCACCTTTGTGGAAGGTAGAGTTATTGTTTCAGGTTCAAGGAAGACACAGCAAGCAGCTAGTGTTATCTCCTACTTCTGTAATGCATACCTATTTTTCTCTAGTCAACTAAAGAGTGCTTATTTGTAGTGAGAAGTGGGGAAAGTGAGAAAGTGAGAGTCTTTAGGTTTATTAGATACAAATACAGTTAGCTTCTGAAAAGAGTGGATGTTTCCTCTGTAGTGATTTTTGTGAGGAAATCCATTTAGACTAAGATTCTGCTTTGTTAAGCATTTTTTTTTTTAAATCATTATTATTTTTTTCCCCATCAGCTATGCAAAATATTTGAAGCAGGATCACATCAAAGTAAGCACTTCTTTATAAGACTGATGTAAAGAACATGAAAGTATGCTATGTTAAGCTGTCCATTTTACCAAAAAGAGAAAACAAAGAGCTCAAATAATTTACTTGCGAAGGAAAATACGTGATGGTTGTGAAAATAATGCCTACTGTTTTATTATGGTGACTCTTGCTCTGATTCAAGGAGGGAGTAGAGATTCTTTTTGATACATGTACTCCCAACAGCAAGATGACACATGTCAAATGTTTGCCCGATCAGTGTATTAGAAATCCTAGCACTTTAGGGAGATGAGAAAGGGAAGATGGGTGAGAGAAAAATCATAAAATCATAGAATCATAGAATTACCCAGGTTGGAAAAGACCTTGAAGATCATCAAGTCCAACTGCAGCCTAACCATAGTACCCTAACTCTAACAATCGTCTGCTAAATCATATCCCTGAGCACCACATCCAAACGGCTCTTGAACACATCCAGGGATGCGAATCAACCACCTCCCTGGGGAGCCTATTCCAGTACTTAACTACCCTTTCTGTAAATAAGTGTTTCCTAACATCCAAACTAAACTTACCTTGGCGCAACTTGAGGCCATTTTCCATTGTCCTGTCACGAGTCACCAGTGAGAAGAGACTTGCCCCACTCTCACTGTAAGCACCTTTCAGATACTGGAAGAGGGTGATAAGGTCTCCCCTCTGTCTCCTTTTCCCCAGACTAAACAGCCCCAGCTTCCTTAGCCTCTCCTCATAGGGTTGATTCTCCAAGCCCTTCACGAACCTCGTTGTCCCTCTCTGGACCTGCTCCAGTACCTCCATGCCTTTCCTGTGCTGAGGTGCTCAAAACTGAACACAGTACTCGAGGTGAGGCCTCACCAATGCCGAGTACAGGGGCAGGGGTTGTTGTGACCAAAATGCAGGACCCGACACTTGGCCCTATTGAAACTCATGCCATTAACCTTGGCCCATTGATCCAGTCTATCCAGGTCCCTCTGTATTGCCCTTCTCTCCTCAGGCAAATCAACACTCTCTCCCAACTTAGTGTCGTCTGCAAATTTACTGAGGGTGCACTCAATCCCCTCATCCAGATCATCAGTGAAGATGTTAAACAGAAGCGGCCCCAGCACTGAGCCATGGGGGACACCGCTCATGACTGGCCGCCAACTGGATTCCACTCCATTGACCTCAACTCTCTGGGCCCAGCCATCCAGCCAGTGTTTCACCCAGCAGAGTGTGCACCCATCCAAACCACAGGCAGCCAGCTTCTCCACCAGAATGTTATGGGGGACAGTGTCAAAGGCCTTATTGAAGTCCAGGTAGACCACACTGACAGCCTTACCTTCATCTACCAAGTGGATCACCTTGTCATAGAATGAAATCAGGTTAGTCAGGAAGGATCTACCGTTCATAAACCCATGCTAACTAGGCCTGATCCCCTGGCTGACCTTCAGTTGATCCATGATGATTCCCAAGATTATCCTTTCCATAACCTTCCCGGGCACTGAGGTGAGACTGACAGGCCTGTAGCTTCCCGGATCATCTTTCCAACCCTTTTTGAAGATGGGCGTCACATTTGCCAGCCTCCAATCCACAGGGACATCCCCACTGCCAAAAAATGATGGAGAGTGGTTTAGAAACCACATCTGCCAACTCCCTCAGCACTCTAGGGTTCAAACCATTCAGCCTCATGGATTTGTAAACATCCAGCTTTTGAAGCAGGTCCAGAACCATCTTGTCATGGATCATACAGGGCTTGTTCTGTTCTCCTTCCCCATCTACCAGCGCAGGGGGCTGTGTACCCAGGGAGTTACAAGTTTTACTATTGAAGACCGAGGCAAAGAAGGTATTAAGTATCTCAGTCTTAATATATAGGAAATATATGGGAAATAAAAACAAGGAGTCTTTGTAAAATACAGGAGAGAAACAAGAAACAACCACCAAGGTTTTCAGTGTTGCTCCTAGTTTTTTTGTTCTCCTATATCTCAGGAACTTGTTCACCCCAAGGGATTCTTTCCTGTCACGGGTTAACCGAAAATCTGAGTCCAGCCCCAAAGTGGACCCCGCAGGGGCCCTAGGATGAAGGGAAAAGTTAATTAGGAAAAGAAAGCAGTGGCAACGATCTAAGGAGGCACACTTATTTACTAAAAACTATATCGAAATACAGGATAACACAATATAATACAATATAATTGAAATTAAGATAACGAATCAAGAAAAATAGGAGAGAGAATGAGTCCCAAAACTGAGAGGCCTACTGTAACTCTAGGCGAAAAGGCTGAAGGCTCCCACAGGCTCTCCTGGATGCCAGAACTCGAAAGACATCAGTCCTGGAGTGAGATAATATAGTGTCCAGGTCCTGTGACTTATCTCTGACCGTGATGTTCTCTGGGATATGTAGTCTTCTTCTGTAAGTTTCTTCTGTAAGTTGCACATTCAGTAAAATTATTCATGCTTTATAGGATGTTATGATGTGGAATACTGGTAGCAAAATTACAAAATTATAAAACTATGACATTTCCTAAGATTTTTTTAATTTATTTTTTTCTCTTGGGGAATTCCTCCATCAAAGGTTTCTTTTCTCTGAGAGTTCTTTTCCAAAGTCCTTAGCTTAGCAAGGACATTTTGTCTCCCACTTTTCAGTATCTTTTCTTTTTCTTCTTTTCTCTATTAGTGTGACACACTTAGCCCAACAGATAGGCAAGTGGGGAATGGTGGCTTGGTTGCCCAAGCATTACTGCCTTTTGCAGAGGCCAGCTCCTTCAAGTAGGAAAAAAATAAAACTGCTTGTCCAACTTCTGCTTATCTTCACAATCATGAACAGAAGTATTGTGTCACGGTGACATGCACCACTCTCCCCCCTGGATAATTCACAGTTGTTAGTTAACGTCTTGTTACCAAACAGGCCTCACAAAATGAGCTTTGAGACAGAAAATGAAAAAGAGGTGTTCACAAATCCATCATTCTCAGTGACCAACATCAGAGCCAGATGTTGCTGGCACATTCACTGTACGTTGTATGTTCTCACCAATATTCCATTATATTTTGTTGCCCTGAAACAACAGATGTCAGCAGAAGGCCAAAGTCTGATAAAATGGCATTGGACATGGAAGTGCAGATGATACAAGGATGTGCAACTGAATTCCTCCATGTAAAAATAAATTGCACCCACTAACATCCATCAAAGCTTGCCTAATATTTATGGAGACCAAAAAGTGCATGTTAACACAGTGAGGTGGTGGCTAGTACATTTCAGCAATGGTGATGGCACCAGTGGTCTTCTTCTGGTGCAGATTTTTAGAAGCATGACACAAAGACTCTTGTTCATCTCTGGCAAAAATGCATTGTTAGTGGTTAGTAATAGTAATAGTAATAGTAATAGTAATAGTAATAGTAATAGTAATAGTCTCATGCGGGTTGGAAGGGACCTTAGAGATCATCAAGTGCAACCTCCAGGATTCTAGCCTCTATGCTACAGAGCGGTACTCCTACCACTTGCACCACAGGGGGATTCAAACACCCAGGCCCTGGTGTTGCAACGCAGCATTCCTACCACCAACGCCACCGTGGCACACGGGGTGGTGTCAGTGTTGAAAAATAGTGTTTTGGATCTACATATATGACCTACATATGGATCTGTTTCCCCATTGTTTTGAGAGCTGATTAGAAGTTTGAACTCAAACGTTCAGTTTTTCTGTTGTTTGTGAAATGTGAAGACGCCGATTGTGTGACTGAATATTCTGTTGAAAATAAAATATAATAGTTAGTATGCCATTAAAGCAAGTGTGTCAGTGTTGTGAAAATGAGTACTAAATGAAAGAGAAAGCCACTAGTATAATGCTGCTGGCAGTGAAACTTGACACTGCTTGACCTTTCTGCAGCTGCATAGTCAGTGTCAATTACACATACTCATTCACTCTCGCTGTAGAGTGCTTGCTCTCTTGAAAGGTGACACTGAAGATGGAGAGAAGGGAAAAAAGATAAGAAAGTGATTGTTTTGCTCTAAGCTATGCTTAATGCTGAGAATGTGTATTCAAAATGAGAGTAGGGGAAAATAAATACTTGTGATTCCAGCTGCAAGTTTCCTGACTGGTACATGTCAGTGCTTAGAGCTGTCAGCTGTCATTGACTTAAAGTATCCTACTTATTGTGCTATCTGGAATAAATTAATTTGGATTTCAAATTTTGACCTTAGTTGACACCAGTCTTGCTTCACTGTTTTTCTTCTTCACAGCAGTACATAATAGGTGACCTACAGTTTTTTCATAAGGGAAGAGGAGAGGCAGGCTCTGTTCTCTCTCTGATGACAGTGATAGGACCCAAGAGAATGGCATGGAGCTGTGACAGGCAAGGGTCAAGTTCAGTGATAGGAAAAGTTTTTTTCACCAGAGGGTGGCTGAGTTTCTCCCCAGGGCACCAAGACTGTGGGAACTGAAGGAGCATTTGAACAATGGTCTCAGAAATATGGTTTGAAGTTTAGGTAGTCCTGTGCAGAAACAGGAGTTAATCTCTATGATCCTTGTGGATCCCTTCCAACTTGGGATATTCTATAATTCTTTGAATGTGAAATGCCAAGTTTTGTATCTTTGGAAGAAGAAACCCATGTACCTGTACATGCTAGAGGATGACCATCTGTAAGGAAGTTTGCAGAGGGCCCTGGGTGGACAAGCACCTGGGCAGCAGTGTGCCCTTTTATTACTACATGGGTGATAAAACTCTGGAAAAGATTTCCTAGGGTTGTTACGGAATCTGAATCCTTGGACATCTTCAAGACCTGACTAAACTCTGTGGAACCCGTTCCACTTCATTCTGCTTTGGGCAGAAGCATTGGGATTCTTTGATTCAGTGAATATACATGATCTGGCACCTAAAAGCAATGTCTGAGTAAAACTGAGCAAAAGGTGCTGGCTGAATCAGTAAATAAGAGTAGTTGCTTTTTCTTCCATTGAAAACACGTGAATTCACCATAGACGATTTTTAGAATTATATCAAGAAGATAAGGTATTTGGGAGGAGAGACAAAAAAGTCTCTTATTCCAGTGAGAGCAATGTCTGTACAAAACCAGGAGGATTTGTTTTACAGTTTAAAACACTCTGCATTGACTAGCATCTTCTAACTCAACTATTAAGAGTGCTCACTAGACTCTCCAATTTTTACATGACAGGAAGTTGATCTTCCCAATAAGATGGACTTTATTTATTTTTTTTTAAATTATGATTACTTTCAATTCTGAGTGTATAATTTGTCTCCATGTGATCTCATATTTCATGACTTTGAAAGCTGTCTAATTCTAATTTTCCCACTATCGAGGAAAAAAGATAAAGGTCCAAGAAAATGTGTGGTCACAAAAAAAACAACATGACGGATTTCAATATCTTTACGTAATTAGTTGAGTTATGCTAGTCTCATTCATTAAATGCATCATTTGACATATAGATGCAAAAGATGACTGTGGTACATCATTTTTCAGGTAATTCCTAGCTGTGGTTTTGTGATTTTTGTTGTCAGTATTTCACATCAGAACATCATGCAGAACAGTGGGAGCTAAAGAGTTAATGTTCTGGTTTCATGTTTCCTTTTTTTTGGCCATTTTGGGTTCCTGGAGGGGAGGGGTGAAGTCCCGGGAGGACTTGGCAAGAAGTGGAAGTGGGGTGGGACTCTGGACCGGATCCCAGCTGCTCTGTGCCTCTGGCCGCCTCAGCTCACCGTGGAGAAAAGCATGTGATTCCTTCGCACTACCGTGGTTTGAGTAGTACTTTGAGTACTCTTGCCTATCTTATTTTGTTTTGTTTTGTTACATTTAGTAAATTACCATTCTTCCTCAGATCATTGTATTGTGTTTTGTCTTTGTTAAAACTATCTATCTGCTAGCTCTCTGCCCTTTTCCCTCTCTTGAAGCACATGGCTAAGTCTGGCTGGGTCACTTGGCAAACCCCTTCCTTTTTTTTTTTTTTTTTTTTTCTTTTTTTTTTTCCCTTCACTCCTTTGTCTCTTCTTTTTTCTTTTTTCCTTAGGCCTGTGCCCCCTGTTGCGGACTTATATCTAGGGATAACCCTGCAATGTTCCTGATAATGTTAAATATGGTTGTCATTTCAACTGACCACTACCCATCTTTTCTTAAATATCTATCCATCTACTTTAGCTACCTAGTCCATGAATTGTGTGTGGAAATCATTGAGATAATTTAAAGAAAATAATTTTCACGATTTAACTAGCTACAGAATGCTTTCTTTGTTTCAGTGTGGTGAGATTTTTTTCATTTTCTCCCGAGGCTGATAAAAAAATCAGTATTTGAGGCTTCCTTTTCTCCTTTCTTTGCGTATTTCTTCCCATTTCAGGTTTATTTTACTGAATGCCTTAGAAGTACCACCAGTACTGAAGAGGTGGGATGGTAGTATGGCAGAATTTCCAGTCTGAGAGCAAATTCACCAAAAACCATCCACTAAGTTTAAAGTATATATTGCTTGTGTAGTGCTAATGGCATTCCCATAATGGTGATTCATTTGCTTCCTGGCTGTGCAGCTGAAGGAGAAGACAGAAACAGTAAGAAGATGCTCAGAATGTGAAAGGGAAATCAACTGGTAGTCATTCCTTGAAATAGAATCATCAAGGTTGGAAAAGACCTTCAAGATCTTCCTGCCCAACTGTCCACCTACCACCAAAATTTCTCACTTAAACATGTCCCTCAGTACATCATCTAAACACTTCTTGGATACCTCCAGGGACAGTGATTCCGCCACCTCCCATCCCCACATACCAAGGCAGCCTCTGTAAAAGAATAAAGAAGGATGTTTCTCATATGAGATTCTCTCCTGAGAAGAGCTAATGGCCAGGATAAGCTGATCGGACACCATTCAAAGTGAAGTACACTGTCTCATTGGAACCCATGCCAGTCTGATGCAGTCCTCTGGTTATTGTCTGCTCCAGGTATTTCAGATAGGCAGTGATGAGGCTGTGAGAAACCAGAGGGCTGACTTCAGGGTGTTAGGGCAGTAAGTTTACTGAGTGGGAGCTTAGATAGTGTTTGCTTTTACCCCGTCAGAAGCAGGCAAAGATATTAAGAGAAGCAGGAAGACTCACCTGATCAAAATGTGGCTAAGTGGTTGGTGCCATCAGAGGAATTTCTGGTTTTGATCAAGAGGCAGTTTATTTGGCACCAGGCCTCCTTGAGGCAGATAAGATTCATCTAGATCAAAGGAGGAAAAGGATTCCAGACCAGGAGTTGCCTTGGGCTCAATGACAGGGCTTTAAGCTATGTTTGAAAAGGTAGGGGAGTAATAGTGAGATCTAAATTATCTATACCATCCCTGCGCATGAGATATAGTATGGGACAGTGTAGATAATTTAGAGGGACAGGATGCTAGAAGGGGCCCTAAACCTGCTGCTTCTGATGTAATCAGGTGAATTCTCAATCCATAGAACTTGGGCTTCATCATTTCCCAGTGACTGTATGTATGTCAGACAGGTACATTCCTGTGTTTAATGACATTCAGTATGTCTAACCACATATCTCTGCCTCAGATTGGACAGGTGAGGTGTCTCGCTCCAATTTAAAGGAGGGAGGCAAGGTTCTTTGATATGTGTATTCCTGGTGTGAGATTAAGAAGCAACGGTTCAAATGTTGGACCAACCAGTTTATTAAAGTCCTATCTGTTTTTAGGGAGAAGGGGAAGGGAAGGTAGGTGATAGGAAAAGTAGGAAATATAAGCAAGGAGTATCTGCAGAGAGCAAAAGAGATAATCACCAATGTGGGTCCAGCGACGTACACAGTAGGTCCGCTGATCTCAGGAACTTGTCTGATCACCGCGGGGGATGGGAGACAGCCAGGAAGCTCCGCAGCAAGCTGGTCCCAGGGGTTCTTCCGATGAGGTTTTCCCCTCAGGGAATTCTCCGTCAAAGGTTCTTTGGGAGTTTGTCTCCAAAGTCCTCAGTTTAGTGAGGACCTTTTATCCCCATTTCAGCGGGGTTTTTTTCTTCTTCTTTGAAGACTGAGGATTACAGCTCAGCATTTTTGGGAATGTATCTCGAGCAAACACTGAACTTCCAAACAAACAGGCAAACACTCTTTGTAAAAAAATGGTTTAAAACCAGCTTTTGTGACATTCCTGGCCCACAGATAAGCCAGCAAGGAGGGGGAGTCTCTGTTGCCAGACACAAGCATTATCGCCTTCTGCAGTGGTCAGCTCCTTCGAGCAGCACCCCTGAAGAAGACTGCTCATCCTGCTTCTGCTTATCTTTGCAATCGTAAGCAGAAACACTACGGCACAATAATACCCACCATTCACCCTCCTAGATAGTTAGTAGTTGCCAGTCAGAGTCTTATCATCAGAAACGCCTCACGAAGCAAGCTTTGAGACAATAAAAGAAAAACAGTTCTGTCCTTCACATGAGGATAGTCCATTCTTGAGTGCCCACAGTACAATCCAAAGAGTGAGCCCCTGGTACACAGCCCAACTATGTGTACAGATGATTACGATACCATCAGTGTTTATAACTGTCCACACAGCTCGCAGCTCTGCCCATTGGCTACTCTGGCCATCCTCCTCTTCAAACCAGTTTGTTTCAGTCAAGGGATGGTATGCTACTGCTCTCCACTGGCTCGGGTTGCCTTTGCTGGACCCATCCATGTACGAGGTATCTTCAGGAATGGGATAGTTTCCCTCTGAACAGGACTCTTCTCTGGTGGAGTGACCAGTGTTTCTTTTGATGCATCACTGTGACAAGTCATCAGGCCTACCATCTTTTGAAGCTCTTCTTTTTGAAGCCACTCACTATGAGAAAGACATTGAGGCCCTGGAACATGTCCAGAGAAGGGCAATAAAGCTGGTGAGGGGTCTGAAGCACAGGCTTTATGAGGAGCAGCTCAGGGAGCTGGGATTGTTTAGTCTGGAGAACAGGAGGCTCAGGAGAGACCTCATTACACTCTACAACTTCCTAAAAGAACTTTGTGATAAGGAGGGGTTTGGCCTCTTCTCCCAGGCAACAAATAGGACGTGATGAAATGGCCGTAAGTTGTTTAGATTAGACATAAGGAAAATCCTTTTCTCTCAGAGAGTGGTCAGGCACTGGAATGGCCTTCCCATGGAGGTGGTAGAGTTGCCATCCCTGGCAATATTCAGGAGGTGTCTGGATGAGAAGCTAGAAGATATGGTTTAGTAGCTTGTGGTAGCAATGGTAATGGGAGGACAGCTGGAGTAGGTGGACTTGTAAGTTCTTTCCAACCTTGTGCCATCTGACTTTCACACTGGCCATATGGGAGGATTACATGGACTATGTACAGGTCTTATAATGCCAACTTTTTCAGATTCCTGCACAGTCCTTGTTATCTACAGGCTGGTGAGTCTCACCTCTGTGCCTGGGAAGATCATGGAACAGATCCTTCTGGATGACATACCTGATCACATGAGGAATGAGTATGTGATCTGAGATAGCCAGCACAGCTTCACCAGGGGAAGGTCATGCTTTATCAATCTTGTGGTCTTCTGTGATGGAGTGATGGCACTGGCAGACAAGGGAAAGCAACCAGTGTCATTTACCTGGACTCGAGCAAGACCCACAGGGGTCTGTCTTGGGACCAGTGCTCTTTAACATCTTTAACAATGACATCAGTGATGGAATTGAGTGCACCCTCAGCAAGTTTGCTGATGACACCAAGCTGAATGGTGCAGTTGACACGGAGGAAGGAAGGGATGCCATTTAGAGTGACCTTAAGAGACTTGAAATGTGGGCCTGGACCTAATGAGGTTCAGCATGGCAAAGTGCAAGGTTTTGCACTTGGGCCTGAGGAATCCCAGACATCTATACAGACTGGAAGGAGTAGTCCTTGAGAGCAGCCCTGCAGAGAAGGATCTGGGGGTCCTGATGGTTGAGAAACTTAACATGAGCCAGCAGTGTGCTCTTGCAGCTCGGAAAGCAAATGGTATCCTGGGCTCCATCAGGAGACGGATGGCCAGCAGAGACAGGGAGGTGATTGTTCCTCTCTACTCTGCTCTTGTGAGGCCCCATCTGGAATACTGTGTCTAGGTATGGAGCCCTCAGTACAAGAAAGATGTAGTGCTGTTGGAGAGGGCCCAGAGGAGGGCCACGAAGATGATCAGGGGGCTGGAGCATCTCCCCTGTGAAGACAGGCTTAGGGAAATGGGCTTATTTAGCCTGGAGAAAAGAAGGCTGTGGGGTGACCTCATCACAGCCTTTCATTACCTGTAGGGAGCCTATAAACAGGAAGGGAGTCAACTCTTTGAAAGTGTGGATTACAGCAGGACAATGGGAAATGGTTTTAAGTTGAAAGAGGAAAGATTTAGGTTGGATGTTAGGGGGAAGTTCTTTACAGAGACAGTGCTGAGGTGTTAGAACAGGCTGCCCAGGGAGGTTGTAGATGCCCAATCCCTGGAGGTGTTCAAGGCCAGGTTGGATGGGACCCTGGGCAGCCTGGTGTAGTATTAGATTTGGAGGTTGGTGGCCCTGAAGCAGGTGGGTTGCAGCTTCATGATCCTTGAGGACCTTTCCAACCCAGGCCATTCTGTGATTCTGTGATATCACATCTTGCTCCCCTTCTTCCCCCCCATCCTCCCATCTATAATGCCTTACATTAGTAATCTGGCATGATTCTAGCAGGCAAATAGGTTCATGCTTCACATGGCCTCTCAATATCACCTGCACTGCTCCAACACCAGAACATCTGTGTCAAAGTCTGAACTCTCCTACAGTTGTCTGGAAAGCCAGATCCTATAAAATGTCTGTGCCCAAGATGTATTCTGGGTCTGGGGCAACAGGCAATTTATAGACACTTTATGCTCCTGGAGCAGGAGATGCCCAACTCCCGGTTGCAACCACATCTGGGTAACTGAAATGGTCTGTCCCCCAAAGTCACCAATCATCACTCTATCCCCATTAAATTTAGTGGGATCCCCTTAAATATTTAATGTTTCC
This sequence comes from Coturnix japonica, assembly GCF_054131305.1. Taxonomy (NCBI): domain Eukaryota; kingdom Metazoa; phylum Chordata; class Aves; order Galliformes; family Phasianidae; genus Coturnix; species Coturnix japonica. The sequence goes on from NC_140664.1 coordinate 59,752,799, forward strand.
ACATCTGTGTCAACCAATGCCATAGCCCTTTTTATGTTCTTTTGGGACCAAAAAATTGTCAGTTTAACACAGGGACACCGGTCCTACCCGGAGGCCCTACCTACAGGGAGCAGTATTCCCGTCACTCAATCAAATGCACAATTGACACTTCTTTTTCCTCAAGTGGCTGAGGCATATTGGCCCAGATTACTTGAGGAGGCTTTTACCTTTTACTGGAAAATAGGTTCCATGTTGTTGTTGGTAGTTTGTCAATAGTTCTCACCCCAGATTTTGCAGGGCAATTTTAAATTTTTTGATTGTCCTCCAACCACCTCCATACTGGAGGATGACATGATTGGGCTGATGATCAGTTTTCACCAATTGAACTCCAGTCTGGATTAAGTCATTAAACATTAGTTTTCAGTATACCTGTATGAGTCCCAGCTGAGGAGTTCATGGGGTAGTTCTCCTGGTTTTAGTTATGGGGAGGACCTCTGCCCCTTCCAGTGTTTGGATATTGTACCTGGTCCAAAGGTGCTGTCTCCCCTAGATCAGCCACCAATTGAGCATCCTGTTGGATAATAGTCTCTGAGGTGACTAAGGGCTTGCTGTAATATGAAACCCCTCATCCCTGCTGTAAAACCAAGTCTGGACTCTCAAAGGCATCATCATATATTGCCTCCTTCATTCCTAATTCCCTAATATAATTATGAAATTCCTCCATTGAAGTCCGTAGACCAGTATTAGCTGGAGCATCATTGTTACTGAGCTATGTGATTCTACACGCCATCATTATCCTTTGAATTAGATTTTGTCATCGGCATATAGCCTCTGTCTGAGAGACAAACGTGGTAACAGATGCCAGTTTAGAGATTTTGGACCCATTAATTACCACACTTTCAGTCCTCATAACCCACAATCTCAACAGCCAAGCTGCTGTGCTCTCACAGTCTTTGCTTAAATCATAACAAATCTGTGAGCTCAGAGGCTGTGTACAGGTACATGTGTGATGTGGTCTGTGCAGGGGGCAAACTTTTTGGTGCCAGCCCTCCTGGTCTGTCTTGGATTTTGTCTTTTGAGTTATTACTGGCCTTACTTCTGGAGGACCTGAGGTCTCTTGATCCTCTAGTTGGGTTTTAGTTTGCTTGGCCTTCTTCAGTTCAACTATGATACAAGGATCCTGCTGATCTTTTTCCCTTCTAGCTACACAGGTCTTAGTTTCAAGGGGGAAATTACATTTAACAGAGGGGGAACTTGTCCTGTCAAAGTGACAGTTTTATTTTCTGGCTATCTAATACTAGCTTTCAAAAATTCATTTTCATTTTTTAAGTCTTTCAATGAATGATATGTATTTATAGTGAGATGCAGAAGCCATGCCATGGCAGATGTTGCAGTTATTCTGTATGATCAACAAGTATACAGATGTTATATAGCATACAGAGAAGATTAAGTAAGATTATCACACTGGTAAGATTATCACACTAGAAAAGTTAATCAGAGATAAATGAAAAGAGCTCACCAGTGTTGTAGGCTTGCAAGAAATTTCACAAGGAGCAATCTCCAGGGAGAGATCCTTCCTAAGTGTCAGTCAACCCTTAAATGGGTTAAAACCCCTTAAGTGGAGCCAGGCTCCACCCCTTCTGGTCACACAGGTGAATGGCGTTCACCTGTGCTCCCATGGTTGACTCAGTGCTCACCTCAGGTGGTTCAGGCCATGATTCAGCAGTTCCCATACATATTATTTCCTCAGTTGTCAGAAGATTTTGTCCTTATTCAGGAAATGAGCCATTTTTGATGGGGATTTAATAATGGGACTATTGTCCCATTTAGGTTTCCATTCTTCAATAATCCAGTCAGCATTTGCCATGGATAACCTACGAATTCCAGGATTTCCCCTGGAAGTTCCTCTTCTGGTGTATTCGGGGCCCCATTGACAATCCAGTGCACAATTTTCTTAAAGTAATCCATCATAAATAAGTACCTGCCTGGGTCACCAAATGTAGCAACAGGTACTCTGTGGCTTTTTTTGCCTCAGTCTTCATTAGTGACTGTTCTTCACATAGCCCTTGAGAGAAAGGTTTGTAAAGTGGAAACTCGTAGAGCAATGTCCCTCTCTGTGTAAGTGAAGATCAGATTTGCAACCATGTGAGGGATCTAACATCTATAAACCTATGGATTCTAATGGGATACATCCTAGAGTCCTGAGGAAACTGACTGATATAGTTGCCAAGGCACTCTTGATGTTTTCTGAAAATTCCTGGCAGTCAGGTGAAGTTCCTGGTGACTGGAGAAAAGATAACATTGGACCCATTTCAAAGAAGTGTGAAAAGGATGACCAAGGAAAATCCCAGCCTATGAGGCTCACCTCTGTGCTAGGGAAGATCATGGAGCTGATCATCTTGGAAAATATGCTAAGGCACATGGAAGATAGGGTGATATGGGATAACCATCATGACTTCACCAATAGCAGGTCCTACCTGACCAACCTAATAGCTTTTTATGATGGTGTAACTGTGTCAAGGGAAGAGCCATTGATGTCAGCACAGTTTTTGGTAACTTACTTCTCTTCAAATTGAAAATATATGGATTTAACAAGTAGACTATTCAGTAAAAAGGGAAGTGGTGGCAAGATCATACCCAGAGGCTGGTGTACAATGACTCAAAGTCCAGATAGAGATCAGTGGCAAGTGTTGTCTCTCCTGGTTCAGCACTTGGAACTGTGATCTCAGAGATTGTCTGATATTTTAGATATTAGATATTTTAAATTTACATTCAATATTTATATATATTTAATATACTATAATACAATAATTTTTTTTTTTCCTCCAGTGAAACTCAGTTATGTAACAATTATCAAGGGATTGCAGCCTCCTCATTTTAAGCTGTGTTAAAGACTCTTGCTCAATTCACAGTTGCTGATTTGCTGTCAGAATTTTTTTATACCTGTTTGAATGCATCTTGAAATTTTTGACTTTTCTTGGTTTCATGCTTTGACAGCAAATAAAAGATATTTCTTCTGATAAAAGAGCCCTCAGGGTTCAGTAATTTTCTGGGTTTTATTCTTCCAGAATGTACCATATTCCTATTATTTATTGTTGGCTTTACTGTTTCTAGACCTTTTGCTTTATATAATTTGTTTAAGCAGGTAAATACAGATTTTTGAATAGTGTATTTTATTTAACGAAGCATCCTCCATTTGCATGCTCCATTAATCCTTTAATTCAGACTCCCTTTAGAGACTGTTATTACAGATAGGCATAACTCTCATAATTTAGAAATGTCAGAAATTTTGAAATAAGACTTTCTCTTTCAGATTTGAAGGGAGACAGTTCTCTAAACGTCTGTTGTATGTTTATAAATTGTATTAAGTCGATTAGCTAGCAGCTGTAATTAGTCTTTAGAATTTAGAGAAAGAATAAATAATGTGATGAAAACTAATTTTTATAAAGTAAGCACTAGAATATTTGCCATTAACATATAGTCATGATCAACTTAAGATCCATTAGATGATCTTAAATGATTACTAAAGCAAAGCTGATGATGAAGCAAACAAGTTGATTAAATAAAGAAGAGACAGAAAGCTGATTTTAAGGATAGGAAAGCGTAGTTTGGAACTTTAAGTCCAGAGCAGATGTAGTAGGAAACTGACTGGTTAGAGAAGATTAAAAAAAAGAGAGCTAAACTACTTTAGTGAAGAACACTAGAGAAGAGCAGGCAGTTTGGGACTAAAACTAGCGATAAACAGTTTGCGACTAAAGTTAAAGATCTTGGGCAGGTGTTGGTCAGCCAGCTGGAAAAGTCAACAGCTGATGATGAGCAGACTGCTGAGGATGCTTGATGGTAGAATCAGAAAAGAATGATTTAGAAATAGGAAGAGGAGGGCAGAATTGTGGTGAGAACACAGAAAAGTTGTGTCCACTATAGTTCACTTATTTTATGATCTATAAAAGGAACAACAAATTTCAGACTTGGTATCCCTCTGCTGTCAGGAGATCTCCATCACAAGCATTCTTTGATTCTGTTTTCCCTGTGCTATATTTTCAGTCATATTTCACTGTCATGGAGGATGGAAAATTCCTGCAAACTTCAAATGTGTGGTCATTTTTAAATAGTTATTTTTATTATTAAAGGTAGTTATTTTATTAATAATCATGTTTTTATTTTGTTCTCAAATGACCAAAGGAACTCTTCTATAAATTTGAACAACTGTCATTCTATGCAAGAATAAGAGGGGGCTGATGTCACAGGATGTAAGTCTTTTTAAAAAGTCATTAGGTAGTGAATGGAATGGTGGATTTGTACTAGATCTAATTACTGCCCCATGTATTCTGTTTTTGCCTTTATTTTTGTTTGTAACACCAGGTGGTTAACAGCATTTCTTCCAAGTGGTTGATAAATGTTTTTTTCTCATTTTTCAGAGTAACAACCTGATATTTCTATGGAAATATCTTGCAGAAAAGCTGAACAGTAAATAGAGAAGCCAAGGGGAATGTTCGTTTGAGTGGATAAACTAACCATATCATAATGACATTTTAAAAAATCTTATGCTGGAGTTGTCAAGTTTGGTGCAAAAATTAATAGTTGTTTTTTTTTCCTTTAGTTTGCCCGTGCCTCAGTCAGCTTTTGAAAAATGGGATGACATCATATTTCATTTGCTGCCATTTTAAAGTTCTATGAAGTACCTCTTTGTTATGAAAAATGTCAAATTAAAAAACAAATGAACAAATGCAATAGGTTCACTATAGGTTTTAGCAGTTTGCAGCAAATATTGGCCATCTGATAATTAATAAAATGTCATTTATTACATGTACTGAATGGACAGGGTTTTTAGGAAGGAAGAAAAAGGCATTTATTTAGAAACGGCATTATATTTATACACATGGGAATTGATTGAGAATTTTTTTACTTCTTACAACTTTGAATATAGAGTTATAAGATCGTGTTCTTTTAGCTTTGTAAATGTTAATCTGTATTCATGAAGTTATTTTAATTATGTGTATATTGGTAAACAGCTGTAAAAGCAAGAAATGTTTTAGATTTGGGTGAATCATGGCCAAGGTGATGGAAAAAATCATCATCTGTGACATTCTCCTCTACCTTTTCACTCATCTGTTGTGAATGAAATAATATGTGAATATGAGCATTACTAGGTCAAATGCCAGCTAAAAAATTGAAAACCCTGCTGCTTTATTAGAATCAGAATTTCATTTGGGTTGGAAGGGACTGTTAAAGGTCACCTAGTTTGACTTCCCTGCAATGAACAGGGACATATACAGAAGATCAGGTTGCCCAGAGCCTGGTCCAGCCTGGCCTTGGAAGTCTCCAAAGACTTGGGTTTCTTTGAATCCATCCCTTTTCTGTGCAACTTGTTCCAGTACCTCATCACCCTCACCGTAAAAGACTTTTTCCTCACATCTAACTTGAATCCCCCTAAAACCTCTTTAAGCTTGTAACCATTTCCCTTTGGCCTATCATGACAGGCTCTGCTACAGTGTCTGTCCCCTTCTTTCCTGTAGCTCCCCTTTAGATAGTAAAAGGCCACTATCAGGTCACTTTGGAGCCTTCCTTTCTCCAGGCTGAACAGCACCAGTTCTTTCAGCCTGCCCTCATAGAAGAGGTGTTCCATTACTTTTACAATTATTCTTCCAGTGAAACTTCATGTACTGGCTCTTGTTATGTGGCACTCAAGTTGCAGCCATACTTTGAACTAAAGCTCTGTGTATGATCATGGTGTCTATTCCTAACACTGCTCATTATTGCCTTCCCTAGAGAGGTCTTCAAAAGTGCTCCTGTCAAAAAGACAGAAATGATGGTGCTAGCTTTGTAATTATATTGCTTTTGTCACTGAGACATGTTACACTTACCCTTACTGTAACAGTGGTAAGAGTTATCTTGTTGGACACTCAGGTTGCTGTGATTATCTATCAGTGATAGATATTATCATATCATGGCATATTATGCTTGCAAATCACAGTATCACACACAGTATCACAGTCTCATGTGGGTTGGCAAGGACCTTAGAGATCATCGAGTCCAACTCCCGGGATTTGAGCCTCCTGTGTAGCAGAGCGGCACTTCTATCACTTGCACCACAGGGGGGATTCGAACCTGGGTCTCCGGTGTTGCAAACAGCAACAGTAGCCTCCAACAGTTTTCTTTTTCCAGAAAGTATGTTCTATTTAATTATTTATTTAATAGTGAAGAACAAAATGGAATTGAAATATCAAATTGAGTAGTTGAAAAGAAGCTAATGCGGGTGTCGCGCTCCAATTTAGGAGTGAGTCTATACACTGTAAGTCAACCTTACTTTGATCTTGCTTGTTTAAAGTACCTGCAAGAATGGTTTGTCCGTGAGGTAGCATTAATTACATTTAATATACATAGAACATACACAGATCCTAAAGAGCACCTAAAAACCCTGCAGTGTGAAGAAATGAGTAAAAGACTTGGCCCAAGTAATGTTTTCCTAGGCCACATATGGTCAAGAACATGATACATGAGATGATTTATCTGTCCCCATTGTACTTAAGTCTAAAAATACTATAGAAGTATTGAAAAGCTATTCAGAAATTGTAAGCATTGATTTTTTTTTTCTTTTAGTTTTTTAGCATGCTGACAATCTCTTTGCTAACTATTGGATAGATTGGAACATTTCATTGAAGGTTATTCTACTCCCCACCAAGCTAATTCTTCTGTCCCTTGGTTTGTGTCAGGTTTACATCTGTTTCTTTAGCAAGATAGCATAAAAAATGTCTTTCAAGTCACTTACAACATAATATCAACTTCAGAACACCGAGCAGAATGCAAAATGTATTATTTTGAATAAACAACCCTGTCTGGATTTTTAAATTCACCATATTCTTTTTTTATTTCCTTTTGGAGGATCTCTGACTTTGAAATGTTCTGTTCTTAGCCTAAGTATGTGCTTGCATACTAAGAGCTTTGATTGGAATAGATGAATAGCCCTTATGTGTTTGCATTTTCCATTTTGTTACTTAGAGCAGAAGAAAAAAGTGCAATTTATCATATTTTTGCATCGAAATATAGTTCTTCTGAAATGCAACTCAAGCAGATAGCAGCAAATTTGAACAGAAAATCATGAGAACAAAAGGTGTTCTCTTTTGTATCTGCTCAGTAGTTAAACTCAAATGACAAAGAAACAGGAAGTGTACACTAAAAAAGAACTGTAAAGAAAAGCTGCATATTAGTCATCTATGTATAACAGTCCTAAGTTTGTTGTTTGACCACTGGAATCTATTTTTTTTTTTCTGTCAACATGTAATACTGAGGATTATACGGTACTAAGAAACACAGGTGCATGAACCTTAGGTCCTAGTGACCTAAGAAAATGCTTCTTCTTATTGAATTTCCTACTCTTTTTACTCTTACAAATTTCTTCCACACCTCAAATAATTATTGAAGTTGCGTATGAAATAAAGTAACAATAATGTTAGCTTCTTCTAAAAAAGGAAGAATTTTGCTTCTAAGGGAGTGTGTTGATTGAGGAAAGTACTTTGAACATAGGTTAGAAATAAATCTGTTTTGGATATTTGTTTTCTCTGAGTGACTTCTAGCTGTATATGGCATGATTTTGAAGGAATACCTAGAAACTTGATTTCCAAGTATATATGTGGAACAGAGAGTGACAGTTTTTCTTAAATCTACATAATCATTTTATACAAGTGTCTATTGTTCGGTGGGTCATTGTTTCCACCTTGAGATGCAGGTGCTTGTCTTTCATGTTTGAAAATGTTCATCTCATAAGAACAGTGTTGAATCTAAAACTCATCTGGAGAGTTAGCTGTTTGCTAAGTGAAGAACTAAATACAGATACTAGAGGATGATAAATCCATCAGAGTCTGCCTGTTCAAGGTAATTTATCAACTAGGTTTATAACGTTGTTTATACTCAGTTCCTCTTAATTTGTACTGAAGCATAGGGTACTAAAAATGCATTTAGGCTACTATTTTCTAAATTGAAAGCTGGGCAGCCAAATTATAAAATAGAATTATCTGTTTATCTGTCAAGAAAAAATATTTCTAGTTTTTTATAGGTTTTGTTTGTTTGTTTGTTTGTTTTGGTTTTTTTGCTTTCGTGAGAGTGCTTTTTTAAATAATACAACTAAGGTTTTACATCTTTCTAGTATTTTCAGACCTCCTCTCACATCAACCAAGAATGTAAATCAAACTTAATTTCTGCAGTAAAGTAAACTGAATGCTGGGTTGGACACCTATCCTTCAGAATTTGTACTTAATAATTATTTTTCTGAGTGGCAAAGTTTTGAGGGCTTTTGTACTATATTTGTATTCTCACTACTTCTATAAGAGTTATTAGACGAAAACACAGATCTGCTGTCTTCAAGATTTCTTTCTCACATATTCTTAGTTCACTGCAAAATGTATTATAACCCATGGTCTTCTCCCTGGACTCATTCTGCTTTATTTACAATACTACGCTATTCACTTACATTTCTGCATTAGCAAAAAGCTTTGTCCAACAGGAGTAGATTTGTATAGCAAAGCAATAGAATCTCAGGCTACAGTATTTGGCTACAGTATTCTGGGAGTTGTACTTTGAGCTTGCTCTAGTCTAGTCCTGATGAGCAATATCAGATACTTCATAGAATTCATTAGATTTATTGAGGGACTACATCTTCCAGTTTTGCTTAATTTAAGAGGCATCCCACAGGCCTGCCTTGAGAAGGTTCACAGAGTTACTCTGGTAACTCTCAGAAAGCTGTTATAGAATACAGATAGTTCTGCTTTAAAATTTTAGCACACTTCTATAATGTTGCTTTGCAATTTATCATGATTTAGAATCAGTTTGACTCTGTGTTTTATGTGCTTTACTATTTTTATGCTACTTTTATCACCCGTTCATTGAATTGGAATTAATAAAGATTGAGAATACATCCAAAGCACACTTTGTAGCAAACTGCATGAATTACTGCTGAGTTAATTTCTGATCCACTATAGGATTTTACTGCAACAGCTATGTTGCATCTAGTGATTATAAATTCAGTCATTTTGAAAGATTGCACTAGAGTTTTCTGAGGAAAATCACAATAGTAGTCTACAGTAAATACACTTAATATTTCCTAGTTAATGCAAACTCATAATTTCTATGTCCAGCTGGTCAATTACTCCTTACAGGTTTCTTCCATCTCTCCCTCCCTCATTGGCTTGTTTGTTTGTAGGCGGGGTTTCTAGGGGAAGTAGTTTTTGGAAATGCTCAGATCTATTAACATAATGTGATAATAAATCCAGTATGTAACACACAAAGGGTTCTTTTCTAGCTTCTCCCTTATGGTACCTTTAAATATTTTTTTCAGTGCTACTACTGTTTTTAAACTGATAATAGGAGTTGGAAATACCAGTGATAACCTTAATTACATGTTTTAGGCTCTTTTGCAGCTCTGTCAAGTGCAACCTATGTGTTATCTGAGATAGTGTTTACTCAGATTGACATGAAAAAGTCAAGCTGAGAAATTTGCTCAGCTGAATTTCCTTGAATGTGTTAGAAAACTCATGTGCAACTTGCCTATTATGTAATTGTAACTAGATAAATTATCACCATATTTCTCTGGGGGTGGAATGATGAGTTTATCAGGTCTTTCTTAGCAAAATGATAGCCATTTTTGTTATGGTTGCTTTCAATTAGTAACAATTTATCATATGTGATTTTTCATACCGATTTCCCTCTGTCTATCTCCCCATTCTTCAGCAGAGCATGATAGTAAGTTTACTTCATAGCTATAACCAGTTTAGCATGGACTTGTTTAAAAATTTGCTATTTTGTACATAATTTTTGAAACTGTATTAGTGAGATTTGACGATTAGTTAAGAATATTAATTCTTCTCCCTGAAAAGATTTGGTATGTGCTCAAATCCTATACATAAATTGTGATTTGGGGCAATAACATTTTATATAATGATATGGTCTAGTAAACTGACAGGAACCAATTGACAGAATCAGACACTACTCAGAAGAGTTGTAGATATATGAGGGATCCTCAGAAAGCTTTGAGAGTTCCTTATATATCTACAAATAAAAAATTACATCACGACTCCTACCATTTCTTACATTTATTTGTCAGTTTGCATCAGCAAATAAGTTGTGCTGATATCCTACCCTCCTTCAGAAAGGTTTCTTGAGAGACTTATATTACTGTTCATTATATAATATATAATGTCCTCTGGTTTTCAGCCTCAATTTGCTTGTGCCCACATCATTAGCTTTGATTCTTATATCAGTATTTGTCCACTACTTTCCCTTATTAAGGATACTCTTTGTACCTCTAGAGAGCAAAAACACTTTTTTTTTGAGTGATTTATTATTACTATTATTATTATTATTAATATTATTAATTATATTTATAATATTTATTAATTATTATTATTATTATCATTAATAATAATAATAATTTATTTATTTATTTTTCATGTGGATAATTGGAATCAGATTATGTTTTGGATGAAGTCTCTCATGCAGGAGGTTTGCTAAAAATAGACTTTAATGTCTGTACATCTACAGTAAAACTTTTCTCCACCGTCCTTTCTTTTTTTCACAGTTGCATCATGCCAGTAATTATTAGTCAACCTGAAATCAATAAATACAGTCAGATATTGTTATCATTTTTAGCTGATGTACTCTCATATATTATGGATTCATGTTAATAGTCCCTTACCCTTGTTCTTCTATGCCTCCTTCCATTTAAATTATAAACCTCAGAGGAGGTGATTTTTCCTGGGTAATATGCTGTTCCTTATTTGCATTGATGCCTCCCAATGTCATGTCATCATCCATTTTTGTCGCCTCCTGATCCGGCAACAGATCAAGGCTGCCGTGTGAAAGTACCGTGCCTCTGTACATGGGGAACAGACAGGACTCACACACAGTGTGTAACGCCGAAAGTACAAGTTTAATGCCTCGCAACAAACCCTGTATAGTGGTACAGGTGACCGCCCCTGTCAGACACTTGTGACCTCCCAGACTCCACCCCTGGTGCACACAGGCACCACCTGCCCAATACCCAACAATTTTGATCATAGCAAGTCTACTTTTTTGTGCTGAAGTCATTTAACAGAACTGTGACATAAGACTTAGCCATGAGTTCTGCTTTCCTGAATGCTTTCCTGAAGTTTTCTTACGTCATCCTTTAGCTCCTTTCTTATTCATTTGTATAAGCCTTCAGTGATGTAATATATTTTAATTATCTGTAATTTATTATACATTCAGTGCTAATAATTTAGTATCTATTGTTAAACATCTAGGGAGACACAAATAATCTGTGAGAGTAGTCAAGACTAGGAAATTGCCCCCAAAATGTAACCAGGCTTAGCAACACTAGAAATAAGATTTTCCTTGGGAACAATAGTAGTGGCTGTCCTGAGTTTTTGCAGCCTTAAAGACTTACCTTGCTATACTTCAAAGGGGGAAAAGACTCATATAAGTTCTTCAATGGTTTAAGGAAATGCACTGAAAGAGGAAAAAGATGACTGCGTGTTATTCTGTGAAGTTACCTGAACTAACCAACTCAGGTTAAGTTGAACTCAGAGGTATGCTCTGTTTTCAACTAGTGGCATTCTCCCCCTCCCAGGAAAGAGTCTGCCCGTTTCCCATGAGCAGTCTTGTGACAAGATGTAGTCTACAAATTATAGAGCCTCTTATGACAGGCTGAGGTCTGTCTGCAGCATCGGAGTCATAAAAGCATATGGAAGAACATGTAAAGATCTAGTTGAAATTTTAAAATAAGTTGTATGAAATTGATTGGGTAAGACATTCTTTAATCACCTTCCTCTCCAACTCCTTTTCAGTTCTCTTCTTTCAGACCTCAATGATGAAGCTTTTTCCTAACTTTTTTTTTTTTTTTTTTTTTTTCTTCCATACCAAGCAACCCCAGGTCCCTCTGTCATTTTTTATGATCCTTATTTTCTAGTCACTTCAGCCAGCTTTTTTTTTCTTGTCTCCACATGCCTCAATGTCCTTCTTGCAGCTGGGGTCCCCAAATGGAAAACAGTATTTCAAGGATGCAGTCTCACCAGCTCTATGTAGAAGAGGATAATCACATTCCTTGTGATTATCAGTTGGCCACATTATTTCTGATTCAGATCAAGGTGCCTTTCATCTTCTTGACCACCTGGGCACAGCTGGCAGCCAGTGAGCACTCTCAGATCTTTTTCTGTCAGTCAACTTTCCTGATGCTTTTCCTTGAGCCTGTACGGCTGTATGGGGTTATTGTCAAGAGTTGGACCCAGCATTTAGTCTTATTATTATTGGACTCAGCCTACCAATGCAGCCTATCCAGATCCCTCTGCAGTGCTGTTTAACCCTCAGGCAGACCAACAGTCCCACCTATCTTTGTGTTGCTTGAAAACTTATCAAGGGGGCACTTGATGCCCTCATTCACTGATAAAAGTGTTAAACAAAGCTGCCTCAGCTTAACTCTGGGGAATGCCAGTGGTAAACAGCCACCAGCAAGACTGAACTCCATTCACTGTGATGCTTATTGCTTGACCACTCAGAAAATTCTTTACTGACTGAACTGTACACTGAACTGTCTAAGCCACAAGCAGACAGTTTCTCCTGGATGATGATGTGGGAAACTGTAAAATTCTTAACTAAAATCATGGTAGATATCATCCACTGCCTTTCCCTCATCTACTAAGCAAATAGTCTTGTCAAAGAAGGAGATCAGGATCAGTTTACTTTGATAGGGCCTGTCTTTCTTATACTCAAATAAATGTAGCAGTGTATGAGACTCTCAAGACACTGAGTGCATACTAAGTGTATATTCAGCAGTTGAGTGAGTTCCCATCTAAGGAAAGTCTGTGAGGACCTTCAGAGAACCACATGGTTTTCCATTGATTTGTTCTGTACCTAAACGCTAACCTTCACTTCTTTTTCACTCAATTACAAGCCCTTGGTAATTTTCTATGAAAGAAGTATCCTTGGAGATAAATGAACATCATTTGACAAATGTGAAAGACTAATTCTACCCTCTTAATTTTTTTACAGCTTTGTCTGTTTGTTTGTTTGTTAGTTTTATGACCACAGATGTACAATGTATCTTAAGGTCAATGGAGATATTTTCATTCTGACTCCTAGAAAATACACAGATTATATTAATTTGGAAGTGATTGCAGTAAAGAATATTTAAAATGAATAATACATCTAGGAAAAAACAAAACAAACAAACTAACAAAAAAAACCCAAAAAACAAAAAACACCCAACCTCAGAATTAATATTTCTAGCTGATGTCTGATTTTTCTTAAAGAATATTTATCAATGTTAAGGTTCTGACATGGTCTACTGTGATCACAGAATCATAGAATGTTTTGAGTTGCAAGGGACTTTTAAGATCATCTAGTTCCAAGGCAGGGACATCTCCCACTGGACCACATAATCACAGAATCAAATAATTGCAGGGGTTGGAAGGGACCTCAAGAGAACATTGAGTCTAACCGCACTGATGAAGAAGACCTCACAGTCAGAGAGAGAATTACGTCACGGAAGTGATGCTCAGTCACTCTCACTGCCTGACGGTGTAGTTGTGCTTCCATTCTGTGCACCTTCAATTTCAAAGTATGCTTCTCAGTCTTCAGAAAACTCTGTCTCTCTAACTTTACTTGATTTATTAGCCTCACTTTCAATTAGATTGGATTATATTGTGTTGCATTCCAATATCACAGTTAGTAAAATAAGTTTTCCTCCTTAGGTCATTGCTGCTGCTCTGTTTGTTTCCTTGAGCCCAGCTCCCATCTCCCTACCCCTTTTGCCTTCCCGTTTTTGGGGGCCGGGGAGCCCACAGGCCTACTGCCCCCCTATCACAGACATAGCTTGATCTAGGTAACTCTGTGACACTCTCTCCACCTGAATCACTGTGGGTATTTCTTCCATGTGGAAAACATTTCACTGTGACTGTGTGTTCTCCCTGCTCCCCACCATCACCCTCCTTCCCGCAGTTCCCTTCTCCCAGCTCTGACCTTGAAGACAATGCCTTGTACAGTTGGACTATGAGCAAAAGTAATGTCAACACTCAAACATATTAAGAATCACAAATCTGTCGCAGACTTGGGGGTTGAAAGAACTCATTGCAGACACATAATTCAACAGCTGAAGATCAACTGAGCATGCATTTAAAAAGAAACTTATGACTCTGAGTCAAACAGCTTAACCCATAAATGGTGAAAAGCCCAAGAGCCCCTTCAAGCTCTCCTGCATGGGAAATGGCTGCACAACATCCCTTATGAGAAGAGATGGCTCCAGAGGCTACACCTGTGCAGAGATCCCTTACCTGTGCAGAGATCCCTTACAACTTGATGTCAAGATGCCTTGCTGATACAGGTTCTCAGTGTCTTATAATAAGTTTTAGAATTTGTTAGCATTTTTCTTAGATTTTTTTGTAAACTTTGTTAGCTTCACTAAGATAATATCTTAGATTGATTGTAATCTTTAACTTTGCTGAGATTATATCTAATTGTGCACATATAATTTCTGAGACATAAACCTTTGACTGAGTCTACGACCAGGAGTGTATTCAGCTGCATCTATGGTCCTTGCCTTTCTAGTAAAGAAAGAAGATCCCCTTTGAATTTCATGAGTCAGTGCAAGGACCTCCCCAAACTTTCACATGTAATCCCTTTAGACATAAAACATAATCAAACCTGTGATTAGGGGCAGATTCAGCTGCACCTATGCTCCTTACCTCTGTGATCAAAGAAGCAACAAGATTCCAGTCTGAGCCTTGTGACTTAACAGGAGGGTGTCCCATATAAGAAGTTTGTTTACCCTCCAGTCTATGCAGTAAATATAACTAAGTGTATTAAGCCATTTTGAATCTCGTTAAGTCACTATTAAATAACTACATTATATCTATATTGTGTCAGTAGATACATTCTAGCTTCTCTCTTACCAGTACAATATAGTGTGGTAGGCTTCCACTTGTGATAAGTACCCAGTGTCATTTGTGGATGCTTGCTGAACTTTTATGGAGACTGAATTTTAGCATATAGAGGTGGTGGATGATGTACTTCAGCAGTGGTGACATTACTTTTGGAGCAACCAGTGAGCATATCTGTGTAAAACTGATTCTGACTAGAGGTGATTTTAGAGCAGTTGTAAGTAGATATTCTCCAATAAATTGGAAATTATATTATCATGTCGCTTTATCTTGCTGTGTATAAATTAACCATATATAATTTTACTGTCCCTTATACATTTCATTTCACAATTAATGTTTGCAAAGTGACTTTTTTTTTTTTCCCCCTACAAAAGGTGATAAATAATTATTATTATCTTAGGTATTAAATAATTTAATCTACTTAAAATTTCTGATTTCAATTCATTTTCTCCCCTCCAGCTATTCAGTTCATGGTAAAAATGTGCTGTAGCATTACATTCTTGAGAAGAAATCAAGCCATACTGATGTTCCTAAGTCCCATTTCAAGCACTGAACACTAAACTCCTCCCAAAGAACTATTAACTCCTGGACAATGAGATAAAAGGCACTGAAGTTCTAAAACTGTCCTGTCCACTTGGGTGCAATCAAAACTAAAAAACTGATATTTGAATAAAAGTCTTCAAAAGAATTACCAATGATCAACCTGAAAGAGACTAGAGGCTACTCTCCCTACACTCCCCCCCACAAAAAATAAAAAATAAAAATAAAAAACTTCTTTCTATAATTTAAAGATTTTATTTATCTATGTGAATTTAGTAAAGCTAGATCTTAGAGAGGTTCACTATCGCCATATAGTCCTTTTCTTTACTGCTTATAACTTGGCATCTCTGCAGAGAAGTATCTGACAGAAATGAAAAATGACTGTATGATCATTACCTCTACTTGAGGTTATTGATCCACGCATACACACTCTCAGACAGCAAAGCAAATTATAACTGGCCACTAAAATCACAAGTAGCCAAATAAATGATTTCCTGACATTTCATTACATTACCAAGGCAGTATCTCTTGCCTTTGGGATTCGCATCACAGCAGGTCTTATTTTCTTTGTAAACTCTAGATGGAAATACACACAAAGAAGAAAAAGAAGAATCAAAACAATCTGTGAACGTAACATCAGGTTTGTCTTGAAAATGAAAGTGTCTTGCTAGGCAATTCTTTCAAAATATAGACCATGTCAACAGTTTTCTGCAGGTTTTCCTGCCTGGTACTTTGTGATGGTGTAGTACAGTACTGAATATATGTTCCCTTAAGAACAGGTAGTAAAATTGTGCTACATTTCAACTTATGGAATTGTTGTGGTTTTGTGATATTTTGTTGTCAGTATTCCACATCAGAACATATGCAGAACAATAGGAGTTAAAGAGTTAATGTTCTGGTTCCGTGTTACTGCCTTTTTGGGCATTTTGGGTTTCTGGAGGGGAGGGGCAGCATCTCCAGAGAACTTGGTGCGAAGAGGAAGTGGGGTGGGACTCTGGACCAGACCTCAGCCGCTCGCTGCCCCTTTGTGCATCTCAGCTCTCGACAGAGAAAAGCACATACTTCCCTCACACTGTCATGGTTTGAATCATACTTTGGGTACTCTTGTCTCTCTTTTGTAGTTTGGCTTAGTTAAATTTATTAAATTTATTAAATTTATTAAATTACTGCTCCTCCTCAGATCATTGCCATTTTGTTCTCTCTTTGTTAAAACTATCTGTGCTCTCTCTGCCCTTCCCTCTCTCTTGGAGCACACGGCTGGGAATGGCAAGGTCAAGCGGCAATCCCCTTCCCTTTTTTCCTTCACTCCTTTGTCTCTTTTTTTGTCTTTTTCCTGGAGCCTGTACCCCCCTGTCACAGACTTGCATCTAGGGATAATCCCGTGACAAGGATTTGATTAAAACAGCTTTTTTTTTTTTTTTTTTTTTTTTTAAGATTTCTCATTTATACATACAACAGCATCAGCAGAGGAAACCTCTGACTGCTCAAATTGTTATTCTTTCTCCCTCTCCAAATAATTACAAAAGCTCCCAGAATCCATTTCCTGAAAACTGAATGACTTAGTGCACCAATAATTACACATGCACATTTTGACCCTTTGCCAAGCATCAAGTCAAATATATTCCGAAGTAACATCCATCAACTGTTCAGTGACTATGTGTGAAAAACCAGTGACTTCAGGGCAAGTCTTAATGTACAGCTGTCCTTAGAATCAAAACTGTTACTATTGCCAGAAATTTCAAAACAGCTATGAATAAACAGGCCATAGAAAATGAACTGTTTTCTTACCTCTAGGGGCAAATGGATCAGCCAACATACAAGTGTCTGAACATGTACTTCAGCAATACTAAGAAATTACATACCACATCATCAAAGCACTCTGTGTGTCCTTTGAATTAAAGTACAATTGTTATAACTGCTTGTTTCTTTTCCAAAAAAAAAAAAAAGAGAGAAGACTTTATCATCCAGGCTGTCTGTGTGATGGAGCACACAAGTACTGAATTTTCTCAGAACTAATAAAGCAGCATTTGTACACTGTGAATGAAAACTCATTGAGTTTATGTAATAAGAAGATACAATAAGAAACTTAGGATAACATCTTTGAACTTACGTATCTCAAAATAATTTAAGCCATTTTGTCATATCTATCACAACTCAAGTTTGATTGTATGAACAACTCAAGGAATATAGTAATTAGAGCCCATGTGTGGTGGAGGATATTCCTTTTTTCTTCTGGAGATTGACAGAGAAGAAAACAAAAGGTAAAGAAAGGAAGAGGAAAACAGTGAGGATGAAACTGTTTTCTAAGAGACAAAATAGTATCACACAGTATCACAGTCTCGTGCGGGTTGGAAGGGACCTTAGAGATCATTGAGTCCAGCCCCCGGGATTCGAGCCTCGGTGTAGCAGAGCGGCACTTCTACCACTTGCGATGTGATGAACAATGGCCTTTGCACCTGATACAGAATTTAACATAACTATTTTTGTTTCTTCATTTGACATAAATTTTATTTACAAATTTATGGTAGGAACTTTGGGAAAGTTGTTACTTGGACTTGCACATATAATTTTTAACTATGTACTTCTCCATTTAAATGTACTTTCTCTTTTTCATCAATTTCTATTCCACATAAGATGTCACACACACACAATACAAGAAAGAAAACATAGGATAACAATAAAAGCATGCGTAGATCTCAACTGGGTCAAAATTTAAATAATTATTTTAAAATGAACATAATTAGAAAAAAAAATCATAATTCCATATTTACATGAAGGTACTTAGGAGTAAAGAATGTTTTGAATAACCCTCAGTTTTGAATTTCCATCTGTATTTATTTATTGCATATTAACCATTGCTGGATTTTAAGCAAAGATAGATCACTGGTTTTGATAAACTAAATTCCATGAAAAGAATTACTATTTTTTTCACAAATGAAAAATTAAACAAATCTAACCAATTCTTATGAAGTCTTGTAGTTTTCTGCTTTTTTATTGGTGGTGCTTGTTTTTTGTTTTTTTAATTGTTGTTGTAGTTTACATTAATTTTCTTATTCCACTAAATATCAAATTATGCCACAAGTTAAACATAGACAGCTACAAATCTAGTAATTCTTTGGCAAGAAATCCCTCTCTTAGATAAGTATGTTTTTATAAGTCTCATTCACTGAAGACTGAGCCTATTAGTAATGGACAGTGTCATGATATAAATTCAAATCATAGAATCATAAAACTGAAAGCAGAAAAGCCTTTTCTATTATGTATTTAATTATTTATTTGTTTTTCAGAAGAGAAGATTTGTTTCATGTTCATTTAGAATAAAAAAGAGGATTGCTAACTACATAACATTTCCAAATTTTTCTTGTTTATACTATACTATTGGTGAAGCAGCAGGGAAGCATAGAGTTGGCCATGAAAACACTGGGAAGAAAGCATAACACTCTTAATTTTCTAAAGAATTGTGTGGCATTTTCTTAGTCAACTGAGATTTTGTATTAATTCAGATAAAAAGTAGTTTGTATTTATTATTAGCTGCTTCAGATAACTGGAAGTGAAAGTAAATAAATAGAATATGCCACCTTAAGATGATACCATTTGCACCTGAGAACACTACTTACAACTTTTGCTGAGAGGCTAAGGAAAGAAAAAAAGAAACATTAATAAGAATTCCTTCCTCGAGTGATACCTTCCTTCTTTTGCTAAAGACATAACCCTCAGCAAGTTTTCAGTTTACACCAAGTTTAGTGGTACAGTTGACTTGCCAGAGGGAAGGCATGCCATCCAGAGGGACCTGTACTGGCTTAAGTGTGGGCCCATGCCAGCCTCAGGAAGTTCAGCAAGGCCAAGTGCAAAGTCCTGCATCTGGGTTGGAGCAATCCCAAGCACAAATACATGCTGGCTGGAGAATAGTGGAGAGTGGCTCTGAGGAGAAGAATTGTGGTGTCAAATGGAGTATCAATTGATGAAAGACTCAGCTGAGACAGCAGTGTACACTTGCAGCCCAGAAGGTAACTGTATCCTGAGTTGCATCAAGAGAATTGTGACCAGCAGCTCAAGGGAGGTGATTCTACACCTCTACTCTGCTCTTGTGAGACTCCACCTGGAGTACTGTGTTCAGTTCTGAGGTCCCCAACACAAGTAGGACAATCAACTTCCCTGATATATGTTGGGAATATAATTCAGCTTGGAGGAAGCAGACCAAGAGGTTTCTAGAGTGCATGGAAGAGAGTTTCATTATGCAGCTGGTACAAGAGCCTACTAGGGGTGGTGCTCTGCTAGACCTGCACTTCACTAACACTGAAGAACTGGTGGGTGGTGTGAAGGCTGGGGAATGTTTTGGACGGAGTGACCATGAAATTTTAGAGTTCTCTGATCTTGGAGATGTCAGAAGGGAGATTAGCAAAACTCAGTCTTGAACTTCCAGAGGGCAGACTTTGACCTGTTCAGGACACTTGTTGCAGGGGTTTCTTGGGAGGCTCTCCTTAAGGGTAAAGAGGTCCAGGAAGCCTGGACACTCCTCAAGATGGAAATCTTAAAGGCACAAGAACAGGCCTGTCCCTGAATACTGTAAGACAAGCTGTAGGGGAGGAAGACCACTGTAGATGAACCAGGAACTATTGTTGAGACTCCAGAAGAAAAAGAGAGTCTATGTCCTCTGGAAGCAGGGACAGGCTACTTGGGGAGATTACAAGGAAGTTGTTATGGTATGTAAGGAGGAAGTTAGGAAGGCAAAAGCCCAACACAAATTTAGATTGGCCACTGCAATAAAAGAGTATAAGAAATCCTTTTACAAATATATCAGCGGTAAGAGAAGAACCAAGGAGAATTTCCATCCCTTCTTGATGCAGTGGGGAATGTGACCACCAAGGATAAAGGGAAGGCTGAGGTCCTCAATGCCTTATTTACATTTGCCTTTAATGGGCAGACCAGGTATCCTCAGGACACTTTATGCCCTGATCTGAAAGTCTGGGATGGAATGCAAAATACATCTCAGGGGATTCAGGTGGAGACAGTTAGAGAGCTCCTCCTCCACCTGGACTGCCACAAGTCCATGGGACCAGATGGGCTCCACCTTCAGATGCTGAGGGAGCTGGCGGGGGTGATTGCCAAGCTGCTCTTTGCCATCTAGCAGTGCTCCTGGCTATTTGGTGAGGCTGCAGAGGATTGGAGGCTTGCCAATGTGCATCCACAAGAAGGGCCGTAAGGAGGATTGGGAACTACAGGCCCATCAGACTGACAGTACCAGGGAAAGTTATGGAGCAAATAATCTTGGGTGAGATCACACAGCATGTGTGTGGCATCCAGGGGATCAGATCCAGCCAGCACAGGTTCATGAAAGGCAGGTTGTGATAGCTCTTCTCTGTGCTCCACATGATGTCATGATGTGGAATACCAATAGCAAAAATTACAAAACCATGACAGAGAGCTAGAGGGCTCCTCCTCCCAAGTCCATGGCACGGGATGGGCTGAGGGAGTTGGTGGCAGTGATAGCCGAGTTGCTTTCCACCATCTACCAGAGTTCCTGGTTAACTGGAGAGGTCCGAGAGGACTGAAGACTTGCTGCTGTGACTCCCACCCACAAGAACAGCTGTAAGGAGGATCTGGGAAACTACAGGCCTGTCAGCCTGACTTCAGTACTAGGGAAAGTTATGGAGCTGATGATCTCATCTTGGGTGAGATCACACGGCACATGCGTGGCGTCCAGGGGATCAGGCCCAGCCAGCACGGGTTCATGAAAGGTAGGTCATGCTCGACCAACCTCATCTCCTTCTACAACTGGGTGACCAGACTGATAGATGAGGGAGAAGCTGTTGATGTAGTCTGTCTAGACTTCAGCAAAGCCTTTGACATGGTCTCCCAAAGCATTCTTCTGGGGAAACTGGCTGCCCATGGCCTGGATGAGTTAACCCTCCTTTGGGTAAGGAACTGGCTAGAGGGCCATGCCCAATGGGTAGTGGTCAATGGAGTTAAATCCAGCTGGTGACCCATTACAAGTGGTGTTCCCCAGAGGTTGGAACTTGGGCCCATCTTGTTTAATATATTTACTGTTGACCTAGATGAGGGGATTGAGTGTACCGTCAGCAAGTTTGCTGCTGAAACCATGTTGGGAGGTGGTGTCCATCTGCCTAGGGGCAGGGAGGCCCTTCAGAGGGATCTAGATAAGCTGGATTACTGGGCTGAGGTGAATGGGATGAGGTTCAAGAAGGCCAGGTGCTGGGTCCTGCACTTTGTCCACAGTAACCCCATGCAGCACTATAGGCTTGGAGCTGAGTGGCTGCATGACTGTGAAGAGGAAAGGGACCTGGGGGTGTTAGTAGATGCTTGGCTGAACACGAGCTGACAGCGTGCCCAGGTGGCCAAGACGGTCATCAGCATCCTGGCCTGTGCTCGAAATAGCATGGCCAGCAAGAGCAGAGAGGTAATCATCCCCCTATACTCAGCACTATTAAGGCCGCACCTAGAGTACTGTGTTCAGTTTTGGGCTCCTCACTACAAGAAAGACATTGAGACCCTGGAACATGTCCAGAGAAGGGCAAAGAAACTGGAGAGGGGTCTGGAGCATGAGTCTTAGGAGGAGTAGCTGAAGGAGCTGGGATTGTTTAGTGTGGAGAACAGGAGGCTCAGGAGAGACCTCATTACACTCTATAACTTCCTAAAGGAAGTTTGTGATGAGGAGGGGTTTGGCCTCTTCTCCCAGACAACAAACGGGACCTGAGGAAATGGCCGCAAGTTGTTTAGATTAGACAAAATTAGAAAATTAGGAGATTAGAAAAAGATTAGGAAAATCTTTTTCTCTCAGAGAGTAGTCAGGCACTGGAATGACCTGCCCAGGAAGGTGTTGGAGTCACTGTCCCTGGCAGTGTTCAAGAGGCTTCTGGATGAGGAGCTAGGAGATATGGTTTAGTGGCTTGGCGTAGCAACGGTAATGGGAGGATGGTTGGATTAGATGATCTTGTAGGTCCTTTCCAACCTTGTGATTCTATTATTCTATCAATGAATTGTTGGTGCAGGTCCAGAGGAGGGCCGTGAAGATGATCAGAGGGCTGGAGCACCTCCTGTGGGAGGACAGGCTGAGATCTGGGGCTCTTCAGGTATAGAAGAGGATGCTCCATAGGGACCTTATAGCAGCCTTCCAGTACTTCCAGGGGGCCTACAGGAAAGCTGGGGAGGCTTTCTATGGGCACGTAGCAACAGTTTGAGGGGAAATGGTTTTAAACTGGAGGAGTGTATATTTAGACTAGATATTAGGAAGAAATTCTTTACTGTGAGTGTGGTGAGAGACTGGAACAGGTTGTCCAGTGACGTGAATGTCCCCTCCCTGGAAGCATTTAAGTCCAGGCTGGATGGTGTTTTGTGCAAAAAAGACAATGATCACCTAGACCTCACTGCACTCTACACAGCTTCCTGAGGAGGGGTTTGGCCTCTTCTCCCAGGCAACAAACAGGACCTGAGGAAATGGCCGTAAGTTGTACCAGAGGAGGTTTGGATTAGACATAAGGAAAAACTTTTCTCACAGAGAGTGGTCAGGCACTGGAATGGCTGCCCAGGGAGGTGGTGTAGTCACCGTCCCTGGCAGTGTTCAAGAGGCATCTGGATGAAGAGCTATGAGATATGGTTTAGTGGCTTGTGGTATTGATGGTAATGGGAGGATAAGTGGACTAGATGATCTTGTAGGTCCTTTCCAACCCTGTGATTCTATGAAATTACTTATACTTTATAGGTGCTGTATATGCACTTCAATTTCAGATGACATTTTGTCAGACTGCCACTCCAATGCCATCTGTCACATGTCAACAAAATGTAATAGGAACTGGTGAGGTGGTTCAACATTTACTGCCACACCACCAACATAGTGGGCATATCTGAGCCATATCTTAGCAATTAGGACTGGCCAAGGTGAAAGGCCCCAGAGCTGCTGATGAGAAGTCAGCATTCTCCGTGTTTTTAGGATTTTCATTTTACTTTAGACTGGCACTCAATTGACATAATGGACCAAATAATCATTTTTAGGGACCTAGTATTATTAACTTTCTTAAAACTGAAGTCTTCCCCAAAATTACTTTCATGGCTAGAACTACCTTTACTACTACAGCAAGAAGATGATTAATGACAAGTAGAAGTTTTAGTATAAATGCTTAATAATGCTTATTTCTCTTAATATCCTCTGAAATTTGTTTCGGAGACAATGTGTAGCTAAAATATGATATTAAAATTTCCTCTTGAGATTGCGAATAAATGCACAAAAATGGTGGCTTTCCACAAGAAGATGATGGAATTTTCAAGTGGAGTGTTGTGTGGAAATTACACGTTCAAGTTTCTTTTGGATCCTATGCACAATGATCAGAAAGATTAGCAACCAGGTTGTTAGAAAGAATGGTGTTTGTGAGGACAGTGAAGCAACAACCAGAAAAGTTTGAGGGAATGCAGTTATTTTTGTTAATGTTTTTATTTTATTTTATTATTATTGAATCCTTGCTTTTTTCAATATAGGTTGGTAGTGCTTATATATACTAAAAAAGGCTCAGATTTCAAGAGAAACTAAAGGCCAAACAAACAAAATGTTTCTAATAAGTGAAACTTAGTTTTTCATTAATTTCTACTTTGTTTGCTGTATTTTTTTAAAAAAATAAATTATATTTAATGCTTCAATGTATTCTCATAAAGAAGACTAACTTGATCTAAATATTTCTTGGAAAATCATTCAAAATTCTGTATGTTAATGAAATAGAAGCAAGATGTCTTCATCTTAAATATTTGAATAGCATTGCAATGACTTAGAATTCAGTTATGCAGTCTTTTTCTGTGTGTAATTAACCCTCAGCTCTGTCTTTTTGTAATTTCTAGCTTGTATTGCATCCACTTCAAAGCTCAAAACTGCATATAACCATTTTATTAAAAAAATGTTATAAAGAATACAGTAATTAAATATTATATAAAGTTTTAATATTATCTACATTTTTATCAGAATTTATGTCTTTGCACTCTGTATCTTTCCTGGTGGAGACTTTTTTGGCATAATACAAAAAATATTGCTTATAACTTCTGCTCATGCTGAATACAAGGTCCATATGGATTGCTACTGCCAGGAAAGGTTACATATTTGTACTATTGATTTATGAAAGAAGGAAGCTGAGGGCTATCTGTATTGTACTATGAAGTTAATAAATAATGACTTATTAGGACAGCATTCCGAAGCTCCTAAGTGAGCAGTCATTTGATACAAGGATCATATTGGTATTCTCAATGTACCTGCTACCTAACAACTGGGAAAAATACTGTTGTAATTGTCTCGCTCCAATTTACAGGAGGGAGGCAAGGTTCTTTGATATGTGTTTACCCAGCGTGAGATTAAGAAGCAACAGTTCAAATGTTGGTCCAACCAGTTAAAGTCCTAGCCATTTTAGGGAGATAGGGAAGGGAAGGTAGGCAATAGGAAAGGTAGGAAATATAAGCAAGGAGTCTCTGCAGAGAGCAAAAGAGATAGTCACCACTGTGGGTCCAGCGAGGTCCATTGGGCTCAGGAACTTGTTTGATCACTGCCAGGGATGGGAGAAAGCCAGGAAGCTCCACAGCAAGCTGGCCTCGTGGGTTCTTCTGAAGAGGTTTTCCCCTCTTTCCCTCTGAATAGAAAATAGAAATAATAAAGTCTTCTTGGAGCTGTAGCTTGATCTTCTGAGAGAGGTACCCAGAACTACTAACAGTCTCTGGAACCAAAGCATGAACTCTTTAATTCCCAGTACACTACATGAAGTAATGAGGTGGAATACCAGTAAGAAAAATAACAAAATTACAACAATAAATTATAAAAAGAAAGGTATCAAATTGACTCCACATAAACGTGTTTCATATTTCTTCCCATTCACACAATTATCTTCTAACTGTACAGTATCCTACGTTACACTTCTGCTCTTATTCTTCTATGGAACTTTTTGTTAATCCCTGCCAGGTGAGGCTTACCAGATTCCTGAATACCAAAAATGTCCCCTGGGGTAATAAAGGGGTCTAGCATCCTGGTTTCAGAACCATGAAATCAATCTTCAAATATATATTTTCCTGCGAACATTTATACAGATATATGTATATATATCTTTCCAATTTTGTAAACAAATAAGCAAGTGAAAGAGACGCACTTTTCAGTAAAGATCAAAGGGCACCTATCATATGGCTTTTTTGCCAACATGAGGCAAAACACAGACCATTATTTTTGACCATTCTGTATTTCCATCATTAATTATAACTCACGCTATTATCTGCACAGCATGTTGCAAGCTAGCTACATTCTGAAAAATGAACTTCCTGAAATATGAAATGTAGGGTAAGAGAAAGCAAAATTTTAGTGTGGCATTTAATCAGTGCTGATGGGCAGTTACTTACAGTCAAACTAGAACTCATCTGTATGTTGTCAAAAGACATCCTCTTTCATGAAGATGAGATTTAAAGCTGCAAGGGACTCATAAAACTGAAATTCCTGTAATTAAACAATACAGAAGATGAGAAAAGAGCAATTCAGAAGATCAGTTAATACTGTTTAGCACTGAAATCCACACAAATAAGCCACACTTTCTCTCAGTTCTTTTGGATTTCTTTTTGTGTTTGAGGAACTTAGATATACTGTGTTTTGACCCCTGCAGTTGTTATGAATTACATGAATTACACTGTTCATAGACTTTTTTTTTTCTTGGTTTTTGTTTTATTGTCAGTGATTTCCTTACGGTTTTTATCTGATCTCATAACAGAGCAGGCAAACCTTGGCAACATTTTTAGGATGATAAGGCAGTCTCGTCATTCAGTAAGTTTATTGTTATGCGTATTTTGAAAGTATAACCGAGGAAGCCATGTATGACCTTGTCAAGGGGCAAAAGGGAGAGAGCAGTTTCCTTTAAGACATTGTGCATAGCAGATATAATCCTGGCTGTTAACTTACTAGAGTGATTCTGGCTTAGCTTTTATCTGACACTGATGTTTTCATTTTTGACATAAATTCAAGCATGAGATCTATGTTTTTTCTGTCACTAGCTTTGGCAGTTAGCCTGGTGTGGATGGAAATCCTCTGATGGAAGTTCCTCTACTTTAAGGGGCATTCTTCCTTGTCTCTAACCTGAGATAAATGGCATAGTTCTCCTGGTATGGCTCAATCAGCATAAAAATACAGTATTCAGATATGAGAGACCGTGAATATGAAAGGAAGAAATGTTGTATGTGGTGGATTTCAGTTAATGTTTTGTTTCCAAAATATAATATAATATAGGTAACCCAGTTGAATCATCTAAAAATATAATAAAAGTTTATTTGTGAACAGTGAATAAACTCTGTAAACAGCTAATTATTGCATTTAAATGCTTCATAAAAAATGTAGGAGATCTTGATCTCTAGAAAATTATCTTGTGAATTACCTTCTCCAAGCCACTCTGGACTTTAGTGGTTAGATTGAAAAGCCTTGAAGCTGTATTTCATATTAAATGATTTTTTTATTTTTATTTTTTTTTCCAACAGAAATTTTATATTGCTTCATTGATTATTTAGAAGTTCTTACATAAGAGAAAAAAAAATATTAAAACTTCTTCTGAAATTAATTCAGCAGAGTTAATAAAAAATATTCCAATGTTATTTTCTTATGTAAAATTTTTTATGACTTCATAGGCCTTCTTAGATTTTATTTCCATGTCATTCACATTACATTTTCATGAAATGAAAATATTAAGTTATTGAATTTGTACCCAGATTTCAAACAAATTGTGTGAGAACATACCTACGTAGGGGAAGCCTTGTCCAGCTTTAGCAACCCTAGCTTCAGGCTACTAATGTAAGACAGTGTTGACTTAGGCAGATTTGACATTTTCCTTCAAGAACATGGATATGTTAGCATTTCTCCCTTTGCCTCAAAGTGTGATTTAGTTAACAGGAGAACTCTCCAAAAAAAGAGTACATTTTCATGTTCATGCATATAAAAAGAACAAATCTGATACGCAGCTATTAAATTAAGCAAAATAACATGCAAAAAGACTAGGAGCGGGCAGATGTTTATTGGTAATGTAGTAGAAGAAACCTAAAATATTTTCTAGATATCACTTTAGAAGCACCCAAAAAACTGTCACAACATCCCACCAACTTTAAAATTATCTCTCTTATTCTTATTATAAGAAATGCTATTTCTTATTTTCATATTGTTTATGGTCGTAAGTACTGCAATTATTTTATTGGATATTTTCAGTCAAGTTACAATGTCACTAGTTATTTTTCTTCCTCACTTAATTGGTTTACAAAGGTGAGCAGGTATTTACTGAACTCCTGTAGCTGCTTTGAGAGAGAGATACTGACAGGATTATTGAGACCTCTTAAAGCTACATTTTAAAGCTCTGTTTGACTGAATGGCACCAGCTTACTACTCCTATATTTGCATGATATAGGTTGGGAAACTGGATAAGATCATGTTCCAAAATAAAAAAAAAAAAGAAAAAAGAAAAAAGAAAAAAAAAGGTAAGAGCATCAAAAGGTTAAGACTGATTATGCCTTAGCTATTATTTGAGCTCCAAGTTCTTAACAAATCACCGATTCACAAAGCAGTTGAAGTTGGGAGGGACTTTGAACATCATTTAGTTCAAACTCTGCTTATGAAATAACACCTAGAGTCTGCTGCAAATCCTAAACAGTATTAATTGATCTTCTGAATTGCTCTCATCTTCAGTATTGTTTAATTACAGGAATTTTCAGTTTTATAAGTCACTTGCAGCTTTAACTCTTATCTTCGTGAAAGAGGATGTCTTTTGACAACATACAGATGAGTTCTAGTTTGGCTGCAAGTAACTGCCCATTAGCACTAATTAAATACCACACTAAAATTTTGCTTTCTCTTACACTACATTTCATATTTCAGGAAGTTCTGAAAAATTGTCCTTTGCACACTTTGCTCATATTCAGGTCAGACAGTATAAGTGCCCAAGTTTCTCTGTTCTAGATAGGGGGGTGGGGAGTGGGTTGGAAGAGAAGAAAGTTTTAAAAAAAAATTTAAAAAATAGCAGTAGATTCCTCGAGCAGATTAGCTTGATTCAATTTACTGAGTTCCCGTAGCTGCTTTGAGAGAGAGATACTGACTGACAGGATTATTGAGATCTCTTAAAGCCACATTTCAGTGGTCCAAAAAGATGTACTTATTGCTATTGAGATCTCATAAAAAGCTCTACTACAAACCTCCTAGTAGAGCTCTACTAGCACACCCAACTTTATGTGTCAGCTCTGTTTGACTGAATAGCACCAACTTTCTATTCTTAGATTTGCACAATATGGATTGGGAAACTGGAAAAAAAAAAAAAAAAAAAAAAAGCTAAAGAGCATCAAAAGTGAGGGAGAAGAAAGTTAAAAAAAATAAAATAGCAGTAAATTCCTTGAGCAGGTTAGCTTGATTCAACTGTTCACTGCAAATATGAGGGGGTGGAACTGCACATGCAGGGTGGTATATCTTTTAAGTTGCTCATTAGACTGTGCTCACAAATAGTATTATTTTATTTAGGTAAAGACCTGGCATGAGCTGCATCAGCTAGCTGTAACTAGTATGAGCATCTACTTAAAATGTCACAAAATTAGAGACAATAGTCAGTGACTAAAACATTCATCTTTTTCATGTCAAAAGAAGATTTAGAAAAAAAAAAATAAAAATTACTTTAGAGCACCAAGTTCTCAGTGTGTACTTCTACTGTATCTTCAAGTTTGGTGAGAATTGTGTACAGATCTCTTCAAACATTTCTGTGGTACAAAAATTTGATTTTACAGGTCAGAAGTAAAATGTGTACTCCATTTAGACAGTTGCAGGAAACAAGCATTGGGATTCACCTCTCTTTAGGCAGTGATTTAATACTCTATTCAGAATGGTACATTGTACACTAGGGTAGAAATTTCCTTGAATGAGTATAGAGTATCAACTTTTAAGAAGTATTAGATGATTACATCAAGAAGTACTGAACAGGAATGGTATGAAATTTCTTTAGACAGCTGTACATAAACACTGGAAAATTAAAAGGCACAATGCAACTGCAGTGCCAGATTTGATTAATCTTGAATGATAAAGGGGAAAGTATTTTTATAAATTCTGCTTTTATATGGGATGAAAAATTGGAGAATGATAGAAGACCATAATTATGGTTTCTAAAGACAATCATATTGCAATGAATCCATTGTGCTTTGTAAAATAAATTCAGAATATCTTTATCCACCCATATTGTGTTCTGTTTACAGTGACCAGGATGAAAGGTCTAATGCATACTGCTCACAGGAACACAAAGGCTGTCAGTAAAATATTCCAAGTGACCCTGCTGTCATCAAGATATACTAACAAATACAATACACATTAACATTCCTGGTATTTCAATCAAAATTATTCTTATGGTTCATTTCTACTCTGCCAGAAAATAAATAAATAAATAATTAAATGAAAAAAAAATCTCCTAGTATCTTTTCTTTGAGACAGGCTTTCTCATGATAGTCTCTCTTTAAAGCCAGATTGATAACTGTGCCTTTAGAAGAGCTTTAGAATGTGTGTAAATTTGTGGGCAAGTCTTTTGTTAGTTGTGGAAGTCTAGCACAAAGCTGATCATGTAGAAGCTGAAGGTTAAAGATGAAAAGTGCAAAGAATGAAACTTATTTAAGAACAAAAAGTTGAGTCAAGACAACAGACAACATCAGTATTTATGAGAAGTATGTTGTGATAAGTTTGTTATTTTCTTCAATTTAGTTAAAGGAGAAGAGAAAAAAAACAAAAAACAAAAAAAATACCCAAAAACAATGTAATGGTCGCTATGTAAACTGTGAACTGAAGAGTTCAGAAAAAGTACGGTTAAAGTACGGTTCCTCATGAAAGGTTATTAATGTTGGAGGAGTTTTATTTGGAAGAAAATGCTGTGATACAAGTACAGAATTGATTAACACCAGAGGGGAAATGTTAAGACTTCCATTATCATCAAATGAATGATAAGTACTGTGCCTAGAAAAGCAAAATGCTGTAAGATAGTGTTGTGTCATATATAATTATTACGTTATATGCTTGTGAACAAAATACTATTAAGCTGATATGTCATTCTTAACAGGAGAAGAGGGAAAAGATGACCAAATATGGGATAACAAAACAAATGCATCTCACTGCATAGTGCTCTAATAAAGCCACTAACAGAGTTGTGTGAAAAATAAACAAACAAAAAAATAAAATAAAAAATTTCAATATCAACCCTACGAGGAGAGGCTAAGGAAGCTGGGGCTGTTTAGTCTGGGGAAAAGAAGGCTGAGGGGAGACCTTGTTGCCCTCTTCTAGTATCTGAAAGGTGCTTATAGTGAGAGTGGGGAAAGTCTCTTCTCACTGGTGACAAGTGACAGGACAAGGGGAAATGGCCTCAAGTTGCACCAGGGCAAGTTTAGGTTGGATGTTAGGAAACACTTATTTACAGAAAGGGTAGTTAAGTTCTGGAATAGGCTCCCCAGGGAGGTGGTTGAATTGCTATCCCTGGATGTGTTTAAGAGCCGTTTTGATGTGGTGCTCAGGGATATGATTTAGCAGAGAGTTGTTAGAGTACTATGGTTAGGCTGCTGTTGGGCTTGATGATCTTCAAGGTCTTTTCCAACCTGGGTAATTTTATGATTCTATGATTGTATGAATGTTAAGATTTTGATTGACGGGAGCAGACACAAAGTGAGAAAAATCACTTCAGAACTCACCGTCAAAATAAACACCACCATGAAGCATTCTTGTTCCTAACATAAAAACAATACTGAACTCACTGAAAGAATCTCAATAATTTCTCCTTTTACTTGGTGACTAGAAAAGATTCACAGAATACTATCAGAGTGTCTAAAGGCTTTCCTCAGAGAAGTAAGGTAAATGCCTATCTTCCTTCTTCATCCTCCTGTTTTTCTCCCCTTCACTTCAATATTTTCTCTGGGACTGAGAAGGAAAATACTGTGTTCTGAGGAAGACTGCTTTTCATTTTTCTCATTGTAAGAAAAAATTATATATAATTCTGAGAATGCTGTTTCTTGATGTTTTCATTTCCTGCTGTTAAAAATTCTCTCACCAAGCCCTTAACCAGCCTTGTTGCCCTTATTTGGACCTGCTTCAGCACCTCAGTGTCCTTTCTGAATTGACATGCCCAAGACTGAACACAGTACTGGGGCTGAGTACAAGGGCAGGATCATTTCCCTAGTCCTACTCACCACACTATTCCTGATAAAAGCCAGGATGCCACTGGCTTCCTTGGCCAGTGAACACAACTGGCACATATTCATGTGTCCCCTCAAAACAAAGCAAAACAAAGCTGCCTAAGCCCAAACCACAGTCCTGTTTAGTTTACTTTATTCCTATTGTTGGAAAGCTTGTACTGAGTTTTCCACCACTAACAGCTATTTTCTCATTTCTGAGACTAATGGAAGTGCAGCATGCAGTCATAGCTTTCATAGCCAGCAGTAGTCAACTTACCTTATATCTCCTTCAAAAGTCTCCCTGAGCTCATTAAACAGAAAGAATTTTCCCAGATGTAAGTTACAAACTCTCTAGACCCTCTATTGCTCCCCCTCAAAGCTGGTTTGATATGCCTGTCTGTAATAGGTGTTAAATTCACAAGCTTATGGTTTGAACTACTCTGCCGCCTTTTCATTCAAGTACTGGGCCTAGCTGGGACACAGTTCACTCTCCTGACAGCAGATCATGCAGTGCTATGCTCTGTACTTACAGCCACAGCAGCACTGATATTGTGTTGAGGTTTGGCTGTTGCTGAGCAGTGCTGGCAATGTCCAACCCCTCGAAGGGCTGGGACAGGGAGCACAGTTAGGGCAGATGGCCTACATCCATCCCATATAGAATGGCATCACACTCAACAACAAACGCTGGTGAAGGGGAAGCTCCCATGAAAATATCTACCTACCTGCATAACTGCTAAGCATATTGAGGCCCCTCTTTGTCACAGGTTAACTGAAAATCTACCTCTGTCCGTGACAGGGGGGCAAGTCCAGCCCCAAATTGGGCCCCGCAGGGGCCCTAGCCTGAAAGGAAAAGGGAAAAGTTAATTAGGAAAAGAAAACAGCAGCAATGATCTAAGGAGGCACACTTATTTACTAAATACTATATCAAAATAAAGGATAACACAATATAATTAAAATTAGGCTAACGAATCAAGCAAAATAGGAGAGAGAATGAGTCCCAAAACCGAGAGGCCTACTGTAACTCTAGGTGAAACGGCTGAAAGGCTCCCACACTCTCTCCTGGATGCCAGGACTCGAAAGACGTCAGTCCAGCCTAGGAGTGAGATAATATAGTGTCCAGGTCCCATGACTTATCTCTGACCGTGATGTTCTCTGGGATATGTAGTCTTTTTCTGTAAGTTGCACATTCGGTAAAATTATTCATGCTTTATATGATGTCATGATGTGGAATACTGATAGCAAAATTACAAAATTATAAAACCATGACACTCTTTCAAAGGTGTGGCCAAACATTACTGATGGGAAGTAGACAACAATTGTTTTCTCCCTTTGCATCTCTGCCCTTTTAAAAATTATTATTTTCTCTTCCCTCCTCTTTTTTTCCATCAATTAAACTGCTCTTTGTCTCAGACAGAGTGTCTTTTCTATCGTGTTTTCTTTTCCTGTTATTTTGAGGAGATGTAGTAAGAGAACACTGTGGTTTAGCTTAGCTAGCCAACAGCGTGAAGCCGTCGCAGTGACAGCCTATCCAACATGATATTATCCCAGGAAACTATTTGTCTTCATCTAGAATGCTGTTTAAGGGCTATGAAGACTTTCATTTTTATGCTTTTCAAATTTATGTATTTATTTTAGTTGGATGGAAAAAGATGGAAAATGAATTTGGGCAAACTTAAAAGATGCAGAGGTAAATCCGCATCAGCAAAAGCTAGAAAGAATGGCTAACAGAAGTATGACACCAGGATTAAAATGCTGATGCTAAGCCAAAAGTGAAAAACTTGGTTATTTTTCCCTTCCTTCAAGTATTGCTTTCTTCTCTATCTTTGCAACCCATTTAGCTATAATAACTATGGTAACAAACATAAGATTTTATGAAATCAATAGATCAGGTCTTGCATGTGATAAAAATCATCAATAACTATATTAGATATTGGCCTAGAATTTTTCTCATTTGACACATTCTCCCAGAGATGAAAGCTGGAAGGAGGGGTAATTACTATTGCCATTAGTTGTAATTGATGGGTACTCACTACATTAAATCATTAGCAACTGGATATTAATAAAGTTTAAGTTTAGAACTTCTTCTCCCACTCTCCTCAAATCTTGTCTAACTAAGTGCAATGCTTTTTTCTTTCTTTCTCTTTCCTACCCTTTCCCTAATAACCTTTTTATAACTGCAATTGGTTGCTACCAGACCAGCTATAAAGCTAATGGACTTAAGCAACAAATCTTTACTTTTTGTGTATGTAGGAAAGAAGGCAGCCTATTCCTTGCACAGATGACAGCCTCAGGATACACCACTACCTAAACATCTTCTCTCTGTATTAGGATGCAGAAAGAACAGACAACTGTGGGATTTTCAAACACATAATGTCCTTCAAAAGGCATGGGATTTGGGACTGACATATTTGAAGATTCACATTAGATTTTGATCCAAATTCTTGCCCCAGGATAAGTTATATATACATTACTTTTTTCTCTATGTTTCAGTAAATTAGTAAAATTTCCTCAAAAATACTGGCCAAGATTTTCCATTAATTTCCCTTTTCAGAGTAAGAGAATGCAGAGATCCTTCTTGGGAGACAAAGGAGTATACACTCCCAGCTCTGTGCCAGGAAAATATCAGCCATATTCGCTTCAAACTCCAAATAATTGTTAACCTTGCTCTCACATCTTCTGCCTGTTACACAGGCTACCAGCAACAGATTTAATTCACACTCTACCTCCAGAAAGAAATTCAAGAGCACATCCTTTCCTCTCCTAAGCTTCCCCCTTATTTTTTTTCCTGGTTACACAAATGATATGTCCTCTCCAGGTGTGTCTATTGGCAATCACTGTACTAACAGGAACAGTAATGAAAGCCAGTTTTGCACGTTAGCTTTGTGAACTCGCTTAAGAAGTTTACATCTCTTCCTCCTTTAAGTGTTAGTAGTTGTAAGGTGGAATGATGCAAAGATGGTAGCAGATATTCAAAAGATTATTTATGAGGAAAAACTGATATGGATGCTGGGAAACGCTGAGGCTATCTCCACCAGGGAACGATCTCCCAGAGATTCTGCCTTAGTGGTGGTCAGCCCTTAAATGTGATCTAGAGGAGGTGGAGTCAAGCTCCACCCCTTCCGGGAGCACAGCTAAATTACTCTCACCTGCACTCCCACAGCTGACCCGACACTTGCCTCAGCTGATTAATCAAAGGTTCAGGCTGTGATTACCAATTTCCCATACACTCCACCCCTTTACAGCACGAACCAATGATTACGTGAGTTTTCCCTCATTACAGAGATCCAATGTGACACTGATATAATTTCCCGTCGCAGTGGATGTTGATATAATTTGAGTGATGATTTGGTGGATGTTCGCAGTCTTCCGTGGGCCAGTGCTTGATAGATGTCACTGGTGACATACCATCTTGAGGTGCTAGTCTATCTGCGTTTCACTAGTCCCAAACGAATCGTACTCTGGTGGTCCTAGAGGATCAGAGACTCAGGGAGAATAATACAAATGTTTCAAAGATACTGGGAGGGGAAGGTCTGCCTTCCAAGGCAAGATACAGGCCGTATTCTTATCGTGGGTCAATACTTCTGCTTGGGGCAGAAGAAGAAGAAGAAGAATACTTTCTTCTCAGGGGCAGGGAGCAGAAGATTATTTTCATTATCAACCTGCGGTTTTACCTGATTATCAGTACCCGTAATTTGGGTCCTAAGAGGGGAGGCCCATATAGTTTGCAGCATTTTTAGGGCACTGGGTGTGCCATCTCAAGGTCTTTCATTTAGGTGCTGCAGGGTTTCTTATAGTCTTTTTGTCCATCCCTGCAGGGACTGGGAGTCTGTCTTCAGGGCAGCCTTGAGAATACCATTATAATGTTCAATAAGGCCTGCCCCAGTTGGGTTATATCGTAGGTGGAATCACCACTCAGTGTTGTTCTCTTCTGCCCAACGCTGTATTGTTGCACCAGTGAAATTAGTCCCTTGGTCACTCTCGATAACTTGAGGTGTCCTGTAGGCAGACATCAATTTAGTAAGTGCCTTGATGGTATATGCCTGATTTGCTTTTGGCACCGGATAGGCCTGCAGTACAGTATTAGCACAGGTCAGGGCATATCTCGCCCCCTCAGACCGAGGGAGAGGGCCAGTGTAATCAACCTGCCATCTTTGAAGAGGACTGTATCCTCTTGCAATGTGGGATGTTGTTTCGGGCAACGGTCTCGGTCTCATCTTTGAGCAAGCGTTGCAATCTTGACATGCTTGGGTGACATCAGATAGTTGTACAGGCAGCCCCCATGCTTTAGCAGCTGCCCACATTATCTTTTGTCCAGCATGCCGTAGTTTCTGATGTAACCAACGGGCAGTGTTCTGAGATTGCGAATTCGCATTCCATCAAATTCGGCCAGTGTGTCAGCTTCATCATTTCCCAGTGATTGCAGGGGTTGATGACCAGAGACATGGTAGACATGTACTGTCTTACATTTGACTGCATTCCATATGTCTAACCACATGTCTTTACCCCAAATTGGTCAGGCGTGGATAGCTCATTCCTGGGTAGCCCACTGCATAATCCAAAGAGTGTGCCCCCGGTACACAGCCCAACTATCTGTACATATGTTCAGTACACCATCACCGGGTTCTTTAGTTATAACCATCCACACGGCTCGCAATTCTGCCCATTGGCTTCTCTGACCATCCCCCTCATCAAACCAGATTGTCTCAGTAGAGGGATGGTATGCTATTGCTCGCCACTTGCTCAGGTTGCCTTTGCTGAATCCATCCGTATACCAGGCATCTTCAGGAATAGGATATCTTCCTTCCTGAACAGGACTCTTCTCTGGTGGAGCGGCCATCGGTTCTTTTGGTGCATCACTGTGATATGTCACTGGGCCTAGAATTCTTTGTAATTCTTCTTTCAGCGGTGATGAAGACACACTACTTCTCTGGCTGTGATAGGCGACCCATCGTGCTACTGTTTGTGCTTGGGCCACCCTGTCTTAGGAAGGTGGGTCAAATCTCTTACCCACCCCTGGATAGGTAATGTAGTTTTAACTATAACTTCTGCTGTTTGGGTTATTGGCTCTACTGCCTGTAATGCCAAATAGGCAGCCAATAACTGTTTTTCAATCATGCTATATCTTTGCTACATGCCAAACCTTAGACCAAAATCCAATAGGAGTCCGAACAGAACTCTGGCATTGCCACAGGCCACAGCCTAAACCATACTGACCATCTAATGATCATCTAATTCAGCTGGGAGGGTAGGATCAAATACACCCAGTGCCTGAGCTTGTTTAACCACCAGTTTTGCCTGTTGGAAAGCATCCTGTTCTACTTTCCCCCAATCACATGATTGACCCTTCTTAGTGAGTTTATACAATGGTCTCAGTAGCTGCCCTAAATGAGGTATAAAGGAGTGCCAATACCCCAATATTCCCAAGTATTCTTGCAGCTGTTTTGATGTTGTAGGGATTGGAAACACCTGGTCTTTATCTATCACAGCACTGGGTAGTACTTTGGTTTTTCCAGACCAAACTACTCCCAGGAATTTCACAGATAACCCTGGACCTTGCACTTTATGTGGGTTTCTAGCCCACCCTCTTTTCTGCAGATAAGATGTTAACAAATCTGTTGCTTGTCCCACTGCCTCTAATGAGTCAGATGTTAACAGGAGATCGTCAATATAGTGATATAAATTGATGTTATCCGGCTTTTCCCAATTAGCCAGGTCATGCGCCACTAAATTTTGACAATAGGTGGGAGAATGCACGTACCTTTGTGGTAGGACCTGAAAGGTACACTGCCTGCCCTCCCATGTAAATGCAAATTAATCTTGCAATTATTCACTTATTGGAATACTGAAGAATGTATTTGCTAAATCTAGGACACAATGGTATGTTTTGATTTCTCTGCTTAGTGTGTACATTAGGGAGGCAATACTGGGTACAGCCGCTTGAATACCTTATTCATTTCTCTATAATCTACCGTCATTCTCCATGTTCTACCCGACTTTTGCACTGGCCAAATTGGGGAATTATATGGGCTATATGCATGCCTTATAATACCCACTCTTTCTAATTCCTGTGCCGTTTTCGTTATTTCCTCTTGCCCACCCAGGAGTCTATACTGTATCACATTAGTGATCTGGCATGGCTTTGGCAGACAAATAGGCTCATGCTTTTCATGGCCTCTCAATATTGTCTGTATCGCCCAGATATACTAATACATCTTTGTCAGAGCCTGAACTCTCCCACCGTTGTGTGGAGAGCCAGACCCCACAAGATATCTATTCCCAATATATATTCTGGAACTGGGGAAATAGATACCTTATATTCCTATGGTGGGAGATGCCCAGCCCCCATTTTTAACCAGGTTTGGGTGACCAGAATGGTCTGTCCCCCAGAGCCTCCAATCATTACTCTATCACCTTTAAATTTCATCAGATCTCCGTATACTATAGATGTCTCTGCCCCAGTATCAACTAGGGCCATAACCTTTTGAACGTTCCTTCAGGACCAATATATTGTTAGTTCTACACAGGGCCTCCAGTCCCATCTGGAGGCCCTATGGGGGACTGACGTCCCTCATCACACCATTAATTGGGCCAAACTCAAGTCTTTTACCTCCAAGGTCTCAGGGATTGTGGCCCGAGACACTTGAGGCGGCCTCTTTTTCCTATTGGGAACAATGAAATCCTTTAGATTCCAGGTTACCGTCAGCTGTCTCTCTATAATACTTACCCTTGGTTTTCTAGGGTAGTTTTGGAATTTTTGTTCATCATTTGGAAACTTTTGTTCACATGGTAGGGCTGACAATCAATTTTCACAAATTCAACGCCTGCCTGGAGGAGATCATTGAACATTTGTTTCCAGGACACTCTTATGGGTCCCAATTGAGGGATTCGCGCGGCCAGTCTTCTAGTTTTAATTACTGGTAAAACCTCAGCCTCTTCTACCAGTCTAATATTACATTTGGTTCATAGGCATTCTGTTTCCACCAAATTGGCTACCAATTGGGCTGCTTGTTGAGCTGCTGCTTCTGATGTTACTAACAGATTTAGTATGGAAACTAGTGTGCCATATATATATGAGGGAGCCTGTTGTAAAATTAGGTCCTTCATCCCTGCCAAGAATCTTACCATGTTGGGGCTATCAAACGCGTCCTCATATATGGCTTCCCTCATGCCTAATTCCCTGATGTAATTTTGAAGGTCTTCCATAGAAGACCACAAACATGTATTTACCGGCATATCTGTCTTGTTTGGACCAACCATGAAGCAAGCAGCCATTGGCCAATCTACAGTAGAGTGGTTTTCATCAGGGAACTGGGTCCCTCCATACAATCTATGCCTAAGGGCAGGATTGATAGTTATTGTTGCTAATTTAGAGACCTCAGGTCCACTGTTAGACTCTCAGTGCCTGAGTTCCATAAACGTAGTAACCAAGCTGGTACACTCTCCCATGGCCTTTGTCTGAAATGTTGGACTAAGTCCATTAATTTGGTGGCCGTATATGGGCTGTCACATGGAAGTGTATTTTGGCAGGGGTTCATTGATCAGGAGGCACCCCTGCTAGTCCATCTTGGACCTTTTTCATTTTTTGTGTTATAATAGGACAAACTTGTAATGAGTCCGTCCTACTCGTCTAAGTTAACCTTAGTAACTTCATTCTCAACCTGATCTGTTGTTTCAGGTACCTGGTCATCATTTATTGAGATGTAATGAATTTGGGGGTTTGGAGAAAAAAAATGATGGTTTTTCCCCATTAACAAACTAAGTTCATGTTCCAGTTGTTCAATTCAAGCTTTTAATAATTGATTCTCATGCTCAACAGTATTTGACCTAATTTCTGCATGATTTAAGGCAATTAATAGAGGCCACGCCACTGTGGATGCAGCCAGTTGTCTTTCTTTAGTGGTCAACACATCCTTATATAGGCCCTGAAAATATTCAGCTAGGCAGAATGGAGAGATATTGTCTGCCACTCGTAATGGGCCCCATTTCTCAATGATAGCAGCAATTCAAAAATAGGGGGACCCCATAGACCCTGGAATTTGTCCAGGGAGCATCTTCCTAGGGGGGTAACTTTCTCTCCCTTGATCCAATTGTATATTTTCCACAAGAAAGACAATACAGACACAACCACAGGCTCCTGGCTGGCTTGCCAAATGTAAGGTGGAATGATACAAAGATGGTAACTAAGGAATGTATAAAATAAACTTTTATTAAAGATCCTCTTGGAATACATGAATATTATATATATATATATATATATATATACACACATGAATATTATATTTTATATATATTATATATACATAAAGTTAATATTCAAGTATATATCTTTATATATATATCTTTATAGTTTTATATATATATAAATATCTGTTTAAATGATCTCAGGAAAAATATATTTGAAGATTGAATTCATGGTTCTGAAACCAGGATGCTAGACCTCTTTTATAACCCCAGGGGATTTTTTTGGTATTCAGGAATCTGGTAAATCAAGGTCAGGTTGACCCCTAGGTGATAAACAATTGTACTCCAAATAGTCTAAGACAGAGAAGGTACTGAAGGCCGTATGCGTTGTTTTGTGGTAGTGTATTCTACTTGCCATGAAATGGTAAATTGGATTCCAGAAATGTTTTAGAGTGATTTAAAGAAAAATGCTATAAACTCTGGTTCAGTCCGTGAAACAATGCTCTCATCCCAGATGCTTCTAAGAAACAGTTTTCATTGCTGATATCCAAGCAATTCGATCCTTCTGTATTTGGATATATATTTCATTATGTGAAATGTAAAGACTATGTTTTTACACAAAATACATATAGAGGTTAACAGGCAAAACGCAACCACAGAAAACTGCTCATTCAGAATTTAATGGTTTGTTTATTTACTTAGAAATAAAATTATTTTATTTGTTATTACCACATTTGTACATGTGTGTATAAATATTTCAGATAGCAAACAATATGTCTGTTATGACTTCAGATAAAACAAGCTAAAAGAAGGGAGTTTTACAATTGGAAAAATTAATGCAGTAGAATGGTGATATAGGAATGTAACAACAAAGGAACTAGCACAGATAAGATAGCATATCAAAGGGAAAGTGAAGGTACTCACTTGTGTCCAAAGATCTAGGCTCACAGGAAAGACTTTACAAAGAAGACATCTCCAACCAGAAATCCTTCCCCAGGAACAGTCGGCCCTTGAATGGTTCTAAGAGAGGTGGAGCTAGGCTCCACCCCTTCTGATTACACAGGTGAATTGCCTTCACCTGTGCTTCCAGGGCGGACTGGGTCCTTTTCCCAGGTGCTCAACCACTGGTTCAGGCCATGACTCAACAGTTACCATACAGGGAGAATTAAAAATAGCAGCTTCACTGAACTTGCTTTCCTATATCAAAGCTTACAATAGTTGTATGGAGATTAAAATGAGATGTCTGTACAAGATTTGCAGAAAAAAACAGCAATACCTTCCATCCAGTAAATTTTAGATTTAAAAGATGAAAAGATGCATTAAGAACCAATATTTTGTTCTCTCCAGGAACTGAGTGCTGGTACTTTGGATGGCATGACCTGAATACAAATTAGTACCTTAACTGAGTTATCTGATCTTCCTTAAACTATGTTCAAAGTCAGTAATATAGTTGCTGAAAGAATCATTGCTTACTATGAAAGAAACTATCCCACAGTGGCATCTATCCTGTAATCAATTATGCAATGCTAATCAGTGAACTGTGCCATCAAATCGGTCTCCATTCTCTAGTCAGCTTCTACATTTTTTTTTTCTAGTTTCTCTTAGGTTAATTTCTCAAAGAAAATCAAAATCTGTCTTACAGGAAACACAATATTGTGCTCACCCTTATTTTTTAAAAAAGAGAAAAATGAAAAAATGAGTTTCAATGACAAATGTAATGTCTCTGCTTGATATGGCTGAATGAGATGACAGTCATAAGGAAGTGTACTGAATTTTATTAATACAATGAGAAAGGGTAAAGAATAAAAATAAAACAAAACCAACATTTTAGCTTAGTATGCTTTAAAAATCCTTCCCCTGACATTTTTGCTTTGTATACTTTAATAATCCGTTCCCCAACGTTTTAGCTTTGTATACTTTAAAAATCATTTTCTTCTACAAACCAGTGTGTTAGAAATTTAAACAGGAAACTTCCTTTGTGTGGAAAATGGAGACAATAGTTCTGATTGAATACTGTTTACAAAGTTATCCACCTTACAGCCATTCAGAAGGCATGATTAGTGATTTAATGTTTTCCTTGCTAAACCATATGACACCAGGATGTGCTGGGCTGCTTCTGCTATTTGCTGCTCTCTGTTGTGTAGTATCTCTATTTGTAATGCATTGCTGTGACATTGCTATTTATAAAAAATAATATCTCAATAAAACTGTCAAGCTGCCTATGTTGTTTTAGCATATTAGTTATCCTACTGTCTTTTCTGAGGTTATTCTTATGAACCAAGTTTAAACACTATTATTAAATATAGGTTCTAGTTAATATTTCTACTGCATACTGCATAAATAGATGTGTTGCCGTGTGCAGCATAGATGTCAATCTTGGTGATGCTCTATCAGTCCGATTTGTAATACTAATAGAAGTTATTTAAGGACCTAGAAAGTACCAGAAAATATTATCCCTTAAAAAGAAGCTGTAATTTATGCATGTTTTGTACAATAATTATACCTAAAAAGAAAAACCTGCATTTAAATCTCTTCCGCTTTTTGGACTGCTTTTTTAAAACGCTGAAGTGATTCAGCCTTATTTTGTGTCTATATTTGAAGACTTGTTTACAGTATAGAAATAGAATTAGATCACACTTCTATGGACCATTGATTGAAATGCTCTATATCTGTATATTAACATATATTGACAGTCCAGAGTGAATGAATTAAAATTTGCTGTTTTGCATGGGAAGTTTTTGATTTTTAATTGAAGTGTTTGAACTCAGTTTAATGCAAATGATAGGCTCCACACATGATAATGGAAAGACCTAGGGGAAAAAAAAAAAAAAAAAAGTCAACATGAACATCTAACAGTATAAAATAGTGTGTAAGTGGAGAGGTTTCCCTTACCTACTGAGGTGAGTTTTAAATACAGTGCATTTCTCTTTGAATAAGAGATTTAAAAAAACAAACAAACAAATAAATAAATTCAAAGGTATTTTTATTTATGTATGTGAAGTACTGTAGGACTTTTTCTCTCTGCTTCCATTTGATACTATTGGTTTATTTTTTACTGGACAGGGTCTCTCATCAATAGGAGCTTGCTTTCATTACAAGAACTATATTATTGTCTTTGATTTTCTTCATGTGACTTGCTTCTTACAGGGCATCTTAGCGCCCATGAGTTTGTGATGTTCTTTCACAGATAGTTCTGAGCTCTATTAATAGTACCAATGGTCTCTCGCTTTGTGATAACCCTGAATTGATTTAATCAAATCAAAACAAATAATTGTTTTACTAATATGAGTAAATAACATTAATGACTCTCATAGAACTCATAGATATTTGGACTTCTGAAACTACATAAAGTAATGTACTTTTGGGATTTCAACTTATTTACAGTGTGTTCTCTGTGTGTTCATTTCACTGAAATTTATCTTCTTCCCTTTGCTTTTAACCATAGTTTTTGTCATGTCTTCCTTTTTTAGTTTGACTTCCTGTTTCACCTTTTTTTTCCACTCCCCTCTCTTCATTTCCCCTGCACTGTAGGTGCACTGCTGTGGTTTTTTTTTTTTCCTTAAATCATATTTCACATGTTATATTTGTGGAACGTAAACAGTGATTGTTTTAAATAGATCTCAGTATAAGATAATGTAAGAAAAACAAAAAACAACAAAAAACAATCCTGTACTTGTCTTCCTTAGATCTTTTCTTTTTTATACTAGCTGTCAATTTTCACTATTACATGATGCATTTAGGCAAGTAATTTTTGCGGTAGAAAAATTTGATGCAAACAAGTGAAAAATCAGATGTTGTTCAGTTTGCAAGTTGAAGATCAATAAAAATGTTCAATAATATGCTATCATAGGAGAGAACAGAACATATAGTAAAATATGAAAAAACTAGAATACTTTTAATGTTAAACATTGAGTAAATTCCTTGCTACTCAATACTGAACACTTATCTGGCATCTATGAAAGCCAAGCTGAATTAAAAACTCCAAGAACAGATGACTGTTATCTTTCTTTGGCTTGAACAGTGTCAGTAGAGTGTTTTACATGAATATGTGCATACAGTCAAGAGCAAAATGAGTAGAAATAATTTCTTCTTACAGCTTATGGTAATGAATTTTAAGTGCATAACACCATCAAGGGCTTATATTTTGATGGATTTTTTATTTTTTATTTTTGGATGACAACATATGAGGGAAAAGTTGGCCCCATTTTTCAGACAAAATAACAAATTGTTTTATTTGTTCTTTGGTAAAGTTTTTTTTCTTTCTCTTGCAGTCCTAATCTTGTGCCTCCTACCCATTATGATACTCCTCCAATTCTTGCTGGTAGATTTCTAGTAAATAATAATTGGTGGTACATAATCATACTTTTCCATGTACTGTAGATTATAAAATCAAAAGACTCTGAAGAACTTTACTTAGTTCTCAACTATTCAGAAAATCATCACAGGGAAGCTTGAATAGCAGTCTAATGAGCCTCCAAGAACATCTTAGGACTTGTCCATATTCAGCAAACTTTGAGGCAATAGTGTAAAAAGCATGGCCTCTTACAACTGCTTGTTGGTAACTTTCCACTTATTCCTCACTTATTCAGTGAGGAATTCTCTTTAGCACTGCTTGAAAGTTTACTAGCTGTGATAAAAACACATGTTAATAATTTGGAAATGATGGACTGATGTAACAAAATTTAGTAAATATCAGGTTATATCTATATTAATGGTATTATTCTGAGAATATTTGTTCATTTATTGTTTTCTTATTTCCTTCTTACGCTTTTTTTCTGTCTGGCATGGGTTACTTAGATTTACCTATGCCCGTGACAGGGGAAGCCACCCCGTAGGGCCCCCTGGGGCCCGGAAAGGAGGGGGAAGAGGGGAATGGGATAAAAACAGTGGCAATCTAAGGAGGAAAAACTTATTTTACTAAATATGATATCAAAATACAAGATAACACAATATAATATAATTGAGGCTAACAAATCAAATGAAACAGAGAGAGAGAGAGTTCCCGAAAACCGAGAGGCCTACTCTGAACTATAGGCGACACGGCTGGAACACTTCCCACTCTCCGAGGAGTTTGAGAAAAGAACACTCCAACAA
Organism: Coturnix japonica; assembly: GCF_054131305.1. NCBI lineage: Eukaryota > Metazoa > Chordata > Aves > Galliformes > Phasianidae > Coturnix > Coturnix japonica. The sequence goes on from NC_140664.1 coordinate 59,797,675, forward strand.
GATTATATAGTGTCCTGGTCCTGTGACTTATCACTAACCATGTTGTTCTCTGGGATATGTAGTCTCTTCTGTGGACTGCACATTCAATAGAAGTATCCATGCTTTACATGATGTTATGATGTGGAATGCTGATAGCAAAATTACAAAATTACAAAACCATGACACTGTCTTACATGTTCTCTCTTCTGGAAATAATTTTTCTTGTATGAACAGGCAAATATACTATCATAAGACTAATCAGAACTGAAAAGCAGTATACTGAGCTAACTGCTATGAATTTACAACTGAAAATTGTAATATCGACGCAAGACTCAATTCTGCTCTCATTGCACTCTTTTAGATTAAAAAAAATAAGCTTTATATATATATATATATAATTTTAAAAAAGCTGTCCTTCTTGAAGTAAATTATGATGCCTTGGTATCATAGCCAGAACTGATGCTCTTCTTTGTGTGCCTTTCAGAAAATTCAAAACAATTGCAGGGAGAGAACTTCTGAATTTCTGAATGTGCAATACATCCATTCATAAAATTAGTCTGAAAGATGGCAGTATTCAACCCGACTTTTCAACAGCTAGGAAATATCTTGGACAATTCTATTTTCCTTATGTAGTCACTTAGCAAAAGATTCATTTTCTGAGGTATCGGTTGACAGTAAATATTTTATTAAATAGGTTAGGTTGTTTCATATTCTTTAAATGTAACTTGAAATCTCAATGCAAAAACCTGTCTCAGTCAATACACAATCACATTCAGGCACAGAATGAAATTGATTAGTGAGTTTGCTTGATGAAAACTGAAATCTTTAGCTCTAATTATTTTTCAGGTAAAACAGTGTGCAGCTAGTGCAATCATTCAAAACACAATAGGCAGTGGTAAATGTAGAATAGTTTGTGTTAGAAGGGAACTTTTAGTCTAACCACCCCAAAATATGGGCAGAAATTTCTTTCAGTAGACCAATTGTCTCCAAGCTCCACCTACCTTGACCTTGAACTCTTTAAGAATGGAAAAACCACAGTGTCTCTGTCCCTTTATATATGGTGAAATTATTTTGTAAATAATGGCTGATAGCTAGCCATTTTCCCTAAACAAAAATGCTTACAGGCATCTGCAGGGAACAGTGAAGTCCTTTCATTGCACCAAATTTAGAGGATTTCTACCAAAAAATATTTCTTGCATTACAGAGAAGTATAACAAATATGATTATTTTAATGACAAAAAATATTGTGACCATTTTTTTAAAATCTGTTTACCACCTTCCCCTCTAAAATCCTTCAGAAAGTATTCTACAATCATCTAAAATCTGAAATAAACTTTGAAGAGAGAACAAAAATACTATAACTGTTACGTTCTTCTGCTGCTCTTGTGACTCATGAATTGATGTATATCATATTCTTGGCATTCCTTCTAAGGTTGTGACTATCTTCCAGTGTTTCATATAACTGTTGGCAGCCTTTGAAATGGACAAAATGGTTCAATGTGCTCAGGAGCTTGAACCAGTGACCTGCAAATTGTATTTCAGGCCTGCATGTTGCTCAATGGTAACCCTTTTCTTTCCAAATATTAAATTAATCCTAGGTGCTTTTTCACACTCACTGATTTCAGTGAATCAATTTTAATAAATGGAACATATTTTTGATTGTTCTGATACTTCTTGTTGTTTCTACTATAGTACAGTAGGTTTCTCATCTAAATGACTTGAACAACTACATTTTAATATGAGATCCACTAAGTAAACCTAATGAGGGCCAGATACTAACAGAGAAATCATAGGAATTCAAAAAATATGACTCAAAAAGAGCTCTCTCCCTGCCTCTTGTCAGAACTTTGAGGTTTAGCTGTAGTCTTGCCTCACTGGGAACTGTCCTCTCATGAGAGCATCCAGACTGAATCTGGTCCCATTCAAGTCTTCTTGAGCTGGTCTCTTCAAAGTCTTTTCAAGTCTCAGCAAGTTTACAGTGACACCAAACCATGTGCTGCAGTTGATATGCTTGAGCGAAAGAATGACTTTCAGAGGGACCTAGACAGTTCAAGTAGTGGGCCCAGGTGAACCTCATGAGGTTCAACTGAGCCAATTGCAAAGTCTTTCATCTTGGTTGCAGTGATCCCCTCTATCAGAACAAACTAGGGGACAAGCTGACTGAGCACAGCCCTACTGAAAAGGACATGGAGGTACTGGTGAATGACAAGATGAGCGTGAGCCAGTAATGTGATTCTGCAGCCCAGAAAACCAACCGTATCCCTTGCTGCATCTAAATAAGCGAGATCAGCAACTCAAGGGAAGGGATCCTGTCCCTCTACTCTATGTTGGTGAGGCCTCACCTGGAGTACTGCATCCACATGTGGTCTGCTAAGGGCCACATGATTGGGGGGGCTTATTAATAAGGCCTTTTTGCTTCAACTGTGGGAGGTGTTGAACTTGTAGCCTCTTATCCTGATGGGGGATTTCAACCACCCAGATATCTGCTAGGATAGCAACACAGCAGGTAGCAGACAATCCAGGAGATTCCTGAAGACTGTTGAGGATAACTTCCTGGTCCAGGTACTAGACAGACCAACCTGATGTGAAGCCCTACTGGATCTGGTGCTTATCAGTGTGGAGGGGAGCACTAGAGAGGTTAAGCTTGGAAGTAGCCTAGGCTGCAGTGATCATGCCCTGGTGGAGTTTGTGATCCTGCAGGAACACAGGCCTGGAAAAAGAAGAGTCAGGGCTCTGAACTTCAGGTGAGCAAACTTCTGTCTGCTCAGGGAACTGCTAGATGGGATCACTTGGGAAAATGTACTTGAGGTCATAGGAACATAATAGTGCTAGCAGCTCTTTTAAGGACACCCTTCTGTGAGTGCAAGTGTTCTCCATCCCCCAGCAGAAGAAACTGAGCAGGGGTGGGCGACTGGAATGGATAAGCAAAGACCTGCAGCTTGAATTGAGGGAAAAGAGAGACATGTATGGGAAGTGGAAGCAGGGTTATGTAGCCTGGGAAGAATATAAGGATGTTGTCCACATGTGTAGAAATAAGAACAGGAATGCTAAGGCGCAGATAGAGCTGAACAAGGGATGTGAAAAATAACAAGAAGGGTTCTACATGTACATAGGCAGGAGGAAACAGATCAAGGAGAGTGTTTCCCTGCTGACATAAAGAAGAAGCTTTTCACAGTAAGGGTAGAGAATCAGTGGTAAAGTGCGAACCTTCCCTGGAGACATTCAGGGTCAGGATGAACATATGATTCTGTGATTACATGATTCTATAACAGACTAAGAAACTAACAAATCTAGATGTAATGTTACATAATTGCAGTTTTTGAGACACGGACTCAGATGTGAACAATCCAAATTGTTTATTACAAGTTCTCACATGCCTTATATACCTTCACAAGTTTTTGTTTTCTAACTTTCTCGTCTGCCCTTAAAACTTTCCCAACCACCTTTACATGTCAACAAAGCATTCTACAAAACACTTTTCAACTGTCCATGCAGGCACATCCAATCAGAGCTGTGAGTCTCTTCTTCTCCTTTGTCTTTGGTTCTCATGCTGTTTATCTTGCTCTACAGCTGCTGCTCTGAACAGCTTTTCTTGTATTCCCACACATAATTCCAAACATTACAAACAGCTATCACATGGCAAATTCTTTTGCTATGATAAAATGAATGGCAATTTTAATCACAATTTTAAGTCTTTTTTTTTTTTTTTTTAATTATGAAACTTATGTATGTATATATATGTAAGTAATGAGGAATTTGCAACTGAGGCAGTAAAGCTTGACAATGTTCTTTAAGCTTAAATAGAAACATTTGGACATTTGCAGAAAATAAATGTCTTCTCATCTGAGATTTTATTTTGGGATATCATAATTGTGAGCTAGTAGCTTCTTCTAGTTTGCTAACAATAGGAAATATATATATAGTTCAGATGCGATCACCTTTTTATGGTTGAAATAAGATACTATTTATGTTCAGTAGTACATGATTTCTGATTTCTTGCCTTTGGGAAGTTCTATCAGTCTTGAAAGTTTGTCTCATAATCTTTTCCAGATTTGATGTAGTACTTCCTAATGCTACATATTAAGAACTCTAAGCAGAAAATTTAATTGATTAATCTTCACTTATTCCTGAGAATGTGGGCCTAAGTATAGAAATTACTCCTGTGAATTTTGACAGAAGGCATGTGTTCTGCTTTTAACAATATTCCATATCACGACAACGTGTGGCTAGCTGTTCAGTGGTGGAACAGAGTGCCAGGAAGCTGCAGTTACTGGGTCCACTCCTAGCAGTCTCAGCTAGTTGAACTTCCTGGGTCTTAGCTACTTGCAATCTCAGCTATTACACATGTTCCAGCTCTCCAAGAGGAATATACTGAGACAGACTACATTTCCTAGGAGTCTCCAGTATTTTCTACGTAAGCTCTGATTCTTTGTGACAAGGGTGAACTTCTCCTTCACTTCTGAGCATCACAACAGCAGCATGGTCAGAAAATCCTCCTCTCCCATTTGCTTGGTGTATGTAGCTCAATTTTTTACATCATTATCTTACATTATTTTACCATTTGCAGTAAATTTGTTATCTTTTCTTATCTTGAGTCATTTTGTTTTTCTTTTTCCTGAAAAGGGTCCAGTAAGGCCACCTTGTCCTCTTTCCTCCTCCTGTCCTCAATGAAACCATGACAGCATGTAATTGAGAAACACATGAAAAAAAAAAAAAAATTAATTGTGAATAATAATAATTGTGTATTTATCCACAACATCTGTGAGAGAAAGAAACATCAGTGTTTCCTTATGTATTTCTTGTGTTGATTTTTTTTCTGTTTAAAGCCAGACCAAAGTGAAAATGACCAAAATTACCAAAAAGGGGCCATAACATTACTGCAAGTTTTATTTCAGTATTTATTGTAAACTAGAACTTATACTAGGAACAGAAATGAAGGGCAAAGTTGCAAACTTTTGCTTGTAGCTAAGAAAATCAAGATCATGCTTTCCTGCCTTTGGTTTTCTTCATTTTTATTCTCAATAATAGTTTTATATACACATATGAGATTATTTTCTTTTTGTATATGTGCTTCCAGTGTACATCAACAACCAAACTGAAAGAAGATGCTGGAAAAACCTCATTAATCAAACAGATATAGTTTCAGTAATTATTAAATCTTCCTATTGAGCACAAGCAGTAAATCAGTAAATATCTTCTGTGGCCACACTCATTAGGAGTGTTCAGTAAAAAAATATTCCATCGTTCTTCATAACGAAGTAAAACTGACCATTTTTAATGAGATCACCTAGTCATACATTTTTATTTTTCTTCTCATCTTGTTCATTCTATTATAAGAGAAAATAAATTCTTTACACATCCCCGTAAACTAAACTGAACATAAAAGTTAACTTAGCAACTAAAATTAAGATTGACTTAATGAAATTCATACAGACAATGACATGAACAAAAGTGAAAAACTTTTTTTTCCATACAGATATTAATCAATGCAAATTTATTGAGGAAAATCAGAGGGTCATGACACACTGGTTTCACTCTTTTTTTTTTTTTTTTTTCTCCATTGTGTTCACTTATATTATTTGTTTTCAGAATCTTCTGACTTCAATTTTCTGAAGAAGAAAAAAAATATCTTTGTTAAAATCCCTTTATTAGATTTATCTTCATTAATCGTTTATAAATATCTGAACAGGTTGGAAAAAAGAGTTTGGAAGGTGCTGTTTTACATTGAGTATAATATTACAAGTAATATATGTTTTTCTCAATCTGTCTGGATGTCATTAATTCATTTGTATTTGAATTTTAAAAATTAAACACTTTTCACTTCAACCTTTCTCTGGAGCTTTTCCAGAGTAATTCTGGTTAAGTACTAGTAAAGTAATTAACTCATTTGTTAAAGGGCAAGACTTCACAGTATTCTGCAGGTTATCTGAGGTTGGATGAAAATATTCAAACTGTGCTAGAAGTCTGAGACTCTTATTGCAAAGTATCATTCCTGCTGTGTTAATGGTTATTGACAAGACAGTGTGTTTAATATTCCCAGTACACTATTGAATAAGTAGACTTGAATATACTTAACAGTACTTTGATGCAAGCATATTATTGGTGATAATGCAAATATCCCAACGAAAACATATTAAGTGGCTGTTTGAAATTTAGAATAAAGTGTGAACTCAGGATAGTATTCATACCTCTGTTCTGGGTGCAAATATCACACTGAAGACAGTATTAAAACTTGATGTAGCAATTTAACTACTGCAAATTGATTTTATGAATAAATTTAGTGTTCCTTAAATAGACTTGAAAAATCATTTAATGTTTTACATTGTATTCAGTGAGCATTATTGGTGTAAACCTGTGTGTTTTCTCAGAGAAGCAATGAAATTCTGCTTGTTCATATCTGATTGTTAGGTGGTTGTGGTGGGCTGGTGTTACCTGGTTGCTAGATGCCCACACTCTGTTACTGAGAGGGCATCCTCAACACAGCATGTGCCATGCTAATGACTCAAACTCCTTGCCTGCAAGGTCCTGCCAGCAGATAAACATCTGCACTTATTACAGATGACAAGTCCTATAGATGCATACTTTTATATTTACTACTGTCATCCATCTCTTAAAACATTATAGGAACTCATAATCTACAAAGCGTAGTATAGTTTTTGAAACTCAGTATTTAGATATCTGCTTAAAATTGGAGGAAATGGGCTGTAATCACCTTATTTTTCAGATATTCTGTATACTGAGCATTTCTGAACAAGATTTTCTAATGAGACAAAAAGAAAGTATGGACACTTAGGGCATTATAAACACATTTGTTGCTATTTGTAAGGGAAACAGTTGATCACAGCCTGAACCTTTGATTAACCATCTGAGGCAAGTGATGAGTCAGCTGCAGGAGCACAGGTGAAGGTAATTCCGCTGTGCTCCCGAAGGGATGGAGCTTGACTCTACCTCTCCCAGATCCCATTTAAGGCCTGACCACAGTAAGGTGGCATCTCTTTCTGGAAATTACTCTTTTGTGGAGTTCTTGCAGTGAGCCTTGACATTGGTGTGTACCTATCTTGAAGGCCTTGGAGTTGGTGAGTCCTTTTCCTTTGTTGCCCTCTGGCTATTTATTCCCAAGTATATTTGTATTATTCCAACTGTATGTTATACTTGTATTGTTTCCACTGTATGCTATTAAAAAAAGAATTTGGATTTGTTTTAACTAGTCTTTAAAGCAAAAGACAAGGGATCAGTGGTACACTAGCCCTATATGTGGTTAAGCTCTTATAAAAATATATTTTAATCACTCAAGTTCAGAACTCTGTTTCCTGCTTCATATTTTTTTCTGCCTTGTATTTATGAGAAGCTTTCCTTTCTTTGTTACAGTAATATACCAAGCACAGACAAATCATAATCCATTTCATTGAGGAAGGGGGTTGTTTAGTCCATTCCTTTCAAAATCAGGTTAATTATTTGTGAGGCAATGCAAAGACTGAATAAAGAGTGCTGGAGCATCTTTCCATAGGTACTGCTCAGTCTCTGACTTTGTTGCAATACAGTTAAGATCTCTATTCATATTACTGTTATCATAGGCAGATTCTGTGGATCTTAAAACCCACTCAGAAATATTTTTCCAGTTAAGTAGCTTATTTTGAAATGTTTATGTATTTTGTTTTACACAGAAAAATGCAAACATGTAGCTTTGCTTTTGGAGGACAAAAAATAACCCACAATATTTTTTAGTCACAATGTATTTTATGTATCTTAAATACTTGTCCTCTGGTGCATTTTCTGTGATATTCTTTGGTCAGAAAGGTGTTGTTTCTCACAGTAGTAGAAGTACTTCAAAGAAAGAAATCCAACCAAGAAGTCAGAACTAACATGAGGCTGTAACACTCTCTGAAACCAGATACTGGTGCCTTTTATGACTGAATAATGTGTTTATTCTGATAATTTGTTACCATTATTTGCTCAGGTAATCTATGGACTTTTGGACTGTATGACTCCCTATTTAAAAAAAAAAAAAAAGCAAAAAAAAAAAGTCACCCCTACAGAATGCTTATTTGCCATCTTCTTCTTCTTTTTTTTTTAACTTAATATGCCTTCAAAAAATTATATACATATATAGGGCTTCTTTAACTTCTTATTCTTCCTTAAAAATTTAGACTGAATACCAATAATAAGCAAACCATGGCACAACTTGCTTTGTAAAACTCTGCCTCTAATTGAATTCCAAATTTCATTTATTAACAAGTTAGACCTGAGATAATTCAGAAGAAAAGAATTCCTTCTCAATAAATTTTGAACACTTGTAGAATTTGGAATTGTTTTTCTGATCAAATGCACAAGCTCCAGGCCTTAATTACCCTTGATTGTTTAAATCACTGCATAGCATAGACTAAAAATGTACTAGTACTTTTTTTCTTAAGGGTGTGAGGGTACAGAAACAATGGTTATATTAATGTTATTGCATACATGCTTTCTTGCTCCATAGTTGACTATGGTTGACATAATGTAAATGGTACTAGAAAATTATAATAAATTAACCAATTAATGTATTTTCTTTAAGAAAATCAGACTAAAATTTCCTTTATATTCATTTGGCTCTACCAAATACTCAGGGTAATATATGGATAAGACACATTCTATATTCCAGTTTCTTAAATATAACAAGATGTGATTTTGATGAGCTTTTCTAAGTGGCATCATTATGGTGTACTAAGGAAAACTGTATTTATAACTAATTTCAAAGCATGTCATATAGTTAGAGTAAAAATAGAATAACATCTTCATTATATTTTTATTAATAATTTCTAAGAAGATGACCATAGAAAATTAGAATTTGCACCGCCTATAAACTGAAAAGCGAGTTAGCTTTTTTTTTTTTTTTTTTACTGACCAAAGATAGTTGCTTCAATTGAGGTATTGACTATCTGACTGCAATTCCTTGATACTGCTTCTTGTGTTCATGATAAAGATTAGTAAATGCTCTTACTACCTTTCCTTTCACTGGTATTTTGTTCTCTTTTAAGAGCATAGAAGGAGCTGCAACACTTCAAGTCAGTATCTCCTCACAATAATGAAAAGCATGATAGAATATTTCATTTTTTCCCTAGATAATACTCTACAGTGTCAAGTATATGTAGAACTAAAAGCTAGACCTTGAATGCATCTAAACTAAATGTTGTGTCCTTGCTGCTAATTTCATGGAATTAGGAATTAGCTGGCAACACAAAACATGCATTCAGCTTTTCACTGTTAGTTCTAAATGTAACTATTGTTGGTTAGTAAAAAAAAAATTGACTTGAATATTTAAAAATATTTACAATTTCCTTTTGATAGGTTTAAATCTCTCACTTTAATCTCACTTGTAGGCTTGTTCATTAGAAGACTGGAGGGAAATCCAAGCAAGCTGACAAAAATTTTGCTTGTGGTGCTGATTCTCCCTTGCATCTCCAGGAGTTCTCCAGATACTTTACAGCTGCTAGTTGACTACTTTAATCTTCTCAACATACAATACTGACATAAGTAAAAATGTTCAGTCCAGACTCAGATACATAAATTTATGCAAATCTTGATCTGTCTTTATCATAGATGTGTAGTCTTTTCCTTTAGTCTCTAGGGAAATAAATACACACTATAATTATAGCTAATAAATGATAGGCATTTTCAGACATTGATGATTAAGAAAAAATAAATTCACAGAAGTTGTATCCTATAAATCTACTGCATTTTACTGACTTGTGGGAATGACTGAACCTTCATTAAGTTTGCAGGTGACACAAAGATGAATGGTGCAGTTAATACAACAGAAGAAATGCCATCTACAGGGATCAGGACAAGCTTGAAAAGTGGCTTCATGTGAAATTAATGAAATTCAAGAAGGCCAAAAGCAAGGTTTCATACTTGGGCTGGGACAATCCCAGATATGAATCCAAACTGGGAGAAGAACTCACTGAGAGCAGCCCTGCAAGGGAAGGACCTGGGTGTCCTGGTGTGGAACAGATTGCACAGAGAAGATGTGGATACTTCATCTCTGGAGTTGTTCAAAACCAGGTTGGATGTGTTGCCACTGATCTAGTGGGTGGCAAACCTGCTTATGGTATAAGGGTTAGAAGGAGATGGTTTTTAAATTCCCTTTCAACCCAAGCCATGCTGTAATTCTGCAATCCTATTACTGGTATCTAGTGCTGTTGCTTTGGTATGCCTAAGTATGCTGAGCATTTATGGGACTGCAGAGTTTACAGTTTCAAAGAAAATGTTTGCTAGCCTGCTGTAGGGCAAATGAGGGCAATGACAGAGCCTTCATTTGAGAAACAGATGCTATAGGAAAAAATATCAAAAGGAAGTAATTCATCCCTTCTGGCAAAAGCTTGGAGAAAGGGACAAGCTGAGGAATGTGACCGTCCCCCATTTGTACAGTTGTGCTGCAGAGGAGAAAAGGGGTGGGTGGAAGGGGGGAACCTGTGCAGTCTCAGATTCCATGGAAGTAGGCTCCATACTCCCACACTGCTCCAGGCACTCATTTGTTCAGGCTGTGACCCTGGAATTCTGCTACACCTGCTTAGATTTAGATAATTTTATTTATTTATTTTTTTTATTAGATAATAGAGTAAGACTTCATTCTTTCAGCCCAGATGACTCTATGTAATTAGAGTTTCACAGTACAAGACGCTGAAAATGCAGAATTTTGTAGGCTGCAACAAGTTTGTCAAATACACAATACAGTGTAAGTTCAGAAACCAGTTCATATTTTCCTGCTATTCAATAAATCTATGGTTAAAGATCTCATACTAGACCATGTTGCTCAGGGCTCCATCCAAACTGCTTCTGCGTATTTCCAGAGATGAAGAATCTACAGCCTCTCTGGGCAGCCACCACCCTCTCAGTAAAGATCTTCCCCCTGACATCTAATCAAAACCTTCCCTCTTTGAGCTGAAAACCATTTCCCCTTGTCCTATCACTGTCTACCCTTGTAAAATGTTGGTTCCCTTCCTGTTCATAATCCCCTTTTAATTACTGTAAGACTGCAATGAAATCTCCCAGCCTCCTTCACTGAAGTCTGTTCAAATGTTTAGCAGCCTCATTGATAAATGAATCACCTGTAAAGTTGTCGTGGGTTACCTAGACTTACCTATGCCTGTGACGGGGGGAGCCGCCTCGCAGGGTCTCCCCCCAGCCTGGAAAAGAAAGGAAGAAAAGGGGAATAGGATAAAAACAGCAGCAATCTAAGGAGGAAAACTTATTTTACTAAATATGATATCGGAATACAAGGAAACACAATATAATATAACTGAGGCTAATAAATCGAACGAAACAGAGAGAGAGAGTCCCCAAAAACTGAGAGGCCTACTGTGAACACTAGGTGACACGGCTGGAACGCTTCCCACTCTCCAAGAGTCCAAGAGAGAGAGAACTCCAGCCTGGGAATGAGATTATATAGCGTCCTGGTCCCGTGGCTTATCCCTGACAGCGATGTTCTCTGGGATATGTAGTCTTCTTCTGTGAACTGCACATTCAATAGAAGTATCTATGCTTTACATGATATTATTATGTGGAATACTGATAGCAAAATTACAAAACCATGACCATTGATATATCTTATCAAAGTGGCCTCATTGAGAAAATGGAAAGGGCAACTTGTGGTTCATCTGTATGTTCTTGACATTTATATCTAGCAGTAGGTTAGAATGCCTAGGAGCAGAGTAGGACCTGGAGGTCCTGATGGATGAAAGACACAACATGAGTCAGCAGTGTGCCCTGGCAAATGGGATTCTGGGCTTCATCAGGAGAGGGGTGGTCAGCAGGGATAGGGAGGTGATTGTCCTTCTCTACTCTGCTCTTGTGAGGCCATATCTGGAGTACTGTGTCCAGGTGTGGAGCCCTCAGTACAAAAAAGACGTTGAGATTTTGGAAAGGGTCCAGAGGAGGGCCACGAAAATGATCAGGGGACTGGAGCACCTCCCCTATGAGAACAGGCTGAGGGAGTTGGGCTTGTTCAGCCTAGAGAAGAGAAGGTTGTGGGGTGACCTCATTGCAGCCTTTCAATACCTGAAGGGAACTTACTCCCAGGAGGGGAGTAAACTCTTCGAAAGGGCTGACAATAGCAGGACACGGGGAAATGGTTTTAAGTTAAAAGAGGGAAGACTTAGGTTGGATGTTAGGGGGAAGTTCTTCACTAGGAGAGTGGTTAGGCCCTGGAACAGGCTGCCCAGGGAGGTTGTTGATGCCCTGTCCTTGGAGGTGTTCGAGACCAAGTTGGACGGGGCCCTGGGCAACCTGATCTAGTGTATGTAGTGTAGTGTATGTAATGCAAAAGACTGCTGTTTTAAAAATATTTATCCCTAACATGTCAATGTTAGGGAGCAGAGAAGATAATCAGATCTTCTGAGTATAATTTCTGATAATGCTAGTTACCCTGAACACATTTGACTTTTCCAGTTGGAATATGAAGAGTTATCTGCCCATAATATGCTCAGGAAAAAGAATAGGCTATCAAGCACTTCTGAAAAGCAGTCATGGGTTAGTATGCGTTCTCTGGAAACTGAATAAATGCATAGGGGAATTAGCATATCTCTAACAACTGACATAAATATTAATGCAGCTAGAATTCATAGTGTTTAATTCACTAGACTTTATCTCACATGAACAGGAATCACAGAATTACAGAATCTATTTAGACTTCAGTAAGGCCTTTGACACAATCCACCATAACATTCTTCTCTCTATATTGGAAAGTGATACATTTGATAGGTTGACTCTTTGATGGACAAGGAACTGGTTGCAAGGTTGTAGTCAGAGAGTAGTGGTCAGTTACTCTGTGTGCAGAGGGAGATCATTGACAAGTGGTGTCCCTCAGGGATCAGTACTGGGAGGGATGCTCTTTAACATCTTCATCAATTACATCAGCAGTCGGCTTGAATGCACCTTCAGCAAGTTTGTGGATGATACCAAGCTATGTGGTGCAGTCAACAAACCCAGTGGATGGGATGCTATTCAGAGAGATCTAGACAGACATCAGCAGTGGACCCAAGAGGTTCAACAAGTCCAAGTACTAGATGTTGCACCTGGGTCATGATAACCCCCACTATCAGTACAAGCAGGGGGATGAAAGGACAGAGAACAGCCCTGCAAAAATAAATACTGAAGGATACTGGTGGATGGCAAGGTGAACACAAGCTGTCAATGTGCCCTCACAGCCCAGAAAACCAACTGCATCTTGGGCTGCATCTTAAAAAGCATGGTCAGCAGGTCAAGGGAGGTGATTCTGTCCCTCTACTCTGCCCTGGTGAGGCCTCACCTGCACTACTGTGTACTGATGTGGAATTCTCAGTACAGAAGAGATGTGGACATTTTAGAGCATGTCCAGAAAAGGACCACAAAAACAATACAAGGGATGGAAGACCTTTCCTGTAAGGACAAGCTGAAAGATTTGGGGCCATCCAGTCTGAAGAAGGTTAGATAATCGGACTAATAGCATCCCACTATGTTCAAATTGCATGATTATTAAACTTTTTCTGCATCCACAGCTTTCTATTCAAATGTTCTTCTGCAAAGTTAGAAGTGTCCTCTGTACCCCAACCCCTAATACGACAATACAGAGAGGAAAGTCATAACAAACATATTTGATTCTAAGAATGTAAAAAAGCATTTTATCATAAAAAAGTTAATCTTCTTAATTTTGTAAATACATAAGGAATACAGGTTCAGGTGCTATATGACAAAAAGCTTTTGCATTTGTTTTCACATCCATTCTGTGGTATTGCTATGGTACACTGGATAAAGTCCTCTGTTACTTTCATGAAGTTCTATAAAGCAGGTAGATTTCTAAGGAGCCCTACCTGATACTGATAATACTTTTATTACATTAATTTATGATGTACTAAAATTTTGTACTTTCACTCTCCATGTGTGCATTATATATATATGTTTCAGTATCTACACATACATAGAAAGATTTATTTCAGTCGTATTCTCCATTGTAATTGTATATTTTTATATTTCATTATGACTGGTTTTAAAAATAGCTGGGGAGGAATGACTGGAAAGCAAGGAAAGTAAAAAATGCTCAGCTGTAGAGTGTATATTTTTCAATAATATACCCTTCTGTTTTTAAATCATAGAATCATAGAATGGCCTGGGTTGAAAAGGACCTCAAAGATCAACTCGATGCAACCCTCCCTGCTGTGGACAATCTTTACTTAGAAATCAAAATTAATGAAGAATGACTACAAATTCTTATCTAGATAGCATGAATAAAGAAGTGGCGATGAGATCAGTTTGCTAGAAATATTTAAGTTGAATACCTGTTTTTATGGACATCAAAAGCATACAATACATAAACAGACACTTTATAAAAACTTTTGTGGTTGAGTAAGTGTCTTTCTGTGATCATGATTTTTACCACAAAATTTGTAATGATTGTTTAAATCTGCTCCTCACTTTTAATCTTAAATTCTAATCTCATAGTACTTCAACTGCAGTAATAGGTGCCTGGCATCCAAGATGTAGGGCTATTCTCCAAGTCTTTCTCTGCTGCTAGAAGGTCATATGTGCCTCCAGCATCCTGCTTTGATCACGTGATGTGGCCACATGGCACTGTGGCCTCTTCCACTGCAGATCTGTGACAAACATACTGTGTGGCTAGAGCCAAAGTAAGGGAGAAAGGAGAAGTGGAATTAGTACTTCTGTTATGTAGTATATATATAAAACAAACAAACAAACAAACTTAATTTATTTTCCCTTATCAAAATTTTATCATATAATACCATGATAGTGAACTTTAAAGTCAAGAACTTTCATTCAGTTCAGTGTGAAGCGATTGCCCTTTATTCTTGCCTGTGCTTCTATGCTGATGTGAATTTTATTTTCTTCTATAACACTCTCATTGATTTTTGTGAGGCAAACTTATTTATTTAGTTAAATGTCAATGTAATGGTTCACAAACTAGTATTCTAGTATATTTTTGTGCTTCATGCTCTATTGTTGCATAACTAGTTCTATTTTTCCTTACATGAAATTTAAATCTTGGGAAATCTATATTATAAAACACTTGTTTCACTCACAATTGCCTTAGCTTTAACTTAAAAGTTCCAATTTTGATGATAGCATTAATTTTATTTCAATATGTGATCCGGTTTGCTGGTTCTTAATTTTATAATTGCAATGAAATCACACACTGTTGAATATTAATTATACCACCAACCAGGAATGAGTAGTGTTTTCTAGATAAATAAGTTGAGGATGATTTCGCTTATAGCAAAGCCTGTACTGCATTCTGCATACTTGAAAAGATTAATGAAGATGATCAGTGCAAGTTACGTTTTTTCTTGTGTAGTAGCTTGTAGTAGAAATGTAAATGAGTAAATTTACCTCTGAATTTCACAAATCTGCTGAATTAACTCATGATTGAACTAGAATAAAATACTTAATTTATCTGACCTAAATATTTGAAAAATCAAAAGCCAGTTCTCTCCATTCTAATTTGCATAATTTCAAACAACACGGGAAGAGATCTGCTTCATTTTTTTTCCTTTATAAGAACAACAAACATTTTGATTTTGGGTTATTACCATCTTAGATGTAAATAATACATTAATCTCTAAACTAAGTAAAATATAAATGAAGTTCTCAAATGGATTATAGAGATTACATTAAGAAAATTATTTTATTCCTCTTTTCAATAAATCAGTAATATGTGATAATTCATAGTCATTTATTCATGTGCCCTAATTTATTTTCTCTATTAAGATGAAAGTGTTATCAGCACTTCTATTTCAGAACTGAAAGTATTCTATGTACTTCTTACTAAGATTTCATGATAATTTTCTTTAGCACTAGGTTTGCATGTCATCAAAAGCATTCTAGGTGTATAAATTCAGGCATTATTTTTCTTTATTTGTTTATAGTAAATATCCTTAAGGAGAGCGGTGGTCCATGGCAGGCTTTGTCATAACTTTCTTGAACTCTAGGTCTTTGTTCTTGTACTTTTTTCTTTTTTCTTTTTTTTTCTTTCTTTTTTTTTTTTTTTAGTATATATATATATATATATATATATATATTTATTTTTTTTTTAAATTTTTTTTTTTTTCAGCTGGGAGTGAATTGTTTTGGTTCTAGGAGAAAAACAATGTTGATAATATACCACTGCTAATAGCTATCTTTAAGGCTATGTTGTATGGATCCAAGGCCATTTGCAGCAAAGGACCCAAGGAGTTGGGAGGAAACAGAATTAAGGCAGCTGACTTAAACTGGCCAAAGGGACATTCCATATCACACTGTATAAAATGGATGGGATTTTGAAGGGAGTGGGAGCTCATCTTGCTCTCTTTTGCTGCTCAGAGGTCTAACTGGACATCAGTCAGCTGGGGGGAGTGAGAGAAGAGAGAACGTTGAGTAGTAAGCATTTATTTCTGCATTACTTGTTACAAACATTTATATATAGATAAAATATAATGTCATAACTATTTCCCTTTTTCCTTTCTCTATCTTAGTAAACAGTTATATCACAATCCACAAGTTCTATTTTTTTTTTTAATTTATTTTTTATTCTCTCCTCCATTCCACTAGGAACAACTATGTGGAGATGAGCCACCTGCCTGGCTAAAGTTTTTACTGAAATGATGGGATGTATCCACATGTGTTCTGCATGTACACAAGTGACACAATTGTGTTACTACCCAAATAAAAATAAAGGGTGCATTGCCCCTTAATGTGTATGAATATTTATTAGCATAAAGAAAATATTTTTCCTGTGTTTCAGAAAAGTGTGATGAACCCCTGGTCTCAGCATTACCCCACTCCTCTTTCAGCAGTTCATCATCAATGACAAGCAGCTATGTGCCTGGGTATGCCAAGTTAAACAAGAGAGGAGGTAAGGCACACTCTCAACCTTATGTTCACATCTTTGAGAAAAATCACTGCATGATTTTTTTAATATGAAAATGCTTTTCTGTAAAGCATTAGCGCTACTGTTTGTTTCAACAATATTTTAGCTGTCTTGTTTTTGTAAACAGAATGAATTTTTCATTGCATGTTACAGTAATGACACTGCAGGAAGAAAAAAAATGCTAAGAAAACATGTTGCTTGGGTCAAATTTGTAAAGTTGACAAAGTCACATAGTAAAGTTGCGTAATTGACTTCAGCTGAAAGGGCATACCTATGTTCATAGGGCAAAGAAATATTTGCAAAGTCACTGTGTCTCACTCCAATTTATAGGGAGGGGGAGGAGGTTCTTTGATATATGTATACCTGGTGTGAGATTAAGAAATAATAGTTCAAATGTTGGTCCTACCAGTTAATTACAAATCTTAACCAATCAGGGAGATGAGGAAGGGGTGACCAGTGACTGTTATGAATTAGGGTGATGGAGAAGGGAAAGCAGGCTATAGGAAAGGTAGGAAAGAAGCAAGAATTGCGTAAAGTGGGGATAGTCACCACCAGGATCCAGCAGCATCCAGTTGGACACCATTCCAATGGTCCAAGGCAAAAGCACAGGGGGAGAGCAACAGCAGAGTGGTCAGCCTTATGCAGCAAGCAGGTAGTGTGCAGAACAAGTCCAGGAAGAAGAGTAAGGTCTCAGGTAGCAGACCCCTGGAGAGTAAGTCAGAATGCTCACCTCATGAGACTTCTGATGTCAGACACTTAACCCTCATGGTTGTTGGTCCCTTTTTTATCCTCCTTCTTTGGCATTGTGGCATTCCTGGATGCTTGGGTCACTCATCTGCAGTACCCTCAGAGATGGCTACCTCCCTCAAGATAAGCTCACACAAAAGACTGCTTGCCAGCCATTGAGCTGCAGCATACCTCTCTTGTTGCCCCTGGCCTGCAAATATTCAGGCAAAAGATCTTGCTACTTTTGACCAGAACTTGTCTGGACTTGTCCACCTGTGTCCCTCAGACAAAGGATTTCTCAACCTTTGCCCGGGACATGTACATCAGTGTTTCTCAGCAAGCTTTGAGACAACGGTGCAAAAAGTAATCTCTTACACATGGTCTTTGGAGCAAAACTAAAATAATTCTGGTTTGCTTTGTTGATTTAACTTGTTTCCCACATTTGCAATGCCTTCTATTGCTCAGCTTTTTCTAGCTTCTTCTAGCTTTTTCTACAGGAACTTCACATTTTTTGGCAGAGCCAAAGAGCGTATAAAAAGTGACTGTCACACACACTTCCATATATGTATCCCTTTCCCCAATTGCTGTTACAACAAAGTGACTTAAACAGAAGCCAAACATAAACTTAGGGAAAATAGTTCCAGTCCTGGTCCTTTGCCGAATTAATGCAAAGCACGTGGTCTGTCAGTACCATTAGCAGCTTCTTCAATTTTAGGTCTTTTACTTCTCAAAAGAGTTTCTATATGAACATTTTACTTTCCTTATGCTAATACCAGTAAAATTACTACAATACTCATTACTATGTTTAACAAGGGAACTGTAACTTCACTGTGTTTATGCTTCTGCTTCTATAAATGATGGAAATAGCTCAGTTTTAATATTGAATTATTTTCTTACATTGTGAAATTACAGATATTGCTAATGAAACTAGTAATAAGATATTTATTTATTTATTATTTTCTCCAAGGAGTCATTATCAGTGAATAGGTTCCCAAACTGAATATGCTATTTAAATCACACTGTGCTCAAGTCATTGGAAGGAAAAAGTTCTAGCTTCCAACTCTTACTGAGAAAATATACTTTTGAAAATTCTACTCTCCAACCCAATTTTAAATTTCTTTGCTATTTTCATGGCATTTTACTCTAGACTGGAGAAATACTTTAGTAAAAAGTATATTTTATTCTATTGATTGAGACAGCACAGTCATATCATTTTAATAAGAAGGTTGTAGTTTCTGCCATAAGTGTTGCAAATGGAAAGATACATACCAAAGAGCTTAAAATTTTTGATAGTCCTTAGGAAGTTTCAGAAACAGAAACATCCACAAAATTCCTCTTAATGCCTGTAATCACTTCCTATACAAATCCCATAACTATCGATTTAGGCAAACAGTACTAAAATTTCATGGAATAGTAAACATGGATCTGAAAACTTTAGGATGTATATTTAAGGTATTTTGAGTTTTGTTTTAGTACATGAGGTTGTTTCTCATATTTTCAAAGCATTCTAGTTTCCTCTGTAAGTCTTCACTGATGTAATGATTATTCCACTTACTTCATAGTGAGGAAGTCCAGAATTGACTATATACAACTTGCTTAGAAAAGGCAATCTGTTCAGCTTCCTATCTTCTATATTGCCTCTTGTTCCTGTTCTAATCCTTATTTATCGTTAGTGTAAGCAAAGAGAGCTTGATTTAATTAAATGAGCTTGATTAAAACAAGTAAACAGACAAAAGAACAGCTTTTATTAGAAGAAATTGTCAATTTGATAAAGAAGTGGTTGCTTGCAGGTTTGTCAATTTCTTGTAAACTCGTATTTAAAATGTATATAATTTTGAAGCCCTAGTGTCTATGTTAGTGCATCCTTGATTTATGTAATTGTAACAGCTCTGATTTTATCTCCACAATCAGAAAGTCAGAAGCCTGAGATTACAGTGTAGGTGTGCAAAGCCATTCCTTTTACCTATGACTCAGACATCCCAACTGTTCTACGGTGGCCTTACCTATTATACCTTCTGAATGTTCTGAATTATAGTAGTTGTGAAAAATGCTATCATTTTATTATTGTGGAAAGAAATAAAAAACAAGAAGGCCAAAGAAGCTATAGACACTTCTGTCTTTTTCTTTTTGTAAGCAAAAGACAGTGGATTCTCTGCAATACAATTTCTTATGAACACATCACACTGGAATTATTGCAGGGTAAATTGTTTCCTGCTATCCCTATTATGCTGGCAGAAAAGGGAGGAAAAAACCTTTGAAATTTGAAGTCTTGAAAAATGTAGGAGAAAACTAGAAAGATGTGGTGAATTGTATAGTGTAAGTAGGTTTAGTGAAGAAAGAGAATTGTGAGTTTTGACTAGTTAGAAGCTTATAAACAAAAGTTTAGAATATTATATAAAATTATAATATTTTTTTTATTTTGTACACACTTAATAGAATTATTTTCTCAGTAACTATCTCATTTCCTATATCTATGCAAAATAAACTTAGATTTCTCAGTGTGTTAAAAGAGGCGATATAATATTTAGAGTAACTTGAAATATGTTACCTTTACAAAATACATTACATTTTCCTTTTCAAAATAACTAACAGAAGTCATTTGCATTAATATATGCCATTAAATTACTAATTGCACTATAACACATTTGAATTGAAATCTAGTTAATAAATCAAACGGGTTTCTGTGTTCCTTTCATTTTTGTCCTACTTATTCTGTGAAACTATTCTGTATTGCTAACACCTTCTCAACTAAAATGGAAACAAAGGAGAGTTTTTAATTAACCCATTCTAGATCTTATGAAAAAACTATCTAATACTTGAACATGTGTAATGTCAAGGTTATAAGGTCTAACATCTCATGATCTGCCATTAGTAGAATCAATGGACTATATCACATCATGAGGATTCTTAGCACGTTTGATATAATGCATTATCAGTCTTTCCTGATACCTAGTGATACCCAAGCCATTGGACCTTAAACTTCTCACTGGTACAGGAATTATTGCTGCCCGTCATCTAGCTCATATCATTTTAATTTAGGCAAGATTTTCTACATTATTTTAATATAATGTAGTATTATGTGATATAATTGGAAGCTCTGAAACTCAGCAGTCTCAGAACTTCAACGATAATCCCAGAAGACAGCAAAAGTATGAAGGTCATACTGAATCTTGAGATGTACGGAAATTACCTTTTGCACAGTGAAATACAGAAGAAATTTGGCTTCTTTGGTTATCTTTCAAGTCCAATATTAGTCAGAAATATGAAGCTGCCAACAAAATTGGTAATATAATGTGGGGGAAACTTTTGTAAGACAGCTGCTGTTCAAAAAGCAGGTTTTTTATTGCTACTCTGTAACTCCTGTCAATGCTTTCATCTTAGCTGTTAATTGTGGCTATGACCTTGACCTTTTATCTGAATTATTGACATATTTGTAAAACAAACTTTAAAAAATATGGAAAAGTAGTTAACCATGATTTTAAGAAATCCTCTATCAGTTTATATGAATTATTAAAAGCAGTTTAATGAATCATTAAAAACGTTTACACTGAACATAGAATTCTTCATGTTGCACACATTATAAATGGAAGCATTTCTGTAACTATTTGTAAACACAATAGCTGTGTTCTATTCTTATTTAGTTTTAGGACACTGAGGGGGAAACACTTTCACATTTATTAGTAAAAGGGCCTCTTTATAAATTTTCTATTTTTTTCTTTTTATAAACTCAGTTTCTACCTGTTTTTATTCCTTTCCATAAATACATCAATAATTCAACATCATTTAAGAGCTGTTTTGGAACTAGAAATAATGTTTTAAGAAATGCATTTGTTTCCTAATGACTATTGTTTAATTATCAAACATTATTGTTGGATTCATATATTTTCTTGTATGTGTTCATCTGACTCATATCTAAGCATATAACCCATTGTGCTTATTCTTCACCTTCAAATTAATAACCTCAACTTCAAAATGTATATCCATCCTGCTTGCATTTGTAATGCAACTCAGTGAAGCTCCATGAATCTCTCTTTTGATTGCCGTTCATTTGACCTTAAAACTTTTATTCTGTACTTCAACATTCTGGTCCTAATTAAATATTATTCTAAAATGTTCACATTTTAAAAAATGTATTCTTATAAGTACAAATAAAAATGTTTGTTGTAGCTCACTCTTCTGGAACTACAAGTCCTTTCTGCACCTGAAGCAATACATAGAATGATAGGAAAAAACATGCACTGTGAGAAGACACCAGAACCATGACTGTGAAGGGGAAGGAAAAGCATGTTACAAAAATAAAAATACATACATATATATTAATAATAAAATTAATGTAGATGGAGAACAGACTGGTTCACTGAAACAAAAAGGAAATTTTTAAAAGAAAAGCATCATATTTTTCTATAAAAATGCAATCAAATTAAACTCTATGGAAAGTTAAGGTCAAATCATTGGATAAAAATAAAGCAACATTGGCTTCAGTTAATTTGCCATAACCTGATGAAAACAAAGGATTTTTTTCAGTTCATAAATAATTTTTTATTGAAAAGTTCAGAACACATGATCAATTTATTAGATACAGGGATATGATTTAGCTGGGAAGTATTGGTAATGGTTGGACTGGATGATCTTCTAGGTCTCTTCCAACCTTGATAATTCTGTGATTCTGTGATTCTGTGTTTCTAATTACATATGCTGGGGGGGCTGAGGTGGGAAGGGGAAGGAAAAAAAGTAATAATAATGTGCACTGTCTTCAAATTTGCATGAAAAGTCTTACTCACAAACAAGTATTTGAAGAGGCAGCATTTATAAGACCACCTGGAGCCATAAGCAAAATGGGAAGCTATCCAGGACCACAAACAGCTAGAGTCAGCAAATCAGCCTGATATATCTGACCAGATAGATTATTTCCAGCAAAAACCAATTTAGTTCATTAGTAACTTCTGAAGCTAATGAACAACTGACTCTGACA
This sequence comes from Coturnix japonica, assembly GCF_054131305.1. NCBI lineage: Eukaryota > Metazoa > Chordata > Aves > Galliformes > Phasianidae > Coturnix > Coturnix japonica. Next base: position 59,820,222 of record NC_140664.1, read on the forward strand.
GGGAAGCATACATGTAGCCTTGCAGACAGCCAGGCTGGATGTGTTTATTACAGATATACTTTTTCCATATCCTCCAAAGACCATTACAGCAATAGCTGTTTTTCCTTAAAATAACTAAGTCCACTACCAGCTATTTTAAAAACACAGAGTTGAACATAAAGTATTCTGAAGCAGCACTGGGACATTAACCTGTTAATAGTGAATAAGTATGTCTGTGTTCTTATAGGCATCATCTCAAAGGCAAACCTAATTAGCTCTCTAACTCAACTCAGAATATGTATAACCTTGTTTGTACTCAAGCAGGAGCTAATGGTCACAAACACTGGATGATTAAGAAGTTTGCACTTCACTTTTACAGACTGTATAGTATAGGTCTTTCTTACTCTTTCTAATCAGTTGCTTTCAGTTTCACATGCATGAAAATCATACCCATAAGATGTGATAAAAGTTATCATACTTTTTCTAAATGCTTGTATTTCTTTTATTGTGTACTTGTTTAAAAAGCATTAACATTCAAAGAAATATCACTTGTACATGGAGATGATGTATATAGGTTGTAACACAAGAACAGTACTCCACACAGCAGACTTTTGCCCACATTAGTAAACTTTTCCCAGAAAGAGGTTGGTCCTGCAAATCAGGTACTAAAATAAAGTTAATCAATTTCAAGACTGAAGACATAACCTCTGCTGCCTAACTTCAGTTCCTAGACACTGGAGCTTTATCCTTTGGCATCTAACACACTTCATAATTGGTTTTAAAGGTAACGTGACTCTTTTTGGTGAGGTACTTTGCTCTGGAGCAGAAGCATTCCATGCCAAAGCAGGGAATTGCCTCAGTTGGTATGAAAGAAAAAACTGTTTCTTTTTTGTCTCAAAGCTTGCTTCATGAGGCCTTTCTGGTAAAAAGACTCTGACTGACAACTGCTCATTATCTAGGAGGTGAATGGTGGGTATCTCTGCTTATGATTGCAAAGATAAGCAGAAGCTGGACAAGCAGTCTTTTTCAGGGGTGCTGCTTGAAGGAGCCTCCTCTTGTTCATACTGGATAATCTCAGCTCCTTCAGGCGCTCCTCATAAGGGCTGTGCTCCAAATCCCTCATCAGCTTTGTTGCCCTTCTTTGAACACGTCCCAGGGCCTCCATGTCCTTCTTGCAGTGAGGGGCCCAAAACTGGACACAACACTTGAGGTCTCAACAGTGCTGAGTACAGAGTGACAATTACTTTCCTGTTCCTGCTGGCAACACTGTTTCTGACGCAAGCCAGGATGTAATTGGACTTCTTGGCCACCTGGGCGCACTGCTGGCTCATGTTCATTCAAGCATCAATCAATACCCTCAGGTCCATTTCCTCCATGCAGTCTTCCAGCCACTCTGCTCCAAGTGTCTTTGGGGTTGTTGTGGCCAAAGTGCAGGACGCGGCATTTGGTCTTGTTGAACCTCATCCCATTGGCTTCATCTCAGCTTTCCAGCCTGTCCAGATCCCTCTGCAGGGCCTCGCTACCCCCAGGCAGATCAACCCTTCCAGCCAACTTGGTGTCATTTGCAAACTTACTGAGGGTGCACTCAGTGCCCTCATCCAGGTCATCAGTAAAGATATTGAAGAGTACAAGCCCCAGCACCGACCCCTGTGGAACATCACTCGTGACCAGTCACCATCTGGATTTAACTCCATTCACCACCACTCTTTGAGAGAGAATGAGGAGCAAGTCCCTGTCAGACTTGCAAGAAAGGTATCAGGATGATGCCCCCCAAGCAGTGGTGGACCTCCCTGCCCTACCATCATCAAGCAGAGTGGGGTGATTTAAGAGAAGAGGAGGAGCAGAACCTGGTCTTAGCTTGGCATCACAAGCAAATGCTATCCTGATCTACTTCAGTTCTCCGGATCCCCTGTGTTTGAGACTCTGGAACTTGAGGATGAAGTGAGAGAGGATGTGGTGGGAGGTCCACCAGCAGGATTGACTAGGATGAAGCAGTTGACTCCACATCTCAAGACTGCTCCCACCAAGAAGAAGGTGATTATCAAAGGTAACTCCTGTCTGAGAGAAACGGGCTACCGTATTTGTTGGCCCTACCCATAGGGAAGTGTGCAACAAACTTGGGGCCTAGGTCGGGAATATTTCTAAGAAGCTTCCTAGTCTGATTCACCCCTCTGATTATTAATAGTTCAGGCCGGGAGTGAAGTTGTTGAGAGAAGCCTGAGAACTATCAAAAAGAACTTGAAAGTGTTGGTGTTTTTAGTGGATGGAGCAGGCACACAGTTCATATTTTCTCCATCCCTTCATTGGCAGGGAGGAATACTGAGAGGAACAGGAAAACTTCTCATAAATACATGGCTGAGAGGCTGGTACAATTGCAGGAATTTGGTTGGGGTTTTATTTACCATGGGGTGGTTTATTCAGTGCCTGGCTTGATAGTCCCAACTATCTCAAAGTAGGAAATGGATCCTAGCACAGGAGCTGGCAGGACTCATTGAGAGAGCTTTAAACTGGGCATGAAGAGGGGAGGAGATGAAACAAAGCTCACTAGAGATAAGAATGATGAAGGCAACGGACTCAGCTGAAGTGCATCTACACCAGTGCGCACAGCACAGACTACAAACAGGAGGAGCAGGAAATCATTGTGCAGCCTGCAAACTATGACTTAATTGCTATTACAGAAACATGGTGATATCACTGCCATGACTGGATTACCTGAATGGATGGCTATAAGCTCTTCAGAGGGGACAGGCAAGGAAGGAGGGGTGGTGGCATGGCTTTCTGTGTTAAAAAATGTTTTGATGTTGTTGAGCTTGGGGCTGGGAACAAAAAGGCAGTATTTCTATGGGAAGGATCAAGGGAAAGGCTAACAGGGCAGACATCATGGTGGGGTCTTTAATAGACAATCTAACCAGGATGAAGAGACAGATAAAGCATTTTACAAGCAGCTGGCAGACATTCCACAATCCCTAGCTCTCATTCTTATGGGGGATTTCAACTTCCCTGATACATGCTGGAAATACAATACAGTGCAGAAGAGGCAGTCTAAGATATTTCTAGAGTGGTGGAAGATGACTTCCTGATGCAGCTGGTAAGAGAGCCTCGCCTACCACATAAGATGCCTCACTAGATCTGCTGTTCACAGAGAAGGACTAATAGGAGATGTGGAGATCAGGAGCTGTCTTAGAGACAGTAAACACAAAATGTCAGAGTTCTCAATTCATGCTGAAGTCTGGAGGGGGTTAAGAAAAATGCTACCGTGGACTTCCAGAGGATGGAATTTGAACTGTTCAGGACATTGGTAGGGATGGTCACTTGGGATTCAGTCCTGGAGGATAAAGGGATCACTCTGGTCGCTCTTCAAGGAGGCAGTCTTAAAGGCACAGGAGCAGACTGTCCCCTGTGCCATAAGATGAGCTGGCCAGGAAGAAGACTGATGTGGATGAGCAGGGAGCTTTCCCTGAGGTTCCAGCAGAAAAAGAATCTATCTCTTGTGGAAGAAATGAAAGGCAACTCAAGAAGAGCACAGAGAAGCTGTTTGGAAATGCAGGGGGAAAAATAGAAAAGCAAAAGCCCAGCTTGAACCCAACCTGGCCACTGTAAAAGAGAGTAAAAAACTTCTCTCCAAATTTATTAACAGTAAGAGGAGAGCCAAGGAGAATCTTCATCCTTTTCTGGTTGCAACAAGGAACATGACCACTGAGGATAAAGAAAAGGCTGAGGTTCACAATGTCTTCTGTACACGTGTCTTTAAAACTCAGATCAGTTACCCTCAGGACACTCTACCTCTTCTTCCCTGACCTGGAAATCTCAGATGGGAAGAAGAATAAACCTCCCATGATTCACGTGGAAACACTTAGAGACCTTAGAGACTACTCTACCTCAACTGTCACTAGTCCATGGGACCAGATGAGATCCACCCAAGGGTGCTGAGGGAGTTGGTGGAGGTGATAGCCAAGCTGCTTTCCATCATCTATCAGCATTCCTAGTCAACTGGAGAGATCCTAGTAGATGGGAGGCTTGCCAACATGACTCCCATCTACAAGAAGGGCAGCAAGGAGAATCCAGAGAACTCCGGGCCTGCCAGCCTGGCCTCAGCACCAGAAAAGGTTATGGAGTGAATCATCTTGAGCATGACTATACAGTAGGTGCAGGACAACCAGGAGATCAGGCCCAGCCAGAAAAAAATCATGAAAGGCAGGTCCTGCTTGACTGATGAAGAAGTGACTTTCTGGGTGAACAAGGGAAAGGCTGTTGATGTAGTCCACCTAGACCTTAGTAAAGCCTTTAACACTGTCATCCACATTTGGACAGGTACATACTTTGCTGGGTAAAGAACTGGATGGATGGCCATGTTCAGAGTGTGGTTATGAATGAAGTAAAATCCAGTTGGCAATTGGTCACAAGTAGTGTTCCCCAAGAGTACTGGAGCTCATCCTGTTCAGTATCTTTATTTATGACCTGGATGGGGGCATTGACTCAGCAAGTTTGCAGACGACACCAAATTGGGAAAAAGTGTTATTGGCCAAGGAGGAAGAAGGCCAGGCAGAGAGTTCTGGACTAGCTGGACCAATGGGCAGAGGCTAATGGGATGAAGCTTAATAAGATCAAGTGCCAGGTCCTGCAGTTTGATTCACAACAGCCCCAGGCAAAACTATAGGCTTAGGGCAGAGTAGCTGAGGATGAGGAAGAAATGAGGAAGAAATGGACCTGGGGCTGTGTCTTGCTTCAATTTATGGGAGGGAGAGGAGGTTCTTTAATATATATATACCTGGTATGAGATTAAGAAACAATGGTTCTAATGCTGGTCTGACCAGTTTATTACAAATCTTAATCAGGAAGATGGAGGAGGACGGACACTACTACAGATTACGTGATGGGGTATCTCACTCCAATATAGGAGCGAGAGGGATATAGGGATATAGGAGGGTGGGGAGGTTCTTTGATATATGTATACCCAGTGTGAGATTAAGAAACAACGGTTCAAATATTTGTCCAACCAGTTTATTACAAATATTAACTGGGAAGATGGGGAGGGGGAGGACAGACACTATTATGATGTAGGGTGATGGGAAAGGGAAGGCAGGTGACAGTAAAGTTAGGAAATAGAAGAAAGGAGTCTTTGTAGGAAGCAAGAGGGAGATAGTTACCACCATGGATCCAGTGTGGTTTGTAGTTCAGTCATTGCTCTTCAGTAGCAGTGGCTTGTCAGGCACTGTTGTTCCATTGATGATGATGGTGACTGCATAGACAATTTCCAATGGTAGTACCAACTTATTTATAAGTCCAGAGTGGTCAAGTCAGCTCTCTTTAGAGTGACAGCTCAAATCCAGAGTGGTTGAGTCAGCTCTCCTTGGAATGGAAACTTCTGGCTCTGGGATCTCAGTAGAAACTCCTTTGTTCCCATCTTCTGGGCCTTGCCAGCAGATAAGAGGGAGCAGGGATGCCCATCTACATCCTGTTTTTACAGGACACGATGATATCATTCCCCTGTTTTCCCATACCAAGCCGGAGTTATTTAGTCACAGGACAGATCTTCCACCTGTAAACACTCCTGAGCACTCTCTTCCAGAGGAAAACAGTTCTGAAGGAAAGTGCTTTCAAATGCCCACAAACTGATGTTGATTGTCATACGGTAGCACCCATCACTTGCCTCCTCCATAAATCAGTGAGAGTCTTATCACAAGAAATACCTCAGGAAGCAAGCTTTGAGCCAGAGAACAAAGAAGGGCTCTCACATGGGGAAAGGAAGGAGGGGAATAGAAAAGATAGGAAAGAAACAAGAACTGCGAAAGTGGAGTAGTCATCACCAGGATCCAGCATCAGTCTATTGCATGCCCTTCTGATGGTCTGAGGCAAAAGTGCAGGGGAGAGCAGCAGCAGTGTGGCTGATCTTAGGCAGCAAGAAGGTGCAGTGTCAGTGTAGGTCCAGGAAGAAACTGCAGGATAAGTCCAGGAGGTAGCAGCAGGTCTTTGGTAGCAGGCCCAGGAATGTCTGTCAGCATGCAGGCATTTCACAGTGAGGGATCTGATGGCAGACACTTTTGGGGAAGAGCAGCAACAGAATTGGTGGCCTTAGGCAGCAAGCAGGTAGAGCTCAGAGCAAGTCCAGGAGAGAGAAGCAGTTTGTGATGTTTCTCATGTCAGAAACCTCTTGTTCTTCTTCAGCGTGAAGGTCTCAGGTGATGAGGAATCTGTTGTTAGAAAACCTCTTCTTCTTGAGGGATCTGTTGTCAAAAACCTGACTTTGTGGTTGTTGATCCCTCTTTTATCCTCCTTTTTTTCCTGCCTACACGACATCCCTCGGTGCTTGGGTGTCATGTGCAGTACACCCATCTTCCTTGAGATTAGCCCACACAAGAAACTGCTTCCTGGCCATCAAGCTGCAGAATGTCTCTTTCTTGTTGCCTTAGTTGGTCTTATCCATCTATGTCCCTCAGACAAAGGGTTTCTCAACCCTTGTCCAGGACTTGTCCATCTGTGTCCTCAGCAAGCTTTGAGGCAATGGTGTGAAAGAATAATCTTTTACAAGTCGCTAGTCAATGCTCAACTGAATGTGAACCAGCAGAGTGCCAAGGTAGCCAGGAAGGCCTATATCATCCTGGCTTGTATCAGAAGTAGAACTGCCAGAAGGAACAAGGAAGTGATCATTTCTCTGTACTCAGCCCTGGTGAAGCCACACCTCAGCTACTGTATTCAGTTTTGAGTCCATAGGTACAAGGAAGACACTGGGTCCCTGGAGTATGTTCAGAATCTAGTGAGGGCTCTGGGGCACAAGTCTTATGAAGAGTGGCTCAGGGAACTGAGATTGTTTTTCCTGGAGAAAAGGAGGCTCAGGAGAAATGTAATATCTCTCTACAATTACCTAAAAGGAGATTGTGGCCAGCTTCTTCTCCTATGTAACTAGCAATAGGACTAGAGGAAATGGCCTGAAGTTGCACCAGGGGAGATTCTGGTTGGACAGACTTCTTTTTTGAAAGAGAAATTAGGCACTGGAACAGACTGCCCCTCCGTCAGTCTGAGGGAGTGAGATATGCCCTGACCTGTGTCAACACTGCAAGTGGGTTAATGCAGGCCTATCCAGTGCTGAGAGTAAACCATGCATATGCCACCAAGTTGATGACTGCCTATGGAACACCTCAAATCACTGAGAGTGTCCAAGACACTTATTTTACCAGTGCAATAATAAAATGTTGGGCAGAAGAAAACAACATTGAATGGAGATTCCACCTGCTATAAAGTCTGGCAGGGCCAGGATTTATTGGACACTATAATGGTGTTCTTAAGGCTGCCCTGAAGACAGACTCACAGTCTCTGCAGAGGTGGACAAAATGATTCTATGAAAACCTGTGTGACCTGAATGAAAGGCTTAGAGATGGCAGACCCAATGCCCTGAAAATACTACAGATGACATCCTCTCTGCTTAGGATCCAAATTATGGGCACTGATAATCAAGTTAGACTCCAAATTGGCAATTAAAATAGCCTTCTGCCCTGTGCTCCTGAGAATTTAGAACCAGGTACCCATAGAATAAAATAGCCTTGGAAGGTGCAGGTAGGACCAAAGTGGTGTGGCCTACTTGCACCTTCGGGGAGATTTTGGAGGTCGGAGGATCAGTAGTGCCTCTAGTAATTCGTACATGGCCTAGTGACATTGTGGGCAACACTCCAGTCTTCATTGCTAAGGGGTCCCCTATCATGTCACTATGGCAGATCAAGACTTCCCCTCTGGTGCCTGATGTAGTTATGTAGTCACAGATATCTGACCAAAGGATGCGGTACAGGCAGCCAGGGCATACCCCTGTGCAAGCTGCAGTGTTGACCCAGGATAGGAATATGCCTTGTAGGGCAGAACTTCCCCTCCTGGTACCCCTGAAACATCTGTGCTATTCTCCCTGAGTTTTTTGAGTATGTAGGATCACTGGAAGTAGCAAAATGCTATTGAAGAATTCCAGTGTCACTGTGAGGTCAAGCATGACACCTGGTGATGGCCCATGTGGGACTGATGGAACATAAGATGGAGCTACACCAAACAACTGCATTCCTCCAGTAACACCACTGAGCACTGGCCCATGAGAGAACATGAACTTCAATCAGAAACTGATCAGTTGTCTTCAGAAAATCACAAAATCACAGAATCATAGGGGTTGGAAGAGACCTTCAGAGATCATCAAGTCCAATCCGCCTGCCAAAGCAGGTTCCCTACACCAGGTCACACAGCTCAGCGTGCAGGCAGGTCTTGAATCTCTCCAGAGGAGACTCCACAACCCTCCTGGGCAGACTGTTCCAGTGCTAGGTCACCCTCACCGTAAAGAAGTTCTTGCACACATTCGTGAAGAACATCCTATGCTCCAGTTTCTGTCTGTTTCCCATTGTTCTGTCTCCACACACTGCTGAAAAGAGTCTGGCCTCTGCACTCTGCCCCCCGCATCTCAGATATTTATAGACCTGGATCATGTCCCCTCTCAGCCTTCTTTTCTCAAGTCTAAACAGACCCTGTTCACTTAGCCATTCCTCAATATCTTTGTGGCCCTCCGCTGGACTCTTTCCAAGAGATCCCTGTCTTTTTTATACTGGGGAGTCCCAAACTGGACACATTACTCCAAATGAGGCCTTACCAGGGCAGAGTAGAGGGGCACCTCCCTTGACCTGTTGGCCACACTCTTTTTAATGCACCCCAGAATGTCATTGGCCTTTTTGGCCGTGAGGGCACACTGCTGGTTCATGGCCAGCCTGTCATACACCAGGACACCCAGGTCCCTCTCAGCAGAGCTCCTCTCCAGCAGGTCATCCCCCAACCTGTACTGGTACATGCAATTATTCCTCCCTAGATGTAAGACTCTACACTTGCCTTTGTTGAACCTCATCTGGTTTGTTACTGTCCAGGTCTCCAGCCTGCCCAGTTCTCACTGAATGGCAGCACAGCCTTCAGGCATGTCAGCCAATCCTCCCAACTTGGTATGAGCAGCAAACTTTCTGAGGGTGGCCACTACACTCTCGTCAAGGTCATTGATGAAGATGTTGAACAAGTCCGGACCCAGAACTGACCCCTGGGGAACACTGCTAGTTACTGTCCACTCATCTATCCCACACTTCCTCAGCTTTGTTATAAAGATGTTCTTACAGGTTACCTAGATCTACCTGTGCCCGTGACAGGGTGCAGCCGTCCCATAGGGCCTCCGGCCCAAAAGGGAAGGGAAAAGGGGAATGGGTAAAGAGAACAGTGGTGGCGATCTAAGGAGGAAAACTTATTTTACTAAATACGATATCAGAATACAAGATAACACAATATAATACAATATGATTGAGGCTAATACATCAAACAAAATAGAGAGTCTCTGAAAACTGAGAGGCCTACTGTGAACTCTAGGCGACACGGCTGAAACGCTTCCCACTCTCTGAGAGTCTGAGAGAGAGAGAGCTCAAGCCTGGAAGCGAGATTATATATATGTCCTCCTCTTGTGACTTATCTCTGACCGCGAAGTCCTCTGGGATGCGTAGTTTTCTTCTGAGAGCTGAGTATTTGGGGCGTTGTTATTCCACGGAACTGGAGTATGAACTCTTTAATGATCCATACTGCACATGATGTTATGATGTGGAATATTGATAGCAACATTACAAAACCATGTCAGGTGTCATGGGAGGCGGTATCAAATGCTGTGCTGAAATCAAGGTAGACTATATAGACCTCCCTCCTCCATCCACTCAGTCAGTGACAATGTCATAGAATGCTACCAGGTTGGTTGAGCATGAACTCCCCTTGATGAACCCATGCTGACTACTCCTGATAACCTCCTTTTCTTCCAGTTGTCTGGAGATGGCATCCAGCACAAGCTGTTCCATCACCTTTCCAGGGACAGAGGTCAGGCTGACTGGCCTGTAATTACCTGGATCTTCCTTTTTGCCCTTTTTGAAGACTGGAGTGACACTGGCTATCCTCCAATCTGCAGGCACCTCCCCCATTCTCCAAGACCTCTCAAAGATGATAGAGAGCGGTTCAGCAATCACCTCTGCCAGCTCCCTTAGCTCCTGTGGATGCACCATATCATTATGAACATTGGTGCTGCCCAGGCGCTCATGGACCACCTCTTCCCTGACTAAAGGGAAGTCTTCCATTCCCCAGATGCTCTCACTAGCCTCCAGGGTCTGGGATTCCTGGGGGAGAGCTTTTCCACTGAAGACAGAAGCAAAGAAGGTATTCAGTATCTCCACATTCTCAGCATCCCCCATTACCAGAACACTCCCCTCACTTGGTAGGGGATCCAGATTCTCCCTAGTCTTCCTTTCACTGTTAACATACTTTAAAATGCCCTTTTTATTATCCTTTATCACTTTTGCCAGACTGAATTCCAGGTGGGCTTTAGCTTTCCTCATTGCATCCCTGCAGGCCCTGACAACATTTCTATACACTTCCCTTTTTCCACAATTCATGGACCTTCCTCTTCCCTTTGAGTCTGTGCATGAGCTCCTTGCTTATCCATGCAGGTCACCTGCCACCTCTTCCCAATTTCTTGCTCACAGGGATGCACTGATCCTGAGCTTGAAAGAAGAGCTGCTGAAATGCTGATCTGCTCTCATAGGCCCCCTTACCTTCTAACACCCTAGCCCATGAGATAGCTCCAAGTAGGTCCCAGAAGAGATCAAAGTTGGCTATTCTAAAGTCCAGGGTAGCAATCCTACTTTTTGCTTTGCTTCTTTCACTTTGGGATGTTGAACTCCACCATCTCATGGTCACTCCAACCCAAGCTGCCTCCAACATTTACTTCCTTAAAAAGTCCTTCCTTGTTAGTGAGAACAAGGTCCAGTAGCACCTCTCCCCTTGTTGATTCCTCTATCACCTGCATCAGATAGTTGTCTTCAACACACTGCAAGAACCGTCTGGACCATGCGTGCCTGGCCACATTACTCATCCAGCAAATATCTGGGTAACTGAAGTTCCCCACAAGCACCAGCGCCTGGGACTGTGATGCTGCCAGTGCTTATGGAAGGCTTCATCAACCTCCTTATCCTGATCAGGGGGCCTCTAGTACACACCCACAACGTCACCCTTACCAGCCTTCCCCTTGATTCTCACCTACGAGCTCTCCACAGCTACATCACTCTCCCCAAGGTGGAATTCAGTACATTCTAGCTGCTATCTCACATAAAAAGCAACTCCACCAACATGCCTTGCCAGCTGATCTTTCCCAAAAAGCACATAGCCCTCCATGACAACATTCCAGTCATGCAAGCTGTCCCACCACGTGATTGCAATGAGATCATGGCCTTGCGACCACACACAGATCTACAACTCTTCCTGTTTATTTTCCATGCTGTGTGCATTAGTGTACAGACACTAATCTTATGTCAACCTGCATCATAATTGCAATTGTCTACATGTCGCAGTGTGTTGTATCCCTGTGTTAAGGAAGGCTAACCCTCCAGCTGATTCAATCCTTGGTTCATGCCATGAAGGAATGGAGTGTATGGGAACTGTTGAGTCATGTCCTAAACCACTGATTGATCACCTGGGGGAAGGACCCAGTCTGCCCTGGGAGCACATGTAAAGGCAATTTGCCTGTGTGACCAGAAGGGGTGGAGCCTGGCTTCACTTCTCTTAGACCCCTTCCATTTAAGGGCTGACTGCCCCAGTGGTAGGTTCTCATTCTGGAGATTCCTCTTTGGTGGTGATTTCTTCTGTGAACCTGGAATCATCTGATATGGGTAAGCAATGTTTTTCCCTTCCCTTATTGCTCCTTTCTATCGTGCTGATCTTCCCATCATATTTATCTGTCCATTGACAAGAGTCAATGGATTTACAACCAGTTTAATTTGTAGACTCTGGAGGAACAATGAATTTTCTCTGTGATGTCTTTTAGTGTTCTCTGTGACAGCTTGTACTCCCAGCAAACTGAGACCAAATCCAAACTGCCACCACCTGCTAGGTATTTCACTCTGTACTCTGTTGCAAAGTGTGAAGAAGCAGAGTTTACTTTTTATCTTCCTTTTTATCTGTATTATCTCATGTGAAATGCTGTTGCAAGTGCTTATGAAGTTCAGAGAGTATTACTGATTTGTACAAATTGACTGCAACAAAGGATTTCATGGCAAATTAGTCAGCCTCTGAACAGCTATTACATGGCAAAAACTAATTAAGTGTAATTAAGGCATCATAAAGACACTGAGTCACTAGCAAGAAGCCCATTACATCATTATAACTACGTCATAAAATATTTAAGTCAACAGAGTTAATGCATTTGAATATATTCTAAAGATGTGTTTAAAAAAAAAAAAAAGCAATGATATTTCTTTTGTATGCTTTTCTTTTTTTTTTTTTTTTTTGTTATACATCTCATGATTAGTCTGCCTTCCAGCAATCAACATCTTCACAATATGTTCCCTTCAAAGTAAGTGTCAGAGGTCTACATCTCTCTTCTGTTTCAACCCAACAGGTGCAGGAGGCTGGTCTCCATCAGACAGTAATCATTATCAGTGGCTGCAGGTGGATTTTGGTAATAGGAAGCAGATCAGTGCTATCGCAACTCAAGGCAGGTATAGCAGTTCTGACTGGGTTACCCAGTACCGGATGCTCTGTAGTGATACAGGGAGAAACTGGAAGCCTTACCATCAGGATGGAAATATCTGGGTAAGTCACTGATGTGTAATGAAACTCTGTGCTGTGATGATGTTGATTGACTGCATTTGTAGGGTTTATATAGTTTTATAGTTCATTAGTTTTGTATCTGTGAGGAAACAGAACTATGCTTTGCTCAAAATGTAGTAATTCAAGGTGTAGCTGTAGCCAAGAGTCCTACCTAGAACTCAGCAGTGTCTTATTTGGGGTTATAGTAGCTATTAAAGATGCATAGCAACACTTCCTGGTGAACTGCATTCTGCAGTGGGTCTCTCACATTTTGCTCCTTTGTTTGCCCCTGTTTCAATTTATGCAGAATAAAAGTGAGACACAGAAATAGTTCTGAGAATTCTGCTCTAATATTTTTTGAGAGGTAGCTTGTTCTTTGTGTGTATGCTAGGGAAGAAGGTATTCCTAATGTATGTGGCGTTTTCCATATTGAAGCTACAGGAATCTACATGCTATAGTAATTTTGCAGAGGAGCATATAATTTGGTCCTGTTGTTTTATGTTTTCACAGATAAGCCACTAATTTCCTACTTTTTCAAAACAGCTGCCTTCTATTTTGCTGACAAACAAGATAGCATTATTTGACGTCTGTACTCATAGTAGTTCATGCAGATTGATTGTCTTTTGATAAGGTATACTTTGAGAACAAAACACTATATTCTGAAACCCAACTGAATTGATTAACTACTGTGTTTCATTGGAGGAGTACTGTCAAATCAGACAAGCTTTAATTTTGTTATTCTTTAGGTTTGTTTTAGTCAGATCTTGTTTTACTATGGTCTATTAAAAATGAACATCAAAAATCCAGTGTGATGTCAGTGGTTTTGTTTGTGTAACATAAACTTTCTTTATATTGTGAATATGCAGACTCTTAGTAGAGAATTGAAACTCATTGTGAAAGCATTCTCTTTGACGAACACTGGCTTCTGAAAAGGAAAATGTGGGAATGAGTGGAAGCAGGAGTGAAGAGGAAGACATAGGGTACTGCTTTAGATTCTTTAGGAATGGGCTGTATGGATCTTGTTCATCCAGGGAGGAAATGAAGCTTGTGCTTAAACTTTATGAATCTAAGAGGTTTTACTTTCAAGGGCTCCTATGTATGTAAAATACTTGTAGGCTTTAGTGTTTGTATTATCTTAGAAAAGTCTTCTTAAAGAACTACTATTGAAATCATGAATCTCTCAAGGGAATGGGACTGTGAAGCTGACTGTCTGAGAGATACATAAAGCAGGACAGTGAGGCTGAGGAATGATCTGTTCTTAGTACCTTAAAGGGAAGATCATTCAGCAATATGTCTTGGTGATTTTTGTTCAAGCTGTGACTGTTTCTGAAACAGATAGCATTTCTGAGGACTTACTACAGAGATTTCTTCTTATACTGTATCTTCTTACAGAAAAACTGTCAGTATTTCTGTAAGAAAATATTTCATTTTTTTATTAACAATTAGAAATGTTTAGTGAATTCAAGGAATATTATCGGCATTCTACAGAACATCATTATAACCTATGGCAGGATGTGATGAGTTGTGCTGAAATCTGTATTTTGTGTTTGTATTTGCTTGGCGAGCTAATTGATGGAGTACAGCTTCTGTGAGTGTCCTGCATCTTTAGAATAGGGTAAAAATTGCAAGTTATCCCAGATTATCACAAAAACACACAAACAAACAACAACAACAACAAAAAAAACAACCCACAAACAAACCACAACGAAAAAGTCCCACATCATTCGAGTGTTGACTTTATAAAAATAAAATTTCATTTAGAAAAGTTAAAGTGATATTTGCACCTCTGTTTAATCTTGAATGTGTTGTACTTATTAACTGTTAATAAGTTGCAAAGACAGGGAAGGTGCCTGAGCATGAGGAAAGGTTTCTGGACTATTGTAGTAGCATTATAAGGAGACAGACCTCCCCTGTGTGGAAATGGAGTGGTGAGGAATTTCCTTCTTCTTTTTTTATGTCATACAAAATGACGCTGTAAGGCAGACTCCATGAGACAAGTGTAACCAGCACAGGAAGTTTAAACTCATAAATTCATATTCTTCATGGGTGTGTAGTGACTGCAGTAATCCTGAAAATATAGAATATGCTTAGAAATCCTATTGCATAGTACTTTGTCATTCCCTTTGAATTTGTATTTTTCAATTTTTGTCTGTGAGAGTAAAGTATAAATGAAAGGCTATGTAGTTCCTGAGTTCCATACCTGAGTATAGTTGTTTTTGGACAAAAGTAAAGTAGAAAACAAAGGAGGAGAAAAAAAAAATAAATGAGAAGGGGGCATTTCAAAGATCCGAGGGGGTATCGATGGGCCTTTGGAATAGCTGCTGTAGATACAGACAAAATTAAGCAGCTGTCCATTTTGCCTGGCCTGTCAGAGGACCCGTCTGTTGTGGGGCTGCTACGAGTAAAAGAGCAGCAGGTACCAATTGCTACAAAAACAGTACACAGATGGTAGTATTGCACCAACAGGGATTCCTTGCTCCCCATTCATGGTTTGATTCGCCAGCTGGAGAATCAGGAAGTGATCAGTAAAACTCACTCCCCTTTTAACAGCCCCATATGGCCAGTGTGTAAAGCCAGTGGAGAATGGAGGCTAACTGCAGATTACCATGGCCTGAATGAGGTAACACCCCAATTGAGCGCTGCTGTGCCGGACATGTTGAAACTCCAGTATGAGCTGGAGTCAAAAGCAACCAAATGGCATGCCACCACTGACATTGCTAACGCCTTTTTCTCTATTCCTTTGGCCGCAGAATGTAGGCCACAGTTTGTTTTCACCTGGAGGGGCATTCAGGATACTTGGAACCGTTTGCCCCAGGGGTAGAAATGCAACCCAACCATTTGCCATGGACTGGTCCAAACTGTATTGAACAGGGTGATGCTCCTGAACACCTGCAGTACATTGATGACATTATTGTGTGGGGCGATACAGCAGAGGAATTTTTCGCAAAATGAATGCAGATAATCCAAATTCTTCTACAAGCCAGTTTTGCTATTTAGTGAAGCAAAGTAAAAGGACCTGCCCAGGAAATTCAGTTCTTAGGTATAAAGTGGGAGGATGGACGTCGTCATGTCCCAACAGATGGGATTGACAATGTCACTGCCATGTCTCCACCAACGAGCAAGAAAGAGACACAGTCTTTCCTGGGTGTAGTGGGCTTTTGGAGGATGCATGTTCCAAAGTACAGCCTCATTGTAAGCCCCCTTTATCAGGTGACGCGGAAGAAGAATGATTTTGCATGGGGCCCTGAGCAGCAGCAGGCTTTTGAACAGATGAAACAGGAGATAGCCAGTGCCATGGCCCTGGGGCCAGTATGGATGGGACAGGATGTAAAGAACATCCTCTACACTGCTGCTGGAGAGAAAGCTCCCACCTGGAGTTTGTGGCAAAGAGCCTCAGGAGAGACCTAAGGCTGACACCTGGGATTTTGGAGTTGAGTGTACTAGGGGTCTGAAGAGTGCTACACTCCAACTGTGAAGGAGATCATCTGCGTATGAGGGGGTTTGGGCTGCTTCTGAAGTAGTTGGTACTGAAACACAGCTCCTTTTGGCACCTCGACTGCCAGTGCTGAACTGGATGTTCAAAGGGGAGGTTCCCTCCACCCTTCATGCTACTGATGTCACAGGACATTGCTGCCTGAACAAAAGATATGGTTGTAAAGGTGCGTTGCATGGATGCACATGTGCCCAAGAGTCGGGCTACTGAAGAACAACAAAACAACTAGATTGAGCTGCCAGAATTGAGGTGGCTCAAATAGACTTGGACTGGCAGAACAAGGGTGAATTATTTCTAGCTTGATGGGCCCATGAGACCTCGGGCCATCAAAGAAGAGATGCGACATATAAGTGGGCTAAAGACTGAGGGGTGGACTTAACCATGGACACTATTGCGCAGGTTATTCATGACTGTGAAACATGTACTGTAATTAAACAAGCCAAGAGCTTGGTACAACCAATTTATTACAAATCTTAATCAGGAAGATTTGGAAGGGGAGGACAGACAGTATTATGATTGAGGGTGATGGGGAAGGGAAGAAGGGCAATCGAAAATATAGGAAATAGAAGCAAGGGGTCTTTGTAGGAAGCAAGAGGGAGACAGTTACTAGCATGGATCCAGTGAGGTTTGTAGTTCAGTCACTGATCTTCAGTAGTGGTGGGTCATCAGACATTGTTCCATTGATGATGACGGTGACCATGGTGGCAATTTCCAATGGTACTACCAACTTATAAATAAGTCCAAAGTGGTCAAGTGAGCTCTCTTTGGAGTGACAGCTCAAATCCAGAGTGGTTGAGTCAGCTCTCCTTGGAATGTCAGCTTCTAGCTCTGGGAATCAGCAGAAACTCCTTTGTTCCCATCTTCCAGGCCTTGCCAGCAGATAAGAGGGAGCAGGGATGCCCACCTGCTTCCTGTTTTTCACAGGACACAATGGTATCATTCCCCAGTTTTCCCACACTTAGCTGGAGTTATTTAGTCACAGGACAGATCTTCCACCTCTAAACACTCCTCAATACTCTCTTCCAGAAGTAAACAGTTCTGAAGGAAGGTGCTTTCAAATGCCCTCAAAGTGATGTTGATTGTCACACAGTAGCACCCATCACTTGCCTCCTCCATAAATCAGTGAGAGTCTTATCACTAGAAATACCTCAGGAAGCAAGCTTTGAGCCAGAAAACAAAGAAGGGTTCTCACAGTGTTCCACAAGATAATTTTATGTTAGGGGAGTGCAGTAATTATATATGTATTTTTATATATGTGTGTGTGTTTAATGCATGTTAATTATTATTCATATATATATAAAGCATAATGTAGTGATATGGAATTAGGGATATAATGTCATGGTTTTGATGTCTGTTATTTGTATTCCGTATCATAATACTATAATGTGATGGCAAACACAGAAATGACAGCAGGGTAGATGAGACTTGGGCTGCAACAGGAGAGGATAAGCCCAAGAGCAACAGCTATGGATGTAAAAACAAAGGAAGAAATCTGCTTCCCTTCAGAAGGACTCAGAAAGACAGGGACCTCCAGTAAGTTATCTTCTCCACTGCTAACCTTTAAATGAGGTCTGGGAGGGGGTGAATCCTGGTTCCATCCCTTCTGCTCACTCCAGTACATTGCTTGCCACCTGAGCTCCCATGGGTTGGTCCTGCCTTCCACTAGGTGCTCAATCACTGTTTCAGGCTGTGAGTTAGCATTTCTGCTACGTATATCAAAGTATTACATAGCATATTAGAAGTTAGTACTGTATTTCTGTGGATTGTTGATAGTCCTGGGTATGTGGTTCTCAAAAGAGAAGAATGACCTACAGTTCCTGAAGAATTAATATTCCTTTTATGGTTCAGAAGGAAACATAAAACTGCTTGGAAGTCACAAGACTACCTCTTTGCTCCCCAGAGGATCAGAGTAAGAACTACAGTTTTCAGAAACTCTATTTATTAGCTTCAATCCCAATTAAGTTTTTTAAAACTATTTTGCTATTATAACTAGTAATATAAATTTCTTTTCCTTCTCAGATCATTGCTACTTTTTAGAAACAACAAGCCACTTTATAAAAACAACATATGTGAAATCTGAGGAAAATATCCTTACACATTTTGAAGCAAAAGATGGAAGTATTCAATTGTGACTCCAGTTCTTCTCGTGAAGCAAAATCAAAATCATCCAGGCAAAACTGGATGGCTATACTTAAACTCACATTCCCTTAATAAATCATGTTTTCAGAATTTTTGTATGTCTACCTGTTGGCACATGAGCCTCCACCTGGGTACTCATAGTCTTGTGAATCATTTATTTTTCTGAACAGCACCAGCATAGCAACTTACTATAATTTTTCAGTCCAGATTGTCAATGGTTTTTGGGCTGATTTGGCTTGGTTCCATGATTAAATGGGGCAGAGGACCCCACTGACCCATGCCCAGGGCAGGAGAAGGGGAAAAGGTAAGGAGATAGGCCTAAAACCAAAACAATCTAAGGGAGAAAACTAACTTACAAAATATGATGTAAGAATGTGAGATAACAAAATATAATACAGTATATTTGGAATTGAAGCTAATAAATCAAATCAAATAAGAGAGAGTGTCTAAAACTGGAAGTCTTATTTTAATGCTGAAGGTGAGATGGCTAAGGAGCACACACTGCAGAAAAAAAGCAATAAAAGAAGGGAACTGTCTTGTGACTTGTGACCAGTTTTACCTTTCCTCTAAACAGAAAATGGAAATAGAACAGTGAGTCTTCTTGGATATTTAGTTCTTCTCCTCTGAGAACCAGATAGCTGAAAATATCGACAATCTGTGAAACAGGAGCATTAGCTCTTTAAATCCCTGAGCTATAAATGATATTATGATGTGGAATACCAATTAAAATAATGATAATAATAATTAAAAAAAAAAAAATCATGAACCCGTGACATAGATCTTGAGTTTTAATCATTTGTTTCCAAAGCATTAGCCACCTGCTCAAGGTCATTATAGCTGCCAGCTACTGCTTTTTAATTGTTTAAATTTGCAATTGGATAGACAATCTTAACTGCAACACAAATTCTACAGTCATCATTTTCAGCTGCTTGCCTATGCCAGCTGCAAGTCCTATCCACCACTGATGATGTTTATATATATATGCCTGTTCAGACCAAATTGATGCCACATTTCTGCCATTCAGAATGTTGCTTCAATATAAAGAACATTTCAGGATAAAACAGCTCAATACATTTGTTTTTCTTCCCCCATTATCTGATACCACCTACAGCTCAAGATCTTACCCAATGACTGTATATGGGTCCTAGCACTACCTTCTTCCATAAATTCTTTATACTGCCTGCCTCAATCATTTTTTTTTTTCTGCATAACCTCACCAGGAGATCCAACTATCTCTCTCGTTACAATGACTTAAAACATAGCCCAAAGGTGACTTTTTTCAAAATACCCTCACCCCTAGATGATCCAGTGCCCATTCTAATGAATGGGTGAGTCTTTTTTAAGTAACAACACAAACTGACCATTAACAATCAAGTAAGTGCAGCTGATGACAATTGACATGGTTATGGGTCCTCTAACCCCTCTACCAGGATCCTTAGCCCTACTCTGCACAACTTTCATGTTTGATGGGCAGGTAATGAAATACAGGTCCTCCCAAGAATACCTTGCTTCGGGCTGAGATTCTGTGGAAGGAAGAGTTGAGGTGCAAGAGTGTTGTCCCATATGGGTTACAAAATGTTACTCTAAGACAGTTTAACAAGAAAATCTCTAAGTCTCAAGTTGGAGCATTAGGAAGCAGACATATTTTAATAGTAGTGCTGGATGTGTGAGGGTAATCCTCCTATCATGCACAGCTTACACAAAAGACCTTCAGTTTATATATACATAACTTTTGTTATATATGTATGAGTTTTCCAAGAGGTATGGTACATATGAAAAAGTTTCTTGGACTTATGGTACATATGCAGGTGTCACAGATACATGCTGCAATTTCACCGACTGATTCTAAGAACATCCTATTTCCTCACTACAAAGACTCAGTAGAGCTTCCTTATCTCCTTGGTTCAGAGATGCATCTCTTTCTTTAATCTAAAAAAAAAAAAAAGCCGGGCAGAGGTCTACAAACTTGAGCAAGCTTAATAATATTGTTACAACCTGTATCAGCAGTAAACAGAAAATCATATTATACCCTGTGTGTACAAATGAAGACCTACCTTTTAGACTCTTAAGTAACAATACATTTTAAGAGAATCTGACCTTTTGATTTTGATGGTAAAACTTAAAAAAAATTTATTACAAAGTGGATGCTTACTTTCATCTGCCTGTTGCTATTTTTTCTTTTGTTAATTTGTTGTTGTTGATGTTTTTATTTTAATTTTTGTGTTTTGAAAAGTTGGGATAAAATCTTAATGAGTAAAAGACATGTATAAAAGAGGGAACATTTCACTGTTTCTTCTTTTAACTTTGTTCAGATAGAAAATTCCTAAGATTAAATAACAGTAAAGAAGTAACTGTTAGTATTGCTTTTTGTCTAATATTTATGTAACTTAGTCCTAATGAACTATTGTTCATTTCTACTGAATGCTAAATATCGAAAAGGCAGAATAATAATTTGCATTGCTGTATAAAGTCACTGCAAAATTCTGGTGTGTTTATTAAAAAGAAGATTGCCATCAGTAACCTGCCCTTGACAGAGTATTGAAAAAGAAAATAGTATGCAGAGATTTCTGTCAAAGTACAAATTATTCTATAGGACATTAGTCAACAGTACATCTTCAAAAGAACTCTGAAATGTCTAGCTTACTTAAAAGCAGATTGTTTTCTCTTCCATTTTCCGTAGAGAAAAAATCAGGTTCTCCTTTGAGTATGGGAAATCACAGCCTGAACCTTCAATTAATTAGCTGAGGCAAGTGTTGGGTCAGCTGTGGGAGCACAGGTGAGAGTAATTTAGCTGTGCTCCTAGAAGGGGTGGAGCTCAACTCCACCTCCTCTAAGACCTCATTTAAGGGCTGACCACCACCAGGGCAATATCTCTTGGAGATCTCTCCCTGGTGGAGATTGCCCCACCTTTTCCAGCCAAGGCATTGACATTGGTGGGTTTTTCCTTTACAAATAACTTTTTGAATATTTGCCATAATCTTTGTTAACATCTTCATATCATTCAACGTTACACCTTTGGGGCTTCAAAATTTTGTTATTAGAAGAAAGAATTAAAAATTACAATAAAAACTATTTCCTCCTCTCCCTCTTAGATATTGTCTGTTTTGAATTGCTGAATATTTATTATTTCCTGCCCTAACCAACCGAGAAACATAGTTTTCCTCCATTTCCAGGTGATACATAGTGAAAACAAGATCATTAAATCTGCTTACTGAGCTGAAGAGGCAGCATAAGCAGACAAAAATAAAATAAAAATAGAGGTATCTATTGATAGATGAAAACACTGCAAGTATTTTCAGTAAAATATAAACATATTTTTCCTTTTTTCCAAACTTGACATTGATTTTTCTAAGCATGCTTCACGTAAAATTGGAACAATAATTCAGAATAAATTTTGCTGTGTATCTGTACCCATTTACAAACCAGTTAGTCATACAAATGTAACTGCTATTTGAATAAATTACCACAATTTTTTCTTCAACTGATTTTAACTCTATGACATAATTTCAACATTCATTTACTTCAGTATGCATTACCTAACACCCAAACCATTTTTTTTTAAAAACTAAAATATATAAAGCATTAACATATTTAAACCAGTAATAAATTATTTGAACTCAAAGAATTTCACTAAAAGCATTGATTTATACTAGTAAATATTAGACAAAAATACTGCATCATATGTAATATGATATACTGTGTATACTTAAACTGAATGGAAACAAAGTGTAATGGATAATATGAATATAGTTAGGATTCCTATTATCTCTGTGTATTTTTATAATGGAGAAAAAGCGTTAATGTATCTAGTTCAGATTAACTTCAGGTACCTCATATTTAACTATTCTGTCCACTCTAAATCCCAAAGATAAGAAATATTTTCAAAGTCCTGAATGCTTTCAAAATAGTTTTTCATCTAGGCAACTGGACAGACTTGATTTTTCATTGTTTTAGGCAACAAGTGAAAAAATCACAAGGATTTAATTGATTTAATAAGAAATTTAAGTAAATTTAATTTTAGTAACCGTATGTAATAAGATCCTGACTCTTTTTACATTTTCTTTACCATAGGAGCAGATTTATTTTTTTAATCATCTCTGGGCAGTACTAAAATACAGCAAAAGGTATGCCTCACTTTCAATGTATTCTTCAGTGTTCTATGGAATTATTTTTCATTTGAGAATTTAGTATCTTCTCTCCCCGAGTTGTTTCAGTGTCTCCATGGAACTAAACTAGCTTTTCCTTTCATTGGCATTATTGAGTTATTAGGATAGAAAAGTTCATTTATGAATATGATTCCTCTACTTTTAAGATCGGGTGATGTTTTGAGTGACCTCTAGCAATTCCAGTTGCTCAGCCTAGATGTCTTTCAAACAAACAAACAAACCGACAACAACAACAATAATGAACATTTTGTTGTCCTTGGCAATTACTTTGCACTGTAGTGTAAATTCTACTGTAGGGATTCTGGTTTTGTCTTTTTGGTTGTGGTTCTGTCTTTCTCTGAATCAAATCATGTCTGTCGACCACTGAAGGGAACCTTCAAAGTCTCTGTGCCTCATTTTCTTCTTACCAAAGGTGTGTATGTGGTGGGGGTTTAGGTTAGAATATCTTGATCTTTTACTTCTCTATCACACTAATGAGTCCAAAATCATTTACTTCTAAGACCACACAAATCATTTTAAAGCAAAAGCTAACATTACAAAATTTGCAAATGCATTAATATCTAAAGTTGAAAAAGAGTATATGCCTTCAGGACTAAAATAACATCATTGGAAATATCTTTCTTCTAGGGAGAACGTAACATTGGCTCTGCAGGTAGCAAATTTTCTAAAAGTGCTCATGCTTCAGAGATAACTCTATTTATCTAAACTGCTAGTATTTTATTTTCAACATTCTGTTCACAAGATCTGTATCTCACTCCTACTGATCATCAAGAATTTGGATATGTTTTGAATCTGCTGCTCAGCTGTCATCTATCTGCATTGTTGTTTGCAGACGTGTTGATTAAAGCAACTTACAACTTGGCTTACTTGTCATGACAGTGAAATTTCTGGAAGAGTTTTGCTTTCTCTTGGACATAGTGAAGACTTTTCTTTGGTGGTTATATCTTACACAGCTTATGAGTCTTAAAATCAGGACAAATTCAAGTTTCCATTTATTTACTATTTCAATTGAATTGTTTCTGTAACAAAAGCAACTGAATGTTAGTATGTGGCTGATTATTCAGGGAGAATACTTGTATGATAACTATAAAACAATTTAATAGCAATTTTATGAGTTGAGGATTCACACATTCATTTCAAACTTTGGAACTCTCTTGGAAAACTGTCATTACTGGCCATGAGTACAAAAAAAATTTGCCTTATCTACAGGCAAGAAAAGAGAACATGGAATTTGATAGTGGTAGCCATATCTGAAACCTAAAAATACAGTGTGTATGTTTAAATGTGTCTCAGAGGTGACTGTTCATTTTGGACATAAAGTTCATCTCCTTTGCAGTAGGGTGTCTCCTCTAAGTCCTCATAGCAAAAAGTTACATTCTTTGAATGTGAAATGAATAGAAATGGAGGAGATAAAGCAAATTTTAAAACCTAATTCTTGTACATTTTAATTTGTCAGAACCTGACAAATGTGGATAAAATCAACATTCCAGGGGGACAGGGGTAGAAGAATTGCTGCACTGAAATTGCTTTGTATTTGATAGCCAAGAAAAAAAGTAAATAAATAGAATACATTATGTGAACTGTCATCGCCTGAGAAAATGGATAAACCTGGTCCCACAAGCCTTATGTCCCTTCTCCATTCTGACTCCATTTTTAGCAAACTGAGCATTTGCTTACTTTAACTAAACAATATAGTAAATAAAGCAGGTGAGAAATAATCTGCATGATGAGGAATGCATAGCTTGTTCATTCTTCTTTTCTTCCAAGGAATTAATTACTATATTGGTGCAGTTGATTTAAAAGCTGTACTCTCTTAAAAGTAGTCTGCTGCAAAATGCAAGTTTTCATCTTTGAGAATTTTAAGTTCTGTGGAAAAGATGAAGATACCAAGAAAATATATGTTTAATTTTTTTAAATTATTATTTTATTTTAAAATATTTCTGAAATTTATTCCTTTCAACATATGCTATAAGAGGTACTTGCTATAGTTGGCCCTTGACGAGAAGTAAATCAAAGCATCATAAAGGTACAGGAGCAAAAACGTTATGATCCTACAACTTGAGAGCAGTTATTCTGCTAAATGAGTGTTCCAAACTCTTATTTTCAATTAAGATATCATATATTAGAGTGCTGATTGATCTACAGTTCTGAGTGTCTATTGAATGTCCTAAAATCTTTTCAATTTTCACAGTTTGCAAGTGAACAAAATGCCATGGAAATATGAAGTCATTAATGTTCAAATTTGAAAATTACAATATATTTTTAATGCTGCACCCATATTCTTAATTTACATACTCTATAATACAGCTCAGTTATTTTGAGCATGGATATATACAGTTTTATGTATTTCAATAGTACTGTAAATTCTGGAGGGAAACTTCCCATCTTTTCTGCACCTTTTTCTTTCCCATGTTTAAGGAGTTATCTATTCATTTATTTATTTGATGTATTTTGTTTTCTACAAAATTGTTTAGAAACAAAACAAGGTAAAAAAACTGAAGGGACTGATAATTGTGAAGCACAACTGATACAGACTTTTATAACGTATCAGGCCAATAAGATAACAAACAATGATCATGGGAATTTTAACACAGTAAGTTAGAAGCAGAATATCATACTCGAATTTGAGAACTATTCTCAAGAGTAGAAAGTACTGATAAAGAATTCCTGCTTTATTTATCCACTCAGTGTTCATTTTATGAGATTATAGGAACTAGATAAACCAACTTCTTTTTTTGTGAGGAACTGGAAGCCACTGGAATGTTTTTAATTTAGGATCCTTAATGTTAAGCACTAAATATATTTGCAAAAAAAAAATGTCTTTGTCACCCTTTTACCTACTGTCAATGTATCACAGCTGTATTTGTGGCAGCTGTTTTTCCCTTTGCAAACATGATACCTGGATCATAATATCCATTTTCTATAGGAATTGTAAAATTTACACTACGTGAAAATACAAGACTATCTGATATTATAAAAATGGTGGTGATAACATCTCTGAGTCAATCCTTGCTTCTGCTAGACAAAGATTTTATTCTGTTTAGCTCAAGATTACTTGTTCCAATATAACTATTTCTTGACAGTTGAGCGTATACTGTTTTTCATTATTCTTTCAAATTTCATGCAGAAAAAAAAGCTTTGTCTTTTTTTGTTTTTTTGTTTTGTTTTATTTCTCTATTAGCCTAATGAAGATTCTGTGGTTCTTGCATTTCATTTTACAGCATTGACTGTCAAACTTAAAACCACATGCATTTTTCCACTACAAAAAATTCAATTTTCTCCAATCTTGTACTGCTTTAATGACCCCCAGTCTTAATTCTGCTTGAAAAAAGAAAAATAACTCTTATGAAATATTACCTGAGCACATATAATTCTTTGTCACCTGACAACTTGGTAGAGAAATACATACCCATAGCACACTTCACCTCATTCCAACCTGTTTAAACAGAGAGTGATTTGGTGTTATTATAATGGTGTAAAACTGTATTTGATGTATGTTCTATTAGCAAGCAGTAATTATTTCTTTTCTATACACCCTCATTTCATTCATAAAATGAATGTTAAAAAAAATATATCTAATGGAAACATTTTAAATAATAACACTTCTGTAAAGTGGATATTGTGATTTCAATCTAAAATATTTGAGTAAATAATCATAGAATAACATGATTTGGAAATAAGCCACATCCTTGAATGAGCCGTTGAATCCAAATCATGACAACGACAGCACTCTAATAGTTTTACATCTTCAGAGTGGAGCAAACCCTTCCCATGACTAGCTTGCAGTGTTAGTCCTGCTGCACTTCTGGGTATGTTGTTTTCTGCTAGGGCATGCCACTGACTTTGGTTCAGCTTATCGTCAACAAGAACCCCCAGATCCCTTTCCACGGGGCTGCTCTCCAACCTCCGTCCCAGTTTTTTTACATATAACCAGGATTGCCCTGTCTCAGCTTCAGAATCCGACACTTGCTCTTGTTGAATTCATGCAGTTTGTGATTGCCTAGACTTTTAATTTTCCCAGATCTCTAAAAATCTTCTCTGCCCTGAGGGGAATCAGCATATCTTCCCACTTTAATATCAACTGCAAACCTACTTATTATACCTAAAGTTTTGAAAAAGCTAAAGAGAACAGTTCTTAAAATGGAGACCCATGTAACTCAATAGTGACTGGCTACCAGCTCATTCTCCTGCATGGACTTTGGTGTCTATAGTTCTGTTTCTCTCATACTTTCTTACTCATCATGGATGTGTTTTGCAACAAAGGATACAGCAGCTGCTGGGGTGTTGCAGTTGGACATGGGGGTGGAGTCCCTTGCTGGTGGTTACTGTGGGGAGAGCGTGCAGTTGGCTGTGATTTGCAATCTCGTTGTTTATCCTCTCCGGAGGGGGGTGCGACCAGCACCGTTGGAGCGGCGGCTGGCTGCATCTTTTCATCTTCCAGGCACCTGGAAACAGGATCTCTCTCCCGCTCCCCTGACCATCCCAACACTCCCCCTGGATCAGGTTCTGTTCCCAGTAATGAACACACCACTTCGGTAGATTTCCCCTCCTCCCTGGTGGCTCTAAGAGCACCCAAAATCAAGCTGCGGGTTTTAAGCTCGTCAGCCTTCTGGGCACTCATTGCATGCTGCGCAAGCGCTGAAGTAAGCAAATCCCATTTTTGGTGGTCAAGGATATCACAGGGAGACAAAAGTTTCCCCTCCTGTTCAAGACAGGAAAGTACCAAGGCAATCTCCTTAGAAGGAATGTTCTTGCCACAGTATTCTTCACAAAACTGAAGCAATACCTTAATAATATACTCCATTGTTGGCACCCCGCCGTCACCTCGGGCTTCACTCCGTAATAGATAAGTGCCCCACCGTCACCTCGAGTCCTCTGTGCTGTAAGGACGTACCGTCGTCACCACGGCCTGCTGCAGTCTCGCATCCAGTGGGTGAACTGCCATCATCTCAGTATCACACCCAAGCAGGGAAACACAGAAGCACAGGGGAGTGAATGCCTCACACAGGGCACCATTTGTTGCCCTGTTCTTCTATGGTTCAACCACCCCCTGCCCTTAAACTGGCGCCATCACCTCACCAGGGCTATCAGCCATACTGACATCACTGTGATAGATAGCAAAATGGTGTTTATTGTGGCACAGTTAGCACCTTATGTACTTTAATTACTTCGTCTACACCCCTTGAGAATAGAAGTGAAATATGTGACCAATTTACATCACAAGGTAGGGGATGGAGCAGGGGGTCCTTCCACATCACAGCCTGAATCCTCGCTAACGCCTACAACAGTGCATTCAATCCCACCGTCCATGTTGCCTACAAACATGTTAAATAGCTCTAGTCCTAGCCACAGTCCCTGAGGAAAGCCAGTCATCACTGATGTTCACTTGAACAGTGAGCCATTAACTGCAGCTCTCCAAATGTGACCACCCAGCCAATTTCTTTTTCAGCAAGTGATCCATCCATCAAATCCACTGTTGTCCAATTTGATGATCAGGATATCATGCAGGACAGTGTAAGACACTTTGCACATGTCCAAGTAGATGGTTGAATTCAGCTTTATAGTTTAAAGGGGCTAAAAGTAGTTTCAATAACTTTTTTTTTTTTTTCCATACAAATGCACACAAATAATTCAGAAGAATGAATTATTAGTCATTTCATGCAAATAATTAACACTATTTCAAGACTTGAAACTTGAACTGTTTACATTCACATGATGAGTGCACAGAGCATATACATGTGTTTACAATTAGGAAAGAAAACTAGTCTAATGTGATGGAGAATTTTCTCTTTGAAAGAAGTTCATTCAAATATGGGAAGAGACTAATAGAAAAGATTTGCAACAACTTAATTTTACAGCTAGAGGTCTTTGCTATCAGCACATTTGAAACTCTGAAAAGCTATTAGTTGTGCCATGGTGCAGGGTATTTTCTGGTAAGATGTTTGTTTCCACACCACTACACCAAGTTCAAGACCAAAAACTTCCATTCAGTTTGAATATAGCTTTGAGCCTGGGCTTGAATATAGTGATAGTGCAGGTAAATTAAATCTATTTATTTCTATACTTCCACATCAATTAGGCAAACCCTCCTTTCTCTATTATCTAGAACATTAATAATATTTGTACCCTTCTGCTGGAATATTGCTTGTATCCCTTTAATCCATTGCTTTACCTTCTTTCCTCAGCTCTTTAACTCCTGGCCTTCACTAGACAGGAACTGCATAGTACTGGTAACATTAAATATACCATCTGTATTTGTTCTTAATAGTTTTCTTCTGTCATCTCAATTAAATGCAAGCTTGTCAAAAACAAGATTATGCAAAGTAACTGATGAAAAAAATAAAGATTAAGTATGACCAATTTAGTGAAATCTTGGCACCACTGAATTAGTTCATTAGCTTCAATAACAGTATATCATCATGCCTGATGACTGGAAAAATCAGCCCTCTAATAGCTATAGATAATGTTTACATGAAGAGATGACCTTAAATATGCATGACTTAAATTTCAGATACACATTCTTATGGCAGTTGAAGTCATGAGCTGGCGATAACAATTGTTGTTTCACATCTTTTACAATTAGGCCTTGCAATGTGAAGTCCTGATTTGTTGTTTTTATTTTATTTTATTTTGTCATACAGGACTGAAAGCTTTTATGTTTTACAAAATACGAAGTGCTACAGAATTTCTGACTACCCAATTCAGACAAGTTTGGATCCTCCGCAAATTTCATTTCCTTTTTCTTTTTTTTTTTGTCATGTCTGAGTTGCTGAAACCTACAAATGGATAATAATTATTTATCTGATCCAGAAAAATTGCCACCAAGATGATTCATGAGTCCTTAGAACATTAAGAGTACACTCTTTCGTCTCACTTTCTCCCTAAAATGTTTTCAGAAGAATGCCAGCTGAACAAACCTACATTTGGGATGAATTAATACAAGAAAATTAAGCATCTCCTGCAGAGTGCATCATTTAAAATTTATTTAGAAAACAAATCCAAATATTTGTTTTAAATTAGAAAAGTGATGATATTCATACAAAATGAGACACATTCAGCACAATGATAACTTCTTAGGCAGAGTTAGTGATTTGCGTGCTTAGACTCTGGAAAACACATGTAATATCATCATGCATTGCATGGATGTCTTCTATAAATTTTCACAGGCAAGAAATTACTGCCTTAGCATAAGTTTATTGATATAATATGAACTGTAACAGAATACCAGATGGATGCTGATCAAAGAAAATATTTGAATTAAATACTACTAGTGTACTTCTCATTCCAGCTGTTGCTGCAATGTTGCTTCAATGATGAGTTGAAATTTTTGATGCAAGGAATACAAATTCATAAACTATAAGATTGAATTATGTGGGCTGGAATAATACATTTCAGCATTGCAACACTTGAGAAAACAAACAAACAAAGAACAAAAAAAAAAAAACTTGAATAAACTTAAGTTAAATTATTCACGTGAAAGATATAAAAATTGGAAAAAAAATGTATCAGAACTGAAGAGAACAGAAATCAGATAAATAAATTTGTGTTCATACCTAAAAGTGCAAAGAGAGCTAGGAAACACTGGATCTAATAGTAACTACTGAGTCATTAAAATACAGTCAAGAGGTCAATTCCCAAGAAACCACTTTCTGCTTTTTTTCTTTTCCACTAAAAAAAAAGAAAGGAGAACCAAGTGACAGAGCATATACTTGTTGGCTTTTTGGTATTGTGAACTAAGTTATTATCAAGATAGTATTTTCAGTTATACTAGAAAAGTGTGCTATTGTCTTTAATGGTGATTTAATTTAAAAGTAGATACAAATTCAATGAAAGGTACATTGTCAGCGTGACTGAATGTGATATTTCCCATGAAATTCTGAAGTCTTCTGAGAAGTCTCCACTGCTAATGATAAAGTTTCAGATGAAATTATAATATAAACATATATATATTTATCATAAATATATAAATTTATATAAATAAATTATCATAGAAGAAGTGCCGCTCTGCTACACAGGAGGCTCAAATCCTGGGGGTTGGACTCGATGATCTCTAAGGTCCCTTCCAACCCACACGTGACTGTGATACTGTGATACAGTGATACTGTGATATCGAGTTCAGATATGTCAAGATAATTTTCCTTTCCATTTGCAATATAAGAATGATTCAATAAAATGAGTCTGTAATGCACAGAGCAGAACAAAAATAACTGAAGTATGGCCATAATCTATTCAAAGGAAGATTCATCTATCGTGACTTCCACATTGTTTGTAAGGAAGTACATAAGAAAAATTAAAATACAGGAAATATGTATGTTGCTTCCAGACTTTGCTGGTTCTACTGCATATTAAGTTACCCTTAGTTGTCTCTTTCATACTATTTCCCAGTTTACATTCTTAATCTCACAAAAGCCTTCTGTATTGGTACTATTTTAGTAAGAAGTTTAACAGGTTGTTGTCCCTTTTCCACATATCATCTCTTTTTGTTTACCTTGAATCTATCATAATTTGAAGCACAATAAATCTTTGCCAAGACTGAAAAGTTGATCTCTCCATACTCTCTCCATGCCACTTATGATTTTGTAGACCAACTTATCATATTCCTTTTAAATATTCATATTTTTATTATTCATATTTTTCACAGAGTATTCAGTTGTTTTTCATACAGTCTTACTCTACTTTTAATATCATCACTTTTAATTAGAGGGGACAAGAGCTTTGCATTATGTTCCAAATGTAGGTAAACCTTGGGTTTACAGGGCCATAACTGTAATTTCTGTTTAATTCTGAAGTCCAATACTTGCATTTAATTTACTTTTTAATGGCACTGAGCACTGAGTTCACTGTTTCATGGAAATACCAGTTACAGTCTTGAGGTTTATCTTCTGAATCATGATGTAACCATCTCAGAGCTTATCATTTTAATGTGGAATTAGTATAGTCTTTTCCTCATGCGGCACTTTACAGTTATACATACTTGATTTCAG
This sequence comes from Coturnix japonica, assembly GCF_054131305.1. NCBI lineage: Eukaryota > Metazoa > Chordata > Aves > Galliformes > Phasianidae > Coturnix > Coturnix japonica. The sequence continues at coordinate 59,851,601 of NC_140664.1, forward strand.
TTGTTCAAGTTCATAAGAAATATTCTGCTACAGGTTTTCATAGTACACTCTTGCCCTTACCACTTACTCTAAATGTTTTAGTACGATTAGCTGCCTTTCTTTTGCCTCTGCTTACCCTTTTTCCTACTTAGTTTATGAAGATGTTGAACACCACAGTTATTAGTACAACTGCTCTAGTGATCTCCACTGTTAGAACTGAACAAATTTTACTTCTCTTTTAGCCTGTTATGTCATCATGTAACAACCTTCCTTCTTATTCTGTAACTGCTTGGTCACCTTATAAGTCATTGATGAGGGATACCTTCAACAGTGTTTTGGAAACATGTATTGATTGTATTACTTCACAGAGAATATTCACTCTGCTTCTATGTAAAGCTTTATTTGCTGATCACCCTATTGGTTTAGACAGTAAGTTGATAAGTGGTTGTATTTAAGGAGCATTTGCTCAAAAATTAGGAATGCCACATTACACATGCAGACCATGTCATCTCCTCCATACCTAAACTTCTCTGTGTTCACAGAAAATAAACTGAACCCTGCTGCTTAAAGACAAGATAACTATTTGTAAAACTACTCCTGATTCCCTCTAAACAACAAAACACAGACACGCATACATACACACATTAAGTTTTGGAAGTTTGTTTGAAACTCAAGCCTGTCTAGTAAATGCAGTAAAGAAAACCATAAAAATATACTATTTTCTCACTATTCAGACTTAGTTTATAGGCAGCACACACAAGGTGTCACTGACAAGAAGCGCTACTGCAGTGCTTGAATACGTAATCCTACTGAGCAGGCATTTTGGAATTGCCTGCTGTTTCTGAAATCTGAAATCAACCTGCAATAAAATGGAAACTTAATCAGGCCCAGCAACCACTCAGTGCATCCACTCATATCCGATTTCTGATGTTCCTAGGACATTGTCAGCAGAAGTTGAAAGAAATGTGGACATATTTGCTGGTTCTCTATTATATATGATTTCTCTTATTTTTTCTTTCCTATTCCTCACTTTATTGTTTTCTTTGTTTTTTTAGAACTTGAGAGCTCAGTCATATCATTACAGAACTTAATCACAGAATCACAGAATAACAGAATGGCCTGGGCTGGAAGGGACTTCAAGGATCATCAAGGTCCACCAACATCTATATCTAATACTACACCAGGCTGCCCAGGGCCCGATCCAGGTTGGCCCTGAACACCTCCAGGGTGCATCCACAACCTCTCTGGGCAGCCTGTTCCAGCACCTCATCACTCTCATAGTGAAGAACTTCCCCTGATATCCAATTTGAATCTTCACCCCTTCAACTTATAACCATTTCCCCTTGTACTGCCATTCTCTACCCTTGTAAAGAATTGACTCCCCTCCTGTTTGTAGGCTCCCTTTAGGTACTAGAATGCTGCCACAAGGTCACCCCATAGCTTTCTCTGCTCCAGGATGAACAAGCCCATCTCCCTCAGGCTGTCTGCATATGGGAGGTGCTCTAGCCCTCTGATCATCTCTGTGGGCTCTCCTCTGGACACTAACGACTCCTTGAGTTTCTTTTACTTGGGGCCCAGACCTGGATGTAGTACTCCAGGTAATGCTTAATGCTTGATTTTTTGTAAAAATCTGCTCACTTATGATTAGGTGCTAAAATGTGTCATTGCATACATTGGTAAAATATTGTTATATTCTAAGACAAAAAGTCTAATTAAAATTCTGAGTTTAGATAGAAATATAGCATCTAACTTGTAGATGTCTGAACTAATGCAGCATTTCCTCTGATTAGTAATGCAGCACTTCATTTGAGCCTAAAGAGTTCTGGCCACTCACTCATATATTCCAAGCACTCAGATATTTGATGTAGCTGTCAAGAGGAATTGCACAGTCAGAACTTCACACAACAATTTTCCAGGGTAGCCCTATGGATTTAATTCTGCTTTCAGTAATGTAGCTTTACAAAGACATGATTAGAATCAACTACTTAGTTCGTTTTCCCATAACACGAGATATGCAAGTCAGCCTTCAGCTTTTCCATTTTCAGATGATGTGCAATGAAAGCAGAGCTGATTTACTGATGAACCTGTTGGAATAAAAGATACAATAAAGTTCCTTTTACAAATTAAGCTTCCTTTTACAAGCACTTCTCAGATGTGATCAACCAGCTCCTAAACGCAAGCAGTGACTGAAGATGACTGTATTCTCATAAGACACAAAAGGACTTTTTTTTTTTTTTTTTAAAGTAGAGCCAAAGAAGATGAGCTACAGTTGCAAAATAGACAGTAATTCTATAAAATAAACACTCAATTTCTTTAACACTGGCTATTATGCAGCTATCTTACACTGAAACCCAACTTCGGCATATTTAAAAGCATACAGTTTAAAGCATAGGTTTTTCTACCAAAGATTAAATGAGGGACAATAAGAATATAATATGTGGTAGTTCTGGATTCCCTGAAAATAGCACTCCAGTAGCAGTCTTAACAATTTTTTTTTTTCTTTAACAATCTCATTCTTTATTATTTGCATTTTTTTCTATTTTTTTTCTGTTTATTGCTCATAGATCCAGATTAACACTTTAAAATAATGGCCTTTGAGCTAAATTTTGGAATTATTAGTGGAGTACAAAGTATTTTAAGTTGTGTTACTTGCCTTTGGTGATTGTTTGTTTATCTAGACCAAATGGGAGTAGTTTTTAGCATGTTTCTTCCCAAGTACCAGTATTCCACCATCACTGTACTCTAAGGCAAAACTACTAATTGTTATAAATGACAAAGGGGATATGAATTTGCATATGCACCATCTACTCTGTATCAGTATGGCTCATTATACCTGAATTCAAATGTAAAAATAACCATTATAAGAACATATGAGTAGACTTTTATCTAAACTTCTCTGAACTAAGTATATATCACTAGAAGATAAGTGGATAGCATTAGAATCATAGAACCATAGAATCACAAGGTTGGAAAGGACCTACAAGATCATCTAGTCCAACCATCCTCCCATAACCATTGCTACCACAAGCTACTAAACCATATCTTGTAGCTCCTCATCTAGATGCCTCTTGAGCACTGCCAGGGACAGCAACTCCACCACCTCCCTGGGGAGGCCATTCCAGTGCCTCACCACTCTCTGAGAGAAAAAGATTTCCTTATATAAAATCAAAACCTCCTCTGGTACAACTTGTGGCCATTTCCTTGGGTCCTGTTTGTTGCCTGAGAGAAGAGGCCAAGCCCCTCCTCATCAAAACCTCCCTTCAGGATGTTGTAGAATGCAATGAATTCTCCCCTGAGCCTCCTGTTCTCCAGACTAAACAATCCCATCTCCCTCAGCCACTCCTCATAAGACCTGTGCTCCAGACCCTTCATCAATGTTGTTGCCCTTCTCTGGACATGTTCCAGGACCTCAATGTTTTTCTTGCAGTGAAGGGCTCAAAACTGGACACAATACTTGAGGTGAGGCCTCACCGGTGTTGAGTATAGAGGGACAATTACCTTCCTGCTCCTGCTAGCTGCACTGTTTCTAATGCAGACCAGGATGCCATTGGCCTTCATAGTCACCTGCGCACACTGTTGGCTCATGTTCAGCCAAGCATCTACCAACACCCCCAGGTCCCTTCCTCTTCACCTCTTCACAGTCATCCAGCCATTCATCCACAAGCTTATAGCACTGCATGGGGTTATTGTGGCAAAAGCTCAAGACCTAGCACTTGGCCTTGTCGAACCTCATCCCATTCACCTCAGTCCAGTGATCCAGCTTATCTAGATAAGATAAGATATTAAATAAGCTGGCCCCCAGTACCAACCCCTGGGAGACACCACTTATAACAGGTTGCCAGCTGGACTTGACTCCATTAACAACTACCCACTGGGCATGGCCTTCTAGCCAGTTCTTTACCCAAAGAAGGGTATATGTGTTCAGGCCATGGGCAGACAGTTTCTCCAGGAAAATACTGTGAGAAACCATGTCAAAGGCTTTGCTGAAGTCTAGGTAGACTACAATAATAGCCTTTCCCTTGCTCACCAGTTCTAGAAGGAGATGAGGTTGGTCGAGCTTGACCTGCCTTTTATGAACCCATGCTGGCATGATACATGTGTATCATGTTGAATATGTGTTCAGAAACATATGTAATGAATTCAGCCTTCTGTGTCTCCTTTTCTCTCTCTTGATCTACTGTGTTTAGAATTGAACCACTAATGGTAAATGTAGTGTGTCAATGGTTTATGGGCCAGTTTAGCCTGGTTCCATGACCAGCAGCGCGGGGAAACACACAGACCCACACCTTGGGGAAGGAGGAAAGGAAAAATGGGAAAGGGTAGAGATGGGCCTAAAAATGAAACAACAGCAATGATCTGAGAAGAAAAGTTAATTTACTAAATAAGATGTTGAAATACAAGATAACACAATATAATACAATATAATTGGAATCGAAACTAAGAAATTAAATAAAATGAGAGATAGAGTATCCAAAAACCGAAGGCCTTATTCTAATGCTGAAGATAAGATGGATAGGGAGCACACACAATGCAGAGATGAGGAGAAAGGAAAAAGGAGACATCTTGTGATTTTCAAACAGTTTTATCTTTTCCTCTGAACAGAAAATGGAAATGAAAAGTCCTCTGGAGTATATAGTTCTTCTCTTCTGAGAAAGGTACACCTGGAACAATCAACAATCCACAGAACAGGAGCATCAACTCTTTAACTCCCAGTGCACTACCTGATTTTATGATGTGGAGTACCAATTACAAAAATAATGAAACTGTGATAATGCCCCATCCCTTGCAGTGGTATGGCATGGCAGCCTGTACCAGAATGTTACTTTAATTTTGCAAGCTACAGCACCTGACTTACAGGAAGGGATTTCTTCTGCCTCTGATTGCTCAGAACAAGTATGTCAGGGAGAGATATATTTATCTTCTGTTATGCAGAACCAAGCATGAAAAGTTAGCTAGCCTAGCTGTCATTAAGGAAACAAATAGGACTGACTATCCCATTGCATCCACAGGAGGCTCTTCTGTGAGATGCTTTGCCTCTCCAGTGCGGCATAAAACACAAATCATACCAGGACTACAGCAAGCTATTGGTAGAAAGACACTATTGGGATTCCTGTTCTGCCTAGAGCCCTCCTGGGTTTCACAGGAGTGGCTGTTGTCCTATGTCTTGCCTCAAGTGGGGTGGTATTACTCCCTGTGAGTCTTTGAGCCTTCAGGATCACTGGAAGGAACAAAATGCCATCAAATAGTTCCAGTGTTGCTATAAGATTATGAGCAACACCCCATGATGGTCTACACGGGACTGATGGAGCACAGGATGGATCTGCACTTCATGACCATGTGCCCATAAAAGAATATGAGCATTCACCAATTGTCATTTGTCTCAAATTGTACCAGCATGCATGATGGTAATTTCGTGATGGGAAATTGTATAAGCATTCACAGAATCACATAGAATCACAGAATTGTAGGGGTTGGAAGGGACCTCTAGAGTCCAACCCCCAGTTGTGATGTATCAGGTCTCTGTATTATCAAAACTCACCCTTTAGTTAACTCAATCATTGGTTCATGCTGTGAAGGGGTGGAGTGTATGAGAACTGCAGAATCATGGCCTGAACCTCTGATTAACCACCTGAGGCAAGCAATGTCAGCCCTGGGAACACAGGTGAGGGCAATTCTCCTGTGCTAATGGAAGGTGTGGAGCCCAGCACCACCTCTACAAGATCTCATTTTTTTTCTTTATGAATGTCCACTGTTTCATTCTCTTCAATGAAATTCAGTTAACTTTCTAAGAGAATTTATGAAAAGAAGGATGTGCTTTTTTTCTACCTTTCTTTCCCTTTTCTCTACAATGTGTTATGTTCTTAAGCAAGCTTACTGAAAGATAAACAAAGCTGAACAACTGTGTTATATTAGTATGTAGTAAGTTCCTTGTAAGAAAATAAAAAAAGTATCTGTTGAAAGATGGGTTGAATTCTTGTGGCACTCTTCCTAAAAACTACATATTCATCATGTGTCCTGTTATATCAACATGACAGATGTTTAATGTTTGTAATAAGTTATTTGAAGCAACCAGACTGAATTGCACACATTATCTGATCTGATGTTATTTCACTAAAAGAGAAGTGACAATGACTAAATGGATGTGTAAGCTATTGTAACATCACACTGTTTGTCATCACACTGAGTTTACGTAAAGCACAATGGAGACCAACAGGAGGTTTTCTGTTATGCTACGATATGCAATCCCAGCTAGGTAACAATGCATAATGAGTCTGTTAATTGGAAACATTTCAGTGATACTGTTCCTGAAGTGCTGGATCCTGACAGTGACACAGAGAAAGGATGAGTTCAACAAACAAAAAAACACACTAATATTTGAATTTAATTTTTCACACCAGTTACAGAAGAAGAATTAATTACAAAACGTCTATACATTTAAAAGCAAGCCTATACAGAAACTAGAACACATAGTCATTTTGCAAGCCGTTCAAGACAAAACAACAGTTTGGGTTAATTATCTGATTACTTTGATGTTCAGCAAGTGTGTCTGTTTCATCATAATTTGCCAGGATCTTTCAAAGGAGAAGACATCCATAAGAATTAACTATTCTTTAATACAAAGCAAAAGGCATAATGTGAGCCAATGGCTAGAGGATCAAATCAGATAAAGTGTAAGTGCAAATAAAGCCTATTTTATAGAGTAAACATAATTAACTATTGGAGGATGATCTGTACAGTGTTTGTGAGTTTTGTATTCCGTTACTATAATTTTTGAAATTAAGGGTCAATAACCTAAGTGTTTCACTATGATCCTGAGTACTCTTTAACTGAACTATTTCATGGGAGTCTATTCTGTGTCTACTAAACTTCTTACCTGATTATGATAATGCTCTCACCTGGTCCATGAGTATCACTTTTAATATATTAATTATTTAAAAATAAAAGAGATGTAAAAACACTGCATCTACTATTTTTAAAGGATTAGTACATTAATATATATATATATATGTTCTGAGAACAAACTTTTGAGGGCAGTAGGGATATTGTCTCCATTTCACAGACAGAATGAGCTTCACTGACATTGAGTTGTTAGATCTTAATTCAAACAGTATATGAGCAACAAAACAAAACTTTCAGCTGCTATTCCTGGCTTCAGTGCTTGTACTATTGGATTGCATGTATTTACAAAGGTTTACCAAACCTGTTTCCTGCAGGTGTTCTAAACGTTTGTAAACACAGTTTCAAAGTAATCTCTAGAAATTAAGAAGGCAGAAAAACAGAGAGATCATTGTTCCCTTGCCTTCCTACTCTTTTTTTTTTTTTTTTCCTAAAAATAACTGCAAGCTCTATTTTTGTTTCTCTTGTACTAATTGAAAAGGAAGGGATGTACTACATATCAAAAGAACCTCCTGTCTACTGCTGGGCACAGACACTGCTTGCACCTTGTCTCACACTAGTCTTCCAGGGTTTCACAGTGATAAGGTCCATCAAAGAGTCTGATAAGCTCTTTGGTGACTTGCTCGCAGCTACATCTTCCCTCACATCTCCCCATTCTTTATTAATAAAAAGCATCCTGTATCATTTTTTGTATGTACTGCAACAAGCATGGTACACAAACTAAAACAGAGAAAAGCAATAAGACAAACTGACCCTAATTTTAGCAGATTTTGTATCCATCCCGCAAAACCTCTAAAGAGACCTCCAAATATATTCCACTCATCTTGCACCCATTCCTTCATCCAGAGAAAAGCAGATCTGCACACAGGACTGCTTATTTCTATGTAGCACTTCTTCCAGCATGAGCTTCCTTCCAGCACTCTTAGTCCGGTCGGGTCCTTGTTTGGACTCAGGTATGAATGATCCAAATCGTTTCTTAAAAACTGATATACATTCACAAGTTTTCTTTTTTAGCTTTCCATCCTCCCTTACAACTTTCCCCTTCTTTGTTTATTAGCAAGCAATTACCACACTATAAAACAATATCACTAATTATATTAATAACATAATCAATATAATCCAATCAAAGCCTTGGCTGATAACTCACTAAACATAAGAGTTACATGTAAGATCATATTTTTTTTTAGTCAATATATACACACTCATACAGGCATTTATTTTAGACAATTCCATAAGTGGGAAATGGAAATTTATAAGCTAATGTATTATTACTTATTGACAACTATGAGACAACAAACCACCAAAAGGAGAGAGAAGACAGTGGTGGATATGAGAGGCAGTATCAGCAGGGCGTCCCCTGCTTCAAAGTGCACTTTGCCTTTCTCACCCATCACAGATTTTCTCCTGTTTTTATTCTTGTTAGGGACCGGAGCGTTTTTTCCACTTGTACTCCACATCTGCATGGCCAGTGCATGATACAGAGCCCAGGTGGAAAGCCTGCTCACAAAATAGAACAAACCACTAAATTTGATCTCTCTACAGTTCAAACTACTCACATAAAGTTATTTACAGCTATAGTTGCTTACTCCCATTGTTACTTGCTTTACCCTTCTCTCCATTTTTTATTTAATTGATATGGTTTTTCTTGTTGAACACTAGCTCCTACTACTGTTACAAAAATCATCTATGGGTAGTAATTCTTGATGCAGTACAGAGTGAGATGCACCCATATCTACCTGAAAACAAACATCTTTACCCTCTGTGTCTGTGTTGCATTCAGTCCACTGGGGGCAAAACTCATCCTGGGATCCTTCAGATCCTGCTCTAGTGCAACTGCTACTGTTCTTCCCAGTTTCTTTCCTTCATTACAATCCCTCTTTCTGTATACTTTCCAAGCTCCCTCAATTAGTTTGTCCGGATCCCTTACTTCAGTTTCTTTAATGTGTATGTTATTGGGAAAAAATAAAGATATTACTGCTTAGACTGGCAAAAGGCCTTCAGAGGTGTTAACAAGTTCAACAGACACTGAGGGAGAAAACCAAAAGATTGTAACTATTCATGCCAGACAGACCCTCTTGACATGATCATGAGACGTCTAGCTTGTTGTACACCTGGCATGGGTGCAAGCAGATGCTATAAAGACCATTGGCAAGCCCTGCCAAACCTGAGGTGGCTTGAAGTGAATGGCAAGAAACCATGAGTTCATGTATTACCTAGGAGCAAATGGCAAACACAGTGGAGCAGACAGCAGATTGTCAGATCATGGAAGACTCCATAACCTATGCGTGGAACCCACTCTGTATGTCTCAGCCAGGAACAGATGACGGAGACAAACTGCACAGAAGGAGGTGAGCGCCAACATCAAGCTGCGTCTTACACAGGAGTGGTTCCATGGCAGGCTGGGAGCAGAGCACAGTGGACAGCACATCACTGAGCAGCTGCTGACAAATGTACTGCACCAAGATGAGGGGCCCCAATGGATGCTGTCTTGTCAGGGAGAGGGATACATTCACTGGGGACCACATTCTGTCCATATGGTGCAATAGAGAGGTGTAGCATTGTCGCATCCACTTGTGGCAAGATGCCAACAGCCACAGATACTTTCTGACTAACAACCGAGTACAATCTCATCACCTATTACTGGGTGTATGGGAAATTGGTAATCACAGCTTGAACCTCTGATTAATCAGCTGAGGCAAGTGTCGGTCAGCTGTGGGAGCTGTGGGAGCTCTCAATTACAGATGAGAGTTATTTAGCTGCGCTCCTGGAAGGGGTGGAGCTTGACTCCACCTCCTCTAGACCTCACTTAAGGGCTGACCACCAGTAAGGCAGCATCTCTTGGAGATTGTTCCTTGGTGGAGATTGTTCCTTGGTGGAGATTGTTCCTTGGTGGAGATTGTTCCTTGGTGGAGATTGTTCCTTGGTGGAGATTGTTCCTTGGTGGAGATTGTCTCAGTGTTTCCCAGCAGACTGAAGGCATCCATATTGGTTAGTTTTTCCCTATAAATAAACTTTTGAATTTATATTACCATCTTTGTATTACTCCACCTTACACTGGGAGATGCTGCTGAGCTACAGCAAAATGGAGAGGAGGCTGACAGAGCCAATGCCTCGGTCTGACCCTTGCAGCAACATAGACCGGGTGCTGCAGGACAGCACTAGAGGGGTGAGTGCAGCTCCATCTTCCTCAGGGCAGGATGAAAGATCCAGCACTGCTACATGTGTTAAGAGACTCAGATTTAATAAGGCACTTAACTTGAATAATATGCACTTGGTTCATCATCCACAATAAAAGTTTTTGTTTTGCACTAACAATGGAGTCCATGTCTAATTACCACAGGTAAACCTCGATCTTATTCGCCTTTCTCAACCTGTATGAGACATAGAGGGGTTTTACCAGTGTTTCATAGCTGTAGGTGACACCACCTCATCATCGCTGGGAAAGCCTGGATCTCTTTAGCTGTTTGAGATTCCAGAGTCAGGCAGCTTGTTTCCTTCCTCTTTGTTCCCAAGGGTTCGGGATCCAACAGTGATTCCATAATGCAAATAGGTTACTGGTGACCATGTCACGTGAGTTTTCTGTGGAGAAACTCAATGGCCATTAAGTCTGAGAAAGTTTAGTAAATTAGTTGCCCATGTTATGCATTATTTCTTTTGTTTTGGTAACTATCAGGTAGTCCATGTCTTTTGAGGGGTTACTGCTTTATCTGAACCAGCTGAGCAATCTACTTTATTCTGAATGCTATTGTTGCTGCATTCTTTGCCCAGCCTGGGGTTTCTACTACCCACACCCCAGGATAAAACCGATCACTTACTTTTTTTGTAATACTGGTCCCAGCAGGGGTAGTGATTAATACTAAGCTAAGAACCATTATTAAATGTTCTTTTGTTACCTTAGATTCCAATTTTCTTCTAAACTTTTTTTCAGTTTCCAGTTGTTCTAGTAAGCCTTGCCTAGTAAAGGTTTTTATTAATTTGGCATGTACAAAAATTTGTGTATCCCTACCTGTTTTCCTACATTACATAGTATTTTCTCACTTTTGGACAGTGACTTCCCTTATGGTTACAAATTCATCACTTACTGAAGTTAGGGAGGTATTTAACACCCAATAAGTTGCTTCAGCATTTACTACAAATTCCACACTGCTGCAATTCCTTTCTTAATTTTCTGCACCCCTAACTGTTATTTCATTTGTTACCAAATCCAGTGCTGCCTTATGCACTAACTACTGTACTTTCTGTTCAGTGAGAGCAGAATGCTCCTGGACCCTGCCAGCCTCCTCCCTGGGATAACAGGTTTCCTAGATCTCAGCAGATAAAGGCCATTTGTACTTTCAGTGTTTTGTTTTTGTCCCCAATCACAAGTAACACTTGGCTTATGTTCTGATTACAAGCCACAGGGGAAGGAGCAGTGCAGGGAATGTGTTCTCTTGCGGAGTTTATCTGCTTTCACTAGAACAGATCACAAAATTTAATATTTTAACTTACTGTTCTTCTTTAACCTTTTTGCTCTGTTTTTTTTGTTTGTTTTTGTTTTTTGTTTTTCACAATTCCACTATTTGTACCCTCAATTACACTTTAATGTTTATAATTCAACTTCCATATAGCATTAATATTTACATGTTTACACATTCCTATAGCATTAATAATTCCACTTTTATTTACCATTAACAATTACACTTCCATATAATATTTGCATTTATACTTTCATATACCATAAACATTTAACAATCACAAAGACAATGGCAACAACCAGTACAGTTTAACCTAAGGATTCTTTCTCTCCTCCAAGTTATCTGCAGGATTGGTCTTCCCATTGATCTGATTCCAGATTCTTTACTAGTATCAAAGTTTTTTCATGAATATTCACTCTTTCCTCATTAACTGAAATGAAATGAAGGCTACTGGTTGTCTTGTCATCACATCCTTGATTTAAAAAGTTCAATACATTTGTCGTTTTAGCAAGCCTTCCTGCTGGAAGTGCCTTCTCCATTCCCTCTTTTTTGCTTAAGTAGCATAGTTTGAAGGATAAATATTGTCCAATGACACCACCAGGCTGGTGCTGACACTTTACTGAGAGGACAGAAAAAGCAAACTAGGAGCATCATGAAGGTCCAGAGAGATGGTGAAAAAATTGTATTTTAAGTCAATAGGGTTAAAATTCCTGAAACATCAAACTTTTGTGTGGGGGTCCCTGTTGATCCCCTGCAGTACCCCTTTTCATGGATGCAGCTGGCACCAGCTGTGCATGAGAATAAATCAATTGAGCTATACAAGTGCCTGCCATGACACATAGTGTCATGGGTGTGACTGCACATTGCAAGTAAATCTTTCGCACCTAGTATAAAGCCCTCCCAATGAACATAGCTTTTCCCAGAACACTCTTCTTCTTAGAGAAAGCTGAACCCCATCCAGAGTCCACAAACCCAGTGCCATGTAGGTTAACTGTCTGCCAAAACCCCAAAGTTTGGGCAACAGCACCAGACACAAAGCCTGGTATTTAAAAATATTGTCCTTTGGTTTGTTTATGCATCCTTACCCAATGAAGGAGGCAGAGAAGAAAAGATGGTCCATGCATTCAGTTCCTTTAACCATTGTCCCAAGGCCCTGAAATCTTTTTTGATAGCCCTTTACCCACATGTAGCAGTATCATTTCTCCCTTTATCAAAAAGCAATTAGGGTTTATGGTCTCTTGTCTTTCCCAAGCTAAGTAGTGTCCTGGTGCCCAAGCCTCAGGATGAAAGCAGATTTCTCTAAGAAAAGGGCCTGCTCAGCATATTGGACCTTCAGTTCCCTGTAGGGAGGAGTCAGCTGCAACCGATGTTCATATCTTTTTCTTCAGTGAAGTAGTCTTTGTGTTGAGGGAAGGCTTTTTGTAGTTTGGTTTAGTTAGCATGTCTTGACTAAGGAGGCTGTTCCCACCCTCAGACAGGCCTTCCTCATCCAGGACCTCATACCTGTTGTACATAGGCACCTTGGAGAAATGGAGTTGGGGAGGTGGGGGCGGGTTGGGCAACAACATTAATCTCTTTTGTTGGACACATATGTGAAGCTCCTCATGTGCCTTGCCCTCTAGACAGTTCACCATCTTCACAGCCCTATGATCCCTATTAGGATGATCGCTAATAGTTTTATTTAATTCTTACATGAGGCTGCACTAGCGCAGAGCTGAGTGGCACAACCTCTGCCCTCACCCGATGCACCCCAGAGTACAGTTGGACCTTTTGGCTGCCGTAGTACACTGCTGACTCAGATTAAACTCACCATCAACCAGAACGCACAGACCCCTTTCTGTAGGGTTGTTCTCCAGCTTCTTATCCTCCAGCCTGTATGTTTATCCAGGACTGCCCTGTCCTAGGTTCGGAAACTGGGACTTGTTAGATTTCCTACAATTATGAATAACTTATTTGCAACTTACTGTAATCTCAACATTAACTGTACTCTTAAATTGTAATAGGAAAATACATTACTATTATTATTATTTTGTATTTAAGGTCTATTGTTCTATCAGTACACAATATTAACTTCCAGTTTCAAGCACTTAATACACACTAACCATACTTTATTCTCCATTGTTTGTTGTCCAGGAAGATCTGTTCCATGATCTCAGGAAGATCTGTTCCATGATCTTCCCAGGCACAGAGATGCAACTCACCAGCCTGTAGTTCCCCAGGTCCTCCCTGCTCCCCTTCTTGTGTATGGGAGGGATGTGACCCTTCCTCCAGTCATCTGGGACCTCAAGTTTAGCATTCCTGCTACTGTTGAGCTCTGTAGCCCAGTAGCCAGAAATAGGAGAGCTTCTGGTGTGATGATTTCAATGATTGCTAGCTTCCTTCCCATCTCTTTCATTTGAGAGGAGATCTAATATTTTTTGTGCATTAAGGAATAAAACCCCACAACTTCTTGGGAGATAAGCAATTTTTATTCTCTTATAACCATTTCAGGCTTTATTTATTCTTATTTAATGTGGATGAGCTGCTTGGTAACTCTCAGAACTAGGATGATTATGTTCTCCCTTTTCTAATGCAACCTGGAAAAAAAAATATATGTATGTTTTACTGAATAACAAGTGAAGAGTTTTAATTTAGTTTGACTTTTCTTCACTGACCATAAAAGCTTAGATTTCTAATTTACCAATGCGAATACATGAGTAGGTGCTTAAGAAGTATTTATTATTATTATTATTGATATAATTTTTGCAACCCTATAAAATAAATGGATTCTTATTTCCTATTTGATATGTTTAACTGAGGCACTGAAAGGTTGAGTCAGAACTACGTAATTATTTTCAGTACCCAAATATAGGAACATAAGCTAAATTAAAATGAATATGTATTTGCAACTTATTTGTCGAGCATCAAACGGAAGTTGTGGGGCAGTTGCAAAGAAAATTCAGTACTTGTGCTGTATGGCATATCCTATATGTTACCGCCTGGCAGTACTCAGGGTTGGACAATATGTATGTTTCAGATTATTGTGCACATAAAGGAATTATTTTACTTTCATCAGTCTTACTCATTATGAAGCTCCAAGGTATCTCTTGAGTGGATCTGCTCTCTGGCCTAAATTGTCTGAGTTAAAATTTGCTTAGATTAAGAGCATATTACTGACTACTCCAAATATATTAATAAAAGTGTTACTAATGATGCCATCGCTTCATTATGGCAGCAAGGAAGTAACTTTATTCAAAGGATAGAAAGGCTGTAAGGTTGAATTTTCACAAATTCAGTGTTTGTGTGAATACTGGTTCTTTAATCCTGATAACAAATTAGAAAAGACAAGGATAGTTTCTCATCAATAAATGCTTTCAAATCAAGCTCATCCATTTTTATTATTGAACATGTTTCAAAATAGAAAGCAAACAAACATACAAAAAACATCTCAAGGTACTGCAGCCTTGGTTGTTTTGGATATCAAGACACATAATTATTATTTCAGTATTGTATGAATCTTCAGGAAATAAACAGCCTGGTTATGGATGTGAATCAGTGCCATAATGTTATTTAGGATTTCATAAAGACTCTGCAGGAAACATTCGTTCTAGCCTTTCAGCATTGACTTCACAACCCTAATGTTATTTTAATATATTTGGTGAATACTTTATGTTTTAAAAATCTGACATTTTTCCTAATTTGATGTCATCTTGACAAAATCTGCATGATTCAGCACAGAGGCTGAAATCTTTTCATTATTCAGTTCTGTAAATGTATCTGCTATCTTTGTCAATAGTAAAAATTTCTTATCTATCACATTTGGTGTGAACACCAGAAAGGAATGGGATATTTGTTTATGAGATATTTTGCACATTTCTAGAATATTATGTTCATTTTCAGAATCTGGGGAAGCATAAGCTCTTTGCTACCTTTTCTGTGCTGCCATGTTTAGGAAGCTGTGTTACCCTCTAAAGGTAAACTTTAAAATATCCATCTCTATGTACTCTTGATGAGTATGAGGTTTAGGGATAGAGTATGTAGTGTAACAAATTAACAGCTTATACACACGTGCATTCTCAGATGTCCTACTTCAAATAGTTGTTATGTAAATTTAACCCAGGATTAACTGACTGGAAGTAGTTGATTTCCCTAGAAAATGTACAAATAAATTGGTAATTTCTGTCCATAAAATGATATGAACAATGATTTTGTAGGATGACGAAAGCCATTCTTGCATTTGAAATGTATAAGGAGAGGGATTGGATTTTAACTTTATTCTTCATTTAACTACATTAAACAAAGATAATGTACTGTGATACTCCTGGAGGAGGAAAAAAAAAAACAAAACAACAAATTTTTTCCAACCTGCATTCGGTTACGTTTAATATTTTGCTAGAAACTGTGGTCAGATTCGTGTGGTTATTTTGCTTTGTTTGGTGGCTTAAATAAACCACAAACATCAGTACACAAGGCTGAAATACAGTGATAAATTTGAACATGAAATCATAATATCAGGATATCATTTTGTACAGTTCTTCAAATTCTGTCTTTGAGCTTCATTTTTTTTTTCTTTTTTTTTTTTCCTGTGAATTAGTGCAAAGAACTGAGATAAATAGAATCCATTTTTGAACAGAAGTCAGATTAAAGTTATTGAGGCTACTACTATTAAAGTAATAAAAGCTTAATCTCCTGCAAATGAGATCAAGTTCTTTTGAAGTGTAACAAGGGTTACACGGATTATAAAGTGTTAGCATATTATGTACTAAAAGTGAAAAGAGGTGAATCATGGTTTTGATTTAAAATGTGACAGGGTGAAAGGCTACAAATACTGTTTTCAAAGTTATTGTTTGAATGTAGTGGATGAAACAGATAAAATAGATCTAATTATGTACACGTGGTTATAGTACGCGTTAAGTAGCTAAAAACAGATGTGGGGCCTAAAGAAAACCGACAGGTGATTGGTAGAGAATGTCAAGGAACAATGTGACCCAAGATTTTGTTCTATTTCAAAATGCTTGGACATATTTTGAAAATAGTAAAGAGCTGTATTCAGTCATATCAGAAACCTGATAGTAGAATCTAATAAGATACATATTTCTTCCTAATAATGAAATTTTCTTTTTTCAAACTTTACAAAAACATGAATACTTATATCTCCTTTTCATCAAACGCAATTGAAATCTGCCCAGTAAGCTCCAAAGATTTGAGATGACAGGCATACAGAAAGACATGCATTCATATTTTCCACACAAGATTACATAGGAGACTTGTTACTAATAACCATTTTTAAGAAGCAAATAGAATAATTATTTGTTGATGGAAATTGAAATAGAAGATTAGTATAAATGCTGTGATTATTGTTTGCATATTGGATTTAAAAGCTTTTGAACTGATACAATGAAAGCAGAAGTGTCTCAGAAGCTTTTCTTAACTTATTAAACTGTTTTCCTGCTTCCTTTCTTACCAATGCCACAGTAGAAATAATTATAATCCTCATACCTTAGGACCTGTTTTCATATAGATACTAGCTAGGTTTCTACCTTTTGGTATATGAATAGTTCTCAGAAATTATGTGTTATGTTTACAACTTGGATAACTTGCTTATCTGAAGTAACTGACTGACATGAGGATATGGGTAACTGTGGCAATATTGGAAGCTTATGTATCTTACTGAGAGCAGAGTTGAGTTCATATTCACATAGAGTACCATCAGTAGTATTTGTTTAGTTTATGCATAAATTGTTAATCTTGAGCTCTTAGTCTCAAACCTAACATGCTGTACTTATTAAAGGTATCTTTTGGGTTGTCATAACTTGGAATAAGGAAAATACCTAGCACAGCTTTTAACTACACTAAGACACTGTTTTTCTCTTGAGGTGCATTACTGTGATTCTGAGGGATACTAGAGAAATTTTGGTTTTTTGTGGGTTTTTTTTTCCATTTTTAAAAAAAAATATATTTATTGAGGAAAGACTGCAGTAAACAAGCTGTAGTGTCACTGATTGTGCTGTTCAATAGACAGAATAAAGAAGTGGTTCTTACAACAAAAAAGCTATGACTTTCTATCACCTATTCTTATTCCACACATTACTAAAACATGAAAACAAAATAATGTATCCAGAATGAGCTGAAATGTACCAAACTTGAATTTGTTGAAATCTGAGCTATTCCATCCTCTCAGTTTATTGCCATTTTTATTTCTTTATGTATCCTGCCTTTAGTTGTGTTGTTCTGGGGGGTTTTGTATGCTTGCTTTCTACTGTTTTTACCAGCAGTTGTGTAGGTTTTTTGTTTATTTTTCTCCATTTTCTCCTGGAGATTAATATTGCATCACTTTTTTTTTTTTTTTTTTAAAATACAGTCTTTTTATTCTTGCTTTTCTTGGACTGTCTGCTATGTATACCTTTATTCAAGCACCACTGTCTGAGAGGTCCCAGCACCTTGTCTGCTGTGCTCCTCTGCTTGAGGATGATGCAGTGCAGTGAGAACTCAAGCTAAGAACAAGGTTTTCCAGTGAATTTTTGTTTTGTTTTGTTTTGTTTTGTTTTGTTTTGTTTTGCCATGCAAGCCAAAAGCTGACTGCCATAGCTGAAGTTGTCAGCATGTCAAGTCTGTAGTCATTCTAGGTTTTGGAATAGAATTCCAAATGTTTTGGAATATTGTGGATAATGTAAAAATAAAAAGTTAAAGGCTCAGCCAATTCTCTGTTTAACTCACATTAGAATCCTCAAAGAAGATATATCTGTGTTTTCCACAGATATTTTCTGTCTATGGTCATTTCCATATTTCATAATAATGCACTTATGCACTTTAATTAATGCATTTTTACATACCAGCCCTGTTTGAGATAACAAAAGTCATTTATAGAGTTGTGAAGCCATAGAACATGGAATCTTGTTAGTGTTTTCACTTTACTGTATCAAAATAAAGGCAGAAGCCTAGATTTTTTTCATAAGGTTAGACTTATAAACTATAATCTTCTTGTGCTGACAATGTCAATGGCAAAATGAGCATTCAAGAAACATAAGTATTTCAGTAATGAAAAAAGTAGTCTGTTGCAGAACGGCGGGAGAAAAGCAGACGACCACACCTGTCATTGACATATGATCAGCTATTCTCGTTTATTCCTTGGCTGCGTGTACCTTTATAATACGGATAATTAGCTCATACATATTGCAAAAGTGGAGCTCATCATTGGTTCCCAATTACATACCATCCCCGAGTATCTTTGCAGCTTGTTGTTATCATCCTGAAAGTTACTCCCTTGCTGAGTTCACAAAACCATGGCTAGTTTCTCACCATCCCAGGGCATCCTGTTGATCTCACTGTCCTTGCAGGTGGCATGGCTGCTTGATTAACTGCACTGTGTTTACGACCCTTCTCAGCTAGCTGTAAAAAACACTCCCTACATTTCCCCCGTTTTCTTTTAGGATGAAAAAGGGTTTGATTTAACGACCGATTAATCATATTTAACAAGCAGTTCAGTTCATTTGTTCAGTCAGTTCTCATGTAGTTTTATCCTGCTTCATAGCTGCTGTTCTGTGAACTTCTCATCTGGATCCATGACTGACGCTCTGTAGAATCCTTCTTACAATACTGCCTATAGAATAGCAACACTACTTAAATTAATAACATAACTATTATAACTCAATCAAGGCCTCAATTGACAATACTCTAAAAATGAAAAAGAGACAAGTCAAATACAACATAACAACATTACTATTAAATCCACTAAAAAGAACAAACATGTTTGTACTGCAACCTAAGTTTCTGCAACCTGAAAATAAATCCGTGAGGGTCCCATTGTGTTAATCTGTAACTGATCAGGAAAAGTCAAAATAGAACCAATTTTAGAGGACAAATGTACTAGAGTATCACTAGGGGCATTAATACTTATTGACCCTTGAGAAACAGCAAGCCATGTTGGTGGTGGATGTGACAGGTAGTGCCAGCAGGGCGTCCCCTGCTTCAAGGTGCACATTTCCTCTCTCACCCATCACAGATTCTCTCCTGCATTCAGGGTCTGAAGGATTTCTTCCAGTTGTACACCATATCTGCATGGCCAGTGTGTGATATAGAGCCCAAGTGGAACACCTGCTTGGAAAACAGAATAAACTATCAAATTTAGTTCTATTAGCGTGCACTTTTGTCTAAAATGATGCATGGTTATATTTTCAGATCCCAATTAATTGGATGTAAAAGAGGTATCCGTTCTATGATACAGGGTCATCTCTTTGCCTGGGATTCCTTTCCAGGTTTTGTCTTTGCAAATTAAGAAAAGCTAACTAATAGGCTAATAACATCATAACCAAACAGTACTAAAACATTAAAAGAGCTATTCCTGTAGATTCTAGCATTGATAAGATCAAATCCTGTTTAATACACATCTGATCTATTACTAAAATAGAAGAAGCACACAACATCCCAGCTAATGCTTTAAACTCTAAATCTTGAGACTGCATTGGTAAAACAGAAAATCACAGAATCACAGAATTATCAAGGTTGGAAAAGACCTAGAAGATCATCTAGTCCAACCATTACCAATACTTCCTGGCTAAATCATTTTCCTCAGTCCCACATCCAAGCGTTTCTTGAACACTCCCATGGTCGGTGACTCCACCACCTCCCTGGGCAGTGCATTCCAATGCCTGACTACTCTTTCCAAAAAGTAATACTTCCTAATGTCCAGCCTGAATCTCCCCTGATGCCGCTTAAAACCATTCCCTCTAGTTCTATCACTATCACACACTATGTCAAACTATTACTAATATTATCTATAACACAGCAAGTTACAAAGCAATACCACTAAGTAAGAAACACACAATTACAATTACTATAAAGGCTGGATGCTATTTTCTGCCTTCAGATGAGACCGAAGATATCATGCTGGAACCCACATAGGGCCAGTCCTTGTGGAAATACAAGCATATTCATGACCCCAAGTTGTCAGTGGTAGGGAACAGTCCCAAAGTCCTGTGGCCATATTCCAAACATTAACCATAGGCTGTTCCTTTAGCACTGGGGAAGCCTCAAAATGACGATCCACATAAGCTGTATCTGTATGAACACGATTCAAAAACTTCAGCACAAGCAAAACAAGCAAAATCTTACATAATATTTTCAAAAAATTCAGCACAAGCAAAACAAGCAAAACCTTGCATAATATTTCTTGTAGTGTGTCTCCCATATTCCCCCTTTTTTGTTTAATAATAAGAATGGATTTCAGTGTTTGATAAATGTGATCAGTGATAGCTTGTTCAGTGGGAGAATGAGCAATGGCTGTAGTATGTTTAACACACCCTTCTTGGAGGAAAGTTTGAGTGGCCTTAGAGGTATATGCAGGCCCATTATCTGTTTTTGTAGTATGTGGGATTCCCATAGCAGCATAAGCAGATAACCAGTGTTTACGGATGTCATGACTGTGTTCACCTGTATGTGCTGTGGCAAATACATAAGAAGAATGAGTATCTATTGTTACATGTGCATATTTTAGACAGCCAAATTCAGGAACGTGAGTGACATTTGTCTGACACAGTTGAAGAGGTGCTGTGCCACATGGATGTGTCCCAATTTGAGGCAAAGAGGTATCAGTCAAATTATGTAGCCGGTATTCAATCATAAACACAGCGTATTGCATAGCAGAGAGGATCATTCTTAACACAGTTTTCCAATCGTGAGGGGTCATAGCGCAACTGTCACTGTTTGCAACCAAAAGATTGTATGTAAAGGCTGACTGAACTCCGTATGTTCTCACTGACTCCCTTAGCTCCTTCACTGCCTCACAAGGCAGGGATTCCAAATGGGGGACCTGATTAGGAAAGGTTTGCAACGTGTCAGCATCACCCCTTAATATTGTTTCTTTTCTGCCTTGTTCTAAGACATCACAGTACGCTGTAGGGAAATTTGTCATTCCTGCTCCAAACAAAGTATCAAGAGAAAATGCGTCCGATTCGCTTTCTGGATCTACAGGACCTGGGTCACAACGATCCTCTGGTTTCGGTCCATCCGCGTCTTTAACCACGTTATACACGGGCTGCACAGACGCAGCCGCGCACGACGAGGGGGGGGGCGGCACGGCGAGGCGCAGAGAACAACGTGGGCGAAGCAGAGGGCGGGGGCGCCGTAGAGACCGACAACGCGGGGAGAGACTTGTGCGGGGGGGCAGGCGGCCGCTGGCTGGGAACGGCAGCTTGTATCGGAGCGCGGCCGCTGTTCTTTCTTGCGCTGGGCTGGAGGTTTCTTGACCGGCGACGGCAGGTGACGGTGTTGTGGTTGTCCGAGCAGCAGTTCTGGCACCACACACCGACAGCTTGGCAATTCCGTCGCAAATGTCCTTTAACGCCGCACCGGAAACATTTAAAAGAGGTGCTTGGGCCTGCACTGGTTACCGCAGACGCTTGTAAGGGTGCAAGAGCTGCTAACACTTGATTCTGGGAAGCCTCAGCCTGTGCCTTTAATCCTGCCCCTAGCTCTTTAATAGCCTCAACTATGAAAGCCTGAGCCCCCGTGGGCACACTCGATAATCTGTCTAACGCCTCCTCTATTGTCCAGTTACTCCTCAAAGTACTTAGAATGCCACGAGCTGTAGCATTACAATTCTGAAGTGCACAATGTTTTAGCATTATTTCCCTCATGTACTCTGGTACTCCAGCCTTCTCTATGGCTCCAGCTACCTTATCTAGAAACGCTCCAAAATCCTCATTTCTTCTCTGCTGGATTCCCATATAAGACGGCAGCCCACCTGGCACCTTGATCTTATCCATAGCCTGCCTGGCCAGATACATTGACTCCCTACATTTAGCTGGTCCTAATAAAGCCTGGGCCTCCGTCCGGATAAAAGGACCCACCCCCAAAAGTTCTTCAACGGTGACATTATACAAGGAATCTCCGGGCTGCCTAACTATCACAACACTCTGTTGGCACATCTCTTCCCAATAAGCATTAAATAGCAATTGTTCGTGCTGCGAAAAAATCAACCTAGCTATAGCCCGACAATCAGATGGCAACAAAACCTGAGTACTCCAGATATAATCCAGTATCTGTCTCGCTGGCTCACTTTTTACTCCAAACTGACTGACCGTAGACCGCAATTGTGACAACAACTTCCAATTTAAACCACTGATAGCAGCCTGTGTCCCACCTGCAGGATTATGCGAATACCCCCCCGGCAGCACCATGTGTTGCACCGCTTCCAACGCCCCACCGTCTCCCACCTCTAAACAAGCCCGCGCCAGTGCAGCCCAAGCCTCCCCCTGCTCCCGCGCGACGGCCTCCGCCAGGGCACTGTGTGCCCCAGGGAGCGGCTCATTGCAAAAGGGGGTCGAGGGGGCCGGCTGTAGCGCCATGGTCGATGCAGGCGGCTCGTCTGATACAGACGTGCCGGGAGACGGAGACGGGGCACTCGGCTCCGCAGCCACCGGCAGTGCAGGCTCGGAGGCCGGCGGCAGCTTTATGGTGGACAAAGCAGGGGGCACGGGGCGATCTGACCATTCATTATAATTCTTATTCCTCCCCAGCACAGCACTAGCTTGTTCTGCAGCTTCCTTTTCTGCCTGATGTAGCAACAAATCATTATAAACCACACGCCACCACTTCCCACATTTTTTAGCTGTTTTATCCCCATCTAATATTCCCTGAAAAATTGCATCTCCAAATTTACGCCACTCAGCAAGATCATACACTAAATGCGGATTCTGAAATAACCCTTTAGCATACCCATACGCTAATAACTCGGTGAGTTCCTTTTGCAAGTCTGTCCCCTTAACCTGACACTTTCTTTTCAAAAAACAAGAAAATACCTGACACCTTTTTTTAAAAAAGCAAGAAAATAATTCATAAACCGCTTGCCTTCCCATACCTATTTGTCAGCGCGCTGACAAATAAAAAAGGACGTCGGCGGCCCGTATTGGCTAGGCCCTTCTGTAAGGTCACCTAGAGCACCTGCACCTTCTTTTCCTGGTGCATGCTATCCCCGCTGCTTAAGGATCCAAACACCTTCGCCACTGTGATCCTTCCTGGTAGGCCACATCGGGGGTCACCAATTGTTGCAGAACGGCGGGAGAAAAGCAGACGACCACACCTATCATTGACATATGATCAGCTATTCTCGTTTATTCCTTGGCTGCGTGTACCTTTATAATACGGATAATTAGCTCATACATATTGCAAAAGTGGAGCTCATCATTGGTTCCCAATTACATACCATCCCCGAGTATCTTTGCAGCTTGTTGTTATCATCCTGAAAGTTACTCCCTTGTCGAGTTCACAAAACCATGGCTAGTTTCTCACCATCCCAGGGCATCCTGTTGATCTCACTGTCCTTGCAGGTGGCATGGCTGCTTGATTAACTGCACCGTGTTTACGACCCTTCTCAGCTAGCTGTAAAAAACACTCCCTACAGTAGTCCTTCTTTCTTTAACTGGACAATGAACGTCATGCTGCTATATTCCGCATTGCACCAGTTTTACATCACCCTAGAAAAGCATACATCAAAGCAATTTTCACAATTGTCCATGAATAAACTGTTAATTTGTTCAGAGAATAATCTACCTGAATTTTGTTTTGCCTAAAGAGCATTTTTCTTCACTTAATAACGTAACTTTTCAGTTTTGAAATTTCTTATTTCAAAGATAATTTTGCAATTATGACAATTTCTTTATATATTTTTTTTTATTTTAAAAGATGATTGACGCCACAATTCAAAATAAGGTTTTATAGTGTATTTGTTTTATTCATAGAATGATACTGCAAATCTATTCTTCTACAGAAAACCAAAGCTGTTTTAGTCATCTTTACTTGATTGATATTCTTCTAGCTGAATGTTAATGGCATTTAGGTTTGAATTTATAATTTAGTTTTGCATTTGCTTTTGATTATTAGAATTTCATTATACTATATATATAGGTTTTAAAATTAAATCTGAAGGTTCCCTAACTTCGCCTTCAAATTTAAAAACAACTTCAATTTTCACTTTGGTTTTTTGTTTTGTTTTATTTTGTTTTTAATGCAAATAAAATTCTACTAGATACATATAAAGAATTTATATGTATAGTAGTGTGGCTGAAGAATACTGGTAAAAACAAAGTCACTTTCAAAGAGCATTCAGGTTTAATTGCTGATGTTTTAGTTGAAGAGGGCTATTGTGCCACAAGCTTATCTATTTTTGCAGTGAAATTAGTTGGCCCATTAAAATACATAGTACCTGTTTTATAAATCTGCTCTAGTAACTTCTGAAAAATACATTAAGCTAATCATAACTGTATTCTTAAGGAAGCCAGTTACAAACCTCTTACTGAGTGCTTTTGAAAATGCCCCTGAACATGTGTTTGAAGCAAGTATTTAGAATTGCAGGCATATTTTCTTACCTTCATTATTATTCCATACCATATTGTCCTGTGAAGTACTGTATTTAAGGAAAATTATTGTGACTCATAACATTCCCAAATCTTTCTTATGATAAGAGATTAAAACATAAAACAGGTTAAAGAACTTATTATATAAATGGAAGTGGCCTGTAAAAATTACTGAACCGATGAGGCAGTGGTACCTGTTTTACAGACAGGTGAGTTGTCTTGGTCTTATTCTTAGTTTGACTTAAAGAAAAACTGCATTATCCTCAGAAACAACCTTTCTGGCAATAATAATAATAATAAAGTGTTAATTAGATCAGTAGGCTGTTTTGTCTTGCTTAGTTTACACAAATATTTCCATACTTTCCGGAAAAGTAGTTTTGTAAAAGTAGATTTGTGGGGGGTGGGAGAGAGGTTCTTATTCTGTATTTCTGTGATGATGACGGTGATTATTATTTTGGTTTAGGAATCATTCTATGTGTAAAATAAAAATAAATATTTTATATGATATAAGTATGAATTGCACTTTTAAATCTTGTTAAGCTTTTCATTAACCTTGACAAACATAGCATTGCAACTTTTATTAACTCGTTTTTTAATGAGCATCTGACTATCTCAGTTAGAAAAGGAGATTTTACAGCAATAGTACATAGTTCACAAGCTCCTGGAAATTTATTTTTCATTCTCATAAAAATCGATTTTGGTCTGGTATTTGCATTATCCACAGAACATGTTATGCTTTGCAAAAGCTATCTATCACTACATAATGTTCTGCAAGTCCTTGAACAGAACTCAGGAAATAGGCAGTTATTCAATAGGATGTTTAGTTCTTGTTCACTGTGTGCTTTTTGTTGTTGTTTGTCTGCTATTCTATTAAGCTCAGAATGCAGAACTATTATATTTCTCATAAATGCTTACCCCTCAAATATGGAAGTGTTTCATAGGCATTAACTGTTATACCTAACAAGCTTTGCTGTGAAGGCATGAGCGTCTTCATCATTATTTAGAACATTAATTGCAGCAGTACAAACAAATAACAAACAGAAAACTAATACGTGTATGATTTTTTTGAGCTCATCAAGGAAGGGAGCCTGTGAATCTTTATGTTTACCACCACATAGATCTACTGTGTAGTGTAGAAGGTATATACTCATCTGAAATATCTATTGCAAATCTGAAATACATATATGCAAAGTGTCAACATAAATCTTTGGCTTTTCAAATTTTTGATGACTATATTTTGCAGTAGGTATATTTAAAGCCTAGTTGTTTCTTCATTTATTTTTATTTCCAGTACTTGAATGTATAATAGGTTTCTATATGGATTTTTCCATGTGCCAGACATTACCTTTTCTTTGTTTTCTGCTCCAAGATACTTATTTCATTGAAAATTACTTATGGAGAGGTGTTTCTCTGAAAATGTTGAAAATGACTAAATGGCAGTCCAGCAGTAGTAAACAAATGGTTTGTGCATAACAAATTAAATCTGTTAACAGATAGATGAATATCATTTACTTTTAAGCAAAATACTATGAAATATTTTACTAAGAGGTACAAAACTACAAAACAAGCACCAAATATTTACTTCAGTCATTTTCAAATTTTGAGAGTTGTATATTTTTTGACTTCTAAAGTTTCAATAACTAGAGCTGGTTTTGCTGTGAGAGGCTGCTATGTTCAGGAGAGAAACTGGATGCTCATTTTCCAGAAAGTAATGCAGAAAAACTAAAGGAAGATTTCTGTATTCTTGGAAATTGGAGGAATTGAAGAGTTCTGTATCTGCTGTAGGAAACAAGATATATCAGGGTTTTTGTTTACAGGACAATGACTGGTGTGTGTTATCTAACTGTTATCTGGGTTAACTGGGTATGTTGCCACAGAACACCCCTTTTGGACACCTTTATAAATGTTTTAGTAACTGAGGAATGGATCACCAGTGCAAAATACTTTCTTACCTAGCAGCAGCTCTTATCTGAATTTACTGTATCTGTTGTGGAGAAAGATGATATGAGGTTCCAGTGCTACAGTTTTGGTGTTGTGAACACTATAAAATTTTTCAAACCTGTTGTTAACTTGCTCAGTATCAAAGTAAACATTTTAACCAAACTTAAGTGCTAACTAGTCACTCAGAAGGCTTCACTACCTAAACTTTTCCTTCATAACAGAATCTTCACAGTGTGAGAGGTAGAAGTAATAAAATAATTTTCTTCTTCTTTCCCCTAGGCATTTCCTGGAAATACAAACTCTGATAGTGTGGTCCGACATGATTTGCAACACCCAGTTATTGCTCGCTATATACGTATAGTTCCTTTAGACTGGAATGGAGAGGGCCAAATTGGGTTAAGAATTGAGGTCTACGGCTGTTCCTACTGTAAGTGTACTACATTCCTTTTTTTTTTTTTTTTTCCTTTTTAAATTCTAAGTATAAACTGTCCTTGGTTTCAGATTAAATTTTAATCCCAAGTACTTTTTGCTAAAATAGATGAAGATATTCCAGGATTACTAATTGTAATGCCTGGGGCTTAATAAAATATTTATTGTATCCTTTATTCTGAGTTGCTAGTTGCTAGAGATACAGCATTGGAATTAGTAACAGTACTTTGAAATCAGTACTTTTGATCTTCAAGATTGTTTTTCCAGAAGACTTGGATAGTTAAGTTAAGGAAAATATAGCATTCAGATACATTTTTTGTTGGTTCCTGAAGGTAATAGCTGGGAAACAGAACAAAAATCATTGCCTCATAATAAAGATAAAAATGAAGCAAGTAAATATTCAATTGAAGCTCATCTTGTCTAAATATGTGATATGTTTTTCAGAGAATTTTCCTTAAGTTTTTAATTATAACTTTAGAATTTCTTCTAAAATGACCCAGATGAGCAAAGGTGCAAATGATTATGAGCACAACAGATCATGTTTTAAGGAAAGTCTTTTTTCGAACAATGGTAATTCCTTGAATTTGATCCTGTTTGTGCTTAAAGAAAGCCTACGACTTGCGAACAATAGTTGTCTGTGTCCTATTTCTATGCAATTTTAGTACAGTATCCTTGTAGGTATTTTAGGGGAAAGAGATACTTGAGATTTATCTTCAAAAACAAAACAAAACAAAACAAAAAAACCAAACGAGCAACAAAAAAACAAAAACAAAAACCCCAAGTGTTAGAATAAGTTAAGAAGTACATATCTTGAAGACTCTTCCATTGACATCATGTGATTTAAGGCATATTGAAACACTTTGCCATCCGAACTAGCAAATGTGTAAAAAAACAAGCAAAAATATCTTGTGATTTCAGTTGTTTCAATTTGGGTAGGTAGACCAAAGGCTATGTGCTTTCATTAAACACTATTGAGAATCACATTCTGGTATTATTTTTCCTATTTCCATGTAATGAATTAAAGCATCATTTTAAAATTTGTATTAAACTTAAATATTTTTTGAACAACAGAAATAACTTAGATGAAAAATAAGATCAAACTTGCTGTGGTGTTGGTAGGGTTGTGCTGGGGGGTGTTGGAAATGTTTGTAAGAAACAAATTGTATTTATTATCTAAGGAGCTGTAGGTTATTCTGAAGTAGACTGTTCAAAAAAATAGTGATCATCTATTAGGTATTTGGTAGCACTGTGTATAAGGTTTTCAGATATAGAACTTGTTCATTTTCTCATAGTACAAGGTTTAATTGGAAAGTCATACACTTAGTGCCTAAGAAAAATCTTTCATTGCACAATACAGTAGCCTGGCTATTAGTCTCAGAGTATTACGAAGTCTCATTAAGCCACGTTTTGGAATACATGGTCATTAATTACCATATTAATTGGTTCTTATTTTTCCTTGAGCGTGCTGATAAAGTACATATTGTTTGTGTGTGTGTGTGTCAGAAATGGAAAACGGCAACATAAAATGTAAAGTTAAAAAAAAAAAAAAAAAAGTGCAACTTTAAAAGAGAATTAGAGATTATATTGATTCCCTAGAGAAGTTTGTAAAATTATAAAATATTTATCTTCAAGGTGCTCTTTTTTATTTAATCATTTGCTTGCCTTCTTTCATTAAGCTTGACATTTGTCTGTCTTTGAAACTGCAGATGGGATCTGTGAAGTTACTTTCCAATAGAAGATCTCTTGGTAGTCACAATAAATAAATAAATAAAAGGTTCCCGTCTCACTCCAATTTATAGGAGGGAGGCAAGGTTCTTTTGTATATGCATACCCGGCATGCGATTAAGAAACAACAGTTCAAATTTTGGTCCGACTACTTTATTACAAGTCCTAGCTGTTTAGGGAAATGGGGAAGGGAACTTGGGCAGTAGGAAAGATAGGAAATGTAAGCAAGGAGTGTCTGTAGAGAGCAAAAGAGATAGTTACCACTATGGGTCCAGCAAGGTACGTAGTAGGTCCCTTGATCTCAGGAACTCATCTTATCATAGTGGGGGATGGGAGAAAGCCAGGAAAGATCCGCAGCAAGCAGGCATCTGGAGGTTCTTCTGAAGAGGTTTTCCCCTCAGGGAATTCGCTGTCAAAGGTGTCTTTGGGTGTTTTTCTCCAAAGTCCCTAGTTTAGTGAGGACCTTTTGTCCCCCATTTCTGTGTTGTTTTTTTTTTCTTCTTCTTTTCTCTCAGTTTAGTGTGACATTCCTGGCGCAACAGAAAAACAAGCAGGAAGCAGTGCCTCTGTTGCCATGCACAAGCATTAGTGCCTTTTGCAGTGATCAGCTCCTTCAAGTAGCACCCCTGAGAAAGACTGCTTGTCCTGCTTCTGTTTTTTTTTTGCAATCATAAGCAGAGGTAGTGTGGCATGGTGACA
Source organism: Coturnix japonica (assembly GCF_054131305.1). NCBI lineage: Eukaryota > Metazoa > Chordata > Aves > Galliformes > Phasianidae > Coturnix > Coturnix japonica. The sequence continues at coordinate 59,881,056 of NC_140664.1, forward strand.
CCCACCATTCACCCCTCATGAAAGGCCTCATGAAGCAAGCGTTGAGACAAAAAAAGAAAAACAGTTTTGTCTTTCACAGCTCCCTCTGCTATAAGATTGAGAATGTACTTTACATTTCCGTCTGCGAATAAGTGCTGATGTCAAATTTAGAAAAATTTAGAAAAGATTTTAATTCTCTATGGGGTAAAAAGACACTCTTAATAAAATAATAACAATAACAATCATAAATAGTGAGTAAAAAAAATAACTTGCTTATTGCCTATCTTAATGCAAGTGTTCAATGAGAAGAACAAGCACGGAAAAAGAAGCAGACAAAGTATATAACAAACAAACAAACAAACAAACATACAAAAAAAACCCCAACAACTGTAGTCAATGGGAGTTTCAGCTTTCATTCAAAAATCATAAAATGTTGTTAGGTTAGAAGGGATCTTGAATATCATGTAGTTCCAATGCCCTGAGATGAGCACAGTTGCCAACCACTAGATCAGGTTGCCCAGGGCCCCACCTAGCCTGGACCTGAATGCCTCTAAGGGAAGAGCACCCACATCTTCTCTGGGCAACCTTTCCCAGTGCCTTACCACAGTGAATAAAAAATTTCCTCCTAACATCTAACCTAAATCTCCTTTCTTTTAGTTTAAAACAATTCCTGCCTATGCTGTCACTCTCAGACTATGTAAAAAGTTGGTTTTCTGCCTGTTCATAAACTCATCTCAAGTACTGGAAGGCCACAGTGAGGTCTCCCAGAAAAAACAGTCCTCCTCTCCATTATAAATAAGCCCAGGTTCCTCACAGGTGAGGTGCTCCAGCCCTCAGATCATCTCTGTGGCTGCACTCTGCACCCATTCCAACAGCTCCATGTCTTTATTGTCTTCAGAACCTCAGACCTGGGCACGGTATTTCAGGTGCTACTTCACAAGGCCAGAACTGAGGGAGATAATCGCCTCCTGTTACCCTGTTGGCTGCCTTTCTTATGAGGCAGTCTAGTATACTATTGTCCTTCCAAATTACAATTGCACACTTCTGGCTCATATCCAGCTCTTCATCCACCAGAATCCCCAGGTTCTACTTGACAGAGCTGCTCTCAACAAGTTCTTCTCCCACTCTGCACATACATATCTGAAATAGCTCCATTCCAATTGGCAACACCTCACACTTTTGTTTGTTGAATCTAATTTGGTTTTACATAGGCCCACTTTTCAAGATGGTATCTCTCCCTTCTGTCACATTAACTGCATCACTCAGTTTGGCGTCAACTGCAAAGTTGCTGAGAGTGCACTCGATCCCACCAAGTCATAGATAAAGATATTGAAGTGTATGAGTCCCAAGATGGAAACGTATTTAAGGACCATATGAAAGGCTTTGCAGAAGCCTAAGTATAGAACATCTGTTGTTATTCATTTGTCCTCTGATGCCATCACTCCAACATAGGAAGCCACCAAATTGGCCTTTGTTGATGTAGGGCAAATGAGGGCTTCGGTCTTATCTATGGTTGCATTGGGTAACCCCTCGGTCTTACCACACAACACCCAGGAATTTAACTGATAGCCCTGGTCCTTGAACTTTTTGTGGATTTATAGCCCATCCTTTTGCATTTGCCAGATCCAGTACACAGTGATATGTGTCCATCTCTCTACTTAATGTATCCATGTGGGAGGTGATGTTGGGTATCGCCACATGGAACAGTGGCATGACTTTATTTTGTTCTTTGTATTTTACTATCATTCACCACATACCATCTGACTTTCTGACTGGCCATATGGGGGAGCTGTATGGGCTGTGTGCAGGTCTAATGATCCCTACTCTCTCCAGTTGCTGCACAGTCTTGGTAATTTCTTCTCAGTCACCCAGGAGTCTATATTGCTTTGTATTTGTGATCCAGTGCAGCTGTGGCAAACAATTAGGTTAGATTTTTGCATGACCCCTTATGATTGCCTGCACCGCCTATATGCTGATATAGATCATAGACTGGCCTGGGTTGAAACGGATCATAATGATCATCTAGTTTCAACCCCCCTGCTATGTACAGGGTTGCCAAACACTAGATCAGGCTACCCAAAGCCACATCAAGCCTGGCCTTGAATGCCTCTGGGGATGGGGCATTCACAACCTCCTTGGGCAACTTGTTTCAGAGCATCACCACCCTGTGGGTGAAAAAAAAAATAAAAAAAAAAATTAATATCTAACCTAAATCTCCCCTGTATTAGTTTAAAACTATTTCCCCTTGTCCTATCACTATCCACTCATGTAAACAGTTGTACCCCCTCCTGTTTATATGCTCCTTTGAAGTATTGGAAGGCCACAATAAGGTCTTCCTGGATCTTTCTTTTTATTTTAGCTTTTCCAAGCTAAACAAGCCCAGTTCCCTCAGCCTTTCTTTATAGGAGAGGTGCTCTGATCATCTTAGTGGCCTTCCTCTAGACCTGTTCTAAGACATCTGTATCTTTCTTGTGCTGAGGGCCCCAGGCCTGGACATAGTACTCCAGATGGGGCCACACAAGAGTTGAGTAGAATAATCACCTCCCTCTCCTTCTAGCTACTCCTCTTTTAATGCATCCCAGAATATAGTTGGCCTTCCAGGCTGCAAGTGCACACTGATGCCTCATGTCAAGCTTCTCATCCACTAGGACTCCTGAGTTCTCCTCAACAGGGCTGCTCTCAAGGTGGTCTTCCCCCAGTCCATGTAAATACCTGGGATAAAATCCCTGTCTTTAAAGGATGAAGAGAAAGAAGAAGGGGATAGAGAAAGAGAAATACACATACACAATTTTGGCAAGCAGCTGCAGTGGAATGCACCAAAAGTGCACACACATAGTGAAGTGCAGCATTTTGAAAATACTGCATTTATTGCCATGAAATGTCAAAGCACTAAGGAATTTTGTAAAAAGGAAGCCCTAGATCTAATTAAATCTCCTACATAGGAATATTACCAAATGTCCAAAATTGCTCTCCATGATTTATAGAACAGCTTGTAAGAAGACTCAAAGACTAAATATGTATCTGCTTTCCCTATCCAAAAATAGTAAAAATTCTTTAGCCTCAGTTTAGTAAGATGATTTTTTTTTTATTTATTTTTTTTCAGTATTTAAAAATGCAAAGTAAATAGCTGATTCAGTGTATTCTTTGAATGTTCTACAGCACAGATTTTGCTGTTTTACATTACTGGTAATAATTCAATGTCATCACCACTTTTTCCAGAGAAAGTTCATGCCAAGTGAATTTTGAATGTCATGATGTATTGGTGGTAACTATACAGGCATTAACAAGAATGGTAACTACAAGGATGGTAGTAGAAGTATAGAAGGTATAAGTAAAAAGGGGAACTCACCAGTGATGACACTAGGAGCTGAGACAATCTTCACTAGCAAGCAATCTCCAAGAGATGCTGCCTCAGTGAGGGTCAGCCCTTAAATGAGGTCTCAGAGGAGGTGGAGTCAAACTCCACCCTTCCCGGGAGCACAGCTACATAACTTTCACCTGTGCTCCTGCAGCTGACCCCACACTTGCCGCAGTTGATTAATCAGTGGTTCACACTGTGATTACCAATCTCCCATACACATGAATAGTTTGGATCAGTGGGATATTATTCCATATGACCACAAGCTTCCCTATCCACTGGGAGGCAACTGAAAAAAAAAAAAAAAATAAATGAAAAAAAGGCCAGCAAAACTGTTAAATTCTGGAGAAGAGTTTGTTTTCAGTGATGGATATATTCCTTATTTCTCATGCATGTCATATAGTTGTGTAAGTGCAACTCAAAGCTATGACTTCATTTCTTGTCACAATATGTACTCTTGCCTTTTTGAGGTGATCTTTGCCCTCAATGAAGTCATAAATGAACTTGAAGGTGTAAAATGAACTTTGAAATAGTTGTGAAACACAAATGTAAAAAGAGAAAGCCTTGGTATGAAAACTGAGGAAGAAAATTTTTAAAAATGTTACATGGTAGTGATGGAAAGAGAGAAGAGCTCACTAACAGGAATAAAATTCATTTACTGGAAATGAACTGCGCCCTTTTTGTCAAAACCCTGAAAAGCATATGCCTACAGGAAGAAGGAGTCATAAACCTATGCACATCACAAGTAACAAATTCTAACAATAAATATTTATGAACCTCCCATCAATCCATATTTCTTTGTAATGATTTCTCCTAATTATCTCTGCAGTAAAAAATATCCAATTAAATAGGAAAAAATAACACAGTATTTAGCAAATGAACTAACAGTATTAAACAGCAGTGATCTAGCGGTTCACTCTGGTCTTCCTAATTAGGCATCTCTCTCTCTACATAAAGTTGAAAACACGAATAACATAATGTAATATAAACATATAGACAGTGAAGAAAATAAGAGAGAAAAAAAGAAAAATCCACACCATCGCTTGCCCTCAGTGATCTGTGAATGCCTCATGAATTGCACTAAAGATCGTAACATTTATTTTATTATATTTGATCAGTTCTAGTGTCATCTTGTTCAATTTTCTTGTGAAAAACATCTTGGAGTAATGAGACTCCAAGACTAGGGATAAAAATTAACTTTGTGTTGTCTCAGTTGGGATAAGAGCTATTCAATTACTTATTTAGGCAATTAGGCAAAATGTTTCAAAATGCTCATTCTCTTAGCTTAGCTAGGCTTGGGAGGCCATTAAGTTTCTTTTCATTTCAAAGTACAAACCAGTTTGTCAGGTTGTGCATTATATATTTCATTACTCTTTCTGTTTTAGTGCTTGAAGTACAGTTTGAACAGAAGTACAGAAGGTTTGAATTCTTATGTACAGTAAGGACAGAGAGTAGCTGAGAAGTTCCCTTTAAGTTCACTGAAATTTTTACCATTAGTACTTTAGGCAATGCAAATTAGAATTACAGTATTAAGTAAAAAGTTAGATATCATACTTTCACACATTCCTTGAGCAAAAGCAGACTATAAACTAGGCCTGTAAATCATGCTCTAAAGATGCATGGCACACATAAAAGAAGCAAAAAAGGTGTCTGTTTTCCCTTACTTAGGTTAATGTGAACATCAAAAATGCCAACTTCAATTTAAAATATAATTTATCTTGCAGCTCTTACTGTATGAGCCAAGCAAAAATCGGATACTGAGCTGGCATATACAAAGCCTATAAAAGAAATAATAGAAAATTCTGGAAAACAGTCTCATTTGCCAATGAGGTGGTATATTTTCTCATGGTAAATGTCAGTTTAAATATCAGTATTGTTAAACAGTTTATTTCATTTGTTCAGAAGAAAGGCAGAAAGGTTATGGAGAAGATGTGGAGTCTCTTTCTCTGGAAATATTCAAAATCCACCTGGACACTTTCCTGCCCAACCCATATAAGAGAACATGCTTTAGCTCAGCAGTTGGACAAGATGATCTCAAGAGTTTCCTTCCAAGTCTTACAAATCTATGATTATTTTGGTGATTCCCAGAGACAGAGCTGTTCCTTAAAAGATGAATTGAAGCTTCTCTATAAAGATTAGACAGAATAAGAATTGTTTTTGTATTTCACTAAATGTTTTTTTGTATACTATATGAGCACATACACTTGAAAGTTACTGCTATTACAGAGCAATCTATTCTAAATCTCAAAATGGTACTGATGTTACTGTAGAAGAAAGAAGTAGTTTTGGTGTTGGATGAAGAAATAAGTGGTGATTCTTGTTTTGTTCTTTTTCTGCTGTTGTTTTCTCACACTTTTTCTTTAAGAATAAAAAGTTGGAACAATGGGTTAGGACTGTGAGGTTATCATACTAAATTTTGAATAATAGAAGATATTTAGGAAATTCAGGAAGTAAAATAAAAGGAAAGTTCTTCAACAACAACAACAACAACAAAAGAATTTAAGGCAGTAGATATTGGGAGTGTCAGACTTCATAGCGTTGTAATTTTCAGTGTCAGAATACATTTTAGCCCACTAGTGAATGGAGAAATACTCAATTGTTGCAACATGAAGTTAACAGAAGAGCACTTGCAGCCCTGCGTGTGTCAGTACTGTGACTTTTTCTACTTTTTGCAACAAATAACAATTTGCTCTATATGACTTCTTGAAATAGGATTACTTCTCTGTCCTAAAAGTAGTTTGGTATCTGTCAAGGTTTGCTGAATTAATTTTTCCTTCAGTTCCCAACAATGTGAAATCTCATACTGAGTAGAACTTTAGTAGCAACAGCAGTAACTTGTAGTATCTTTAATTATTTGATACTGTGTCGGTGAATATGAAGGCAAAAGGTCAGCGCGCTGGGACAAACAGCCACACGCCAATATAGTTAAACATAGCTGTGTGAATTTATTGCCTTAAAAGCCGTACTTTTATAGCAGACAGATGAGGGTGTTCGAAAATCACACACACTAATTGGAGGAAAGCTACTACAAATACAACCCTAAAACCCCCCTTCAAAGCCACTAGCCATTCATTCTTATCCTCTGCTGAGTGTTAAAAATAATAATAATTTGAAAAAATGTCTTGCAGCTATGCAAGGTCAGCTCAACAACTGTCAAAACACTTGTTAATTATTCATGTTTTTTTAGTCACAAATCTGAAATACAAGACCAGATGAGCTGTCATGAATAAAATAACATGTTCAGAGTAGGATTTTTTGGGCGAAGTTTCATATTTAGAGTCTCATACATGGAATTACTAAAATTCTTAATTCCATTATCTTTTTCCCATTAAATAATGATCAGGCAGGTCTACGATTTCATAAAAACACAGTAGAGGTAATCAAATGTGGGGAGGAGGTTCCTATTTTGAAATATTTTGAAATATATAAGATTCCTCCATTGACTCCAGAAGAACTTTTTGTTAGGAACTGTAATGTATTTGTTATGAAATATCTATTTGTACGGTAGTGCTTTATTATATTGAAATCTGTCAGCAGTTTTTAACTTGATGTTGAAATATGAAGGATATGTACTTAATTATATTTTGGAATATTGACATAAAATGGTTTGTTTTTCACATGTTAATTTCTGACAGACATTATGCTTAATGCTTTTGAAAATCAAATAGATGTTTGTGCAAATATCTACACACTGACACTCTCACCACTATTTCAGAATTTAGAGTGAAAAATATCAAATATATATCACTTTTTAAAATTATTATTTTTAGCCTTAAAAGAATACTTATGTATGGAATAGGATTAATGAATTGTCCTGACTAAATATATAGAAGCCTAATTCTCCAATAGTATATGTCATTTTTAAGTGATTAGACATGTATTTGCTAAACCCTAAGGGAAATAATTTTCCTTTACAAATCATATCTATTATATGTGTTTAAGCTGTGAATGGTTGTCATATTGCATATTAAATCTGATTGTATTTCAGTGTAACAAACTAAGCAAAAAATGTTTGTTACATGACTTACTTATTTTGTTTATTCTAAGCAGTGGTGATTGGATAAACAAAACAAAAAAAATTCAAACACTGTAGCTAACCCACATAATTCCCACAGAAAAATTTCTCTGACAGCCATGTTCCAGCACAAAGAAAGAATAGTTTTATAGAAGGGAAAGTAGAGATTCTGTACAAGAGATGCAAGACAATTTATTTTTCAGCATTCCCAGATTTTAAAAACCCTCTCCCTCTTTTTTTTTTTTTTAAATTATTTCCTCATGCATAGCATGAAGACTCAAAACACCTGAACAGCAGCACTTTTTGAATTTAGAGTTATGTCTTACATACATTACTTAGATTCTTCAATCTTGAATATTATTACCTTTTTGCTTATTAAATATAATATTTTCTACTCTATGTAGAGGTGTAGTGGAAAGTTTCATTTGTGTCAATACAAATATTTGGTGTTGTGAAACTAGCTAATTGATTTTAAGAAGGAAATATATTCTTTAGTGGGTTTTTTGAAATAAGTATTGATATGTGTATTTTTTTATCATCTTAAAAAACAAACATACAAACAAACAAACAAAAACATTGCATAATTTAATGATAGAGAAGGTATTCTGTTAAAACTTTTACAATTTTGTGTGTGTGTGTGTCAGGGTTTAATGAGATTAATACAAGAAAAAATCTTCAATCTAAAGGTAAACACTTTCTGTTTGCAGCCTTCAAGATTGAAAAAAGTAAAATCTAATGAATCTTGGAGTTCTTTATTTTCTTGGAGATATATTCTTATTATATTATGAATGTTCTATACATTTCAAACTGATAAAACTGTAATTTCCTTCTGTAGCTTAATCTGATTTGTCTATGAGCAAAAGATGATCAGTATTTCCCTAACTTCTAAGTGGGCATATTCCTGTCAGTCAAGACATTTTCTATCAGAAACTGTTGCAACTTGACTCTGAATTTTCACTCAACAACCTTCTTGCTTCAGTCTTCACTGGTGACTGGTCTTCATGCAGCCCTTGAATGAATGGTTGGGATGATGGGGACTGGTGGACCGATGTTGCTCCTGCTGTAAACCACACGAGGAACCTGAATATCCATATGTTTTTGAGTCCCAGTGAGATGCATTCCAGAGAACTGGCTGATATAGTTGCTAAGCCACTCTTGATGATATTTGAAAAGTCATGGCAGTCAGCTAAAGTCCCTGGCAAATGAAAAAAAAAATAAAAATCAGTTCACACCCATTTTTAAGAAGGGTAGAAAGGATGATCCAAGAAACTACCAAGGAAAAGTCCTGCCAGACCAAATTAATGGTTTCCTATGATGGCAAAACTGCATCACTGGTGTCATGGTTTTATGATCATCAATATTCCACATCATCACATCATGTAGTGTACTGGGAATTAAAGTGTTAATGGACATAGCAAAGAGAAGAAACTACATTCTCGAGAAGACTGTTCGCTATGTTGATGTCTTTCCCGCACAGGGGGAACACATATAAGGTGGTGTTGGGTCATCTGACACTCTATTGCTTCCTTTCAGCTTTTCTCTTCGCTGCTCTTTTCTTTCACTGCTGCCTGTCCTGACTGTGCAATTACTGTAAGGCCTACAGCTTTCAGATACTCTTTCATTATACTTGATTTATTGGCTTCAACTCTAACTATTTTGCATTTCGATACCATATTTAGTAAATTAGTTTGTTTTTACTCAGATCATTGCCGCTGTTTTTTTCTAATTATTCTGGGGTCCCCTGTTTCCCTTCTCCAGAGGAGTGGGTTTTGTGAAATCCCTTTGCCCCACTAGTCACAGAACCGGTCTGAACCAGCCTGTATACCATTAACAACTGGAGAGGGGAAGAGGCACTGATGTTGCATATTTGGACTTCAGTAGGGCCTTTGACATGTTTCCCCACAACATCCTTCTCTCCAAATTGGATTTTAAGAGTGGACTGTTTGAGGTACTAGAAACTGGTTGCAAGATCACACACAGAGGCAGGGTGGAGATCAGTGACAAGTGGTATCCCTAAGGGGTGAATACTGGAATCTTCATCGATGGCATCAACAGTGTGATCAAGTGCACCTTCAGCAAGTTAGAAGATGACACCAAGCTATGTGATGCAGTGGGTTTTGGGTTTTTTTTTTTTTTGCCATTCAAAGAAACCTAAACAGACTTGAGTAGTGGACCAGGAGAACCTAATAAGGTTCAACAAAGCAAAATGCAAGGTCTTGCAGCTGGGTCATGGCAACTGAATACAAGCTGGAGGAAGAAAGAAAGACACAACCCTGCCAAAAAAGACTTGTGGGTACTAGTGGATGGCCAGCTGGATGTGAGCCAGCAGTATGCCCTCACAGCCGAGAAAACCAATAATATCTAGGGCTCTATCAAAAGAAGTATGACCATCATGTAAAGGGAGAAGATCGTTCCACTTACATCTGCACTGGTGAGACTTCACTTGAAGTACTGCAATCAGATGTGGAGTCCTCCACATAGAAGAGACATGGATTGTGTTCAGAGGATGGCCACAGAATGATTCAATGGATGGAACACCTGCCTACAAGGACAGGGTGAAAGAGCAGGGGCTGTTTAGCCTGGAGAAGAGAAGGCTCTGGAAAAACCTGTTAGCAGTCTTCCAGTATCTAGAAAGGAGATAAAAGAAAGAACAGTCTCTTTATCAGGTTCTGTTATGACCGGAGAAGAGAAAATTGTTTCAAAGTAAAAGAAGGGATATTTAGCCTGGATATAAAAAGAAACTTTTATGATAAAGTTAGTGAAGCATTGCAGCAGGTTGCCCAGCAATATGATGGATGTCCCATCTTTGGAGATGTTCAGGCTCAGACTGGACAAGAATCTGAGCAACCTGGTCTAACTGTAGATGTCCCTGCTCACTGTAAGGAAGTCAGGCTAGATAATCTTTAAGAATTCCTTACAATTCAAATGACTTTATGATTGTTTTCAAGTTTACTCACACAGCATTATGCAGCAGTACAGAGTTCTACTGTAAACTATGGCTGGCATTAAGCTTCATCTGAGTCCAGGTACAGCAGTGACTGTGCAGCCTTGAGAGACCAGTGGAGGGTCATGCTGCTGTAGATAGTGAGCATGGGAGGTTGCTTTGACTCATTCTTCTGGTGACAGGACCTACTTTCTACTTTCCCCACTAGGCTGCAAAGAGTTCTCTTAGAAGAACCTGTAGCTTTTAAAATAGTCACTTCAAAAATTTTTGAGGAAAAAAATGTATATTAGAACTAAAAAAACTTACATGAAATTAACCATACTAGGCTAGAAAATGTAAATCAATGGGAGTGAATGAAGAACTGAAATTACAGGAATAAAATATTTTGATTTCTATAAGTATTGGTATTGCCATATTTTAACTATGTATGTAAGTATTATAAGTATGTTAAATACATAACTTATACATAACTACAACAGATAGAAAGAACATAACAACAGTATTGCATAGAGCATGTTCAGATACAAAAATATCTTTTCAACACAGTCATCACCATTAGCTGTGAATTTTCACCAGCAATGACTGAGAATATGCATGCTGCACTTGTAAACTTGTCATGGCTGTCTGGAACCTGGATTAATTTTCATGTTGCTGTTGCCACTGATGAAATGCACCAACCTCTCCACCTTTGTGCTAACATCCGCTCTTTCTAAAAATAAATTATTTTTTTCTGGCTTCCTTCAGCTTTTGAGATGGAAAGCCATTGAGAATGAAGGAGAACAGGCTGATAGTACTGACTACTTATGAAGCCTGAAACAGTTCGTGGGTGAAGAAAAGCTAATCAGTGTAGCTGAGATGCCATGTAAACAATTGTACTAAAGAAAGGCACTTTAAAACTACTCCGGCAACTATGGAATTTGAAAGTCTTAAACTTTGCAACAGCAGAAAACCTTAAATTGTTGAAGATGGCTTAAAATTATGAATAGGTTTTCCAGGGAGGCAGAGGGGGAAAATGTGCCACTAACCACCCAAATTACAACCTGATAAACAGAACAAGGAAAATCATTTGAGAGTCAAATGTTAAGGAAGTAAAAGTCGGGGGTAGCTTGGGTTGTAGTGATGATGAGATTGTGGAGTTAAAGATCCTGAGTGTTAGAAGCAAAGCAAAATGTAGGATTGATACCCTGGCCTTCAGGAGAGCAAACTTTGATCTCTTCTGGGACCTACTTGGATCTAATCTGTGGGCCAGGGTTTTAGAAGGTAAGGGGGCCTGTTAGAACTGGTTAGCATTCAAACAGCTCTTTTTCCAAGCTAAGGATCAGTGTGTCCCTGTGACTAAGAAATCGGGAGAAGGTGGCAGGAGACCTGCATGGATGAGCAAGGAGCTCATGCACATGCTCCAAGGAAAGAAGAAGGTCCATGAAATGTGGAAAAAGGGTCTGACCACCTGGGAAGAATATAAGAATGTAGTCAGGGCCTGCAGGGACGTGACGAGGAAGGCTAAAGCCCACCTGGAGTTGAATCTAGCTAAAGTGATAAAGGATAATAAAAAAGGCTTTTTTAAGTATGTTAACAGCAAAAGGAAAACTAGAGAGAATGTAGGCCCCTTACTAAGTGAGGGGGGAGTTCTGGTAACAGGGGATACTGAGAGGGCAGAGATACTGAATGCCTTCTTTACTTATGTCTTCAGTGAAAAGGCACTCCCTCAGGAATCCCAGACTCTGGAGGTTAGTGAGAAGGTCTGGGGACTGAGGGACTTCCCTTTAGTCAGGGAAGAGGTGGTCCATGAGTGTCTAGGCAGCACTAAGGTCCATAAATACATGGGACCTGATGCGGTGCATCCACCTATGCTGAGCGAGCTGGCGGAGGTCATTCTTGGAGAACGGGGGAGGTGCCTGAAGACTGGAGGATAGACAATGTCACTCCAGTCTTCAAGAAGGGCAAGAAGGAAGACCTGGGTAATTATAGGCCAGTCAGGTGATGAAACAGCTTGTGCTGGATGCCATCTCCAGACAACTAGGAGAAAAGAAGGTTATCAGGAGTAGTCATCATGGGTTCACCAAGGGGAGGTTGTGCTTGACCAACCTTGTGGCCTTCTATGATGTTGTCACATCCTGGGTGGCTGGGGGGAGAGCGGTAGATGTAGTCTACCTTGATTTCAGTAAGGCATTTCATACTGTCTCCCATGACATTCTTATAACAAAGCTGAGGAAGTGTGGGATAGATGAGTGGACAGTGAATTGGGTTGAGAATTGGCTGACTGGCAGAGCTCTGCGCATTGGTGGTACAGAGTCTGGCTGGAGACCTGTAACTAGTGGTGTCTGTTCTGGGTCTGGTCTTGTTCAACATCTTCATCCATGACCTTGATGAGGGGATAGTGGCCACTTTCAGCAAGTTTGCTGATGATATGAAGTTGGGAGGATTGGCTGACATGCCTGAAGGCTGTGCTGCCATTCAGCAAGACCTGGACAGGCTGGAGACCTGGACAGTAACAAACTAGATGAGGTTCAACAAAGGCAAGTGTAGAGGCTTACGTCTAGGGAGGAAGAATTGCATGCACCAGTACAGGCTGGGGAATGACCTGCTGGAGAGGAGCTCTGCAGAGAGGGACTTGGGCGTCCTGGTGGATGACAGGTTGGCCATGAGCCAGCAGTGTATCCTTGTGGCCAAAATGGCCAATAGCATTTTGGGGTGCATTAAAAAGAGCATGTCCAGAAGGATGAGGGAGGTGATCCTCCCCTTTACTCTGCCCTGGTAAGGAATCATCTGGAGTACTGTGTCCAGTTCTGGGCTCCCCAGTACAAAAAAGACAGGGACCTCTTGGAAAGAGTCCAGAAGAGGGCCACAAAGATGGTGAAGGGCCTGGAGCATCTTCCCTATGAAGAAAGAGTAAGCGAACTGGGTCCATTTAGCCTTGAGAAAAGATGACTTGAGAGGGGATCTAATCCAGGTTTATAAATATCTGAGGTGTGGGGACCATAGTGTGTGTCTCACTCCAATTTATAGGAGGAAGGCAAGGTTCTTTGATATGCGTATACCCAGCATGAGATTAAGAAGCAACGGTTCAAGTGTTGGTCCAACCAGTTTATTAAAGTCCTAGCCATTTTAGGGAGATGGGGAAGGGAAGGTAGGTGAAAGGAAAGGTAGGAAGTATGAGCAAGGAGTCTCTGTATAGAGCAAAAGATATAGTCACCACTGTGGGTCCAGAGAGGTACATAGTAGGTCTGTTATCTCAGGAACTCGTCTGATCACCGCGGGTGATGGGAGAAAAACAGGAAGTTCCACAGCAAGCCAGCCTCGGGGGTTCTTCCAAAGAGGTTTTCCCCTCAGGGAATTCTCCATCAAAGGTGTCTTTGGGAGTTTGTCTCCAAAGTCCCTAGTTTAGTGAGGACCTTTTATCCCCCATTTTTACGTGGTTTTTTTTGTTTTTGTTTTTGTTTTTTTCTTCTTCTTTTCTCTCAGTTTATTGTGACATTCCTGGTCCACAGATAAGCCTGCAAGGAAGGGTGCCTCTGTTGCCAGACACAAGTATTAACGCCTTCTGCAGTGGTCTGCTCCTTCAAGCAGCTCTCCTGAAAAAGACTGCTTGTCCTTCTTCTGTTTATCATTGCAATGATAAGCAGAGGTACTGTGGCATGGTGACACCCACCATGCACCCTCCTAAATGGTTAGCAGTTGCCAGTTAGAGTCTTATCATTAGAAAGGCCTCAGGTAGCAAGCTTTGAGACAAAAAAAGAAAAACAGTTCTGTCTTTCACATAGTGGTGAGGCCAGTCTCTTTTCAGTGATGCATGGAGACAGGACAAAGGGAAACATCAGCTGGAACATAGGAAGTTCCACACGAATGTGCGGAAGAACTTCTTTACAGTGAGGGTTACAGAGCACTGGAACAGGCTGCCCAGGGGGGTTGTAGAGTCTCCTTCTCTGGACAAGTCCTGCTTGGACGCCTACCTGAGTGACCTGGTGTAAGGAACCTGCTTTGGCAGGGGGGTTGGACTCGATGATCTCTAGAGTTCCCTTCCAACCCCAACAATTTTGTGATTCTGTGATTCTGTGAAAACATTTTTTCCTGTCTTAGGTCAGGAAAAAAAGTAAAAACTGAATTTACTTAACTTCAGTGTGGATGGAGTGACAAGTGATACTAGTGTAGTATCAGATCCTTACATTTGAGAATGAAAGCAAAGATTATATATGCATCAAAGCTGATCTTTAAGGAAACATGTTTTTGCATCTTAGACAACAGTGACATTAGTTAATGGAATAAATGTGTTTCCCCCAGCCAGAACTGGACTGTCTTGCACACGTTGCTTTTTAGAGTCAACTATATAAATTTTAATAACACCAAGATTTTTACTGTGTGATATTTAGTTTTGTACAGCACCTTTAAACTACATCTGCGGCATATTCCTTATTCAGTGTGTGCAGCTCCTTTTGAATGTTCAATTTAAATATGAGTTCACCAGATGCAAGAAGTGACAAACAGGCATTTAAGAATGCTTATATGAAGAAAGAATAAAGATGTGAATTAGGAAGAAAAAACTGACCTTTAGTAGTAATTCTTTAATAAGAATTGAGATCTATTTTGGCTGTTTCCTGTGTGAGAGTTAGTTTAGTCCTTTTTTTACTGACCTGAAGCTCTTGCAATTTACTTTTTAAATAAACAGTAACAACAAAGACTGTTTTCAAGTAAACCCAGTTTCTTACTGTACCTGGATTCAGAGCGTAATTATATACTTTAACATTCCCATTGAGAGCCAAAATCAGATGCTGGGTTTCACAGTGAAGAGTAAATACATACACAGTTGCAAGGAAGTCTTCTGACTTGTAAATGGCTGTGATAAAATATGAAAATGCTGAATTACTTATAATATAAATGTTGTTCTTACCAAATTTAATTGAAAACAACATAGCTAAACAATACTTGAAGCTTCTAGTGCATACTTGCAATATTCCTGAAATATGAGGTTTTGATCATAACGCTATACGTAAAAATGCTATGCATATTAAAATTATTTAAAGTATAAGATCTTATATAATAAACAGCTTCTGTTTTGTCTATGTGGTAACTACTATTGTGTTATGACCTAGAAAAAATATTATCTAAAGCATGATTGTTACAACTAGAGAAACTGGAGAAGCTTTTAGCAAAATGAATTTATTTTATGAGCTGCCGCCTCTCACTTTGCTACTGATAAGGGAAGATCACAGAATCCTCAAGTTTAGAGAAGATCTGCAAAATCACCAGTCCATCTATCCACCTGTCACCTATATTTTCTACTAAAACATGTTCCTCAGTACAGCATCTAAATGTTTCTTGAACACCTCTATGGACAGTGAGTCTACCATCTCTGTGGGCATCCTGACCAATCTTTTGGAGAACTTTTTCCTAACATCTAACATGAACTTCCTCTGGCACGACTGGTAGCCATTCCCACTAGCCCTATTGCTAGTTATCAGAGAGAAGAGTCTGATCCTTGTTTTGCCACAACCTCCCTTCAGATAATTGTAGAGAGCAATTAAGATTAGCCTTTCAGCTAATAAATGATTAATGGTTCTGCAGCTTTATGAAGTTGCGTGCCAAATAGAACCAATATTAGAGGACAAATGTGCTAGAGTATCACTAGGGGCATTATTACTTTTTGACCCTTGAGAAACGGCAATCTGCAGAAAAGGAGAGAAAAAGAATGTGTTGGTGGTGGATGTGATAGTGCCAGCAGGGCATCCCCTGCTTCAAAGTGCACTTTTCCTCTCTCACCCACCACAGATTGTCTCCTGCTTTCTGGGTCTGGAGGGTTTTTTCCATTTCTACACCATATCCGCATGGCCAGTGCATGATACAGAACCCAAGTGGAACACCTGCTAGGGAAACAGAATAAACTATCAAGTTTAGCTCTCTTAGCGTGTGCCTTTGTCTCAAGTGATGCATGGTCATATTTTAAAAATCCTGATTAGTGGGATAAGAGAGAGTTAATCATTCTGTAATACAGGGTCATCCCTTTGCCTGGGATTCCTTTCCATCTTTTATCTCTGCAAATTAAGAAAAGGCTAATCGATAGGCTAATATTATCATAACTGAGCATTATTAATACATTAAAAGAGCTATTCCCATAGCATTGAATCCATGCAGGGCCAGTCCCTATGGAAATGCAAGCATATCCACTACTTCCAAGTTATCACTGGTAAGGGACTTTAGCAAAGTCCTGTGGCTGTATTCCAAACATTAACCATATGCCGTGCCTTGAGGATTGGGGAGGCCCCAAAATGACGATCCACATGAGCTGTATCTGTATGATACGTGATCACGATTCAAAAAATCCAGCACAAGCAAAGACTTAAACAATGTTTCTTGTGGTGTGTCTCCCGTATTCCCCATTTTTTGTTTATTAAGAATGGATTTCAGTGTTTGATGAGCACACTCAGTGATAGCTTGTCCAGTGTGAGAATGAGGAATGCCTGTAATATGTCTAAACCCCATCCTTGGAGGAAGGTTTGAGTGGCCTTAAAAGTGTATACAGGTCCATTATCTGTTTTTATAGTACGTGGGATCCCTATAGCAGCATAAGCAGATAACCAGTGTTTGCAGGCATTCCAACTGTGTTCACCTGTATGTGCTGTGGCAAATATGTAAGAAGAATGAGTATCTATTGTTACATGCACATATTTTAGGTGGCCAAATTCAAGAACATGAATGACATCTGTCTGCCACAGTTGAAGAGGTGCTGTGTCACAGGAGTTTGTCCCAATTTGAGGCAAAGGAGCAGCTGCCTGGCAGTCTGAGCATGTTAGAATAATGTTATGGGCTTGACCCACTGTCAGCTGGAATTGTTTTTGTAAGGCTCTCCTATTCTGATGGAAAAATTGATAGGAGATTCATGCTTGCTGGAACAATTGAAGGTAGCAAAGGCAACTGTGGCTTGGTCAGCCTTACGGTTGCCCTCAGTTAAAGGACCAGGCAACATAGAGTGTGACTGAATATATATAATAAAATAAGGAAGAGTATGGTGAGAGACATAATGTAAAACTCGCTTGAGCTGTGCAAATAAAACAGGGTTATTCACTTCCTTAAGAAAAGATCCTTCAATCCACCGAATGATACCTATATCATACAAAGAGTCAGTTATTATATTAAGGTCTTGATCAGAAAAATTTGAAAAGCTTGAGCTAATGCAGCAAGTTTTACACTTTGAGGTGATCCATCAACAACGTATACATCTGACTGCCATCATGCAGCAGTTGCACACCAGAGAACCACTGCTTAATGTGTCTTGCCAGAGCCATCTGTAAGTAAAGTAACAGCATTAGGTATTGGAACATGTGAAAATTAGATATTAGTAGTAAGGGGGATATCAGCCAAATTATGTAGTAACTGATGTTTGGGAGGATGGGTAGACATTTATCCAGGATAGTCTGCCATAGCAGTTTGAAATGCAGGTGACTGTTCAAGCATCCAACCCAAATCCTTTTTAGTAGTAGATATGTAGATGCAATCAGGGTCAAAAACTCATAAAATTTGTAGACAATGTTGATTTTGCTGTACCAGCACCGCAAACATCTCCATGGTGAAGTAATAGTTTTTGAAAATGTATGCAGTAAGAATATCCATTCGAGGATAATGAGAGGATCTTTTCTTGAGGTATCCCATTGACATAACAGGCTACACAGCTGACAAGAATTTGATATCATCCTAAGAGATACTGGAAGTGATAAACAAACATGGTGACTATATTGATGCTATAACAATGCTGCCACAGAGTCCAAGAATTGCAGCATCCCCTGTGACAATTGTCCTTTAGAGGTTAGATCTGTGTCTCCTTTGAATCGCTGGAAGAAATGGTGCAGCTTTTGAGTAGAAATACCCAAAAGAGTTCACAACAAATTGATGGTTCCTAACAATCTTTTCAAATCATTTAATGTCTGTACATCAGGTACTACCCTGAGGATTTCTGTCTGGAGGATGTGAGATGCAATTTTCCATCCTAAACATTTCCATGGACAACCAAGCTGCACCCCCTCCTCAGCTACTTGCAAACCAACAGATTGGACTGCCTGCTGGATGAGCAGTAAAGCATCCTTTAGACCCCCCTCCTGTTCTACTACTATTAGTATATCATCCATGTAATGATAAATAAGGAAGTGAGGTCTAACTGTTCGTACTGGTTGTAATACATTTGCTACTGTCAGTTGATATATTGTGGGACCATTAAGCATTCCTTGTGGAAACACAGTCCAATGATAACACTGAGCAAGGCTTTGTTGGTTAATGGAGCACTGATTTAATGATGGTGACATCAGCTCCAGTATCCACTAGGCCGTTTACCGTTGGCTGTTTACTAAGCATGGTAATGATGGTTTGTCTTTCGATACTTGTGTAGTCCATAGTACGGCAGGATTGTCCATGCTCCCAAATGTACCAGTTTGGTCAAAGAATGAAAAGGGATTAATTGTGCTATTTTTAGGCCTTTGGGAAATAAGCTGGAAGGTGAGGATGTCCATGCCATTATTTTAATCTCCCCAGTGTGGTCAGTATCTATAGCCCCTGGCAAAACAAAAAGTCCCACCCATGTAACAGAAGAACGTCCTAATAAGAGGGTGCTATGTCCATCCCCAAGGGGGCCAGTGACACCTGTTGGAATGAGAGTCACGGTGCTGTCAGTCAGTGGCACTGACTGGCCAAATCCACTCTTGCACTACCAGCAGAGGCTAGTCTGAGTGAGCTGACCAGGCAGTGGCCAACTGATTCGGAACTATATTTGCTGTCATAGCGTGTGGTCATGTGCTCTTCTTCCCATTCCCCAGCAGAAACTGGGAGTACTGATTGGCATTCTCTCACCCACTGTAGCCCTCTCCTACACCGAGGACAGGATTGAGTTGGAATAGCACAAACATTTTTTATTTGCTTACTTAGGCTTTTTACAGTCCCTTTGTACATGAGCAGACTCCCCACAATTTTACCATTTCATTCTTTGAGCTGTCCCTGCATTGTGTTGGGCTGCCAGCATGTCTGCTAGCAAGGCCATTTTATGACATTTTGTCCCTACATCTTGACAGCCCTTAATCACATCAGTAATGGATAGATCTGCATTCTTTAAGGACTGTAAAACCTTTCAACAGTCTGCATATGTGTTTTCTACTGCTAATTGCTTAAGCAAAGCATCCCAGGCAGCCTGATAATTCAGCTTGTCTCTCTAGCGTATTTTGTAAATGGTCATGAAATGTAACATAGGGCTCAGCAGCCTCCTGTTTAACTGATGTAAATGAAGCATTAGACAAATGAGTATCATGTATCCAATGAATAGCATGTAACACCAAAATCTTAACTTGTCCAAGGCATTGCCCGTCCATCTGTGGCTGGGCCTTAGGTGTTGCCCAGACCCTCTCCACCCTTTTATTATCCAGACCACTATAATTAAAGTTAGTCTAGTTATTCATAGTCTGGATGGTAGCCTGATCTCGGTATTCAGTCATAAACACAATATATTGCATGGAAGACATGATTGTTCATAACAAGGTTTTCCAGTCATGAGAAGTCATAACGTAACTGTCTCCAACTGCAACCAAAAGACTATATGTGTAGGCAGACTGAATTCCATAATCTCTTACTGACTTCCTTAACTCCTTTACTGCCTCATAAGACAGGGATTCCCACTGGGTGTGTGGGGGGGGCTGATTTGGATGATACAACACAGGAAGGGCTTGCAACGTATCAGCATAACCCAATAAGATCGCATCTTTTCTGCACTGCTCTAAAGCACTGTGGTACGCTGCAGAAAAAAAAATCTTTCCTTCATCCTTCAGATTGCCATCATGAGAGAAAATTATCATTTTTCAAATCTATTGAACCAGGATCAAAAGGTTCCTCTGGTTCCAGTCCATCCTTGTCTTTAACCAAGTTATATGCAGGCTGCATTGATGCAACAGCAGATGACGTAGACACAGCGGAGAGGGGCAGCATCACAGCGAGCAATGACAGTGGGGTGGAAAGCAGTAGCAGCGCTGCCAGTGTCAGGGGTGGAGTGGAGGGCAGGGGTGTGGCTGACATCAGGGGTGGAGAAGAGGGTCAGGGTGTGGCAGACATCAGGTCCCAAAGCTCTCCATCAAGAGAGAACACAGTTTTCAGAAATTCAGGGACACTTTTGCTTATCCATTTAAGAAAAGTAACTAATGCTGAAGTAGACACAGGCTGATTCTGAAACTTTAAAACTAGCTGTAATACTTTGAGATATACTTGTTGCTCCTTGGTTAGTGAGCTCCCCATAGTTCCTGACTGTTCACCTGTCCTGCAGAACAACGCGGGTGTGCATGACACAGTCTGAACTTCAGTTGGGCGACACTGCAGTAGCAGGCTTGCTCATTCATCCAGACTAAAATCAGGGAATCTTCTTTATAAATCCCTCTTTCTGAGCCCAGGTAACCACATCTCTCAATCTTTTTGGGTTACCAGATACGCTGAATCAAGGCCTGAACCTCTGACCACCAGAGGTGAGCAATAAGTCAGTCTTGGAAACACAGGTGAAGGCAATTCTTCTGTGCTACTGGAAGGGGTGGAACCCAGCTCCACCTCTCTTAGACCACATTTAAGAGCTGGCTACCACTGAGGAAGGATCTCTTTTGGGGACTGCTCTTTTTGGAGACTTTCAGTGAGCCCAGGATAAGGATAAGCTCCATCCATTCTTTTCTAACATAACAACTTCATAAGCCTAACTCTTCTGTATGTTTCCTAGTTATAATATTGGTGTGTTCATCAGTTTCACACTTGGCAAACCAGGCCAGGGAAAATACACAAAAATTTACATCATGTCCTTTCTGTGGAATTTATATAAATGGGTCAGGGGGAGAACATTACCCATCTCGATAAGATGATTCCAGGACAGATCCTAGGAGTTGTAGGGATCTCCCTGTTATGAATTAGCAGTTATTATTGAAAAAAGATGTCCCTTACATATTGTGTCTATTTTCCCAGTCCAGGAATACATCCTGGGCTAAGACATTCTATGGGGTCTGGCTCTCCAGACAACTGTGGGAGAATCCAGGCTTTGACAGAGATGTATTAGTATCTGGGCAGTGCAGTCAATATTGAGAGGCCATGCGAATCATGAGCCTATTTGCCTTCTGAAGCCACTCTGGATTACTAATCTAAGACAGTATAGACTCTTGGGTGGGCAAGATGAAATATCAAGAATGGTGCAGGAATTAGAGAAAGTTGGCATTAAATGACCTGCACGCAGCCCATAGAATTCCCCCCATATGGCCAGTGTGAAAGTCGGATGGCACATGGAGAATGATAGTGGGTTATAAAGAATTAAACACACAGAATCACAGAATCACAGAATTACCCGGGTTGGAAGGGACCTCAAGGATCATGTAGTTCCAACCCCCCTGCCTAGCAGGGCCACCAAACATACTCCTTTACTAGATCAGGTTGCCCAGGGCCCCGTCCAACCTGGTCTTGAACACCTCCAAGGACGGGGCATCCACAACCTCACTGGGCAGCCTGTTCCAGGACCTAACCACTCTTCTAGTAAAGAACTTTCCCCTAACACCACCTATTTGTGCGGCTGTACCCAATATTACTTCCCTAATGGACACACTGAGTAGGAAGATAAAAAACTATCAGTGTGTCCTAGATTTAGTGAATGCATTCTTCAGTATCCCAGTTGCTGAAGAATCACAGGATCACTTAATGTTTACATGGAGAGGCAGGCAGTGGACCTTTCAGGTCCTGCCACGGGGGTACATGCATTCACCAACATATTGTCATAATCTAGTGGTGTGTGACCTGGCTAACTGGAAAAAGCCTGCTGATGTTAACTTATATCATTATATTGATGATCTCCTGTTGACATCTGACTCACTGGAGGTGGTAGAACAGGCAGCAGATTCATTAACTGCCTATTTACAATAGAGAGGATGGGCTATAAATCCTCAAAAGGTCTGGGCCTGTCTGTAAAATTCCTGGGGGTGATTTGGTCAGGAAAGACCCAAGTACTGCCCAGTGCTGTCATAGGTAAGGTTCAAGCATTCCCAGTCCCTACAAAACTCAAGCAGCTGCAAGGATTTCTAGGTATATTGAGTTACAGGTGTTCTTTATACCTCACTTAGCATGACTGCCAAGGCCACTGTACAGACTCAAAAAAAGGGGCAGCTATGTGCAGGTGGAGAAAACCCACCGAGTTCAGCGCGGGGAAGCAAGTAGCTGACTCAATATGAGTGATAAACAAGCTTTCACTTTATTGCCTGAAAAGCCATACTTTTATAGCAGATAGATGAAGGTGTTTGAAAATCACACACACTAATTGGAGGAAAGCTACTACAATAACAATCCTAAAACCCCTCTCCCAACACGGAATTACATCTAGGGGTAACCCTGTGGCAATTATTGATGGAGAATGCAGTCAACTATGGGTCTCTACTTCATTTTAAGAGCATTGTATAGAGGACTAAGGACCAATGTGTTCCTTGGAACATGCTGGTTTCTTTTTAAGCTCCTCATGTTCTGTGTTGGAGTTGCACGTACCTATAATGAGTTAAGGGCACTCATGGAGATACCTGCCTGGTCCCTGTCCATTCTGGTTAATTTAAATGACAATATGGTGTTTGAAATGGTCTCCAGGTGCTCTTCCTAGTTCCTTATGCATGTTCAGGGTTCCAGCTTAGGTACCATGCTGTCAGTCTCTCCGAATGCATTGCTTGTAATAGTAATTTACATTATGTGGAAGAAGCCTTACCCAAAACGGGAGAATGCTGAGTGGCAGGGAATATGGAGAGGTTTAGGAGAGAGGTTAGAAGTGTGGGGACCCCCAGTGTCATGGGATTTTACTCTTGAACACCTGTGGAACCCTGAGGAACTAAGTGATTATCTGAGTAAGGGATGGTGCAGCTCAGAAAGATCTGAGGAGGAATGGCCTATTTGGGGCTTGGCTTGTGCTTACTGAGCTCTATATAACACTATTGTGGAGAGAGAGAGAGTTTTCAAACTGAGATCCAAACCAAAAGGGGAAACCTCTGAGTCAATCTTGATCAGTCACAAGAAGCACCAGTATCTGTGTCAGTTGCCCCTGTGGAAGGCCAGAAATGGAAATGAGTGTCCTCATGTCTGGAACGGAAGGAAGAAGAAATGGGGAAAGAGGTGGAAGATCCGGGTGAGGGGTCCCCCTCAAAACCACCACCACTGAGAAAGGTAAAGGAGAAAAGTGAGAGGCACAGAGAGGAGAGTGATGAAGAGTGAGTCACTGTTACCACTATTTGCCGGCCCCCAAAAATGACTGAAATCCAAGGCACAAGAAAGGAGTTTGAGATGCCCAAATGAAACTATTGTCACCTGGTTGCTTCGGTGTTGGGACAACGGGGCCAGTAGTGTGTCACTAAATAATAATGAAGCTCACCAACTAATGGCTGGGAACGAAAGACATCCTTTTAAAGTTGATCTGGAACCTGGGCTGACAAGATGAATACTGTTGAGAAAGGCATCCAGTATTTGAGAGAAACAGCCATAGTGGAAATGCTGTATGATTCCACATTTGTTTCTAATGATCTATGACAAGACCATGATCCTGACAGAGTGATGAGTACACCTGAAATATGGCAGAAGCTACAAGAGCAGCACCAGAGAGGTATGCCATTTCACTGGTAGCAACAACCAATAGATACAGAGACCTAGACAGAAGACCCCCAATTTTTGTACTGATTCTTACACTTCAAAACTTGGAACAAAATTTACCACCATCCCATGCCTCCATATCAGCCATCTGCCAAGTGGCAGAAAGACTAGATAAAATGGAGTAGAGCCAGGATGGCATGCAGGAGGAATTGTCCCTGATGATTAATCGTGATGAACCCATGGCAGTATCAGAAACACACAGTGTTGATTGAGGATAGAAATATGGCCTGTATTTTGCCCTGGAGAGCAGACCTCCCCCTCCTGGTACTTTTGAAACATCTGTGTTACTCCCTGTGAGTCTTTGAGCCTTCAGGATCACCAGAAAGAACAAAATGCCATCAAAACGTTCCAGTGTTGCTGTCAAATCATGTGTAACACCTGATGATGGTCTATGATGGACCTGCATCTCATGAGCATGTGCCTCCAGTAACATCATCGAGCACTGGCCCATAAAAGAGTGTGAACCTTAACTGATCATCACGTGTCTCGAATTGTACCAACATGCATTGTAATGGGAAACTGTATAAGTGCTGCAATTTATCAGATCTCTGTATTAGAAAATCTTACCCTTTAGTTAACTCAATCATTGGTTCCTTGCTGTGAGGGGGTAAAGTGTATGGGAACTGCTGAATCATGGTCTGTACCTTTGATTAGCCACCTGAGGCAAGCAATAAGTCAGCCCTGGAAGCACAAGTGAGGGCAATTCTCCTGTGCTACTGGAAGGGGTGGAGCCTGGCTCCACCTCTCCTAGACCCAATTTAAGAGCTGACTACCTCTGGGGAGTGATCTATTTTGGAGATCAATCTCATGGGTACTTTCAGTGAGCCCAGGATAAGGATAAGCTCCATCCATTCTTCTCTAACATAACTATTGTTTAGCCTAGCTCTTTCATATATTTCCTAGTTATAACATTGGTATATTCATTGGTTACACATCTGTTTTCAATCAACACAGTGTTAGTAGCAGACCTATGTGTGGTTGTTTCTTGGTGATGGGTAAGCACCTCAGGCCAGACCTGGCAGATGTGTTAGGAAGACTAATCTTCATGTGGTGAGGGGCAGCAGCTGGTCTGTGTGATGGGCTACACCAGGTTGCATGTGGCCATGGTCCATGTGTTGGACGTGCTTGGTATAGCTGGAAAAAATTCTGAAGGGCAGAAACATAATGTGTGGGTCTGTATATCTGAAAACTCACTTTGCTTAATGATGAAAGGATGTATGATCAGGCATTTCATAAACATGAGCCTTGGTCTCAACTAACTGTTTTTTAGTTAACGAATACAAGATGGGTTGTGGATTTTGTGACTGAACAAATAAATAGATATCGTTTATGAAACATTGGTTTTGTTTTTACGTACTTTCAGTAGAAAATAAATACTAAACATCATGAAGTTTGATGTAGTACTTTTCTTTGACACTCAGATAAGTCTTTCATTACTGTAAAAGGTATTTTTGGAAATTAAAGAATGTGAAAAGAAGCCTACATTTATATTGTACATAAGCAGTCTCTTGATAGCAATTGAGGACTCAGAATTAGTAAAAACTGACTCAGCAGATCATTTTTACATTCCCTAAAATCCCAGTCATTGTGGCATGGTTGTAGGCATTTCTTTAGGCACTCCAATGAATCTGGATGAAAAAGAATATTTCAGGAATTGTAAGTAAGCATTTTTTAAAATGCGCGTCTGAGATATGTTGCCAAAAAAAAGGCAACTTTTTTTAACGTAACAGCGGTTAATGTTGACTACCTAACTTTGAACTGAAATATATACAGTTTATTAATCATAATCTACAAAATGCTTTAATGAAATTTAAGATTCTACTGCACTAATTGCACAGTGGAATGGTTTTGTTTGTGTGCTTTTGGAGGAGGTCTGAATTATTTAAGTTACTTTCCACCATAATAACAAAAACTAGTTAGAAATTTTTGTAAGTTGCAATCAGCTACTCAAGAGATGTCCATAGAAGCAGGTGAAAATAAGAAAGATGTAATTGAAGAATATATGATAAAATATTTTTGATTTAACTCGGCACATGAAATGAATTATATACATATGATGTGCCAATAAATGTGGACACTTCTGTAGCCTCTAAGTTGGCAAGACTTTTCTTTAATAAGCTGAACATTTTAGAGAATTATTTTTTAGGAAATCAAATTATTAGTTGTGAATAGTGAGAAGGAAATCACAGAATCACAGAATTATCAAGGTGGGAAAAGACCTAGAAGATCATCTAGTCCAACCATTACCAATACTTCCCGGCTAAATCATATTCCTCAACACCACATCCAAAGGTTTCGTGAACACTCCCATGGTCGGTGACTCCACCACCTCCTTGGGCAGTGTATTCCAATGCCTGACTACCCTTTCCGAGAAGTAATACTTCCTAATGCCCAGCCTGAATCTCCCCTGGCACAACTTTCCCTCTAGTTCTATCACTGATTACATGAGAGAAGAGGCCAACCCCCAGCTCACTACAACCTCCCTTCAGGAAGTTATAGAGAGCCATAAGGTCTCCCCTGAGCCTCCTCTTCTCCAGGCTGAACAATTCCAGATCCCTCAGCCACTCCTCTTAAGGCCTGTGCTCCAGACCCCTCACCAGCTTCGTAGCCCTCTTCTGAACATGTTCCAGGGCCGCAATGTCTTTCTTGCAGTGAGGGGCTCAAAACTGAACACAGTACTTAAGGTGCAGCCACACCGATGCCGAATACAGGGGGACAATTACCTCCCTGTTCCTGCTAGTAGCACTGTTTTTTGATGCAAGCCAGGATGCCATTGGCCTTCTTGGCCACCCAGGCACACTGTCGGCTCATGTTCAGCTGAGCATCAATCAGTACCCCCAGGTCCGTTTCCTCAACACAGTCCTCCAGCAACTCCGCCCCAAGCCTATGGCGCTGCCTGGGGTTGTTGTGGCCAAAGTGCAGAACCCGGCATTTGGTCTTGTTGAACCTCATCCCGTTGGCTTCGGCCCAGTTCTCAGCCTATCCAGATCGCTCTGCAGGTCCTCGCTACCCTCAGGCAGATCGACACTCCCCACCAATTTGGTGTCATCCGCAAACTTACTGAGGGTGCACTCAATGCCCTCATCCAAGTCATCAATAAAGATGTTGAAGAGGACAGATCCCAGCACAGATCCCTGGGGAACACCACTCATGATTGGTCTCCAACTGGATTTAACTCCATTTACCACCACTCTCTTGGCCCGACCCTCCAGCCAGCTCCTTACCCAGCTGAGAGTGTACTCATCCAAACCACAGGCTGCCAGCTTTTGCAGGAGAATAGCATGGGAAACAGTGTCGAAGGCTTTGCTGAAGTCTAAGTAGACCACATCAACAGCCTTTCCTTCATCTATCAGATGGGTCACAGGATCGTAGAAGGAGATCAGATTGGTCAAGCAGGACCTGCCCTTCATGAACCCATGCTGGCTAGGTCTGATCTCCTGGTCATCCCACACCTGCCTCATGATCTCCCTCAAGACAATCCATTCCATTACCTTTCCTGGCACCAAGGTCAGGCTAACAGGCCTGTAGTTCCACGGATCCTCCTTAAAACCTTTCTTGTAAATTGGAGTCACGTTGGCAAGCCTCCAGTCTTCAGAGTCCTCACCCATTATCAGGGAGCGCTGAAAGATAACGGAAAGTGGCTCAGTGATCACCTCCACCAGTTCCTTCAGCACTCTCGGGTGAATCTCATCCGGACCCATGGACTTGTGGCAGTCCAGTTGGAGTAGTAGTTCCCTGACTGCTTCTTCAAGAATCACAAGGGGTTCGTTCAGTCTGCTCCCCAGCTGAGACTACCAAGTCAGAGCATGGGGAGCCCTGGAAACAACCAAGATGACTTTTAAAGACAGACGTAAAGAAGGCATTCAGAACCTCTGCCTTTTCCTTATCCTTTGTGATCACATTCCCAGCCTCATCCAGTAAAGAATGGAGATTCCCCTTTGTCCTCCTCTTACAGTTGATGTATTTGTAAAAGAGTTTCTTGTTTGTTTTCACCCCAGTGGCCAGCTTAAATTCAAGCTGGGCTTTTGCCTCTCTGATTTTCCCTCTACACATTCTAACAGCCTCTTTGTAGTCATTCTGAATTGCTCTTCCCTCCTTCCACAGGCGGTAGATTCTCTTCTTCTCCTGCAATCTTAAGAACAGTTCCCTATTCATCCACGCCGGTCTTCTTCCCCGCAGGCTCATTTTGCGGCTTAGGGGGAACGCCTGCTCCTGTGCCCTTAAGAATTCCTTCTTGAAGAGCAACCAGCTCTCTTGGACCCCTTTGTTTGCTAAGACTGAATGCCAGGGGACTGCTCCTACTAGTCTCTTGAACAATTCAAAGTCCGCCCTCTGGAAGTCCAAGGTAACAGTTTTACTATTCCCCCTCCAAGCTTCACCATGAATTGAGAAATTTATCATTTCATGGTCACTCTGTCCAAGGCAGCCCCCAACCTCCACATCTCCCACCAGACCTTCCCTGTTTGCAAAGAGCAGGTCTAGCAGGGCATTTCCTCTCGTGGGCTCTCTGACCAGCTGCATCAGGAAGGCATCCTCTATGCACTCCAGAAACCTCCTAGACTGCTTCTTCTGTGCCATGCTATACTCTGAGCATATGTCAGGGAAGTTGAAGTCCCCAATGAGGACAAGGGCTGATGACTGTGCAACTCATGCCAGCTGCTTGTAGAATACCTCATCTGTCTCTTCATCCTGGATTGGCAGTCTATAACAGACGCCCACCAGGATGTCTGCCTTGTCAGCCCTTCCTCTGATCTTTACCCATAGGGATTCAATGTTATCATCCCCCAGTCACAATCTCAGTAGCATAAAAGCATTCCCTAATGTATAGAGCCACACCACCACCCCTCCTTCCTTGCTTATCCTTACTGAAGTGTTTGTAGCCATCCATTGCAGCGCTCCAGTCATGGGAGCAAATACTGATAGAAATACTGATAGAAATAATAGCTAGGGCTCTAGTCACTGGTCACAGGTTAAGTGGCTTATAAAAGTGTTTTACTAAACAAATCTCTATAAATTTCTAGATGTTTGTATGTTTAGTCTTTTACAGAACTATTTTTAAAAGACAAGATTCAAAACTCAGTAGCAGTATATCTGTTCATTGAAATGAAGTTCTGTATCTATTAATTTGGGATCTTGCCTCCAAAAAAATTTGTGAAAAAATGTGGCTCATTCTTTAAAGATTAAAAAATTAAACTAAGAGTGCATCGAATTTTGTAGTATCATTATGCAACTTTTACATGCATATTGGATTAACTTTAAAAGGTAATCATTGAATCCCTCAGTTTTCCTCCCTAATTTTGAATAAAACCAAACCTAGATAAAAAGTCCAAATAATGGACTGTGAGTCCTAGTCAACTAGTGAGTTGAAGCTGAATTTTATCTAACGCTTCCATATAAAACTAAACAAGGCAAGGAAAAATATTTTAAAACTCCTAAGCAATTTCTTTAGTTTCATGTCTTAGTGTTTACAGTCTTCACAGATGCATATATTCAATTTTAAGATGTACTATATGAGTAATAAATAACAACTTGGAAGTTGTTGGCTAGTTAAGAAAATTTGTAGGAAAGCAACTACATTTAAGAGAAGCCAAAATAATTTTAGTGTTGTGATAGTATTTGTTCCCTTGATGCTGCTTTTTTTTTACATCCCATTAATTAAACTTATGCCCTTCCTGTTTCTTACTTTTTATAGGAATAATCCTTGGTCAGTAGAAAATGTATTTGCAATGCATGCTGCACTTGTTCAAGTCTTTATTCTGTTCAGATGTAATCCGCATATGACATTGTCATGGTTTAATAAAAAAACATATCTGTTTTCCCAGTAGCTACTGTAATATATAGCTACTCATAAACAATGTTATCTATTTTATTTTTATTTATTTAATTTTTTTTTCCATTAGGGGCTGATGTTATCAATTTTGATGGCCACGTAGTGTTACCATACAGATTCAGGAACAAGAAAATGAAAACACTGAAAGATGTCATCTCTCTGAAATTTAAGACTTCTGAAAGTGAAGGTGTAATCTTCCATGGAGAAGGACAACAAGGAGACTATATCACCTTGGAACTCAAGAAAGCCAAACTTTTTCTAAATTTAAATTTAGGTATTTTTTAATTTTTTTATTTTTGTCTGCTTTTGTCTTTTTTATGGGAGCAAGGCCAAGCCAGGACGGGCTACTTAGTGGGAATAAGAAGTCGCCCCTGTAAGCATGACTACAAGAGGAAGGTGGTGCCAGGACAGGTGGCCAGAATTAGGCCAAGGATTATTCTATACAATATAACATGCAGAAGGTCATGACTACTACCCTCTGCTCATCTTCCACGGGTGGGGAGGATGTTGCATCCCATAGTCTGAGGGGAATGAAGTCTTCAGGGCCTTGGGACAGTTGGTGAAAGGGTCTGAGGTGCAAGTTATTTTCTCTTCCCACACTTCATTTTTGGGTAGTGACATGGGATGAAATAGTAATATCCAGTCCATAAATGCCTGGCTGCAAGACTGGTGCTAAGGGTGGGGTTTTGGGTTCTTTGATAATGGCTGAATTTATAGGACACCAGACCTGACAGTAATACATGGGAAAGGTTTGTCTCACAGCAGCAGAAGGGTTCTGGGACATGAATTAGCAGGACTCACTCAAAGACCAGTAAACTAAGTTCAGAGAGGGATGGGGATGTAGATTGACTTGCACTGGCGGGGCGGAGATCTAGTACTGATGAAAACCAGGACATGAGATGTCACCACTTGAGGGTTGCTGGGCATTGGTTGGCATGGGGTAAGACCTAGCACTGCTGGCAGGCCACAGGTGAGCAGGTAGATGTATTTATTGCTGTGGGTTGGTCAGTGGGTAGAGAATAATTGCACCGTGGCTGTATAAAGTGCATGTATACATATATAGTGTTGTGTATTACATGTGTTGCATTTTTCCCATCTTCCTCTTCTTTCTTACTGTGTAATTTTTTATCTCAACCCACAAGTTCTAATTTTCCCATTTCTCTCCCTCCATCCCATCTGGGGTGGAAAGGGGGAATGTGGAGTGGGAAAATGGCTGTGATGTTTAGCTACATGCCAAGTTAAACCACAACTCTTTTTAAAAGAACTTATATCCTTCTTTTTCCTCAGATATGGCAGGCCACATAATTTAATTTTGTGAAAATGCTCGTCGTTCCCTTTAGATTGTTCTTTTTTACTTCCTGTCCTGTGTCTTCCCACTTAGTTTGTGTGAGAAAGTCCAAACAAAATAAGATCAATAATATATTATTGGAAACTTGTTGGAAAGGAAAGAGGATTGGTAGAATTATATTTTGCCTCAGCTATAATTTGGTCTTTAGAAACATGAAAAAATAGCTGAGATTGGAAGAACTGCTGGAGGTCATCTTGTCCATCCCCCACCTGAATCAGAATCACCTAGAGCTGGCTGCTTGTGAGTACATCCAGAATGGAAACTGTCATTATCTCATTTTTAAGAATACAATCAAGTGACTGTGTGAAAGAAAAACACTGTCTTTAATGCTAGGAGAATAAGGATTGCTCTTAGAAATCTGCAGCAAAAAATGATAGCAGTCTGGGAAGCTACAGGCCACGTGAGGTTCAGTAACCTTCCTACAAAGAAGCATAGCTTAAAGGTAGGTAGGGAGAAGATCCTGATTTTTTAAGCTTTAAAAAACTTCTTAAGATTTTACTATGAAGCAGTAGTAAAGTAAGTTGTATTAGCAGAAGATATTTTTTGCTGCTATTAGTTCATTTTGCTCTGAGACTCTTACACACTAACTAGTCCAGCTATGCTGGCAGTCTACTGATGATAGAACCTATTATAAGTTTTTATCAGACTGAGAAGACTTTTTATTAGCAGCCTATTATCAAATGCTATGTCCTCACCAGTACAGTACCCCTGTTCAGAACCTAATTCAAAGGCTATTCTAGAAAGAGTGGCAGCTTTTTATTTCAGTAATATAGGAATTTAAACACAGAAAGCCCTTAGTTGAATACTATTTTGCAACTGAAAGTAGCTACTGCTTCCCTGGTACACCCTCATATACCTAATATGACAAATATTTGTACAGTTCATTAATGTGATTACTAATTTATTTGATCCAGCCATCTGCATTTTTATAACATCACTTCTCCATGTGGTAGATTTTCATAGTGAATTGACTTCCTCCAGCCCTTTTGTGTTTCTGACATTATTCAGGTAAAGTATTGACAAAGTAAGAGAAAAATATTTGCCTAACTGACATGAAATGAAAATTGTTTTTGTTTCCATTCTTATTTTAGGTAGCAACCAGTTTGGCTCTATTTATGGCCACACATCTGTGATGACTGGCAGTCTCTTAGATGATCACCATTGGCACTCTGTTGTCATAGAACGCCATGGAAGAAACATCAATCTCACCCTGGATAGACGTGTTCAGCATTTCAGAACCAATGGAGAATTTGATTATCTGGACCTGGATTATGAGGTAGATGGTGAAATCTATGCATTTTCATTCAAATTGACTTTATAAAGAAAAACCCAATAGGAAGAGAAAATTGACATAATTAAAAATGTTTTGTTGTTTTTAATGTTTGTTGTTGGTTTTTTTAATAACACTTTTTTTTTTTTTTCCTTATATTTCTTTTGAATAATCTATACCCTTAGGTATATAGTTTCCCTTCATCAGGTTCTTTCTGTCAGTTCTTGTCAACAGTTTATGGGCTGATTTGGCCCAGTTCCACAGGTCACTCCAACCTGCTAAACATGGATCTCTGCTCTGGAAAGGGATAGGGAAAAAGGATAGAAAGATAGGCCTAAGGGAAAACAGCTACAGCAACCTGAGGAGAAGCAAGATAATTTACTAAATAAGATATCAGAATGCAAGATAACACACTATAATACAATATACTACAATATAGTTAGGATTGAAGCTAATAATTCAAATATAACAAGAGAGTCTGAAAACTGAAGGTGTGCTACTGGGGCAAACAGAAGGGAAGAGAGTAAGGTCCTGTTACTTTGCCAGGAATTTCATTTCTTCTCAGAATGCAAAGACCTCTGGGATATGTAGTTCTTCTCTTCTGGAACAGATACTTGAAACTGGAACATTAACTCTTCAACTCCAAGTGCACTATATGATCTTATGATGTGAAATACTGATAAACAAAATGTAGACTTCTAGTGTTCTTTTCCCTTGAAGACTGCAGCTTGGCCAATCACTGAGGTGACACCAATGTGGTGAACAGCGAAAGGGACTTTATTGAAGCTGATACACGCTTATATATTCTATGCTTATCGTCCACTAAAGCTACACACATCAGGATTAATCACGTAAGTGCGCCCACCAGGACTGCACACATCATTAGTCCTTATCTCAAGGGGAAGGGTCCTAACGCGTCACAACCTGAAGCCCGCTTACACCTAATACAACACCAAAAGTCATAAAAGTATGACAGATCACTTCTGTTGTAAGGCTCATCCTAATCTTTTGTTTTAAAATGGGAGATCTATGTAATTCAGTAAGACTAGGGTATGCTATAGCTAAGCAACAGATGTAAGCACAAAATAGATTTTAAAAAAATCTTAATTTTTAATCATACCATCTGCATTACTTTCAGGTGTACATTTTGCACTTGAATCAGACAGAAGTATTTTTTAGTGAGAGTTAATATACCTTTGTAGCAAAAGAAGCTGCTTAGAACTTTTATAACTTACCAATGATCTTGCTCTTCTTAGTCAAATAAGTACTTCCTTATATTATCGCAAATGTACCATCACTAACTTTTTTTTCTATAAAGAAAACAGTAAAGAGTTAAAGATTTAAAAAAAAACAAAAACAAAAACAAAAACAAAAACAAAAAAAAACTAATCCAGTTATTTGATCAATTGTTATTGCCCACAAGTTTTGATGAGAAATGATGCTACACTACACTTGCTCTTAGCCTGAAAAGCTGTCCTAAAAACCTGAAGAAAGAAACTGCAGAAAGGAACGTGTACTCTTGGTAGAAGAGGACCAGATTATGGAATATCTGAGAAAACCATACACTTGTAAGTCCACAGGCCCTGATGTGACACACTCATGAATGCTGTCTCTGTGATATCCTTCTTGATAATCTTTGTTCAAGAAGCATCTGAAGACTGAAATAAAGTAGAAGTTATTGTGTCTTCAGAAAGTATAAGGTGGGGCCAGAGAATTACAGGCCAGTGAGGTTCCCATTGATCCCTGGGAAGGTGAATGAACAGCTAATCCTGGAATCTGTTTCCAGGCATGCAAAGGACAGAAAATCAACAGATGCTGTCAGCATGGTTTCACTCTGAAGACTTGTTTGACCAACCTCATGAGCTTCTGTGATGAAATAACAAGCCTAATGGATGAGGGGAAAACAAACTACATTGCCTATGTGGACTTCAGTAATGCCTTTGACTCCGCCTCGTATAATACCCTCACAGAGAAGCTGCTGAAGTATATGGACTGGATGAGCAGGATTGTGAGGTGGATCCAAAACTGGATGAATGGTCAGAGACAGAGGGCAGTGAGCGGCAAGTTTTAATTGGAAACCAGGAGTAAGCAGAATACCTCAGTCATGAATTCTGGGCACAGTCCTGTTTAGCATCTTCTTCATTCATTCTTCTGGATGACGGGATAGAATGCACCCTCAGTAAATTAATGGAAACTACAGGGAGTGACTGACTTGTTGGAGTGTTGGGCCACTCATTAGAAATAGAAGATCTGAACTGTGCTACTGGAAAGTCATATATGTGATTTTATTAAAGATTTTTAATTGATTGAACAACAGAAAATGTTAGGGTGCCATAAGCCAATTTACTTATCTATGTCGTATATGGATGTAATAAATGTATTATAAGCAGTAAGAATGGAATCCAGAAGGTGCAGTTTTCTCTCTTTTTTGACATTAGATTCCTCACTGGCAGGTCCCAAAGGTACATTTCAATCTCCATGTACACAGATTTTTTTTTTCATGTTTAATGGAAATTGTTTTAACACGTATGAAGACATTCTGTGGTTCATATATATGAAAGGCAGAGCCTTGAGTTCTCCATGTTTTCCTCTCAATTAACTTACTGACTTTAGATGTTAGACAACATTACATTAGACATACATTGCCCATGTGATAAGTTAATCTACAGGTGGTAGATCTCAAGGAATCAAAACAATTTTTCATACAAAACACTGTAACTCCAAACATCCCCACTTTCCTCCTACCTTCACTCAGCTTGTAACTGAGCAAAAAGTCAAGTGGTGTGGGATACAATGTCCAGAAACTAGGGCATAGGAAGTTCTGCACGAATGTGTACAAGAACTTCTTTATGGTGAGGGTGACAGAGACCTGGAACAGGCTGCCCAGGGGGGTTGTGGAGTCTCCTTCTCTGGAGGTACTCAAGACCTGCCTGCCAGCCTACCTTTGTGACATGGTTAGGGAACCTGCTCTGGCAGGGGGTTGGACTTGATCTCTGGAGGTCCCTTCCAACCCCTATGATTCTGTGATATCTCTTTGGTAAAATGGGGTCATTTGTCCTGGGTGTATCCCATTCCAATTTCTGTATGCATTCTCAGTCTACTCACTGGTAGGGGAACATGAGAAACTTAAAAATCTTTGATACTACGTAAGCACAATTCAGCAGAAGATAAAAAAAAACCACCACTGTGTTACTAATGCTGTTTTAGTCAAAATACCAGGAAGACCATTTGACAAAAACAAAATAATAAAATTATATTCTCCAGTTCTGCTTTTGTTTTTTTGTTTTTTTGTTTGCTTTTCCTCAAAGTCAAGTCAAAATAACATAGAACATCTGCGGATATGCATGCAAAGTATTCTTAAGTAGCTGGTGTGTACTATTTATAAAACCCTTAGTTTTCAGTGGAGTACTTGAAATGATATAGTTCTTGCATGCAGTGCCAAAGTCTCCTATTTTGTATTTTAAAAGTAAGTCCCTTGAGCTGCATTTTCATGTTATCAGTAATAGCCAATGGAGCTAACAATGAATTACATTTGAAGGCTTGGCTCTACCAAATCTCACCAAGAGACTGCAAGCAGAAATTTTTATGAGATTTCTTGGGCTAGGAAGTCTAGTTGTAATCACTATTTGTGCCTTAATATATTTGATATAATTACTTAACATAGATTGCAAAGATAAATCTCATGAATCCTTTATTCTTCACACTTGGGCTGCAAAATATTTATGAAAGAGTGTAGCATTATTTACTTTCAAGCATTTCAGAACGACACTGATGTTGTAGATGCCTGTGTATTCTCTATAGAGTAACTGGGGGAAATGAGAGATTTTAATTTGTAGAATGTTTATTTTTTTTTAGTGTTTTAACACTAGAGTCTCTGGGTAACCCAGGGTAATTAAATTGGTCATGAATGAATATTTCTTTTTTGGCCTACTAAATTAGCTGGTAATTTCTTATTGACCATAACTATATGATAAAATCATGTTCTCAGTAGTGGAAGGTGAGCCTGTTAACAGAACGTATTTTTTAGAACTGTGTGATTATATAAAATTCTGCTAGATAAAATAAATATGTAAGTATTATAGAAAGCAAATGCATTGCAGTGAAGCCCACAACTGCTACATTGTATTTTAAGCTCTGGCATACATTTAGAGCTGAGTGAATGATTCAAATCAGGCTATCTATCTGACTAATTTCTAATTTATTTACTTTTGTTGAAAAATTACTGAAATGGACATTTATTTCAAGTTGTTAGTTATTTGAAACTGGTACTGAGCAGTAGTGATCAGAAGATCAGTCCATATGTGAGTAACTGTGATATGTTCTCTCTTTATTTGGGAAAACTTAATAGCGGATAGGGTTTATCACCAAAAAATATTTCCAGTCGTGACTTCATCATAGACTTTTTCCTGCTTTTCCAGTACTTGTTTGATACTTTCTTTTTCTAGTAAGCAAAGATTCTAAGCCTTTGTTCTCCAGTAACTGTCTTTCATTTTCTGATACACTCAAAGATAACCTTTGGAGGCATGCCTTTTTCTGGGAAGCCAAGCTCTAGCAGTAGGAAAAATTTCAAAGGCTGTATGGAGAGCATCAACTACAATGGCAATAATATCACTGACCTTGCTAAAAGGAAGAAATTGGAACCTTCAAATATGGTAAGAACATAACTTAATGATCACCTAAACTTCTGTTTCTCTTTCTAAGGAAAATTTGTGAGTGTGTCTGGCAGATACTGAAATCATGGAATTTAAGTTTCAGCTTTCCAGATTTAGCCTTTGGGTTCAGATTAATGTTTTTTAAAAGAAAGCCACCAGATCAATGAATACCTTCTTGCTTTCCTTCCATATTATATTAATCCAGAACCAGGATAGACAATATTTATTATTAAATCAATTGCAGTATATCAAGGATGTAAATCTTGGTATCTTCCATCACTACAGAGCAAGTTACTTGGGTGTGCAAAATCATTTGAAAGGGATAGCTCAGAGCCATTTTATGGGAGCTCTCTAAAGCATATTAAAGATAAGGATTTTAAACTTCAAAACTGTTACTTAGCTGTTAACATTACAGATTATTAACATTATATTCTATTTTTATTTTTCTCTTGTTGCTTTCATTTTTAAACTTGTTTCTTTCTGTAAGGGAGATTAGGAAAGTACTTTCATTTCTATATTTTTAAGGATCCAGGCATTTTAAAAAGTGTTACTGGGTTAAATGAGCAATGTGGGTAGGAAATAAATCTATTGTCACCCTGAATTTGAGATGTAGAGTGTCTATAAAATCCTTTTTCTGATTTATTTGGATGTAAATTTTCTGTTTGTCTGTTTAGTTTGTTAGTTGGTTAAATTCTGTCACCTGTAACATTAAAGCAAAACCTACGTATATAGTTTTGGTAGTGTTAGTGGTTCACCACTAAGCTGTGGCATGCTAGTTTAATTTGCTTATTCTCTAGATTTCTACTTCTGAGAATATAAAAATAGAAGTGATCTTTTCTTTCAGGTGAATTATTTAAATTGTTTCCATTCTTCAAAAACAAAATTAGTTTCACTAATTAAATCAACATGGATTTTTATGTTTCTTAGAAAAACTTTTTTTTCTTCTAGTTCTGAGCCTGATTTAGCATGAAAAATACTAAGTTGAAACTACTGTTGTTGTTAATCATATTTATGATGTTGGCACTTAAGCAGTCTAACCAGGATCAAAGTTCCATTGTAGGAACTGTGCAGATGCATGGCAGCAGACAAACCCTGACCTAAGCAAAAAAGAAAAACAAATAACATGTAATGAAATTGAACACAAGCAAAGTAATTGGTAAGGCTATAAGAAGTATCATAGGGAAAACAAACAAAAACAGATGGAAGAAGGATAAAAAATGAGGTTTGAAACAAAAAGAAAAATGTCTTTATTGTCAGGTTTCAGAAGTCATAAAATGAAAGGGAACAAACAAATTAAATTTATACAATGAGGATGTCCAGAAAACTTAAGAAATTAATCTTGATTTTACATAGAACAAAAATAGAAGTGATAAAAATCCCTAGGTCTCACAAACATAGATGTTACAAACATAAATGCACCACTAAGAGTCTTTCAACATCTACTTAAGCAATTTATTCATTTTATCTTTAGAGGGTAACAATATGGAACAAAGAAGTTTTGCAGTTCTCTGTGATAGAGTAAGTGCCAGCAAAGATTTAAGGAGAATGAATAAGATGAATGAACTGAAACAATTTTTGCTCTTATTAATGCAGCCTGATTTGTTTTCACAGAAATGAGGCAAATAATAAGCATACACAAAAAGGGGAATAGGAAAGAGAAGAATAAGAAAAAAATTGGAGTGTCAGTTTTTCTCACAAATGGACTTGCAAACAAGAATTTGCAGTGACTTACTAGAGCATTAATTTCTAACTCTTGTTTACAGCAGGCAAGTTTTCCAATCAGTATTTTCTATTATTGAAAATAATAAGTTTATATATGGTTTCTTATGCTTGTTTCATTTATATTTTAATATGACCAACAATTTCAATATAAATGCATACATTTCAGTATAAATACACACTAAATATTTGATTTGCATGTCTCATTGCCCACAGAGCTATTCAGAAAATTATTCTGAATCTACACAAAAAAAATCTCTTACTCTTTGAAAAACAGGGTTTCTTTTACAGAAACAAGCTGAAGATTAGTTCTAACTTTTAGCAAGATCTAGTGAGCAATCTGTATCTAATGGGCTTTGTTTCAAAGGGGAATTCTCTTATGAATTACAGTCATAGTGGGAACTGGTAATTCAGTTCAGATTAATCTAAATGGCTCAGCAGGGAAAATACAGTTTTGGGTAACAGAGGAATTAGAATTATGTGTTACTTCCTCAAGAAATCTTTTATGCAGTTAGAGTGTTCATGGTAAATGAGCTTACTGATGTAAATAGGTAATAGGTAAATAATGCATTTGGCAGAATCAGCCTAAGCAAGTGCTCTGTGTGTAAGCATTTTATGAATCAGGATACCTTGACAGTGTCAATTGGATGTGGAAGCCACCTTCTTGTGTGAAAGTTCTTAGTACTTCATAATAACAGTGTTTTAAGAAAAACTTATAAATGTCTAATGAAGTGCTTTCTGAGTGCTACTTAAGTGACATTGTGGCTGGTGTGTGTAACTGAACCATGAGGTGCCAGCTCTTACAAAATGCTGTTGCCTTCTCTAGAGCAAATGAGGGCAATGACAGAGCCTTTATTTGAGAAATAGACACAATAGGAAAAGATACCAAAAAGAAATTACCTCACCTCTCCTAGTACCAGTCAGCAGAAAGGGACAAGATGAGGAATGTGACACTCTCCTGTAAATAAAGTTGCGCAGAAGAAATTGTTTTAATAAACTAACAAAAATATCTTGTGATTTCATTTGTTTTGATTTGGGTAGGTAGACCAAAGGCTATGTGCTCTCATTAAACACTACTGAGAATCACATTCTGGTATTATTTTTCCTATTTCCATGTAATGAATTAAAACTTCATATTAAAATTTGTATTAGGAAATTTTTGAACAGCTGAAGTAACTTAGCTTAAAAATCAAATCAAACTTGCTGTGGTGTAGGTAGGGCTGTGCTGGGGAAATTCATGGGTGTTGAATATGTTTGTAAGAAAACACATTGTATTTGTCATCTGAGGAACTGTGGGTTATTCTGAAGTTGATTCTTATTAAAAAAGATAGTGATCTTCTATTAGGTAGCACTGTGTGCAAGGCACTTAATGAGCCAACATTTGCCATCTCTCTACTAAAATATTTCATACAGTGTTTTAAGTGTAGTCACAGCATGATTAGTGTTTACATTTAAGTATGTTTACTTTGAATACAAATACAGGTATATGGAACCAGAAACCAACCTTTTTTTTTTATTTTTTTATTTTTTTTATTTTTTATTTTAGAATACAGCACCATTTTAACAAAACAACAATAACAAAAACAAAAAAAAAAAAGAAAATATTTTAAAATAATCTACCTTTTAATATCATTATTAGCATTTATTTATTTATTTATTAAGCCAAAATATTTACAAGTACAACAAAAAACTTTGGGTTTTTTGTGCTGTTTGTTTGTTTGTTTTTTAATAAATATAAACATATATAATTCCCTGCAAGTAGGTGACAAGATGAATTTAAAGTCTGAAACAAAATGTGAGGAAGAGCATAGTAGGCTGACAAAATTATTTCTGTCGCCGGATGAGAAGTTGCTTGAAAGACTGTGTATTTCTGGAGAAGAACAAAATACATCTACAGAGGAAATAATGAATCAACCAAAAACAAATATTGATAAAATGTGTCTTCACAGACAATTGAAGTAGCAAACCTAACCTATAGTTTTCCTCTAAGACTGAGTTGGACTGTTTGTATTATAAGATATTTCAGTATTTTGTTAATGACATTAATAATAATATTTTGCATTTCTATGTCTATAGGGACTTTTTTTTTTCTTTTTTCCTTTCCCCCTGCCCCTCCACAACAAACAAACAAACAACAACAACAACTCTCCTAAAATACTGTGTAGATTTTAGTTGCAGGAATCAGCTACGCTGTCCCTGAATCAATATGCTGATAGCAGTAGATAGCAGCAGCACGGCTGAGAAGAATATATGTGTGAGAGTTCCAAACTTGTCTTCAAATGCATAATCTGGAGCCAGCTGTTTAAAGCTTCATTGTTCCATAAACAATGTCAGGAGCAAAGTTTTTAACCCTATGATTAGTAATGTATACTGAAGCATTATAATTAACCAGTGAGATTTGCAGATTAATCCTGCTGTCAGGACTGTGTAGATAACTAGCAATTTTTGAAGCCTGATTAAAATATTGACATCTAGTCAAATTTGAGACAGATTTTTGAAACATTACCTGAAGCAAAAGGTTGCTCGGTACCTAACAATCATATATTTTTCTTCAAATATATAGATTTATATTGAACATAGTCTTTCACGTACAGAATATTTGTGAACACATTTTCAGATATAGAACTTGCACATTTTCTCATAGTACAAGGTTTAATTGGAAAGTCATACACTTAGTGCTTAAGAAAAATCTTTCATTGCACAATACAGTAGCCTGGCTATTAGTCTCAGAGTATTACGAAGTCTCATTAAGCCACGTTTTGGAATACATGGTCATTAATTGCCATATTAATTGGTTCTTATTTTTCCTTGAGCGTGCTGATAAAGTACATATTGTTTGTGTGTGTGTGTGTGTGTCAGAAATGGAAAACGGCAACATAAAATGTAAAGTTAAAAAAAAAAAAAAAAAAAAAAAGGTGCAACTTTAAAAGAGAGTTAGAGATTATATTGATTCCCGAGAGAAGTTTGTAAAATTATAAAATATTTATCTTCAAGGTGCTCTTTTTTATTTAATCATTTGCTTGCCTTCTTTCATTAAGCTTGACATTTGTCTGTCTTTGAAACTGCAGATGGGATCTGTGAAGTTACTTTCCAATAGAAGATCTCTTGGTAGTCACAATAAATAAATAAATAAAAGGTTCCCGTCTCACTCCAATTTATAGGAGGGAGGCAAGGTTCTTTTGCATATGCATACCCGGCATGCGATTAAGAAACAACAGTTCAAATTTTGGTCCGACTACTTTATTACAAGTCCTAGCTGTTTAGGGAAATGGGGAAGGGAAGTTGGGCAGTAGGAAAGATAGGAAATGTAAGCAAGGAGTGTCTGTAGAGAGCAAAAGAGATAGTTACCACTATGGGTCCAGCAAGGTACATAGTAGGTCCCTTGATCTCAGGAACTCATCTTATCATAGTGGGGGATGGGAGAAAGCCAGGAAAGATCCGCAGCAAGCAGGCATCTGGAGGTTCTTCTGAAGAGGTTTTCCCCTCAGGGAATTCGCTGTCAAAGGTGTCTTTGGGTGTTTTTCTCCAAAGTCCCTAGTTTAGTGAGGACCTTTTGTCCCCCATTTCTGTGTTGTTTTTTTTTCTTCTTCTTTTCTCTCAGTTTAGTGTGACATTCCTGGCGCAACAGAAAAACAAGCAGGAAGCAGTGCCTCTGTTGCCATGCACAAGCATTAGTGCCTTTTGCAGTGATCAGCTCCTTCAAGCAGCACCCCTGAGAAAGACTGCTTGTCCTGCTTCTGTTTTTTTTGCAATCATAAGCAGAGGTAGTGTGGCATGGTGACACCCACCATTCACCCCTCATGAAAGGCCTCATGAAGCAAGCGTTGAGACAAAAAAAGAAAAACAGTTTTGTCTTTCACAGCTCCCTCTGCTATAAGATTGAGAATGTACTTTACATTTCCGTCTGCGAATAAGTGCTGATGTCAAATTTAGAAAAATTTAGAAAAGATTTTAATTCTCTATGGGGTAAAAAGACACTCTTAATAAAATAATAACAATAACAATCATAAATAGTGAGTAAAAAAATAACTTGCTTATTGCCTATCTTAATGCAAGTGTTCAATGAGAAGAACAAGCACGGAAAAAGAAGCAGACAAAGTATATAACAAAAAAAAAAACAAAAAAAAAAAACACAAAAAAAACCCAACAACTGTAGTCAATGGGAGTTTCAGCTTTCATTTAAAAATCATAAAATGTTGTTAGGTTAGAAGGGATCTTGAATATCATGTAGTTCCAATGCCCTGAGATGAGCACAGTTGCCAACCACTAGATCAGGTTGCCCAGGGCCCCACCTAGCCTGGACCTGAATGCCTCTAAGGGAAGAGCACCCACATCTTCTCTGGGCAACCTTTCCCAGTGCCTTACCACAGTGAATAAAAAATTTCCTCCTAACATCTAACCTAAATCTCCTTTCTTTTAGTTTAAAACAATTCCTGCCTATG
This sequence comes from Coturnix japonica, assembly GCF_054131305.1. Lineage (NCBI taxonomy): Eukaryota > Metazoa > Chordata > Aves > Galliformes > Phasianidae > Coturnix > Coturnix japonica. Next base: position 59,924,269 of record NC_140664.1, read on the forward strand.
CTGTCACTCTCAGACTATGTAAAAAGTTGCTTTTCTGCCTGTTCATAAACTCATCTCAAGTACTGGAAGGCCACAGTGAGGTCTCCCAGAAAAAACAGTCCTCCTCTCCATTATAAATAAGCCCAGGTTCCTCACAGGTGAGGTGCTCCAGCCCTCAGATCATCTCTGTGGCTGCACTCTGCACCCATTCCAACAGCTCCATGTCTTTATTGTCTTCAGAACCTCAGACCTGGGCACGGTATTTCAGGTGCTACTTCACAAGGACAGAACTGAGGGAGATAATTGCCTCCTGTTACCCTGTTGGCTGCCTTTCTTATGAGGCAGTCTAGTATACTATTGTCCTTCCAAATTACAATTGCACACTGCTGGCTCATATCCAGCTCTTCATCCACCAGAATCCCCAGGTTCTACTTGACAGAGCTGCTCTCAACAAGTTCTTCTCCCACTGCACATACATATCTGAGATAGCTCCATTCCAATTGGCAACACCTCACACTTTTGTTTGTTGAATCTAATTTGGTTTTACATAGGCCCACTTTTCAAGATGGTATCTCTCCCTTCTGTCACATTAACTGCATCACTCAGTTTGGCATCAACTGCAAAGTTGCTGAGAGTGCACTCTATCCCACCAAGTCATATATCAATATCAATAAAGATATTGAAGAGTATGAGTCCCAAGATAGAAAAGATATCACAAGGAATTAACTCACCCCTCCTGGTAACAGTTTGGAGAAAGGGACAATTTGGGGACCCTCCCCCATTCCTACAGTCACGCCACAGAAGAGAACAGCAGGTGGAAGTAGGAACCCTTGCATATTCAGACTGCCATTAAGTAGGGTGGCTCCAGACCCCCACGCCACTCCCAGTGCTCATGTACTCATGTAGTTCACTCATTGGTTCAGGCTGTCACCCTGGAATTCCACTACACCCTCTATGTCTATGCAGGAGTTCCCCAACTTGGAAACAGAACAAATTTTCTTATTCTTAATGTGAATTTTCTAATGAGAATGTTAACATAGGAATACAAATTGTATTTCAGTTGATCTCTAGGGTTTTTTTTTTGTTTTGTTTTGTTTTTTTTTCATTCTGTTAAATCTAGGATTGAATGAAAAATATTTATGGGTATGTATGGCACATCTGGAAATGCTCAGATTAACAGTATCCAAATAAACATGTTTGCTATTTGGAAGTACTGCTTAGTAAGCTGAAAAAAGAAACAAGCAAACAAGCAAAGAAAGAAACAAACAAAATCTCTGGGCTACTCTTAGATTGAAGGAAAAAAAAAAATGAAAAAAAAAATCAAACAGATTTTCAGAGCAGCCAAAGGGAGTTCCCTTGTCTTTACTGAAAAAGTGGTTGTCATTTATCTAACTCATATAATAGATTAAATGCTCAAATTGAAAACAAGTATTTCTAAGATTTATTTAGGACATCCTCATACATATTTTTCAAACTTACAGTCTGGTTTCAAAATGCACCATAAATTTAAAAAAAAAAAAAAAAGTAATTAAAAAGAAAAATCATTAAGGTGAGTTTAAAAATATGCACATGCCAACCATAATATCTCACTATGTGACTCCTACTGGAATTCTAAACAGTACTCAGGTGAATTTTATATCTAAACAACTAAGTATCTCTGACACTGTTGTTCAGTCCTTAATAGTTTTTAATGTGGAAATGTAAAGCTACAGACCCACTGCCCTGATCATCATTATCGTTTCTGTACTGTATCAGATAAAATCTTACTTTCTGAAATCAAATTGAAATTACCTCAGGATAAGAGTTTGCCACAGTACATCAGAAAAACCAACCATAAAATACAGTCAACTTTGCCACATAGTAGAGCTGTTCTTCAGTAGAAGAAGTCTTTGTATGCATTGATTAATTAAAATGTCAGTCCTGGAGATAGATTGCCTTAGGTAAATGCATTATGTTATGAAGTAATAAAATTAGTGCTACACGTTCCTACATTTCAGAGGAAAACAAAAAAATCCTGTCTACAATATGGTTTGACATTGTCCTCTCTCAGGAAAAAAGACATTACAATCTGAGTGAATATTTCATGTCTATGGCTCTGGTCTTACATACAGATATATTTTAAAACTTCTAAATTCAGGATAGTTGACTGGATTTTTATCAGTTTCCCTAGAAGTGATATTTTACAGATTACAAACTCCAAATTCTTCTACAAAGGAAATAACAGAATGATCACAGTTATTACATATTGTTCATGGTCAGCTACTCCAAATCTTTCAGCTTCAAGATTTACTGCATTTAATTTTTAAAAATTATCCAGCAGACAAGGTAACAGAGAAGACAGTTGTTCACAAGTTATTATATGTCTTTCTTTTACAGCCTCATGTATTGTACATGTACAATGACTTGTTTATTTAAGGATATTTTGGAACCTTGACTTCATTTTCATGAAAACATGTGCAATTACCCTCTTACAGGTGGTTTCTCTCTGATTCATTTCTTCCTCTTTGAAATGGGAATATTAAAGTTTTCATGCAAGGTTTATCTTAGATGACAATTTAAAGGGCACAGTGTACAACTTACTACACATATGTACAGTGAAAAATACAACTAAGCCACTTTTTTGGCACAAGCCTCAAAGAAAAACAGAAATATAAGCAAATACATCAAATTATTAACAATAATGCTATTAATAATACATTTTTACAATTTACATTTTTTACATATTTACTTTTACCACGGTAAACTCTGAATTAAATGAAACTTCTCTAGAGCTGTCTATGAATTTAGTGGAATCTTACAATTTTACTTATGTGTTTTTTGTTTTGTTTTGTTTGTGTTGTTGTTTTTTTCTTTTTGTTTATTTGTTGTTTTTTTGTTCGTTTGTTTTTGTGTGTGTATTTTACTCAGGGAAATTTAAGTTTTTCTTGTGTGGAGCCACATACAGTACCTGTCTTTTTCAATGCCACCAGTTACCTTGAAGTTCCTGGACGCCCAAGCCAGGATGTGTTTTCAGTCAGTTTCCTTTTCCGAACCTGGAACCCCCATGGACTTCTTGTCTTCAGCAACTTCGCAGATGGTCTGGGGAATGTTGAGGTTGACATTAATGAAGGCAAGGTCAGCATTCATATAAATGTCACCCAAGCCAAGAAGAATCAAATAGATATCTCATCAGGTAAGTGTTTTCAATTGATAACAATTTTGTTGGCTTTGCTTAAAAGCATCATAGGATTTAAAATTGGAAAAACTCTTCTTCAAATTTAAGAATCAAATTTGCAGCTGCATACTTATTCACACTGAATCAAATCCCTTATTGTGTGTTTTATTGAGCAAGGGTTAAAAAAGAAGTTGTTAAAAAAGAAAATTGTTAAAAAAGAAAGAAAGAAACCACAAACATTTTTATTCTGAGCAAAAAGAGAAGACATTTTACTCCTTGCCTGCAAGACCTCTTCTTTTCTTTCTTCCACAACTCGTTCAGTCTTCTGTGCAAAAACACTTGGTTTCATCAGGAGAGAGTAATATATACTCTTGCTGAGAACAGTCTAGTAATAAAGAAACTCTGCAAACACAAGGCCAGTATGAAAAAACTATGGCATTTTCTAATCATTCTGTATGATCATGTCGGAGAAGTAACAGCTTTCATTACTTACCTAAGGAGTGTTTGGGAAATGCTGAGTGAAAGAATTCCTGAGCATTAGGTCTGCTTCAGGAAGGTAGGGTGCGTGTTCATTTTAATTCATACACTTCATAAAATTGCTTGATGAATCCTAAGGTCCAGAGGGATCTGGCTGATATAGTTGCTGAATCACTCACTATTATATTTGAAAAGTTAAGTCAGGCAGGTGAAGTCTCCAGTGGCTGCAAAACATCACAGGTAGAAAGAAAGACCCAGGGAACTACACACCAGTCAGTCTCACAGCTGTGCCTGGGAAGATTATGAAACAGATTCTCCTACATTCTATGTTAAGTCATATGGAAGATAAGGAATTGAAAAGAGGCAGTCAACATGACTTATGTCATGTTCCCTGACCAGTTTGATGTCCTTCCATAACAGTGACAGCACCACTGGACAAGCAACTGGTGTCATCTAACTGGACTTCTTTGTCTCTAAATTGGAGAGATGAGGATTTGAAGGGTGGACCATGCAATAGAAAGGAATTGGCTGGGTGGTCTCATCCAGAGAATTGTCATTAATAGCTCAGTATCCAAGTGGAAACCAGTGATGAGTGCATGTACCTCAAGATTCTATATACAAACTAGTGTTCTTAAGTAGCAAGTAAGACTGAGTACACCCTCAGCATGGTTGATACCAAGCTGACACAATAGAAGAAAAGAATGGCATCAAAAGAGACCTAGACAGGCTCGAGGAGTGAGCATATGTGAACCTCATAAGGTTCAAGAAAACCAAGTAAAAAATCCTGTACCTGGGTTGATACAATCTCAAATATCTGCACAGTCTTGGTGATCAATGGGCTTAGAGCAGCTCTGCAAAAGAAAACCACATGGGTTCTGGTGGATAAAATATTGGACATGACTTGAGCATATGTTCTTGCAGATCAGAAAGGTAATTACACCCCACCCTGAATCAAAAGATATCTGGCTATCAGGGTGAGGGACTTAACTATCCTTCTCATCTCTACCCTTATGAAGGCCCACCTAGAGTACTGCATCCAGGACTGGGGCTCACAGCACAAGAAGGCATGGAACTGTTGGAATATGTCCAGAGAAGGGCCACTAAGATGGTCAGAGATCTGGGGCACCTCTTCTACAAAAAAACAAACCCCCCCCCCCCCCCCCCAAAAAAAAAAACCAAAAAAAAAAAAAAAACCACCAAAAAATTAATGGAATAGGGCTTGTTTGATTTGAAGAGACATTATTGAGTTTACAAGAAGGATGGAAAGTGATTTTACAAGGTCGTGGACAAGGAGTAACATTTTTACATGCAAAGGGGGTAAATTAAATTTGAAATGAGAAATAAATTATTTGCAAGGAATGTGGTGAGGTACTGAAATATTTTGCCCAGAGAAGCTGTGGAAGTGTACAAGAGCAGATTGGATAGCATTTTGAGTAACATCAACAAGCAAGTGGTGTGCCTGTCCATAGCAAGCAATTGGAAGTGGACAATCTTTTAAATTCCTTTTCAACTCAAACCATTCTATGATTGTATGGATTTTCTAAATTGTACTTTCATTTCAAACACTTTCAGGCATTCCTGGATCAATTCTGATGATTTCGCATTCTCTACATTGTGTAAATTAGCACGTTTTTAGTAAATTTGTAACCTAAGTATGAGGTAAGAAAATAAAGGTTGCTTGTAAGTAGATCTCAACATGTACACAAGTGCATGTGCACACACAGACATTACTTAAATATAGTGTATGGAATCTTAGTGATCTAGCCAAAAAAAGGACAAGTTTTTTTTGTTTTTTTTTTTGCCTAAAGTTATGTGTTATTATTTGCTTAATCTTAATTCCATGGTGAAGATATTCAAATTTTCATTGATAATATTGACTGAAATTAATTAGAGGGTTTTTTGTTTTGTTTTGTTATGTGTTTTTTTTTAATGCCCATTGTTCAATTTGGCATGTGAAAATATATTTTACACACAGTAATATCAACAGGAACTTAAGAAAACTTGAAGAAACAAAAAGTGTTTGTTTAATTAGTGTACATTAAATGATAGAGTAACTTTTTGTTTGGGAAGTGGACAGTTTTGTAAATTTTTTTCTTTTTAATACAGTAATGAAATAGAGTTGAGCATGAAATAAAATTAATTGTTTTAAAGTCAGGTATTGTTTATATCTTATTCACTTTGTTTTAAAAAATATTTATTTTACAAAATGAAAAATTTATCAAATTTTCTTCCATCATTAATTTTTTTTTTCAGCAGAAAACACAATACTTTAGATTGTTTTGTAAGAATATATAAGAAAGAATTATTTACTGTTTTAGTTATACTGTGGTCTCTCAGACAAGAATGTTTTTTAATGTGCTAGTACAGAGTATTTACGAAAAGCAGGTATTTATCAGCTTCATAATTTTTTATTCAGCTCTTTCTACTCCAAAAAAAGAGATATGACAACTCATGATATTTCTTCATAAGCTTCCTTCTACCTCTTTAGTTCAAGGAAGATTTCAGTGTTGATGAGTCAAATATTATGAGGAAGAAAAAATTCATCAATTTGTTACTAATGATGCCCATATCTCAATATGAAACCATTCTTAGATTTCACTGACTTTACATTCTGGAAAGAAAACACACGTGACAACTACTGCAAGGCTAGTTCTGGACCTTACCCAGTCGCAACAAAATTTCTGAACATATGTGATGTAGAAGACGTAGCCTACTTATATTCTGAAATAAGCTGAATTGAACATTCTTCAGAACAAAGCTTTTCAGTCTATTGTAGCCAGTTCAGCTAATAATCAAAGATTCCTGTGAAGCCATTTGTTTTAGTATCTATTATGTTTTTCTCTCCATGCAGCCCAGTATCACTGTTGAGATATCTTGAAGAATTACCATTTTCACTGTTTTGAAGTCTTATTTCATTTTTATTGTATGGACTCTTATTATGCTTAGTCATCCCATGAAAGTAGTGATCTCTTTTAATACCTTCTTGCTTCTTTGAGGTAGCGCACGACAAAATTTGTTATATGTGTGAATGTAAGAGTAAAATACATCTGCTGGAGAAGACTGTAGAATTAATGCCATTATTTTTAGGCTAATAGCACAACAACATTTTTCTTCCCTTCACAAGAAAGGAATTAATAGATTTCATCATACAAACATGAAGGTCTTATGTAGAGGTCAAAGTGACTGGTAAGAAGAGTTCTGACTGTAACAGTCCTAGACATACAAGATGCACACTTTTTCACCACTTTCTACTTAAAGTGACCACGGAAAATTCTCCGCTAAGTCTAGTGTGCAGCCTTCCACATAACTTCATGTGAAAAACATAAATAATTTCACTTCTGCCTAATGGGAGACATGTAGGATTAAGCTAACTAGAATCACAAGCCACTTGCAGTTGTATCTTGCAATTCATAGCCTTGCTGTAGTTACACCTACTATCTGTAACAACACACATATGCTAGGGAAAGCTTAAGTCTCTTAGTTCTTATTCTATATGCCATAATTTACCAACTTCCTTACATTAGCAGCTTTTAATGTTAATTACATGCTAAACATTTCTTAAACTTTAGCATTTGATTCTGAGACGTGATTTGAATCTAGCGTTAGAAGTAGTTAGGTGAATTGGCTGGTAGGAATTACATGAAAGAACCATAAGTTAATGTGCAGGTAGCAACATTTCTGCAATAATGATACTACCATGGAACAAGAGTCTCTTTTTTTCTATTATTCATTCTCTTGAGATTCCTCCAAAATATTCAGTGAACCTTATCTTAACATGAATGGAGCTCAGATAAACAGAACAATCTAGTTTTCTAATATATTAAATTCACTTGGATTCCAATCTTCTTAGCTGGTATGTGGGCACAACAAACTTCTTTACAAAACTATTTGTAATAGTACAACTGTGATGCCCAGGAGAGATTCTTATTGACTCGTCTTACCAGAATGCTTATACTTAATTCAGCATCTGTTGCTTAAGGACAGTGTGTAGCAATGGAAGATGTGATAGTTCCTTCTACCAGGATAGGAGCACACCTGTAAAGGTATTAGTTATGACTTAGTTTAGAAATTTATATAGGAAAAAGCAGCTTGCTCTTTTCAAAGGCTGGTGGAGTCTCAAGAAGGGTGCAGTCTCCAAATAGAGATGCTGCTTCCCTTAAATGAGGATGGTTGCTCAGATGCAACCTGCATTCCATGGGTTAGCCACAGCTCCTCACTTGGTGTTCAATCACTAGTTCAGGCCAAGACCTAGCAATTCCCATACACTCCATCCCTTCACAGCATAAACCAGTGATTGTGGAGATCAGGGTTACTCTGACTTACTATTACTTACCCTTACTGTTTTGGCAATCCATAATATAATTAATAATATATATTGCAATGCACATACAATTCCTATAGCAATGTGAGATGTCAAAGCACAAAAATTTGAAACTTGTTCTAGTGCAGTGTTTTGTGGATTTGTCAGGCTTGATGTTTCTTCAGGAAGCATATAATCTTCATGGTCCATTAAAAGCTCAGGTTTGCTTTTGGTGGTTGTTAGAATTTCAGCCATCTACCACTGGATGTCACAATGATTCCTCATGGACACTGAAGTATATTGGAGTAGTGTTGCTCCCACTGGTGGTCTTATGAACTCAGTCTCAAGGGGAGGAATACAGAAATTTAATTGGTATGAGGAGTGGTAGGTCTACCCTCCATTATATGATACAGGGCATGTTGACCTTTACACCTCTGTTTCTAACAGAGCATGTCCAGGCCTTTAGTACCACACCTGCTGGTACGATATCTTTGGCTATATCACTGTATCAGGTACCAAAGGGAGTGGTTCTAATTGTCCACTATTATCTCTGCTGGCCATGTACAGACTACCAGAGAGGTTATTGATCCTCCAGCCTCCAATAATCTTCCCCCAAAGTGCAAGTAGGCCACACCACTTTAGTCCTGCTTGCACCTTCAAAGGACATTTTACCTTATGTTTTCTGGCCTCTTGGTCCTCAGGAACAGGGAACAGAAAATTATTCATAGTGCCAACATGAGGCTTCAGTGAGGTATCCGTACTTGTAATTTGTATCCTAAGCGGAGAGGCCCAAGTTGTTTTCAGCATTCTTAAGGCATTGGGTCTGCCATCTCTTAGTCTCCCATTCAAGTCCTACAGGGTTTCACAGAGTCCCTTGGTCACCTGCAGGGACTGTGAATCTGTCTTCAGTGCAGCCTCCAGGATTCTGTAATATATTTCTATTAGGCCTGCTCCCATTAGATTATATGATAAATGGAATTGTCATTCAATATTGTTGTTTTGGCCTGCTTCTGCACAGTTGCACTCATGAAGAGTGTACCTTGCTCACTCTTGGTGACCTAAGGATCCCTGTATGATGCCATCAGCCTAGTTAATGCTTTGACAGTACAGGCTTGATTTGTCTTTGGAGCAGAATAGGCTTGTATTAGTCCACTCGCTTTGTCAGCACACATGAGCACATATCTGGCCACCTCAAAACAAGGGGACCTACATAATCAATCTGCCACCACTGTAATGGGCTGTTTCCTCTAGTGAGATGTGCTGTCATTCCTGACCTGCCTGAACAATATCTGGAATCTGCATGGGTACTCCCCATGCATTAGCCTTTGCCCACATGGTCATTTGTCCTGCACATCACAGTTTTTGATGTAGCTAGTAGGTAGTGTCTTTCACTGGTGCATTTTCCAGCTATCTTATTTGAGCCAGTATGTCAACTTCATCATTACCTGGTAATTGCAATGATTGATGAACAGAGATGCAATATGCTCATACTGTCCTTGCAATCTTTCTTTCAGTGGGGACAGTGACAGGCAGCTTCTTTGACTAAGATAGGTGACCCAGTGTGCCACTGTTCATGATTGGCTCACCCATATCTTAGGAATGTAGGTTAGGTCTTTTACCTACCCCTTGATCAGTGAAGTTGTTTTAATAACAATCTCTGCAGTTAGTGGTTCTACCACATGCAGTACATAATAAATAGCCAATAACTTCTGCTCCATGCCAAACCTGTGACCAGAACATGATTGGAGTTCAAATGGAAGTCTGGCACTGCCATAATTCCTGCCCAAACTCTTCCTGAGTTACGTGTACATCTAGTTCAGCTAGAAGGATTGGCTCAAATATGCCCAGTGTCTGGGACTGTTTAGCAGTTGTTGTTTCCTCTTGAAAAGCCTCTTTTTCTATTCTATCCCAATCCCATGCTTGGCATTTTTTTGTCAATCAATATAGAGGTTTTACCAGCTGCTCGATAAGTGGAGTATAAAGTATTGCCAATATCCCAATATACCCAAGAACCCCTGCAGCTGTTTCACTGCTCTCCATTTGTCTAGAGAGACAATTCCTATCTAATGTCTGTGCCCAACATATATATTCTGGAATCAGGGCAACTAGACACCTTATATTCCTGGGGTAGGAGTCACTCAACCCCCAACTTTAACTATATTTGGGCTACAGAGATCATCTGTCCCCTGAACCCTATCATAGCCTATGTACCTGGGAATTTATTTGGAACACTACATATAACTGAAGTTTCTGCCCCCTTATTAACCAGCACCATAATTCATTGGATATTTTTCCAGGACTAATGAGTCCTTATCTCAATATAAGGACTCTCTTCTCATCCAGAGCTCCTAGTCCCAGGGGATCTCGGCTCCCCCATAACACTATTAATTCTGCAATTCCCAATATTTTTCCTCAGAAGGCTTGGTTGTAGCTGCCCAGGCCACCTGAGGAGACCTCCATTTCTTCACTGGGACTATAAAATCTTTCAGCTTCCACATTTCTTGTGAGATTTGTATTGTAATTCTAATCCCTTCCCTCTTAGTGGAGGATTGAAATCTTTGAATATCATTTAATTACTTCCACAGTTATGATAGACTAAAGACAGCCTAATAAGATCCCATCTTTTTAAGTTAGACTCCAACTCTAATTCTGTCAGCAAATATTTGTTTTCTAGAGACCCAGATGGATCCTGATTGAATTACTCTTGTCTTATATATCAGGACTGCGGGTGGACTCTCAGTCTTTCTGTCTGACATTGCATCTGACCCTTAGGAGCTCTGTCTCCCCTAAATCCACCACTAACTGGCTGGCCCATTGTACAGTGGCCTCCAAGGGGCTTAGTATGGACACCAAGGTGGTGTATTGATGACACAGGACCTGTTGGTCCCTCATTCCTGCTGAAAATCTTACAAGACCTAAGCTTTGAAAGGTACCTTAATTAATTGCTTCTTTCATGCCCAATTGCCTCATATACTTTTTTAAGTCTTCTATTGATGATCATAGACCTGGATTTATGGCTACATTACTCTTACTTGGCAACATTATGCAGCACACAGCCAACAGCCATTGGATTAATGAATGATTTTCCTCACTGTATTCAACTGAGAGTATAACTGCTGCCTGAGGTCTGGGTGGGAAGCAACAAATGTAAATCTCAAAATGTCTGGTCTACAACGCCCATGTTTCATAACAAGCAGCTATGCCAGAATACCTTCCTTCAGCCTTTGCTTAGATCACTGCATAACGTCCATGAGCTCAGTTGCTGTGTATGTGTCCAGGCAACACATTTTTATCTAATAGGATAATCATTTCCTGTCTGTGCTACCTCACAATGTTCCCTAGAAATGTCATCTTCATTTTTAGCATTTTCTTTTTCAGGAGGCTTGAAAGGAAATATCTTTAGAAAGTTATCTCCTGCCTGGCTCGCCAGTAACATGCAACAATGGAAAGAAGAGTACTGCCTTCTGAGTAGAGCTCTGATAGAGCACACCTGTAAAGTTAGTACAATTTTGTTTAGAAAGCAATACAGGGGGGAAGAGGGAGAGAACAACAACAACAACAAAAAATAATAATAATAATAAAAAAAAAATTAAAAAATACAAGAAGTTACTCTTCCCAAAGTCTAGCAGAGTCTCAGGAAACGTACAGTTTCCAAATAGGGATGCTACAGCCTTGGCTGCTAACACTTAAATGAAGGTGAAGAGGTGCATTGCTTTCACCTATATTTCCTGGGTTAGGCACAGATTTTCACTTGGTGCTTAGTTACTGGTTCAGGGACAGGAAAGTAGCTGTAGTTTTACTTTATTTTGGTGAAACTTTACAAAAATAGAAATGAAATAATGCATAGAAGATACATCTGAATGAACTTCACTTCTGGCCCTATGTGCATCTATAGGGTCAGTAGGATGATTAGAGACAAAAGAGAAGATGATGAAAAGACAAAGCTGTGAAGTTTTGAGGCAAGAAAATCGAATAATTAACAGGCAGTTGATCTGAGAAACCATAGATTTGTGCTTTATCTTTCATGTCAATTAATTCTACTACTATTTTCTGTGGTGTATGAAGGGATATAGTACTCTAACATGGTCCAATGAAAAGTATCAATGCAAAAGAAAAAAAAAAAGAAAAAAAAAAAAGAGAAAAAGAGTTACCTCCATGTAAATACAGTGACTTTGAGAGATTAAAGTTGCATGCAGTGAAAAAAAATGTTTAGATAAGTTGTTCACAGGAATTAACTTTTTCAAGTCTCTGTCTAATCTCTGTGCTTCTGATTAAGGTATTTAAATTGATCTATATTATGGTAAAATAATTGCATTCATACTTATTTTCTCTTATTGTGTTGAAAAGAATCTAGATGATTACAAATATTGTACAGTAGTTTGTAAGATTTTTGCATTTCCAAAAAAAGGCAACAGACTGCAGTTCTAGTTGGCAAAGCAAAGTCTCAAAATTTATTTGAGATGGATGTATCTTGTTTGACAGCAGCCAAATGGGTGGTTTCTGACCTGTCTGGATATCAACTTCGTAAATAGCATGAGCAACAAAAGCAAGTAACAACCAATAATAAATTTTCAGTGTTAAAGAATATTTTACTTTAATATGCATCTTAGTCTTCAGTCTGTAGTATATATGTAATTGTCAAAGATGATTATCCCTTGATGAAAGGACAGAGACATCCTCAGCAAGTTTTCTTTTGGTATAAGACAGGGAGGAGTGGCTGCTGCAGTTCTGATGTTGCTGTCCAACCTGGACAGGCTGGAGACCTGGATGGAGAGGAACTTATTGAGTTTTAACAAGGTCAAGGGTAGAGTCCTACACCTTAGCAAGAACTAAGTTTTTCATGAAGAACACATGATAATATTCAAAATAGCACTCCTGAGGGATAATCTAATGGCTTCCTGGCATTCTTTGACAGCAAACCCTAAATTCCTGTTTTAAAACAGTAAAGTACACCTCTGAGAAAAAGCAAAGTTTTCATGCTGGCAGATTCTAAAATAATTTTTCAATTTATCAAGTGTTTATCTTCTTGTTGGCTTTTTGCAGACAGTTCTGACCTTTCAAACTGAAACATGATTTACTCAAATCTGGAAGAAAATATATATCCTTTTGCTCATCATAACTTAACGGAGAACAAAACGGCAGCCGGGGTAAAAAGGAACCAGAAAATCTTTTACAAATACCTCAACAGGTATTTGTAAGGAGAATCTCCATTCTTTACTGGATCAGGCTGGGAATGTGACCACTGATGATAAGGAAAAGACAGGTTCTGAATGCCTTCTTTCCATCTATTTTTAAAGATCAGACCAGTTATTTTCTGTGTACTCCACTCTCTGACATGGTAGTCTCAGCTGGGGAGCAGACAAAAAACCCCACAATTCAGAAGTAAGCAGTCAGAGACCTACTACTTCAGCTGGACTGCCACAAGTCCATTGAGTCAGATAAGATTCACCCAAGAGTGCTGAGAGAACTGGCAGAGGTGATAGCTGAGCCGCTTTCCATCATCTATCAGTGCTCCTTGTTGACAGGTGAGGTCCAAGAAAACTGGAGGCTTGCCTATGTGACTCCCATCTACAAGAAGGGTTGTAAGGAGGACCCAGGGAACTACAGGCCTGTTAGTCTGAACTTGGTGCTAGGTAAAGTTATGGAGCAGACTGTCTTGAGGGAAATCACGCAGCATGGCCAGGTCTAGCCAGCATGGGTTCACAAAGAGCAGGTCCATCTTGATCTCCTTCTATGACTGTGTGACCCATCTGGTGGATGAGGGAAAGGCTGTTGATGTAGTCTACCTAGACTTCAGCAAAGCCTTTGACACTGTCTCCCACAGTATTCTCCTGCAGAAGCTGGCAGCCCATGGCTTGGACAGGTACGCCCTTGGCTGGATAAGGAACTGGCTGGAAGGCCGGGCCCAGAGAGTTGTGGTGAATGGAACTAAATCCAACTGGAGACCAGTCATGAGTGGTGTTCCCCAAAGGTCATTGCTGGGGCCTATCATCTTCAATATCTTTATTGATGACCTGGACCTGCATTGAGTGCACCCTCAGCAAGTTTGCAAATGACACCAGGTTGGCTTGAAGTGTTGATCTGCTTGGGGATAGTGGAGCCCTACAGAGGGATCTGGGCATACTGGATAGCTGGGCTGAAGCCAATGAGATAAAGTTCAACAAGACCAAATGCTGTCCTGCCCTTTGGCCACAACAGCCCCAGGCAATGCTACAGGCTTGGGGCAGAGTAGCTGGAAGACTGTGCAGAGGAAATGGACCTGGGGGTACTGATTGATGCTTGAATGAACATGAGCCAGCAGTGTGCCCAGGTGGCCAAGAAGGCCAAGGGCATCCTGACTTGCCTCAGGAACAGTGTTGCCAGAAGGAACAGGGAAGTGATTGTCCCCCTGTACTCAGCTCTGGTGAGGCCACACCTTGAGTACTGTGTCCAGTTTTGGGCCCCTCACTGCAAGAAAGACATTGAGGCCCTGGAGTATGTTTAAGGAAGGGCAACAAAGCTGGTGAGGGTTCTGGAGCACAGCCCTTATGAGGAATAGCTAAAGGAGCTGGGATTGTTCTGTATGAACAAGAGGAGGCTCAGGGGAGACCTTATTGCTCTCTATTACTACCTGAAGGGAGGTTGTAGTGAACTGGGGGCTGGCCTCTTTTCTCATCTAACTGGTGATAGGACTAAAGGGAATGTCTTCAAGCTGCTCCAGGAGAGATTTAGACTGGACATTAGGAAATACTACTTCTCTGAAAGAGTGGTCAGGCAGTGGAATGGGCTGCCCGGGGAGATGGTGGAGTCACTGACCCTGGAGGTATTCAAGGAGCATTTGGATGTTGTGTTGAGGGACACGGTCTAGTGAGAACTATTGTTGATGGATGGATGGTTGGACTGGATGATCTTTTAGGTCTTTTCCAACCTTGGTGATTGTGTGATTCTGTGAAAACTTTCTGCCTTTAAATTAAATTCTTCTTCTTGGAACTACTTTATCCTTCTTCCAGCTCTCCTGTTCTGTATCTCAGCTGCTGCTCAAAGCTGTCTATGTTTCTCCTTTTAACCATACCGTTATTAAAACTTGGTGTATGAGTACCTTTTCATCATACTTATCCACAGTAAATGAACGAGACTTGTTCCCATGGAATCCTTCTGAGAAGCTTTCCATCCCTCTGTGCTAAATCTCAAATAATCTGAACTGCAGTTCATTTAGATATTAGACCTCAGGTTCAGATAACATCCCTGAGGTAATAAAATGTAACTATCTAACATATCTAAAGTGATATTTTTTCCAGTAGAAAATTCCATGGGGCACTTAGGCTGAAATCGAGAAGTGTTTTTGCCTCTCTTGCTGAGTGAGGGTTTTAATAGGAAAAGTGTATACACACAGCAAAATCTGGAAAGGTAACATTTCCCATCACTTCTTTTCAATATTACAGATACTAAACTGTATAATCAGCATAAGTGAAAGCAGATACCCATGAGATGATTGTCAGCATGATCAAAATGAGACACAAATTCTGTATTCAACGGGCAGCATTGTGACTTAGAATATTTTGAATATTAAAATATATTTTCTTCCCACACAGTCAGTTTTGACTGTTTCTCTTTATGTGTTTATTTTTGGCTAATGACTTAAAGCAGTGAAGGCATCTACATGAATAGGTATTTATATTTTTGAGTACCAGAGTACTTAGAAATAGACATGCTTGTAGTGTTTATCATTCTCTTCAATGTGTTTTACTTGTGGTCTGTTTTTTCATCTCAGTACACTAGGCTCTCAAACCACTCAGAGCAAGGAATACATTTCTAAGACTTGCATATGCTGATTAAGGTGATTGAGTTTTTTTCTACTATTACTTTCCTTTTAGTTTAGCAGCAAATAAATAAATTTTTAAAAATGTAATAGAGGAAAGATCTTCCCATGGATTTGTTGCATTTGTGCATGTCTAGACAGCAGTACAGGCATCTTGTCATCCCAAGGTCACCATGGAGTACTCATATAATATAAAGCAAGATGATGGGGATTTTCTAATAATTAAATTGTTGGAGACCAGAAATGTTACTGTTTTCTTTCTCCCAGTTTACCAGTTTGCAAGCAATGCCTCCTCTCCCATAAAGACAGCTCTTCAAGAAAGCCCATTTCTAACACTCACACGCCTATGACGAACACTGTTTTTCATAGGTGAGACAGTAACCTCACAATAATGTCAGCCATTTCTTTCAACACTGTCACAAATACCAGTCAACAAGATAGGCCTCAACTGCGTAATTTCATTGAAGCCTGTACACTTTTCCTTCAGTGTTAATGTTACCTGAAAAAAAGTGTTTGGATGTTATATTATGTCTTCAGTCCACTTTGTTGTAGCAGATCTAATCTTTAATGAAAATGAGAAATGTAGGAATCCTATTTGAACTTTAATTTTAACGTCACTCATTTCAGAAAGAAACCAGCTGACTAAACACACCTAGTGACAAACCAGCATGTGATTATCATCTATAATAAATGATACTACTGCTTTCTAGAATAACTGTATTTGCTTTTCTTGTTCCCTTTGCTTGCTTTATCCATACCAACAGTTGTCCTGGGCAAACTGACTGGGAGAAGAGGAATCATTCCCTGGTCCTGGTTACAAAGACAGAATAAACACAACCCATGGTGATTGAAAAACAAGAAATAAAGAGGGCTACCTCTGTACTGCAAAAGTGTATTGCAAATGCAGGTTTCTTAAAGAAGTAGAAGCAAAGGGAAAGCCCACAGGTATGGAAAAGTGGCCTGCATCTACAAGTATTCGTTGTTTCAGAAAGCAGATTTCACAGATGCAAAATCTGTGACAAGAAAACTGTTGTTTTTAGGGATCAAAAAGAGAGAAAGAAAAAGTGCTGGGGGCCTAGACTCCATTTAGGACATAATAGTTCTCCCTACGCATGAAAATATGTTAAAGTACTTGCCCAGTTTTAAGAAAAGGAGAAAGGAAGACACAGTGAGCCTCACCTCTACACCAGGGAAGATCATGGAGCAGATCCTCCTAGAAGCTATGTTAAGGCACGTACGAGATAAAGAGGTGATTGGAGACCACCAGCATGGCTTCACTAAGGGCAGATTTTGCCTGACCAATCTGGTGACCTTCTTTGATGAAGTGGTGTCACTGGGCGACCCTTAGATGTAAGTCCGTGACAGGGGGTACAGGCCCTGATTTGCGGAAATCAAACTCTACAGCCCAAGAGATATAAAGTAGGTATGTTTATTCCAGCGCTGCACATAACGCTGGGTGCAAGGAGGATTACTCCTTCTAACTTGTACACCCACAAACAGAAGCATTACATTTTTAAAAGCCAAGCTCATACATAATCAGCAGGTTTCCGAGAATTCATTTGCATATTCCATCCTTTTCCAAGAAATTGTTTACATAATGTCCCTCCTCCTGGCGCATGCATTGTAGCCTCCTCTGGTGGTCATTGGATGAAGGCTCAATGTCTTCCTGCCTATCTGGTGGTCATTCCTGGATGAAGTCAGTAGTCTTCTTCTCTGTGTCCTTCCAAACTTTGTCCCAGTTTAGAGCATTCCCCTTACCTTGCATGCCTCTGCAATTCCTTTTTATGTTTATTCCCCTTTCCATTGTTCTCTCATTGATTCCTTCTCTCCTTTTGACATAGCTCATGTGGAGCTTACTTGGGCTAACAAAAGTTAAGCTAATAGAGTGCTTTCTAGGGCTTACCAAAGTTAAGCTAATCAAGTGCTTCCTTGGGTCAACAAAAGTTAAGCCAAGCAAGCGCTTTCAAAAACAAAACTAAGCTGAACTAAATAATGCTATTAATCTTCTAAGTCCTGTATCCTCTAGTTCCTTATTTCAGCCCCAGGTAAAGAAAAAAGGAGACACAAAGGAGCGGAGCGAAGGGGAAAAAAAAAAAAATAGGAGGGTATTTGCTGTGATGGCCATGCACTTTGGGAGAGGGGGAAGGGCAGAGAGTGAGCAGATAGTTTTAACAAAGAGAAAACACAATGGCAGCAATCTGAGGAGGAATGGTTATTTACTAGATTTAACCAAATCAAATAAAATAAGAGGGAGAAGAGTACCCAAAGTAGGAGTCAAACCACGATAGTGCAAGGGAAACACATGCTTTTCTCCATGGTGAACTGAGGCAGCCAGAGGCAGAGTGTGGCTGGGGTCCAGTCTGGAGTCCCACCCCCTTTCCTCTTCACAACAAGTTCTCTGGGGATGCCACCCCTCCCCTCTGGGAACCCAATGGCTAGAAGGAAAGCAAGTTCCATAATAAGTCTCATAATCTTATGCCTAGGTAAAAAACATCCCTGCTTATTCAGACCTTCTGTCTCCTTTCCAGATCCTCATTATCAGCGAGTCAGCATTTGATGAGGCCAAGCTGACCTCTCCATCTACCACACCTTCTCCTTCTTTACTAATGAAAAAAGCATGATTTAAGACATCTTGAATCATTTTCTGAACACACTGTAATAAGCAATAAATGCCAACTAAAACATTGAGGAAAGCAAAAACTAACCCTATTTTTAACACTTTCTATATCCACACTCCCAGGCTTAATTACATAAAGTGGAGTTATTTCTATAAGCAACTAAACTAGTATTAACACATTGAACTAATGATTGATTCTTTCTACTGTAGTTAAAATATAAACAATAACCCATTTTAACCAAACTCAACAGTTCCACAACATTTGCTGGGTCATCTTTGAGATGGCAGTATTCATCACTGTTGTTGCTACTGGTGTCAAATGGTGATGAGAAGTCTGGATCTCCTTCCAGTAATCTGAAGAGGGGTTTTGGTGTACAGGAGATAAAACACCAGCAACAAATAGTTGATAAGTGGTTGGGCTGTTCTTCATGCCTTGAGGTAAAACAGTCTGATGGTATCAGTAATGGCATTCCCCACTGTTAATGAATGGAACTGAAAATGCAAAATGTGGTGCATCATCAGACCACAGTAGGATGTTGAAAAAACAGTCTTTTAAGTCTATTACTATAAGCAGCCACGACTATGGAAGCGTAGTGGGGGAAGGCAGCCCTGGTTGCAAAGAGCCCATATCTTCAATAACAGTATTTATCTTTCTGAAATCATGTAACGGTCTCCAACTCCCTGATTGTTTTTTGATCACAAACACAGAGTAATTCCATGGACTTGTAGCTGTTACTGTATGTACAGCCGTGAGTTGTTCTTGAACAAGGATATTTAACTGCAGCAATTTTTCTTGGGACAGGGGCCACTAGTCCACCAGGATCAAAGTGACTGTTGAGACCCTCAGGAGCGGAGGCAGCGAGCACTTCCCACCCCCCACCCCCCAAGTGCACCCAAGTCCCTGGGCAAAAACAGTTCCACAGAGAGGTTTGCCCTTTCCAGAGGCAGGAAGTACCCAAACAGCTTTTCCCAACATGTTTGGTACATGTACTACAGAGACCTTATCTCCTTCTACAATATGTAGGGGGCTGGATTGGCTAAGACCATCCCGACTGACAGATCCTCTAGTATTGACCAACCAAGTAGCTTCTGCCAAATGCTTTTCCCAGTGCTTAAATGTTCCACTACCCATTGCTTTCAACATAGTTTTCAACAACCCACTGTATTGTTCAGTTTTACCAGAAGCTGGTGGATGGTAGGGGATATGATAAATCCACTCAATGCCATGATTTTTTGCCCAAGTATTTATAAGGGAATTTCTGAAATGTGTCCCATTATCGCACTAAATTTCTGGGGCACCATGTCACCACAGGACTTCTTTCTCAAGACCCAATATGGTGTTTCAGGCAGGAGCATGGGGTATTGCAAATGTTTCAAGACACCCAGTGGTTGCCTCCACCATGGTAAGCACTTAACACTTACCATTGCGAGAATGTGGCAAGGTGATATAGTCAAACAGCCACGCCTCCCCATATTTATACTTTTGCCATCACCTTTCCCCCCAGAGAAGTTTCATCCTCTTGGCTTGTTTAATTTTGGCACATGTTTCACAGTCATGAATAATCTGCACAATAGTGTCCATGGTTAAGTCCACCCCTTGGTCTCTGGCCCACTTATATGTCACATCTCTTCCTTGATGGCCCGAGGTCTCATGGGCCCATCGAGATAGAAATAATTCACCCTTGTTCTTCCAGTCCAAGTCGATTTGAGCCACCTCAGTTCTGGCAGCTTGATCTACCTGATGGTTGTTTTGTTGTTCTTCAGTAGCCTGACTCTTGGGCACATGTGCATTAACGTGATGCACCTTTACAACCATATCTTTCATTTGGGCAGCAGTGTCCTTCCACAGTTCAGCAGCCCAAATAGGTTTACCCCTCTGCTGCCAGCTGTTTTGTTCCCACTGCTTTAACCACCTCCATAAGGCATTTGCCACCATCCATGAGTCAGTATAGAGATAAAACATTGGCCACCTCTCCCATTCAGCAACATCTAAGGCCAGCTGGACAGCCTTTACCTCTGCAAAATGATTTGATTCTTCTTTACCTTCAGTGGCCTCTGCAATCTGTCGTGTGGGGCTCCACACAGCATCTTTCCATTTGCGATGCTTCCCTACAATATAACATGATCCATAACAAACAGGGCATATTTATTTTCATTTTCTGGTAGTTCATTGTATGGTGGAGCCTCTTTAGCACCTGACACCTCTTCTGCTGGTGATGTTCCAAACCTTTTACTTTCAGGCCAGTCCATGATGACCTCTAAAATTCTTGGATGATTGAGGTTCCCCCTCTGCACTCGTGTAATCAGCACAATCCATTTACTCCAAGTGGCATCAGTAGCATGATGGGTGGAGGAGACCCTTCCTTTAAGCATCCAGTTCAGCACTGGCAGTCGAGGTGCCAGAAGGAGCTGTGTTTCAGTACCAACTACTTTGGAAGCGGCCCGAACCCCCTCATATGTGGCTAAGACCTCCTTCTCAGTTGGAGTGTAGCACTCTTCAGACCCCTTGTATGCTCAACTCCAAAATCTCAGGCGTCGGCCTTGGGTCTCTCCTGAGGTTCTTTGTCACAAACTCCAGGTGGGAGCTTTCTCTCCAGCAGCAGTGTAGAGGATGTTCTTTACATCCTGTCCCATCCGTACTGGCCCCAGGGCCATGGCACGGGCTATCTCCTGTTTCATCTGTTCAAAATCCTACTGCTGCTCAAGGCCCCATGAAAAAACATTCTTCTTCCGCATCACCTGATAAAGGGGGCTTACAATGTGGCTGTAGTTTGGAACGTGCATCTTCCAAAAGCCCACTACACCCAGGAAAGACTATGTCTCTTCCTTGCTAGTGGGTAGAGACATGGCAGTGATTTTGTCGATCACATCTGTTGGGATGTGAGGACGTCCATCCTGCCACTTTATACCTAGGAACTGAATTTCCTGGGCAGGCCCTTTTACTTTGCTTTGCTTAATAGCAAAACCAGCTCATAGAAGAATTTGGATTATTTGCTCTCCTTTCATGAAAACTTCTGCTGTGTTGCCCCACACAACAGTGTCATCAATGTACTGCAGGTGCTCAGGAGCACCACCTTTTTCCAGTACTGTTTTGACCAACCCATGGCAAATGGTTGGGCTGTGTTTCCACCCCTGGGGCAAACAGTTCCAAGTATACTGAGTGCCCCTCCAGGTGAAGACAAACTGTGGCCTACATTCTGCGGCCAAAGGAATGGAGAAGGAGGCGTTAGCAGTGTCAGTGGTGGCATACCATTTGGCTGCTTTTGACTCCAGCTCGTACTGGAGTTCCAACATGTCTGGCACAGCAGCACTCATTGGGTGTGTGACCTCATCCAGGCCACGGTAGTCTACTGTCAGCCTCCATTCTCCACTAGCTTTACGCACTGGCCATATGGTCTGTTTTGTAGTTCTCTCACCCATGCTCATAGCACAGGAGTAGGCTGGTCGTGCCTCTTCCTCATGTCTTCTCTGTGGTCATGTAGGTAATGCCACAAGGAAACACGCGGTGCAATCTTACTGTTGTTCCTTGCTCGAGCTGGAAAGCATTTGTGTCTAATAGCTGAGATTTTTGATGATACAGATGAGGAGTAGGACTGGAATAGTTTAATCAGATCCCTCATTAGACCTGGTGGCCCGTACGGGAATTGACCTTCATCAGTTGTTTCTGATGCTACTGCAGCATCGTCACGATTAATGAACTGAGACATTTGCTCTTCCACTTCAGTCAGTCTGTTTGTTACTTCTGAGATGGCTGAAATGGAGATGTGTGTTGGAGGTTACTGTTGTTCAAAGTTTTGCAGTGTAAGAACCAATTCAAAAACTAGGGGTCTTCTATGTTGTTCCTCGTACCTTTGAAACGTTGCTGCTAGTGTAATGGCATACCTTTCTGGTGCTGTTTTGGTGAGTTTCTGCCATATATCAGGTCTCGCTCTAGGCGAGGATTGCTAGGATCAAAATTAGGGCTATACTACATTTCCACCACAGTTATTTCCCTCAAATACTGGATGCCTTTTTCAATTGTATCCCATTTTTTCATCAGGGGCTTCAGATTATCTTTGAAGGAAAACTTTTCCCTCACAGCCACTAACACTTGCTCCCAGAGGGTGGCAGCCCCATCCATACATCTGCTCATTCCTCTGCCAATAGTTGGGTCTCTGGAAATGCCTCCTGGTTGATGAGCTTCATTACCATCTAAAAACAAGCTACCAGCTCCACTGTCCCAACAGCGAAGCAACCAGGTAACAAGAGATTTGTTCTGGCGCCATGTAAACTCCTTTCTTGAGCTTTGGATTTCAGTCATCTTCAAGGGTTAATGAACAGTAATAGAGACTTCCTCTTCATCACTCTCTTCTTCATGCCTCTTAACTTTTCTTTTTGCCTTTCTCGGTGCTGATCCAGACCCGTCACCTGGATCTTCTGCTGCCTCCTCCTCCTCTGCTTCTTCTATTTTCCATTCTAGACACGAGGACGCATGCTTTCATTTCTTGCCTTCCACAGGGGCAACTGACATTGTTACTGGTGCCTCCTGTGACTGATCAGATTTGACTTGGGGATTTCCCCTTTTGGCTTGAACCTCAGCTTGGAAACTCTCTTTTTCCAGAAGAGTGTTATATAGAGCACGGTAAGCACAAGCCAAGCCCCAAATAAGTTGTACCTCCTTAGATCTATCTAATCTGCAACATCCCTGACTCAAATATTGGTTTAGTTTCTTGGGATCCCACAGGTGTTCAAGAGTGAAATCCCATGACATTGCAGACCCCCACGCTTCTAATATTTTTCCTAGACCTCTCCATATTCCCTGCCAGTCAGCATTCTCCGATTTTGGAGGAGACTTCTGCAAAGAACAAATGGATTGGAGTACATTCAGGGAGACTGATAGCATGCACACTATGAGCATGAGTATGAGCACTAACTCAGTTTTCGAAAAGCGTGCGTCAATCTGTGAAGACAGCCTAGACACTGGATTGAACATTGTGGTGTTTGTAAAATTGGCTATTCCTTTTCGGATGTAAGTGTTCGTAAAATTAGCTATTCCACCTGGGAATAAGTGTCTAAGTGTCAAAAATCAAATTATATCATACCGCATATAAGTACCAGGCAGGTGTCTCCATCAGTGCCCTTATTTGCTTATATACAAACACAATTCCTCAACAAGAAAATATGACTTTAATAATCAGCCAATATGTTAAGAAGATCATAGTTTCTTTCAATCCCTTAAATAGACCAGCTAAAATGGAGAGTGGATTCATTGCTGGTAGCTGCTAAAAAGGGACAGGAAAAACAAAAGCGAAGAACCAAAACAGGAGACACACTGTACAGTGTCCAGAGTGTGGCAGACTGCCCAGACTACAGTCTAATCTATGAAGGTCAAATAGCAATGCTTTTGCAGTCTGTGGCTTAAAGAAATCCTTCTTATTTATTTATTTATTTGTTTGTTTGTTTGTTTCTTTGTTTGTCCTTTCTTACTAACTAACTTTTAACTAATGTTAAAATCTTATGCTTCTGCCCTCATCCTCAACCAAGAACTGTCACGGAGTTATCTAGATCAATCAGTGTCCGTGACAGGATGGGCAGTAGGCCTGTGGGCCCCCCCGCTCCCAACAAATGGAAAGGGAAAAAGGTAAAGGGGTAGGGAGATGGGAGTTGGGCTCAGGGAAACAAACAGAGAAGCAGAAAGAATCTAAGGAGGAAAACTTATTTTACAAATTACAATCTAATTGAAATTGAGGCTAATAAATCCAGTAAAATAAAAGAGAAAGAGAGAAGTTTCCGAAGACCGAGAAGCCTACTTTGAAACTGAAGGTGCCACAGCTTCGAAGCACACCCACACCAGCTGCCAGGCAGTGAGAGAGAGCCATTGTCACTTCTGTGACATCTTTCCCTCCCCAACCTTGAGATCCTCTGGGACGTGTAGTTCTTTTTCTCTGTGCTCCACATGATGTTATGATGTGGAATACCAATAGAAAAATTACAAAACCATGACAGGATGATGAATCCTGTATGATATGTGTATCTCAGTGTTCCCCTGTACAGGTTTTTCATGTTTTTTTCAACATCTGCCACATTTTTCTCAATGCATTTAGCATGGTCCATGTTTATTTCAATGCTTGCTGCATTTATTTCAATGCTTTCTGGACTGGTCAGTCTTCAAGTTAGGACAAGTCCCTGGTCGAGTTCCTGTACGTGGTCCTTGTGCATCGTCCCTGTTCGGGCACCAGTTGTCATGAGTTAGCAACACAATACAGGGTTCTCATGCCAGGAAGATTTCTTTATTACTTTGAAGATCATGATCATAATGCTATCTCTTTCTCTCTCATTCTTCTTAGCAAGCCTTTTTTTATTCTTACACGGGAATTCAGTACATTTCCACTAACAATCCATTGTCTAGGGAGCAAGCATGTTCCATAACAAGACTGCATAATCAGCAGAGTTTATCTTATGCCTAGTTTGTACCTACAAACAAACATCCCTGTTTATTCAGAACTTTTCTGTCCTTTCCAGAGCCTCATTATCAGTGAGTCAGCATTCGAGGAGGCCTAGCTGACCTCTCCGTCTCCCACAAGATATTAGGAGGAATTTTTTCCCTCAGAGGGTAGTGAATCCCTGGAACAAGTTGCCCAAGGAGGTTGTGGATGCCCCATCCCTGGAGGCATTAAAGGCATGGCTGGATGTGGCTCTGGGCAGTCTGGTCTAGTGGTTGGTGACCCTGTACATAGCAGGAGGGCTGAAACTAGATTATCATTGTGGTCCTTTTCAACCCAGGCCATTCTATGATTCTGAGAGATCAGGGGTCCTGAGTCATTATATGTACATTATTGTTGACCACATATAGTGTGTCATGTCATTTTAAAAAAATAGAAAGCTTAATGGCACTGAAATTTCAATCTGGGGGTACATGCCACTGTGCGTAACAACTGGCAAGCTATTATCTACTTTAATTAAAACTTCTTGTGCTAGTGTTTTACCTTCTCCAAAAACAAGGTCAAAACAATTTGAAGGTAGGCGCTATCAGTATTCAAACTCATAATGAAACCAGGATTATTTGTTGAATCATAGAATATATATTGATAGATATAGAAAATTTATAATTTTTTGAGTTGGAAGGGACCCTTACAGACCATTTAGTCCAATTCCCCAGCAATAAACAGAGACAACAACAGAGGTCAGAGGCCCCAGAGGCCTGTCCAGCCTGACCATGAACATCTCCCTACTGGCACAGTGTTGTCTTGCCCCAGACTGATACAAAATTGCAAAGTGGGTCACCAGCTCTGATTTCTACTTAGGAGGGTTTTGCCATCAGGATGCATGGCCAAGTCCCCATGTAGGTCTGCCCTCCAGGCATCAGCTCTGGGAAGCACGCAGCCAAACATTCTTCAGAAAAACATCTCAGAGAAGTTTCTGTGAGCAGCTGGGGGACATTTGATGAAGAAAATAGATGCTAGGTAAGAAATAATTCTCACCCAGCAACCAGTCTGAGGTGTCCATTCTTTCCTCATTTCTATTCTTTCTGTTGGAAATGTCCTTGAAACTCAATTGTGTTTGCATGGAATTTTACACTTTTTCATTTCTAATCTTATTCATCACTAATCCTTAAATATGTGTTCCACAGTACCTCTAACTGATTACAGAAAAATAATTTAAGATAATAATGTATCAAACTTTTTTAAAATTTTATTTGGAAGGTAGGAGACCTGATTACATGCACAGAACTTTAATATGTGCTGAATACAGAAACTCAGTATCTACTTTTTCACTTCTCTTCAGCAACCTGAGCAAACAGATTATTTCCTCTGACAGGTTTCTGGCAGACCGTCTTGGTTTGACAGTTTAGAGAGAGTCACTTTTGTATATAATGAAAGCAAAAGCTGCCAAACATACATGCATATTTTATACTTCATAAACCTTAAAAGCTAGAGGAAAGATTCCATGTTTAGTCATGTCATTTTAAATTCAGAGTTTTTGTACTGATCTCCAGGTCTACATCAATGACACAGAATGGCACCTAGCCCAAGGGCTGAATTATATTTTTTACACAGGAAAGGCAGCTTTTATAATCAAGTGTAAAATTTACGAGTTTGAACTTTTTTGTGTTACTACATTCATGTGAAAATACAATGTGCATTTTGGCATATTGGCATTTTCTGTGTATACCAACAGGACTGAAAGCAATTTCTATCAGTGTTTCCTTGAAACTGTGACATCTATAGTCTTCACTGTCTAACTGTGGAGGTTTTGGTTTTTTGTTTGTTTGTTTTTTATGTTAGTTCACACGAACTACAATAGTATTTAAAAATATAATAAAAGAATTATACAAAATTCTAATTTTATGTTTACTGTGTTTACATCGTCAGAAGATGGTGAGTCCCTTTAAGCATTTTTGCAAATAACTTCTTTTAATTTTTAATGCTGCTGAAGTAGCAGCACACAAGCAATGAAGTGAGACAGAGCAAAGTCCTTCTGACTCTGTAAACTGAACAGCAGAGTCTTTGGACAGCACTGTCTTTGGAAAGCTTGCTCATTAAATTTATGTACTGGTGTTCAGGAAGAAAAAAAAAAAAAAAAAAAAGATTAAGAGCAACCGGCAAAAACCAAATAAAACCAAATTTAATTGTCTTGCCATGAAGCAGCCACTATGAAATACACTGTTCATTTTAATGTGAAGCAGTATTTTTCCAAATATTTTTGCTGAGCACAAATACTGAAAACTCTATCCTCTCTAGAATGTTTCCTTACTAAAGAGAAAAGTGTTTAGATGCATGGCATCCGATATCTTTTCCCCTGAAATAGATGCATATGCAACATTTTAAGTTTGTGTTCATTTAGAAAACAAAAAATGAGTTTTGTTTTATTTTGGTAGATTTAAAATAGTGCAATGACATAGTCTCTCATAATGGAGGATTTCATTAATTAAAATGTTGAAGCTCTTCTAACACCTCTTTCTATGCATACAGTTAATGCATATAATTTATGTACATGCATTTAAATCAGCTACCAAGTGGAAACAGCTTTACCACAGAAGGAGTACACCAGAAACAACAAACAAACAAACAAAACAAACAAACAAACAAAAACACGATTACTATTCTGTTGTTACTTAGACAATTACCTTTTCAAAGAGAAATACCAGATCACATATCTCTGGGATCTGGAACTTGCAACTCTAGGCTGATGTAACTGATAACAATGAGCCTGGGACAGAATAATGTGGTTCTGGTGAATGTTAAGGAAACTAAACCTGTTTTCTGTTGTGTTAGAAACAAGTGATATGTCTGATCAAATCTGCTGAGTGATAATACATACTACAGTATGTCATGTCAAGCTTTTCATTCACCAGGACCTCAAGCCCTTCTCCACAGGACTACTCCCAGTCTGTACATAAAATACAGAATGTATGTTTGAAATTACCCAAATTTTACCTTTTCTTAACATATTCTCTCTCTCTCTCTTTTTTTTTTTTTTTTTTTTTTTTCCCCTGTGAGATAATCTATATGCTTAAAAACAAGTCTAGAAATAATTTCTATCAAGTATTCTTACACTTCAGGCTAATTTAGATTCACAGCAAATTTCAAAAATCTAATTAATTATTTCAAGCCTTTTGGATGAAGTTCTGAATCAAAGAAATTGTCCTGGCTTCGGTGGGGATAATGTTTTATGCAGAACCTGAGCTGTGATTCTATCCATAGTTTGTATTATATCTTTTTTTTCTAGAAAGAAATATAGTATGCAACTTGTATCCACTCATACATAAAAATATTGTTACACGTGTGCTATAAATTCTGCAAGCAAAAACAGTTACAAAAAGAAAAGGTTTTATTGTGTTACTTAAAGATGCCTGAGATACTAAAAGATGAATCTAAAATACATGTTTAATACATGCTCCCTTATATTCAGTATTCCCTCCTTCCTCCCTTCCTTCCTTCCTTCCTTCCTTCCTTCCTTCCTTCCTTCCTTCCTTCCTTCCTTCCTTCCTTCCTTCCTTCCTTCCTTCCTTCCTTCCTTCCTTCCTTCCTTCCTTCCTTCCTTCCTTCCTTCCTTCCTTCCTTCCTTCCTTCCTTCCTTCCTTCCTTCCTTCCTTCCTTCCTTCCTTCCTTCCTTCCTTCCTTCCTTCCTTCCTTCCTTCCTTCCTTCCTTCCTTCCTTCCTTCCTTCCTTCCTTCCTTCCTTCCTTCCTTCCTTCCTTCCTTCCTTCCTTCCTTCCTTCCTTCCTTCCTTCCTTCCTTCCTTCCTTCCTTCCTTCCTTCTTTCCTTCCTTCCTTCTTTCCTTCCTTCCTTCTTTCCTTCCTTCTTTCCTTCCTTCTTTCCTTCCTTCTTTCTTTCCTTCTTTCTTTCCTTCTTTCTTTCCTTCTTTCTTTCCTTCTTTCTTTCCTTCTTTCTTTCCTTCTTTCTTTCCTTCTTTCTTTCTTTCCTTCTTTCTTTCTTTCCTTCCTTCTTTCCTTCCTTCTTTCCTTCCTTCTTTCTTTCCTTCTTTCTTTCCTTCTTTCTTTCCTTCTTTCTTTCCTTCTTTCTTTCTTTCCTTCTTTCTTTCCTTCTTTCTTTCTTTCCTTCTTTCTTTCCTTCTTTCTTTCTTTCCTTTCTTTCTTTCTTTCCTTCTTTCTTTCTTTCTTTCTTTCTTTCTTTCTTTCTTTCTTTCTTTCTTTCTTTCTTTCTTTCTTTCTTTCTTTCTTTCTTTCTTTCTTTCTTTCTTTCTTTCTTTCTTATCGCTTGGTTGTTTTTGTTTTAGAAGCCATGGCTTTTGAAAGAATTATTGGTAAATGAATGTCTCCTGTGAGCCTTCAAGGTGGTCTTGGATTTGGGGATCTCCCAGCAAATGGTAAACTATATGGGATGTAAGGTTCAGTGTCAGGTGCAAAGTGACTGTTCAGAGGAAGGTGGACTGACTCCTCTATCTCTGCACTGGTATGGACAGGTACTTCTCACACACTTACTGAAGCAATGGGCTGGTGATGATTCTCTCCTGATGGAGGTGAATCCACTCAGGTCAATGAGTATCTCACTCTGGATTCTTGTCCATGGGCTCTTCATTTCTCTCAGGTGGGCCCACCTCCATCACCTTGATGTGGAGCCTTCACATCAGCTGCATCTTCTTTGAAGGATAGGAATCTGTCCTGCCCACAGGGGAGAATCACCACTTGTCTGTCTCAAGGAAAGCACTCATCACCATCATCTGTTGCTCAGCAGCTGGAGTTCTGGTTTCAGGGTCTCTATATCTGTAGAGCTCAGAACAGAAGGCTGTGAGATGGCTGGGGATGTCAGGTGTTCATGGTGATATCATTCTAAGAGTGTTCCAGGGTTACCAAAACACTGCATATTTGGGAGTGGAGAGTTGCTTTAGTTTTGTAGGAGGAAAAATGGTGGGGATGATGAGAGACCCTTTCCTGTGAATGGCTTTATTTTGTCCTTGTGTTTGCTAAAGAAAATGTGTTCTCCTTGGGCACAGGGACCTTCAGGGTCCACAGTCCCTTCTTCATTCCATGGATGATGTCTCTTCAATGAGAGGGCAGTAAGCACATCTGCGGACAGTTAGGGAGTATTTGTTATCTAGCCACCTGCAAGTGGAGCCACCTGGACACTGAGTTGCTACTGTGACAGGTACAGAACCAATTGCAAAGGCATTTGAAGGACTGAGAAGCAATTAGTCAGTTGGACTGGCTATGGTTACCAGGCAGGTACATAAATTCCTAAATAGAAGACCCAATACTTAAGTCCTTGGTAAAATGTCAGAGTCCTGAGTGACAGTAGAAAGCTAATATAAGTAATTTGTTCTAAGAGGTGGATGATGTGGACACTGATACTTCCAAAGTTGCTTTGGATATGTCTAGTCAGTGAAACATATAAATTCTCCATATAGAAATCAGTTTCTCAGACAAGTGAATATCTGTATACGCTACTCCGAGCCACAACCAACCTACTTTTCAATAGCTTTTTAATAGCTTTTTATGTACTGAAAAAATATTTGCTACAATGTCTGTCATTTGTTGCCATGGGAATGGCCACAGCTGAAAATACCCAAAGACGACTTTGGAAAACAAAAAGGATGTTCATTCTTTCCACAAAAGAAAAAAAAGAAAGAAAAAAAAAAATAAGAAGAAAAGGTCTGTATTCGGCTGCAGTGTTTCTGCTGAAATTGTTGAAATGTGTGAATAATATAATCATAGAATCATAGAATGGCCTGAGTTGAATGTCTGAGACACAGACTCAGATGTGAACAGTCCAAATCATTTAATAATATCCCTTATACACATTCACAAGTTTTCTCTTCTAACTCTCCCACCTGCCTTTACATGTCAACAAAACATTCCACGAGCACTCCTTAACTGTTCATGCAGGCACTTATTCAATCAGCGTCATGAGTCATCACAAGCCATGCTCTCTTTCTCCAGCCTCTGAATTCCTAACCAAAACATCCCGTCTCAGTTTAAAACCATCCCCCTTTGTCCTATCACTGTCCAGCCTTGTAAAGAGTTGTTCCCCTTCTTGTTTAAGGCTGCAATGTGGTCTCCTTGGAGCTTTCTCTTCTCCAAGCTAAACAAGGACAGTTCCTTCAACCTTACCTCATAGAAGTGTTCCTGCACATTTTTCTTGCGCTGGGGGCCTGGCCTCACAAGAGCTGTATAGGAGGAACAATCACCTCCCTCTCCCTGAAGGCCACTCCTCTTTTAAAGCTGCCCAGGTCCAATAAGGCTTCACCTTGGGTTAGTCCATCTAATACCTGGACTAGGAAGTTATCCTCAACAGACTACAGGAATCTCCTGTATTGTTTCCCACCTGCCATGCTGTTATCTCTGCAGGTTTCCTGGTGGTTGAAACCCCCCATCTGGACAAGAGCCTGTGAACGCACCTCCCATAGCTGAAGCAAGAAGACCTCATCAACAGGCTCCCTTTGATCAAGTGGCCTGTAGCAGACCCCAGCCACTAGATGCTATTTTCTGAACTGATCTCAACCTGATCATGGCTATTTCTCAAACACAGCTCTTTGCAATCTATCCACTTCCTAACACAGAGGGCACCTTCCCCACCCCTCCTATCATGTCTATCCTTTATGAAAAGCCCGTAGAATGCCTCAGGTAGATTGGGATCTCCAACAAGATGCTCTTGTCTCCACTTTCAACCCTTAAATGAGGTCTGGGAAGGGGTGTATCCTGGCTCCACTCCTTCTGGTCACTCAGGTGCATGCAAGTGAGCTCTCCTGTGTTGGTCCTGCCTTTCTGTTGGGTGCTCAATCACTGTTTCAGGCAGTGACTTGGTATTTCCACTACACCATCTCACAACATATTTTCTTTTCTGAAATCTATTTTGCTTTCTTTAATGTTTCTGAGAAACCTTTGTCTGTGCAGGAGGTTGACTTACTAGCTTAGATTTCATGTACCAGCTAAAATACAACAAATAATATTTTACTATCTCTCCAAAAAAGTGTGAATAAGCATGTACTTCCAGAAAGTCCTAAGAAATATATGAAAATCAAATTGAAATTTTTCTATTACCTCAAATTTGTGTTGATTGTTTTTAATACTGAATAGTTTAGGGATTACTACCTTTTTCAACATATCTGTAAAGTTAAGCATCAAAAAGATAAGTGTACCAGTTCTCAACAGGTCATTACAAAGATATTTGTTAATGTATCTCTAAATGCATTTTAACAATAATTTAAATAAATAATTTTTATATTTTTAAGAATGTTTAAGTAAAAGAAAGTTTAATCCCATGCAGTCTTTATTGGTTACTTTGGCTAAATAAAAGTAGTCATTTTCTACTGTTATATTTGTTCAGTGTCAAAATACAATCTTTAAGTGGCTTTTCATGTATGAATGAAATTTTATATTTTAAAAACATATAAACATATTACTTTTTTTCAACTGTTTAAAAAGTATATGTTTTTATCTGTGCAGTATTTAAATCTTTTTTCTCAGTGGGATAAATGCAACAATACTTTTTAGGCTATGTGGATATCAAAATAACCCATTTTCTCTCTCTTTTTTTTTCTTTTTTTCCTGAAATCCTCTAAATATTGGAGCAACTTATTCCCAAAAGAGGGATTTATATGTCATTTAGAAGCAGTGATATGTGAAACAGCCTCTAATTCAGCATTTGAAGATCAAAATCATTTTTATCACTTAATGAGGCAGCAGAAGTGGATATGCAACATCCAAAATCAGTGGGAGTCTGAATATGAGCATGAAGAAATAACTGGGCATATTCTGACTCTACTTTAATAATTTGGTCTTTGATTATCCTGACTGATTAATGAACCACTGAAAATCAATGTGCAAGATGTCTGCCTCAGACTAAGTCTTCGTAAGAATCTTCAAAATATTTCAGTATTTTTCCAATAAGAGTTTTTAATTAACATGTTTATATTTGGTTAGTAAGCAACCTTGTCATGATTTTATGACTTTGGTTATGGGTATTCCACATCATAACATAATGCAGTGCACTGGAAGTTAAAAATTTAATGCTCCAATTCTATGGGTCATAGATTGTTCCAGATACCTGGTTCTCAGAAGAGAAGTAGTACTATATACTACATACCCTAGAGGACTTTGCATGATTTTGTTTCTGTTTTCCATTCAGAGGGAAAAGATAAAAACCATTCACAAATGGCCCTCCCCTTTTTTGACTGTCTGGCTGTTTCTGTTACGGATGCCAATCTTGTCACAGCATTAGAGCAAGGCCTTCAGCTTTCAGATACTCTCTCATTTCATTTGATTTATTGTCTTCAATTCCAATTATATTGTACTATGTTGTATTATAGTATGTTATCTTGCATTCCAATATCTTATTTAGTAAATTAGTTTGTTTCTCCTCAGATTGTTGCCACTATTTTGTTTTTAGGCCCTTCTCATTCTCACTATCCTTTTCCCCTTTTTCCCTTCCCTGGGGCATGGGTCTGTGGGTCCCATGGGTATTAGTCTTTGGACTGGGCCAAACCAAGCTGAAAACCATTGACAAACTATACCCTTATTATTAACTTTCTTTTTTCCTTTATTTTTCTTTTTTTTTTCTTTTTTGATACAGAATGTAGAATTTTTTTAAAAAATCATAATTTAAATGTAACATCTTGTGTTAGCAAAAGGTGAATTTTTATTTAATTGCTTTACATGACTACTTTTTTATTTAGTTCAATTTCTTCATCACAATTAGCCTGAAATTATGAAGAATGGTAGGATAAAAACTTCCAGGGGTCAAAGCCAGAGACATTAAATCAAACTATAAACTGCACTAGGCAAGATCCCCAATGTGGCTTGAATGGGATAAATAAAGATGAGGGCTTTGGGGCTTCTTGCTATACCTAATTACTTCTTCAAATATATATTTGAAAATTCCTAAAAACAGACAGATTGCCCTTTGTTACTATCAATCTGTTCTTTCACTTTACTGTGAAATACAGAGTAGGTATTAAAGGAACTTAGGCCAATACGGGTTTTGATTTTAAGACTCCTGTAATTTGCAGTGTCGATATATTAGACATTTTGGCATATCTACTATGTTTGTCAGGTGACTCATAGAATGTTAGAATGCAGTTGAACTAACAAATATGTAAGTGTAATGTGGAAGAAAACTGAAAGGAGAAATATTTTTTTCCTCACATTGCTAATATTCAATAATTTTAGTTGCTTATTATATTTTATTTTTTAATAGTAGGTTTCTACATATAGATGTATTTCTAAAATGAGCATTTCAGGTAAGATCCAATCTCCCACAGGAGTGTGTTACACAAATGAGGATCTCTGATTTGTTTCTTAAAGATTAACTCTTTGTATATATTTACTTGTATAGATGTGCCCAGTCATCTGGAATGTATGCAAACAGAACAAATACAGAAATTAACAGTTGGACTAGCTGAGAGCAGAATTTCAAACTCAGGTGTGAAAAAAAGCCCTTGTAAATCACAAAGCATACGTGCATGTCTTTTGCACTTAATCCAACTTACATGTTCCAATACCTGAAACTAAAATTCTATTGCCAGCCTATTGGAGTGGTATTTATGCTATATTATTCTAAGGTAGCCATACTGGTGAAGCATTTATCTGAGATGACCAGTAGGACTGCCAGAAAGGGAACAAAACAAATCATAGAATCATAGAATTACCCAGGTTGGAAAAAACCTCGAAGATCATCAGGTCTAACCACAGCCTAACCATAGTACCCTAATTCTTAACAACCCTCTGCTAAATCATATCTCTGAGCACCACATCTAAACAGCTCTTAAACACATCCAGGGATGGAGATTCAACCACATTCCTGGGAAGCCTATTCCAGTACTTAACTACCCTTTCTGTAAATAAGTGTTTCCTAACATCCAACCTAAACTTACCTTGGCGCAACTTGAGGCCATTTCTCCTCGTCCTGTCACCTGTCACCAGTGAGAAGAGACTTGCCGCATTCTCACTGTAAGCACCTTTCAGATACTGGAAGAGAGTGATACAGTCTCCCCTCAGCCTTCTTTTCCTCAGACTAAACAGCCCCAGCTTCCTTAGTGTCTCCTTATAGGGCCGATTTTCCAAACCTGTCACGAGCCTTGTTGCCCTTCTCTGGACCTGCTCCAGTACCTCAGTAATAGACTCCATTTTATAGGAGGGAGGCAAGGTTCCTTGATATATGTATACCTGGTGTGAGATTAAGAAACAACGGTTCAAATGTTGGTCCGACCAGTTTATTACAAATCTTACTCAGGGAGATGGGGAAGGAGAGGACGGACACTATTATGATGTAGGGTGATGGGGTAGGGAAGGCAGGTGATAGTAAAGATAGGAAATAGAAACAAGGAGTCTCTGTAGGAAGCAAGAGGGAGATAGTTACCAACATGGATCAAGCAAGGTTTGTAGTTCAGTCATTGATTTTCATTAGTGGTGGGTCGTCAGGCGTTGCTGTTCCACTGATGATGACCGTGACCACAATGACAACAACAACTTCCAATGGTAGTACCAACTTATTTATAAGTCCAAAGTTGTCAAGTCAGCTCTCTTTGGAGTGACAGCTCAAATCCAAAGTAGTTGCGTCAGCTCTTCTTGGAGTGGAAAAGTCTGTCTCTGGGATCCCAGCAGAAACTCCTTTGTTCCCATCTTCCGGGCCTTGCCAGAAGATAAGAGGGAGCAGGGATGCCCACCTGCATCTTGTTTTTCACAGGAAACAATGGCATCATTCCCCAGTTTTCCCATACCAAGCTGGAGCTATTTAGTCCCAGGCCAGATCTTCCGCCAGTAAAGACTCCTGAGCACTCTCTTCCGGAGGCAAACAGCTCTGAAGGAAGGTGCTTTCAGATGCCTACAAAGTGATGCTTATTGTCACACAGTAGCACCCATCACTTGCCTCCTCCATAAATCAGTGAGAGTCTTATCACTAGAAAACACCTCAGGAAGCAAGCTTTGAGCCAGAAAACAAAGAATGGCTCTCACATAGACATACTGAGATCTTGGACATTAATAGAATGAACTGAATGTTAAAAAAATCCTACTCCAGCACTGTAGAACAGCTTAGTGGTTGCACCGGATTGTAATGAAGATTGCATTATGAACTGAGATGTCTTCTTCAGGCTTCGTTAAAATAAAACGTAGCTTATGGGAATGAGATTTGTTCCAGGACCTCACCACTCTCCTAGTAAAGAACTTCCCCCTAACATCCAACCTAAATCTACCCTCTTTCAACTTAAATCCATTTCCCCTTGTCCTGCTGTTATCAGCCCTTTCAAAGAGTTTACTCCCCTCCTGGATATAGGTTCCCTTCAGGTACTGAAAGGCTGCAATTAGGTCACCCCGCAGCCTTCTTTTCTCTAGGCTGAACAAGCACAGCTCCCTTGGCCTATCCTCATAGGGCAGGTGCTCCAGGCCCCTGACCATCCTCGTGGCCCTCCTCTGGACCCTCTCCAACAGCTCTATGTCTTTCTTGTACTGAGGGCTCCAGACCTGTACACAGTATTCCAGATGGGGCCTCACAAGAGCAGAGTAGAGAGGAACAATCACCTCCCTGTCCTTGCTGGACATCCCTCTGCTGATGGAGCCCAGGATACCATTTGCTTTCCGAGCTGCAAGAGCACACTGCTGGCTCATGTTAAGTTTCTCATCCATCAGAACCCCCAGGTCCTTCTCTGCTGAGCTGCTCTCAAGGACTACTCCTCCCAGTCTATACAGGTGCCTGGAGTTCTTCCAGCCCAAGTGCAAAATCTTGCATTTTGCCATGTTGAACCTCATTAGGTTCACCTGGGCCCACCTTTCAAGTCTGTCAAAGTCCCTCTGAATGGCATTCCTTCCTTCCTCCTTGTCAACTGCACCACTCAGCTTGGTGTCATCAGCAAACTTGCTGAGAGTGCACTTGATTCCACCATCAGTGTCATTGATAAAGATGTTAAAGAACACCAGTCCCAAGACAGATCCCTGGGGAACATCTCTCGTAACCAGCCTCCACTTGGACATAGAGCCATTGATCATTACCCTTTGTCTATGGCCTTTCAACCAATTTCTTGTCCATCGAGCGGTCCACCCATCAAATCCACATCCCTCCAATGTGGAGATGAGGATGTGGTGGGGGACCATGTCAAAGGCCTTGCTCAGGTCCAGGTAAATGACATTGGTCGCCTTCCCTTCCTCAACCAGTGCTGTCACTCCATCATAGAAAGCCACAAGACTGGTAAAGCATGACCTTCTCTTGGTGAAGCCGTGCTGGCTGTCTCGGATCACATGCTCATTCCTCATGTGTTCGAGCATGTTGTCGAGGATCTGTTCCATGATCTTCCCAGGCACAGGGATGTGACTCACCAGCCTGTAGTTCCCCAGGTCCTCCCTGCTCCCCTTCTTGTGTATGGGAGGGATGTGACCCTTCCTCCAGTCATCTGGGACCTCACTTGACAGCCACAACGTCTCAAAAATGATGGAGAGTGGCTCGGCAACCACCCCAGCCAGCTCCTTCAGAACTCTGGGATGCATGCCATCTGGCCCCATAGACGTGTACACATTCAGACTAAGGAGGCACTCTCGGACTTGCTCTGCCCTTACATTGGGGAGGGATTTACCTCCCTGGTCCCCACATGGAGGTTTGGGGATGCAGGGCTCAGGGATGTGAAAAAGACTAGAGTCTTGGCCACCAGTGAAGACCGAGGCAAAGAACTCAATCAGTACCTCAGCTTTCTCTTCATCCATTGAAGCCAGGTCTCCTTTTAAATTTACCAAAGAAGGTACACCCGTTTTGTCCTGTCTCTTCTGGCCAATGTACCTGTAGAATGTCTTCTTATTATTTTTCACATCCCTCTCCAGGTTCAGTTCTGTCAGCACCTTGGCTTTCCTGATCCCATGTCTGCAAGTCCAGATAGCATCCCTGTATACTTTCCAGGTGCCTCAGCCTTGTTTCCAGAGCTTGTACGCCTCTTTCTTGGCCCTCAGTTCACTCAGCAGGTCCCTGCCGAGCCATGGTGGTTTCCTACCTTGTCTGCCCACTTTCTTATTCAGAGGGAATTCTACATGTGTAGATATAAATACACACATCTTTGTATCCTTGCGTTCTATATTTCAGTTCCTAATAAAACAAAAACAAATAAACAAAACAAACAAACAACAACAACAAAAATAAACAGTTCTTAATGAAAACAATTTTTAAACTCTGTTACATGAGTGTATGATCAAAAGGAAGCAGAGGAAGTTGATTGCTTTTGATTGTTACAGCAGCTAAGTATTATCATTATTTCATGGCAAAATGGTGATGGGAGCTGTAGTTTTAAATGGTATTGATTATAAAAACACTTATCATAAACAACTTAATTCTTCTGTCCTTAGGTCCTGATTTAAATTCTGAGTTAATGCTTCCTTACAAGCAGCAAATTCTCATTTTAAGATGGTCTATGATAAAGACTTTCTATATTTTCCTCCCACTGAAAATACAGATGTTCATATTTAAACAAGTTACTATGAGAGCTACACCTACAAAACACTGTATATATTAAATAAACTAGTACTCATTTTAATATGCTCTGTGTTTAGTCCCCTGTAGTTGCACACTTTGTATAAACTAATATAATGTAGTCTTGATGAAATTTGTCCATTTCTGCAAATTCACATTGCAAAATTCCTCTGAGATCACGATAGGAAGTGGTATTAAACAAAACAAATACCAGTTGCATGAAAGTTAACTGTAGAGAGTAAGACTCATAACAGGAATTTCTGAAGGAATGCCACTGTAAGTGTGTGGCACACTTTGCTTACTGTCATGGTTTTGTAATTTTTGCTATTGGTATTGCACATCATGACATCATGTGGATCACAGAGAAGAAGAACTACACGTCCCAGAGGACCTCACAGTCATTAGAGGGAAATACATCACAGAAGTGACATTCGCTCTCTCTTTCTCACTGCCTGGCAGAGGGTGTGGGTGTGCTTCCAAGCTGTGCACCTTCAGTTTCAAAGTAAGCTTCTCAGTCTTCAGAAAACTCTGTCTCTCTTACTCTACTTGATTTATTAAAATCAATTTCAATTAGATTGTATTATATAGTGTTATCTTGCATTCTGATATCATAGTTAGTAAAATAAGTTTTCCTCCTTAGATTGTTCCCGCTGCTCTGTTTGTTTCCTTGACCCCAGCTCCCATCTCCCTACCCCTTTTCCCTTTTCCCTTTCCATTTTTGGAGGTGTCTTGCTCCAATTTGTAGGAGGGAGGCAAGGTTCTTTGATATGTGTATACCCAGCGTGAGATTAAGAAGCAACAGTTCAAATGTTGGTCCAACCAGTTTATTAAAGTCCTAGCCATTTTAGAGAGATGGGGAAGGGAGGGTAGGCAATAGGAAAGGTAGGAAATATAAGCAAGGAGTCTCTGCAGAGAGCAAAAAAGATAGTCACCACCGTGGGTCCAGCGAGGTACACAGTAGGTCCGTTGATCTCAGGAACTCGTCTGATCACCGCAGGGGATGGGAGAAAGCCAGGAAGTTCCGCAGCAAGCCAGCCTCGGGGGTTCTTCGGAAGAGGTTTTCCCCTCAGGGAATTCTCCGTCAAGGGTGTCTTTGGGAGTTTGTCTCCAAAGTCCCCAGTTTAGTGAGGGCCAATTATCCCCCATTTCTGTGGTGTTTTCTTTCTTCTTTGAAGTTTGAGGATTACAGCTCAGCATTTTTGGG
Source organism: Coturnix japonica (assembly GCF_054131305.1). NCBI lineage: Eukaryota > Metazoa > Chordata > Aves > Galliformes > Phasianidae > Coturnix > Coturnix japonica. The sequence continues at coordinate 59,963,681 of NC_140664.1, forward strand.
AACGTATCTCGAGCAAACACTGAACTTCCAAACATGCAGGCAAACACTCTTTGTAATATGGTTTAAAAGCTTTTGTGACATTCCTGGTCCACAGATAAGCCAGCAAGGAAGGGTGCCTCTGTTGCCAGACACAAGCATTATTGCCTTCTGCAGTGGTCAGCTCCTTCGAACAGCACCCCTGAAAAAGACTGTGTGAAAGACAGAACTGGTTTTCTTTTGTTGTCTCAAAGCTTGCTTTCGTGAGGCCTTTCTGATGATAAGACTCTGATAGGCAACTGCTAACTATCCAGGAGGGTGAATGGTGGGTGTTATCGTACCATCCCTGCTTAGGACTGCAAAGATAAGCAGGAACAAGACAAGCAGTCTTTTCCAGGGGTGCTGCTCGAAGGAGCAGACCACTGCAGAAGGTGATAAATCTTGTGTCTGGCAACAGAGACCACCAACCCTTGCTGGCTTATCTGTGGACCAGGAATGTCAGAAAAGTTAGTTTTAAATCATTTTACAAAGAATTGTTTGTTAAGAAGAAGAAAACCCCCCACTGAAATGGGGGATAAAAGGCCCTCGCTAAACTGTGGACTTAGGATACAAACTCCCAAAGACACCTTTGACGGAGAATTCCCTGAGGGGAAAACTTTGTCAGAAGAACCCGGGGACCAGCTTGCTGCAGAGCTCCCTGGCTGTCTCCCATCCCCCGCGGTGATCAGACAAGTTCCTGAGATCCATGGACCTATTGTGTACCTCGCTGGACCCACGGTGGTGACTATCTCTTTCACTCTCTGCAAAGACTCCTTGCTTACATTTCTTACTTTTCTTATCGCCTACCTTCCCTTCCCAATCTCCCTAAAAACAGCTAGGACTTTAATAGACTGTTTGGACCAACATTTGAACCGTTGCTTTTTAATCTCACGCCGGGTATACACATATCAAAGAACCTTGCCTCCCTCCTACAAATTGGAGCAAGACAGTCTGCTTGTCCTGTTTCTGCTTATCTTTGCAATCGTAAGCAGAGATACTGTGGCACAATAACACCTACCATTCACCCTCCTAGATAGTTAGCAGTTGCCAGTCAGAGTCTTATCATCAGAAAGGCCTCACGAAGCAAGCTTTGAGACAACAAAAGAAAAACAGTTCTGGCCTTCACAGGAGGCTGGGGGAATCATGGGCCTACTGCCCCCCCTGTCATGGACATAGATTGATCTAGATAATTCTGTGGCACTTACAGATAGAGACACATGCAGATAGAGACAACTTTCTGATGCAGGTGGTCGAGGAACCGATGTGGGATGGGGTGATACTGGACCTTATTTTCACCAACAAGGAAGGACTTGTTAAGGAAGTAAAAGTAGGGGGTAGCTTGGGTTGTAGTGATCATGAGATGGTGGGGTTCAAGATCCTGAGTGGAGGAAGCAAAGCAAAAAGTAGGATTGCTACCCTGGACTTTATGAAAGCAAACTTTGATCTCTTCCGGGACCTACTTTGGGCTATCCCATGTTAAAAGGTAAGGGGGCCTGTGAGAGCTGGTTAGCATTTAAACAGCTCTTCTTCCAAGCTCAGGATCAGTGCGTCCCTGAGACTAAGAAATCAGGAAAAGGTGGCAGGAGACCTGCATGGATGAGCAAGGAGCTCATGTGCAAGCTCCAAGGAAAGAAGAAAGTTCATGATATGTGGAAAAAGGGTCTGAACACTTGGGAAGAATATAAGAATATAGTCAGGACCTACAGGGATGCGATGAGGAAGGATAAAACCCATCTGAAGTTGAATCGAGCTAAGGTGATAAAGGATAATTAAGAAGGCTTTTTAAAGTACGTTAACAGCAAAAGGAAGGCTAAGGAGAATGTGGGCCTCATACTAAGTGAGGGGGGCGTTCTGATAACAGGGGATGCTGAGAAGGTAGAAATACTGAACACCTTCTTCGCTTCTGTCTTTAGTGAAAAGGCTCTCCCTCAGGAATCCCAGACCCTGGAGGTTAATGAGAGAGTCTGGGGAATGGGAGATTTCCCTTTAGTCAGGGAAGAAGTGGTCCATGAGTGCCTAGGAAACATTAAGGTCCATAAATCCATGGGACCTGATGGGGTGCATCCACAGGCACTGAGAGAGCTGGTGGAGGTCATTGCTGAGCTGCTCTCTGTAATCTTTCAGAGGCCTTGGAGAACTGGGGAGGTGCCTGAAGACTGGAGGACAGCCAGTGTCACTCCGGTCTTCAAAAAGGGCAAGAAGTAGGACCCAGGTAATTATAGGCTAGTCAGCCTCACCTCTGTCCCAGGGAAGGTGATGGAACAGCTTGTGCTGGATGCCATCTCCAGACAATTGGAAGAAAAGGAGGTTATCATGAGTACTCAGCATGGGTTCACCAAAGGGAGGTCGTGCTCGACCAACCTTGTGGCCTTTTATGGAGATGTCGCTAGCTGGGTGGATGGGGAGAGAGCGGTAGATGTAGTCTACCTTGATTTCAGAAAAGCTTTTGATACTGTCCCCCATGACATCCTTATAACAAAGCTGAGGAAGTGTGGGATAGATGACTGGACAGTGAAGTGGGTCGAGAATTGGCTGACTGGCAGAGTGCAGAGGGTTGTCACTGGCGGTGCAGTGTCCAGCTGGAGACCTGTAACTAGCGGCGTCCCTCAGGGGTCTGTGCTGGGTCCAGTCTTGTTCAACATCTTCATTAATGATCTTGATGAGGGGATAGTGACCACCCTCAGCAAGTTTGCTGATGACACGAAGTTTGGTGGATTGGCTGACATGCCTGAAGGCTGTGCTGCCATTCAGCAAGACCTGGACAGGCTGGAGAGCTGGGCAGTAAGAAACCAGATTAGGTTTAACAAAAGCAAGTGTAGAGTCTTGCACCTAGGAAGAAATCATTGCATGCACCAGTACAGGCTGGGGGAGACCTGCTGGAGAGAAGCTCTGCAGAGAGGGACCTGGGCATCCTGGTGGACAACAGGTTGGCCATGAGCCAGCAGTGTGCCCTTGTAGCCAAAAAGGCCAATGGCATTCTGGGGTGCATTAAAAAGAGTGTGTCCAGCAGGTCGAGGGAGGTGATCCTCCCCCTCTACTCTGCCCTGGTGAGGCCTCATCTGGAATACTGTGTCCAGTTCTGGGCTTCCCAGTACAAAAAAGACAGGGATCTCTTAGAAAGAGATCCAGCATGCCTGGAGCATCTCCCCTGTGAGGAAAGACTAACTGAACTGAGTCTGTTTAGCCTTGAGAAAAGAAGGCTGAGAGGGGACTTGATCCAGGTTTATAGATACCTGAGGTCTGGGGTCCATAGTGGTCTCTTTTCAGTAGTGCGTGGGGACCGGACTAGGAGTAATGGGCTGAATCTTCAGCATAGGAAGTTCCACACGAATGTGTGCAAGAACTTCTTTACGGTGAGGGTGACGGAGCACTGGAACAGGCTGCCCAAGGAGGTGGTGGAGTCTCCTTCTCTGGAGATATTCAAGACCCGTCTGGACACCTACCTGTGCAACGTGGTGTAGGGAACCTGCTTTGGCAGAGGGGTTGGAATCGATGATCTCTAGACGTCCCTTCCAACCCCCACAATTCTGTGATTCTGTGATATCAAACTGGAAATTTGGGCTTAGATAGACTAAAGCCTAGACCATCAATTTGTTTTATCATTCATAGAAGTTTAAAAGAAGTTGGCATGTGTAGAACAAGGTTAATCAAACCATATTTTCTTTGTTGTATAACCCAGTTTTAAGCAAAGTGGAAGGGAAATGTGTTTTATAAACAGATGACTGAATTATTCTGCTTTGAATAACTTAAAAAGCAATGGATGGAAAAATTCTTTTATCAAATGTGTCACTTGAATTTTTTTTTTTAATTCAAGCTGTTTTCCTGACAGTAAGACACAAGGTACAATCCATAATGAAATCTGATTTTCACTCAACATGCTATAGACTCTCAGATGTGATTTGATTTTGTTTTAACAACAATAAAAGTAAACCACCAAATTTACAACACCTTTATTTGAAAATCTTTTTCCATAACATCTCTGTGATGTGAGGGCATGTCATGCATGAAACAACAGATTTACTGCAGTGATTATATTTATTTACTTAGGATTTATTTATTGAATGTGAATTTTACAGGGCATTTGTGAATCTCTTGTTGTTTTGTACCATACTTCACTGTTGAAGTTGCTGTGTATTGGTGACAGTGGCTAATAAATTTACAGGAAGGTAAACATGTATGTTTTTTAATGTGCATTACCTTCTATAATCATTTATTTAAGAAAGAAAGTAATGTTCAGGTTTTCAACAGTTCAGAACACAAATGTGTTTATCATCACTTTTTTTAAAAATTATTTTTTATTTTATTAGCATCAATGTTATCATCGTGCATTTTACAAGGACATTTGGGAAATTTTTTAAAAACACATTGGGATCTCAACATGATTAATAATTTGACATTCAGATTCCTTTTGTATGGTAGCTATATTAAAAATTAGGCTCATTTTAGCCTGTGCGTTGGCATTTGTTTTCCTTATTTGTCACTGCAACAAATGACAGTTGTAAACCTTAAGAAGTTACAGGGAATTCTTGCCATGCTGGCATTGCAAGGATGACAGCAAAGTAAGCAGCCTTATTAGTTTTTCTGTTATGCACATATGTTTTATATAAAGTACTCAGATGTGAAATGTCTGTTTGCTTGCTTTTGCTTTGGGAAGTGGGTTGTTTGCTAGCAGATTCCCAAATATCTAAATGAACTTACTGATGCTCTGAATGAGAATACACATTTTGGTATGACAGCTCCTCCAAGGTCTCCAAGCAAAAAGCACAGGTTTTCAGTAGCAATCATACATTCCTGTTATAAGGAAAAGTTGTGCTCAACCAAGTTTAACTGGCAGTGTTATGAGAGCTTTAGCAGCAGTGAACTCAATGATTTATTACAATTCTGCTTATGAACTATGTAGGTCAGTGATGTATTTTCATAAAATGCTAGTGACAGATTATATTATGCTTCACAAGGATAACTTCACTAAACATACAAAGATAATATGCTTTCATGATTTATTGACAGTGGGTCTGATAATTACTAACTATGCATATGACTGTTTAATAGAATGCAACAGACAGTATGCAATGAAGAATGATTACAGAGGTACAATTCAAATTCCTATCAAGATGAGATCGTAGGGGGGAGTGAGATGAAATTTTCTGACACTAAGAAATCTAAGCTTGCATGAATATTTTTTTCATAAAAGCTGCAGAAAGAAATAGAGAAATATATCTATTGACTCGCAGCCTTTCTGTTGTGTTCTGAAGACACCTGGGATTTGTCTTCAATGACATAGGCATCCATCCCTTATGTATGTATATAGAAAGATACTCTGTACACCTTTTTTTCAGCATGAGAGGTGATGTTAGTATGCTGCTTTATTTTATTTTTTACATCAATTATGTTGAAATAATCATTAGAAATTAATGGTCAATAAGTCAAAATCCTAATTTTAAATTAGGATTGTGGTCACCACAAGGGGTAAAATCATAGAAGCACAGAATCATAGAATCCTTAGAGTTGGAACCTCCTCCTTAGAGAAGGAACCCTTGAAGGTCACCTAGTCCAACTCCCCTGCAGTGAATGGGGACATCAACAGCTAGATCAGGTGTCTAGGGCCTGATCCAGCCTTGCCTTCGAAGTCTCCAGGGACGGGGCATCCACCACATCACTAGGCAACCTGTTCCAGTACCTCACTACCTACACTGCAAAAAATTTTTTCCTTATATTTAAACTAAATCTACCCTCTTTAAACTTGAAACAATTTCCCCTTGTTCTATCACCACAGACCTTGATAAAGAGTTTTTCTCCTTCCTTCCTATAGATTTCCCTTAGATATTGAAGGCCACTATCAGATAACCTTGCAGCCTTCTCTTCTCCAGGCTGAAGAGCTCCAGCTCTCTCAGCTTGTCCTACTAGGAGAGGTGTTCCATCCATTGTATGATTTTTGTGGCCCTCCACTTTATGTTATCCAACAGGTCTATATCTCTCCTGTGCAGATGGCTCCACATCTGGATGCAGTACTCCAGGTGAGGCCTAACCAGCACAAAGTAGAGGGGCAAGATCACCTCCCTCTACCTGTTTATTATGCTTCTTTTGATGCAGCCCAGGATACAGTTTGACTTCTGGGCTGTGAGGGCACTTTCTGGCTCACGTCCAGCTACCCATCCATCTGTACTCCCCAGGTCTTCTTTCAGCAGGGATAGTTGTTTGACCATCAAACAGTCCACTCCATCAAACCATATATTTCCAATTTAGAGAAAAGAATGTAATGGGGTGCCATGTCGAAGGCCTTACTAAAATCCACATTGATTATATCAGTGGCCTTTTCTTGGTCCATTGATGCAGTGATACCATAAAAGGCCACAAGGTTGGTCAAGCAGGATTTGCCTTTGGTGAAGCCATGCTAGTTTTCCCATATCACTTCTCTTTCCACAGACCTTAGCATAGCTTCCAGAAGGATATGATCCATGATTCTTCCTGACACAGAGGTGAGACTGACAGGTCAGTAATTCACAGGGTCATCCTTTTTACCATTTGCATAGTGAACAAAAATAGAGCGGTGTATTAGAAATAAATGGAAAATGCTCAACTGGGTTGGCTTGCAGGGAAAACTCCAAAAGGTGCAGTCTCCAGAAAGAGATCCCTCCCTTGTGACAGTCAACAATTAAATGGGGCCTAGGAGAGGTGCAGCCAGGCTCCACCCCTTCTGGTCACACCGGTGAATGGCCTTCACCTGTGCTCCCATGGCTGACTCATTGCTTGCCTCAGGTGGTCAGTCAGTTCAGGTCATGATTCAACAGTTCCCATATGCCTTTCTTGAAAAGGAATGTGATGTTGCTTTTTTCTAGTCACCAGTGACGTCACCTGATTGCCACAACTCTTCAGTTATCATTGAGAGTGGCTGGTGACTACATCAGTTAATCCTTTAGGACTCTGGGATGCACTCTATCAGGATCCATAGATTTGTGGAAGTTCAGGTTCCTCAGGTGGTCAAGAACCTGACCTTTGCTTACAGCAGGAGCGACATAGTTTCCCCAATCCCTTCCTACCAAACCAAACATCTGAGAGCTGTGTGATGAGCAGTTATCACAGAAGACAGGTCAAAAATGTGTTAAGTACCTCAGCATTCTCCTTCTCTGTTGTTACCAGCCTGCCTGAGCCACTGACTAATGAAGGTACACCCTCCTGGACTTTCATCTTCTGGTTGAGGTACCTGTAGAAGCCTTCCTCGTTCTTCCTGGAAACCTAAGCCAAGTTCATTTCCAACTTGGCTCTGACATTCTTGACCCTATTCTTACACAACCTAGAAGCTTCCTTATACTTTTCCCATGGTACCTATCCCTGTTTCCACTGCCTGTGCATTTTCTTCTTGATCTCCAGTTTGACCAGCAAGTCCTGGTTCAGCCATGCCAGTCTCCTGCCTTCCTTTCCTGACTTGCTACACCTGGGAATGGAGAGCTCTTGCACACTGAGGAAAGCTTCCTTAAAGATCTGTTGGCACTGCACCTGTGCCCAAGAGGATAGTTTCCCAGGGTGTTTTGTTGACTAACTCTCTGAAGAGCTGGAACTTAGCTTTCCAAAAATTTAGCACTATAGTTCTACTCTTCACCTATAATCTCATATCCCTCCAGAGCATGAACTGAACCATAGTAGGGTAAGTACAGCCCAGGCAGTCTCCAGTCCTGGTGTCAACAATCATCAGTTAATTTGCATTGATGAGCAACAGATCCAGTACTGCATCCTCCCTGTGGGGCAATCACAATTACTTGACTCAGAAAGTTGGCCTCAGTACATTCTAGGAGCCTTCTAGATTGCCTATGACTCGATATGCTGCTTTTCCAGCAAATAGTTGTGTGGTTGAACTCCTTCAGCAGGATGAGCACTTGTGATCATGATGCCTCCTGTAGCTGCATGTAGAAGACTTCATTGACAGGCTCGGACTGATCAGATGGCCTGTGATGGACATTGATCACAGGGCTCCCTTTGCTGCCTCAGTTTCTGTCACCCATAGGCTTTCAACTTGCTCAAGACTGTTCTTTAGGGACAGCTCTTCACATTCTATTCCCTTCCTGATGTAGATAGCAACACCCTGCTGCCCTCCTTCCTCACATGTTACTTCTGACCACCTAGTAGCTGTTGATAGCCACACCTCTTAAGGCACTGAGTCCTTTGAGACCCCAGCTATCACCCTGTTCCTCTATGTAGCTATGCCATCCCACATCTCATCATGGACATTTCTACACCTTTGAGAATGGCAAGCTCAATCCAATGCCCACAAACCCAGTGCCATGTTGTCAAAATAAATAAATAAATAAATAGACAAATAAATAAATAAATAAATGTGTTAATGGCACCATTCTCAATGCCAGGTATTTAAATATAAGATCCTTTGTTTTGTTTCCATGTCCTCATCCAATACATGAGACAGAGAAGATGATGTGTGAATTCAGTTCCCTTAGTCATCATCCCAAGGCCTTTTTGATAGCCCTTGTCCCACATGTAGCTGCATCATCTTTCCCTATATGGAAAAGTAGTAACAGGTCGTAGACTGATGGCTGCACCAGGCTAGGTGGTTTCCTAGTGATATCCTCCACCTGAGCCCCAGGAAGACAGCAGACTTCTCTAGGAACAGAGTTTGCTCACCATATTGGATGTTCAGTTCCCAGTAGGAAGGAATCACCTACAACAAATAGTTGTCTCTTTTTCTTCAAAGATGTAGTCTTTATGCTGGGGGACAGCTGCTTGCAATTTTATTTTAGTTAGTTTGCCTAGTCTGAGTGGGCTTTCCACATCCAGGGCCACATTCCTGTTACTGAGAAGCACCTGGTGAGGTGGAGCAAACAAGGAGGGTTTTCATTTGCAGCTTCAAGTGCAGACTTGCTTTCATCCAGTCCTTTCCTTTGTGTTCTTCCCTCCAGCCTTGCAATATTTTTCCTCAACTTGATGCAAGAGCTGAAGCAGTTTTGAGAGAGAAAAAAGAGTATCCAAAATCGAGGTCTTATGCTAGTAGGTTGCAGGAGAAGCACATGCTTTTCTCCATGGGAAACCAAGAGAGCACCAGTCAGCGAGAAGGAGAGTGCTGTCATCCTGTCAGGAGCTCCAACTTTCTTCCTCTGTGCACCAGGTCCTCCAGGAATGCTGCTCCTCCCCTCCCCTCTGGGAACTCAAAATGGCTAAAAAAGGCAATCCACAAAACCAGAAGATTAACTCTTTAACTCCCACTGTTTTACATGATGTTCTGATGTGGAATACCAACAACAAAAACAAACAAATAAACAAAACACAGCAGTTCCCAATTACACTTTTTAATCTACGTATTTCATTCTGTAGCCTGGCTAGAAGGCACAGAAGATTGTCTCACACCTCCCACAGCTGTTCTGACTGCTACCACACCATGCCAGTGAAAGGCTCATGCATTCTACATCGCCAGAGGTCTGGAAGCTATACAGTTGCCTTCAAATTCAGACAGGGTTACAACATCTATCCTGACAGGAGCAGACATACTGGCTCTTATTTGACTTCTGTAGTGGAAATGATTGAACCAGTGCTTGAGCACTTCACAGGAAGGGAGGGCCAACATAAGGGAACTCAAGTGCATGCAATGCACCTGAATGACCAGAAGGGATGGTGCCACGATCTACCCCTTCCCAGACCTCATTTAAGGGTTGGCACTGGAGGCAAGGGTATCTCTCTGGAGGCTTACCTGAGGTCTTCTGAAGGAGAACAGCTTTTTCTTCTTTATGCACCCACTGCTATTGTGTTTGAGTGTATTCTTACTTGCTGCAGCCTGGGATCTTGCTGCTCTCATGTCATTGTTGCACTTTCCACTGTGTCACAATCATATTACAGATGGCAAAAGTCTGTTTTCTTATTTTCTTTAATAATTAGATTTTTTTTTTTCCAAGAAAAGAGAGCTAATTTTTCTTCTTTTCTACCTCTTACAGTTCCTAATGGAGGAAGGTGAATGATAAAAATTAGTCACAAAGTGAAACATACAGCAGTAAACAATAACTTAGCCTGATGATTTCTTAGAGACAGTATGATTTTTTAGTCTATAGTTCTAGTCTATGTTCTGCTGTTGTTTAAAATGTCGTACAAGTACAACAGGGTTATGATGAACCTTTTTTAGTGTTCTTAGAGCTGCCTAAAGTATACAGTCTAAGATGCACATCAGGTTAACCAGAAGTATACTAGGTTTTATGTGTTTTGCTAACAATGTCAAAAAAATTATCACAAGATGAAGGGGAATGTCCTTGGAAGTTATTTGTTTGAGAGAGATGCTTGCCATGTTAGTACCTCAGACTGCACTGAAAATTCAGTGCAGAAAGATAAAACCAGTGATGTTTCAGTGTTTTAAGAGGTGGTGTACTCAGAAGAACCCTTTAGAGGTGTAACATAAAAAGCAAAAGCTTATATTATGGCAGTAAAGGTATGCTAATATTTTTTGCATCACATTCTGAAGTTTTATGTCTGTAATATCCTCCTTTCTAGGAAAGGCTTTAAGTGTACCTCTCTATGGACTCGTGAATGAAAAGACTCAGCTACTACTTTCAGCCTTTAACAGAAAAAAATTAATTTTGCCCAGAATTCTGTGATCATTGCCATTCATTTCAGGGTAATAAAGAGTTCCTTGACTAAAACTGAAATCGATTTTTTTGAATTGCAAAACATCTCAAGCTGTTACACTGGGATTTTTAACTATAGTCTGAAATGCTTCAGATAGAGCAGCATATACTTTAAAAAAATTGTCCTCTCTGAGTTTATATGTAAAATATAATTTTGTGAGTTGGAAGATAGTGTTTTTCTTATTGGTTTGTTAAAAATAGTGAAAAAGGATCTCGCAAACTAAAAGAAATCTTACCTGAAATTTGTTTATTGTTACACTAGATTGACCAAGCAATGACAGAAATATTTCTTATTGATGCATTTTTTTAAATTTATTTGTTGTTGCAAATAAATAAATTTATTGCCTATTTGCACTAAGGAATCTTTCAAGAGTATTCCAATGTATAACACTCACAGTTATATAAGAAATTAATCTCGTATCTTAAACATGTAGAAAAAGTTGGAAAAATTATTCATAATATGATGTTATGATGTGGAATACTGATAGCAAAATTACAAAACCATGACACTAGGTATATCTGTTTGCCATCAAATTTATTCCTTTTTCATAAGAGATGTCATTAAACGATAATGTTTGCCATTTACTTGTTCATACCATGTAAGCTACCTCCAAAAAAAAAAAAAAAAAAAAAAAAAAAAAAGACCAGAACAAACACTTTTATCTTTCACTGTCTGTAAACGCCAACTTAACATGCTAAGCTTTCTACTATCTCCTAGAATCAACAGAAAGTACTTCAGTTGTTTTGTTTGTTTGCTTGTTTCTTTGTCTGCTTTTTCTTGGCTATAGTTTGATGTTGTTTGTTTGAAAAAAAAATAAAAAAAGAAATAAATGAATGAACAGATCCATGTACCTCATTGCTGGTACATACATACATACATATATTGTCAGTATAGGTAGCATAGTGATCCTCTAAGTTTCAAGTTTTTGGTAGACATTTGATGGATTTACAATGAATTTGTGATAATGCCTTCATCTTCCTCTGACTGAACTCACATCTCACTTACAAGATTGTCTGTTTGTTCATCTTCCACAAAAGTTTTCCTTACTCCTCTTTTTTTCTTTCCTTTTTCTTGCAAATACATAGCTTTGGATAAAGGCAATAGCATATTGCCGCAGCAGCCACTAGCATGTGTGGACCTGTGGACTAGAATTAAATTTATTAATTGATGTATTTTCCTCTTGAGCTTGATCAAAGAAATTATTTAAATATATTTCTCATCAGATAAATGTAGAATATGGCTTTTTGGTGGGCAAGGTAAGAGATAACGTATATTTAAAAACACACTTGTCAGAATGGTCAGTTCAGTAGTTTCAAGATTTGCGTTTATCCTGATAATGCCATTTTTATTTTAATAGCTACTTTAATAATACTGCTTGGTTTTCACACTGAAATCATTTCTGAAATAGACTTTGCATAAAGAGATTGGAAGAGGCACTCTAGACACTTACAAATAATAAATATTGCACAATGTAAAATGTTTCAATGTCTTCTGTTTTTTCTAGGCTCTGGTCTCAATGATGGGCAGTGGCATGAAGTTCGATTCCTAGCTAAAGAAAATTTTGCAGTTCTCACCATTGACAGAGATGAAGCTTCAGCTGTTCGAACAAACAGCCCTCTGCAAGTTAGAACTGGAGAGAAATATTTATTTGGAGGTAAAAAAAATAATAATACACATCTGCTTCAGATGCTCTTCTCTTGATCTGTGTGAGATGGAGCTCAGACTGCAGTTCAGTCACTTTATATTTGGATCTCCTGAAATGACTGAGTGCTGTTTGTAAAAAAAAGTATAGCAGAATGCTTATCGGCACTCAGCCATGTTAGAGAGCTCTCTTAGTTTCTTGTAGCATCAGAATAGTTCTCCTTACTGTGTTCAACATACATTTTATATAGCATTCGCTTCAAACAAGAAAACCCTGTCCTCATAATAGTTCCTCTATTCAGTTAATTGGCCCTAGCTTCTCCCAAACAACAGCAATAATGGAAGAAAGGTTTCTTAAAAGTAACATGATTGACAATGCATATCAAACAAATCTCCTGTCTACTGTTGAGAACAAACAGACACTGCTTGTTCTTTGTCTCACACTCTGGTCTTCCAGGGTTTCACAGTGATAAGGTCGATCAAAGAGTCTGATAAGCTCTTTGGTGACTTGCTCACAATCAGAAATGCTAAATTTAAATTTACTTCTAAAAATCAATTTACCTTGTGAAGGAAGGGAGGAAGGGAGGAAGGGAGGAAGGGAGAGAGAGAAGGAGGGAGGGAGGGAGGGAGGGAAGGAGGGAGGGAAGAAAGGAGGGAAGGAGGGAATTGCACAAGAGAGGATCCTTCTCTGAATGAGTCTGTATGTTTTCCCAGAGTATTTTGTTTTCTGCATGGGAACCTTCCCAATATTAGTAGCCTATTTACATGGCACTAAGAGACAAAAATTCTTTTCAGTTCTGGAAACCTGAAGACAGGAAATATCACTGATCTTAGCCTTTTGCTGTTATGTTTTTGGTTTGTTGTTGTTATTGTTTTTAAGAGCTGCATTATTATGTTAATTGAGAGCTTTCATAAATCATAACTGTAAGTTGTTTAGTATTTCTGACCATTAATAGTCCATATACCACAAATAGTTATTTCTGATTATGGTTAGAATGTGTTTCAAAGTGAGACAAAGTGTTTTTATTTACCTTCTCTTTCTTGGCTTGGATTTCTGGAAAGAATTGAACTATCCTTCCTTACTAACCTCCCAAGAATGATGCTTCTTTGTTGTTTCCAATTATACACATAAAACAAAAAGGAAAAACAGAGAAACACAAGAGTTAAAATGAGTTGTTTAACTTATTTTACTCTGCTGGAGATAAAGGCCTGTTTTGAGACATCTTAAGCTTGCACCCAACCACCAAATACCCTAATGCCCAGAGGAAATACCTGATTAGAGTCATAAATCAATTTTCTTTCTATTTTATAGCATTTCATCTTAACTATGACTCCTTTCCCTCTCCTTTTTACTGTCTTAGCAAGAACAAAGTTATGCAGTGTGCATCTGCCAGTCCATTATGCTGCTTTTCTGACAAGTAAAGATGAATGGAATATGTAGTAAGTTACCTATGATATGCCAGTCTGTGGCATACAGTAAATTCTTTCTGTACAGCTGTACAAAATGTATTCTGTGTAGGCTCTTTTTCCTGGAGTGGAATTAATTTGTCTCTGAAATTTGGGTTGGCCTAAAATCTTAACAAGGAGCTGGAAAGAAGGGGGAGAAGAAAGAAGTGAAGTACAAGAGGTAAATGCACCTTCCTCTGTTTCATACATGTAGGGCTCTCCTATGTGTGAATCTAGTTTTCTTTAAAACTGTTATCTATAACCAGAGTATGTGAGTGTGTGTTTAATTTTGTCATGGAGGTATGCAGCCTGGATGGCCCTGTCCCTGTGACTAATGAGGCAAGTCACTTACAGCCCATACACTCCAGGAGAGGGAGAAAAGGGCAAGGGTAGGGAGATATCAGATGGGTCTAAAAAACAAACAAAAAACAACAACGGCAATGATCTGAGGAGGAATGGCAATTTACAAAATGCAACAAAATCAAACAAAAAGAGAGAAAAAAGTGTCCAAAACTAAAATGTTACTTGAGACTGCAGGGGGATCATGTGCTTTTCATCATGGCAAACTGAGATACTCAGTGAGAGAGCAGCTACTGTCCTGCCAAGAGCTCCACTTTTCTTCCTCTGTACACCAGGTCCTCTGGGAATGCCACTCCTCCCCTCCCCTCCATCCCGAGAACCCAAAATACCCAAAAAAGGCAGTCCACAGAACCAGAACATTAACTCTTTAACTCCACTGCTTTACATGATATTCTGATGTGAAATACTGACAACAAAAATCACAAAACCACAATAAATTTTTATCAGGTTTTCCATTTTTTAATCATTACAAGCATCCATCAATAATAGCTGTCATAGCCATAGTCAAACTACATTTATAGTAAGAGTGCTTCTGAAATCCCAAGTACACTATCTCAGTAAATCATAAGTGTTCAGACAAGGACTGGAACGGGCTGTATTTTTTAACAACTATCTTGCTTTGGATTGTTAAATCCAGTAAATCCAGTTCTGTTAGTCCATCAATATATTGCTTACAACAATGCAAGTAGAAATGCTGGAAGTAAATCAAGCTCCCAAAGAAAAATAGGTACATGCAGGAGACTGATACTTCATGAAAACAAATTTTAAAAAAATCAAATGTATGATAATGAGTTTAGGAATGGATATATGGAAACACAAGTCCTGCTGGAATAACTTCAGCTTTTGAGCCAGGGCTTATTAGAGATGGGAAATGTCTGCCCACTAGAAAATGAATGAATGCAATTTTCACATGTTCTCTCCTTATTTTGTATAGTATAGATCTGTTGCTAAGCTGAAGATCTTGGCCTCAACGTACATACCTGGAAGTTTCTCAGAAAAATAAAATGAAGGAATTGCATTCTTTTTGATATATTTTACTCTTTCCCCTCTATCCTGATTTCAGCTGAGACAGTTTTAACAGCACACAGATATTTTAGTTACTGCTAATCGATGGGAGTGTACCCAGCACAAGGTTGGGAAGTGCCACTGCCTTTATGGCACAACAGCAGAGGACAGGGCTGAATTAGGTAAGCAGTTATTTCATACCATGTGATGCTATGGGAATACTGCGAGTTGTCTGGAATCTGCTCTGGGCATTGGTCAATGAGACCCTGTGTTAGTAGTGGAGCACTGTTCAGCAGACAGTTGTGTTATTAACAATGTATTGATTGGTGGGTGGTGAGTAATTGCATTGTGGAGATATATATTTTTACCATCATGATGGCATTAGAAATCACAAATATGTCTATCCAAGTTGAATTTTGATGTGAGCAGTAAGTACATATTCTTTCCCAGCGTTTGAAAATAATCACACTCCTAAATAATAGCAAATATTAATAATGTAATAGCACATCTGCTTTCTAAGATACCAGGGCTCTGTCTTCAAATGCACAAAACAGGCTTATTGTCCATAGCCACAATTCAGCATATCTAACATACCTACACACACACACAAACAAAAACCAACCAAAATAGCTAAATTACTAGTATCATTGATAGGCCATATATTTGACCTTTTCATGTTTTGGAAAGTGATGATCTTCTTGCTATTGTATTTTCCATATATGTAGAGTTATCTGATTGTCAGGGAGTTCTCTCTAGAGCTCACTCATGGCAGTGGGAACAAACCTGGGGAGAGAAGGAAAAACTACCTCCCCTCTGTAACAGAACAGTGCGGCATTTTGCGGCCTGGCCATGTGCGCTCTGAGAGAGGAGAAGGGAAGGGAGATTGCGAATGGGTCTAGGAGGGAAAAAATGAAATAAAAAAAGATTGATCTGAGAATGAACAGCAGTTTAATGAACCCAATGAAACAACGAGAGAGTTTCAACAAGGAGAAAAACAAGACCAAATCTCCCTGGTGGGCTGTGGGAGGCGGGAAGTTCCAACCACACTGTCTCCTCACAGGGAACCCAGTGACTTCATCCCCTTCCCGACCTCCCCTCCCGTGCTGCCCCTTTCCCCCATGCCCATTTAAGGCAGTCCACAGAAAAGAAGAAAAAAAGAAAAAAACTTGTCTCCTTAACTCCCATTATCCCACATGATCTTCTGATGTGGAATAGCAACACAAAGCAAATTACAAAACCATAACACTGATTTTCCTCTTTAAAATGATAGAACCTATGTCAGATTCTCCTTTTACTTCCTCTAAACTAGAACCAAATTTTCGATTGCTTTTCAGATTTTTAAGGGCATATAGAAACAACTGTTATTATAAATAACACCAAGCAAAAAGTTGCCTATCTGCCTGTACAGGCCCCTTCCAACTCAAGATATTCTATGATTCATTGATGCTGGTAACAGATAACTGACATGCATCTTTCAGAAAATTTACCTTTCTATATAATTCTTTGGAAATCTATGAATGAAACAATGTTTAAATCCTTGTGTTTGTTTATTTATATGCACAAGTCTCCAGTGTGAGCTTTCAGTGCCCAGTTTAAGGTCAAAGTATGTCTACTCTGAGTTTAACCTGGGGTGGACAGTGTTTTGGTAATGCACTACTAAATTTTTTCACCAGAAAAACAACAGATCAGATCTAACAGAGCTTGCTTGACCAACTGGGACAAGGGTGTGCTGGGTAATGAGATGGCTGCACTTGTAAGCACAGCTTAAAACTAGATTTAGTTAAAGGAAGTAGATGGAGATTGGAATGATAGAGAGGAGCTGGGGGATGATATATTAGAAAGCAACAGGGAAATAACTTTGAATTGTCTCCAAGTAATTTGAGTGTTCTCTAAAAACACGATTAAACAAACACTCCTTCGTGCAAACCACACTGCCATGCAGCAAACAGCTTGCCACCTTAGCTCCTCCCTAGATTAAGTACCTTTGCACCAATGCAGCATGGGAAGCAAACAGAAGGAGTGGGAAACCACAGTACAACTAGAAAACATTGATCTAATTGGTATTGCTGAACTTGGTGGGAAGAATCACATCACTGGAGCACTAAAATCTATGGCTACAAATTGTTCAGAAAAGTCAGGCAAGAAAGTACCTTCTATGTAAAGAAACAATTCAGTTTTACACAGTTACGTCTGAGAAACAGGCACAAATGTTCAGTTAAAATTAAAGAGTGAGCCATCAAGGAAAACTCTGTGGTCAGTGCTTGCTATGGGCCACCTGACCAAAGGGAGCTTCTTGACAAAACCTTCTCATTTCAGCTGTCAGAAGCACTCTAGGAGTGCTCCCATTCTGCTGAAGGGCTTCAACCACTGAGATATCTGCTAGAAAAGTGATGCAGAATGTTGTAAGCAATCTTGGAGACTTTTGGAGTGTATCAAGGATGGCTTCTTAGTAATCAGACAGTCCAGCCAGAGGAGAAGTGGTACTGGACCTGTTGCTTACCAATGCAGGTTAAAGAAGTCAAGATTGAAGGAAGTCTGGGATGCAATGATCACACTGGTGATCTTGAGCAATATGAGCCTGGCAAAGAGCAAAGTCAGGACCCTAAACTGTACTTCCAGTGTAGATTTGGTGGATGAGATTCCCTGGGGAAAAAAAAAAAAAAAAAAAAAAAAAAAACTTTTTTAGGGAAACAAACAAACAAACAATAAACTGATCAAAGTTTGCACCATCTGGACATGTTGAGATAAGATCAGCATAAACAAGGCACGGATGGAACTGAACTTGGAAAAGTGTGCAAAGAACAGTAAAAAGGGATTCTACAGGTGCATTAGCCTGAAAAAGAACATTAGAAAGAGTGAATCCCTTCTGATAAAGAAATCATCGGTGGCAATAGATCTGGAGAAGGCTGAGGCATGGAAGCATTTTTATTTTTTTTTCCTCATTTTTCACTTGAACAATATTCATCAAATTTCTGAAGTTCATGGACTACATTGTAGGATAGGAAAGTGGAGTCACTCTCACCATGAGACCACCTGATGGACGTGAACATATATGAGTCTGTGGGACATTTTGAAATGCATCCCAGGGTAATAGAATCATAGAATGGTTTGGGTTGGAAAGGACCATAGTGATCATCTAGTTCCAGCCCCCTTGCTATAGGCAGGGACAACTTCCCACTATACCAGGTTGCTCAAAGCCTCATCTGCCTGGCCTTGAATGCCTTCAGGGAAGAAGCATCAATAACTTCTCTAGGCAACTGTCAACAGTTTACAGGCTGGTTCAGCCTGGTTGCGTGATTAGTGGGGCAGAGGGATTTTGCAAAATCCATGCCTCTGGAATAGGGAAACAGGGACACCAAAATAATTAAAAACAGTGTCAACAATTTGAGGAGAAACAAACTAATTTACTAAATATGGTATCAGAATGCAAGATAACACACTGTAATAAAATATAATTAGAATTGAAGCTAATAAATCAAATATAATAAGAGAATATCTGAAAGCTGTAGGTCTTAATACTGAAGTGATGTGTGCAGTTTGGACAGGCAGCAGCAAGGAGAGGCAAAGGAGAAGAGCAACAAAGAGAAAACCCTGACCAGGTGACCTTGCCAGGAGTTATATCTCCTCTCTGACCTTAAAGCCCTCTGGGGATTGTACTTCTTCTCTTCTGGACAGGTACCTGGAACTGGAGCATTAACAGTTTAACTCCCAATGCCCAACATGATGTTATGACATAGAATACCAGTAACCAAAAATCATAAGACCATTCCACCCCTTATTCTACATCACTACATCATGCATCATCCACCAAGTGCACCCTAGTTCCTGGGCAAAAACAGTACCACAAAGAGGCTTGCCCTTTCCAGATATTGGAAGGACCCAAACTGCTTTCCCCAGTATGTTCTTTACATGTACCACAGGGACCTTATCTCCCTTGACAGCACGTAGGGAGTTGGCAGGACCATCACAATTGATAGATCCTTGAGTGTTGACCAACCAGGTGGCTTCTGCCAAATGCTTCTCCCAGTGCTTAAATATTCCACCGTCCGTTGCTTTCAACATGGTTTTTAACAATCCACTGTATCATTCAGTTTTACCAGAATGGTAGGGGATATGATAAATCCACTTGATAACATGACCTTTGGCCCAAGTATTTACAAAAGAATTTTTCAAATGAGTCTCTTTACCTGACTCAGTTCTTTCTGGGGTGCCATGTCATCACAGGACTTGTTTCTTGAGACCCAATATCGTATTTCAGGCAGTAGCATGGAGTACAGCAAATGTTTCAAGCCACCCAGAGGTTGCCTCCACCATGGTAAGCACATAATGCTTACTATTGCAAGATCATGGCAAGGTGATATAATAAACCTGCCATGCCTCCCCATATTTATACTTTTGCCATCACCCTTCCCCCCAGAGAAGTTTCATTCTCTTGGCTTGTTTAATTGTTGTACAATTCAGCCATGAATTGTACATCACAGCCATGAATAACCTGTCGTGTAGTTACAATTGTAGAGTTCTGCAGTCAATAGACAAACAGATTATGCAGATGTTTTGTGTGAAAGATTATCAGAATAGAAAAATAATCAATGATAAATGGGAAATGCTCACTGATGTCACTCTCGCCATAAACATCACACAGAAGCAATCTCCACATGAAAGAGATCCTGCCTTAGTGGTAGACAGCCCTTAAACAAGATCCGGGAGAGGTGGAACCAAGCTCCACCCTTTCCAGTATCACAGCTGAGTCACCTTCACCTGTGCTCCCACAGCTGACTCATTGCTTGCCTCAGATGGTTAATTAGAGGTTCAGGCTGTGATCAAGTTTCCCATACATGAGTAAATGGGATAAAAGAATAATTTCTTACAAATACCAAACATGTACTCATATTTATTAATGAAGAGAAGATATAGGATGTTTTTGAGGGGTGTGTCACAGAGTTATCTAGATCAGTCTATGTCCATGACAGGGGGCAGTAGGCTCATTGTCCTACTGGGAAAGGAAAAAGGGGAAGGGATGGGGAGATGGGAGCTGGGCTCAAGGAAACAAACGGAGCAGCGGTAGCAATCTGAGGAGGAAGACTTATTTTACTAACTGGTGTGCTGATGGACAGACAGCTGAATATGAGCTAGCAGTGTGCCCAGGTAGCCAAGAGGGCCAATGGCATCCTGGCTTGTATCAAGAATGGTGTGGTACGCAGGACTAAGGAAATCATCCTGCTCCTGTACTCATCATTGGTGAGGCTTCACATCAAGAACTGTGTTCAGATTTGAGCACCTCAGCACAGGAAAGACATGGAGGTACTGGAGCAGGTCCAGAGAAGGGCAATGGGGCTCATGAAAGGCTTGGAGAATCAACCCTATGAGGCTAAGGAAGCGGGGGCTATTTAGTCTAGGGAAAAGAAGGCTGAGGGGAGACCTTATCACCCTCATCCAGTACCTGAAAGGTGCTTACAGTGAGAGTGGGGCAAGTCTCTTCTCACTGGTGACAAGTAACAGGATGAGGGGAAATGGCAGAGAGAGAGAGAGAGAGAGAGAGAGAGAGAGAGAGAACAAGCATCACTTCTGTGATGTATTTCCTTCTAATGACCATGAGGTCCTCTGGGACATCTAGTTCATCTTCTCCTCTGTGCCCCACATGATGTTATGATATGCAATACCAATCACAAAAATTACAAAACCATGACAGTGTGATAATCATGTTCAAGTTTGAAGTGTAAACTAGAGGGAAGTGCAACTTGATCTGTTGCTATGGCAAAGAAAGACATTCTTCGGCTGAGTATAACTCCTGAGATGCCAGGAGTATGTGTAACTTGATTGATCCTGAGAAGTGATCTTCCAGACTATCTGCTTTTAGTCCAAGACCTGCATGCTTATCTTTTGGTGTTTCCTAACAAATCAAAGCAAGACTAGTCACCATGGCTTGTAATACACAGTAACTGAAAATCCTTCAATAAAAAAAAAACCTTCTATTTAGCAGTAAAAATATGCCATAGTGCTGTTGAACATTTTGTGTTTTATTGTGTTTGTACATGAAGAAAAGATCTTGCTTGAAACTCTATCGAGTATAGCACTAAGAATATTTCCTTGTGGATCTGTTTTCGTGAAAGAGCTAAAAAGAAAGTGAACTTGAAATGCTTATTTTGCTACTTGCATTTATTTAGTTTCTATTATTTAGACTTTCTGTATTCACTTGCCTCTTTAACCTTTCTTTATTCTAACAGCTTAGCTTTAATTTTTGAAGTTTAGCTATTCAGAAATAGAAAATATCATGTTATTATGTCAAGATATCATTTGATAAGCAAAGTTTATGTCAATGCCTATGTTGTACTGCATAAAAATAGCAATTCATTTGCCTGCTTTTCAGATGTGACACAAACCTCTGGGATAGGCCTGCAGTGTCACGCAGTCATGAGTGCATACATGGATGCACACTGAAAATCCATTCAACAAAATTATTTAATTTGACAGTCTTCCTTTTTCATAATTACACAAAGTAGCTTTTCTTTTTTGTAATAATAGAAAGGAAAAGTAGATGGATAGCCAGAGGTTATATAGGAAAGACTCACCAATGTTGAGGCCCACTGTAGAAACTCCTCACAGGAGCAACATCCTGAAAAAGATGCTGCCTTGGTGGTGGTCAGCCCTTAAATGGGATCTAGGAGAGGTGGAGTCAAGCTCCACCCCTTCTGGGAGCACAGTTGAATTACCTCCACTTGTGCTCCCACAGCTGACCTGTCTCTTGCCTCAGGTGGTTAATCAGAGGTTCAGGCTGTGATTTACAGTTTCCCATACACTACTGCTTCAATATCCTGATAGTCCAATGAAGAAGCAAACTCCATAGGTAGGCATGTGAAATTTGAAGCTCTCTGTTGTTTTGTTCCATGCTTGGACCAGTAATGATCAGGTACGTAGAACCAGATTATGCACCGCACCCCCCCTCCCCAACCTCCCCCCAAAAAAAAAAAAAAAAAAAAAAAAAGGTCTAGATCCCATCTTTTAAATATACTTTGTAAAATTAATGCTCTGATATTTGAAATGGCCTTATGTTTATCCTGGCTGGCAGCTTAACATCACATACTCATTTGCTCTCTCCCCTTCACTGTGTTGGGGAACAGAATTGAAAAGTGTACAAGTATGAGAACTCACTAATTGAGATAAGGATTTTTTATAAGAACTATGGGAAAAACAAAACAAAACAAAAACAACAACAACAACAAAAAACAGCAACAGATGAACAAAAAAAAAAAAACAAAAAAAAACAAGCAAGAATAATTGAAATGATTCACAGTGCAATTGCTCACCACCAGCCCCAAAAAACAGCAGTCCTCCATCTTCAGCCAACTTCCCTATTTTATAGTTCAGCATGATGTCATATGTTTATGAAACATCTCTTTAGTCACTTTACGTCAGTTAACATGGTGAGAAAACTAGGTGAAAAAGCATAATAGGCCACTGAAAACACAGTCTTATCACTAAACCTTTGAAAACCTCCTGAATAACTTTTCTCATTCTTTCTTCTGTGTTGCTTTAAAAATAAAAAATAATAATAATAATTGTTTCCTTTAACATTATATTTTTGTTTGTTAGTTTGATTTTTACTCTCTCTGCATTTCCCTACAAATAATTCTCAGTCCAGGCTGATTTTTAATTCCTCCTGAAAATGTTCTGTATATCAATTTATGAAAAAACCCTATAAGACTATACTAGTGGCAGAGTGGTCTGCTGTAGCAATGCTTATGCTAACTTCACAGTAGTGGTAAATCTTTTGAAAAATTGTATTGCAAAACACAGGTACTTTTTAGAAACTTAATGGATCTGTTCATCCCCCAATCCATTGTTACTGTACTTCAAAAAATAAACCATCACTGATGAATCATAAAAGACCAATTACACCATTAAATGGCTTGATTACACCTACAGTACAGACTAATTTTCCAGTAGATTCTGAACAGTTCATTTAACATTAAAGCAGATGAACAGCTAGAATAAGATGACCTAGGAAGAACACTTTTCATGCAGAAAACAATCTGCTGTTGAAGGATAGTCTTAATAATTTTCTTTTTAATTTTTCTTTGATTAAAATACATCCTGTTTTAATTTCTCATATTTCTCTCTCAGAGATCTGGCAAAAAGGGATGAAGATGACAGAAGGCTGAATGGATGACACTTTTCATAGTTGAAACTAAAAACTCCATCACATCAGTAGTTTCTGGGTTTACAGAGTGACATAGAATGAGGAATGAGCATGAGCACTCTGTACAGTGCTTATATATGTGTTATACACATAACACTGTTTTCATAAATTACTCTAGAGATGTTATAACAGCATTATTCTCCTGTAGTAAACATGATATGTGTAAGTTTAGGTCCATTGAAATCTCTAGATCTCTTGAATTCAGTTGTTTAATTAAGAAAACAATTAACAACTATGTTTACATGGCCTGATGTTCATGTCTTCAGTAGATTAGGAAGAGCTACATGGTGGGAAATACATGTGAAACAAAGAACAGTGTAAGTAAGAAATTGCCTTGGGAAGATGAGTTGGCTATCATTTAAGCTTTCTGAAGAAGTTAAAAACAGGTAACCATTTTACCTTAGAAGGATACTAATTCATTTATCCATTAAGTTGAAAATGCAGTAAACTATTGATTTCTTACTGAATCAGTATGTGAGAAAACTGGCCTATGGCCCTGAGTAAGCTCAATCAGGGGAAAATTTTCTGGCTCTAAAAAAAAAAAACAAAAAAACCCAAAACCAAACAAGTGACATAGTAAGAGATGTTATAGCAGTGATGTTGAGGAAGTTTAATCTTATAGTACTAAATAGTGCAGAGATGATAGATGAGAGTTGAACTTTTAAACTAAAAATAAAAGAGACAAAATCTGGCATACCGTCCAACAAATTAAAAACAAGAGAAGAGTCTGAATCCTGAAGAAACTAGGTTAAAGTGATCATCTTCTGGTAAAATTTTCAAGCTTATATTTTTCTCTCAGGTTCTTTTTTGTCATTATTTTCCCTTTGCTTTGTCTGTTTGGTTCATTAGCTCTCAAATTGCTTTTTTTTTTTTTTTTTTTTAAATATTTTTTCCCATTCTGAAGTTTACATATAGATGTATAAATATATATATATTTAATATATCATAACAAGATTCAAACCAGAAAAATACAGGACTTTAGTAATTTACAGAACTGTCACTAGTTTTGGTTTTTTTTGTATTATTAAAAAATGTGAGGGCTCCAAAATACTAAATTAATCATTGCAGTTTATTGAATGAACAGTTTCTTCGGATGACTTCATACCAACGGGGTAATCTCAGAGAATAGAACTTTTTCACAGCAGTGGTCTTCAGGTGCTTTGCCTTTTTTCCCTCACCTTGTAAGGGAAATCATTGATCACAGCCTGAATCTCTGATTAACCACCTGAGGCAAGCAAGGAGTCAGCTTGAATTACCTTCATCTGTGCTCCCAGAAGGGGTGGAGCTTGATTCAACCTCTCCTAGATCCCATTTAAGGGCTGACCTCCACTAGAGTTGCATTTCTTTTTGGGGATTGCCCCTTTGTGGAGTTTTTGTGATGAGCCTCATCATTGGCAAGCATCCACCTCAACTGAAGGCACTGGTGAATCTTTCCTTAGATGTCTTCTGGCTATCTATTTACTCTGTTATTGCAACTATGCTCTTGTATTAGCTTAACTACACACATATACACATTTAAGAATTTGGGGCTATGAAAAGAAGTGAGAAATACTAGTTAGCTTGTTTACACAAAATAAGTGTGAGAGACTCAAGAGGCTTAAAACATTTTTATTAATAAAAGAAACCATTCCTGAAATCACTATTTCCTTGAATTGGGGTTGGTGGTTTGTATGGTCTCAACTTCATTTCAGTCTATCATCTTCATTGCCATGTGTACTACCTTCTCTATAAGAACAGAAAAGTTGTTGTTTGTAGCAGGGAGTGACAGTATATACATCTAGGAATAGAAAAGCTCAAAAACTCAAAGGCACTGTATATGTTGCTGTCAGAAATTCTCTATTGTGTGCTAAATGAAATATTTTTACGTAAAGTGTCAGAAGAGAAATCCATAGCTGGTCTCATCAATCCTCTGCTGATCCCAAATGGCAGACTAAACAGGAAAAAAGGAATTGTGTTCTCTAGTCTCCTTCTGCTACTTCAAACCCAATATTGAACATAAAATTTTAATTGTCACATTACGAAATGCAGGAAAAGAATCTGAACTTTGTTTCTTACCTATTCAATGTATATAGCTTGATATATGATACTTAGTGAGTTAACCTGCGTGTCCACTGTCTCCTACTGTGCTCTACATGGCTAGCTGGTCTTTATTAAAAGAACACTGAACTATTTTTAACTCTGTAGATACTAGAAGACTAGTAATTCTCTGTAGAAATACAACTGAAAGTCCTTGTAAATTTAAAACATTTAAAAATAAAATCATGCTGTGGATTTTATTAATATGTATTATAGCTGACTGAATAGCAATTTCTAATCATGTCAGTCATGTAAATTACTTTGACTTGAATTGCTGTGTACAGATAAACAAAAAGAAGGAACTGTATTATCAGCAGGAGCTCAATTAAGAGCCCAGTTTATGCAACGTAGGTGATGGGCTTAAACACTGATAGTACAAAATCAGTATTATGTAGATAATGTGTATGCAATACAGTAGTAATTCCAGTTAAGCATTTTTTCTGATACAATGTAGAACAAAATTACTATTGGGAAGTAATCTGAAATCTTTTTCTGAGGTTATTTCCTTAAGGAGGTTCTGAATACCAGATAATTAGTTTAGATATTAACGTAAAGGTAAACCTATGATCCCTAAATAATTTAGCATACTCATGAGTCACTTAAAATAAGGAGAATGCTGTGGGCAAACTTACAGAATGTCATACTACTTTTACTACTTTTTCTTTAAAAAACACCAGCAACCAAAAAAACCCACTTAACTCTGTCCTTTAGGTCATCTGTAATTAATTAGAAATGAAAACTTGTAGCTCAAAATCAATCAAATGGAGACTTCAAATCATTTATTTGTCAAAATAAATTCAGATTGTTTATCTTTTATATGAAATAAAATTTAGTAGAGTTTTAAGATTTTATATTCTGAAGTGTAGCTTTTCAGCAAGGAATATGAGCTACCAGCTCATGGAATTGAAAAGTTAAATCAGCTCAATATACTTCAAGAATTTCCAGAAATATCTCTTAGATTTTTTTTTCTTCAAATATCATCATGAGATTAAAGAATATGGGTACTGAAGAAAACTTATGTTACCATGTTTGCTGAATTTTTCCAACATTTGTGTTGAGTGATTTTTATTTTTTTTTTTAATATTGTTTGTGAGCTATATTGTTTAGTTTAATTTTTTTTGTTTATGGAAGAAGTTATGAATATGGCAGTGAAAGCGTTTTTTATCATCTGAAGTATTTAAAACTGTGTCATGGTTTACTATGTGTTTCCTGATAGTTTTGAAATTAGTAATTTAGTAAGGAACTGGTAAAAAACGGGTTGGTTTTTTTTTCTGATACATTTTAAATTCTTCCTGTTTATTCTCCATCTTGCTTGCATTACTCTAGAGGCACCTCAAATAAGTAACAAGTCATACTGATTTCCCAGAAGTGAGAGTATACCCCATAAAATTATTCAGGCATAGAAGTTTAAATACTTCATAATTTCCGTTTTTCTGTCAATTGAAAGTTTGTTATACAGTTTTTAAATGATCACTACCATTGAAGTTATTGATGGGAAGATCCTGGGAAGTTTAAATGAATGTTTGAATATTTGAAAGCTTGTATGGATCATTAATTTAATTTGGTTTTCGCAACTGGTTAAAATTTGGCCCAGAAAATGATTTTAGACCTGATTTCTCAATGGTCTTATCTCTGTTTCCAACTGATACAAGAGGGTTTATGTGATTTAAAAGTAAAACCATTAAATGTACTCTTGCTAGCACAATTCTTGGTGTTACTTTAGAGGTTTACGTTTCAAGCACATGTTTTACTGAGCATGAACAGAGTTAATATTGATATTCAAAACACACAGAATATATTGTTGCAATGTTCAAGCTATGGACTCAGATAGGAATGATCCAAATTGTTTATTCAGGTTCCACTTATGTCCCTTATATACATTCACAAGTTTTCTAACTTTTCCACCCACCTGGTTAAAGCATTTATAATATAATTTATTTTATTTATAGTTACAAGTAAAATACTGCTAATTCCTTTAAAAATAGCAGCCTTAAAAAGCTTTTATCACTTTCTTAAGCTGGGTATTAGTATCTAATCCATACTTGTTTCTGTTTGATTAAATGACATACATTCCCAAAACAATCTGTTTAGTAAAAGAACATCGAAATTTTTGTCTAGTATTGACAAATTTCACCCTGTTTGAGACAACTATGAATAATGCATAGACTTCCAAAAATCAACCTGTCCTGCCTTTCCAGAAATACACTGTCGGTATTCCTAGCAATCTGCTTGTGGTCAAGTCAGTCAAGCCTTTGCTATGGCTTAGGCATACCTTTGTCAGTAAGATTAAAGACTTTCACACAAAAATGCATATTCAGAGTAATATCTCTAGATTTTTAACATAATTTTCTTGAAAATGACGTAGTTTCCATGAATGAGTGGTTCAGTTCTGCCATTGCAGGAGCTCTGTTTCTAAAGTAAGAAACATTCTTCTGCAGATCTTCAGTTTCAAAGGTATGGAGCTTGTGAGAAAAATATTATGGATTTCTGAATGCTCTTAAATCAAAATTCTTCCCAACTTATGGTCTTTTATTGTATTCAGTAATAATGGTAAGGAAGGATATTCTTATAAAAGGTTCTAGTTCAGACTGTTTTATAAGCAGTCAGTTGAAGCAGTGAATCCAGTGTTTTGTTAGGCACAAAACCACTTTATTTTAGTTTTCTTTCTCTGCTACTGCTCTTCGTATCATCGAGGTTAGACTTGTCAGTTGCAATGATTTCTACAAATTGTCTTCCTTTTCTGTCAAAAGGAATTTAAGGGGATTTCTCTACATTTCAAGGTCATCAAAATCACTCTTTAGGTGGCACAGGTAGCTACTAAGCTATCCAAAACTGTTTGAAAAAGTTTTCCATTCTCAGACTGACCTGAAAAATGCCCCTCAAGATCAAGGGCCTGTGAAGACTTGTATTTAATATATAACTACTAAACCTACATGCTTCTTACAGGTAGGATGCAGTCACTGTGACTGGTGTGCTTGTTTGATCTCTTACTTGCTATCCATTTAAACAGAAACCCTTACCTACAGAAGCACCATGAATTGGATACTGGCAACTGCAAGGCTGAGTTCTCAAACAATTTTTATTATTTTTTTTTAATTATTATGGGACAGATCTCAGAAAGATCCATTGCAGATGGAGCTCTGAGATTCAACTTGGAAGTCTTATCTTCTGGATCAACCACGTCCATCAATTCAGGAACCTGGGTAACATTTAATGAAATGTTACTGACCTGATTCTTTGGGAGACGTAGCTTTTTTTTTCTTTTTTCCCCATCAATACACCAAGTTGTTCTAATTTTTCAGTGCAGTCTCGAAATAGTTGATATTCATTTTCTAAAGTACTGGCTATTGTTTTGGTCTGATTTAAAGAAATTAATAGTGGCCATGCCAGTGTAGAAGCAGCTAACTGGTGTTCATTTGTAAATAATATATTTTTGCTTAATCCATGAAATAATCCGCAATATGGGATGGGGAAGAAATATTTCCCATGTTTGAAAAATGGGGTTCCATGCTGATTATAGTCAACAGATCATAGTAAGGTGACCCCAGGATTTCTGTCCAGGGATGGCTTTTTCTAGGGGGATAATTTTCTCCCTCCTGGACCATTTAAAGATATTTGAATGAAAAATAGTGACTTTTTTTTTTTTTGAAGTATTCTGGCCTGCCTGGCTCACCAAATGTACAGTTGGACGAGCATCATGGTTAGGATTATACTTTACAGGTGTTGTAGTTGGAAAGATTGCCATGGTGAAAAAGAAACAATCAAGGGTGTGTGCCCTGGTGGCGCAAGTGGTAGGAATGTTGCGTTGCAACACCGAAGGCCCTGGGTTCAAATCCCCCCTGTGGCGCAAGTGGTAGAAGTGCCGCTCTGCTACACAGAGGCTCGAATCCCGGGGGGCTGTACTCGATGATCTCTAAGGTCCCTTCCAAACCGCACGAGACTATGAGACTATGAAGGAAGTAATGTTCACCCATATCCTAGGCTTACAGTTGAAAACTCCAAAAAGGAAGGATCTCTATAAAGAGATCCTACCACTTTTCCCAAATGGTAGTCAGCCATTAAATGGGGTCTAGGAGAGGTGGAGCCAGGCTCCACCCCTTACGGTCACACAGGTGAATTGCTGTCACTTGTACTCCCACAGCTGACCCAGTCCTTGCCTCAGGTAATCCATCAGTAGTTTAGGCCACGACTCAACAGTTCCCAAATAACAGGATCTGCTCCATCCCTAGGATCATTTTTGTGGACCTTATCTGGACACAATCCAATGGGTCTTTCTGGATGAAATACTCACTGTGGAGTGGAGGAGCAGAATCATTTCCTTTGACCTGCTGAATACACTTCTTTTGATTCAGCTCAGGATATGTTTGACTTTCTGAGCTGTGAGGACAGACTGCTGACTTGCATCCAGATTATCAGCCATTGGTAACCCCACGACCTTTTCTACAGAGCTATGCTCCGACCTTTCATTCCTCAGTTTGTATTCTGGAGAATATTTTGTATTATGGAGAATATGGCTGCTCATGGCTTAGTGTCACGGGTTACTTAGATTTACCTATGCCCGTGACAGGGGAAGCCACCCCGTGCCCCCCCCCCCGGGGCCCGGAAAGGAGGGGGAAAAGGGGAATGGGATAAAAACAGCGGCAATCTAAGGAGGAAAAACTTATTTTACTAAATATGATATCGAAATACAAGATAACACAATATAATATAATTGAGGCTAACAAATCGAACGAAACAGAGAGAGAGAGTCCCCGAAAACCGAGAGGCCTACTGTGAACTGTAGGCGACACGGCTGGAAAGCTTCCCACTCTCCGAGAAGTTCGAGAGAAGAAGGAGGACACTCCAGCCTGGTAACGAGATTATATAGCGTCCTGGTCCCATGACTTATCATTACCCCTGTTGTTCTCTGGGATATGTAGTCTTCTTCTGTGGACTTCACATTCAATAGAAGTATCCATACTTTACATGATGTTATGATGTGGAATACTGATAGCAAAATTACAAAATTACAAAACCATGACACTTAGACTTGTATAGAGTTCAGTGGGTAAAGATCTGGCTGGTTGGCCAGGGCTTGAGTATCACAGTAAACAGAGTTCAATCCAGTTAATGGCTAATGACCACATGCATTCTCCAGGGTTCAGTGCTGTGATCAACTTTTTTTTTTTTTAAACATTTTTATCAAGGGTATGGTTGAGGAGATGGACCCTCACTAAGTTCACAGATGATACCATTGTAGGCAGTACTGTTTATCTACTTAAGGGTAGGAAGGCTCTGCAGGGGGATCTATATAAGCTGGATCAATAGCTAAATTCGATCATGTGACATTCAACAAGTCTGTCAGGTGCTGTACTTCTGTTGTAACAATCCCATGAATCAGCACAGACCTACGGAAGAGTTGGAAAGATACCTGTCAGAAAAGCACTTGCTAAACCTGAATATGAGTCAACAGTGTGCTCAGGTGACTAAGAATGTCAACAGCAGCCTGAACTGCATTGGAAATAGTGTGGCCAGCAGGAATAAGGAAGTGATTTTCTCCTTGTATTTGATGCTCTTTAGTTTATACCTCCAATACTCTGTTGAATTTTGGGCCCCTACTTACAGGAATGATATTTAGTTGATCAAGCACCTGCAGAGAAGAGGCAAAAAAAGCTGGTGAAAAGACTGAAAAACAAGGATTGTGAAGGAACTGAGCCTGTTCAGTCTGGGGAACAGGAGGCACTCAGAGCACCCAGAGTTTCTTTTCTCAAGTGGCAAGTGATAGAACATGAGGAAACAGTCTCAAGTTTCACCAGGAGATGTTTAGACTGGATATCAGGAAGAATTTCTCCACAAAGAAACACTGGGAGAAGGTATCCAGTGAACTGATAGAGTAACCATACCTGCAAGTATTTAAGAGAAGTATGGATATGGTACGAAGGGAGATGGTCTGATGGTGGTCTTGGGAGTGTTATGGTATATGATGATTATTTTCCAATCTAAATGGTTTTATGATTCTGTGAAAATAAACAAAACAATTAGACATAAATCATTAATTTGAACATTATTTGCCTGAAATAAGTAGTACGGTAGATAGTGTTTTCTTAACATTTTGAGTAGTAATTTTGTAATTAACACTCACTTGACCCTTCCACAAGTAAGGAGGAACTAACAGAAACTGAGGCATATCTAGTTAATACAATGGCAGGAGACTTTGAGTACCTAAGTGAAGAATCTTTGTCACGCCTAACAGCATTCACTGGAGTTCTAAGGGAAATCAAATACATAAATAAATAAATAAACTCTAATTGGCTACTTATCTTTTATATCAGTCCAGATTCTTGAGGAATAAAATCTATGAAAAGTGACAGCAGTTTATAGATATTAGGAAAGGTCTGGTAATAGAATCATAGAATTACCCAGGTTGGAAAAGACCTTGAAGACCATCAAGTCCAATTGCAGCCTAACCATAGTACCCTAACTCTAAAAACCTTCTGCTAAATAGAACTGGTTTCTGAAGTAGAGAGTAATTAGTTGAAATCTGATAAACTACAGGCATAATATTTTTCATGAAAGAATCTGTGTTGTTCTTGTAGAAGGGCTCACAGCTGTTCTTAACAGTCAGTAAGCATCCTACAAGAACAGGCTGGGAGATCTGTTCAGTCTGGAGAAGAGAAGGCTCTGGGGAGAACATTTAGCAGCCTTTCAGCATCTAAGGGCGGCCATGAAGAAAAAAGGGGACAGATTATTTAGCAGGGTTTCTTGTGATAAGATGAGGAGAAATTGTTTCATACTAAAAGAGGGGACATTTAGATTGGATATGAGGAACAAGTTTTTTACAATAACGGTGGTGAGGCACTGGAACAGGATGCCCAGAGATGTGATGGATGCCCCATCCCTGGAAACATTCAAGTTCAGGTTGGACTGGATTCTGAGCAAACTGATCTAGCTGTGTAATGAGTACACAGAAGGAAAAGGTATCAGTAAGTTATGAAATAGAAGTATATGAATAAGAAACAAAGAGAAATATAGATGTGTATGTGAAAGACAAAACTTTTTGTGTTGTTGTTGTTTTTTGTCTCAAAGCTTGCTTTGTGAGGCCTTTCTAGTTATAAGACTGACTGAATTATCCAGGGGCCTGAATGGTGGGTGTCGCCATGCCACAGTACCTCTGATTATGATTGCAAAGATAAGCAGAAGCAGGACAAGCAGTCTTTCTCAGGGGTGCTGCTTGAAGGAGCTGATCACTGCAAAAGGTAATAATGTTTGTGCATGGCAACGAAGGCACCACTTCCTGCTCGTTTTTCTGTTGGGCCAGGAATGTCACACTATACTGAGAGAAAAGAAGAAGGAAAAGCCCACAGAAATGGGGGATAAAGGCCCTCACTAAACTAGGGACTTTGGAGACAAACTCCCAAAGGCACCTTTGACAGAGAATTCCCTGAGGGGAAAACCTCTTAGGAAGAACCTCCAAATGCCTGCTTGCTGCAGAGCTTCCTGGCTTTCTCCCATTGCCCACGGTGATCAGATGAGTTTCTGAAATCAACAGACCTACTATGTACCTCACTGGACCCATTGTGCTGACTATCTCTTTTGCTCTCTACAGAGACTCCTTGCTCATATTTCCTATTCTTCCCATCGCTCATCTTCCCTTCCACATCTCCCTAAATGGCTAGGACTTGTAATAAACTGGTCGGACCAACATTTAAACTGTTTTTTCTTATTCTCCTGCCAGGTATACATATATCCAAGAACTTTACCTCCTTCCTATAAACTGGAGTGAGGCAAAGTAGAAGTCAAAACTGTGACAGAACCTGCAGTGAAGAAGAGAGAAGAGTGAATGAGAAAGATCAGAAATAAGTAAATTTAAGCAGAGATTACAAAGAATGGTGAATGAATATGTTATTGTAGAAATAGAACAAAATCATGTACATCTGAATAGTGAAAATTCACAATGGAAGGGAAAAGGTTTTATTACTTTTTAATAGTATGCAAAATCTTTTCAGGGTATGATGATATGGTAATATGTTATGTACAGCTTAGTAAGAGAGTACGATACTTTGGGGATTATTTACTCATTTATTTAGGGCCTAATCTCCATTTTTTAATGTCTCTCTAAAGTTTGTGTCTTTCATTTATATGTAGTGCAATTCCACTTGTGGCACAATGTCAACTGACAGCTAAATTTCTGGAAAACTACAGTCAATTCTAAATTTAAGTTCTGCCAAATTCAATGAGGTAGTATCAAATACATTTATAGCAAAATTGCCTACTTTTTTTAATCTTTCTGTTTCTGAGTTTACCATATTTCTCAGGACAGAGTAGCTCAGCTGCATGTACAAAGTTACATGTACCACCTTGAATAGGCTAAATATCTACTAAATTGTCTCTAATTATCCTTGAAATTTAAATCTGAGAAGCAATCTTGTCCTAAAACTTGTATTAAGTTTAATTGCTATATTATTTACTATTTATACTATAAAAGAATATGAAGGGTTAGAATTTATTATCACGGAAAATTATTTACAGTTCAGTGTATCCTCATGTACAAGTCAATCTAAGAAGAAATGTTTGAGCTTATGGATGAAAGAAGTGAGTTCTCAGCTTGTGTAAACTGACATTCTGCTACCAAATGTAATGGTCTAGACAAGTTAGCAGAAGCTGAAGGTGCAATACTGGTATGCTGTTCTTTACAGATCAGTGTTTTTTTCTTGGTACCATTCTATTTATGCAAACATGTAAGCATGACTGATCGCTATTAATTATTAAAAACAGTTGAGAGATATTTTTTAACAGAATGCCTAAAGCAGGTAAATTCTGTGCAAAATGATCCCCAAGAAGATAGGTTTCTATAAATTAGGGCTAGAAGGGAAAAGTAACTAGACACCAAAAAGACTAGGTATACTTTTCCTACCTAGTGTACATATGTAAATGAATTAAATGCAGAGCATATGCACATACATATAGCTTGGCAGTAATATTTGGCTGCTGGCAAGCAGAAAAAGGCTGAATGTGATTTTACCTTTCTAATCAGACTATAAAAGGACACTGTTTAGGGTAAAACATCCAAAAGATTGAATTTGCCACTTCAATCTTAATGATAACTATGATTGCTGACTGCCCAGATATCAGAAGTATCAAAACCTACCAGCCAATGAAAACAGGGAAAAAAACAGCATTTATTCAGTGGTTTCCAGGAGAATGTTAATTTTTTGCAGGAGAAATTCAGAGGACATGCTGCAGCAGTACTTACATTATCCTATGAAATAAATTGGGATAACTTAAAATACTTCTCAACATGCCAGTTATACTTGAATACAGCAAAGATACAGCAAAGCACATTATTTCTACCAATTCTAGCATTCAGATTTTTATCAGAGAAATAAATTTAATTAACTATTTATTATGAGATAGTTTTTCATTCCCTGGGCCTCATGAACATATTTTCTAATATTCATTTTAAGAGGATATTGGTTTTTGTTGTTTGTTTGTAAGAAAGGCAGGAAATATTATTGGATTATGGAAATGTGCTCTCAAAGTTATTTTTGAAATAATGTTTGTTTATTCTTCTGCTTGGAAAGGAGAAGGGAGCTGTGGTGCTTGTTCACAGAAGAGGTTAAATGCAGAGGTCAGTTGGAAACAAAGGCAAAGTACAGAACTGACATGTTCTTTTACTAAACAGATTGTTATACTAAATATTACTCTCGAGAACATATGAAGAGATTTCAAAATGTATATGTAATTCTTTTGACTGAGAGAGGAGCTTGGCTACTTCTATTTTTCAAGAAATTCTCACTGATTTACAAAAAATCCCTCAACAGATCTTTCCTTGTTTACTTTTGTTTTTCTTTCATTTTCTTGTCTTTAAAGGTCTTAGCATTCTGTTTAAAACACTTACCAATTCATCTTTCCATTATAGTAGATAACAATCTGGGTCTCTGGCTGAGTACCTTAGTAGAACACTTCATTTACTGCTCTATCCAGACCCTCTTGTGAATCACACTTGAAGTGTAGACTTAACTGAAGTGTGAATTTCTGTTTGGTTATTGCCATCCAGGTGTTCTTAGCTGAATCACTGGTAATGAGCTAGTCTCTGAATTGGAAAGATATGTATTTGAAGGCTGTAGAAAAGGAGATGGTTTGATGGTCCCATACAGAGGGTCAAAGACTCTATGTTCAGGTGGAAGCTTGTCATGACTAGTGTCCCTCAGAAGTTAGTACTGGGGCCAGTACTCTTCAACATCTTTATCAATGATGTCATGAGTGGGATCAAGCGTACCCTTAGCAAATTTGCTGATGGCACTAAGCTAACTGATGCAGTTGATACAACAGAAGGAACAGATGACATCCAGAGGAACTTGGAAAGGCTCAAAAAAGTGGGCCCATGAGAACCCAGTGAGGTTCAACAAGGCCAAATGCAGGGTAGTATACTAGGGTTGGGATGATCCCAGGTATGTATACAAACTGGGAGAAATACTCATTGAGAGCAGCTCTGTGTAAACAGACTTGATGGTGGATGAAACCTGGACATGAGCCAGCAGTGTATGCTTGTGTCTTGGAGGGCCAAAACTATCTGGGGCTGCATGAAAGTTGGGTGGCTAGCAGTGCAGGGTTGGTGATTTGCTCCATTGTCATTAAACCTCATTTGTAGAATGCATCCAGGCCTGAGTCTCCCAGCACAAGAGCTGTTGTAGTGGATCCAGAGGAGGGCCATGAAACTGATCGGAGAGCTGGAGCCCCTCCTGTGAAGTAAGGCTGAGGGAGCTGGTCTTATTTATCTTTGAGAAGGTTCCAGGGAGACCTCATGGTGGCCTTCCAGTAACTGAAGGGAGCTTATAAGCAGGAAGGGTACTGACATTTCACATTGTCTGAAAGGGATAGGACAAGAGGAATGGCTTTAAACTAAAAGAGTAGGAATTTAGGTTAGTTATTTGAAAAAAAAAAAATAATCTTTACTCAGAGAGTGGTCTGTCACTGGAATAGTCTGCCAGAAAAGTTGTGAATGCCCAGTCCCTAGAAGCTTTCCAGACTGGGCTGAATGGGGCCTTGGACCAACTGATCTAGC
This sequence comes from Coturnix japonica, assembly GCF_054131305.1. Lineage (NCBI taxonomy): Eukaryota > Metazoa > Chordata > Aves > Galliformes > Phasianidae > Coturnix > Coturnix japonica. The sequence goes on from NC_140664.1 coordinate 60,000,079, forward strand.
AGTTGTCAGTCTTACATGTGGCAGATGATCTTGCAAGGTCTTTACCAACTCAAGCCACTGTATGATTCTATGAACACTGAAATTTGAATCATTTGCAAAAAGCTACACTGAACAGATAACTGTTGCAACAACTTTTGTCAAAGGATGAGGAGTCATTTGGAGGTTTGCTTTCCTTTTAATTAACCAAAAACCAAAATTATTGTCACATTTACTGTACAGTAAGACAATACAAGAGTTACTGATGACAGTTCTAATAGTCCTTTAGCTTATGAAGATAAAGAAGTCTTCCATTAGCAGTGATCTTCCAGTTGGTTTAATTGGCCCTCCGTTTGTGCCACCATTTTAGTGAAGGCTCTGAGCAGATTTGATCAAGCCTACAGCGCTACGCATTCAGCAGCCTGTGAACCTTGGAAATTATTATCTGATTTCCTACTTTGATAAACTTACTATTTAGTGGAGTTTCTATTACTAGTGTTCATTTTTAAAATTAGTTTGTTACATTTGTAATGTTCATATCTCTACAGAGTTGCAGATTAAGTTACTGATAGGAGCTGTGTTTCCAAAAGAAAATTAAAAATAAGTAATCCTTTAACGAGATACTTTCTTTCTTCTTACAATCAAAGTTAGTTGTAACAAGAGGTCAGTGTCCTGAGATAATGTGAATGACAGCCACTGTGGAATCACACTGGGAAACAGTTCCAAATAGTTATTCTTCAACAGCCAGCTTATCAATATGCTGTCTGATTTTTACTTTAATCGATTATATGTAGCATAAATTATAACCAAGTAAAAATGGTTTGTGCCATTTTAGGACAGAGAATATTGTGGGTATAGTTTTATTTTGTTTGTGTGTTTTGGGCTTTTTTTCCCCAGTTAATAATAACAAGCTACATGCTTTGTGTCGGCCTGAGAGAAAAGTCTCAGGACTCACCTGAGTCCACTTTGCCCTGAGCTGGCTGTAGCTCAGTTACTGCTTGCAGTTGCCTCCCTGACAAGGGTCTGACCTGGCTGAGCTTCAGCTTGGTGAGTGCCTGGGACAGAAAAGAACAGACAGTGTTCTTATGTACACAACAGCTGCTCTGTGATTAAGTTATGCTGTTGTGCAGTTTTCAAACTTTCAGTGGGATTTGCTGAAGACAAATGAGATTGGGATGATAAAATGTATAAAACTAGTCCTGAAGAGACCCAATACTGAAGAAAATCCCATTGTTAATTTCCTCCAACATGATACTGAAGGAAGACTGAAATGGTCAGCCTTAGGACCTAGAGGCAGAACTAACATATGACCAGAGAGCAGAATTGGTACCTGACTTTTTTTTTTTTTTTTTTTTTTAAATAAAAAAATACAACACAAATATACTAGGTAATATTAGGCAAGGTTTGGGTTAGGTATTAGTTGAAGCTTTTCCCACAGAGGGTAGTGATATGCTGGAACAGGTTGCTCAAGGATGTAGTGGATTCCCCAACTCTGGAGGCATTCAAGGTCAGGCTGAATGTGGCTCTGGGTGGCCTGTCTGTTGGTTGGCAAACCTGCACACATCAAGGGGCATGAAACTGGATGATCATTATGATCCTTTTCAAGCCAGGCCATTCTATGATTCTGTGATTACCAATGAAGTGTCTCTGCATTAATGAGATCATTTTGGACTATTAGACTGATAACTAGTTCTTGGCTCAGGACACAGATATTATGTTACCTTTTGCCCATAAGACTTTAAAAGTATGTCATGGTTTTGTAATTTTGTAATTTTGCTATCAGTATTCCACATCATAACATCATGTCAAGTATGGATACTTCTGTTGAATGTGCAGTCCACAGAAGAAGACTACATATCCCAGAGAACAACAGGAGTAACAATAAGTCACGGGACCAGGACTCTATATAATCTCGTTCCCAGGCTGGAGTGCCCTCCTTCTTCTCTCGAACTTCTCAGAGAGTGGGAAGCGTTCCAGCCGTGTCGCCTAGAGTTCACAGTAGGCCTCTCGGTTTTCGGAGACTCTCTCTCTGTTTCGTTCGATTTTGTTAGCCTTAATTATATTATATTGTGTTATCTTGTATTTCGATATCATATTTAGTAAAATAAGTTTTTCCTCCTTAGATTGTCACTGTTTTATCCCACTCCCCTTTTCCCCCTCCTTTCCGGGCCCCGGGGGGGGGGCGTGGGGTGGCTTCCCCTGTCACGGGCATAGGTAAATCTAAGTAACCCGTGACAGATTTTTTTTGGTGGAGAATGCGGGCAATGCTTTTTAGCTTTTAGAACAAGTCTCTCTTTGCTCTTAAAGAGCTTCGTTACGGGAGTGTTCGGAGTGTTATCTTTCCGTAGCTGCTCACGGAGAACGTGACCTTGAAATACCAGACAAATTGTCAACATTAAGGGCTGCTGCACATTCTCATCATTGCTATCTAACTTTTGTGTAGAAAACAAAGGGATTTCTTTCTCCCTTAGAGCAAAGCTAGCTAGCTCTGACTTTTACAGAGCCTGCCAGCTATGAATCCACTCTTCATCCCAGTTGCTCTGTTTAAGGGATTGAAAGCAATTATGATCTTCTTAAAGTATTGGTCAACTATTAACACCATAATTTGGTGTTGTGGAATTGTGCAGATATATAGCCTAATAAGGTGGATACTGATGGAGACACCTGCCTGGTACTTTTACGAGATGTGGTATGGTCAGAATTTTGGCATCTACACCTCAGATGCAATTGTGAATCTTACTAACACTTGCATCCCAGATGGAACAGGCAATTTTACAAATACTTGCATCCCAGATGGAACAGGCAATTTTACAAACACCACCATGTTTAATTCATTGTACAGGCTAAAAAAACCCTTTTTATTTAGGTTGTACTCTCAGATTTCCACACGCTTTTCAATAACTGAGATAGGGTTCATAGTTGCATTCATGTTATCACTATCAATGCATGCATATATGTTCCTATGCATTCGTTCTATGCGGAAGTCTCCTCCAGAACCAGAGAATGATGACTGGCAGGGAATATGGAAAGGTTTAGGAAAAGTCTTAGAAGCATGGGGACCCGCAGTGTCATGGGATTTCACTCTTGAACACCTAAGGGACCCTAAGAAATTAAGTGAGTATTTGGGTCAGAGATCTAAGGAGGTAAACCTTATGTGGGGTTTGGCTTATGCATACCGTGCTTTGTATCATACTATTCTGGAGAGAGAGAGTTTCCGATCTGAGATTCAAGCCCAAGTTAATTCTGATCAGTCACAGGAGGCATCAGTAGCAATATCAGTTGCCCCTGTGGAAGGCAAGAAATGGAAACGGGTGTCCACGCGTCTAGAACGAAAAGAAGGAGAAGCACAGGGGGGGGGCAGCAGAAGACCCAGGTGCCGGGCATGGAGCAGTACCGAAAAAAGCAAAGGCAAAAACCAAGAGGCATGAAGAAGAGACTGATGATGAGGAGGAAATCACCTATTGTCGACCTCTGAAGCTGACTGAAATCCAAGGCTCAAGAAAGGAGTTTACACGGCGTCAAGATGAAGGTATCCTTGCTTGGTTGCTTCGCTGCTGGGACAACGGGGCCAACAGCTTGTCTCTAGATGGTAATGAAGCTCGCCAACTAGGAAGCATTGCCCAAGATGCAGGTATCGACAGAGGGATTAGCAGATGTTCGGATGGAGCTGCTACTCTCTGGTTGCGGCTGTTAGAAGCCGTGAGAGAAAGGTACCCCTATAAGGATGCTTTGAAGCCTAAATTTGATAGTTGGAATACCGTCCAAAAAGGTATTCAGCGCCTGAGGGAATTGGCCATGGCGAAAATGTTGTACAGCCCTGATCCAAGCGAACTTGACCCTGAGAGAGTGAGGGCCGATCCTGACATGTGGCAGAAAATCACAAGTACAGCACCAGAAAGAATTGCACAGTCATTGGTATCAGGATCTAAAGGATTCGTGGACAGATGGCCCCGAGTTGTTGAGCTGATTATAATGCTTCAAACCATCGATCAGCAGCTCCCCCAACTGCATGCCGCAGTTTCTGCCATCTCACGGCTAGAAAACCGAGTAGATGAAATGTGCAAGAAATTGTTTCCATCAACTAATTGTAATGATCCCGTAATAGTATCAGAAACAACTGATGAAGGTCAATCCTCGTACGGGCCACCAGGTCTAATGAAGGATCTGATCAAACTAGTCCAGTCCTACTCCCCACCTGCATCATCAAAAGTCTCAGCTGTTAAACGCACACGCTTCCCAGCTCGAGCAAAGAACAACAGTACGATTGCACCGCGTGTTTCCATGTGGCGCTACCTACGTGACCGTGGAGAAGACATGAGGAAGTGGCATGATCAGCCCACGTCTGCACTACGAGCACGGGTGAAAGAACTACTAGACATACCAACCACCAGTGGAGTTGCTCCAGTCATCACAGGTAACCAATAGAGGGGCCCTGCCCTCAGTCAGGGGAGGGAAAGGGATAATAGAGTTTATTGGACTGTGTGGATTCGATGGCCTGGCACATCAGAACCACAGGAATATAAGGCGCTGGTGGATACCGGTGCACAGTGCACCCTAATGCCCTCCAGTCATGAAGGGACAGAATCAATCCATATTTCTGGAGTGACTGGGGGCTCTCAAGAATTGACTGTGCTGGAGGCTGAAATAAGCCTCACTGGCAAAGACTGGCAAAAACATCCTATTGTGACTGGCCCAGGGGCTCCATGTATACTGGGTATTGATTACCTCAGAAGGGGGCATTTCAAGGATCCTAAGGGGTATCGATGGGCCTTTGGGATAGCTGCTGTAGACATGGACAACATTAAGCAGCTGTCTGTTTTGCCTGGCCTGTCAGAGGACCCGTCTGTTGTGGGGCTTCTACGAGTAAAAGAGCAGCAGGTACCGATTGCTACAAAGACAGTGCACAGACGGCAGTATCGCACCAACAGGGATTCCTTGCTCCCCATTCATGATTTGATTCGCCAGTTGGAGAATCAGGGAGTGATCAGTAAAACTCACTCACCTTTTAACAGCCCCATATGGCCAGTGCGTAAAGCCAGTGGAGAATGGAGGCTGACAGTAGACTACCGTGGCCTGAATGAGGTCACACCCCCATTGAGCGCTGCTGTGCCGGACATGTTGGAACTCCAGTACGAGCTGGAGTCAAAAGCAGCCAAATGGTATGCCACCATTGACATTGCCAATGCCTTCTTTTCTATTCCTTTGGCCGCAGAATGCAAGCCACAGTTTGCCTTCACCTGGAGGGGCATTCAGTATACTTGGAACCGTTTGCCCCAGGGGTGGAAACACAGCCCAACCATTTGCCATGGGTTGGTTCAAACTGTACTGGAACAGGGTGGTGCTCCTGAACACCTGCAGTACATTGATGACATTGTTGTGTGGGGTGATACAGCAGAAGAAGTTTTCACAAAAGGAGAGCAGATAATCCGGATTCTTCTACAAGCTGGCTTTGCTATTAAGCGAAGCAAAGTAAAAGGACCTGCCCAGGAAATTCAGTTCTTAGGTATAAAGTGGCAGGATGGACGTCGTCACATCCCAGCAGATGTGATCGACAAAATCACTGCCATGTCTCCACCAACTAGCAAGAAAGAGACACAATCTTTCCTGGGTGCAGTGGGCTTTTGGAGGATGCACATTCCAAACTACAGCCTCATTGTAAGCCCCCTTTATCAGGTAACGCGGAAGAAGAATGATTTTGCATGGGGCCCTGAGCAGCAGCAGGCTTTTGAACAGATTAAACAAGAGATAGCCCGTGCTGTAGCCCTGGGGCCAGTACGGACTGGACAGGATGTAAAGAACATCCTCTATACTGCTGCTGGAGAGAAAGGCCCCACTTGGAGTTTGTGGCAAAGAGCCTCAGGAGAGACCCGAGGCCGACCCCTGGGATTCTGGAGTCGATCATATAAGGGGTCTGAAGAGTGCTACACTCCAACTGAGAAGGAGATCTTAGCCGCGTATGAGGGGGTTCGGGCTGCTTCCGAAGTAGTCGGGACTGAAACACAGCTCCTTTTGGCACCTCGACTGCCAGTGCTGAACTGGATGTTCAAAGGACAGGTTCCCTCCACCCATCATGCTACCGATGTCACCTGGAGCAAGTGGATTACGCTGATTACACAGCGAGCGCGAATGGGAAACCTCAATCGTCCAGGAATCCTAGAGGTAATCATGGACTGGCCTGAAGATAAAAAGTTTGGAACATCACCAGCAGAAGAGGTATCACGTGCTAAAGAGGCCCCACCATACAACGAATTACCAGAAAATGAAAAGAAATATGCCCTATTCACTGACGGATCATGTCGCATTGTAGGGAAGCATCGCAAATGGAAAGCTGCTGTGTGGAGCCCCACACGACAGGTTGCAGAGGCCACTGAAGGTAAGGGAGAATCAAGTCAGTTTGCAGAGGTAAAAGCTGTCCAGCTGGCCTTAGATGTTGCTGAACGGGAGAGGTGGCCAATGCTGTATCTTTATACTGACTCATGGATGGTGGCAAATGCCTTATGGGGGTGGTTACAGCGGTGGGAACAAAATAACTGGCAACGGAGGGGAAAATCTGTTTGGGCCGCTGAACTATGGAAGGACATTGCTTCCCGAACAAAGAATATGGTTGTAAAGGTGCGTCATGTGGATGCACATGTGCCCAAAAGTCGAGCTACTGAAGAACAACAAAACAACCATCAGGTAGATAAAGCTGCCAAAATTGAGGTGGCTCAAATTGACTTGGACTGGCAGAATAAGGGTGAATTATTTCTAGCTCGATGGGCTCATGAGACCTCAGGCCATCAAGGAAGAGACGCAACATATAAGTGGGCCAGAGACCGAGGGGTGGACTTAACCATGGACGCTATTGCGCAGATTATTCATGATTGTGAAACATGTGCCATAATTAAACAAGCCAGAAGGATGAAACCTCTCTGGGAGGAAGGGCGATGGCAAAAGTATAAATATGGGGAGGCGTGGCAGGTTGATTATATCACCTTGCCACGATCTCGCAGTGGTAAGTGTTATGTACTCACTATGGTAGAGGCAACCACTGGGTGGCTTGAAACATACGCAGTACCCCATGCAACTGCTCGAAACACCATATTAGGTCTTGAGAAACAAGTCCTGTGGCGACATGGCACCCCAGAAAGAATTGAATCTGATAATGGGACACATTTCAAAAATTCTCTTATAAATACTTGGGCCAAAGATCATGGCATTGAGTGGATTTATCATATTCCCTACCATGCACCAGCTTCTGGTAAAATTGAACGATATAATGGGTTGTTGAAAACTATGTTGAAAGCAATGGGTGGTGGAACATTTAAGCACTGGGAGAAGAATCTGGCAGAAGCCACTTGGTTGGTCAATACTAGAGGATCTGTCAATCGTGATGGTCCTAGTCAATCTAGCCCCCTACACACTGTAGAAGGAGATAAGGTCCCTGTTATACATGTAAAGAACATGTTGGGAAAAGCTGTTTGGGTCCTTCCAGCTTCTGGAAAGGGCAAACCTATCCGTGGAACTGTCTTTGCCCAGGGACCTGGGTGCACTTGGTGGGTAATGCAGAAGGATGGGGATGTTCAATGTGTGCCACAAGGGAATTTGATGCTGGGGGAGTGCAGTCAATAATTTTATGTATCTATATATATATATATATGTTTGCATGTGTAGTGTATTTTAGTTATTATAGTTGTACATTTAGTTATGTTACATGCAATTCTACTATTTAGCTATCACAATTTTACATACGTGTATATATATGTATATATATGTATATATTAACCATGATGTAATAATGTAGAATAAGGGGTGGAATGTCATGGTTTTGTAATTTTGTAATTTTGCTATCAGTATTCCACATCATAACATCATGTCAAGTATGGATACTTCTGTTGAATGTGCAGTCCACAGAAGAAGACTACATATCCCAGAGAACAACAGGAGTAACAATAAGTCACGGGACCAGGACTCTATATAATCTCGTTCCCAGGCTGGAGTGCCCTCCTTCTTCTCTCGAACTTCTCAGAGAGTGGGAAGCGTTCCAGCCGTGTCGCCTAGAGTTCACAGTAGGCCTCTCGGTTTTCGGAGACTCTCTCTCTGTTTCGTTCGATTTTGTTAGCCTTAATTATATTATATTGTGTTATCTTGTATTTCGATATCATGTTTAGTAAAATAAGTTTTTCCTCCTTAGATTGTCACTGTTTTATCCCACTCCCCTTTTCCCCCTCCTTTCCGGGCCCCGGGGGGGGGGCGTGGGGTGGCTTCCCCTGTCACGGGCATAGGTAAATCTAAGTAACCCGTGACAAAGTATCAAAATAACTCAAAAGTAACATTGGCGTACTATATTCAGCTAAATTAGTATAACTGACTTTTCACTTCCACGTGGTACATGCAGTACCAAAACTACCAGTTACCATGCTTAACTGTGCAGACACATCAAATACACCACAATGAAAAGATGAATCTTGCAAAATATTGTCTGACTACTAAAGAAATATTTATTCCTTGTGGTTAGTTGAAAGGTGTTCTGGTCCTAATATGCTGGCAATGTACAAAGATTAGTTCTTTACTCTCCAATCAGCAAAAGCTAAATCTCAAGGCTAAATTGTCCTTTCTCATTTTTTCTGTGTTTCTTGTCAAAGCTCTGATCTATTAGGTCTCTGTCTTTGAAACACAAACTACATTCTCCTTCACTTGAGTGGACTGCTGAAGTTTTCACATTCAGGCAAAGTGTGTGGTGAGACTAACTGTAAATTCTTAAGAAGTATTTCCCAGAATATTATGAAATTTAAAAAGTGCACCACCACAAGTGGAATCTCCAGGGTCTTGTAATGTGAAAGCCAAGATTTTCTTTCCTTCATCATGGCTTTCCTTATGAAACTGGTATATATTTATCTGCTTCTCTGTCAGTCTGTGTGGAAACCAAGCTGTTAATTCAGCAGTTACTTAGGGATACCCAAATCTTTAGTCTTTCTAAGTTTTCCACATTTTTTCACATACACAGATTCTCATGATTTACTTCATCTTGAAAACTAGACTAAGAAGCCATTTTAAGCTACAAAGAAACATCAGCAAACTTGTTCCTTGTTTACGTGTTCTACAAATAAGTTTTCTTCATTTTCTGAGACTGGTAAGGAATGCCTCAAATCATCATGAGGCAATCAACATCTCTTTTTGTGTTTTATATTTTCAAGTATTTCTTTGGAGTTATTTGCCTTTGAATGGGATGGCCTGGAAGTGAAGACTTGATCTGTAAGCAAACATTTTCAGCTTGATACAGGAATCTTGGAGATGATGCCATTGTATCCTGTGAAGGTAAGATACAAGCTGGCATCTCCCTGCTTCCTTGCCTGGAAAATGGGAACAAAGGACTTCCTGCTGAGATCCTGAAGCCAAAAACTGTCACTCCAAAAGTGCAGGCTTGACCACTTTGGGCTATAAGTTAGAGTTTGTACTGTCATCTTTAAGTCATCACCAACTGAACAACACAACCTTGGAATACCCAACACTACTGAAGATCAGCACTTGATGCTGGAATAAGCAGTAGTGAACTATCTTGTATATCTGTCTGTCTCATTCTCTGTTTTATTCTCCTGATCTTTTATTCTTGTACTCTTTGTAGTAGCTGTTTCCTAATGTTACATTACCTGTAACATTTATTAATTAGCAAATTACCCAATTTTACTTCCAAATAGGATGTTGGTTGTTGTTAAGAAAGTTCTCAATAAATTGATGAGTCTTGAATGATTCTATTGTGGTAGTGACCTCTGCTGACTAGGGGAGGTACAGCTCAGCAGACAGAAAAAAGATTCACATCCCTTTAAATCTACTTATCTTCCTCCAAAGTGGAACAAGACACTTCACAAATAAGTGCAGGGGGGTTTCTGAAGTCTTTTCATACCATTCTCTTCACTTGATTTGTTACTGAGTCAACATACTACGTACTGATGGCAAGCTTGCATTCCCAAATTCAGTATGCTTTTAAATTATTATTTGCATTAAATAGTGCAAGACTTATTACAGTCTATCATCCACCCTTTGGTAGTATGTTTGTTCTTTATTGTACTCATGGTATTTACTTTTTTCCTCACACCTGCCATACTTTCATTGCCCTAATGAAGAAAGTAAATGTTTTTCACTGTAGCACAAGGTGATAAAATATATCCCATAGTCAGAATGAAGTAAATAACTCAATGCTAGATGAATCTTTACTCTCCAGTTCTTCCAGAACTTTGGGTTTCTTTGTATTTTGGTCTTAAAACTCAGCCTAACTATTCACCTCCAATTAAAAAAATAAAAATAAAAATAGACCTAAGGGCCTTGTCCTTTTACTTATATTTTTCTGAAACGTGTTCCTCTATTAGGGTGACATAAATCTACTACATCATGAAATCTGTTTGTCTAATGATGCAGCTGGTATAAATATAAATATAATTCACAGCATGCAACAGTATGATAATTTTTTTAACAGTCTTTCAACTTCTTCTTTAAAGCAGTTTCAAGGTCATTGTTTAATTGACAAATTTACTCTAAAACAACATGTTTGTAGTAAAATCCTGAGTACAACTATAGAACAAAAATGGATTTGAAAGGGACAGAAAGGAGAGCACTACATACTTTATAACTGTATTAAAATAATATCGAACTGGGACAGAACTCATATCCCAGATTAGAACTCTTCAGGAAAGACTTGCACCAAAACTCAGTGGTTTATTTCTCCCCACAAGGAAGTTTAGATTTTTGAAGAATACATATTTTGTAATGTATGATATCAACTACAGCACAGATTTCTTCGGCTTGTCATCTTAAATTTAAGTAGATGGTATTTTAACTTTGTCTTAACTAAATAACTAACTGTTCATTCATTAACTAGGTATAAACAGACAAAAAATCTCTAACTTGGTGAATCTATCAAATTCTGAATGCACTCCTTCTAGAAATTACTTTTTACATGTGTACGTACTGTACCTTTATTTAATGCATTGAGTAGTTTAATGAACAGAAGTACTTTCTTTAAAATTTTATATATTTTAGGTTAATTATGTATGTATAATGCTGTTGCACTTTCTGCATAACATATTTATTAATGTACATTGAGTCAATATAGAATTGAAGACAACAAAACTGATTCTGCTATATTAAAATTGATGTGGATATAACTTTAAACTTAAGTTCATTACAGTTAATAGAATGATTGATTTGCAGGCCTCCAGCTGCAGAATTAGAGATGACAGGCCTTTTGGAGAGCAATTTACAGACTCACTTCCCTCCTTTTTAACCGTGGGCATTATAAGTTCATTCTATTGCCCTTAATAGGTTTGCTTTCAAAATGTTTTACTCCAAAGATTTAATGGTGTTCTCTAAAATATGTCAACCTGCAGCTAACCTAAGAAACTGAACTAAAAGAATCACAGAATCACAGAATCGTAGGGATTGGGAGGGACCTCCTGAGATCATTGAGTCCAACCCCCCTGCCAAAGCATGTTCCCTACACCAAGTCGCACAGGTAGGCGTCCAGGTGGGTCTTGAATATCTCCAGAGAAGGAGACTCCATAACCTCACTGGGCAGCCTGTTCCAGTGCTCTGTCACCCTCACTGTAAAGAAGTTCTTGCGCACATTCATGCAGAATTTCCTATACTCCAGTTTCTGCCCGTTTCCCCTTGTTCTGTCTCCTAAAAGAAGATGCAATGTATTTATCTGTGCAGACATTTTGTATGGTTGTCCTGGGCCTGCAGGTCTTAATACAAGCAATAACAGCCAATGCACGCTATGAAAGTATTTACATGATGCTCTTCACTGTAGGTGTTTCATTGTTCCACAGTATCTCTCAGAAATTTTTATCTCAATTCAAGAATCATTAACAGCAGGCATCCCACTCCAGCTTGCAAATAGCTTTGCATGCTCTACCTGAAAAATGCTGAGCAAGTGACAGAAGCTTGTTTTCTTCATACAGCAACCCCAGCAGATGTATCTGAGAGATGTCCCACCCAGACGTCTCCCCTTTTCTGGGCCCCTAAAGCAGAATTAACAAGCAAAGCTGTCACAACAGCTTTAGCCCCGACTTGATGGATGTCAGCTCTGTCCAGTCTGATGGAATGGAATAGCAGCCATTATATTTTATCCATTACTGCCTTTTAAACTGCTCATCACAGTGTTGTATGTACTTGCAACAAAGCCTCTTAAGCAGCTGAGAAGAATGTCTGGCTGAGAATCGTATTTCCAAAGAAGACAAAACAGATCAGGAATCCAACTGTGGGTAGAAAATTTTGGCCAAGCTTTATGAGTTGATTCATTATTATTGATTTTTTCCAACAAAACACAAATGACATGCCCAAATTCCCCTTTTGATTCCATAAAGGATTTTATTTTGCTCTGCAAGTGTTTCTAGCATTTTACCAACTTAGGCACCCTACTTCTGAAAAGTAAATGATGACTCCATAATCAACATCTATACTTTTAATGAACTCCTAGAACTGGTGATGATTCACTCCCTTACGCTTTGTGAAATTCACTAGTTTGATGAAAATTTGCATATCGGTTTTTAAGTATTTTGCATACTAGTCTTCTTGGTGCCAGATGCAATGATATTTTATCAAACGTGAGTATTAATTACACCATCATTTATTAATTTTGTAAGCCCCTTTTCCACTCATCACTGTAGTACCATCAGTAGCTATACTAGATATATTGACATATAGGTTAAATTGCTTCAATTGCTTTTTACTGCTTAATAGAAATTTAGTTGTACCTTTCATGACACCAATGAAGCCATTACCTCAGTCTCACTGTATTTGTTATCAGTGCCCCTAATGAAAATTGCAAGTAGAGCTACAACTGATGCTACTGTTATTTTCATACATTGCCAAAGCATAAAATTTAAAATTATCAGCTTTACTCTCCAAATCAATCGATATATTTTTTTACTGTTTCTTCAGTTCACCTGGCTCTTAGCCTAGTGAGATAAACTGAATTTAGAACAATGTTTTTTTATCAGAACACATTTAATCTGTCATTCTTTCCATACATTGCTTAATAAACTCACAGTGGGGAAACAATAGTTTTGATTTTTACAGTCAGATTTTCTATCATGTAACTTGTGTTTAAAATGGAGACCATTTGAGTTTTAACTTTCTAAAAATATTTTGTTGAGGAGGCTGACTTTCCACTATTTTGTCATTACAAAGAATTTGTAATACTTGTAAAATATGTAGAATTTGTCAGCATGTTTCTGCATACAGTGTCTTTTTGAACTGTAATCTTTGAAAAATAACATAATTTCCTTGCAAACTAAGCACTCTGTCATATTATTTGTCTTCAATGCACCGCACCCTCCCAGTGTCCCAAGGCCAGTCCATGTTGCTTGGCAGGGCATAGCTGCCACCATGATGATGTAGCAGTGGAGGGCATGGGCTACAGTTCAAGCTGATCTAGGCTGCAGAGAAGGGCAATGAGGCTTGTGAAGGGCTTGGAGAATCAACCCTATAAGGAGAGGCTAAGGAAGCTGTACTGTTTAGTCTGGGGAAAAGAAGGCTGAGGAGAGACCTTATCGCCCTCTTCCAGTACCTGAAAGGTGCTTACAGTGAGAGCAGGTCAAGTCTCTTCCCACTGGTGACAGGTGACAGTATTAGGGGAAATGGCCTCAAGTTGCGCCAGGGCAAGTTTAGGTTGGATATTAGGACTCACTTCTTTACAGAAAGCATAGTTGAGTACTGGAATAGGCTCCCCAGGGAGGTGGTTGAATCTCCATCCCTGGATGTGTTTAAGAGCCGTTTGGATGTGGTGCTCAGGGATATGATTTAGCACAGGGTTGTTAAGAGTTAGGGTACTACAGTTAGGCTGTGGCTGAACTTGATGAACTTCAAGGTCTTTTCCAACCTGGGTAATTCTATGATTCTATGACCTTGGTGAACATGCCTGTCAGATAGCCCATGTCTTTTTTCTTACTCTTTACTTAAACATTCTGTTTAAATTAATATGTTGAGGCCAACTATGGTTAAATATTTGTGAGTAGTGGATAAGGCACTGCATTGTCTTTTCCAGGATATTTTTCTCAGGAAAACTAATCCATTCTCCTGTAAAGGATATTCAGCTAAGCAATGATATATAAACAGTCTCTACCTCCCTTAGCCTTTAACTTGAATCAAGAATCTAATTTATTCTCATCTCTTATAAGTAACCCTTATGAAGATTGGCATATAAATATGTTCAGAGCAAAAATGAAAATTCTACATAATGCTCTCAGATTTTTTCAGAAGTAGGAGTGGCTACTTCTAGGTAGGGCTAGTTCTAGGTTTGTAGAAAGTTTTGAGTGCAAGTATTTATTGTATGGGAAGTTGAAATACATGACATAAAAATATAATGAGAAACAGCAATGTGATCCTTAAAATATGCTAAAAGGATTAATATTTATCAGTTCCCTTAAACTGATTTTAAAATGAGGATTAATGAGAAACAATGATATTGGGATGGGAGTGAAGAAAAGTAGCAGAGGACTTCTACTAAGTATTTAAAAAATAATAATAATAATGTAAGAATCAACAGAGAGACTATATAAGTTCTTGCTGGTAGTTCCAGTGACTTAACAGCATTGCAATGAAATCTAAGAACTATACCCCATTTTGACTTTTCCTCTTGTCTATAAAACGTTTGTTTTGATTATCAGTCTGTCAAGGTAATATTGCTATTTCTTCTGCTTCTTTCCAGGGTTTCCTCTACAGATGAATGACTCAGATCACTCACCATTTCACCATTCGTTTCAAGGGTGTATGCAGTTTATTCATGTGGATGATCAGCTGGTGGATTTGCAAGCAGTAGAGCAAGGCCAACTGGGAAGCTTTGCCAATGTCAGCATTGATATGTGTGCTATTATTGACAGGTAAGTCACAGAAACATCACTAATACTCTAATAATGATATACATCCTGCATATTCTAAAAGTATACAGCGATACTGAAAGATACTTGGAAGATATAGATGATGGCTTTAGGTTATGGATTTTGCAGTGCTTGGTGGGAAATTGCATCTCCAGTTTCTACTTTCTCAAGCAGAGGGAGTGAAAAGTTATAGTAAGCCAAATTCAGTTCACATGTCAATAATATGACTGCCTTGAATAAAGAAAACTATCCAAAAAGTCACTCATCTTAGAAGTTTCTCAAGTAGATGTGGTATTGATCATTTTGCAGCCAGAAGTTGTTTCCTGGCTCCATTGCCTTCTGGTATCAATGAATTCCTTGGAGAACTAAAATAAGTGTGTGTGCTTGCATTTATTATCTGAGCATAAACTTATGCATAAACTTGATTAAAATAACATTTAGTTGTTCTGGTTCATTTGTATTTTCCTGTTTTATTTCCCACCAAACTGAGAAGAGTAATTGAGAAGTGACTCAATAATTTCAAAATCTTAACACAGCAGCAGGCTTTTACTTTGAGATTTACTAATTAAACTTATGTTGACTTCTCATTCTTCTAATTTACAAGTTCTTGTTCTTTAATGAATCTAAAACTATTAATTAAAATGGATGAGGACAGACAGGAAAGGAGTAAGTGACTCAACTCAGATTCTCATGAAAATTACCTAAGTTTGAAATAATTGCAAGTCTGATGGAAAGTTGAACGTGACTTTTTAAATAATTTTCTTTTGAAAGAAACAAAGATCACAAGACTGAAGAATAGAATAGTACCTAGAATAATTTAGGTTACAAGAAGCATCAGGAGTTCATGTGGTCTAGCTTTTGCTCAAAGTGAGACTAACTTCAAAACTACAACATGTTGCTCAACGTCATTTACATTCTAATTATAAGTATCTCCAATAGTGGGAATTCCACGAATTATCTGACTCCAGATATCATCAGCAGATACCATATAACCATGAATATCCCTCCTTTCTCCTCCTCTTCTTGAGGTATTACTTACTAAGTATGGTGTCATGTGAGATTGCAATATCCCTTTGGTCAGTCCTCTCCCTGTATTTTGGCCATCCCCAGTTTAGACTGGGAGACAGGGTTCTGTGGAGGGAGAACCATATTTCTGTTCAAAACCTCTTCACAGTGGTCAAAATAGTGGAGTATGAAATTAGTGGTGTATTCTAAAGTGCTTATCCACAACAGCAAAGAACCAGTACTGTACTGGCTGCCACTGATCAATAACTACATAATCTCATCCCAGTCAGAATGGGTACAGCAGTTTAATGTTTAAAAAGTGTACTTTGTGGGTTGGCAATGACTTGGGTTTGGCACGTCAGGACACTTTGGATCATTGCTTCTTATGCGTGTGTTGAGAGTTGAAAATCATTGCAAAAAGGGGAAATAGATGAAGGGTTGAAGTCAAAGAGAAGAATATATTGTCTTCTACCATACTAACACTAGAAAGGCCTCACGATGTTAGCATTTGATAGTTTGAATTGATTAATCTTATTTTGAATCTTTGATTTCTTGTGGATAATTGGAGGAAAGGATGTGAAGGTACACCTAATTTAGTCTCTGCTTTTCTTGAAGTGAATAAAATTCAGCTCACGGAGTAGTTAGTATTGATCCTACTTAGCCCGATAGGCACTGGCATTAACTCCATCATCAAATTGAAGCTATTCAGAATTAGCCTTTTCAATGTATTACAGTGTTATTAAAAATACCTGACAATGTGGGTTTATCAGAATCAGAGAAATGCAATGTGATTTTGAAAAATAGAAGCTCTGTCTATGTCAAGCATTTTATTTTCAAAGTGAAATTCATATACATATATACTTTTACAGTATATGCTGTATTTAAATAGTTCATATATTGTAATACAATGATACATGCTAAATATACAATGAATACATTGTGATACATTGAACTATTAATGTAATTTACACATAACATGCATTTTATAATATTACATAGTAAAAATAGACATAATATTTGTTTATATAATACAATGTAATAAGCAATAGTTTTCAGATGTTTATGTATGCTTTATGTATGAAGAGTTACACTGTGTTTCTCCTGCTACCTTCAACTTTGCCATCCCCCTTTATATATGCTAAGTATATACAAACACAAAATTGATATAAAAGTACTTGTAAACAATAAATATAACCAACATAAGAATTTATATGTAAAACAAAATTTCAAAGCATGTCTTTTTCTGCTTTCTATACACTAGTAGATTGTGCATCAAGCAGAGTAACAGTTTTACAATCACTGGAAATTAGAAGAGTGTGCATATTAACTTTAGGTTTTGTTTTTGTTTTTTTTTGTTGTTGTTGTTTTTTTTGTAATAACTGAGATTCCACCTAGTTTGTTGCTTTCCCATGAACCATTTTATTTCTTTGTATCTTACCTTTTAAGAGAAACTCCTACTGAGAAGTAGTAGTGTCAAGCTTTAAAATATAACTGTATTTTCAAGTCTGTCTTATTTCAAATAAGATTTTTACAATGACTCTTAACAGTATGTCATTATGTATAATAGCATATATTGTATATTTAGCTAAGTACCATGTGTGTTATTTGCTATCTTAACTTCATTGCCTTTGAAAGAGGTGGATATTTATGCCTGTGTGTATGATGGAAATAATACAAGTATAGTATTGTATGGTTGGTATAGTAAAAATACAGTTGGAAATAAAAACTCAGAGTGTAACTAAGGAAAAGAACTCACCAACTCTGAGGCCTTCTAGATTGGTTCTCACCAATGTCGAGGCTAGCTGTAGGAACTCCACAAAGGACCCGTCTCCAGAAAGAGATGCTACCTTAGTGGTAGTCAGCCCTTAAATGGGATCTGGGAGAGGTGGAGACAAGCTCTACCCCTTCCAGGAGCACAGCTGAATTACCTTCACCTGTGCTCCCACAGCTGACACATTGCTTGCCTCAGATGGTTAATCAGAGGTTCAGGCTGTGATCAACTGTTTCCCCTACACTCCACACCTTCACAGCATGAACAAAAGATTAGGTGAGCTTTTCCTTATTACAGAGCTCCAACATATTTCCCATTGTGATGCGTGTTGACACAGTCCGAGCGATTATGGAAGTTCATGGTCTTCCATGGGCCAGTGCTTGATTGATGTTACTGGAGACAAGCAATCGTGTTTCATAAGTCCCATCTGGGGTGCCACTAAGTATCTCATGCATTCTGGTGGTTCTAGAAGCTCACAGACTCAGGGAGAGTAACACAGATGTTTCAAAGGCACCTGGAGGGGAAGGTCTGCCCTCCACCATACAGGCTATAATTTTATCTTGAGTCAATACTTCATCTTGTACCAGGACTTGCCCTGGTTGCCAATACCATACCCTTTGGCCAGATATCTGTGGTTGCATAACTATATCTGGCACCAAAGGAGGCACCTTGATCTGCCATAAGGACATAATGGGCATCCTGTTAGCAGTAAAGATCGGAGCACTGACCACAATGTCCGTTGGCCATGTACCTGTCAGCGAGCGTACTACCGAGCCTCCCACCTCCAACAATCTCCCCCAGGGTGCAAGTAGGCCACACCACTTGGGTCCTACCTATGCCTTCCAGGGCCATTTTATCTTATGGACCCCTGGATCTAAATCCTCAGGTGCAGGGAGCAGAAGATTATTTTCAATGCCAATAGGTAATAGGTAATAGTCTCGTGAGGGTTGGAAGGGACCTTAGAGATCATCGAGTCCAACCGCCGGGATTCGAGCCTCTGTGCTGCAGAGCGGCACTTCTACCACTTGCGCCACAGGGGGATTCGAACATCCGGGCCCTGGTGTTGTAACGCGGCATTCCTACCACTGCGCCACCAGGGCACACAATCTGAGGTCTTACCTGATTATCAGTGCCTGTGATTCGGATCCTAAGTGGGGAAGCCCATATTATCTGTAGCATTTTCAGGGCACTAGGTCTGCCATCACAAGGTCTTTCATTCAGGTCCCGCAGGGTTTCATATAGTCTCTTTGTCCACCCCTGCAGGGACTGGGAGTCTGTCTTCAGGGCAGCCTTGAGAATACCATTATACCATTCAATGCGGCCTGCCCCAGTTGGATTATATGGCAGATAGAACTGCCTGGCTTGCCAATTGTACAGTGGAGATAATACAAGTATAACATACAGTTGGAATAGTACAAATATAGTTGGAAATAAATAGCCAGATGGTAAGAAAGGAAAAGGACTCTCCAACCCTGAGGCCTTCAAGATAATTGCTCACTGATGTTGAGGCTCACCACAAGAATTCCACAAAGGAGCAATCTCAAGAAAGAGATGCAAGTTTACTGGTGGTCAGCCCTTAAATGGGATCTGGGAGAGGTGGAGTCGAGCTCCACCCCTACTGGGAGCACAGCTGAATTACCTTCACCTCTGCTCCTGCAGCTGACTCAGATGGTTAATCAGAGGTTCAGGCTGTGATCAACCATTTCCCTTACCCTGTGATACTGGGATCCTCCTGACTTTGAAAAGAAAAATAATTGTTTCATTCTGTGTCATGAAGAATTCATTCTTCATCAATATGGAAATGCTTTCATAGCCACACTTCTATGAAGACCCCTACTGAGAAAAAAGATGAGTTGTCATACTAAACTATTCTTTTACTGTAGACTTCCTCCATTTGCTTGGAGTTTAAAAAAAGATGAAGTTGTAAATGATGAATTTTTACATGATTAACCAGAATGGATAGGGGACAGTTTTATCTAATATAATATAAGATTAAAGATACTCAGCATGATCAGTTATATCTTTTAAGATGCAGAAAGAATGGTTACATTAGTTTTACACTTGGAAAACAGAGATGCTGATCAAATGGTTTTTATTTTATTTTATTTTATTTTTTATTTTTAGTCCTCTCCTCTCAGATGTTTTGCTATTACATCTAGAGTTACAGGTTGAGATCTTACTAACAGAGAACATCAATTCTAGAGAGCATTCTCTTTTTACCACTGGCTAAACAGTTTATTACATGGAGCTGTATGTATACATATCATTAAAATCCTTTTTTTTTTTTTTTTTTTTTTTGGGAGGGGGGGGGGGAAGTGCAGAAGAATAGGGGGTGCTGAGCTGAAGAAGTCCCTGCTTCTGTACCTTGACTTTAATTGTATTAGCAATGGAAGTTGTACTGTTGTCACTGTAATCAACATGCTGTACTGCTTATGGCAGAACAGATCCCTGTACACCTCCTTTACATTAACAACCTGAGTTGTTACAGTAAACATGGTACAGTTGTACTTAAGGATTTTAACACAGGACATTGACATAGAATTGCTCATAACAAACTTATCACAGTCTCAGAGAATTCTTAAGTTCAGCTGACCTGGTTGAAGCTAAAATAGAGTTCTCAGAATCACAATGAGGAGACACTAAAATGATTTCAAAATAGTGTCCAGTCCCTACTTGTCTTTGGAACTGTGTGTACCTCTACTTGGAAATTCTTTCTGATGTGGAAAACATGTGAAACTACTAAAGCTTTTAACAAGGCTTTGAATAAGACCACTTCAAATGTATTTAATTCATGATCCATCTCAATCCAGAAAAATAACTATAGACATAGGTGATGCCTCAAATAACATTGATAATGCTTTTAATACCTATGTGCCACAGTGTGACAACTGTCATTTTTAAAACAAGTCAGTATGTAGCTGGAAGGTTACTCGCTCTAAAGAAGTGGCCAAAAATAAGATTTTAATTGGTTTTTTTTTGTTTGTTTGTTTTTTGGGATTTTTTTTTTTGACATTTTATCTTAGTTTCCCTCAAGATTTTTTAACTGTGGAAAAAATGTCCGTTCTAACACATCAAAAATTAGAAATGCCAGTGAAGTGAATGAACTAAGTTTTCCTGTATGTTCACAAACTTTCTCCCTTTATGAAGTTGGAAAAATTTGGATGAGTAGGCAATTAGCCTTCATCCTACTTAACTGACAATTTTTAGCTTGCAAAATCTGATGAAGATTGAAGTAAATGAGAATTAAAGTTCATTATAGAGATAAAATGCAGGTATACGTTGTTTGATTTAAAGTGCTTATGCAGCACTTTGGCATCAAGAGATTGACTGTACCTTCTAGTTGTACTTAATTAGAAGGAAGTTTTAAAGTTAATGAAATAAATTCTTGCCAATTTATTAAATAGTATTTTAGGCTTGCAGGCTAGTCAAGTGAATTGCTATGAGCTGGCTTTAGCACTTCATATAAATTATACTTAGAGACTTTGTGTGTTTTGGAGATCATAGTAGCCTTTATGGGAAAATTTTCTCAGAAAAGTATTTTTCATTTGATTCATTTTTATCTAACAGAATCATATTCCCTTGTTATAAGGTATGTGTAAGTGGATGGGTTATGCAGAAAGTATAGGAATTATTTTTATTAAGTGCTTATTTCATTACTTGGGCTACTTACTAAAGTTAGGAAGTGTCTTGTGGAGGATTTTTTTTTCCCCAGAGATTTAGGATTCATCACTATTTTTCTTCATCTGAAGACAGGTCAGTAAAATACACTGAAGTAGTAATAATTAAATGTTAAAAAGTTTTAACATAGAGCTGGAAACAGAAAAAACACAATTGACTTACTGTTGCTAGTTATAAAATAAGTCAGACTGGTAACTGTTATGGATTACCTGTTTGAGTGAACGCTGAATATATGTTAATTCTGTGAAACAACCTATGAAAAGAGAAATGGTTTCAGAATGTTTCCTTGATCAGTTTGGTTTCTCCCGCTTCTTCCTGAGCCTGGCAAACAAGATTTATTGATGGTATTTCAACAAGGACAGCCACATCCAGACTAACAGTTGCCTGTTGAGAATGTAGAGATGAAACTGATACTGGCCAGTGCTTGAAAGAGGAATGAAGGCAAGAAAAGTGAATATTTAAGTAGCGTAGTATAAAGAACAACATCCTCTTTCATAAAACTTTCTGAGATTTCTTTTTTAAAGTTTGTGAGAAATAATCCATGATCATTTCATTTCTATTCTTCTTAAAAAGTGTGGCAAGAGATTAAATAGATTGAATAACACATTCGAGAAAAGCTGAGGACACCTTGGAAGCAAAAGGTGCACATAAAGTTGGAAGCTGGGGACTATATACTCAGGAGTAGAGAGAACAGAGATTAAAAGCAAATAAAGAAATAATGTATGTTCAAAAAGGCAACATGAAGTGGATAGATGTGCACTACTACAGAATAGAGAGAGAAATAAAATCTTTTCTCTAGTACTTAGTGAAGGCTGCAATCACTTTAGAACTCAATATGTTTCCCTCATTAACACTTAAGTACATTACTGAGAAGGAGAAGTAGTAAAGCAGACTTATGGACAATGTGATAATCTACATATTTTAGTGTGGTGGTCAAAGGTCATTCCAGGAAATGGTTTATGGTGAGCCTGATAAGAATATACAAATTATGCATCAAATATTTTGTTAGGTCACAAGGAAATGCAATCCATACAGGGATAAATATAATTTGAGCACTTTACCTATCCTTCCCCCCCAAAGCATTCTATTTCACATATATATTTTTTGTTCAGAGTTATCTCTCTTAAAAACTTTAAATGAGTATATACATACTGCTTCCTCTCCTTTGCCATGTACAGACTGCACACCTACATGAAAAGTTTACACTAACTATTACAGGGAATTTTAGACTCTATAATGTGTTAACACAAAAGACCTCAGTTTAAAATTCTGATGTTAATCTTGAGGTGAATGAGGGGAGTGGTAGATGCTGTCTTCACTTTGGGAAATATAACAGATTCCAGAGAGCCCTTACTTGAAAATCCTACCCAGAGCAGGATGATCAACATATAACAGTCCTTCATAACTGTCTCTATCTAGTTGTTTCCAAGAGACTGAATTATCATTATTATTTTTTTTGGAAGGAGGAGTACATGCTAGTGCATTCTTATTCCATGCTTATAACAGAATCCCTGAGTTGATATGGGAGACTATCCAGTTGACTCAGAAGCATTTAATATTGTCTGCTAATCAAACTCTTATAAACCTTCTGTCTGAGTTATCCTTAAGCATGTCTGGGGAAACCTTACTGTTTAATCCTTGCATCTTCAATTCCAACAAGCTCTTTCAACCAGCATGGTTGTGAGTCAGTGTGCTGCCTAAGAACACACTGGATGTTCTACAATGAAGACTTTTATTTGTACATGAGAAATAAGTGGTTCACTCACACAGGCACACACCCACCTTCTTTTAGTAATCTGTTAAGAGCAATAAGGCAAGGATTTGAAAAAGCTGTCAACAGTAAAAATTTTAAAATCTGTTTCACAGAACATCTGCTCTTCTTTTGTCATGTGCTAGCACATCACTGTAGGGGAATTTTAATGAAATGAAGTAATCTATAACTTTTATAAAGATCATAACTGAAAGCTCAGTCTGGAAAGTCATTTATTGTTTTCCCTTATATAGATTATTTACTGGAGGGGTTTGCTTGTATATTCATGCTTAATGATTTTATTATCTTTTATTAGAAACAATGTCAACATTGAGCAAATCTCTACAAAGCTCTCCCTTTGATATGAAACTTGATATGAAACTTGTATTCTCATGAGACTAAACAGTAAATATTGAACAGATCCCGTAATAATACCTTTGAAACAGTAACTCCCTGGTCATTCAGCTGAGTTTTGAAGGCTGATTGCTCTCAGATTTTTCCTACAGAAAAATGTAGCAGCCCTAAAGAAGCAGGATTTCTGTCCACAAGCTTATATTGGACCCCATAAAAAAGTAAGTTACATTACATTAACTGCTCACCTAATTTTGCTGTATGTGGCATATCAATTCAGGAAACATTATCAGTGACAACCCTTTAAAGAAGAAAAGCCAGTGAAGTTTATGTAGGTTGCTGGCAGCTTTAGGTGCAGGCATGTCCAGCCCGTGGACTGCATGTGGCCCATCACAGCTTGCAATGTAGCCAGCACCCTACCCTGCACTTTTGTCATGGTTTAATAATTTTGTAATTTTGCTATCAGTATTCCACATCATAACATCATATAAAGCATGAATAATTTTACTGAATCTGCAACTTATAGAAGAAGACTACATTTCCCAGAGAACAACACGATAGGTCACGGGACCTGGACTCTATATTAACTTGGTCACAGACTAGACTGAGGTCTTTCGAGTTCTGGCGTTCAGGGGAGTGTGTGGGAGCCTTCAGCCGTCTCACCTAGATTTCACAGTAGGCCTCTCGGTTACGGGACTCATTCTCTCTCCTATTTTGCTTGATTCGTTAGCTCAATTTTCAATTATATTGTATTATATTGTGTTATCCTGTATTTCGATATAGTATTTAGTAAATAAGTGTGCCTCCTTAGATCGTTGCCGCTGTTTTCTTTTCCTAATTAACTTTTTTCCTTTCAGCCTAGGGCCCCTGCGGGGCCCACAGCCCCTGTCACAGACACAGGTGGATTTTTCGTTCAAACCGTGACAACTTTATAGGCAGTGAGCAGGTCTTCACCATGGAATGATCCAGGGCATGCACCTGTCACTCAGCAACAATCAAACTATCAGTGTCTAACAGTGTCAACTGAAAAAAGAGCACAAGGAGCATAGTACTAAGAAGTGCTGACTCAAGTGATGGCAAATAATTGTATGCATTTTGGTATGTTGGCTAAACACAGAGCTCTGAACAGCAAAGAATACGCTTTCCATTTTGATAAAGGAGTTTAAGTATAGGTTTCAAAATCGGCAGAAATATAATCAATTTATACTGTTATACTAGAGGAACAGTATGTACTTTAACTTCCTCTTTTGCAAACCAAGTCTGCAAATACACTGTCAGTTATACAGAGGGTAGCTGTTATTTTCACTTTCCTTTTCACTTTTCTACTACAAGCAAAACAGCATACTGCAGTAGTTTCTGGGCAAAAGAAAAATGAAATCCAACTACTAAAATCCATTTTCTTTCTAACAGTACAAGAGAGAAAGGTCTGCTCCTTTTCTCTACAGTAGCAGGACCTTTTCAATTTCTGCACTTTTTAATTGTACAAAAAACCTTGGCTCTGCTGTTTCCTTTGTGGCTCCTTCACTGAAGTCTAGCAATGGACTAAATCAGTTCCACTACACAAACTAACATTAAAATCATTAATTCTATAAATAAAATTACTTATTTCCTAAACTAGATCCAATACAGTTAATTCTAGAGTGTACTGATGTTTTTATCTCTCACCCTCTATTCAGTTTGTTTACCTTTTGAAATTACAGTTCATACTAATACTAATACTAATCTCCTGCATGGTATTGTACAATTTATATTAAATTTACCCATCCAAAGCATTGCTGAAAGAATAATCAGTAGCTGTTTCTGATCTTTTATTACTTTATGATTGTTTGATTCAGGATCTATGAAAACAGTAACAAATCTTCAAGCATAATTACTATCCCCTGCTGGCTTCTTGCTTTTGCTCAAAATCACTGGTAAAGTGGAAATGTAACTACTCCAATGTCTGGTCAATTAATGGCCCTCAGCTGCATTTTTGTGTGTGTTTAGCATTGACAATATTTATTTGGACTTGCCATCCTAATTTTTCATACTTAGTAATAAATTTGTGTATGTCGGCCTATTCCAATAAATTAATGCTTTTCTAGCCATGACAGTTATTCAGAAAATAGCAGAAAATGAATTATGATCTTTATTATTATTCTCTTTCATTAGAGTAGCAACCTTGTGTGTCTTATTGATGTTCTTATTTTAGCTGTTTGGAAAGCCTTTATTTTATATTTATATCCTTAGAAAGACCTTTATATCAGTGTTATTGAGTATTCTTCTTACATACTTTGTAGCATGTATTCTCCACGTCTCATGACTTAATGCTTTTCTCTTTGCTACTGTTATTTGTCTGTGTAAGTATTGTTTATCCCAGTAGTATATTTCATAACTATGTTTGTACGGAGTGTGCTCTGCAAAGTATAGTTGCATATAAAACTTCTCACAAAAGGAAACAGGCAATTGTCTTAGAGCAGTGCACTTAATATTCTGAAATAAGTGAAGTTCCTGATTTGATAGAAGTATATCATGCTACTCTTTGATGTTAGGAGTACATTTCAACAAACAGAAGTTTCTCCTTCAAAAATGTTCTTTCCTTTTTTAATGCTCCCAGTAAACACTTGCAGACTTATACCTATGTGTTTGTTCTTTTTTTTTTTTCCACCAAAGTAGAAGCAGTAAAGGAGACACAGTAACTAATCCATAAAATGTGAAATACTTCAAAAATGATCTGCATATCTGTTGAAGTACTTTATTTTCCTAAAATGAAGGAAGGAAGGAAGGAAGGAAGGAAGGAAGGAAGGAAGGAAGGAAGGAAGGAAGGAAGGAAGGAAGGAAGGAAGGAAGGAAGGAAGGAAGGAAGGAAGGAAGGAAGGAAGGAAGGAAGGAAGGAAGGAAGGAAGGAAGGAAGGAAGGAAGGAAGGAAGGAAGGAAGGAAGGAAGGAAGGAAGGAAGGAAGGAAGGAAGGAAGGAAGGAAGGAAGGAAGGAAGGAAGGAAGGAAGGAAGGAAGGAAGGAAGGAAGGAAGGAAGGAAGGAAGGAAGGAAGGAAGGAAGGAAGGAAGGAAGGAAGGAAGGAAGGAAGGAAGGAAGGAAGGAAGGAAGGAAGGAAGGAAGGAAGGAAGGAAGGAAGGAAGGAAGGAAGGAAGGAAGGAAGGAAGGAAGGAAGGAAGGAAGGAAGGAAGGAAGGAAGGAAGGAAGGAAGGAAGGAAGGAAGGAAGGAAGGAAGGAAGGAAGGAAGGAAGGAAGGAAGGAAGGAAGGAAGGAAGGAAGGAAGGAAGGAAGGAAGGAAGGAAGGAAGGAAGGAAGGAAGGAAGGAAGGAAGGAAGGAAGGAGCAGAAGAGAGGTATAGCATGACTGAAAAGGTTATTGGCTGCCTACTCCACATTACAGGCAGTAGAGACAATAAGCTATTGCCAATTTGGGAGTGGATGAAAGATCTGACCCACCTTCCTAAGACAGACATGGCCTGAGCAGAGACAGTAGCACAGTGGGTTGCCTATCTCAGCTGGAGGAGTCACAGTTGAAAGAAGAGCTCCTAGGCCTGGTGAGATATCACAGTGGTGTGCCAGAAGAGGCAGTGGTCACTCCACTGGAGAAGTCTTGTTCAAAAAGGGAACTATCCTATTCTTGAAGATGCCTGGTGTATGGGTGGGTCCAGCAGGGTAACCCAAGCAAGTAGAGATTAGTAGCATGCCATCCCTCCACTGATACAATCTTGTTTGAAGAAGGGGGTCAGGATAGCCAATGGGCAGAACCGTGAGCTGTGTGTGTGGATTGTTATAACCAAAGAACTCAATGATGGTATCCTGAACATCTGCAGAGGTAGCTGGGCTCTGTACCGGGGGCTCACTCTTCGTATTGCACAATGAGCCACCCAGGAGTGGACTATTCATGCCTGACCACTATTGGGTAGAGGTATGTAGTTAGGCATATGGAATGTAGTTAGACACACTATCATACATGCCTACCATGTTTCTGACCACCAGCCAGTACCGTCACTGGGAAAAAATGAAGCTGACACACTGGCTTGAATCCAATGGTTTGAAGATTCACCATCTCAGAAAATTGCCCATTGGCTACATCAGAAGCTGAGGCCAAAAACAAAGTGGCTGCTTGTAAAACTGTCTGATGTCACCCAGGCATACTGAAACTGCAATGCTTGCTCCAAAGTGAAACCAAGACCATTAATGACCAATAGCATGCCATCCTTCAACTGAAACAATCAGGTTAATGAGGGGGATGGTCAGAGTAGACAAAGGGCAGAACTGCAATTCATGTGGATGATTATATCCAAGGAAATCACTGATGGTATCATGAGTTGGGCTGTGTATCAGGGGCTCACTCTTTGAATTGTGCAGTGGGCCACCCAGGAATGGCCTATCCATTAGTACAGTTCTACAGTAGTACAATAAACAGGAAAACATGTTTAAACTGATGTTTTATTAGGAAAGATTATCATGATAGGAAAAAAATGGAAATGCTTAGCAGTGTTGAAGACTTGCAGTAAACAACACGAAAGAGCATTCCCCAGAGGAGAAATCCTTCCTCAGTGTGTCTCGCTCCAGTTTATAGGAGGGAGGCAAGGTTCTTTGATACGTGTATACCCAGCGTGAGATTAAGAAGCAACAGTTCAAAGTTGGTCCAACCAGTTTATTAAAGTCCTAGCCGTTTTCAGGGAGATGGGGAAGGGAAGGTAGGCGATAGGAAAGGTAGGAAATATAAGCAAGGAGTCTCTGCAGAAAGCAAAAGAGATAGTCACCACCGCGGGTCCAGCGAGGCACACAGTAGGTTCGCTGATCTCAGGAACTCATCTAATCACCACAGGGGATGAGAGAAAGCCAGGGAGCTCTGCAGCAAGCCAGCCTCGGGGGTTCTTCCAAAGAGGTTTTCCCCTCAGGGAATTATCTGTCAAAGGTGTCTTTGGGAGTTTGTCTCCAAAGTCCCCAGTTTAGTGAGGGCCAATTATCCCCCATTTCTGTGGGGTTGTTTTTCTCTTCTTTGAAGTTTGAGGATTACAGCTCAGCATTTTTGGGAACGTATCTCAAGCAAACACTGAACTTCCAAACAAGCAGGAAAAAGAAGATCTTCTGAAACCCACTTAGTCAAACACTCTTTGTAAAATGGTTTAAAACCAGCTTTTGTGACATTCCTGGCCCACAGATAAGCCAGCAAGGAGGGGTGCCTCTGTTGCCAGACACAAGCATTATCACCTTCTGCAGTGGTCAGCTCCTTCGAGCAGCACCCCTGAAGAAGACTGCTTGTCATGCTTCTGCTTATCTTCGCAATCATAAGCAGAGGTACTGTGGCACAATAACACCCACCATTCACTCTCCTAGATAGTTAGCAGTTGCCAGTCAGAATCTTATCATTCATAAAGCAAGCTTTGAGACAAATAAGAAAAACAGTTCTGTCCTTCACACATTGGCAGTCAGCCCTTAAATGGGATCTATGAGAGGTGGAGTCAGGCTTCACCTCTTCCGGTAGCACAGCTGGATTACCTTCACCTGTGCTCCCACAGCTGACTCATTGCTTGCCTCAGGTGGTTAATCAGAGATTCAGGCTGTGATCAACAGTTTCCCATACACTTCACCCCTTCACAGAGTGAACCAATGATTAGGTGAGCTTTGGTGAAGGTTCATGCTCTTCCAGCGCTTGATGGTGTTACTAGAGGCAAGTAATCATGAGGTGCAAGTCCATCTATGTTTCATCAGTCCCACGTAGGTCATCACCAGGTATTACACATGATGTGGCAGCAACACTGGAATGCTTTGAGGATATTTTGTTCCTTCCAGAGGTCTTGGTGGCTCAAAGACTTGGGAAATAATACAGATGTTTCAAAGGTACTAGGAGGGGAAGTTCTACCCTCCAGGGCAAGATACAGGTTGTATTTCTATCTTGGGTCAACACTTCAGCTTGTATTGGCACATGCCCCATTCACCTGTACCAGACCCTTTGGCCGGATATCTGTGGCTACATAACCAGGAGGCGTCTTGATCTGCCATGGGACATGATGGGGGTCCCTTTAGCAATAAAGATTGGAGTGTTGACCACAATATCCTTGGGCCATGTTCCTATCACCAGAGGGACTACTGAGCCTCCCACCTCTGGTAATTTCTCTCAGGGTGCAAGTAGGCCACACAACTTGGGTCCTAGAGAACACAATCCTCTCCAACAATGACAGGTTGATTAAATTGGTCCCCTCCCTCCATCTGAGGGGGAGAGATATGCCCTGACCCGTGTGTATACTGGAAGTGGGCTACTGCAGGCCTATCCAGTACCAAAGGCAAACCAGGCGTATACCATCAGGTCACTTACTAAACTGATGTCTGCCCACAGGACACCTCAAGCTATTGAGAGTGGACAAGGGACCCATTTTACTGGTGCAATGATATAACTCTGGGCAGAAGAAAACAACACTGAACAGAGATACCACCTGCCATATAATCTGACAAGATCAGGCCTTATTCAGCGCTATAATGGTATTCTTAAGGCTGTCCTGAAGACAGATTCTCATTTTCTGCAGAGGTGGACAAACAGACTCTATGAAACCCTGCAGGACTGAAATGAAAGGCTCAGAAATGGCAGACCTTGTGCTCTGAAAATGCTATAGACAATATGGGCCTCCCCATTTAGGACCTAGATTATGGGCTCAAATAATCAGGTAAGACCCCTGATTGGTAATTAAAATAATCTTCTGCTCCCAGCCCCTGAGAATTTAGATCTGGGAACCCATAGAAAAAAATGGCCTTGGGAGGTGCAGGTAGAGCCTAAGTTGTGTGTTCTACTTACATCTTGGGGAAGATTAGTGGAGGTGGGAGGCTTGGTAGTTCCTCTGGTAATAGGTACATGGCCTATTGACATTTGGGCAACACTCCAGTCTTCATTACTAAGGGGACCCTCATCATATCCCTATGGCTGATCTGGACACCTCCTTTGGTGCCAGATACAGTTATGCATGCCCTAGTGCACGCTGAAGTGTTGATCCAGGATAGAAATATGGCCTGTATCTTGCCCTGGACAGCAAACTTTCCCCTCCTGGGACCCCTGAAACATCTATATTATTTTCCATGAGTTTTTGAGTGCCTAGGATCACCAAAGGAGTGAAATGCTACCAAAGTGTTCCAGTGTTGCTGTGAGATCAAGCACGAAACCTGGGGATGGCCTATGTGGAACTGATGGAGCATAAAATGGACCTGCACCAAACAACTGCTGGCCTCCAGTGACACCACCAAGCACTGGCCCATGGGAGAACATAAACTTCAACCACAAACCTGTCTAAGATTATGTCAAACTGCATCTCAACGGCAATTGTATAAGTGTCACTGTGTATTGGATCTCTCCAACCCTCCTCACCCCCCAGTTGAATTCACACCATGAAGGGGTGGAGTGTATGGGCACTATTGTGTCATGTCCTAAACCACTGATTGATCAGCTGAGGAAAGGATGCAGTCAGCCCTGGGAGCACAGGTGAAGGCAATTCACCTTGTGTGACCAGAAGGGGTAGAGCCTGGCTCCACCTCTCTTAGACCACCCTCTCTTAGACCCCCCATTAATGGCTGACTGCCCCAGGGGTAGATTCTCTTTCTGGAGATACTTCTTCGGTAGAACTTTCCTCTGCAAACTTAGAATCTTCTGATATGGGTAAGCTATCTTTTTCTCTTTATAGCACCTTTCTATTGTATTGATCCTCCCGTTGTGTTGATCTGCTCAATTGTTGTACTACTTTTTTCACCAAAAGGCATGAAGAATTTATATATTTCAACAGACAACCAGTAAGTGCAAATGTTCAGTGCCATACTCATTAGTAAATAATTTTAGGATTTGTTTTGGTTTATTCTGGGATGTTCATAGCAGTTAATGGTTTAAAACAAACAAACATGTATCTAATAGTAATGACAGATCTGGAACCAACCAAACAAGTGACTAAATACAGTTACATTGTTTTTCATGTTGACTAGGCCTCCAACCAGAAGACTGATTGTCAGCAGGTTGATAAGATGCTCAGTCTGTTGGTGGAGCTTAGGGAGGAGGTAGTGAGATTAAGAACCATCCAAGAGTGCAAGTTTGAGATTGACCGCTGGTGTAATTCTCTGTAAGAAGGATGCAGAGACTGCACCCCTCAGACTGTGGTGGACCCTCTCGCTTGCCATAGTCAAACTGAGAAAGCCAGCTTGAGAGGAGAGGAGGAATGGCAGCAGGTCCCAGATCGGTGACACAGGCAATGTCCATCCTGACCTACCTTGGTTCTCCAGGTGCCTCTATATAATAGGTTAAAAGCCCTGAAACTGGAGGGAAAACCTCCAGTCATCCTGGAAAGGTGATGGAACAGCTTGTGCTGGATGCCATATCCAGACAATTGAAAGAAAAGGAGATTATCAGGAGTAGTCAGCATGGCTTCACCAAGGGGAGGTCTTGACCAAGCCAATAGCCTTCTACGATGTTGTCACTGGCTGGGTGGAGTGGGGGGAGGGTGGTAGTTGTAGTCTATCTTGATTTCAGCAAGGCATTTGATACTGTCTCCCACAACATCCTTGTAACAAAGCTGAGGAAGTGCGGGATAGGTGAGTGGACAGTGAGGTGGGCTGAGAACTGGCTGACTGACAGCACAGAGGGTCATCACTGGTGGTTCATAGTCTGCTTGGAGACCTGTAACTAGCAGTGTTCTCCAGGGGTCTGTGCTGGGTCCAGTCTTGTTCAACATCTTCATTAATGATCTTGATGAGGGGATAGTGACCACCCTCAGCAAGTTTGCTGATGACACGAAGTTTGGTGGATTGGCTGACACGCCTGAAGGCTGTGCTGCCATTCAGCAAGACCTGGACAGGCTGGAGAGCTGAGCAGTAAGAAACCGGATGAGGTTTAACAAAAGCAAGTGTAGAGTCTTGCACCTAGGAAGAAATAATTGCATGCACCAGTACAGGCTGGGGGAAGACCTGCTGGAGAGGAGCTATGCTGAGAGGGACCTGGGCATCCTGGTGGACAACAGGTTGGCCATGAGCCAGCAGTGTGCCCTTGTAGCCAAAAAGGCCAATGGCATTCTGGGGTGCATTAAAAAGAGTGTGTCCAGCAGGTCAAGGGAGGTGATCTTGCCCATCTGTTCTGCCCTGGTAAGGCCTCATCTGGAGTCTCCTTCAAGACCTGTCTGAATGCCTACCTGTGTGGCCTGGTGTAGGGAGCCTGCTTTGGCGGGGGGGTTGGACTCGATGATCTCTAGAGGTCCCTTCCAACCCCTACAATTAACTCACCCCTCCTTGTAACAACTTGAAGAACAGGACAAGCTGAGGAATGTGACCTTCCCCTTTTGTACAGTCGTGCTGCAGGAGAGAAAAGGGCAGGTGGAAGGCAGGGACCTGCGCAGACTCAGATTGCACAGAAGTAGGGTGGTTCCAGAACCTCCCTGCCTCTCCAGGTACTCATGTACTCCCGTACCTTGCTCATTGTCTCAGGCTGTGACTCTATAATTCCACTGTACTGCAGTCCTTCACGGCACTAACCAATGACTGAGCTGGTAGGGGGTGACTTGAAAATATATGTTGTGTACATTGTGATGCATGTATAATACCTGCTGCAATGTAGGATATTATGACAATAAAAGCAATTATTAACAACCTTTTCCATGGTTCTGTTGAGCCAGCACTTCATGATCTTCCTAGAGGCATATCTTCTTCAAGGACCTGTAGCTGTTCTGATTCATGCCCACCAGTTTCCATCTTATGTTGTTGTCTTCAGCCCACTTCTGTACAGTTGCACCTGTGAAATGTGTGCCTTGATCACTTGCAGTGACCTCAGGAGTCCCTTATGATGCCATCAACTGAGTTAGAGCTTTGATTGTATTGGCTTGGTTTGCCTCTGATGCAGGATAGGCGTAAGCTTGTTGTATCAACACATGTTAGGGTGTATCTGGCCCCGTCAGATTGAGGAAGAGGACCTATATAATCAATTTGCCATTGTTATAATGAGTTGTGTCCTATAGCGAGATGGGCCATAGTTTCTGGCAGAGTTCTCAGCCTCATTCATGAGCAAGCGTCACAGTCCTGGCATGCCTGGACAATATCTGATAACTGCATGGGCAGCCCCCATGCTTTAGCTGCTGCCCACATGGTTTTCTGTCCTGCATGTTGTAGTTTCCTATGCAGCAAGTGGGCTATATTTTCTGCTGATTTACTTACTAACTATTGAACTAGAGCCACTGTGCCAGTTTCATCATTGCCTCTTGACTGCACGGGTTGAAGTCCAGAGATGTGGTATGCTTGTATGGTTCTGTGCCTAACCACATTCCATATATCAGCCTACATATCTGCCCCAGATAGGTTGGGCATAAATTGTCCAATCTTGAGTGGCCCACTGTGCTATCCAGAGCATGAGCCCTCAGTAGACTGCCCAACCATCTGTGCAGATATTCAGTGCACCGTTACCAGGCTCTTGAGTTATCACCATCCGCACAGCTCATAGCTCAGTCCACTGGCTACTTTGTCCATTTCCTTCTTCAAACCAAATTGTTTCAGTTGAGGGATGATATGAGACAGCTTGCCACCTACTTGGGTTTCCTCTGCTGGACCAATCTGTGTACCAGGCATCTTCTGGGATAGGGTATTTCCCCTTCTGTATGGGACTCTTCTTTGGACAAGTAACCACTATTTCCTCCAGTGTCTCACTGTGGTATTTTACTGGCCCAAGTATTTGTTTTAGTTCTTCCTTCAGTGGAGATGATGACAGGTGGCTTCTCTGTCTAAGATTGGGGACCAGCGTACTACTGTTTGTGATTGGGCCACCCTGGTCTTAGGAATGTGGGTTAGGTCTAGGGTTACATATCCCTGAATTGGTAAAGTTGTTTTAACAATAACCTCTGCAGTCTGAGTTATTGGTTCTACTGCCTGCAATGCAGAATGGGTAGCCAGTAACTATTTGTCAACCATGCTGTATCTCTCTTCTGCTCCTTGCTAAATCTGTGACCAAAACCCAATTAGGATTCAAATGGAACTCTGGTGCTGCCAGACCCCAGCCAAAACCCTCTTGGGTTATGTGCACATCTAGTTTGCCTGGAAGGGTTGGATCAAATATATCCAGTGCCTGGGCCTGTTTACCAGCTATTTTTGCTTGCTGGAATGCTTCTTGTTCTGTTCTACCCCAATCCCATACTTTTTTTTTTTTTTGTTAATCAATATAAAGGTTCTAGGAGTTGTGCTAGGTGGGGTATAAAGAATTGCCAATATCCTAATATACCCCCAAACTCCTGTAACTGCTTCAGTTTTGTGGGAACCAGGAACACTTGACTCTTATCTATGACTGCACTGAGTAACACCTTAGTCTTACTTGACCAGGCAACACCCAGGAATTTAACTGATATCCTTGCTCCCTGTACTTTTTGTGGATTTACAGCCCATCCTTTTTCCTGTAAATAAGTAATTAATGATGGTACTGCCTTCTCTAATGCCTCAATTGAGTCAGAGGTTAGCATCAAATCATCGATTTTGTGGTACATTTTGACAGTAGATGTTTTCTTCCAACTTGCCAAGTCATGTGCCACCAAATTATGACAAAAAGTATGTGAATGCACACACCCCTGAGATAGGACTTTAAAAGTCCACTGCCTGCTCTCTCATGTAAATGCAAACTGGTCTTGAGATTGCTTAGCAATTGAAATGCTAAAAAATGGATTTGCCAGATCCAAAATGCAGTGATATGTTTCTGTCTCTGTTCTTAATGTAACCTTGAGGGAGGCAATGTTGGGTATGGCTGTATGGATCGGTGTTGTGACTTTATTTAGTTCTCTGTAGTCTACCGTCATTCACCACGTACCATCTGACTTCCTGACTGGCCATATGGGGGAGTTGTATGGGCTGTGTGCAGGTCTAATGATTCCTACTCTCTCCAGTTCCTGCACAGTCTTGGTAACTTCTTCTGAGCTACCCAGTAGTCCATGCTGCTTTGTGTTTGTGATCCAGTGCAGTTGTGGCAAACACACAGGTTTAATTTTTGCATAACCCCTTATGATTGCCTGCACCTCCTGTATGCTAATACATCTTTCCCTTAATCTGAGCTCTCCTTCATTGGTTTGGAGAGTCAGACCTGACAGGATGTCTATCTCCAGTATGTACTCTGGAACTGGGGCAATAGACACCTTATACTCCTGGGGTGGTAGTCGTCCAGTCCCCAGTTACAACCAACCATGTTTGGGTTATGAGGATCATCTGCCCACCAAACCCACCTATCATTGCCTTAGTGCCTGAAAATTGGTTTGAGTCACCATATATAACTGATATTTCTGCTCCAGTACCTATTAATGCCATAACCTGCTGCACATTTTTGGGGGGACCAGTGAGTCATTAGTTTGACATAGGGACTCCAGTTCCCTCTAGAGTCTTGGGGAATTTTGGCTTCTCTGTCAGGTCATCAACTTCGCAATCTTCAAGTCTTTTTCCTCTGATGGCTTGGCTGTGGCTGCCTGGGCTGCCTGAGTAGGTTTACCAGACATCATTTTAAGAATTAAAGAAATCCTTCTTTGTAATAGCCATATTATGAAGACTGTATTTTTATAATACCCATGCAAGTGATGATTGATACCTATGAATAAGAAATTTTGTCTTAAAAATATTGAACTTAAAGAACAAAATTCTCCTAGTAAGAAATGCTGTTTAAAAAATAGCTGTTACTGTGAATAGTTAAGCATTAAGAAGACTAACCATTTCTATAGCAGTGACCATGATTAGTTCTTTTTATTTGACATATGACACAATGTCTGTAATTAAAAGGTAAAGAGAAGACCTTAGTAAATATCTACTGAAATTATCAAAGCACCTTCATTTAAATAAAATCAAATATATTTTCCTACATTTATTCAATTTATTCTATTAATCATAACTGGTACTTTCCACTGAACGCTGTTTCAAGGAAGTGTGCAATATTTCAAGCCAAACTGTCTGGAGAGATAAACCAAAATATTGTGTAGGAATATTTTTTTTCCTCCTCTTCTGTTTAAAATATATTTTGTAACACTATTTTCCAGCCTATCCTTATTCTTCTGGAATAAGTAGTAGGCTAGTTGCAAGAGCTTTCTAGCAACTTGTGTTGGGTGTACAATGCTATTTCTTTTATGTCTTATTTTTGTGTGCTGAATTTCTGTAGTAAATTTTTATTAATGAAATCTAAAACCTTGACAAAATCAAAGTTTAAAATAAAACAAATTGGAGTGCCTGAAAAATAGAAAAATAAAGAGCTTCTAAATTACATTCAAATTATAGTCTTTCAGTTTTCCTATAGGGCAATCACAAGGCTATTTATACAGAATAATAAGTTCCCAGCAATACTGTATTTGTGATAAAAATTAAGCATACCAGTATCACATTATTGTAATTTTATAGTCAAATCCATGTTATTAAAACTGTTCTATCCTCATTGTTAAATTGTCCTTAAAAACAGTTTTGCAGTTCATATGAATGTTTTGTGTTTTTTTGAAAGCAGTCTCAATTTTCAGAAGCCTGAAATTATCATCATTCTTGGGGAAAAATAAAATTGTCTGTATATGTTTATGCATGATCACACAAATATACATACACACTCTTGCACCTATTTACTGCTTCATGAGTAAGCCTCTGGTATCAAAACAGTTCATTGAACAAGTTCTAGGTAATGAGTTATTACTTTGTGTATCAGTTTTCAGCGAATATAAAATTGATTAAATAGTAGAATGCACGTCAAACATGCTGCTTAGAGATGGGAGAATC
Source organism: Coturnix japonica (assembly GCF_054131305.1). Lineage (NCBI taxonomy): Eukaryota > Metazoa > Chordata > Aves > Galliformes > Phasianidae > Coturnix > Coturnix japonica. The sequence goes on from NC_140664.1 coordinate 60,037,172, forward strand.
TTCACAGTAAAAGGAGGAAAAAAAAAAGCAAACAAACAAACAAACAAACAAAAAGCAGATGTCTAAGTTTTACCAAGTAATATAAATACTCTCGGTCATGATTTAGAGTATAGTCAAGTGTGAAAGGGGTCATTCATTTCTTTGCTACTGTTCATTATTGCTATTGATCCTGTTGATTACAATGAAGAGAGGGAAGAAATTCCTCTCTGATAAATCCTAAGCAACTATAAATTAAAATCTTCTTTCTTATCCCAAAATCTCACAAATTAAGAAGACCAGAGATGTGCGTAGATAAAGGGAAGAGGGTTTTAAATGAATATGCATTTTACATATTTTGTGAGCATATGGTTCAGCTCAGAGAGAACACTGTCAAATGTATGAACCATTAGTAAATATTTTTTACATCTCATTGACTCATGGTTGGTTTGAGTCAAGTTCCAATTTGTGACTCAGGGGACTTTATCTATATTATCTATATGTCCTTGTCAGAGTACCTTCCCTCTAACATGTCAGCAGCACTGCTCAGCTTGGTGTTGTCTGCAAACTTGTTGAGAGTGCACTCAATCCCAATGTCCATGTCCCAGTGGATAGGATAAAGGAGAATAATGCTTGCCATGAATCCCTGTGAAGAAAAATCAGTTGTACTATTAATACTGAAGACTGTAAAACCTTGTTTTAGTAATGCAGCAATAGTAAGTTTCTTACTAACCAGCAGACAATCTACCTCACTTTATCCCATTTCTGGCAATAGAAGAATCAATAGAAAATCACTGGTGTTCCTTCCTTAACTTTCAGTCAATCATGGACCTGTAGTCCGTGAAATGCAACACTACCGGTACAGCAGAAGGGATTGCACCTTGTGATGTTCTTTTGGTTTTGACAGCTAAGCACCAGCCACACTTAGTTTAGAGCCTTAATTCATGATGGGTGATTGCATTCCATCTTTATTACAATTTATTTATTTATTTATTCATGGGCTGCAAATTAATCATCTGCTGTATACTTGTGTGTTTGTTGTTATTTTATGCATAGCAAGGATATCAGGCATGGATGTGATGTAATGTTTGTACAGCTTCCCGTTTAGCCATGCTCATTGATGCTCATGTAGTTGTTTCTCTTTGTATCTTAACCTGACAGGTGTGTGCCCAATCACTGTGAACATGATGGCAAATGCACCCAGACGTGGGATAGCTTCAAGTGCACTTGTGATGGAACTGGGTACAGTGGGACAACTTGTCATAACTGTAAGCCACCCTGACATTTCAAAACTGTAAATGAGTACGGAAGGCACTGATATCTTCTAATTGAAATTAAAAACTCAGTCTTCCTCTCTGTTTGCTAAACATCCTGTAACCTGGTGGGTTGTTGGGGTTGTTTGTTTGTTTGTTTGTTTGTTGTTGTTTTTTAGGAAGGAAAAGATCAATTCATCATGTTCAATCTTGTGTTCCTAGGGCTGCACTTATAGAGCACTATTCTGTACCGTGAATTCTTCTGTTCTTTCGGTTATATACTAAAAGCAGAATATTCATCTGCCAAGTGAAGTGTTATAAAATATCTGAAAGATGCAGAAAATATTTCCTGTACTTACTTTTTCTTCTTTCTTTAGCAAGTTGTTTCTTAATATTCAATAGACTATAAAGATGCCTCTGAACAGTTGAAAATTTGAATTCCTATTTTATCATGTAGATAAAGATATAAATTAATATAATATTCTTTAGCTACAACAGTGTAACGTTAGAAAGGTAGACAGAACAAGATTATTCCATTCTTAACCAAAAAAAGCAATGAGAATAATGGTGATAATTCACAGGTGTCTGAGTATCAACAAAAATCTATTCTGTATTGAAATATTGTATTAGTGTGGGAAGTAATGTATTTAATATAACAGCTGTGAATACAAGTGTAACAGCCCTTCATGATCTGGCAACTGAGCTAGTAAAATTGAAAGAGTTAAATGGCAAATAATTGTTTATTAAAGGGAGGTACCAGTGTTTGAGGACAACATGGCAACACTTTTCCTACCAAAAGTAAACATGTATAGTGATGGCATGTTTACTCTTGGGAAATAAGTTAGAATGAGGTAGTATTTTGATGAAAAAAACAAAAACTGCATATGTTTATTTCTGGAAGTATTATATACACAGAGCTTTTACTGTTGTAGCGTAGACATCTGGAAAAATATGCTTCCTGAGCAAATGATAGGCTGTTAAGATGTTTAACTAGAGAAATATAGGGATGGAAGCTTAGTTAATTAATTATAGTTTATCTAGCAAGTAGACACTTGTGAAAACCAGTGAGATCGTTAAAGGAAAATGTCTCATGCTGAATCTAACAGCCTGACGGAGGCAAGATTCCTGCAGCTGCATGCATTTCCAACAGGGGCATGCACACACTGCACAGGTGCACCACATACACGTGTATGTGACAAGCTGCAGAAGTCACAGAGCACTCATTTATATTGAGCAACAGTGGCTGAGCAGGATGGAGATTCACTAGGGGAAACATGTGAGAAGGATTGGAATAGTTCACACACATGGTGAATTCCTCCAGTGATGGGGCTCAGGCAGTGCACTCTGTATCTGGCCTTAGATCCTTGTCTTCCCATTTACTGGTGTCTGGACCTTGAACAGCCTTGCAGGCTATAATTTGGGCTAATGACTTGCTTTGCTCCTTTCTGGGAAATTAGATGATGTCTTAACATATAACCTAACAAGTCTAACTTTCCTTCTTGTATCACAAAAGAAAGCAACAAGGATAAATAGATGATGTAACTTCTTAAATCACAGTCATTAGAATAGAACAGAACTAATGGAGCTGTAAGCATTTCCCTTAATAGAATTTTCACCAGCATTTTATGGATAAACTTTAATTAGAAAGTAAAGGACACTGCTGCACTGCAGTACCGGAAGGGGAATTTGGAGTCTACTGTCCTGTATTTAGTTATGGGATGGATAAAGCATATGGGTTTATTTTATCCATGTCATTCATAGATACATTTTTCAACCTTTACTTTTTAATTCACTAGAAGTTTCTACCTTAGATGGATAAGTTTTTGTTTTGTTTATATTCCAATATCCTCATTTTAGTTTTTAACTTGTATTGCTATAGTTTTAGAAGTTTTCTTTCCTATGAAGATGGAGTGAGCAGAACATTATTCAGTGGACATCCTGTCACAATATATGAAGTCTTGTGATTTTCTGGAGTTCCAATTCAATGGCATCAAAATCAGTGAAAAACAAAAAATATAATGTTGAAGTATAGATCTACAGAACCTTTACTCTGCCCTTATAGAGAAATCAATATTAATCTGTATTCCAATACTTATCAGCATATTCCAAGCATGTTTTAAGTATTAGAGATCCAAATAATAAGGGAATTTGTTGATGTTTGCTTAAGGTTGTACTTAGCTTATCCTGAGATTTGGGGCCTCATCTCTGTTACAATGATATTGACCCAGTCTGTCCTTTCCTACTTGTGCAGTGTGTATCTGTACTTGAATCTGTATGGTGTTACCTTTCATTTTCTCACAAGATTTCTGATGTTTGTGGTAATACAAGTCAAGCAGAACAAAAGAAAAAGGAAGAAGAGAAAGGAGAAGTTGGAATGATAACTGGTGTAGGGTATAAAAATAACTGAAAGTAATTTTGAACAGGATTATGAGTTGAGTGAAAAAGCTATAAAATGTAGCACGTGTCATTACTCTATGGAGCAGGAAATTGTTCAAGTAGACTTAGTGCTATGATGTCAGTTCAATATTATTTTACTTAAAACCATTTGTTTAATAGCGTAATCTTATACTGTGCAGAAAAATAATTCTTTTCTCAGTGTTTCCAGTGTTTGTACTGTATATAACAAGATATTCCTCAAAGATGTTGGAGTCAAGACTATTTTAGTGGACATCTTAATTCTGTACTTTGTGATTTTCTAGAACTTGAGTTTTGCTCAATGAGCAGTGTAATTTTGCAGTATTTAAAGTTTTTGTCAGTGAACTGATTTTGCTTTAGTCAGAGAAATTAACATTATCCTGAGTTTTCTATCTGAAACAATTGACTGAATTTCAGATACATTTTTTAGGTTTCTTTGAAGTTGAAATTCAAAGACAAACCCAAGGGATAACACTCCTGAAGTGAAACAGAAAAATGTTTGAATGAAAAACTTGTGAAGCAAAATGGCTTTTTTTCCATACATAATATTACATAATAATTACATAATATACATAGGCTGATCCCAAAGTAACACCTCTTTTCTATTTCTTTGGCAAACATGGATGCCATTAAGTCTTCTCTCAATTTGTTGCTGCATCACACTCATTATATACCATCCTAATTCCCAAGCAGATGAGTATACCCACTACGCAAAACCCAATGTACGCAAGTGAACCTATACACACACCTACCTAAACCCAACACCCACTATCTCTTAACCTAGAGGCTGTAACTCAGCTATTCTAGAACACTCCATCTACTCAGAACTACTGTATGCACTCATAAATCCTTACGAAGGATTTTTAATTAATTTTTTTTTTTTAAACTACCTTCCTGAAAAAGATAGAAGTGAAGATTGAACATCAAAAGTAGTTGAAGTTTCTCAGAAACGTCATTATGGACATTCTGACAAACTGGAAGCAGAAAGATTATTTACATCCAAGGTATTCTGAGACTCTTTGCTAACTTACTGAAGAAGGAGCGACTGAAGAAAAAAGTTAATGCATATTCCACTTTCCTTGTGTGTATTTTCATTCAGTCTCTCAAACAGTCCTCCACTGATCAATTTTCTTTCACATCCTTTGTTCACAAGTAACATACTAAACTTTGTGTATGCATTGTCATGCATGTCTTCTTTACTAGAGCTTTCATTTTGTATATTCCTGAGAATAAGAAATCAAGAAGAGTTTTTAATTTATTTTTTTTCTTCCCCTAATGCAGTGATAACAAAAAAATACCACTTTCAGTCTGGATTTTTAATAAGCCTATTAGTGACTCTCTGATAAACATCTGCTTTGTCTGGGATTTAAAGAAGTAGTTTTGTGCAGAAGAAGCCATGTACCCTGAAGGTGCTAATACATCCCGGTTGCCTGATATACTTACTGAGTCCACTTCCTACACTATCTGTCCATGGGCCTGGTTGGTCAAATTGTGGCTGGTTCTGGGACCCACCAGTCTACCCTGAGCTCTCCTGGGATGTTTGTGTCCAGCCCTCCTGTCATGCTTGGGCTACCTGGGCCTGACAAATTTCCTCACATGGAATGAATTTCCATTGGGCTACCAACACTATCCTTATCCATCCTGGGGACAGTGCCCTTCAGTGAGGGCACAACCTGCCCAGGGGTCACCTGTGGGAACTGCCCTGTCCCTTTCACATAGCAATCCTGCTCGTCCTGCTTCCTAAAAAGGTGTAATATTTGTGCAAGTGTTGAAATAAGGTAAAGAATTTTCCAGAAGGAAGAAGAAGCAGGTTTTTCTCTTTTATTCTCTTTGTTCTGGTTGGGGTTTCTTGTTTTTTTGGTGTTTTTGTTGTTGTTAGTTTTGTTGGTGTTGTTGTTGTTGGTTGGTTGGTTGGTTTTTGTTTGTTTGGTTGGTTGTTGTTTTTTTTTTTAGTTTTAACTTAGCATCCTGTACAGATTGCAGTAAAGCGGAGGAAGCAAGATAGTACATATACAGCTTTAAAAAAGTGCACAGAGATGCTAGCTTTAAAGCGTAGTGTTTCTGGATTCTACAGTGAGTTATGCTGTGTCAGACAATCATTCCGTTCTTCTAAAAATGTGAAGATAAATGATGTTGCTTTCTATTGGGTGAGATCACAGAATAGATTTCCAAACATCATTACAGAACATAAGATCTTGTCACTAAGTCCTAGCAGGATTGTATTGCCATCAGTAGCGTAAGTAACATTTCAGTTGCATCTTATAACTGGGCTGAACACACCAGTTAAGTACAGATGAGCCTCCATAACTGCAATTTCCAAGTTCTTTTCTGCAGTTTATTTTAAACCACCCATTTTAACAGTTGCCTTTACATGTGAGAGGAATTTTACAGTCTGTTTAGGATAAAGACTGAAAATATTTTTGTATTTTATACAGCTTTCTGGAGAGTCAGTTTGAGGTGGGAAATAGCTTTTTGTCTCTACTAGATGCAATTAGTATTTGAACAAAGAATCTGGTGAAAAATGAAACACTGCAACCCACCACAAAACCTCACATTCAGCTCTACTTGTGTTGTTTCCTGAGAACTCTTCTTAATATCTGTGTTGACTTTACTGCAGCCAGACTAACAACACTTATTCCTACCATTACTGAGCCTTGTTAGTTTTACAAAGAAAAGCAGATTTTGATTAAAAACAACAAAATTAGTCTTGAATCAGCAAATTAAAATCTTTTGCTTCCCTCTTTCTTTAATTCTCTGTTCTTGTTACTTAGATAATGGTAAGATTATGAGTGAGCCTGATTAATCTACTATTCAAGTTCAAACTCTTTAGGATGTCCATGTATGAAAAAGGCTCCATCTGGGACTGATGGTGGTTGCAGGTATTGTATTGTATCTGAGAGACTTCTAACCAGATGTGTGTATGTCTGTGACTTTTGCATCACTGTTAATGACTCTTACTGCTCTTTCTATAGATATCTTTCAGCATTTACATGTTCAAAGAGTTCCTCAAAACTCTTGGTTTTTTTTTAAATTCCATGAAATTTTTTTTATTCTTAGTAAAATAATTCTACATTTTCTGTCGATGCTCAGTCGAGTTAGAGAGCTCTCTTAGTTTCTTGTAGCATCAGGGTAGTGTGTTTATTGTGGTTCAGCATACATCTTATATACCATTCACTTACAAACAAGACATTCCTGTTCCTCTAACAGTTCTTCTAATCAGTTAATTGGTCCCAGCTTCTCCCAAAAAACTCTGATAAAGGAGAAAGGTTCCTTAAGAATAACAAGATTAACAATGCATATGAATGGAACTTCCTGTCCAGCCTTAGAAGCAAACAGACACTGCTTGCTCTTGTCTCACACACTGGTCTTCCAGGGTTTCACAGTGATAAGGTCTACCAAAGAGTCTGATAAGCTCTTTGGTGACTTGCTCACAGTTAAATCTACCCCAAAAATTTTCCAATGTTATATCCAAGTTCTGATTTATATTGTAAAATACACGTTAAAATATTTAGGAAAGATGTATGATTTCTGTTGTATCAGGCTAACAGAGATACTGTTGGGACATTTAATGTGATTAATTAGTGGAGGTGATTTAAAACACCTAGAAGGAAAAAAAAAAAAAAAAATGTCTAGTATGACAGGATTATGCTACCAGTAGTAATAATATAATTACACTTCTGATGTTTGAAATTCAAATTTCAACTGTTAAGAGGCAGGGAAATATATACAAGATATTTTTCCAATAAGTTATAAATTTGTTTTAATTACATCCTTGATAAATTGAATTAAGTTGTTGTGCACTCTATATCTGAATGGAGATAGAATTGTGTTCCCAGCCTATTCAATCTGTAAGACCAATATAAATTACACTTCTTTTAATATTTAAATATTACTTTGCCTTTGTTTGTGTGAGGTTTTATGGAATTCCTTTTGCATAATCCTTCTGAGCTGTCCTGGTTTCAGCCAAAACAGTGTTACTAGCACACCAGTGTTTTGGTTGTTGCTGAGTGATGGGAGCATACCTGGGACTGGGAATTGAGACACAACTGTGATGACAGAGCAGCAGGAAATGAGGTGGAGCCAAAACAGCAAGCCTGATTTGGGCAAGGGATTATTCCATAATACATGATATGACAAGGAAGGTCATAAAGTAGTGGGGAGTTAGCTGGGCACTGACTGCTGCTTAGGGATTGGCTGGTTGTCAGTCAGTAAGACCTTGTGTTGCCAACAGAGTGGTGATTGACAGGCAATTCTATTGCTAGCTGGGTTTTGGCAAGTAATTGCATTATGGACTTCTCTCAAAAATTTGTCAAAATTCCTGGGAGTCTGGGGAAGTCCCTGATGACTGGAAGCTAGCCACTGTTGTATCTGTCTACAAGAATGGCATGAGAAAAGACTCAGGAAACCAGATAACTGTCTGTTTAACCTCAGACTGCAAAAGTTATGGAGAAGATTGTCCCAGGGGATATGAACAGGAAGTTAAAGAACAAAGCTGCTATCAGGTATGGTCAGCATGGGAAAGTCTTCAAGGGAAAATCTCACCTTAGCAATGTTATCTCCTTCTAAGAAGGCCACATACTTGGTTCATGAAGGGATGGTGGTGGATGTAATCTTTGTGGATGTTAATTAGGCCCTTGATACCACCTGCTCTACCGTCCTTCTGGACAAACTGTCCATCTATGAAATCAACAGGTTTCTGCTGCTCTGGGTGAAGAACTGGCCAAATAGTAGGCCTCAAATAGTAGTGAGTGGGGCTACAACTGTCTGGAGGGCAGGCAGCAGTGGAGTTCCCCAAGGCTCAGATCTAGGCAATTTATTGACACCTCATTTTCATAAGAGGAGAGACTTCTCCCATCAGGTCATGCTCTAGTCCACTGTCATGGTGGCAAATGGTGAACTCCAAAATGCATTAGAAGTTATTTTTGTCAGATAATTAGATTACTAGATTTTCTGCCAATGATACAACTGTCAAAGAAGCTTGGTGTTTTATACTAAAACTTTAAATAACCTTTTTCTTTTTTCTTCATTTGGTACTTCTTTATACTTTGTTTTAGAATTCAGATAGCACCTTTCAAATTTTAGCATGATGTGTCACTTTGATCTGTATTATTCAGGTGATTAAACTTTTAAAGGGCTATACAATCGTTTTGCTAGTCTTTCTACTTTTTTTTCATTCTTCTGTACTTTTCTCATGATCCTTAAAGCTCACTGTTCTGTTCTAAACAGGTTTTCATCTCCTATTGCTGAAAAACTGTTTTTTATATGATGTAAGAGAATGTAAAGATGAGTAAGTCCTTTGTTGAGGTTTTTTTCCTTCTATTCTTTCCAGAAATAATATAACTTTTTTTTTTTTTTTCTTTTAATACTTGAATGCATTGTGCTAGAAATTGTGTATCTGGCTATCAAGGCAGCTGTAGTGAGCTTTAACTTTAGCTTGAGATACTTTGATGTTCTGATATATTCTGAATTTCCTTTAAAATCTTGTGGTTTCTGAGCAACTATCAAGAAAGCAAATGCACTGTTTCCTGCATGTTAATTTTACTGACTTGAAGAACAGAAATCTATTACTCCCATGTGTTTCGGTTTTTTTGTGTTTTTTGTTTGTTTGTTTGTTTTTGTTTTTTTCCCTCTCCTTCTGAACAAATCATCAGTGTAAAACCTTTCCTTCTCCTTGTTCTTATGTCTCTAGCCATTTTCCTCATTTACTCATGTACTCTATGGAATCATAGATTTGCTCAGGTTGGAAAAGACCTTCAAGATAACAACCTAACCATACTACCCTAACACTAATAACCCACTGCTAAATTGTGTCCTTGAGCACCCATCCAAACAATTTTTAAACACATCCAGGGATGATGACTCAACCACTTCCTTGACAAGCCTATTCCAATGCTTAAGAACCCTTTCTGTAAATAATCAAACCTGAACCTCTCCTGGTGCAACTTTAGGCCACTTCCCCTCGTTCTGTCACCTGTCACCAGTGAGATCATCACTGGTCTTGCCTTAATCATCTCACAGATATTTGAAGAGAACAAGGTCTCCCCTCATTGAAGTCTTGTCTTTTGCTGACTTGTACTTTACTAGATCTATCAATTGTTTTTGCTTTTTCATAGTAACCTTTACCAATTTCCTGATTTAAGGTTTTTGTTTTGATTCTGTGAATGTCTTCTCCTTCTTTGCATTTTCTTACAGGTCTTAATGAACTTGAATGATTCTAAATCTATGACTTGTCAAATGCTTATCTTTTCAATTACTATAGGTATTCTTTGGTTTCATACGTCTTCTATTTTTAACCATTAAACATTTCACATATCCTTTTTGCAGAATTTCAAAAGCTCATTTGAAGGAAACATTGAATCACAATGTAATGTACACCTGCGGTACCTTTCCTTCTGTATCACCTTCACCTTTGACATCTGGTTACTATGTCTTACTCCATTCCCCTATAAAGCTTCCTAACCTGCCTGAGCTTTCCGATTCTCTTCTCTGCTATTACACTACCGTCTACAGTTAGATGCAGTGTCACAAAAAATGTTGCTTTTTTGTGGTTACATTTAAGTAATATGTAGAGAACTAGAGATACATTTCTGTTGGGGAAAAAAAGAAGAAAAGGAAAGAAAACAAACAAACAAACTGTTATATATTCCCTAACAATACCTTGCATGACATGTTTGAAAATAGGCAGAGAATCTCCTTGATAATGAAATAATTGATCTTAGTGTAGGAAGCAAGGATGGGAAACGACTTGGAAGAGCTCATACCTTAATGAGTGTCTACTTTTTGCAGTGAATTGACTTTACACCCTGCAATGAACAAGTGATTTTTTTTTTAATGTTTTTTTCTTTTGTAGCATTAACAGGTTTTCTTCATTCATATATAATAGTCCTTTGCATTTAAGTCACATTAAAATTTGCATGTTTTTTTTTTTCATATCTGCTTTCCTTCCTGCATCTGATACCAATAAAACATCTCATCCTTATGAGAGAAAAAAAAAAAAAAAAAAAAAGATGAAATTTTAGAATGAATGTGGAATCAAGTTAAGCAAACATTTCCTTTATTTTAAGAGTTTTTTGATTTCAAACAGACAAACAAAAAGAAATCTAAAATTCAGTTCAAGAAAATTTAAAAACAAAATTAATATGTCTCTAGAAACAAAGTTAAATGGAAAAGTTACTTTTGAAAATACTGTTTTCCTTTTCCCCTCAAACTATTGGAATTCTCTTCCCATTCTGTCTTTTTCTTGTGTGAAATAATAGTAATAAAATAAAATTGTATGCATCAAGAGTTTAACCAGTTCAGTATTTTTCAGAAAGTTACTTGGCTTTCTGTATAAGTCAATGATATTTTAATGCCAAAGGCATGGTTCTTGATGTATGAATAAAGTCAATTTATTGTCTTTGTGAATTTTTTTTTTTCCTCTCCAGGGTATGAAGATCCTTACTACTATATTTTATTTTATTCCAGCTATTTATGAGCAATCTTGTGAAGCATACAAACACTTAGGCAAAACTTCAAATTACTACTGGATAGATCCAGATGGCAGTGGAGCACTGGGACCTTTGAAAGTTTACTGCAACATGACAGGTAACTGTTGTATTTGTTGGGTTTTTTTGTTGTTGTTGTTTGTTTTTCTTCTTTATATATACATATATATATATAGAGAGAGAGGAAGGACTTTTCATAATTCCTGTTACTTGGCAAAGGAAAAATAGTTGCTAAGAAATTTTTGTGAGACAGAGTCATCAGAAGTATAGTCATCGTGTATTATAGTCTGATATAGTATATAGTATATGGTATAAAGGCAGCAACTTCATTTCTTAAGCTTTTTTAATTGAAGCTATTAATTTTGATAGGCCATTGCATCTTCAGTGCTGCATCATTTAAGATATGTATAGACATATGTAACTATTGACCAATACAATACTACTGTTTTTGTAAACTGTATATTATTGTAATTTTTTTGCATTTTATTTTAGCAAAGGTTTTGATACTGTCTCTCACAGTATCCTTCTGAATAAAAAAGTCCAGCACACACTTAGATAAATAGATAATATGGTAGGATGAGAGAACTCTAAGTATACGTACAGATAGAACAAAGAGCTGTGTGGAAACGATATAGGGTCCTGGTTGATGGAAAGTTGAAGGTGAATCAGCAGTGGACCATGGCAGCCAAAAAGACCAATCATGCTCCAGGTTGCATCAGGCCCAGCACTACCAGCCAACTCAGGGTATGGGTTTCTCCATTCTTCTCTGCATTGGTACAGTCTTACCTCAAATTGTGCATGCAGGTTTGTGCAACTTTATATAAATACATAAAACTGTTAGAGAACACCTAAAGGAGGACTGTGAAGATGGTGAAAGATATAGAACACAAGGTAAATACCTTGGTTTGTCCAGTCCTTTGGTTTGTTCATTCTAGAGATGAGGAGACTGAGGGCCTTGTGGCAGCCTACAACTTTCTCAAGAGGGAAGCAGGGGAGCAGGAACTGAGCTCTTCTCTCTGGTGACAGCAACAGGATCCAAGAGAATGACAAAGAGCTGCATCAAGGGAGGGTCAGACTGGGTGTTAGGAAAAGGTTCTCCACAAAGAGTATAGACCAGCACTAGAGCAGGCTGCCTGGGGCAGCAATCATTGCTCTATAGCTGCTGGAGTTTAAGAAGCATTTGGGTAATACTATGAGACACAGAGTTTTATCTTGAGTGGCCCTGTGTGGAGCGAAGATTTGGACTCAGTAATCCACTGTCATGGTTTAATAGTTTTGTAATTTTGCTATCAGTATTCCACATCATAACATCATATAAAGCATGAATAATTTTACTGAATCTGCAACTTACAGAAGAAGACTACATCTCCCAGAGAACAACACGATAGGTCACGGGACCTGGACTCTATATTAACTCAGTTGCAGACTAGACTGAGGTCTTTCGAGTTCTGGCGTTCAGGGGAGTGTGTGGGAGCCTTTGCTGTTTGCCTAGATTTCACAGTAGGCCTCTCAGTTATGGGACTCATTCTCTCTCCTATTTTGCTTGATTCGTTAGCTCAATTTTCAATTATATTGTATTATATTGTGTTATCCTGTATTTCGATATAGTATTTAGTAAATAAGTGTGCCTCCTTAGATCGTTGCCGCTGTTTTCTTTTCCTAATTAACTTTTTCCTTTCAGCCTAGGGCCCCTCCTGGGCCCACGGCCCCCTATCACGGACGCAGGTGGATTTTTTCGTTCAAACCATGACATCCACGTAGACCTCTTCCAGCTTGGTATATTATATGACTCTATAATCCTATGATGCTTTGTTGAAAACTAGTTCAGTAATGTTCATGAATTCCAAAGGCAACTTTCTGAAAATGTCAGTACCTTTTTCTGTCCAGGTATTAATGAATTCCTCACATCTATAGGAGAAACAAAACATGAGTATTCTTGTTAAATACATGAAAAAGAGACAAACTTGTGTTAGAATGATTTATCTTGCATAGTTTCTGAGACTATGGCATAAAATTTCACAATTTTCTCACAAAGAATGTAAAAAAAAGTCTTTTTAAAAAACTTTTTAATGTAAATTAATAAAAGAATAAAGTAGACTACTCCAGCTCTAAACACACCTGAACTTAACTGAAATCTGAGCATAGGGTTAACTTTAGGGAAGAAATGCAATTAAACCAGTCAGCAATTATGCTTTACATATTTATAACTGTGCAGTGCATTCTACAGTCAAGTTAGCAGAACGGATAATTCTTGTTTTCTTGATGTTGTTATATCAGCTATCACTATCCAGGCAACATTTATAAACTACATCATAAATCAAAAGTTACTTAGATATCATGAGCTATTGATATGAGATTGTCCATAAGAATGAATCATACATAACAAAGATTTCTACTATGTTTTGGTTCAACTGCTATTTTTTTTCTCTCAGAGTTCCGTAGTTAGCTATGAGTTTCAAATTTAAGGCCAAGCCCAGCACTTAACTGGTTATCGGCTACTTATTGGAATAGACAGTTTTGAACAGCCTCAAGGAAACACTGCAGAATGTAGAAATGCTTTGCTCCTAAAATACAATGGCTGCCTCATGCAGTATAATTTGCTTTTCTTTAAATTGCTCTTATGTCCTTCATGCTATTTGCATTTTTGTGATTTAAAACAAACTGGTTTCTTTTAAAAACTATCCTTTAACTTCTTCTGTTTGTTATGGTTATGATAAATACATGTTACAGGAATATTATAATCATTCTTAAATTATTAATAACTATTATTAACATTCATTTTAATGTAAATTTTCAATTTCAATTTTAGAGCTCATGAGCACAGAATATTTTGCAGGTGATGCTAATATAAAATTTAAGTGATCTCTGCTCTTCATAAGTGCTTTTGGCAGTACAGAAGTCATACACACAACTCTTCAGCCTCTGTCACTGGTACAAAAATTGTCTCAGTGCTCAGAGTTATAAGTAGTTGTATGCTACACTTTCTTAAATTAACTGCCAGAGTATAAGGGGAATGCTTCTACCAGCTGTAGAATTGTCAGGAATATATATATCAAAATAGTTAACTAGAGAAAGATTTGTGGCTGTTTCCATTTTACACTGATAATATTTTTTTCCAAGCTGAGAAAAGAACCCATCATTACAGGATCTGTTTCTCTGTCCTCCAACCAGATAGAGCTTCCTTACGGTACTACAGAATTTTCCTCTATGCGTGACTTGTAAGCCTTCTGATTTAGGCACAAAACTTTCAGTTTCCAAACTTTTGGCAAGCCAACTTGCTGAACAACAAGAAATCGACAATATTTCTTGCTTCTTTATTATATGCATAGTGAATCTGACAACAAATTTCCATTTACTAGTGGGACTGGCCATTACACCTTTAAGCAGTAATTTTTCCTTGCTAATATCAAGGGTTCCATAGTCTTTTGAACCAGTTACTCAAAGAGTTAGGTGCATGTGAAATAGGAGCTAGATTTCCCTCTGAAGAAATAGTCACCATATCTCCTCTCATTTCTTAGGTAATAGGGTATAATAATAAAATAATAATAATTTCCCAAGTATTGGAAGTAGAGGTTCTTTAGCATAAAGTTCGTTAACATATGTGTATCTGACAGTGAGATACAGACACAACAGGTTAAACGTTTGCCTGACTAGTTTACTACAAATCTGAGTTGCTTAGGGAGATGAGAGAGGAAGACAGGTGATAGAAAAAATAGAAAATAAAAACAAGGAGTCTTTGTAGAAAGCAAGAGAGAGATTGTCAGACAGGATCTACCATTCATAAACCCGTGCTAACTAGGCCTGATCCCCTGTCTGACCTTTAACTGGTCCATGGTGTCTCCCAAGATTATTCGTTCCATAACCTTTCTGGACACAAAGGTGAGACTGATAGGCTTGTAGATACCAGGATCATCTTTCCAGCCCTTTTTGAAGATGAGTGTCACATTCAACAGCCTCCAATCCAGTGGGACATCCCTGGTCAGCCAGGATTGTCGACATGATTGGGCTGGCAATCGGTTTTTGCAAATTAAACCTCAGGCTGGGTTAAGTCATTAAATATGTTTTCAGATACCCACATGGGTCCCAATTGACAAGTCCATGGTGTGAATCTCCTAGTTTTAGTTACAGGCAGCACCTCTGCCCCTTCCAATGTCCCGATGTTGTTCTTGGTCTGTAGGCACTCTGTTTCTCCTAGATCAGCCATCAGCTGGGCAGCTTGTTGGACAATGGACACTGAGGATGCCAAAGGGCTTAGTATTGACATTAGTGTGCCATACTGGTGGGGAGGTGCCTGTTGTAAGATGAGGACCTTCATCCCTGCTGAGTACTTAATCAGGTCTGGACTCACAAAACAGTGATCAAGTCACCACCTTCATTCCCAGTTCTCTGAGACACAAAGTTCCTCCACCAAAGTCCATAGAACAGAGTTTACTGGAATGTCACTCTTATTCTTGCCTGCACTTCCAGCCCTTAAATGAAGTCTGGGAAGGCATGGATCCTGTCTCCCCCCACTTCTGGTCACTCAGGCACATTGCTTGCACCTGAGCTCACCTGAGCTGGCCCTGCCTTCCTACTAGGTATCATATCACTCTTTCAAGCTGTGATTTACCATGTCTACTACAGTGATCAAGACCTGTTTTGTGGGAGGTGCATCTGTATGAGTATGCTATGTTTTGGCAGTGCAGTGATAAGTTTTTTCCATGCATTTATTCTTTCCATGAGGCATTCAGCCCTTTCTACACAAAAGGCGTCTAAATTCATCCATGAATATGTTTCCATGTTCCTTCATACAGGGGCCCACAATAAAGCCCAAAATTCCCTTACTATGAGAGGGTGTATCAGGGCTGCATTGTCTGGAATCTGGTGTCTGCATGAAGCTCCCTTCAGAGACATGAAACCCAGTGCAGCTCCTGTTGCTAATACCATTCTTATGGCATTCTAATCACTAGTCCTGGCTCAGAAATCCAAGGTGCTTCTTGGCCTAAAACTTGCCTTTCTGACATGTTAGAACTTACATGTCTTTCTGACCAAAAAAAAAAAAAAAAAAAAGAAAAAAAAGAAAAAAAAAGAAAAAAAAAAAGAAAAGAAAAAAAGGGGAAAAAAAGGCATTGGTGTAATAATCTGTATCAATCCCTTTTCAGAAACCTTGTAAATTCCCGTCCTAGGCTTTCAATCAAACATTATGTATTCTCTGTAAAATCTCATAAGTGACAGATAAAATTTTTCCTCACTATTTGGGAGTGGGAACAATAGATACATATGGATTACTTTTCTTCACTTTCCCTGCCTTGTTTTTTAACGTGGTGCAAAGATATTATTGTGTTTGACATAGAACTTTTAAATATGGATATGATTATTAAAGTAATAACCATCTTACACTACCTGAAATATTTCATTTTACTTGGCTAGTGGTGCATACTGCCTTTTCTTACTTCATCTCTGAACATATGGTACTTGCACCACATCAATCACAAGTACATGGATTTACATGACTCCATGTAGTCCAGAATAGACTGACACAGTGCAGTAAAAATCAAGACTGGAAAATAGTTGGAATATAGTGTTTTGGAGATTAGTGTAATTATAACATGGAACATGTTATAACATTATTGCTGTGGGTAACAGTCAAAATTCGTCTCTGTCTATAGGCACATTTCTGTGAACACAGACAGTCTGAAGCATTGAGTTTGTCCCAGTTTATCAAAATATTTTTATATAGTTAAAATGCCAGAGTGGAATATTTGGCTTTAGGTTTTAGTGTTAGAGATTCAAATTAATGAGTATGAGATTTTCATGGCTGAATTGAAAGCATATTGCTGTATACTACACTTTATGATTTTTGTTAATTTAATAGTTCTTTGACTTAGCCTTCAATAGTAGAAGTGTATAAAACAAGAGAAAGAAAATAAAAAGAGAAACAACTTCAACTGTGGAAGAATTACGTATTTTGAGTATTACTGACAAAAACTGATACACTTCTAGGAAACTTTGTAGTAATGTTAGAGAAAAATCTATGGAAATGAAAGATAATTTTCTGGTTTTTGCCTACTGCTAGTAATTCTTATGAATATATAGACTGTTGACCTATAGAATTCTCTTGTTATTTGGGATGGACATTGTGGGTATTAATACCAGTTGGAACAGTAGTTACACTCATAACTACTGAACTGGGATTTATTTATTTATTTATTTATTTATTCTCCTCTAAGCATTAGAATAGTATTCTGACAGGATGACAGTATCACTGATGTCTGACTTTTCATTATTTTAATTCTGAAACTCTATGTCTTGCTCATATAATAATTTGTAGATTTAGGTTCTGTGAAATATCCTTCTAATAAAAGATTATGAATGATCTATAACAATTTCTGTTCCTTTTCCTTTTCCTGAACTACTTGCCTGCTTCCACAAACATTCCAACAAGAACATGTTGTTTCATTATTATGATATCTTATCTTAAATCTCTGGTAAATACTGAAAAATGGCACAAAGTAACAATCCGAATGACTTCAGCAGATTAAAGAAGTATGAAATATGCCAAGTTTCTTGTAAACTGGATCTTATAGTCCTTTTTCACATGCATATATGCTGCTGTGTTTCCTGTCACCAAAATCTGCTTGTCCTTCCTCCTTTATATTGTCTTGCACATATATATATAAGATTTGTATTTCCACTGTTTCCTAATACATACATTATTTCCTAAATCTGTTATTTATGATGTTCGTATCTGTACCATAACAAGTCTGTCTATCAACGATGTCATAGTGTGCTTCTATTATAAAATATTCAAATCTCAATAAGTAGTAATTTGGGATTATCCTGAGAACACAGCTTGAGTAATAATGTAGACAACTTGACTCTTGTGAGCCATAATAAACTACAGTGATCTGAGTATTAAAAATCAAATGATGTAACATAGTACAAACAGGTGTGTTCCTAGTATTGTAAAGGCAGTATTACTACGTAGCCCATGACAACTTACCATGCAGAGTGAATTTTCCTCTCAGGGAAGTTTTAAGTGTTTATTGTATCATCCTTGTTTCATTATAATAAATTTCCTGCAAAGTTGATCCTTATTTGTTTCAACAGTCAATCTTAGCACTGATTATTAAGGAAACAAGGCGGAACTACAGGGAGCTGCAGGAAGCTACAGCATGATCAGCTTCACCCCTGTGCCATTTAAAGTCATGGACCAAGTGCTTCCAGAAAATGTGTTAAGGAATTTAGAACACAGAGAGGTTATTGGACATAGCTTTACAAAAGGCAAATCATGCTTGATGAACTCTGCCTACCATTACAGAGTGATAACTTTGGTGAAAAAGGGAAGTGCAGCTACAGCTCTTTATACTGTCACAAACAGCAAATCTGTCTCTAAATTGTTAAGACATAGATTTTGGATTGTTTATTGGGTAAGGTATTGGGTGGACAGCTACAATGAAAGAGTTGCAATCACTTACTCAATCTCCAGGTAGAGACCCCTGCACGGCTCCATACTATGACCAGTATCTTCATTGTGACAGTACCTTCATTGATGACAATGGACAGTGGAACTGAATACATCCTCAGCAACTCTGTGGATGACACCAAGCTGAGAAGTGCAACTGATGCTTTAAAGGGAAGGGATGTCATAAAGAGGGATCTTAGCAGGCTTGTGGGATGGGCCCATGTGAATGTTGTGAAGTCCTGCACCTAGATCAGTGCAAATGCCAGAGTCGGTACAGTCTAGAGGATAAATAGGTTGAGAACAGCTCTTCAGACAAAGAGCAAAGGTACTGATGGATGAAAATTTCAACGTGAACTGACAAAGGGTACTTGCAGCTGGAAAGCCAATAGAATCGTAGGCTGCATCAAAAGAGGAGTTCCCAGCAGGGAGTGGTAAGTGATTATCCTTTCAATAATTAGGCCCCTCTTGCAAAACTTCATCCAGGTCTGGGGCCCCCAGCACAGCAAAGCTCTTGAAATAGGTCTAAAGGAAGGCCACTAAAATGAACAGAGTGAACACCTCTCCTATGAAGAAAAACTGAGTGGGCTGGGGGTGTTTATCTTGGAGAAGATAAGGCTTTTAAGAAATGCAAAGAGTTTTTAAATACATCTATTGTGGTAGGGCAAAAGGCAGTGGTTTAAGATGAGATAATAGATTAGATTATATAAAAGGAAGACATTCTTCATGATGAGTGTGGCAAGACAGTGGAACAGGTTGCAGAAGAGAATTTGTGGATTATCCATTCCTGGAAGCATTCAAGGTGATGTTGGACAGGGTTTTGGACAACCTGGTCTCGTGAGAAATGTGCCTACCCACAACAGGGGGACTAGATGATCTGTAAAGGTCCATTCCAACCCCAACAAGTCTATTATTGTATATTTAACAAAACTACAATGGGAAATAAATGTTTCACACTTTCATTGTTTCACGTATGCGGTCTCACTTGATGACTGCTTATATTTAACACCCTTTTTCCCTGCCCACTCAAAATTCCCTTGCAGGACACAGTAACCTTTTGTCAAAGGCCAAGATGAATTTTAATTCAGTCATACTGTATGTCTTTTACTAATTTTTGTCTGGTTCTTTTCCATTCTAAATTTCAGAGGACAAAGTATGGACAACTGTGTACCATGATCTGCAAATGCAAACATCTGTTGGAGGCAACAGTGTAGAAAAAGTATCTGTACTGCAGCTAAACTACAGTGCAACAATGGACCAGATTTCTGCTATTACCAGTAGTGCTGAATACTGTGAGCAGTTTATCTCATATTCTTGCAAGATGTCCCGGCTGCTGAATACACCAGGTAGGCTGAAAATGGGTTATCAATTAAAGGAAGTCTTAAACACTTTTATCTGCACAAATTATCAAATTCTGCTGTTAGACCTGTCCATGCAGTGAAAATATTTCTTTGTTCTCCTTCACTAAGGTACACAAAGAGCTAAAAAAATTGAAAATCCACAAGGAATTACCTTCTTAGGAAAGTTTGCCTTTGTACTTGCTACTAAAATGAATTTAGTTGCACTACAGATCTGTGTGTTTTTCAGACAGATTTGTTGCTCCTTAAACAGGTTTTGGTAAACAGGGTAGCTATGGAAGTTCAATCATTAAAGGTACTGAAGAAATTTTTGGAATTTTATCTCAGTTTTTTGCTTGTCAGTCTTCATATGCTACAGTCGCCAAATGCATTGTCTGAATTAGTGTTGGAATTTCCTACTAATACATCTGTAACAGTTTCTTAAACCTAGGGTATGTGGGGGTGACCTGATGCCTTACACAACATAGAAGTACTGGCATTGTCATTAATGTGGTTGTGTGAGAAATGGTATATGTTATTAACTATGAGTAAATTAACTGTACATTCCTCGTTTTAGTCTATAGCTTTACTGATAGAGATCTTGCAAAAACATATTTGCCTGCTTAAGAAATATTACCTGTCTCTTATAGAGACAAAAATACTAGTTGTTGCAGAATCAATAAGACAGCACATAAGGAAGGAAGGAATTTTTAGGAACTTTTAATTTGTACCTAGTGCTGTATCTATGCTCTAGTTATGTATGATAGCATTAGACGTTAAATAATTCTCTAATAGTACTTAATGAAGATTGCCTTATATGTGGAAATGTATAATGCATTTTTGTGACTGTAAAATGAATTCATTTTGATAGAAACAGTTTAATGCATTTCAGAGTAAACTAATGTCTGGGTGCTTGCAGCGTTGTACTTTATGATGCTTCCCCTCATGATTTTAGTATGTTTTCTAATGGTGGTACAGATTAGGATTCATTTGGCATGCATGTGCATGTTATCACTATTCCCTAAGTGTTGTTAGTTAATAGATACTGTAATGCTTTTTACTTCTTTGCTTCCTTCTGTTTCTGAACTAGAAATACCAGTACTAGTTTGTTGCTATTATTTTCTTTAATTTAGTATAGTGAAAAGATTCTGCAAAGTAAAAACTATTTTTTCTTTCTTGACCTTTAATGTACAGGGAATTCTGAATTTTGTTTATAACTAGAAGTAACGTGATTAAACTGCTGATGGATGTAAGGTCACTGCACACACTTCAAAAGTGTAGTATATGCATATACATCTGGGTAAGCCCATTGAAATTGAATGTACTTTAGGACTTGAGCTGGATATAATGTACATAGGGTTTACACAGAGTACAGTTAGATTCTACTTATGTGAATGTGTAGGACTATTTCTTCAGGATTAAATCATACTTGTTAACATATGTTTATATTGCAGTAAAATAAATATGTATTGTAATTGCTTATGTTTGCTTCTGCTTCCAGATTTTAAGTAATTAAGAAGCACATATTCCTTTTCAATTCTAGATATTTGCACTATTAACCTTCTCAGAAATATCTCAGGTGTAATTTGCAAATGTCTCTTTCACCATGTTTTTACCTTTTTGCATGGAAAGAAAAAGTATAGAATGTTTCTAAGCTAGCTTTTTAAACCTGTGAGTGGGAGAAAGAAACAATAAAAGATAAATTTTAACCTAGATACTATAAAATTGCAGTGTTTGCATAACATCTGTAATTGTACACACTGCATAGCTGTGGTTTGCTTGTTAGTGGAGGAGGACAACTCATTTTCTTTCTTACCTATGCATTCCTGGTTGCTGTCTCTGATGTCTAGGATAAGGGAAAAAGACCACAAAATTTCACATCTCTCTCTGCTTCTCATCCTTCCTTCCTTTCTTGTTTTTTTTGTTTGTTTTCTTTTATTTTTTTTTTTTTCCTGGAGCGTTACCTTATTTTGCTAGAAGTACTACGCCACCCTGTTCATCTCATTTGATTTTGCGTCTCCATTTCTCCAGATTTATGTCTTTTTTTCTTACAAAGACTTTCATAAGCAAAATGACACATAGATGCTGCAGAAAAAACAAATCATTGACAGCTGTAGGGATTGGGAGTGATTTTACAAGAAATTTTACAAGAAATTGCCTATCCATTTCAGCTGAGGGAAGTCAACCACAAAATATTCCATGTAAATGTAATCACAAGAGACATCTGAATACTTACTTGAAAGTGGGAATCTTGTAAGACCACGGGATAATTTAGGTTGGAAGGGAATGTGTGGAGTTGTGAAGTGAAATTTTCTGATAAAAGCAGGATGAACAGAAATTGTTTAGCAGCGAGTAAAGACAACTGGAAACTCAATTTTCTTAACTTTTTGGTTGGTTAGTTTGTTACGGTTTGATTTGGATCTTGCAGACTATTAGACATTATGTCCAGACTTAAGGACATTAAAAAAGTTTATCAGAAGAAAATAAAATTAGTAAAGACAGCTTGGTAGCTTTCTTAAGAAAGCACAAAAGCAAACGCATCTGTTGAAAATTCACTATGTTATCATCACAGTAAACTGTAAAATTGTAGTCATATTGTAAAATTACATGGAACCCATTTTCACACAAGAGACCTACAGTGGATACAGTTGTCTCACATTCTTTATGTCAGTTAAGACCTGTGTTTAGTTACTGACTGATACAGGTTTTCTCTATAAATAACATCTTTTTCCTGTACATTCAATATTAGACTAAAGTTTCTTATTCTCTACATCATATTTGAGAAGTCGTGGCTAATGTCCCAGATAATGGTAATGTCCCAGATGACTGAAGGGTCACGTTACTCCCATACAAAAGAAGGGGAGCAGAGAGGACCTGGGGAACTACAGGCTGGTGAGTCGCACCTCTGTTCCTGGGAAGATCATGGAACAAATCCTCCTGGACAACATGCTTGATCACATGAGGAATGAGCATGTGATCCGAGACAGCTAGCATAGCTTCACCAAGGGAAGGTCATGCTTAACCAATCTTGTGGCCTTCTATGATGGGAGCGATGGCATTTGTTGACAAAGGGAAGGCAACCAATGTCATTTACCTGGACTTGAGTAAGGTCTTCGGCATGGTACCCCACTACATACTCATCTCCAAATTGGAAGCATGTGGATTTGATGGGAGGACCACTCGATGAATAAGAAATTGATTGAAAGGCCACAGACAGAGGGTAGTGATCAATGGTTCTATGTCCAGGTGGAGGCCAGTAATGAGCAGTGTCCCCCAAGGATCGGTCTTGGGACTGGTGCTCTTTAACATCTTTATCAATGACATTGATGGTGGAATCAAGTGCACCCTCAGCAAGTTTGCTGATGACACCAAGCTGAGTGGTGCAGTTGACACGGAGGAAGGAAGGGATGCCATTCAGAGGGACCTTGACAGGCTTGAAAGGTGGGCCCAGGTGAACCTAATGAGCTTCAACATGGCAAAATGCAAGGTTTTGCACTTGGACTGGAAGAACCCCAGGCGCCTGTACAGACTGGGAGGAGTAGTCCTTGAGAGTAGCTCTGCAGGGAAGGACCTGGGGGTCCTGGTGGATGACAAATTTAATATGAGCCAGCAGTGTGCTCTTGCAGCTCAGAAAGCAAATGGTATCCTGGCTCCATCAGGAGAGGGGTGACCAGTAGGGATAGGGAGGTGATTATCCCTCTCTACTCGGCTCTTGTGAGGCCCCATCTGGAGTACTGTGTCCAGGCCTGGAGCCCTCAGTACAAGAGAGACATAGAGCTGTTGGAAAGGGTCCAGAGGAGGGCCACGAAGATGATCAGGATGTGGGAATACAAGAAAAGCTGTTCAGAGCAGCAGCTGTGGAGCAAGATAAACAGCATCAGGGGGCTGGAGCACCTCCTCTGTGAAGACAGGCTGAGGGAGCTGTGCTTGTTCAGCCTGGAGAAAAGAAGGCTGCGGGGTGACCTAATTGCAGCCTTTCAGTACCGAAGGGTACCTATAATCAGGAGGAATGTAAACTCTTAGAAAGGGCCGATAATAGTAGGACAAGGGGAAATGATTTTAAGTTGAAAGAGGGAAGAATTAGGTTGGATGTTAGGGGGAAGTTCTTTACTAGGAAAGTGGTAAGGTCCTGGAACAGGATGCCCAGGGAAGTTGTGGATGCCCCATCCCTGGAGGTGTTCAAGGCCAGGTTGGATAGGACCCTGGGCAACCTGATCTAGTATACATGGAAGTTTGGTGGCTCTGCAAGGCAGGGGGGTTGGAGCTTCATGATCCTTGAGGTCCCTTCCAACCCGGGCTATTCTGTGATTCTGTGATCATCTATTTATACAATAAGTACTTTAACATTGAAATTGCTTTTTGAATATGCAGTTCACAGAATCACAGAGTCATAGTGGAATGGACCTCCAGAGATCATTGAGTCCAACCCCTCTGCCAAAGCAGGTTCCCTCAACCAGGTTCCCTCAACCAGGTCACACAGGTAGGCATCTAGACAGGTCTCGAGTATCTCCAGTGAAGAAGACTCCACAATCCCCCTGAGCCTGTTCCAATGCTCCATCACCCTCACCATAAAGAAGTTCTTGTGCAAATTCATGCAGAACTACCTATGCTCCAGTTTATGGCCATTTCCCCTTGTCCTGTCTCCACACACTACTGAAAAGAGTCTGGCCTTGCCACTTTGCCCCCTACACCTCAGATATTTATAAACCTGGATCAGGTCCCCTCTCAGTCTTCTTTTCTCAAGGCTAAACAGACCCAGTTCGCTTAGTTTTTCTTCACAGGGGAGATAGTCCAGGCCCTTCAACACCTCTGTGGCCCTCCACTGGACTCTTTCCAAGAGGTCCCTGTCTTTTTTCTACTGGGAAGCCCAGAACTGGACACAGCACTCCAGATGAAGCCTTACCAGGGCAGAGTAGAGGGGGAGGATCACCTCCCTCGACCTGCTGGTCATGCTCTTTTTAATGCACCCCAGAATGTCATTGGCCTTTTTGGCAACGAGGGCACACTGCTGGCTCATGGCCAACCTGTCGTCCACCAGGATGCCCAGGTCCCTCTCAGCAGAGCTCCTCTCCAGCAGGTACTCCTCTCCAATCTGTACTGGTGCATGCAATTATTTCTCCCTAGATGCAAGAGTCTACACTTGCTTTTGTTAAACTTCATCTGGTTTCTTACTGCTCAGCTCTCCAGCCTGTCCAGGTCTTGCTGAATGGCAGCACAGCTTTCAGGCATGTCAGTCAATCCTCCCAACTTCATGTCATCAGCAAACTTGCTGGGAGTGGCCACTATCCCCTCATCAAGGTCACTGATGAAGATGTTGAACAAGACTGGACCCAGCACCAACACCTGGGGAATACCACTAGTAACAGGTCTCCAGACAGACACTGCACCTACAACAACAACCCTCTGTGCTCTGCTAGTCAGCCAGTTCTCAACCCACTTCACTGTCCACTCATCTATCCCACACTTCCTCAGCTTTGTTATAAGGATGTTGTGGGAGACAGTATCAAATGCCTTTCTGAAATCAAGGTAGACTACATTCACCGCTCTCCCCCCATCCACCCACAGGATGTGACAACATCATAGCAGGCCTCCAGGTTGGTCAAGAATGACCGCCCCTTGGTGAACCCATGCTGACTACACCTGATAACCTCCTTTTCTTCCAATTGTCTGGATATGGCATCCAGCACAAGCTGTTCCATCATCTTTCCAGGGACAGAGGTGAGGCTGACTGGCCTATAATTACCCGGATCTTCCTTCCTGCCCTTTTTGAAGACCAGAGTGACACTGGTTATCCTCCAGTCTTCAGGCACCTCCCCCATTTTCCAAGACCTCTCAAAGATGGTGAAGAGCAGTTCAGTGATCACTTCTGCCAGTTCCTTCAGCATCTGGTCCCATGGATTTATGAATATTGGTGTTGCCTAAGCACTCACGGATCACCTCTTCCCTGACTAGTGGGAAGTCTTCCATTCCCTGGACCCTCTCACTAACCTCCAGGGTCTGAGATTCCTGAGGGAGAACTTTTCTGCTGAAGACAGAAGCAAAGAAGGCATTCAGTATCTCTGCCTTCTCAGCATCCCCCGTTACCAGAACACTTCACTTAGTTGGGATCCAGATTCTCCCTAGTCTTCCTTTTGCTGTAAACATACTTAAAGCCTTTTTTTATTATCCTTCATCACTTTTGCTAGATTCCGTTACAGGTGGGCTTTAGCCTTCCTTGTCCCAGCCCTGCAGGCCCTGACAACATTCCTATATTTTTCCCAAGCAGTCAGGCCCTTTTTCCACACTTTCATAGTTTCATAGTTTCGTGCGGGTTGGAAGGGACCTTAGAGATCATCTAGTCCAGCCCCCGGAATTCGAGCCTCTGTGTAGCAGAGCGGCACTTCTACCACTTGCGCCACAGGGGGGATTCGAACTCCGGGCCCCAGTGTTGCAAGGCGGCGTCTTTAACCACTGCGCCACCGGGGCACACTTCATGGACCTTCTTTTCTTTCAGTTTGCACATGAGCTCCTTGCTCATCCACACAGGTCTCCTGCCACCCTTTCCTGATTTCTTACTCACAGGGACACACAGTTATTAGTATGATAAAGTCTTGATCATGAAGGAGGTCATAATCCCTCTACTCTGCTCGTGTAAGGCCCCATCTTGAGTCCTGTGTCCAGGTCTGGGCCTCACAACTTAGAAAATATGAGGAGCATTTGGAGAGGGGCCAGAGAAGGGCTAGAAGGACAATCCAAGGGCTAGAACATGTATCCTAGGAAGACAAGCTGAGGAAGTTTGGTTTGTTCAGTCTGGAGAAGAGAGGGCTCAGGGGAGACCTCATTACTACCTTCTAGTATTTAAAGGAAGAATATAAATGGGAGAGAAACAAACTTTTTATATGGGTAGATAGTGATAGGACAAGGGAGAATGGTTTCAAATTAAAGGACGGGAGATTCAGATTAAATATCAGGAGGAAGTATTTCATGGAGAGGGTGATGAGGTGTTGGATTAGGCTGCCCAGAGAATTTGGCACTGTCCCTGGAAGTGTTCAAAACCAGGTTAGATGGGGCATCCTGATCTGCTCCATGCTCACAGTGAAGCATGAGGTTGTTGCCACCAAAGTGCAGGCCTCTGTATCTTTCCTTGCTACTGAAGTTATCAAGGAAAATACCACCTGAGCTCCTGCTTCATAACATAACTACTCCAATACCCTGAAGTCTCTCTTGACAGCCTTCGGGTTTCTCTCTGCAATCTCATTTCTACCTACCTGGAAGACCAGAAGTGGGTAAGGCCTGCATCAGACCAGAAAGCTTCCATATGATGTCCCCTGACCAAGGTACTGGAGAGGCAGTAAACTACCCTGTGAGTAAGATCCAATTGGTATATCCAGCCCTCAATACCACTCAGAGGGAGTCCTTTATGACAATTACCCTTCTTTTCTTTTTAACAGAGGCTGCCTTATGGCTTGAGGATGACTGCCTCATCCTAGACAGCTGTCTGGATAGGTTTTATTCTGTTTCCTCACTTACCTGTCCCTTGAATCCCAGGGCCTAGTATCTCTTGTGGTAGGGCAACTAGGAAGGTGAGATTAGCCAGGACTGGAGTCACCTGTCATCCCAAGCAGAAACCTGTTTCCATTCCTCCTTGTCTTCCAGATCCCCTCTTCTGCATGGCTGTGAGAGGGCAGAGGATCCACCACCACTTGCTGTGCGCCCTTCATTCCTTTGTTGCAGGGAGTGGCTTCACAAATTTATTTCCTTTTCATGCTCCCTGATGCTTTTTAATCTTTTTACCTCCTCCTTTAGCTGTTCCACGAGAGAGAGCAGATTGTCAATTGCTCACATCATGTGCTATTCCCCAGTACTTGTGCCAGGCACAGCCATTCCCTACAGCCAGAGACTTGAACAGCCACTTGTAAGGGTGCTTGGTCTGGATGACCACAATGTTTTTGGAAATGTCTTTCAAACAGATGGAGACCATGGCTTGTCTAGTTCCACTGAGAAGGTGAGGACTGTTAGATGAGCTGGCCTCTTCAATGAGGACTTGGCCTGTGCCCTCCATGTTCATCCTACCTGTGCAAACTGCTGTGCCCCATTCTACTAATGTGCCATGCCCTACTTGCATGTCCTGTTCAACAGTGACCCTAGGTCACTGTACTCCCTACAAATAGCCTTCGTACACATGGGTGTTCAACTGCCATCACTCCTGGTTCTTCCCACACCACACTGGAGCTGCCTTTTCTCAGGGCCTCCTCTCTTCTGTCTAGGAGGGGAAGTGCTAGGACTTCCTCTTTTTCCCTGTGCTTATTTTGGTGTAGCTTTGTTATGGTCTTTCTCTCTGTCAAGGGATGATTTGTAAGAGCCTCTTCTCTGAAGTCAATCTGGTTGAGGTCTTCAGTCAGAAAAAGTAGAAATGGTGAAGCTATTGAATTTCAGTAAGAAGGTTATTTTTAAAAATAAACAAAAACCATTATGAATAACAAACTGAAGTTGTGAACTTCATTGATGTCTTGACAAAATTGTATGTCTATAAACATTAATTCATGCATGACCCGTCATTTTTTCTTAGTCAGTGAAGTTCTAATGCTAGGTGATTGGTTAGACTTGGGGAGCACCACCAACTGGGGGGAACCACCATCACCACCACTGTCCAGTTGTCCCTGCAGAGCACTGTACCTGTTCCGCAGGGACAGCTGGGGGAGGCTGGGGACTCTCTGGGAGGGTGTGCCTGCATTGCCGAGCAGGGGCCTTATGCCACTACCCTACATCCCCCAATTTTTCACTTTTGTTCCTAGGAGGAGGAGAGGATAGTTGATTCACTGCAGCAGGAACGCTGTGTGCATACTGGTTCCCCTCTGTCACCTGTTTGTAAGGCAGCAGGGGGTGACGTACTCTGTGCAGAACCTCATCTGGCTGCCAAGATCTAGGGGCCGATAGGGTTTGGTACCAGCAATCAGTCTCCCTCTCAGAATCCTTTATGCTCCACAGCCTCTCCACCTTCTCCTTTAGGTCAACCACAAGGCTGAGTAAGTAGTTTACTTTGTTACATTGTTCACAGTCACTGCCTCCCTCACCCATCACAGCAAATGCCAGACTCCAGCACTCACTACAACCAGAGATCTGCCCTCCAGTGTCTTCATTTGGGATCTCAGTCTGAGTCTCCTCATTTTTCTTGGCAGCAGCCTTCCTATCATGCATGTGTGGGGCCTCAGCCTGGGTCTCCAGCATCCATATGGGTGTAGTGTTCACTGAATTGAACATAAGACAGACAAAAGCATCAGCTGAAGATTCAGGACCTTCAAACAACCAGATCTATTACCAGAAAAAAAAAAATAATAATAAAAAATGCCTAGTCTGATTTTAAAGATGCATATTAAACTCCTTTTAACCACATGCACAAATATAATATCTCATCTAGTTTCAGGATATACCTATTATCTGTCTTAATTTTTCAATCTACATAAGTATTTGCAATTTATTGAGTTTTCCTTGAGAAAACAGTATGGAAGTAAAGCTTTAGATGATTACATATTTAAAGATCTTAATTTTATTCTGAACATTTTTCATTTTGTTGTTCCATTTCATAAACATTTCGCAAGCTCATTCAAACATTTTAATATTTGAAAGGAAACAAAATGCAAAAAAAAAAAAAAAAAAATCAACGTTGTTCAAAATTTATAATGAATATCTCACTGGTATTACGAAGCAGTCACGGTTGAATTTCATCATTTGGATGGATAAGATGGTAAAAAAAACAAACACATATTTAGTTTTAGCCACACTTTATTTGGATTTCTCATTAACATAAAGCAGAAAAAGACAAAACAGCTAGCCCAAGCAATTTTCATAGTATGTAAATGTTTCGTTAAAGAACATTTCCTTGTAACGGTGTCAGTTTTTGCAAGGTGAATTTAATTGATAACATGAGATTTGTAGATGAGCATTTAGAGACCATTAGGCTTCCCAAGATTTGTTGGTAATGCTTGAATTAAACATTATTACATCTATAAAGACTAGTGTAAAGCAAAAAGCTGGGTAGAAATTGAATTATTTTGACCTGAGTATAAAATATTTGAGCATTGGATAGAGATTTTTCATTTTCTGCATCATTCACCATGAGCCAAAGTGATTCCCCAAAAACTCATCCATTCATTACCCATGAAAACACAATACAATCAAGATAGAAAGAAAAAAGTATTGTGCTGACTGTGAACGCCTATAAAAACAGATGATTTTCATTTAGAATTGCAAATTGTGTTGACAGGCATGCATATTTCTTTATAGTGTTAGGTATAGAAGAACTTAATTTAAGTTTCAGAATTCAGCTCCAAAATAAAAAGTGATTAAAATCTCCTATGCCTCTTAGCATATTTCAAGTTGTAGCAAATGAAAACTGATTCGGTATATCTATGCTTAAAATATGATTAAACAAATCTCTTCAATTTGCTTTCCCCATCCCAGACCATTCAATACCCCTTCCCAAAACTGGGATCCTGTTTAGAGGTTATCTGTAGCTCCATGTACAGTTTGCCACAGGATTCAAAAAAGAAATATCTTAAACATCTAACCACCAGTGTGGCCTACTTTCTTAAAAGATGAAGAAGGATCAGAGGAACATTTCAGCAGCAGGAAACCTGGGACTGCCCTTGGTTTGTTGTTTATGTCACCTGTGTCACAGTGGAAACAGCAGCGCCCACTTTCACAAGCCAGATACATAATTACACATATGTTACTTCAGCACTTAAGAACAATTAAATCTTGGAGTTTAGACTGTATGGTTCCCTTAAAAATTAACTACTGCATGATTCTAATTTCAGTTTTTGTAATAACAGAGTATATTTTAACCTGTTTAACTGCTGTAACTCAGTGATAAAAACTATACTAGGAGCATAAACACATCTCCCCCAGAGAGAGACTCCCCCAGACTAAAAATTCCAGAATTTTGATGCAATCACAGAATGACTATAAAAGGCAAGAAAATGCTATTAATTAGACAATAAAAGCAAAATTAAAGCTGTCATTTCAGTATGAACTAAATATATCTTTCCTATGATAATAGAAGAAACACCAAACCCTTAGCTTTAGAGAGGAGAAAAAGTAGAATTGAACACCCTTGCAATTGCAGGTTCTGTACTTAAGCAAGAAATATTGGAATAGATCTGGAACATTTCTCTTTTTAATAAAATTTCTTTCCCACACAATTTTAAGGCTTGGGTTTTTCTGTTTTGTTTTTGTTATTGTTGTTGTTGTTGTTCTTTTGTTGTTTTCTTTTAATTATTATTATTTATTTTTAATTCGTTAACTTGTGAAATCTCTTGATTACATGCAGATCAAAGTATCATCTTTTGCAATGATAACAACTCAAAGCATCTCTAAATTCTGCTCATTCACATGAGCTGAACTTTCTCTACCTTTTGATATTTATCGATTACTGATACTCATGCAGTCTATCTGAATCTCTCCATCTAACAGATGCAGAGTTATGATTAGTTAATTACCAAAGACATATGATGTTCTCCACATGCGTATACAATCACCAGAGACAAGGATAGTACTGTAACGTCTGTGAACTGCGTAACACTATTAAACAAGAAAGAAATCATAGCAAGTTGCTGATTTGTGGCTAATCTACTTACCAAATGGTAATCAAAGGTAAAACAGATATATAGGAGGTAAGTTTGTCAGAAGAATAGTGCTATGGAAAAATCAATGAACTAGGCAAAAACAATTACTTAGCTACACCAAACCCAAAAACATGAGTGGACAATTCAGGGCAATTTAGGATAATTTAAATGGAGTATTGCATTTAGTCTGTGGAATAACAAGAGCACTAAAGCACCTTTCTACCTGTACAGTCAGTGAGTGAATGAAGGTTTAAACAGATGTTTCATTAAAAGAGATGATTGTGATAGAAAGATAATCTACAATAAATGGAAATGCTCACTGATGTTGAAGGCTCACAGAAAACTCCATAATTCAGCAATCTCCAGAGAAAAAGAACCTGCCCCAGTGGCAGTCAGCCCTTAAATGGGATCTAGGAGAGGTTGAACCAGGCTCCACTCCTTCTGGTAGCACAGCTGAATTACCTTCTCCTGTGCTCCTGCAGCTGACTAATTTCTTGCCTCAGGTGGTCAATCAGAGGTTCAGGCTCTGATCAACAGTTTCCATACACTACCAACTAAATGAATGAACAGTAACTTAAGATTCTTTCCTTTTCTATATGGTATAAAGCTACACAAGTCCTGGCTAGAGAGAAGACCCCAGAGCGTGTTCACAGAAACTGTCAGTGCAATGGCAAACACACAGCTGGGGCAAGTTCTGTGTCCTAATCCTCAGCTGTTTCACCCTGAAGTTTGATCAGACTGCAGTACTCTTATCCTCCTGACAATTTACCTTTTTTCCTTTTCCTGAGGCTGGGAATAAGAGGGGGAACAAAGCACTGTGCATGGTCACATCACATACTTGAGCCTAGAAATCTGAAAGTGTTTCAGGCCTTGTAGGTTCATCCTCAGATGAACAGACTGACTTAAGAAAATCAGTTATTGATTCATTTGTGCAACCTCATCCTATGAGCCTAATTCAGTCAAGCTGATGTGTATGTATTGTAGGTTTGTCATGTTTATTTCTGAAACAATGCCAAAACGATAGAATTACAGAATGGTTTGAGTCAGAAGGGACTTCTAAGATCCAACTAGTTCCAACCCCTCTGTTACATGCAGAGAAAATCCCACTACACCAGGTTGCTCAAAGCCCCATCTAGCCTGGCCTTGAATGCTTCCAGGGAGGGGACATCCACAACCTTACTCAGCAACCTATTTCTGTGTCCCATCACCCTCCTAGTAAAGAATTTCTTCCTATTATCTCGTCTAAATCTACCCTCTTGCAGTTCAAAACCATTTCCCCTAATCACATCACTACACACCATCATAAAAACTTCCTCCCTGGATTTCCTGTAGGCTCCCTTCAGGTATTGGAAGGCAGCTATAAGGTCCATCTGGAATTTTTTCTTCTCTAGAGTGAAGAACCCTAATTCTCTCAACCAAAAGCAAGTAAGAGAAAAGGAAAAACATATAAGTGAATCATTCATAAATAAATAAATAAATAAATAAATAAATAAATAAATAAAGGCATAATGATTGAAATAATTAAAAACACTAGTTTCTTTACTTTTGAAGCTATATATTACTTTCTTCTGTTATTCTTTTTTTTTTTTTTCTTTATAAAGTTGATATTTAAATTCTCAATTACTACTGAATATTTACAGTCTTATTTGGTAAATATTTTGAATCCTCTTCAAAATATTTCTCATTTGAAGTGATCTTTCTTTGCATGCTGAATTCTTAGAGTTATCTAATATAGAAATCTTAGTTCCATTGTTTGTTTTGACCAGATATTTACTGACTACAGTCTTGGGTAAATTTGGATACTAACTCATAAAATTTTGTTCACTTACTTAAAATCAAAATATGGGAGGAAATTAGGCTGATTCTCATTATTAATTTTCTGAGTCATGGGAGAACGAAATTTTTTGTTTGTTACCAGTGACCATTCATAAATTTTTGTCTTCAGTTATACTACATTTGTACAAGAGACAGCATCATTAAAAAAAAAAAAAAAAAAAAAAAAAGTGTACACTTTAGTATTACTGACTATTTATAAATCAATCAAGTGTGAAATAAAAGAAGTTCTTAGGATATAGCACATATATATTTGGGTTTGTTACCATATCAGACTCAGATTTTTTTACATAAAAATGTAAAAATGAAAAAGTAGAAATGAAGCATGCCTAAATGAACATATATTACCTTGAAAATTTAAAAACAGAATTCACTTAATTTCATTATACAAAAATACAATTTTACTGAAAACTAACAGAATAATTATACCAGTAAACCCAAATAATAACTAATCTCTGTGAGGAAATGCAAGAACATTTAAAGAATCTCATTTGGTGAATGAGATAATTCTTGGAAATGTTTGAACACATTGTCCTGTAGATCATATATTAAAGAAAAAAGAAGAAATGTTCTTATCTGTTTGAAATTTCTCATGAGAAGAGAAGACAGTATAAAAACACAGCAGAAATATATGAGCATGAAAAAATGTAATAAGGTTAAATGAGGTTTTATAAAAAAAACATCTCTCAATGAAACAACTGGTAAAACATTTCCCTTAAATGCTAAAATAACCTATTTGTCAAAATACATACATCCTTGTAAAACTCAATAGTCAGAAAAAAAATCTTATCATAGCAATTTCTCGTATATTAAGATATTAGTTATAGATTAATAATGTGGTGGGACAATAAAAAAAGTAAAGCTAAGGATAACAAGTCTTTTGATTAATACAAGAGGAGCATGTTGAAGTTCCTATATGGAGGTTTTACGAAATTCTTTATTGTACACTCTGGCCAAGTGTGTCTTATTAATATAACTCCATGCACGTCTACGTTTATTTTTAGGTGCCTCCTTGAAAATCACCAGCAATACGTTTCCATACTTTTTTTTTTTTTTTTGAGTTTTTGAGTTTTTGACACATTGTTTATCTATATACAAGAAATGGAACATAATGCTACATGTTCCAATGATAGTAATCCCAGTAATTGCCATTTTGTGTCTTAGATTCCCCTTCTGGATTATTATTTATGAAACAGAAAGAAATAATTTTGTTTGCTCAATTTTGAATTTATTTCAAGAAAAAAAAAATGTTATTATTAATAAGAGCTTCATCCTTTCATACAGACCTAAGCAAACTATCACTTGCTATATTTGATAAATTTTTAAAAACCAGATATAAGATATGAAGATGTCTTGTGACTTGCAGACTAGATCAACTAGAAGCACTAGCATTGCAAGGCTGAAGTAATTGCCTTACTCAATAAAAGGTTTCAGCTAAATCAGGAAATATTTGGCAGAAGACAGAATCTGAAAATTAGGTAGAAATGTGAAATAATAAGTCACATTCTAATTCTTTATATGGTATGGACTTCCAGATCAAGAGGAACCAAAGAACCCAAGCATTCATTTCCAGGTTTCTTCAGAGTATGATAGAAGTTTTAAAAAAACAAATCTTGTGAGAGTTAACCCAAGAATGTAAACTCAGAATCCGGATAACAAGTTCAATTAAGTTGCATAAATTTTAACGGATGATGATATCCTAAGACCAAGAGTTAGATGTAATGGGATAGTGGATACAATATGTTAGTCAAATGTATAGTCAGGATCCTGTTTTATCTCACAGCTGGACAATTCACCCAGAATTGTGCTGTGAGAGGTGACATTAAAAGCCTTGCTGAAATTCAGAAAAATTGCATCCACTGCTTTCCATTTATCTATCAATTTTGTGACTTTATTGTAGGAGATCAAAATAATTTAGTTTTAATTAAACTTTCCACTTCTTATTGTATCAGACCTAATGGAGTAGATAGCAGGTTTGACACACATAAAAAATATGAATTTTTCCACCCAGCAGGACTTTATTCAATCTACTGTCACAAGTTGTTGAGGATTACAAAAGTTCTGATAGATTAAATATGCGCTTATCACAAATTATAGGAGGAAAAACCAGCAAGGGCAATTAATGCCCTACCTACGTTAGCTGAAACCTCCATCTAACTCATTTATTTTCTCTGAGACAGTTTGTTTTAAAAACAAGTGGTGGAGATTTCTGCAACGAATGACATTCCAGAGGTACTGAAATGGCCCACAGCCATTGCAACCATTCTGCTGCTAATGCATAACACCTTGCCATAGGAATTTATAAGCTTAATCAAAGATGCATTATTTCATAACATATTGCATGGTGTGAACATATATTTTAGACTTAGAGTAGGCATGTCTATAGATATGCCATGTGCCAATTACTTTCTTAAAAATGTAATGGTTAGAAGTTTTATGTGACATATTTTTTCATTTTAGAATTATCAATTAAATATTTTAGACTGTTGTGTACTCTATTTTCACAGAATTGCTGTAGTTTATGACAATTAGAAGAAACACACAAACACCAGCTTGCTTACAACAGGATTCCACAAGCAATCAAAAGAGTGAAGTTCTTTTTATGAGCATGCCTTTACTTACGTAAAAAGCACCTGACACTGGTGCCATCTGAACATTTTTTCAAACATCTTTTCAGTTGCTGTCAAGCGTATTAGGATTTGTTTCAAGTGCAATCTGAAATGGTCTAGATGATGACATTATAGTACCAAGAAATGTTCTTGAGAAATGCTTGAAGTTACTAGTATGGATGAATTTTCACTGTCTCTCAGTTGTACAGATTTTTCTTGCTGTTTCTCTTACGTATGATAGCTCAAGTCTTTTGAACAGTATGAACAGGTTCGACAATACCTCTCTATTTATATAACTAAGAAAGATCCCCATCTCATGGAGAAGACTACAAGTGAAAATCTGTAATTTAACACTTGTTAAATAATCTCATCTTGGAAAATATTTTGATACTAAACTCCCAGTGCTACATTTTTGATTAACGATTCTCTCAATTTGGAAATAATGAATCAGGGAATAAAATCTTCAATTTTTTATTTTTTTTTTTTATTCAGCTGAGAAAAGCTTCATTTTATAAGGAGATGGAGATATGAAGGTAGAGAGGGAAGTGAAACAATGCAAAAGATCTAAACTAAAACAACAGTGAGCATGATGGAGATTGAAATCTAATGTTTAAACAATCTGCACATACAGGCATGTTTTTAAACATATTTGAAAACTATCCTGAATATAGTCTGTTTTTCCTTGAGCTGTTGACTCTCTGCAATCTCTAAAGACTTCAGAACAGAGATGAAGATCTTTTGCTAACAGTTATGACACTGAGCTTGTTTAATTACAACAACCAACCCACATTCTCATTTCCTCTAAAGAAATGAAGCCATCAGTCAGCTAAGAGATGGGTCTCATCTGGTCCTTCTGTGATATGTGGTCTGCACAGTGAAGGCTTTTAGATAACTCTAGTAGGCAACCAATTCATACTGAAACATACACAGCAACAGAACTAATGGGTCTGGTACAATGGTTTCAACAGAAACCTAGGGAGAGTGTACTGGCCTGGCTATTGTGTTTATGGGATCTGTGGGCAGAAAGATTCGGGGGTAAAAAGTGTTACCCAGTTTCCAGACGGAAACCATTCTATTTTAGATTGGTTAATGGCAGCATGCCGTATGGTTTGGCCAAACAAAGCAGACATACCATTACATGCAGGGTTGTGGTCTTCCATGGAGAACCTTCAGAATTCTATCCGGGAACTGAGTATGGTGGAGGCTATCTATGAAGATACCTTTGATTGCCCTAATATGGTCAAGTTCTTAGCGAGAATAAGGGACCTGATTTTACAGCAGATCCCTTCCCACCTGTATGGCACCCTGGTTTCAATATTAAATCTTCTAGTGGCATCAGAGGCAGTGGTCCAGCAGGCTACTCGATTAGTATCTGACCTGGGAGAAACAGAGCGCCTGTGGACTAAATGTAATATTCTAACATTAGAAGAAGGTGAAGTTCTGCTGGTAATTAAAACCAAGAAGCCAGCTCCATGAGCCCCTCAATCAGGACCCATAAGGGTACACCAAAAGCAAATATTAAATGATCTTATTAGGGCTGGTGTTTGATTTGCAAAAATTGATCGACAGCCCAACCATGTCCTCCTTCAGATGTGGAGACATAAAAAGGATATGTGAAGGATAATCAAAAGTTCCAACATTACCCTAAGAAAGCAAGGGTAAGAGTTATAGAAAGAAGACCAACAATAATGTGGAATTTAGAGGACTTTATTTTTCCTTTAGAAAAAAGAAGCCACCTCAGGTGTCTCAGGCTGCAATGCCCGAGCCACCAGAAGCAAAAGATTTGGCCTTAGCCCAGTTCATGATGTGACAAAGACCAGAGGCCCTGTGTAGAATTAACAATATTCTGGTTCTGGAAAAATGACCAGAGGGTTATAGCCCTAGTCAACACAAGAGAGGAAACATTGATAATTTACAGAGATCTGACTAGATTTAATGGCGATTGAGTAATGAGTGGAGATTTTGGGGGACAGACCATTCCAAGTCACCCAAACCTAGTTGAAATTGGGGTTTGGGCATCTCCCATCCCCGGAGTATAAGGTATCTATTGCCCCAGTCCAAGAATATATTTTGGGCATTAGATATCCTATGGGGTCTGGCTCTCCAGACGACTGTGGGTGAGTTCAGGCTCCAACAAAGGTGCATTAATGTCCAGGTGGTGCAGGCAATATTGAGTGGCTGTGCGAAACACGAGCCTATTTGCTGAAACTGTGCTGGATTACTAATGTATGGTGATATAGACTCCCAGGTGGGGAAGATGAAACATCAAGAATGGTGCAGAATTTGGAAAACATAGACATTATAAGATCTGCACATAGCCTGTATAGTTCCCCCATATGGCCAGTGCAGAAGCTGGATGGAACATGGAGAATGACAGTAGATTACAGAGAATTAAACAAGGCTATGCTGCCTATTCATGCGGCCATTTCTAAAATTGCCTCCCTAATGGACACATTAAGTAGAGAGATGAAAACATACCACTGTGTTTTAGATTAGGCAAATGCATTCTTCAGTATTCTGATTGATGAAGAATTGCAAGACCAGTTTGCATTCATGTGGGGAGGCAGGCAGTGGACCTTTCAGGTCCTGCCTCAAGGGTACATACATTTGCCTACATACTGTCACAGTCTGGTGGCTCATGAACTGGTTATATGGGAGAAACCTAATAATGTCAACTTATACCACTATACTGATGATCTCCTAGTAACATCTGATTCATTGGAGGCAGTAGAACAAGCAGCAGATTCGTTAACCACCTATTTGCTATAAATCCTCAGAAGGTACAAGGTCCAGGCCTGTCTGTGAAATTCCTGGGGGCAGACTGGTCAGGAAAAACCAAAGCACTAGCCAGTGCTGTAAAAGATAAGGTTCAGGCATTTCCAGTCCCTATGACACCAAAGCAGCTGCAGGAATTTTTAGGTATACTGGGGTGTATACTTGGGTATACTGGTAATCCTTTATACCTCATTTAGCACAGCTGCTGAGGCCACTGTACAGACTTAGAAAGAAGGGGTAGCTATGGGATTGGGGGGAAAACTCAACAGGATGCTTTCCAACAGGTGAAACTCTCAGTTAAACAAGCCCAGGCATTAGGCATATTTGATCCTACCCTCCAGCTGAATTGGATGTTCATGTTACTCAGGGTGGCTTTGGCTGGGGCCTGTGGCAGTGCCAGAGTTCTGTTCAGACCAATATTGGATTCTCATCTCAGGTTTGGCACAGAGCAGAACAAAGATACAGTATGATTGAAAAACATTTATTGGCTGTCTATTCGGCATTACAAGTGGTAACAAGAGCCAATAACCCAAATGGCTGAAATTTTAGTTAAAATCACTCTGCCGACTCAGAGCTGGGTAAGAGATCTGACCCACCTTCCTAAGACAGGGGTGGCCCAAGCACAAACAGTGGCAAAATGGGTCATCTATCTCAGCCAGAGGAGTAGTCTGTCTTCATTACCACTGAAAGAAGAATTACAGAAGATCTTAGGCCCAGTGACATCCCATAGTGATGCACCAAAAGAAACATTGGTCGCTCCACCAGAGAAGAGTCCCATTCAGGAAGGAAAATATCCTATTCCTGAAAATGCATGGTACACAGATGGATCCAGAAAGGGCAACCTGAGCAAGCAGAGAGCAGTAGCATATCACCCCTCTGCTGAGACAATCTGGTTTGTTGAGGGGGATGGTCAGAGCAGCCAATGGGCAGAATTGTGAGCTGTGTGGATGGTTATAACCAAGGAACCCAGTGACAGTATCCTGAATATCTGCACAAATAGTTGGGCTGTGTACCAGGGACTGACTCTTTGGATTGCACAGTGGGCCACTCAGAAATGAACTATCCATGCCTGACCAATCTGTAGTAAAGACATGTGGTTAGATATATGGAATGCAGTTGAACACAGGACTTGACGTGTCTACCATATCTCTGGTCACCAACCCCAATGGTCACCATGAAATGAAGAAGCCAGTACACTGGCCTGAGTTCGATGGATTGAGAATTCACCATCTGAGAACACTGCTCATTGGTTACACCAGAAACTACAGCATGCTGGACAAAAGATAATGTGGGCAGCTGCTAAAGCATGGGGGCTGCCCATACAACTATCCAACATTGCCCAGGCATGCCAAGACCATGACACTTGCTCTAAGATGAGGCCGATACCATTGTCCAAAACAACAGCCCACCTTTCTAGAGGACACAATCCTCTCCAACAATGGCAGGTTGATTACATCGGGCCCCTCACCACGTCTGAGGGGGTGAGATATGTCCTGACTTGTACTGATACTGTATGTGGGCAACTGCAGGCATATGCAGTGCCAAAAGCTAATCGGACATATACCATCAAGGCACTTACTAAACTGATGTCTGCCTATGGGACACCTCAAGTTATCAAGAGCCACCAAGGTACTCATTTTACTGGTG
Organism: Coturnix japonica; assembly: GCF_054131305.1. Lineage (NCBI taxonomy): Eukaryota > Metazoa > Chordata > Aves > Galliformes > Phasianidae > Coturnix > Coturnix japonica. The sequence continues at coordinate 60,077,545 of NC_140664.1, forward strand.
CAATGATACAGTGCTGGGCAGAAGAAAACATTGAATGACGATTCCACCTGCCATATAATCCAACTGGGGCAGGCCTCATTGAACATTATAATGGTATTACCAAGGCTGCCCTGAAGACAGACTCCCAGTCCCTGTATGGGTAGACAAAGAGACTATATGAGACTCTGCAGGACCTGGATGAAAGAACTTGAGATGGCATACCAAGTGTCCTGAAAATGCTACAGACAATATGGGCCTCCCCATTTAGGATCCAAATTATGGCACTGATAATCAGGTAAGACCCCAGATTGCCAATGAAAATAATCTTCTGCTCCCTGCCCCTGAGAATTTAGATCAAGGAACCCATAGAATAAAATGGCCTTGGAAGGTGCAGGTAAGACAGGTGGTGTGGACTACTTGCACCTTGGGGAAGATTGTTGGAGATGGGAGGCTCGATAGTCCCTCCAGTGATAGGAACATGGCCTACAGATATTGTGGTCAACACTCCAATCTTTATTGCTGAAGGGATGAACATTATGTCCCTATGGCAGATCAAGATGCCTCCTTTGGTGCCAGATATAGTTAGCAGCTGCAGATATCTGGCCAAAGGGTGTTGTATAGGCAACTGGGGCATGCCCCGTTACAAGCTGAAGTGTTGACCCAGGGCAGAAATAAGGCCTATATCTTGCCCTGGAGAGCAGACCTTCCCCTCCTAGTAACTTTGAAACATCTGTATTACTCCTCCTGAGTCTCTGAGCCTCCAGGATCACCAGAAGGACCAAAATATCCTCAAAGCATTCCAGTGCTGCTGCCACATCATGTGCAATACCCAGTGACATGGAACTGATGAAACATAGATGGACGTGCACCTCATAATTACATGCCTCCAGTAACACCAATCAAGTGCTGGCCCACAGAAGAACATGATCCTTCACCAACCATTGTTCAAACTGTGTCACCATACACTGTGACAGGAAATTGTATAAAAATTAAAAAAAAATAAAAATAAAAATAAAAATCCTGCAGTGGTTCTAGCACCTCAGTCATATATTTATCAGACATGTTTTTCTGATTTTCTTGGTATCCCTCTCTGCCACTGAAGGGATAGAGGAGAATACCACCTGTACTACCATACCATCCATTACTTACACCAATCACCCCAAAGTCCTTCATCAAAATCCTTCTGGCTTTTCTCATTAACTCCACCACTGCCAGCTTGAACTGTAACTAAAGGATGATAATCAGAGGAGGAAAACAGTCTGGGAAGTGTTCTGGTATTTTCTGTCACCTGGGCTCCAGGAAGGCAGCCCACTTTCCTACTGGTAGAGTCTGGTTGAAATATGCCTCCCTCCCCCCCCCCCCCCCCCGCCCATTCCCCTCAGAAAGGAGTCACAATTACTCTTATTTCATTCTTGGCAGAGACAGTTTTGAAGTATGGAACTGCGCACCTTGACCTAGGCAACCTCTTGAGTGGACCTTCCATCACTTCCTCACTTACTTGTCCCTCAAGTTCCAGAGCCTCAAACCTATTGCATAATGGCACCTGGGAGGGCAAGGCGGGCAGGGAGAGGATTTTCCTGCAGTATGAAGCAGGATGTCCCCATCTCTTAGGTTATCTCCTTCTGCCTGACAGCAAGGGGGTGGGGGGTCCATCCTAGTGTATCACCCTGGTGCCTTTCTTACAAGTACAGCAAGGATTTGCTCCATTCATTTCTGCCATGATGTTGAGCAGATCATCCACCTGCTCACACCTCACACAGGTGGTATCAGTGCTGCTTCAACAGCAGCAGGCTCAGGCACTGCCTGCAGCAGGACACCTGCAGGGAACTGCAATTCTGGCCAAGCTATCAGTCTGGGTAACTACATTGTTTTTGGCAAGAGCTTTTTCGTATTGGAGACAATAGCTATATTTGCTGTCCAAGAGGCAGCCGATAGGTGAGCTAGTTTCCCTGGTAGAGGGAAACTGCTGCTTGCCTCGCCTGCATAAACTGCCATGCTCTTACTGCCTTGCCACACTGTTTAGGTACTGTTTGTTGTATTCAGTAGGGATCAGTTTTGCAATTGTAGAGTGCAATGTTGCTGCTCCTGGCCTCGCCACTGCCCATGTCATAGCCTCTTCCAGTATGTAGCATGTTAGGTAGCTTTCATTAGTAACCTAATGAATAGATACGCTATCTACTCAAAGGTGATGCAAAATACTGCCATTAATCTCATTTCAGTTAAAGGGGTAACTGACAAATACATTAGATACATCCATAACATTGTGTCTCAGAACAGGAGTGTAGTCTCAAAGAGAGTCTCCAAGCCATTTCTCGTCCTGCATTTTCATTCAGATCTGTAAAACAAGCTTAGTGACTTTTGAATGAACCAAAGCAGATAACACACTTCGGGGGTAACTCCACTGCATTCCAGCAACTAACAAACATTTAGCCTGTAGGGCTGAACTGCAGCTATTCCAAAATACACGTGCAACATGGCAAAAAAGAATAAAGGTGGACTTTAGGTGTTACACTTTTTGTGCATGTACTTAGAGAGAAGAAAGGGAATTGTCGATGCTACTGTGCACCAAGCATTGATTATAGGGTTATTAAAACTAATCAGTTCCTTTCTTAACATGATATTGCAACTAAATTTTTTCATAAGTTTTCCACAAGATTTTCTCTTTTGTAACATTATTCTTTCTAATACTAGTATTGTGTATTGTAATGAAGCATATTCCAGTTTCAATTGCTCTTTAAGGACTGGTTGTACTTTTTGTAGATCTAGAGTTCTTAAAATTCTGCATGCCTGCACCAGATCTCTTTCTCTCTGAGCAAAGAACCATGAATTAAGACATAAGGTTTTTGAGGCCTTATTATTGCCTTGATTATATTACCTTATAACACAGCCATTGTAATACACAGCAGGAGCAGGGACAACTTTTGCATAGATAACTCTCAAATTATTCTGGACTAAATAACTCTCAAGAAAAACTTTGTGTGTGTGTGTCATGTGTTTCAAATACACACTACCAAGTCAGGCTTATCCTTATAAGGAGGTTTATCCTTATGACAGATACACAGTGATGAGCCTTAGCTATTTATTTCCTGTTCCCTAGTACAGGACCACTGTTTGTTTTTGTTTTTCATCTGGCACTAGGGGGAGGTTCAACTGGAGATAAGTCTTCCCACTGTATAGAAAGCATGCAATTTTTCCAGCTAGACATCAATAAAGAAGGCAGTTCTGAAGACATTGAATCAATCAGGAGAAGATAATGAGCTGGCTTAAGCACACAAACAGCAACTTTACCATTTTTATCCTATGTACTTACATTGTAATTACCATCAGCTAAGGCACCATATATCTTCAACCACTTCACATTATAACATACTATTAGGGAGTGTTGCAGTGAATACTGGCTTCAGTTTACAATCTAACTTAGGATTTTAGTCATGTAGAATGTAAGTCATCAATTCAGTCTCAACTAGAGAGAAATATAAATTTCATTAACAAAATCCATATCTCCCACCTCAAATGTCATGTTCTTTGGGCTAGATGCAGATGGTATTAAGAAAATGAAATACTTTTGAAAATGGCTTTTATATGATCAGCTAACAATAAACAGAATTCCGAACCTACACACAGGTTGCATACACAAAAGCTTTCAACAAGTAAATAAACACAATTCTACTTTAACTTCTGAAGGATGCTTTGAGATTCTACCCCTTATCCACAGTGTTTATATGTCTAGATGTCTCAGTTGGTTATTTCAATCTAGCTTTCATGCAGGTCTTTTGATTAGATCTATGTTTTACATATCCTATTTTTACTTTCATCAAACTATTCCACAGGAACCTACATATTATGCTCATAAAAATTTGCACCATCAGAGCTGATGTGTTTCAAAGCTTTTCATCACCCACCCCTCAATATGTGTCAATATTCACTATGTGGTCTCCATAAATGTACAGCAAGCAACCATGAGTGTCAGTGGGAACCAGTTTATTTGCATGGGGAAATTTAATTAGGTATCTTTGCTTCACACATTCTTCCATGTCAGTCTCCACTTTTTCACAATGCCTTTCTGCTGTGATCTGTTGCATGGCAACAAAATTGAACAGAAAATTGTCAGCAAGCTTCAGCCTCTTCTGCTGTATAACCAGCATCTGCCAACAGAATTTAAAAAACAAAAAACAAAACAAAACAAAACAAAAAAAACCAACAACAACAAAAAAAAAGGAGGTATTACTTTTGGATCAGCTCTCATATATTTAAAGATAGACAAAGGAGAAGGAACACTGGACAGTTCACGGCAAGCTAAACAATGAAGCAAACAGTTCAGATTTGATAAGTAGGAAAATGTCAACTTTATAAAAATTTAGTTCTCAGCTTGAAAACCTGAGCTGGTACCCAAAACTGAAAAGACTTGTCAGAAGAGAGATTTTCAGTGATTTTGCCACAGTTACTATGTTTCAAGCACATTTATTCCTATTAAAATCACTTAGATTTATCTTAATCAGGCAGTCCTGAAATGCCATTCACTGGATTTTTGTTTGTTTTTCAATCAAACAAATGGTGTCACTGCTTAACATCCGAGACATAAACTAGTTATGGCTCCAAAATGTTTTTGCTTATTTTTGAATGGCAGAGTAGCGCTGTTTAATAGGGCTGCTTCAAAGAAAAATAGTCATTGTAGTCATATCTAAGATTATTAGGATTTTCATATTCTGAATCAACATGCAAATCTAATATTCCAAATTGCTGGGTGTTAATCCCTAACTGGCTACTTGATTATTCCACTTTTTAATATATCCTATAATTCAACCTCAATGTCTAAATATCTGTTTGAGAGCTTAACATTAGACTCTTGCTTTACAGGGAAAATCATTAGTGATGTTCTTAATACCAGATGTATGTTTTTGGATGAATATTGGTTAATCTAGCCAAATGTCCAACATCAGAAAATTTACTATTACATTATCTGTTTAAGATATAACTATGATTGTACATTTAGTGCTCATCTTGATCAAGTTTCTCTGGTTAGGTAAACTGCAAAAATGTTCACTGTTTCATCACTGAATGAACATTTGCACTATTCTTTGGTAATCCTCGTGTGACAAAAAATAACAGCTTTATAAAAGTTAAGGAGACAAAGGAAAAAATACTATAACTTTATAAAATTTTGACCCACAGAGATGGCAGCAATTAATTCCCATTTGCAGCTTTCTCTGTGATAGAACTATTGCACAGCTTGCATTAGATGGCATAAAATAGAGCCTAACTAAACTCAGCAATTGCTGGTTACTGCTTTTGGGAACTAATTTCTAACATTTACCTCTCTGGATTCTGTTCTGGGAATTTGTCTACATGCAGTCTATAAAAGTGCATATAGATTGAACATACTTGAAGGTTCACTATGAGGCCACATCAGCATAATATTTTTTCTTGAAAACATTTAACAATGGATTAAGAGTAAGCAATAATTTGCAAAGACATTCGGAATATAGATATAGCCAAGTACATAAACCTAGATTTATCCCCAAAAGCAGAACCAAGAGTGAAGGATTTTTGCAGAACATTAGTGATTGCACTTTTGTTCTAAATAACAAATAATTAGCCAAGTATTTTAGAAAATAAACGAGAGCTAGTAATCATTTTTTTATCAGCAAAATTAGACTGGACTCATTTTAAAACAACATATTAATACAAATAGCTCAATGAATATGTAAAAGGTAAAAGTTATGCACAAAACAGGATGCATTCTTCAGCCAAGAAGTTGTAACTGAGGGGGCTTTAATAAAAGCTGCCTGTAATATACTAATAAATAAATAAAGAGAAAAAAAAAAAAAAGAAAAGAAAGAAAAAGGAAAAAAGTAAAAAAAAAAAAAAAATGAGCAATACTCATGCTCCTGTTTATGTGTTGATTTTATTGTGCATAAAGGAGCAGAAAATCATGAAAGTTTTTCTTGGTCATGGAAATTAGTGAAGTGAAAAGTGGGATTATATCTGGTAAGCAGGGAGATGCTACTCCTCCACAGCTACCTTCCACAAAGATAGAAGCAGGTAGCTGTGGGAGCAAATGCAAGAAGAGACAACAGTGAATATCTGTTGTGTCTTCACCGTTTATGCTGAAAGACTCATCTGAGTTTGAATTTGGTAATGAAATATATTTTGGGGATTATTTTAGTTATTCAGAAAGGGGTTACTTGTTATTTTGTACAACGAGCCTTGAGCCTGCAAAATTAGTAGTAACACAGCTGGAGAGCACTCTGAATTATGATAGAAAAAATGACATCTGAATTTAATACCAATCTGGAAATATGACTGGATTTAGACATAAAATGTGTGTCCTAGTAAATTCAAAATATTATGTATGCAGTACTGTAGACTATGAGAAAATTTGTCCTAGCACATTTTCTTTTTCGTTTGATAGGTTCTTTTTCTTACATTTATTGTACCTGAAACTTCATAATTCTTAAGAATCTCATTGGTGGATGTTAGACTTTGTTGAATGATGTATACTTTCAGTAGACAGTGTTTTCACTGAAGTGTGCACTTAATTCAACAAAATATATTTTAGAATATTAGAAAAATTTTATTTAATAACTTTTATAGTACAAATAATGTATTCTCTCACTTTGGTTTAGTTTCTTGAATTGTAATTGATCATGATTATTTTTGAATGTGTATTGGCTTTGAATATCTTTGAACTTTAATGTGATACGTATTTTTTATAAGCAGTATCTGTCAAATTCCCAGTAATCAGGTGTCATTATCTCATCTTTTATATTTGATAGTCATCTTTTTTTTTTCTTTTTTTTTTTAATTAAAACTCATAAACATGCTGTCACATGAGTACACAAGTGAAAACTGCTGTGCAAAAGTTAGTTTTTTGTTCCCCCACCAAGGGAAATAGTACTTGAATAACAAAAAGTGAAAAATAAGTGAAAAGAAATAGTACTACTCCATACAAAACCTTTGAAAGGCTAAGAACTACTGTTGATCACAACCATGGATATGTCACAGGGTGATATTAATTTTTGTGACTGTAAAATACTTGATAAAATTCCAAACATAGTGAATGAGTTTTAAGCCACACCTGTGAGATGCTTTGCCTGTGACTAGATTATTGGTCTGTTTTATAGAGTAATTGCTTCATATTTATTTGATAATTTAAGGATTGCATAGCAGTTTCTATAGGAGCACAAACTTGCTGTAAAAAAATCACAGGTACATTCTTAGAGAACTATGTCCTTCTTAGTTGCTTCTGCACATGGGACCTTAGCTGTAAATGGAACTAAAGAGTACATTATGAAAGTAAGTTAGAAACATCAGGCACTCTGTCACGGTTTTCTAAATTTTGCTATTGGTATTTCACATCATTGCATCACATGGAACACGGAGAAGAACATGTGTCCTAGAGGACATCATGGTCAGAAAGGAAAATATGTAATGGGAGTAACGTTTGCTCTCTCTCTTACTGCCTGGAAGCAGGTGTGGATGTGCTTCCAAGCCATGTGCCTTCAATTTCAAAACAGGCTTCTCGGTTTTCAGAAAACTCTCTCTATCCCTTATTTTACTTGATTTATTAGCCTCAGTTTCAATTAGATTGTATTATATAGTGTTATCTTGCATTCCAGTATCATAGTAAAATAAGTTTTCCTTCTTAGATTGTTGCAGCTACTCTGTTTGTTTCCTTGATCCCAGCTGTCATCTCCCTATCCCTTCCCCTTGTCCCTTCCCATTTTGGGGGTATACCAGGGGGCCCATGGGCCTACTGCTCCCTTGTCATGGATATAGCTTGATCTAGATAACACCATGATACACACTATGCCTGCACAGAGTCACATTTGAATTCTTGCATGCATCAGTCTTTCTCTGACATTGGAGTAAAGGAATGGGTTTAGTTACTTTTCAGCTTTCAAAGAACATTCTTCAGCAGTACGTCTGCAGCTCCTGAATGACTCTTGTTTTGCTGAAGTTTAAGGTGGTGTAGTCATTATGAAATATTACAGTACTGTAAGTGAGCTCTGACTGAAGCTGCTTTAGGTTTTCTTATAGATTTACTCTTTCATTTTTATATTTTACCAATAGCTGTACATTATTGATATGTTACTGTATGTTCTATGTGGGAGACCTTGGGCCTTCTAGTTCTTCATAGTCTTTTAAGTGTATTTGGATCACAATGGGCACTTCTACAAAATAACTAAATATCAGGAAATGTGAGAAATTACTCAGAAATATCTGATCTGTGTTTTAATTAATAATATGATTTTTTAGTGGAATTTAAACTCAGGCAAGTAATTTGAGCATAAATTCTTGGAAGGAAACCAGAAGTTATTTGACTAACTGTCACTGACTTCTGTAGAAAGAAGTCAGTGTCACTAACTATCCATATAGTACTACAAAACTCAAGTGTAGAAAGTGACACACATTGAACATGATCACAAAAGTATTACTGTGTCATAGTATACTATGCATCTGAATATAGATGCCATATACAGAGCTATGCTTCATGAGCTCAAAATAAAAAAAAAAAAAAGTAGCATAATATGTTTACAAATCTGTATCTGACAGAATATATTTTATTATTAAGATTTCTAATTAAGATTTGTGCATTTGAGAGGAATGGTATCCTAATTTTGATGTTAATTTTATAGGTTATAGGTGTGATTATAGGTTATAGGTATAGGTGTGATGTTAATTTTATAGGTTTAAATATAAGAACAAAACGTTGTTCATCTCTATCTTAGCTGTACCTTCTTTCTGTGAGAGATTTCCCTAAACATATTTTTCACTCATAATTTACTGAATCTATTTATCTTCATTAATCTTTAATCTTTCTTCCTTTAACATAACATGATCACAATGAGCTACAACTGCAGTTAAGTATTGTTCTGTTCTACACATTTCATTCCATTTCAAGTCAAAAAAAGTGAAGCTAGGAATCTTGCCCTTAAAACAGGGGAAAAAATGTGATGGTGTTTTCTGTGGAATCCTCAGATGCTGAAGGGTTTCTAGGTGTTCTGTTTGGACTATTTCAATGCATCTCAGAAGGATGGTTTTAAAAATTTAAATAAATGAATAAGCAATGATTTGCCAGAAATACAGATTCTTTTGCTAGTAAAAATTAACTAGTTTCTTCATATATAGGTGGGAATGTTACAGTTTCTATAAAACTATTTCATAGGAGCATGGGTTAAAAAAAAATAGAAATACAAATAATCACCTGTGATTATTACATCGTTATCAAGAATTTCTCTTCTGATTTCTCTACACATTCTTGTTTGTCACCATCAAATTTCTGGACTTTCAGAGGCCTTGATATGCTAACTCCAAACCTTTGCTCATTTTTAGATGCTTTGTTATTATTATTTACCTTTAGTAAGTTTCATTTCCCAAGGCACAACCTATTAGGGAGAGCAAGTAAAGGAACAGTTTAGGAAGGAAATCTAAGTTCTTATTTCACTGTACATACCCTTTTTATCTCTTTCCTCTTGACTTTTTTTTTTTTAAACTGATCTTAATAAGAAAAATTTTACTACGCTTCTTTCAGTAAATCATTCAAAGGCTGTACTCTAAATAATATTCTAAATCTTGTATGTGAAATCAATAGAAAATGGTATGTTGTAGTTATTATATGCAAAGTTTGAAATACATATTATTTAGCCAGGGATAAGAATAACTTCAGAGGATATTCACATATTTCTCTAAAATCAGTTTGAATTATTTTTTTCCATAAGTAAAGATATAAATCATCTTTCTTTTCAGAGATGTTTCAAATGTCGCTCACATCAAGGTGGTTATTATGTCATGCAGAACACTTGCAGAGTAATTTGGAAAACATCTGTTTATGGCATAGTTATATGAACGATACCTCTGGAGTGTATGTGTGTGTATATATATATATATATGTGTGTGTATATATATATATATATATATATACACACATGTACTTCATACAAGATATATCCATAGCCTGATCATAGTTTGACTGAAAACCCAGAATTGCACCTGACCCATTGTTGCTCTTACTCCAGGCAGTATGAAATACTCGTCTCTACATTGGCAAAAGTCCTGGAATTATATCTGCAAATATTGTCAATTTTTTTCTTCTTTTTCTCAATACAGTAGGAGCATGAGAGTGCATAAAGGACATGAAATCATAAGAATGGAACTCTGAGTCAAATCAAATAGCAAAATTTTCATTCTCTGTCTAGCAGTATTTGCTCAGATAAGAAGATTAAAGTATAGCAAATATTTTATGTTATTCCCAGCTTTCCTGAGTCTCTGATGCAAGAGTTTATTGAAGAAGGTATATTTACATTTCTAAAATTTTAAGGGGTCATTTCTTCTTCTTTTTTTTTTTTTTCAGATGTACATAGTATAATCATACAGTAAAAATGTGCTACATTTATTTTGTTTCCTGTCTTTCACCTGATAATTTCATTAGTTGACCCAGCATGTAAATGTTATTAGAAACAAATCCATATTTCCCATGGCATTTATGACAATCCAACATTTTATCTGTATTTATCTCATTTCCAGTGTCAGTATTTCTCTAGGTGAAAGAAAGAATTTCATTTGAAATGAACAATAACTTCAGATATTTCTTTCCTAAAATCCTACTGATTGAAATTATTAACAAAAAATACTTTAAAAACACTTCTGAATACTTACACATCAGGTAAATATTGATGTTAACACTTCTTTCCTAAAAAGTATTTAAATCCCATTGCATCAGATTTCTATATTTCTGGTTTGAAACTAATGAATATTGAGTCATTATTATGAAGCAATCAGAACAGATTATTTCTACATGAGATTTCAATATATTGCCTTTGTGGGGTATTGGGTAGGAGGTGCCTGTATGCACCAGGGTTGAAGTCAGGGAGGTCATGAGTATCTGGGGCGGTCACATGTACCAGTATATAAGGTTTGTTGTGCAGCATTAAATTCGGACTTTCGGCGTTACACACTGTATGTGAGTCCTGTCTGTTCCCTGTGTGCAGAGGCATGGTACTTTCACTTAGCAGCCTTAACTTGCCTCCAGATCGAGAGGTGACAATTGGTGACTCCAACGTGATGTGGTGAAACTGGTCCAGACCAGGGGTGTGGGACAGCAACTCCATTATAGCTCTGATTATGGGGCAGTGGGTGCGTATGCTGCAGGGGATGGCTTCACAGCTGTGGTGTAAAGTACATAATAAGGACCTCCGTCCACTCATTAAGTGGAATGAACCTTCTCACTGTGTGAGTCAGTCCACCTTAGAGAAAGCTGGCAGTGAGCTACAGGAGATAAATGATCAAGAGGAGACACAAGAGGGAGAGGCAGTAGCAAAGGTAGAGAGAGAAAGGACCTCAGTAGCAAAGGAGAAACCCCTGTTATTAGCCTCATTACAGATCCTGTCAGCCCCTTCTGCTCCCCCCATGGGGCATTCAGAGTAGGGGGAGGATGAGTGAAGAGGGCTCGGGGGTATAGGAGTCCAACGGTTTATCTATTTTCCAAGGGAGAAACCACCAGGACTGGCAACAGACGCTGCTGCCCCTATTCAGCAGCCTGTGTTCTCCTCTATGCCACCCCTTTACCCTCAAAAAAGGGTTTCTGAGGAAGAGAGGGGAAGTAGAATGGCTTAGCACCAAGGAGTCCTCTACTAGTGGGGAGGTAGACAGTGAAATAAAAAAGCTGTCAGCCCCAGGTAGTAAGGCATCCTCACGCTCTCATAGTAAAACCTTTAGGAGTCCAAGTGATCAGTATCTGGGGAGGGAAGCAGCCAAGGCTGCTGAGCACTGGACCATCACTGGATGCAATCTGGTCCCTGAGATAAATCCTTGTAGACTGTGTTATCCAGTGCTAGTAGGTGGGGGAACTGGATCACGCATATGGCAGCCTATTGATTATAAGCTGATTCTGCAATTGAAAAAGGCCATACAAGAAGGGGACGTCTTAGGTTCCAGTGCACAGATGTTTTTGGACATGATTAGTATGTCAGGGAAACCTGAAGGCCAAGCAAATTCAGGGGTCCGCTGCCTGGCCACCACAGGAATCGACTCAAATCAATCCAGGGGCATAGGCTTGGGGAGCTCCATGGCCCAGACCCGACCAGGGGCACGAGCAGGCAGAACAGAGGTGAAGGGGCCTTACCCTGTCCGGCTTGTGGACCCAGATGATCTGGGGACATGGGTGGAAGGATCAGGGGCGGTGGAGCAAGGGTTTGAGATCCTGCTTCAACCAACCGGTAATCACTCTGTCACTGCATAGCCCTTACTGGGAAAGATCAGCCACCTCTGCCCCTAGTCTTTCTGTCATTTTACCTTAACAGACAACCCCATCTCTGAATTTGCATCCACATGGTCAGTTTGTTGACCCCATATGACCTTGGAATTTCTGGTAGATACTGGTGCGGACGTTACTGCACTCCCATTGTGGTCTTGGCTGAGAAAATGGCTTCTGGAACCAACGGTGCAACTTTTGGGAGGGGTGGGCAGAACAGCATCCGGGACTGTGGAAAGGAATCAGTTGCACTGCATTAAATTTGGACTTTTGATGTTACACACTGTGTGTGAGTCCCGTCTGTTCCCTGTGCATGGAGGCACAGTACTTTCACTCAGCAGCCTTAATTTGTCACCAGATTGGGAGGCAACAGCCTTTTTACCTATTATGGTAAAGTTATTGTAAAAACAAGTAGATAACAGAGCTTCCTGTATTCTATCACACTTTCTCATTAAAAGGCTGGCTTTATGAAGGACCTTTTTACAATCAATAGCAAAAAATATCCTAAAATGACAAAATTTATCCTCAAAATTACAAAAACTCTTTGTGAAAAATGTCAGTCTAAATTTGAAATTTATTTAAAGTTTAATTTCTGCTACTATGCATGGAACAATTTTGCTAGTCAATCATATTTAAAAGAATTTTTTTTGTTTACTCATGATGAAAGAGGTCTTAGTTGAAACTATTGCGACTGCTTGAGACAAAATTCTTTCTTAACAATTCAGAACTAACTTTACATGAGAAAAATCTTACTGCATCTGATAAACTGTCTCTTCATAAGATGTTATGAACTTCTTATAGTGATTGTTCACACTGACTCCACCTGTCAGGCCCAGAATCTGAAATGGCATTGTCAGTAATACTGCATGTTGGGCAGTGTTAGCATCCTAAATTCTTCCACAGACAGCATAGTTTAGAAATTAAGGAGTAAAGACCACCAATCTGATAGTCAGACAGCTAAATTAAATAATGAAGTGCACAACAGTAGGAATACATTCTGAATTACTACATAGTCCATTTACAAGTCCATTGCCACCAGATGTGTTTTTCCTGTTACAGGGTATTGTCTATCTAGCTTATCTTCTACAGTTTTTCTATAAATGCATAATAAAAAGCTTTGAGATCTGTCAGTCTTGAGTTATAGCAAATCTTTTTATATGACAGGCATTTTTATTAGTATTACCCAGTAAAATGGTGCTGTCTTTGGTTTTCATTATTACTGAACTGCAATGTCACAAGTCTGGCTTTGGATCTAACAGATCCTTAAAGGAATCTCAACTTTTCTGCAACATTGCTTCTAGTGATAGTAGCAGATACAACACTTTTTATGTTGCATGAATTAATATATTCTGGACCAAACTGGAAGTGGGTGAAAAATATAACATATTCTGTTCCTAGTTTACAGATCTTTTAAAAACCCATTTAAAAAAAAAAAAAAAAAATGGAGATTTGGGATCTATTTGCAAAGTAATAAAAATTCCAACCCTCAAATATTCTGGGGCTATGTGTAAGGAGTATGGGGATCTGTAAAATATATATTTTAATCTGTTCAGTAGTAATTGAACTTTTGCATTTCTAAATTCCCAACAGTATAAAATTTAATTTTGGAGTAAAAAAATTACACTATTGGCAAGAATGTTATTATCTGAAAATAAAAGAAATTTATGAAGTAATTAGTTCATTTTGTTGGCAGTAATCATTACTAACATGGGCAAAGGCCAAGAGGCAACACTGTTGAATCTTCAGGTAATTTTTATAGTACATTAAGTAATAAATAGTTAAATATCATGTTCATACATCTTATTTTTTCATTTTCTGATTTTCAATTCTGTTCTCTGGTTTATTTGACATCAGTTTTAAGCTTGGAAAATACTTATTAACTTCAGCTGGAAAACAAATACAGAAATGTATTTGTTTGCATGCTAGCTGAGTAGATAATCTAAAATTACAGCATTGAATGACTCCTGGAAAACCAAACTGGAGAGCTTTAACTGTTGTTGAAATATATTGCAGATTTTATTAGCATGGATTGTAATGGTTGTAAGGAATTAGTATAAAATTGCTAGACTGGATCACCAAGTGTAATATTGAAGAATTATAAATATTGAGCCAACAATGAGCTTTACCTGTGGTATTTATCAAGTCATTCTACCCATAATTTGTATGTAATTAGTAAATGTCTCGGTGGAAATAAAGAAAATAATATTTATTTAGACGGCATCAAAAATTTTGATGGCTGGCAGATGAATTTTTTAACAGGCCATAAGTAGAACAGAGTAAAAAATAAAAATAAAAAAAATTAAAAAAAATAAAGGCCTACTCTTCTAACAATTTGATTGTACATTACAATATTGTATGGCAATTAAAAATAAATTAATAATAAAGAACAAAGGATTTTAAAGGAAGAGATGAGGAATTGCTTTTGAAATATTCAGCAGCACCTTTGACTAGCCTTTGGGACCTCATTCTTTCACTAGAAGTGTTGCTTCTGTTTCACCATCTTTTAAAAACTGCCACAAAAATCAGGAATGTGACTAAAATGTGACTGTAGCTCACTGCTACAGTCTCTATGACTCCTTTAAACTGTATCACCTGAAAATGGTAGCATGTGAAGTCCGAAACTTTGTAACAGACTGTGCAGCTTTCTAACAACTAACCATCTGCTTTTAATGCCATTAGGTACTGACAACATTACTCTTGGAGTTGAGAAATATATTAATGTATCTGCAGAGACTTTGCCATGAGTTATCTTACACAGTAATGTAGTCTTATGAGAGCAGTAAGGGGCAAAACTTCACCAAAGATGCACACTGAGTTCCACCTATGTATTTATGTCAACAATAATAGTGTATTGAGCTGTTGTAGATCAAAACAGCAGACTAAGAACATAAGTAGAAGAGGGCAATCTGACAAAGAGTAAAAATTTGTCAAGTCTTGATCAAGTTACTAATTTGACTGTAGTTTCCTCTGGATATGAATACATGGCAAAGGATAACTGCTTGGCATCACTCTTAAACACAGTCCCTTTATCCATTCCTGCAAGGATATTTCTGCAACACTTGAAAAAATCTGGGAAGTTTTGATGTTTTTATTTTATCTAACTATAAGTCCCATACCAATAAGAGTTCTCCCATTATAAATGGAATTACACAGACAATATTTTTATAACAAAAATACTTAAAAATTACAAAGATAATAACAATGACAATCACAGTTTCTATCACTAACAGAAAGAAAATGAGTTCGGACATTTGCCCCTTATGTAAATCATGCCAAGCTCCTCCTGGCAGTTAACTGCAAATGCTGCCTACTGACTGGTCATTTTAAAAGTTTAAATGACATATATATAAGACCTCTGGCTTTGTCCATCTCTGGCCATTTCCCTCACAGGAGGACAAAACTACGGACTGGGACTCCACACTTGCTCTGTGGCTTACCTATGTCTCACACATGCCACATTCACCCTACAGATCTGACACACCTTTTGTGGCCATACTTTTTCCTAAGTATTATAAAGTTCACATTCCTGAGCACATTATGGCCTCACACTTTGGATATCTCATGTGCTATACCTGTGATGTTCTCTGAATATTTGAGATACCTCCCTAAGTGGGACCCCTCTCCTGATAAGGGGGGGGGTATTCACTCCTGATCAATCACCCAAACTTTCCATGTGGATACACCCTCAAGGGGAGCAACCTTATGATTTACAGGTCCCCTGTACCTGTTACATACCTGGTCCATCCCAGTGCTCTTTCTCTGCCCCTCAGTGGATGTATCGGATTGGGGAGTCTTCTCTAAATTTTTCTGGGCATACCAGAAGCATTCCCTGGTCTGACCAGCCATGCAGTCCAGCCAAGAGTCTCCTACCTGGCTCACCAAAACTGACTTGAAGAATTAAACTCTATAACCATAGAGTAGTTATAAAGCAAGTGTGTTTATTCAGCACCGCATGCATGACAGGTATAGACAAGGAGTGGTTATTACAATTACATCCAGGCATTCACTACAATATTCCAAGTGCATTCTATGCCCTGAACTTCACCCCTAATTAATGCTTCTATGCATGTGTGGTGCACCCTGGTTGTCATTCCAGTAGTTCTGGAGATGAAGGCCTTATCTTTGCAGCCTACTTCTGACCCTGGTGTAGTTTGAGAAAGCATTCCAGATTCAATTGGTTCAGCTTCTAGGATGGTTTCTAGGATGTGGCTACTTGGACCAATCAGCAGGCTCTTCGGGTTACGGTTGATGTACTGCATAACTTTTCCTTTGTTTGTGCTCAAATACTTTTACATTTTTAGCAATATAACAAATCAGCTATTTATTCAGAATAGTAGTCTGATCTGATAGAGCTCATCAGTGACACTTGGGTTCCACAAGCTCTCCCAATACCTCTCCTTAACTCATTATCCTCACCACTGGGACTGTTTCACAGAGGTCTCATCTGGATTTTCCTTGTTCCAGTTTAATTCTTTTGTGGCACACTGTTTGAATATAATAGATTTTGCTCTCATGGCCTTTGCAGAAATTTTTTTTGTGTGCAAAGATTTTAATTATATCCCTGGGAAACTGGATGTTCTGTAGCCCAGTTGGAGTAAACAACAGTTGTTTGGGAACAACTTCATCAAATTCAAAGACCACCATAAGTGACTTAGTAAAGACACATATAGGTTTTGTATTATTTTAGCACAAATTAAGTACGTCTAAATGTATTTCAATTAATATCAAGGCAAAATATTTTACAAGATTAAGTGAGGAGTATATGTCTTTATTTGTACTGCATAGATTTCTGAAAAAGTACAGTTGCTGTGTATCCTGGGAAGGCTTTTGAAAATAATCAGTGTGGCTTTTCTCAGACTTTCAGTGCAGATGGACAACTAAAATTTAGAAATCAGTATATCTGTCTGAGTTCATATTAATGAAAAGACTTCAAAACTTTACTAATATGTCATAACTCACACAGAAACTTTAGTTACCAGTCCACTCTAAGAAAAATAGACTGAAAAAAGGGACCTATTGTTGGCCAGAGCTGAGCCATGAGCAATACTTGTTGTGCCTCTGTGAGAACAGGAAGGAAAAGTTGTTGCACAACAGTGGCTGGGAGAGAAGGAGAAGAAATATGATAAAAATAGTTCTGCAGTCACCAAGATCAGTACAGAAAGAGAGAGGTTGTTTCAGGTACAGAGCAGAAGTTCCCTGCAGGCTGTGGAGGAGCCCATGGTGGAGCTGGAAGTCCATCTGCAGTGCATGGACACTATACAGAGTAGACCTCCGTGTGTAGCCTATGAAGGTGCCCAGAGTGAGGTGGATGTGGCCCAAAGCAAGCTGCAGTCCATGGAGAGCCCTTTCACAAGCAGGACACAGGCTGGAGCTGCAGCCTGTGGAAAAGAGCCTGTGGTGGAGCAGGTGGCCCGAGAGAGCTGCTGTCCATGGAAGCCATTGCTGGAGCCATCTGCTCTTGAAAGGTGACTCCTTGATGTAGACCTGTGTTGGAGCAAATGCTTGGAGAGTTGCAGCCTGTGGGAAGCCCATGAAGGATCAGTTTTGGAAGGGCAGCATCCCACGGGATGAAGTAGGGGAAGAAAGTAACCATGAATGAGTAGCAGAGATTAAGTGCTAGGGACTAGCTCAGTCCTCATTCTCCTGTGTCACTCAGGGAAAAATAGGAAAAGTTGGTTCTTTCTGTTCTAGTCTGCTATCAACAGGCAACAAATAACATTAATCAACATCTGTAGAATCTGTTTAACCCATTATGTTCCTTGTTCTTATCTCAACCCATAAACCTTTTTTATACAAATTTATTCCCTGTCATTTTGAGAAGAGACAACAGCATGGTGGAGCTTATCTACCCACAGAATCATAGAATGGCTTGGGTTGTAAGAGACCTCAGGTTTCAACACCCCCCCCCCGCCACAGGCAGAATTGCCAGCCACTACATCTGATATTAGATCAGATTTCTCAGAGTCCCATCCAACCCGACCTTAAACAACTCCAGGGGAGGGGCATACACAACCTCTCTGGGCAACTTGTTCCAGCACCTCACCACTCTGTAAGTAAAGAACTTCCCCTTGATATCTAATCTAAATATCCCTTCCTTTAGTTTAACTCAGTTTCCCCTTTATTCCATCTCTATCTACTCGTGTCAAAAGTTGGTTTCCCTCATGTTCATCAACTCCCTTTAAATGCTGAAAGTTCGTAATGAGGTCTTCCTACAGCCTTCTGTTTTTCAAGTTGAACAAGCCCAGTTCCTTCAGCCTGCCCTCATAGGAGGGGTGCTCCAGCCCCTGGATCATCTTTGTGGCTTTCCTCTGTACCCTCTCCAAAAGCTCCACACCTTTTCTGACTTTTGGGCCTCAGAGTTGGATACCTTACTCCAGCTGGGGCCTCGTGAGGCCTTCTAGAAGCCTTCACCCTGCTGGCCACCCACCTTGCAGCCCAAGATACCATTGGCCTTCCAGACTGCAAGAACACACTGCTGACTTGTTAAGATTTTAATCAATTAGAACGTCTAAGTCCTTTTCAGAAGCACTACTCACAAGGATTTCTCCTTCCAGTTTTCATACATACCTGGGATTACCTCAACCTAAGTGAAAAACCCTTCACACTGCTTTGTTAAACCTTATTAGGTTCACAATAGCCCACCTTTTGAGTTTATCAAAGTTCCTCTGGATGTCATCCCTTCCTTCTGCTGTATCAACCACACTTCTCAGCTTGGTGTCAAAAGCAAACTTTTTGAAGGCATGCACAATTCCATCATCTATGTAACTGATTAAGATGCTAAAGAGTACCAGACACCTCTCATCTCTGGCTTCCACTCAGCCACAATCTTCTGGCTGGAACTTCACAACCAATTCCTTATCCACTCAATAGTTTACCTGTTAAATCCATCTCTCTCCAATTTAGAGATTAGGATGTGGTAGGAGACTGCCTCAGAGGTCTTGCAGAAATCCAAGCAGATGATATCAGTTGCCTTCCCTTTGCCCACCAGTGCTGTTACTCCATCATATAAGGCCACTAGATTAGTCACGGATGATCTTCCCTTGATGAACCATGGTCATCTCAGATCCCCTGCTCATCTCTCAAATGCCTTAACATGTTTTCCAGGAGGATCTGTTCCATGATCTTCCTAGGCACAGATGTGAGGCTCATCAGCCTGTAGTTCTCCCGGTCCTTCTTCCTCCCTTTCTTGTAACTGGGAGCAATGTTTCCCTTTTTCTGTCCCTGGGGACCTTGCCTGACAGACATGACTTTTCAAAAATGAGGAAGAGCAACTTGGCAACCACGTCAGCCAGCTCCCTTAGGGCCCTGGAATGCATGTCATCTGGCCCCATGAACTCATACACATTCAATCTCATGAGCTGGACTTGGACTTGCTCCACTTTTACAGTGCGGAGGAGTTTGCTCCCCCAGTTCCCACCTTGAGGTTCATGTTCGGGGATGTGATTCAGGGTGTGAGAATCCTGGCTTCCAGTGAAGACTGAAGCAAAGAACTCACTGAGTACCCCAGCCTTTTCTTTACCTGTTGTAACCAGTTCTCTTTTCTCATTTATCAAGGGAGATAGATATGCCTGTCTCTTCTAACCTATGTACCTGTAGAAACTTTTCTTGTTGTTTTTAATATCCCTTGACAAGTTCAGTCTTATCTATCTGTGCCTTAGCTTTCCTAATCCCTTCTATGAAAGTCAAGACAACATCCTTGTATTCTTCCCAGATGACATGTCCTTGCTTACACTGTCTATATTTGCCCTTCTTTACCCTCAGTTTAGCTAGCAGTTCCTTGCCAAGACATTCTGTTTTCCTGCCTCCTTTTCATGTTTTCTTATTCTGAAGGAATAAGAATATCACTAAGAATACCCACCAGAAAGCTACCACATTCTATCATTAGCTGTTGGAAAGACATTTATCATTACATTATTCATATTAAACAATCTTTTGAAGGCCAAGACTGCATATTTTCATATCTGATAGATCATATTACAACTTGAAAATGCTGCTGCACAATCCACATTTAGCTCACAATTAGTTCCATGATAGTTAACTCACAGAAACCAAAATGACCGTTTAGATCCAAGATTCAGGTAATTCTATTACTACCATACCATCTGCAATAGTGGTAGGCTGAATGGTCATACTGTGTAGCATGTTAACAACAAATAAAAACCTTCAGCAACCATAAATTTTTCTCATTACTTTATTTTCAAAAGTAGTATTTTATATGGTATCTAACAGTCAAAATAACTGAACACAGCGTATGTTTTAGAGAGTTGTTGGGGTTTTTTTTTTGTTGTTGTCGTTGTTTGCTTAATGTATCTGATCATATTTGTTTACTCTCTCCATCTCTGGAATTTTCTTTAAAGATTTGTCTGAATCTCTCTCCACATATGTATGAGATAAATAAATTTATGGTTTAGATGATCAAATTTACGTATAAGGTGGCTATTTTCACAATTAGGAATGTCAATCTCAGAGATGTAGAAGGGATGCACAAACAGAAAATTATATTAAAAAAATAGAATCTATTACGTAGAATTTCATCTATAAATTTTAATAATAAGTGAATTTCGTGCTAATGGCTTCATCTGATTTAACGAGAAAATAGGTTGCACAGTAGTACGGATGGGAGAAAAAAAAATAAAAATGTTTAAATGCTGAGTTCAAACGTTTTCTAAATGACAAAAAGCACCAAGTTAACTATATTGCAACTGACTGAGTTACTCTCGTAAGTTTGAAGTTAAGCTCGTGTATGATTATATGAGCATTGAACTGGAGGCATAAAAAGTGACTTCTAAATAAGGATGGGATTTATTTACTTTTTAAAATTATATTTAAGAGTCTTCATTTGTCCAAAAACATTAGAAATCAACTTAGAGATGTATATAAAAATATGTTAGTTACAGACTCAGTACCAAGAAATACTAAACGCCAGATTACCACTGCTCTAGTATTGAATCAAAACTTTTACATGGATTCTTTAAAAATGGTTAAGATGCTTAGGAATTTTCTGCTTTCCTATGGACCAAATGGAGAGACCATGATGAGCATACTTGCTTTCAGGTGAAAACAGGTTAATTTCCAAACAAAAGTTGTTTTGTGCATATATTAAAAAATAAAAAATAATAATAATAATTTAAAAAAAGTATGTCTCAACGAAGTATTTTGCATAAATGTTGAATGATCCGACAGCTAAATATATGAATTTGAAATTGATTGAAAATAATTATGGAACCTATCCACATATTTTGATTATATAAACTGAGAGAACATACTAGATCAAAATATTTAATTCTTTTTAGTCAATATACATCATGTGAATACAGAAAAGAAATGTGCTTCGTTTACCTCGCAAAGTCCTTTGAATTGTTCAGTAGTAACGGGGTGCATTTGTTTGCCAGAAATGCAAAGTGGCAGTCCAGTTATGTGTTGCAAATGTCTGTGTATTAAACATCTGAGCCCAGTTAATACATAACGGATGTACATGTACAATACAATCTGTGATGTACAATAACTTTTCATTTTTATTCCTTGCAGAAGGAAATCCATATACCTGGTGGGTTGGAAAAGCCAATGAGAAGCATTACTACTGGGGTGGATCAGGACCTGGTATTCAGAAATGTGCCTGTGGAATTGAACGCAACTGTACTGATCCCAAATACTACTGCAACTGTGATGCTGATTATAAACAATGGTGAGAATGACCAGAATCTCCTTACGTTTACAGCTACTGCAATTATTCTGAATTACTTTTATTAAAATATTTCTTTCCCTACTACAGAATGAAGGAAAAATATTATGTTTCTGATTTCTCTTACTCAGAGTACCTACCCATGTTTTCATTTCCATTTTACTCTCACTAATTGTGACTGTCAAATATAAGTAATGTGTTTAGGTTTTTAAGTACATTTAACTACAGAGAAGATAGTTAGAGCTGCAAAGTCAAGTCCTAATAGGAAAGATCATCATTTTGGTTGTCCTTGCAACTTTGTCTATGTGATATTCAGTTGTATAATGGTATAGTATTTAATTTTGTCTCTGTAACTCCATTTTTTTTCTAGCATTTCTCATTTATGGAGTATTAATGCTGCATTTGCCTGAGCACTGTGAGAGATACAAGTCCAAGTCACTCACCTAGTGACTCTAACCTTCATTATCCATTTTTCATGAAAAAAAATTGTACTGAGAACTAAGCCTGAAGATTATCACAGAACAAGGCTTTTTATTTCAGAATAAGCTACTACACTTTGCACAAGAAAACTAATTTTTTTTTTTGTCTGATGATAGAGAGTACATACTTACAGTACAGATGGTATTTTTCAAATGGTATGCAGTGTTCAGTGTCTGACTAGATTCATGCTTCTATGACCACTTTTCTCATTAATAGCTACTTAAAGTTATAGAATAATAGAATGGCTTGGGTTGGAAGGAACTTTAAAGATTGTCCAGTTCCAAACCCCTGCCATAGGTAGGGACACCTTCTGAAAGACAGAATCACAGAATCACAGAATTATCAAGGTTGGAAAAGACCTAGAAGATCATCTAGTCCAACCATTGCCAATACTTCCAGGCTAAATCATATCCCTCAGCACCACATCCAAGCGTTTCTTGAACACTCCCATGGTCGGTGACCCCACCACCTCCCTGGGCAGTGCATTCCAATGCCTGACTGCTCTTTCTGAAAAGTAATACTTCCTAATGTCCAGCCTGAATCTCCCCTGACGCAGCTAATACCATTCCCTCTAGTTCTATCACTGATTACATGAGAGAAGAGGCCAACCCCCAGCTCACTACAACCCCCCTTTAGGAAGTTATAGAGAGCTATAAGGTCTCACCTAAGCCTCCTCTTCTCCAGGATGAACAATCCCAGCTCCCTCAGCTGCTCCTCATAAGGCCTGTGCTCCAGACCCCTCACCAGCTTTGTAGCCCTCCTCTGAACACGTTCCAGGGCCTCAATGTCTTTCTTGCAGTGAGGGGCCCAAAACTGAACAAAGTACTCAAGTTGCGGCCGCACCAATGCTGAGTACAGGAGGACAATTACCTCCCTGTTCCTGCTAGTAACACTGTTTTTGATGCAAGCCAGGATGCCATTGGCCTTCTTGGCCACCCGGGCACACTGTCGGCTCATGTTCAGCCGAGCATCAATCAGTACCCCCAGGTCCATTCCCTCTACACAGTCTTCCAGCCACTCTGCCCCAAGCCTGTAGCGTTGACCGAGGTTGTTGTAGCCAAAGTGCAGGACCCAGCATTCGGTCTTGTTGAACCTCATCCCATTGGCTTCAGCCCAGCTCCCCAGCCTGTCCAGATCCCTCTGTAGGGCTTCACTACCCGTAGGCAGATCGACACTCCCACCAATTTGGTGTCATCCACAAACCTACTGAGGGTGCACTCAATGCCCTCATCCAGGTCATCAATAAAGATGTTGAAGAGGGGAGGCCCCAGCACTGACCCCTGGGGAACACCACTCGTGACCAGTCTCCAACTGGATTTAACTCCATTCACCACCACTCTCTGGGCCTGGCCCACCAGCCAGCTCCTTACCCAGCCAAGAGTGTAAGTGCAAAGTGTTTACAAGTGCAATATGCAGACTCTCATTCTTCACAGGCAAAAGTGCATACCTAATGGTGCTGTTAAAAAGCTAAGAACTTAGAATCACCAAGGTTGGAAAAGACTTCTAAGATCATCTAGTCCAACCATCCACCTATCACCAATATTTCCCACCAAACCATGTCCCTCAGTACAACATCTAAACGTTTCTTGAACACCTCTAGGGACGGTGACTCCAGCACCTTCCTGGGCAGTCTGTTCCAGTGCCTGACTACTCTTTTGGAGAAGAAGTATTTCATAATGTCCAACCTGAATCTCCCCTGGTGCAATTTGAGGCCATTCTCTCTAGTCCTATTGCTAGTTACATGAGAGAAGAGGCCAGCCTCCACATCACCACCTTTCTGGTTGCTATATTCAGATACTTGCTCTATTAAATAGTGCTATTGTGCTCTTTGTAGCTGTTGTGGTTCCCATGGAAATAAGTAGAAAGCATTATTTTCATAGCAGCCTAATTATGTTATAGAATTTCAGGAATTACAATATGGTTGCCTGTGAGAGTTGGACAACCATGCACCTTTTAACTGGGAATACTAGGAAGATTGTACTCTTCAAGTTATTAGTAATAATTAAGTATAATTAAGCAATATGTTTAACTTCCAACCCGCTTACCATTCAAAATATTTGGTTTTTTTTAATAATCAAACAGTTCTAGTTCTTCAGATCATGTAAACCTTTCTTTGTAACTGAATACTTTTGTGCCTGTATCATTGTCCTTGAGTTTTCCTGAACAGGAATACACTGATAACTGAAATGTCTATTGTTATCTGTAGCCTGTATAAAACTGCTATATAAGTAAACTAAAATAATATAGAATATAATTGTCACTTTGAATATTGGGTTTTTATTTGTTTGGTTTTGTTTTTGTTTTTTGTTTGTTTGTTTGTTTTTTGTTCTTTTTGGTTTTTTGTTTGTTTGGTTGGGTTTTTTTTTTGCTGAAACATGTTTCCTTTTTACATACTAAGTAATGCTTATAAAGAGTAAGAAGGTGTTCATAATCAAAAGAATGATAAATCTTGCACTAATATCTGCTGCCTTCATTCAAAGGCACTGTGAAGGACTCTGCAGACTGCTTTATATAGGAACAGAAATTAAAAATAGAAAATTATGCCAAGACTTCATAAATAACTCCTAGTAATAATTAAAGGATTTTATCAGATCCATTCACCTCCCACTTGGCTATTAATAGGAAAGTGAAACTCTGATTTCATTTTTTCCTCTCTTAAGGGGATTTTCTTTGGTGAGGAAAAACTTTAGGGACTCTCTTCACCCTCTTAATATGTAAATCTTTAGATTCTGGCAGAAGTATCATCGCTTTTGGAATTGTGTGTTCCAGATGTGATTATTTCTAAGTATGTAATATAAAGTCCAGCAATATAATAAGTCTTTAGTTTATAATTCCTATGTCCTTGTCAGCACTGATTTCTATGTTGTCAGTATCTGCAAATACCTCAGAAAAGCATAGAAGAGCCATTCTGTTTCTCTAAGTACTTGTCTTTTTAGTGCACAGATGCAGCAAAAGCTATCATCCCCCCTTTTTGTTGTTGTTTTTTAAGGCACTCAAACTGCACAGGATTTGCTGGAGACGAGACATGTCACTTCTCCCAACATTTAGTCTTGTACCACTCGATAATGGTTCTTTTGCATGGGATACTGCATTTTCTACAATGATGAGACAATGAATTGTCAGAAAATATTCCTGAAAACATCTGTAATATTTATTTTCACTTTCATGACAACACCTTTAAATTAACCACATCATTAAGTACATAAATAAAATAAAATAATAAAATGAATATAAAAATGATCAGTAGAGGATAATTTTTTATTTCCTTCAAAAGAGGAAAACACTGTGACAATTAAAAGACTACCTTTAGACATACTTTTTTGCAGCAAAGATACTAGATCTTTCTGTGAGAGACAAAAGAAAGAGGAGGAATGCCAATAGTTTTCTTTTTAACACTCTTTGAAGAATCCTTTGTTTCATACAGTTAGATTCATTTTTAAGCATTCTGTGAAAGTGTAGCAAGCAGCACAGAAAGCCAATCACAAAGAGTAAAGTGATGACCTATACATATCCTCCATTAGAAAGGAGTGGGTCCTATGGCTCTCTGCCATTAGCAGAGATAGATGAGGACTGCATACTTTGTTATTCATTCTGTAATTTCTCATAAGGGAAACTATTTTAATCTCTCTCTTTTTATATCTTTTGTCTCCAAACTAATGATAATGAAACTTTTGTAAAGGGTATTGAAACCTAGAGAAAAACAAACAAACAAACAAACAAAGAAACAGTAAGCTGCAGTCTATCATTATCTACACCAGCTATTCCATTCTGTTTTCCTCCCTTTTTAACAGACTTTGTAGTATCCTTGCCGACCTGTCTTTGTGATGATCAGTATCTGTGTTCAACCACAGCCAGTTAATAATCTCTGCAAAACAAAGGGCCCAGGAAGAAAGGCGAGTGATCTGAAGAGGAAGAACACACAGTTAAAGAAAAGAGACAACCAAGTGTTTGAAAAGTTCTAGGAATTAAAACTAATGGTACTCTTCACCATAGAGAAGAGATGCCTGTTCTAATGATGTTACTCAAAAGTGTGATAATTATTTTCTCAACTCAAAAATGTGATAATTATTTTCTCAATTTCTTTAATTGTACTTTTCTTTTTAAAAATAGGAGAATCATACTTTCCATCTGTTCAGAAGAACATAGTGAGAATAGTGACTGTATGTTCCTGGAAAATACTGAGCATTACTGCAGATAATGAAATGCCTGCTCTTTTACCTGTTACTAGTAACCTAACAAGTCATATCATAAAGTTATTTTAGTTAAAGATAAGAAAGACTTTCAGGCTCCTGAAGGCTTTACCAGTTCTGTTCACACTGTGCACTTTAGTATCTTTTCCATATTCTGAATTCATCCTTCATCCTATGTTATTGTTAAGGAAAGGAACATCAAAATCAAAAAGTTAGTTACTTCATGTACTCAATAACATAGAAAGGTATAGATGGAAACAAAGTAGGAAAATGATATCAGAATAGATGCATTTTTTATGGTTCCTCCTACTTTCTTTTGTGTAAAATAGTGTAGTCTTATGAAGAATGAAAAGCACTACACTTACTATGTGTATGCTTTTGTTTTCTGGTATGTTCATACAAAAAATGTAGAGAACAGGGAGATGAAGCATCTAATAAAATTGATTTGTTTCATTTTATATTTTGAGGAAATAGTCCTTAATAAACTAGCAGGATCCACCTCCTGAAATGGTAAATAGTGACTGCTATATGAGTGCATACTGATTTGGTCTAGATGTAAAAAAGACACTGAGTTATTCACGGCAGTTGGAATAAGGAATTGCTGCACATGAACAAATTGAATTTTAGATATCTTACTAACTGAAACAGTACTTGTGGAGTGGTTGCCTACCTATAAGTATTAGATTTATATTTTTGGACTTATGCCTTTAGTATTAGAAATAAAAGAACTAACATGACAGGCCTTTTCAGATAATTAGACTTTAATAGCTCTCTTTTCGTATACTATTAAAAACATTCAATGTAAAAGAAGCACTGTTTCTTTAGTATGTGGAGGTCATATCATTATGATAGTAACTGGCAACATCTAGAGCTAACAAGGCATCCAAGGAAGTATTACTTTCATTTCTACTTGCAAGACATCAGCAAAGAAATCAACAGTACATTTTTAAACAGAGCTGGTCAGGCCAGAAAGCAGAAAAAACAGATGACTTTCAGCTAAGTCCAGGAATACTAAAAAAAACAAACCAAAAAAGCAAAAAAATCCCACTACTCTTATTGCATTCCTGCTATCTAGGATACTATTTTCTAGTAAATTTATGCTTTTCTTCATATTTTCATCACACTGATGACGCTCTATACTAATTTTTACAGGATAAACTTGTACTGATGTAATTATTTCATTTGTTCACTGGATGATAATAATGATGTATTTCACCATTGCTTTCTTGTGATTTAGGAAAAAAGACATGGGGATGCTGTCATACAAAGAGCACCTACCAGTGAGTCAAGTAGTGGTTGGAGACATTGACCGACCTGGGTCTGAAGCAAAGATATCTGTGGGTCCTGTGCATTGTCAAGGAGATCGTAAGTTGGCTATTTTTCTTCCACTTAACACTGCATAGAAACTGTACAACATTACTAAATTATAATTTAGTTGATTCCTCATGCATATTTAGGCAAGTGGCTGCCTAGTCAAAGCATGGAATTATAATGTGACTTGAGAAACAAAGATGAATATGCTGCCTATGAAACAGCATATTCATCTTTGCATTTAAAATGTGGGTGGGTATTTTTCTTTGTGGTAGATGTGGCAACTTTGACTATTCAGGTAAATTTATGTAGATTCAAACAGTGATACATTGCACAAGAACATCTCTAAACATCCAGTACTGAAAACCCCCAGACCATGGGCACCTGACATCTTGTCTTGCCTGGGTCACATTTCATGAATAGAAATTGTCTTGGCACACATATACATAGGTCTTTTCAAAAGTAATGCTTCCTGTTTATTTCCGTGTTAACAACAACAGATAGAGCATAACATCACTATTTCACAGAACAAATTCTCAGCTATAAAACACTATTTTTTCAGCATAGTCACCAGCATTACCTATGTATTTTCACCAGCAATTATCAAGAGCCTGCATGCTGCATTCAGAGCAGTGTAATCAACTGTCAGTACTGCTGAAAAACATCATCCACTACCTAACTGTACTCACATTCACTATTTGATCTCAATAACAATTAAGAACAGGTCAGTAAATGTCAATGGGTGCAAATTTTTCGACATGGAGGAATTCAGTGACACACCTTTGCTCCATACACACTTCCATGACAGACACCATTTTGTCAGACTGCCTGTCTGCTGATGTCTGCCACACAGCAACAAAATGCAATGGAATATTGGGGGGAAGGTCTACTTCTGCCATACCACCAAAACCCGCCTCTGATATTATGGGTCAACATAATAACTCCAGAAGCATTATTTTTGGAGCATCCCTCACAAAATACACAGTATTGTTAAAATACAAGTAACAAAATGTTTTAAACATTTTTCTTAGAACAGTAAAAAAAGAGAGAGAGAGAGAGAGGAACAAGAACATAAAAATAGTGGGATATTTGACATTCATTTTTTGAAACTAACACATCAATCTGGTTTGACGACATTGGCTGTAATTCTTAGTAAGGTCTCAAGGTGTTCTTTCTCAAACATCTGAGATTTCTGTTGAAATTTTACTCTCCCTGCTCTTCATCCCTGACAATAATTGTTCAAAATATCTACACTTCTAGAAAGCGATGACATGAATAAGATGTGATTATGAAGCAAAGGATATTTTGATATACGTAGGCTGGAGAAGGATTGAGAATAGCTCTGAGGAGAAGGATTTGGGAGTATTGATTGATGAAAAATTCAACATGAGCCAGAAATGTGTGCTTGCAGCCCAGGAGCCCAACTGTATGCTGGATTGCATCAAGAGAAGCTTGAGCAGCAGGTTGACAGTTGAGGGTTAAGAACTTTTTCTCTCAGAGAGTGGTCAGGCACTGGAATGGCCTGCCCAGGGAGGTGGTGGAGTTGCTGTCCCTGGCAGTGTTCAAGAGATGTCTGGATGAGGAACTACAAGATATGGTTTAGTAGCTTGTGGTAGCAACGGTAATTGGAGGATGGTTGGACTAGATTATCTTGCAGGTCCTTTCCAACTTTGTGATTCTATGATTCTGTCATTCTATCCTTCTGTGATTCTGTGAGGGTGGTGATTCTACCCCTCTACTCTGCTCCCACGAGACCTCAGCTTGAGTATTGTGTGCAGTTCTGGAGCCCCAGCACAAGAATGACATGGGGTTGTTGGAGCAGGTCCATAGGATGGCCACAAAGGTGATCAGAGGGCTAGACCACCTCCCTTACAAGGACAGGCTGAGAGAGCTGGGGCTTGTCAGCCTGGAGAAGGCTCAGAGGAGACCCTATAACAGCCTTCCAGTACCTGAAGGAGGCCTACAGGAAAGCTGGGAAGGGACTATTTATAGAGGCAGGTAGTGACAGGTCGAGAGGAAATGGTTTTAAACTGGAAGAGGGTAGATATAGACTAGCTATCAGGAAGAAATTCTTTACTGTGAGGGTGGTGAGACAACTGAACAGGTTTTTAGAGTCTGTGGAGGCCTGCTCCTTGGAAACATTGAGAGTCCTGCTGGATGGGGCTTTGAATAACTTGGTCTAGTGGGAGATGTCCCTGCCCATAGCAGGGGTTTAGAACTTAATGAAATTAAGTTTAGAAATCAATATGATCTTAAAGATCGCTTCCAACCCAAACCATTTTTTAATTCATTTTCTATGATTCATTTTTCTCTGCTAAAATAAGGATTATGAAAATCCAGTAAAGAGACATGATCAGATTTTTTTTAGTTGAATATCTGATTGCAACTCTATACACTCAATGTGAAATTTTGTACCTTATGTCTTTACATCCACTGAAAAGGGTCTTACAAATGCAAATTTATGTTTTTTTTCTTTTTTGCAATTATTGCAACCCTAAGGTGAGGGGTGTGGCTGACACACCCAAGGGACAGAGAGACCAAACAGGCTTGAGCAGTGGGTTTAGGAGAACATGATGAGGTTCAACAAATCCAAGTGGAAAGTCTTGCACTTGGGTTAAGGCAACCTCCACTATCAATACAAGCTGGAGGATGAAAGCCCTGTCAAAATGGACTTGGGGGTACTGGTGGATGGCAAGCAGTGTGCTCTCACAGATCAACTATATTCTGGGCAGCATTCAAAGGATTGCGGCCAGAAGGGTGATGGACATGCTCCTTAAGATATTTCTAAACATTAATTAGATCCCTATGAAGACAGGCTGAGGGAACTTGTTCAGCCTGGAGAATAGAGGCCTGCACATTGCAGCCTTCCAGTCTGCTTATAAACAGAAGGGGAATCACCTTTTTACTCCAGTAAATAGCAGAAGGACGAGGGGGAATGGTTTTAAGCTCATAGAAGGAAGGTTTAAGTTAGATGTCAGGGGAAAATTCTTCACAGAGTGTGGTGAGGTTGAACAGGCTGCCCAGAGAGGTTGTGGATACCTCATCCCTGGATGTGTTCAAGATCAGGTGGGACAGAGCCCTGGGCAAGCTGGTCTAGTACCAGATCTGGAGGTTGGTGGCCCTGCCTGTGGCAGGGTAATTACAACTTGATGATCCTTCCAGCCCAAGCCATTCTATGATCCTGCCCATCTGCTCTGTGTTTGTGAGACATCACCTGAGGTACTGTGTTCAGAGGTGGAGTCCTCAATACAGGAGAAACATTAACCTGTTGAGGCATGTCCAGAAGAGGCCCACAGAAATGACCTGAGGGATGGAATGTCTCTCTTATAAGGGCAGGCTGAAAGAGCTGGAGCTGTTCAACATGGAGAAAAGAAGGCTGCAGGGACACCTGAGAGTAGCCTTTCAGTATCTAGAGAGGGGTTATAAGAAAGAAGGGAACAGACTATCTAGCAGAGTCTGCGGTAATAGGAAAAGGGGAAATGGTTTCAAATTTAAAAGGGGGAAATTAAGTTGAATGTATGGAAAAAGACACTATAAAAAGAGTGTAGGTGATGAGGCACACAGATTCTATGCCCAAAGATGCTGTGGAAGTCCCATTCTTGGAGGCCAGGCTGGGCCAGGCTCCGAGCACCTGTCTGAGCTGTGGATATCCCTGTTAATTGCAGGGGAGTTGGACTAGGTAACCTTTAGAGGTCCCTTTCAAATGTAAAGTTTTTGATTCTATTTTCAAATTCCTTTATCAAGATGGAAAGCACAGCTGCTTATTCTTCACAGTTCAGAGCTCCATATTTAGCTAATGTATCAAAACATATACAATTATTTGCCTTCACTTGAGTCAGTACTGCACAGCACTGCTCTCCCCATGCCCTGGTTTCAGTCAACACAACATTAATAGTGCACTGATGGCTTGGCAGCTGCTGAGCAATCAGCACATGCTTGGGGCTGCTCTGTGGTAAAAAGTCACCTTTAAATCACAGAGAGGAGGTGGGCCTTTTGTGGCCCACAGGTCAGGCGTGCTTTCCTAAGCCATTGCTCACTGATACAGCTGAGTGCACTTAGCTTTTTGTTTGTCTATTTGCAGTCTTTCTGGGGTAATGAATCAATCCAATGGCTAATGAGTAGAAAAATTAGGTGTTCGTTAACTTTCATATTGCCTATACAGTGCGTGTTATTTATGTTTTACTAATTACATGTCATTATGTGTTTGTTTCCCAGCTGTCTGATGTTTTCATATTAAGCTCTTGCAACTGATGATTAATAATGAATACTAGTTTTCTTGCACCTTTGTTACTTTTGTTCCTTATATCCTGAATCAATGTGATGCTATTGATCATAATAGCAGTCCCTGAAGTCTGAATAATTGCTAAATATCAGTACAAGTAAAACCTCATTTGAGCAGACAGAAGGTTTTATTATTTGGGGAACAGAATGTGTTTACTCCTAACATCCTAATTAATGGATTCTTTTTTTTTTTTTTTTTTGCTGCAACTTTACAGAGAAAATGTTGAGGACCTTCAGTGCTCAGTAAACTTGCACCAGTGATCTCTTTACTAGTGAACCATGTTAGGTATAATTATTCTTAATACAAAACTTTAAAACAGCTTAACAGAGAGGTACTTGGGGGTGCTGGTGACAGTAGACTTACCATGTGTCCCTAACAGCCAAGAGATCAAACTGCATTTTGGGATACATTAAACACAGAATAGCCAGCTGGTCAGAAGATGTCACTCTTTCTTTATTTAATGTTGATGTTGGGGGTTGGACTCTATGATCTCTGGAGGTCCCATCCAACCTCTACAATTCAATGATTCTGTGTGGCCTCACCTTGAATGCTGTGTGCAGTTCTGAACTGTTCAATGTGTAAAGGATGTTATGGTCCTTGAAAGCATCCAGAGGAGACAACAAAGCTGAATACAGGACTGAAAGGCATTTCCTATGAGGAAAGACTAAGGACACTCAGGTTATCCAGTATGAAGAAGAGGAGGCTAGGAGGTTCTCTGCAGCTCCTCGGGGAGTAGAAGCACAAAAAGAGGTGGCGGTCTCTTCTCCCAGATCACCAATGGCAGGATGTGTAGGAATGGTACAAAGCTGCAACAGGACTGGTCATTAGGAAAAAATTCTTTACTGTGAGGGTGATCATATATTGCAACATGCTTTCTAGAGAGGTTGTTGAAGTCCCACTCTTGTCAGTATTCAAGAGGCCACTGGATAATGCCCTCAATAACGTGCTTTGACTTTTGGTTACCTCGAAATGATAAGGTAGTTGGACTAGATGAACACTGAAGGTCTCTCACAAGTAAACTATTCTATTTATATTTCTGTCCAACAGTGAAATAAGAAAGCAGGTCAGGTATGAATTCTTTAACCACACCTTCACTTTGTAAGGGTTCTTCATACTTTAACTGTAAGGATTGTTTCAGATTGTTTTTGATCTAAATATTCTTGTCATCAGCTCATATTATGTTAAGATATACACAGCATGTGTGGTGTATATCACATCCCTATTTGTAACAAGTCTGTGTACAAGTCTGTAAAACTTTAATGCAAACTGGCCTAACCTACAATAGGCCATGTGGTATTTTTGTTGGCGTATCAGAAAGGTGAGAAACATCATAAGATACAAAAATCAAACTCATAAGAAGGACACAAAGTAAGGAGAAATAGCCTAGAATATATCAATAAGCTTAAATACTGTTGATAACAGGGAATTCGTTAAATACAGAGAAATCTAAGGTAATCCTAGAATGACTGAAACAATCTAATCTTGGAGCTTAGTTCCCTTCCTAATCCCTACATCTAAATTGTTTGAGTAGGACTTAGAAATAAATTGAACAGTAAGAGCTCTCCTGCAGCTATTAAGCACAAATCATCCTTGGAATGAGACAGCAGGCAATGGGATCAGCAAGCAGAGCTCCTGCAAACTTTCCTTCTGCACTCTTCTACCATGAGGGTGAGCTGGTGCTGCACACAGCTCCCATACAGCCATAAGTTCCTCTTGCACTGCAATGGGCTTAGAATCTTCTAGGTCCTCCCTGCATTCTCCAGACATGAGCATAGATCTTTTTCCTCTCTGTAAATGAGGGACCTTAAAATACATTTTCTTTATGCATCTCCTTCCCCTAGCCATTACTCTTCTGTGCCTCCTCCCAAGTGATATTTCTCCTAGTATCACACACTGGAGCAACAAGCCTGCCAGTAAGTGCCAGTAGGATAACCAAATAGGTCAATAAGAAACACCCAGTAGAATCGCAGTCATTTAACTTCTGTTTGAAAAGCATTGTTTCTGCAAAGAGCAGATGCAAATAGCAGATGCAGAGGTTTAATCATATCTTTTCATATCAAATCTGTAGACTACTCTATGCTGCACCAGCCATTTCCAGAGGCTATTTTTGCATGGAAGTCTATTAATAAACAGAGAAAACGCTGTGTAATAAGAAGGCAGGCAGAAGAGATATGAACTTTGAAAATAAAGAGAAGAGTTCCCAGAAGAACTCAGCCATTAATAGATGAAAAACATCACTGAATTCAAGTTAAGAAGTCTAATAGTTATCATCAAGCTGGAAGCTGAATTTACAGACTTAAAAATCCCAAGGAAGCCTGATGCAATTTAAGAGAATGCTTTAGAGAGAACCCAAGTGACTGAAGTAAGATGGAGATTTAGTTCATAAAGGAGTTATCAGTTATAGCACTCTCTGTGCCAAGAGCCTGCCCTCAATATGATGCACATGGGTTTTCCAGTATAAATATATTCTCCTATTAATACTATTGCTGACATGATTTTATAATATAGACACATTGATCTCTGTTGCTCTGCTCCCGTATCACATCCAGACATAACAGTCACAATTCCGTTATAAGAAAGAAAACACTCCACTCATTTGTAAAAAATATTTTATTTTCACTGGTATGTTCATGGGATGCAATATCACAGTCAAGGCATCTTGCACTCTAGCCTGATTCCCCCTTCCTAATTGCCTGCAGCCCATTTGATTTTCCTTTCATGCTGACCCCATCTCTTCCCAACCTGACCTGAGACACAAAAAAGTTATAGGATTAATGCTTTCTAACATGGTGTGCCAGAAAAATCTTTTATAACCAAATCCAGGAAGTTCTGACTTAGTTCACAAATAATTTACTTCAACACAACTATTAATGACATAGGGTGTTATCAATATGATAATAATCCTTCCTATCTGAGGCATAGCTGATAAAGGTTACTAAGTATTTCTGCTACATTCAACCACCTATATGGAAACAGATGGCTTGTGTAGGAACTAGAGTTTACATATACTTTATTTTCGTGGGTAAAATAAGGGAGCAGACAAAACTTTTAGCTTACCTAAGACTATATTTCTGTACCCTCAGGTACTTAAAATTTTATTTTATTTTGTAGTATTAAATCTAGAGAAATTAGATAGTGTTGAAATTTCAAAAGTTGGCGAGGCAGAGGGATCCAGTCAGTAGGAGTTCACAGTTGACTGCACTACCATCTTCACTGCTTACATTTATCATCAAAATGCTTGTAGATATTGCGCTTGGCATTTACTGAATCCCTTTGTCATAATTTTCTTGAACTCCGCAGCTGCAAATATTGAAGCATATTAGAAAAAAATGAGGCACTCCATTTTTTTAATTCAAACAAAAATTATTTTTCTTACTAACTTTTACTGCTGTAGGAGTCAACATTCAATACATTAATAACTTCAGTAACATGAAATTAGTAAGGAAATTTCAAACTTCAGAAATTTCAATAACCAGAGCTATAATTTATGAAAACAACTCTTTCTGAAAATTTACTTTTTTTTTTAATGATCTTTAGTGAAGGTAGTTGCAGTAAAAATAGTCCTTTAAAACATAGTCAGTGTACACTTCTTGCCAAAGGATACTGCGTATGCTAGGTATTCATTAAAGGATCAACAAACCAAAGAAGAAAGTTACCCTCACAGTTAATAAGTATACTTTTGCTGCTTCTAAGTAATAGATGGCTTTGAGTCTTAAGCAAATACTTACAGGGAGTTTTGTGAACTGCTTGTCCTGGCCTTTTACTCATTAATATACTTCATTAATATACCCAGCAGAAGGATGCAAAGTTGGATAGACCTTCAAAATGACAAATGAAGCTATTCTTAACTTCTTAACTCCTCAGCTCCTTCAAAACAGAGGAAACTCCTCAGCAAACTTCAAAACAGAGTCTAACAGAAGGGCAATAGTATAATTTGGGCCTGCATCTCCCTCATGAAGAAAGGCTGAGAAATATGTGAGTCCTCAGACTGAAAAAGAAAAGACTAAGGGAGTAATATACATTACTAAGGGAGTTACATTAAAAATATAAGCCATGCGACAGCAGATGCTTCTATTACTCTTTTCTCTATTGTTAGGAAAATTTGTTTTAGTTCATTCAATAATTCTTCTAACTTAAAAGAAGATTTAATAAGAGTACCACTGTCCCTATGGATTCTCAATAATCCAAACAGCACTCAGTCATGAGGAACACAGGAATCCTGGGTTTTCCCCTAGTAGTTCATCTTTTGGGATGTTAGGGGCCCCAGTGACCAGCCTATGTATCTTCTTAAAATAACCTATTCTATGTATGTACACTGCTGTCATTCCTTGATGGCTCACCAAGGGTAACATGAGGGAAAACACAACATTGGCAGCAAGATTCCAGGTGACCAGATCCTTCTGGTCACTAAGGTGTACTGTGTGCACCCAAGCTCCCCTGGGTTCTTCCTGCCTTCCTGCCAGGTGCTCAATCGCTGTTTAAGCCAGGACTTACCATTTTCTCTACACTCAGGGACAAAACAAGTTGCAGCAATCACAAACTGGAAAGTAGAAGTAGTATAGAATGTACCATATAATCATGAGGAAAAGCACTTTACAATGAAGGTAACATATAACTGGAACAAGCTGTCTAGAGAGGTTGTGGAGTCTGCTTCTCCAGAAATATTCAAAATTTACCTGGACTCTTTCCTATTTAGCTTACTCTAGAGAACCTGCTTTAGCAGAAGGAGTTGGACAAGATGACCCCCAGAGGTACATTCCAATACCTATAATAAAATAAAAATACAGTTCTTGCTTTACATGCCTGTAACATTTCTTTTTAAATGACTTTCATTTTTAAATGACTTTAAGTTATTTAGTGATATTCTTAGCAGACACAAAAATAGGATCTTCATCAATTAAAAGTATATTTTCATTTAGTTCCATTTATTATTATTATAGTTATTCAGCTGAAATAGTAAATTTAATTCCTGATAGTTTTGGAACATGAAGTAGGTCTTAATGACTACTAGCATTTTAATGTCAAAAACAAACAAACAAAAAAAACTAGTTTATCTATTTTTCTATTTCTAGTGAACAATCAGAAAAACATTTCTTTCTTTGTGCAATGGCTTTAAATAAGCTGTGAATATTTGCTTTAAATTAATCATTAGGCTACATTTTCTGCCATTCCTCCTATCAATGATGGCTTTCTTTTTCAGTTCAAGCAGAATGACAGAAAGT
The DNA here is from genome assembly GCF_054131305.1 of Coturnix japonica. Lineage (NCBI taxonomy): Eukaryota > Metazoa > Chordata > Aves > Galliformes > Phasianidae > Coturnix > Coturnix japonica. Next base: position 60,114,944 of record NC_140664.1, read on the forward strand.
TGCATTATTCCTAAAGAATCTTAAGCACCCTTAACTACTCACTTATGATGGATAGAAACTAATAACATTAAATGAAACCAATGTATTTATTAAAAATATGTTTAACTCGCCAAAGGATGTTGATTAATTGATCAGGAAACTTTATTCTTATGCAGACAACAATGCATTAACTCACGCTCTCAATTTGTAAACGTGGGATCTGAGAAATTTTTCTTCAAGGAGTGAAGCAAAGTTCTTTTTTAAATCATGAGTTAGTCGAGTCTTGTAAGGATCAGAATTCCTGTGGTCCTAGAACATTTTTTTGAATGCTTGTCTAATCAATTTTTTTAGACATATCTCCTAATGGCATGGTCCCTACTCCTTTCTAAAGTTCTTGGAGGTTTCAGATTTCTCAGTCCTAATATGTCTTCTCCCTTGTATGTGACTCCCCTTCATATCAGGCATTGTATGTGTAATTAACTCCAAATTTCCTCCACCCAAGAAGAAGTTAATATAAAGCAGCCTAATAAGGCTGCGCAGTAAGCCTAAAACTCATAAGTCCAAGTTGTTTATAGACCTTTGTAGCTGAAATGTTAGTTGATGAGAGTGTGCAGACTCTGAATTGAAAATGATTTTCAACTTCCTGCACAACAATTTGTGAGCTTGTAGAATTGGTTTTATTTGTGAATCTTGTTTATAAGCTTCTTTTGTCTCAGCCTCTAAAATATTCTTGGATATACATGTGAACAAATTTCAGAGTAGAACTGTGCTACTGAAAACTTTGAAAAAAGAACATGTTTTAGGGTCATCTCTTCCTAGAGAAGATGCTAAAAAGTTTGCTCTGTGTTAGCAAACCTGAAGGCAAAAGGTCAGCGCGCTAGGAAAAACAGCCACACACCAATATGGTTAAATATAGCTGTGTCCATTTATTGCCTGAGAAGCCATACTTTATAGTGGACAGAGAGGGCATTCAAAAATCACACACACTAATTGGAGGAAAGCTACTACAATAACAACCCTAAGACCCCCCTTCAAAGCCGGAATCCATTCATTCTTTTCCTAGAGGTTTCCTTGGTTCTCATGCTGTTTATCCTGCTCCGCAGCTGCTGCTGCTCTGTGAAGTCCTTATCTTGATCCAAGGCTGCTGCTCTGTAGAATTCTTCTTGTACTACAGCAGCTCTAGGTGTCAATGTTCTTTTTTTCTGATATATTTAAATATAACTAGCCTCCTATAACAGTATACCTAATACATTTTTTTTTCCCCACCATTTTCACTGTATGTCTTTTGCGTCACCTTAAGGATGTCTTATCTTCATCATCTTCCTTTTCATTAATGTTTGTAGCATTTTTCATTTCTAAATTATGTTTATTCCTGACTTGCACATATCAAAGTGTTTGTGTCCTGACAAAGCATTAAACATGGATACAATTGCAAACTAACTCAATTAAAACCTTGGCAATTCAAGTGAAATAAATAACTGTAGACATGCAAAGATGTTAAGTATGAATTTCTATTTTATTTCTTAATTCTTTAATGAAAAGAAGGAAATAGATTTTACAATGTAAGGCTGTATGTAAAGGTGGCCAACATAAAGATGTTGACCAAGATAGTGATAAAGAGTCAAAGGTAATTAGTAAAGAAAACTCACCAATGTCAATGCCTAAACCAGTGGTTCAAGCTGTGATTTCCCATACACTGTATTTGAGCTGTTTGGAAAAGAAACTCCTATATACTTCAGTTGAACATACCTGATGTGAAAACTCTCAAGAAAACAAACTCCAGAGTACTGTTTTATGAAGTCATTTTTCAGAGCATCAGAGGGGGAAGCACTTTGAATTTTTTATTGAAATGTTAATCAAATGGGACAAGTTCAAATCATATCCTAACAAAATATCCTGCAGCACTTATGAGACGTGTTTGTAAACATTTTGCAACTTAAGTCTAGCAAGAGCAAAAATGATATTATGTAAATAATCCCCAAATATCTCGCATTTCATATGGCCCTTCTATGGAGTGGACTGCATGAGTTTTGATGGTTACTTGTCTAAAACATTAAGTAAATACTTGAGCAACAGAAAACTGTACTAGCTCCATATTTCAGAACTAGTTCAGATAAATCCTAGCCTTCCTCAGAACTACTCTTTTTAAAAAACTTTTCTGACATGGGGAACTTGAATTTTCTGCTCACAGTAGGGTCTTAATTCTGGGCCACTCTTGGAGGTAATGTCCAACTGAGAGAGGTACAAGAGGGAAGACCCTGGGAGGTCTGAATTTCTTCCTTACTGCTCTCTCTAAGGCCCTCAAATGGGCCTACTAGGAGCAGAAATGATGGAGGTTTAGCTTCAGAATTCGAACAGCTTCACAGGAAGATGTGAGCAGCCATCTCTGGAGCTGCTTTAATTTACATTACTGTAAGCACACACCCATCTGTCAGTGTACTGTTCAAAAGACATGATAGGGTACTCAGATCTGTTTTCCGTATCTCTTGCTCTTCACAGGGCACATCTCAGAATCAGAGGAAAAAATCCTTTGCTGACATAAAGAAAAAAATACTTCTAAATGCTTATAAATTGGAGATATTAAGTGATAACCAAGCACTGAAGGACATTTGTTTTACAGGTTTAGTCTGCTAAAAACGATTGCTAGTCATAGTTCCTTGCATTACATTTCATTTAAATATTTTATTGTATATTCTTTTGAAAGGATTTGGCAGCAAAGTTAGTAGATAGGAAATGTGAACATAGTGAATTCTACAGCCTGTGTGAATTCTCTTTTCAGTTATTATTCTGGGTTAGTAATGGTGAACTCTGAATGCAGCAATTACCTAGGCAGTTTCCAAATTTGTGACTATTAATTTAATTCTGATTATCAGTTCATCCTACCCAGAAAAAGCAGCAGCTGCAATATTTGCAGTCTATCTTCATGGCATTCAACTGCATGCTAGCTATAAATCCCAGAATTTTGTGCAATACTATAGTTTCACAACAGCAAGTAAAAATGTGCTTCATTGTAGTTTCAGTATTCAAGATTTAGATTCCATTTGGGATAGACATGAGCTATAGGAAATGTTTTGACAGGACAGGGCAAACATCTGACTTTGTGTCACAAAGGAAAAACACCTTATGTTACACAATTTAGTACATACAATTGTTTAATGCAAGTGTGCTCTGCACATTTGTTTCAATACACATAGCATAAACACTTTTAATGTGGTATTCAAATTAATATATTACAATGTTGCGAATACAAATAGCATGAGATTGAGTCTCTTTAAATGTAGGTTTCTTTCTCTGAATTCTGATTTCTGAGTGTGCAAATATTTTCAAAAATTTTCCAATGAAATCATCATATAGAGGACTGTTTTCTTTCTATTCTTCTTTTCTTCTTTACCTTTGCTGCTAGTTTGTCTTTTTATTTGTTTGTTTTGTGTTTGTGTGTGTGTCTGTGTGTGTTTGGGTTGTTGTTTTTTGTTTTTGTTGTTATTGTTTTTTGTTTTGAAATTAATTAAATTTCCTACATACTTCTGTGCCTTTAGGAGCTGAATAATTTACAAAGAGTAAAATGAGTAGTATGGTCTGAAGAGTGGAAACAGCAAAAGTTTATTCTATTTGCTTGAGGAACAGATAGTGAAAATTAGTCAGTCTCATTCAAATGAGGCAGAAATAGACACGCATCTGTCCAAAGTTCTCTTCCTCAGATATTGTCTAGCAGGATTACATACTTCGTTTTTGCCTACAGAGGGCTCCCATCTGAACTGAAAAAACTCACTGTTATATTTCTACGAACAGAAAGGCAAGAAATTGACAGCTGTCAATGGTAATGATCTGAGGAGGAAACTTAGTTTACTAAATATGATCATCTAATGCAGAATAACACACTTTCGTGAGAACGGCTGATGCAGCGCATGGGCATTGCCAGGGCAATGGTGGGAGATTTAAATGGTGCAAAACCCAGAAGAAGCCCTTGATCACCGAAGTCAGCTGCCTTGGAGCCAATCCAGACCAATCACCAGCGACCAGCCGTGTGGTTCAAGGGGGTTTTGGAAGGTTCCTTCACACAGGGAACCCCAAGCTAACAGAGCAGCCCAGCAGCTCTTGCGAGAGAAGCTGATGCAGCGTGTGGGTGTTGCCAGGGATCTGCTCTGCATTCACACTCCTGTGCCTTGAAAAAGCCTCCAGGAGGGCAGCGATATGTCTCTGCCCACCAGAGATGGAAAGGAGGGGTCCAGGTCTGTGAATCACATGACTCCCTCTGTGGTGCTGGTAGGCATTCTGTGTAGCCATGGCCACACCCCAGTGGAAGGCCACTGCCAGAAATAATGAGGAGATGCAGACAGAGATCCCATGCTCTCACAGAAGGAAAGTGGCGGGCAGGAAGTCTGTGGAGTCCCAAACTGAGGTTTGATGTATACATGACAGGAAGGCTGCTGCCAAGGTAAATGAGGAGACTCAGACTGAGATCTGCAGGTCTCTGACCAGGTAAACTACTTGCTCAGCCTTGTGGCTGACCTTAAGGAGGAAGTGGAGAGGCTGCGGAGCATAAAGGATTCTGAGAGGGAGACTGATTGCTGGTACCAAACCCTATCGGCCCCTAGTTCTTGGCAGCAAGGTGAGGATCTGCACAGAGCATGTCACCCCTTGCTGCTTTGCAAACAGGTGACAGAGGGGAACCAGCATGCACACAATGTTCCTGCTGCAGTGAACCCACTATCCTCTCCTCCCCCTACGAACAATGGTGAAGAACCAGGGGATGTAAGGCAGTAGCATAAGGCCCCTGATCAACGATGCAGGTGCACCCTCCCCGTGAGTCCCAATTCCCACCCCCACTCCCCCCCCCCCCCTGCAAACTGCCCCTGCGGAACAGGTACAGTGCTCTGCAGAGACAACTGGACGATGGTGGTGGTGATGATGGTTCTCCCCAGTTGGTGGTGATGATGGTTCTCCCCAGTTGGTGGTGCTCCCCAAGTCTAACCATTCACCTAGCATTAGAACTTCACTGACTAAGAAAAAATGACGGGTCATTATTATTGGCTACTCTCTGCTGAAGGGAAAAGAATGCATAGGGAGATCTGCTGCCTCCTGGGTGCCCAGGTTAAGGATGTGAGAAAGAAACTTCCTAGTCCGGCCCACTGATTACTATCCCCTATTTCTGTTTCAGGTTGGTAGTGATGATTTAGTTTGTGTAGTGTTCCTTGGTGAAGGAGGACAATGACTCACACCTTTGTAGAAAGAACACAAGGGCTGGTGTGAGGTCAGTGGTTGTGGAAAAACCTGAGTGTGCTCATGAGGATATTAGTGCTGCTGCCACTCACAAGGAGGCCTTTACACTAATGCATGCAGCATGGGTAATAAACAAGGCCATTGTGTGTTTGGCTAGTTTTGATATAGTTGCCATCACGGAAATGTGGAATGACTCCCACAGCTGGAATGCTGTGACTGAGGGCTACCGACTTTGCAAAAGAGACAGGCTAGGTAGGAAAGGTGGTGGTGTAGCACTCAATGTTAAAAAAGATTGTGATTGTCTGGAAATCAGTGATGGTGATGATAGGGTTGAAAGCTTATGGGTCAGAATAAAAGCTAAGGCCAACAAGACTGACATAATTGTGGGAGTTTGCTACAGGCCACCCAATCAGGATGAAGAAGTGGATGAGATGCTTTATAAACAGTTGGGTGAGGTCTCAAGGTCACTTCCCCTTGTTCTGATGGGGGACTTCAACTTCCCAGACATCTGCTGGAATTACAATACAGCAGATAGGGAAAAGTCCTGGAGTTTCCTAGAATGTGTGGGAGAAAACTTCCTGACACAGCTGGTGAGGGAGCTGACGAGGGGAAGCAAAATCCTGGACCTGCTGTTTGTTAACAGAGAAGGTCTGGTGGGGGATGTAAAGGTTGGAGGCCGTCCGGGACAAAGCAATCATGAGATGCTAGATTTCTCAATAATCCTTGCTGAACCAGAGAGGGGAGTTAGCAGAACTGACACCTTGGACTTCTGGAGGATGGACTTCATCTTCTTTAGGACCGTGGTTAAGAGGGTACCTTGGGAGGTAACTTTGGAGAGCATGAGAGCCCAGGAAGGCTGGGAATACTTTAAGGAAATTGTTCTAAAGGCGAAGGAGCTGACCATCCTTGAAGTCACGAAGGACAAGCCAACAGGCAAGGAGGCCAGGCTGGCTGAACAGAGACCTTTGACTGGATCTCAAGAACAAAAGGAAAGTTTATGGTCTCAGGAAAAGTAGCAAACTACTTATGAGGATTATAGGTATGCAGTGAAACTGTGCAGGGAGAAAATTAGGAGAGCCAAAGCACAGCTAGAACTGAGCTTGGCCACTAAGGTAAAGGAGAACAATAAATGTTTTTATAAACACATCAACAGCAAGAGGAAGGCTAGAGAAACTCTCCATCCCTTATTTGATGCTGAGGGTAACTTGGGCACCAAGGATCGGGATAAGACTGAGGTACTTAATGCCTTCTTTGCCTCAGTCATTAATAGTAAAACTTGCTACTCCCTGGGATCACAGCCCCTGCACTGGTAGATGGGGAAGGGAAACATAATAAGCCTTGCATGATCCATGCTAAGATAGTTTTGGACTTGCTCTGAAAACTGGATGCTTACAAATCCATGGGGCCAGATGGATTGTACGCCAGAGAAAGGTCCTCAAGTTGCACCAAGGTAAGTTTAGGTTGGATGTTAGGAAACACTTCTTTACAGAAAAGATAGTTAAACACTGGAATAGGCTCCCCAGGGAGGTGGTTGAGTTACCATCCCTGGATGTGTTTAAGAGTCGTTTGGATGTGGTGCTGTATGGGAAATCACAGCCTGAACCTTTGATTAGTCAGCTGAGGCAAGTGTTGGGTCAGCTGTGGGAGCACAGGTGAGAGTAATCTAGCTGTGCTTCCAGAAGGGGGGTGGAGCTTGACTCCACCTCCTCTAAGACCTCATTTAAAGGCTGACCACCACTGAGGCAACATCTCTTGGAGATTGCTTTTTGGTGGAGACTGCCCTCTTGGTTTTTCAGCCCAGGCATTGATATTGGTGAGTTTTCCTTTACCTTTTGAGTATTTACCATCTTTAATATTATCCACCCTTACAGGTGCTCAGAGATATGATTTAGTAAAGGGTTGTTAGGGTACTATGGTTAGGCTGTGGTTGGACTTCATGATATTTGAGGTCTTTTCCAACCTGAGTAACTCTATGATTCTATGAATATAATTGGAATTGAGTCTATTATCTCAAATTGGGAGAGAGTGTGTCCAAAACTGAAGATTTTATTCTAATACTAAAGAAGTGACAGCTAAGGAGCACACAAGCACAGCGATAAGCAGTAAAATGAAGAGGGGGTCTTACGATTTGTGAGCAGTTTTATTTTTCCCTCTAAACAGAGTACGGAAATAGAACAGTGAAAGTCTTCTGATCTATGTAGTATTTCTCTTCTGGGAATCATGTTCTCGGAGATACTAACAATCCACAAAACTGGAGCATTAACTGTTTAACTTCCAGTGCACTGCACAGTGTCATAATGTGGAATACTGATAACAAAACCATAAAACCATGACAACAGCAAAAGTCATATCTTTAAACTCAATCTCTTGTTTAGTACTATATGGTAACTGTTGAGTCATGGCTTGAACTGATTGAGCACCTGGGGAAAGGACCCGGTCAGCCCTGGGAGAACAGGTGAAGGCAATTTTCCTATGTGAACAAAAGGGGTGGAGCCTGGCTCCACCTTTCTTACACGTCATTTAAGGGTTGTCTGCCACTCTGGAAGGGTGTCTGGTTGGAGAACTCTCCTTTGTGGAGTTTCTGTTGCAAGCCTAACCCTTTGTAGATGGGTGAGTACTTTCTCTTTTGTTACACCTTTCTATTATGCTAGTCCCTTTGTCATTATATCTCTTATATCACCATTACATCATAAAGAAAGAATTTCTGATTGTTACATGCATATGCGTTGCTTTTCTTATTCTTGATCTTAGCCTGAGCTTGTTAATGCAGTTGTCTTGGTATCCCTTGGAGGTATGTTGTAATCTACCCTTGACATGCTGAAGTATAGTGCCTGCATGCTCATCTCCTCCTAGAGCAGCAGTTGTCATTTTGATGTGTCCCACGCTTGCCTTGCCTTCTTTCTCCTTCATGCTTGTCTAAGCAGTAACAGAAAGCTCCTTGCAGCGAAGGCAAACAGAAAGAAAATAAAAATTAGATTTTGAGATTTTTAAAAACAGTAGGGCTTGCCTGGTATTATTCAAAGGGCATGATAAGCCTTTATATCTGTGCGCAATCAAAAGAGATCTTGCCTGTTTTCTTGGAGTATTAATAGGAGTTTCAGAACCAACTATAAAGTACAGTCAGGAACTGCAAACAGGGCCAGACCCTGTGTTCAAATTATGTTCAGTAATGTGAGTGATGTAAACACAAGGCTGCTGTCTCTGCAAGTCATAAGACTTGTTTTTCTGAAATTCATGTGTGTTACTGAAGCAAGGAAAGAGAAGGGAAAAATAGGAAAAATAATGCAGCACTTAGAGAAAGGTACAGCAAGAAACACTGAGAGAATTTCTACATAAATGCAACTCTGGTTTGAAAGTTGATTATATAGGAATATGGTCTTATGGTCGTGAGATTATCTTTCACAGAGCTACCTGCTAATATGAGTATCAGGATGCAGTCTGTTCTGCTTTCTGTGGAATTGGTTCAAGAGCATCTATGCTCCAGAAAATAGATGGACTGAGCTGTTCCTTGATCCATCAATCATGGACAAGCTGCTAAATAATTTTCATTATAGTGTCCATCTGTGCATCCCATTCTGCAGGGATAAAGAGATGCTCAGTAATTATGGATAGGTCATACAGAATCACAGAATGGCTTGGGTAAGAAGGGACCTCACGGATCATGAATCTCCAGCCTCCCCTGCCACAGGCAGGGTGACCAACTTCCCACTTAATACTAGACCAGGCTGCCTGGGGCCCCATCCAACCTGGCCTTGAACATCCACAACCTGAGCAACATCATGAGTGCAAACTGAATCACGTATTTGTATTCAAAGCAAACAAAGGCAATGACAAATACAGGTATATTTGATATTAAACAAAAAGGAATTATCTCACAGCACCAGTTAGGGAAAAAGGGTGAGCTGAGGAATGCAGCCTTCTCTGTTCAAACTCCTGTGGGCTGGAGAAGGCGGTGACAAACTGCTCAGGCTCTGAGTGCATACGTGCTCCTGGAAGCAGGCTGGAAGGGCAGCTGAGATGAGGAGAGAGGAAGAAGGGACCTAGGCTCTCTCTTCTCTGGCCAATCACATGCCTGTGTACTGGTTCAGGCTGTTTTCTTGGAGAATTATCTAATGCAACACAGGTGAAACTTTGCTTCTAGTCTGGTGTAGGCTTTATGGCTGACTATAAAATTTCAGCCATATGATAGACTATGTTGCCTGTTTTTCTCTGGTCAGCACGTACAGGAGGAAACAGGGAAGTCTTTTGGCTTTTTCACTACCTAGAATAAAATGGCTAGTTTTGAAAGTCAGTTTCAAGAACTGCACTTCAAAGAAAATTGGGGGAGGGGAGGGAAAGAGTAGAAATTCAGTCGCAGCATAAAATACATACTTAAGGACAGTTTTGAAAATTAAAAGGCCAGAGCAATACCTAGGATTTCTGTATTATTTTGTCTCTTCATGTATATTTTTAACAAAATACCCTGGGGGACTGAAGATCTTGAATCCTATATAATCATGTAATTTAGAGTCTTCATTGTAATTTAAGTGATAACACATGCAGCATGTACAGGATTGCCTCTCAGAGGATTTGTAACATGTTTTTTCTTGGGTTTAAAACTCTTGTAGGATGGTGAAAAGCTAAACTGCATCTGACTAAATCATACTTAATCCTGAGGAATCATACAATGTACCACTCAAGTGAAGTTTATCAGAGGACAGTTAAAGTCAGACCCTCAGAAATAAAAGCTTCAAAAAGCTAAGGCACTGAACTGAAATTTCATTTGGAAGGCTCTGTTTTCTAAAAGAATGCCATAAATATATTGTGTAATATATATATTGTAATATAAATATTGTGTGCCCTGGTGGCGCAGTAGTAGGAATGCCACCTTGAAACACTGGGGCCCAGAGTTCGAATCCCCCCTGTGGCGCAAGTGGTAGAAGTGCCGCTCTGCTACACAGAGGCTCAAATCCCGGGGGTTGGACTTGATGATCTCTAAGGTCCCTTCCAACCCGCACGAGGCTATGGTACTATGATGATGAAATATCTGCATTTATAACATAGCATTTAGGGTCTTTTGGGTTCTGTAACAGTGAGATAGAGTTATTGAAAAAGAAGGTTATGCAACATTAGACTTGAAAATTTACTGTTGTAAGGTTAGTAAGATGGGCAGACACAGATTAAGAGTTGCAATATAAACATGATTTCAAGTTATTTAGTAGTAGCAGTTGTTGATATTGCAGAAGCTCTCAAAGATTTCAACAGGGATTGTATCCACACTGAAAAAATTATATGAATTTATTAGAACCCAAAGTCACAAACAAAATATAGTTCAACTGTGGTTATGGTGAAGTGTCACAACTTGAATTGAGTGTTCTTGATGGTTATTGTACCAGTCCTACCATTTGGTTTGTCCTGAGAAATCCATACTGTAGTAGTCTTCTGAGTTGAAGCTTGTGCTAGTGAGACTTCTTAGAACAGTATTTAGTGTTTGTTTCTGCTACCAATACCACTTACTATTACAATATCAGTCTCTTTTCTACTGTTCAACATTTATTTACTCTTTGATTTCATTCCTTGTGAGTAAGAGACATAGGAAACAGGCTTTCTGATTAAGTGTTCTACTTTCTGATTTCAGGTGCTTCTACAGTACTTTTTTTTTTTAATGTATATTTACTAAGGTTACGGTGTTAAGAAAATACCTTATGCTCTTACATATTTTAAAAAGAAAAGCAGTAACCGGTCTTGCTCTTTAATTCAATTCATGTTCAAACTCTCCACTTCTTTTTGTGGATTCTGTAGACAAGACTACTGAGGATGACTGTTTTATTATGTTTCAAATAATTTCCACTAAAAACTGCTTGTATGAAAGCTGAGGATTAATTTTTTTCATTAGCTATTATTAGCCATGCCATGTTGAAATAAGATATTGCCAGGAAAATTGATGGTAAGGTTCTCCTCTCAGCTTTTTCACAGACTTAAATTATGTCAAAGCAAATAATTCTGATTTTTCTGTATCAGTTGCCTCACATGTACAACTTGGAATCCCGATGATGTCTTATCAACTTTGATGGAAATCACTAGATGTAGTAATCTCTGTTAAGACTTTGTGTGGTGACACTCAGAAAGTACAGTGAGGAGAGAAAGACAAATCTGCGGGTGGAATAACTAAGCAGTGTGTTTCCTAGTTGCTGAAGTGGAGGAAGAGGGGGGGAAAAAAAAAATCCCGGAAGCCCTACTACCTTATGAACACCTCTTGTGAAGACCATAAGTTGCTCCAACCTGACAAGAGCTCTTCCAGAGTGATTAATTTGGTAATACTGTGGTTAATTTAAGCCCCTTCAAATGGACAGCAAGGGTTTGAGGAGATACTTCAGGCCCTTGAAACTTAAATGTTTAATACAATAAATTCTTAATAGAAGTATTATTGATTGACATTTATGTCAAGTAACCCAATCCATCCTGGGGCCTTGGGAGAGAGACACAGTCATGGGTGCCATGGAGTCTTCTCTCATATTTACTGCTGTGTCACATTCCTTATATATCATTCCTGTGTGGCTGTGTATACCCACTACACAAACCCAATGCATGCACAAGGACCTATACATGCACCTACCTAAACCCCCTGCTCACTAGCTCCCTAACCTACAGGCTGTAATTCCAGAACACTCTATCTACTCAAAATTACACTCTATGCACTCATTAACATAGCATAGGTAACTCAGTCCCGCACTATTGATTCTATATTAATTTATTCTTTGACTTGAAATATATCTCATAGTTTTGTATTGCACTTGAATGAAGATACTGGGTACCACTGTGGTGTAAAGGTGAGTATGACCCAGAAAAAATAGTTGCTTCCCTGCCTGAGAGGGCTCAACACTGGGAGGAATAAATGCTTGCAGTGTGCCAAATATAATTGAAAGCAAGAAGCTGTCTTAGTTTTGGTTGCAGGTGGGTTAAATAATTAAGCTAGAAAGAGACCCTGTATAGTAAACTTCACATTTTCCTATGCAAAACTGTTTAAGTTAGTGGTTTCTTCAACACTGCTTCTCAGGAACAATGGGAAACATGGTCTATGTTTATGTATATAGTATAGATGCTGTATTATCATCTGCACATTTTAGTAAGTCTCCTGACAGTTTAGCACTTGCTGAGCTGACAGTTCAGAACTTGCTGTGCAAGTTCGTGTTATCTGTTCCACAGTACGTAAGTACTGCTGAACCAGATGCAATGTCACATGTATTTATACTTACCATTAAATGAATGTCAGTAAAATTACTGGATGTCACAATGGAAAAATTAAGTCAGTGTAGGCTTGTGTATGTGCATGATTGTGTATTATAAGTCTTTTCATGTATTTCTGTGAGCTGCTGGCTATTGCAAATTGTATGTCTGGTAACTAATCTCATAGGTAATCATTACAGTAGTGACAGTGTGAGAGCTCAGACTATTTCTGGCACCTGTCCCTACAGGGAGAAAATAGACAAAAGTGTATGGTATTGCTTTAGCTTATCCAGTTCCTCTCTCCAGAGGTGCTGGCATTGTTCTGAAGTGTCAGAAGCTGATGAGTTCTTCAGATATGTTCCGTATGATTTAGAGAAGTCCTCATATAAATACTTTCTTCCTTTTTGTCTTCACCATAATTAGAAATGCCATATATTCATTGACTACTTGCCCTGCATTGTTCCTCATTTCTTCTGTCATTTTTTGGGGGGAAAAAAAAAAAATTATCACCATGCAAATAGAAATTGTAAAGGGGGGAAAAAAAATGCATCATAAATTTCTTTTCCCCCAATATTCATTTTACCCTAATTGTAAACATAAAAGATTAATAAATCTTGTGAATATTCCCATTTTTATTTACTCATTTTCATTAACTAACTAGGGACAATCTCTGTTGAAAGTGTGAGGCTGTGTTCCTTGACTGTGAGAAGGCTAGACAAGTAGACTGCAAGTGTAATGCTGAGAGGAAAAGGAAATGAAGAACTGAAAATAGACGTAGAATTCTGTGTAATCTAGAAAATTCAATTAGGAAAATTGGTGGTCAAGGAAAAATTAACAATGTGAACTGGAAATATCTTACTATAGCATGGTGATAACAACTATTGAACTGTAATGTTAAAAATAAATATTTTATCCTGTAGCTTTTAAGTCCTCATCTAAGCTGTTCCTTCTTCCTTTTTCCTTCCTTCCAGATCAGATACTGGTTGTCTCCTTTTCTCAACACATATATCAGAGACAAGAGAAAGGAGCACTTCCTACAAGTCCAATACTCATTATCCTACTATCAGTTCCCTGGCCACACTCCCAGAACAGGCTAATAACTGCAGGCAACTAGTGCTCTGTGAACAAGAGGTTTCTTCTTTTCTGAAGCAAAGATCAAGTATTGGAAATGAGAGCTTGAAAGTGATGCTTAAATGACTGGAAATCAGTCAAGGGAAGGTATGATGTGGAGGTGGTGAGGCAGGCAGGCCAAGATGGGTTTTGATGAAAAGTAACAAGCTAAGGGGGAGGGAAAAAAACATCTAGTTTTACTAAATACTTTAATGAAATGTGAGAATTCAAATATAATACAGTATAATTGGAATTGAAGCTAATAATAAAATGAAGAAGTGTTTCCAAAACTGAAGTCCTTACTCTAATTCTGTAGGCAAAATGGACTAAGGAAAGAGTCACGTGACTCAGTCAGTTTTCTCTTCCCCTCTGAATGAAAGATGGGAATGAAAAAATGAAGTCTTCTGTGAGTTGTTGTTCACTCTCTCTTCTGAGATCAGGGGCTAGAAATGTCAACAATCTGGGGGGCTCCAACACTGACTCTTTAACTTCCAGTGTTCTGCATGATTTTATGATTATGGAATACTAGCCAAAAATTGCTAAATGATGGCACCAGTTTTATTCTTTCTCTGTCCTGTATCCCTTGAGAGTTCACACTGTAGCAACTACAGGCAAAGGTGACAGGCCTGTCTTTTTACAAATGTGATACCAAAGGACAAGATGCTACCAGAAAAAGAGGTCCTATGGCTTGTATTTTCCCTGCCACATATCTGCCAGTGTAGGGAAATCTGACTCCAGTTTTCTGATCTTCAGGATAAGGATAATTCACTGTCTTGTTTTCTAATGGGTGAAAAGGACTTTAGCCCAACACAGTTAAGAAATATGCAGATTGATTATTTCCAAAGATTGATGATTTTCTCCTGTCAGTGATTGCTGTATGTTATTTTTGCCTCCTGTAAAATGATGAATAAGAAATGTATAGAAATGAACACCACAAAAGAAATATGGAAGTTAACAGAAGTACTGCAGAAATGTCGTGTTGATAATTGTGGGAATAAAAATGTAAGGATTAATTCTTATTCCATTTGGCATTAAGAATTCAAGATAAAATGAAACTGCTTGCATACAACTGTAAGACTGTGTTTTATTCTTCAGCTTCTTCCCACAGTCTGAACAGATTTCTCAAGCATCACTCTTTCTCTTCATATTGCCTGAGGAGTATGTCCATTATAATTTATTAGTGTATCAGATACCCCCATGCCAGACTTGTGCGCATATTCCTGAGCAAATACCATGCATGGCAGAATTCCTTGCCATGCTTTGTCTGACACTGTGAGATCATTTTGACAGGACATTTCCAAGCTACCACTAGAGAAGTTCAGGAAGCAAATTATGAATCAGAGAGTTAAAGTCTGCCAGGAGATTTTCCTTCTGCTCTGGGAAAGAAGCGGGCTTTCAAGGAATACTACCTGCTGCTCTAGCTAGCCTCAAAAAGAAATTTTTTCTCTCTAGCTGTCTCCTGTCTGTCCGCCATATCCTAACTTTTCTTTTCATAGAGTCATTGAATCACTCAGGTTGGAAAAGACCTCAAAGATCATCAAGTCCAATCACAGCCTAACTATAGTGCCTTAAGTCTAACAACCCTCTGCTAAATTATATCCCTGAGCACCACATTCAAATAGCTCTTAAACGCATTCAGGGATGGTGACTCAACCACCTCCCTGGGGAGCCTATTCCAGTGTTTAACTACCCTTTCTGTAAAGAAGTGTTTCCTAACATCCAACCTAAACTTACCTTGACGCAACTTGAGGCCATTTCCCCTTGCCCTGTCACTTGTCACCAGTGAGAAGAGACTTGCCCCACTCTCACTGTAAGCACCTTTCAGACACTGGAAGAGAGCGTTAAGGTCTCCCCTCAGCCTCCTTTTCCCCAGACTAAACAGCCCCAGCTCCTTCAGCCTCTCCTCATAGAGCTGATTTTCCAAGCCCTTCACAAGCCTCGTTGCCCTTCTCTGGATCTGCTCCAGTACCTCCATGTCCTTTTTGTACTGAGGTGCCCAGCTGAACACAGTACTCAAGGTGGGGCCTCACCAATGCCAAGTACAGGGGCAGGATGACTTCCCTGGCCCTGATCACCACACCATTCCTGATACAAGCCAGGATGCCATTGGCCTTCTTGGCTTCCTGGACACACTGCTGGCTCATATTCAGCTGACTGTCCATCAGCACACCAAGGTCCCTTTCCATCAAGCAGTTTTCCAGCCACACCTTCCTAAGCCTGTAGGGTTGCCTGGAGTTGTTGAGACCAAAATGCAGGGCCTGACACTTGGCCCTATTGAAACTCATGCCATTAGCCTTGGCCCATCGATCCAGACTATCCAGGTCTCTCTGTAGTGCCCTTCTTCCCTCTGGCAGATCAACACTCTCTCCCAGCTTGGTGTCATCAGCAAACTTAATGAGGGTGCGCTCAATCCCCTCATCAAGATCATCAGTGAAGATGTTCAACAGAAGTGGCCCCAGCACTGAGCCCTGGGGGATGCAGCTCGTGACTGGCTGTCAACTAGATTCAACTCCACTGACCATGGAGTTGACCATTGACCATTTTTCACAATGCTAAATGATCATTTTGTCCTTATTAATGAAATAAATTAGTGCATTTTATAGTGAAGTAGAAACTCTCTATTTTTACTGGGGTTTGTATTTATTGTTTGTTGCAGGGGAAAAGAAAACAACAACAACAACAACAACAACAAAACTTGTCTTTATTGCAGAGAAATTACAATGTGTTTTGAGACACAGTGGTTGAAAGCCACTTGGAAAGAAGAAAAATGTTGAAGGAAAATGGGAAAGACTGCGTCCCAGTAGTGACATAATGCACCTTGGAAGAGGGTGAGATGTGGGCAGCCAAGACATATGATTGGCAGAACACACAGTGTCATGAGATGAAACCAGAGCAGCTGTGGCCCCGATCATTTACTTGTTCAGGGTGGACTGTCAGATAATATGCCACATCAATTAGCCACCAATATTTCATGAGTGATGAGTACAGCTTGTGGGTAATCTATGTCCAGCCAGGCACAGAAAATGTCTCAGCAAGCTTTGAAGCTGTTGTGCCTAATTCCTCACAGCCCCAGACCAGCACCTTTTCGGAATACCATGTCTTTAAATACTTTCAGGCAGCTGCTGCAAATGTGGCTGGAAGCTGTGGGGAGTATGGGCTTTCATTTCTAAAGCACAGAGAAGGGAAACTGATAATATGCAGACAGATCACTATTAGCTTGAAGAATAGTTTCCCTCATCTCAAATAGCATGTTTAGGACCATGTTAGGCCTAACACACAACTCATCTACACTAAGCTACCTCTGCCAACGTGCCAGGCACTGCTGTGCATGAATTCACAGATCCAGTAAGCAAGGTAATTTGTGTATTTTATTCTACTCTGAAAAGTAATGTTTGGTCAAAATGGCATCTCTCTAGATGTGCTATGATCCAGCAGGGACATGAGAATAGCAAGACTGTTAACAAACATGCAAAAAAACAAGAAAAACAAACAAGAAAAACAAACAAGAAAACTTAGCTACCCTGTGATTCAGCCTTCAAAATTCAGGCATGATTGAGTTCAAAGTAATGAGTATAAACTCAGCAATTTAAATAATGTAGAGAGAAACACCTTAATCTGAAGTTGCATCTGGAGCCTGGCTTGGTCAGACAGAAACTGAAGATTGCAGGCTAGTAACAAAAACGCTGCAGATAATGCAACTACTGGATAAATACTGCTGCAAAGCATTGGCTTGTACAGTATACTGTTCATCTAACTACTGTTTTCTAGCCTCCAACAAGTTGGAGAACTTGACAATTTTTGAAGCAGGAGGTGAATATCATTAAGACTAAAAAAGAAAAAAAAAAAAAAAAAGATTGACCAAGAGAGCACAACTCCCATAAGGAAAAAATAAAAATAAAATAAATAACAGGAGTTCTAGTTTTCACTTCATCGATTGTACAGGAAAAGCCATTAGCACATTCTCTGATATGTCCATACCAGAGAAACTGCTGCAATATTAAATGAATAGGCTAGACATGGAGTTGGAGCATGCAATGAAGGTGGTTTTCTGAGAGGAAGTTTCATTATGAGATAAACAGGAAAGACAGCAGAAAAACTGCTGGCCATCAGTTTTGTTTCACAACAAGCATTTGTTGACGTGAATTATTCTCATTGCAAAAAATTGTGATTTTTGCCCAGATTTTTGTTTGTGCATGTGTTTTCACTATTCTGGGCTAAATATTGCACTTAAATGCTGAGTAACCGACAGGTACTGACTGCTTAAGGCTCTAATGGACAGTATCAGTTAAGGGAGATATCAGATTCTCTTCCCCTGCCTTTTTGCAGAATGAACAACTTACCACCCTACTTATATGTTTTATTAGTAATGTTTGCCTTCAGATAGTTCAAGCCTCCTGTGGAGTGCTTCTGTTCCAGAGATAAAATCCAGAAGTGGGCACCTCCAACATGCATGTTCATATGCCAAGCTTATTAGGACAAGAACTTCTCTTGTATGCCATTTTTCTTCTCTTCCTTTCTAAAGGGCCGATAGCAACACTCAGTTTTAAGGTTTGCTGGCAGAAAGCCCAGGAAATTTGTTCATAGAGTGGATTCTTTTTGTGCAGAAACCTCTGATCCAGCCATTTTCAAACAGAAGTAATGTTAGATCATGTCAATATCTCTAGTTTTCTATGCTTGGTTACTGTACTCCAAAGCTAGATGTGATTCCTCATGCTATCATTTCAATCATTTTAACTTCTCTTCCCACAAAAGTAAAACTCAAGGAATCAGGAGGAAGGCTTTAATCTTTTCCTTTGAGAATCTGGTTGGCTAAAGCTGCTCAGTAGAAATAATTGCAAGAGTTGAAGTAAAGAGAAAACTGGACATTAAGCTTTGCGTCCAGGTGTAACAGTCACATATGACACATTAATGTAAAACATAAGAAGGTGTTCTGCACGTGGATTTAAAAACACCTTCAAAGTTTCATGTACATATAGTGGTTTTGTTTTTGTTTTTTGCTGGACTTTTAATTCCAATCATGTAAGTCTTCAGCTATTGCAGTGTTGGAGAAATTTCCTTGTAATGTTAAAAGGTTGGATAAGCAGAAGAGATTTTATAGCAGTGACATCTTCAAGTTCTATAAGGACTAAAAGATGTTAAGGTCAGTATACCATTTCCTGATTTACATCAGGAATATGTATGTATTGGATAGTATGTACTGGAATACATACTATCCATTTGAAGAGTAGTCTTACACAATGAAACAGTACCTCGACTCATTAAAGATAACAGCCCATTCTGTCCTATTGTAAACTTAAGCAAACAATTTTCCTACTATTAATTATCCCATATTATCCTATTTCAGTGTTAGCACACCTAAGTTGGGAATAAGGTGAGTGTACTTAACAGATTGCAGCAGACTACAGATAAATAATCAGGTGAATAAAACTGATTTCTTTTTAAGCCAAATTTTATAGTTATGTAAGTGGGACAAAGGATGGAGCAGGGCAGAAGAAAAAATTCCCGCTGATGTTAATTTTAAAAACTAAAATATTGATCACAAAAGGAGAAAATTGAAAGCTGGAAGCTTACAAAAATGGAGGCTAGAATTTGTCTTACCATGTTCCTTTCTTTACTTATTTACTTCTTTACAGAAAGGGTAGTTAAACACTGGAATAGGCTCCCCAGGGAGGTGGTTGAGTCACCATCCCTGAATGAGTTTAAGAGCCGTTTGGATGTGGTGCTCAGAGATATGATTTAGCAGAGGGCTGTTAGAGTTAGGGTGCTATGGTTAGGTTGTGGTTGGACTCGATGATATTTGAGGTCTTTTCCAACCTGAGTAATTCTATGATTCTATGATTAATTCAGGCAAAAACTAAATTATCTTGTAAATAAATGTCATTTAACTGTAAGATTCTGTCTGCTCCTTCCATTATTTGAACATTTGATTTAGATGTTACTGGACATAGAGGAAGAGGAGAGAAGAATAGGATAGGATAAGATGGGTTAGGATAGAAAATAGCATAACTTAGTAACATTCTTCCCTGAAAGAAGAGGCTGCTAATACTGTCTCATAGTCAGTGAAAACTTAAGTCATTGGGTGTCCAACCTTTTGCCTTTCCTAAGCCACAGTGAATGAAAAGGAATTGACCTGGGCTCCACATATGTAGATTGCACCAAAAGTAATGCCTCCTGTTTATTTCCAAGGAAAATACAATGAATACAAAGAGCATGATAACAATATCTGATAAATTCTCAGCCACAAAATGCTATGTTTTAGCACAGTCACCACCATTAGCTCTGCTTTTTCACCATCAATGAACAAGACTCTGCATACCATGCTCATAAAAATCTGCACCAGTGGAGGTGACCCGCTGTCACCACTGCCGAAATATACCATCCACCTTTTCAGTGTATTAATATCCACTGTTTGGTTTCCATCAGTGTTCAGCAGTTGTTGAAGTCAACAAGTGCTGTTCTCTTTTTCCACTTGAAGGAATTCAATTAACCACTGTTGCTTCATTCTCACTCCCATATCAGATGCCATTTTTTCAGACTGCCATTCTGTTGCCATCTGCCATGTGGCAACAAAACATAATGGAATATTGTCAGGAAGGTTCAACCTTTACTACCATACTATCAACACCTGAAGCACAAGTAAACAAATAAATAAATAAAATCACAAGTATATAAAAAAAGATATTTTTTTCAGTGATCATGAAACCTATTTTCAAATTACTTTATCAAAACTGGAAACTATGTTGTATATTTTTCACTGTTCACGGGACTGCGTTTAGTCAAAGTATCAAAAAGCATAAAATTATTTGCCATAATTTTAGTTAGCACTGCACTGAGCCCTCCCCATGTCCTGGTTTTTGTCAATACAGTGTTAATAGGACACCAATATGTGGTTCTTGCTGTGCAGTGTGCTCACACTTGGGGCTGGGCTATGCTGGTTGGTGAGGAAGAGCTGCCACCATAATGATGAGAGTCATAAGTCAGGCTACAGAACAGGCTGTGCCAGTCTGCAGGACACCAGTAGACCACAGGCTGGATATGCCTGACTTAAGTAGTGCTAAGTCTTTATGTGTTCATTCTAAGTTCCTCTGTTCTAAGTTCCTCTGGCCTCTAATAGGTCAAATGGCCATTTCAGCTGTCACTGAAGCTGGAGAACCTGTATTTGCATTGTGCTTGGGAGCCACCTTGGGAGCTGGCTTCAATGGATGAAGAGAAAGCTGAGGTACTGATTGAGTTCTTTGCCTCGGTCTTCACTGGTGTCCAAGACTCTAGTCTTTTTCACATCCCTGAGCCCTGCATCCCCAGACCTCCATGTGGGGACCAGGGAGGTAAATCCCTCCCCAATGTAAGGGCAGAGCAAGTCCGAGAGTGCCTCCTTAGACTGAATGTGTACATGTCTATGGGGCCAGATGGCGTGCATCCCAGAGTTCTGAAGGAGCTGGCTGGGGTGGTTGCCGAGCCACTCTCCATCACATTTGAGAAGTTGTGGCTGTCAGGTGAGGTCCCAGATGACCGGAGGAAGAGTCAAATCACTCCCATACACAAGAACGGGAGCAGGGAGGACCTGGGGAACTACAGGCCAGTGAGTCTCACCTCTGTGCCTGGGAAGATCATGGAACAAATCCTCTTGGACAACATACTCGATCACATGAAGAATGAGCATGTGATCTGAGACAGCCAGCATGGCTTCACCAAGGGAAGGTCATGCTTAACCAATCTTGAGGCCTTCTATTATGGAGTGACAGCATTGGTGGACGAAGGGAAGGAGACTGATGTCATTTATCTGGACTTGAGTAAGGCCTTTGACATGGTACCCCACCACATACTCATCTTCAAATTGGAGGGATTTGGATTTGATGGGAGGACCACTCAATAAGATAAGATAAGAGATTGGTTGAAAGGCCACAGACAGAGGGTAATGATCAGTGACTCCGTGTCCAGGTGGAGGCTGGTAATGAGCAGTGTCCCCCAGGGATCTGTCTTGGGACCGGTGCTCTTTAACATCTTTATCAATGACAATGATGATGGAATCAAGTGCACCCTCAGCAAGTTTGCTGATGACACCAAGCTGAGTGGTGCAGTTGACACGGAGGAAGGAAGGGATGCCATTCAGAGGGACCTTGACAGGCTTGAAAGGTGGGCCCAGGTGAACCTAATGAGCTTCAACATGGCAAAATGCAAGGTTTTGCACTTGGACTGGAAGAACCCCAGGCGCCTGTACAGACTGGGAGGAGTTGTCCTTGAGAGTAGCTCTGCAGGGAAGGACCTGGGGGTCCTGGTGGATGAGAAACTTAACATGAGCCAGCAGTGTGCTCTTGCAGCTGAGAAGGCAAATGGTATCCTGGGCTCCATCAGGAGAGGGGTGGCCAGTAGGGATAGGGAGGTGATTATCCTTCTCTACTCGGCTCTTGTGAGGCCCCATCTGGAGTACTGTGTCCAGGTATGAAGCCCTCAGTACAAGAAAGACATAGAGCTGTTGGAGAGGGTCCAGAGGAGGGCCACGAAGATGGTCAAGGGGCTGGAGCACCTCCCCTATGAAGGCTGAAGGAGCTGGAGTTCAGCCTGGAGAAAAGAAGGTACCTGAAGGGTACCTGTAATCAGGAGGGGTGTAAACTCTTTGAAACGGATGATACTACTAGGACAAGGGGAAACAGTTTTAAGTTGAAAGAGGGAAGATTTAGGTTGGATTTTAGGGGGGAGTTCTTTAGTAGGAGGGTGGTGAGGTCCTGGAACAGGCTGCCCAGGGAGCTTGTGGATGCCCCATCCCTGGAGGTATTCAAGGCTAGGTTGGATGGGGCCCTGGGCAACCTGATCTAGTTAACATGGAAGTTTGGTGGCTCTGCCAGGCAGGGAGGTTGGAGCTTCATGATCCTTGAGGTCCCTTCCAACCTGGGTCATTCTGTGATTCATTCTGTGATTCTGTTACCACCATTTTGGGCATTTTGGGTTCCCGGAGGGGAGGGGCAGCATCCCCGGAGGACTTGGCACAAGGAGGAAGTAGGGAGGGACTCCAGACCAGCTCCCAGCCGCTCTCTGCCTCTGTCCGTCTCAGCTCACCATGGAGAAAAGCACGTGCTGCCCTCACACTGTCATGGTTTACTCCTACTTTAGGTACTCTTCTCTCTCTCATTTTGTTTGATTTGGTAACATTTATTAAATTCCTGTTCCTCTTCAGATCATTGCCATTGTGTTTTCTCTTTGTTAAAACTATCTGCTCGCTCTCTGCCCTTCCTCCTCTCCCAGGGCATGTGTCCAGCACTGGCCAGGTTGCTCCTTTTTCTTTTCTCAGGGCCTGTGCCCCCTGTCACAGACTTATATCTAGGAGTAACCCCATGACGACATTGCAGTGGGCAACTGTACACGTGTCACGGTGTACTGGATCGCCATAATGGAAGAGGCTTACCTTTAACCTGCTCAGTCATTGGTTTACCCTGTGAATGGGTTGAGCGTAGTGGAAATGCTATGTAGTGACTTGAAACAGTAATCGAGTACCTGGTAGGCAGTCAGGGCCAACCCAGGGGAGCTCAGTTGCATGTAGAAGAGGTGGAGCCAGGATTCACCCATCCCAGACCTCACTTAAGGGTTGGTAATGGAGATGAGGGTATCTCCTCTGGAGATCCCTGTCTATCTGAGGACTTTGCAGGCCTTTTCAAGGTAAGCATTTTCTTTTCCTTATTTCTACATGCACTGCTATCATGCTTGAGCTGATCCTCCCTTGCTGCAGCCTGGGATCTAGCTGCTCTGCTGTCATTATGCTTTCCATTGTGTTACACCAGTATATTACAAATGTTTGTGTGGGTGTGTTTATGATGTGATGCTATTTTGTATTAAATATGGACTGTGTTAAATACTGACTGTCTTGATAGTGAAGTACTAGGACTGACTAGCTAAGTACTGTTATAGTGCTTGAATATTTTTAATGACAATCTTTTTCCAAGGGAAACATGTTAGAGGGCTCTTAGGGGCTTATGCTAATCATGGTTGTATTACTTAGGTAAATTTGCAAGATTCTTCCTGTGGTACATATTAACAGACTTGCAATAGATCTGGCTACATTTTCAGAAACATGTAGAGTAATTTTGAAAGCAGATTAGCTCTACATGAGGCAATATACAAATACAAGACCTGTGCCTGAGGTGAGTCAGCCACAAAATCAGTGTTTTGCCATAATGGCTTATCACCTGTAAATTCAGTGTTACTATTACATGTTTAGAGTGGTAACTGTATTCTATTAAAGGTTTTTCTTAACAGCATATCAATGTACTACTTAATATCATAAATCAAGAATTTAAGCAAGCATCAGAAACTAGACATGACACAACCAGAAAAGTGGAAAGTACATAATAAGAAGGAAGATACATTGTTTTTTTTCCAGTATGGACAATGCTGTAGCATATGTTAATGTTAAAAGCTTCAAATTTCCAGACAGCTTCCAGAAAGCTCTCATATGTTCATTTCCTGTCTGTTTCTTCCCTGCAGGGAACTACTGGAATGCAGCTTCCTTCATCACATCATCATCCTACCTTCACTTCTCCACCTTCCAAGGGGAGACCAGTGCAGACATCTCTTTCTATTTCAAAACATCAGCCTCAGATGGAGTATTTCTTGAGAATCTGGGGAACACTGACTTCATCAAACTAGAGCTGAAATGTAAGTATCTGCTTTTTCCCCAACTTCACTTGGAACCCAAAGCAGGTTCATATCAGATAACTGATTTCAAGAAAAGTGCATTGTTTAGCAAAATTATGTAAGCTCAGTTAAGTCAGGAAGTAAACCTCCAAACTATTCAACTTGTTTTCAGGTTGCCAGGACAAACAACTGATGTCTATTTGGTTTATTTATAAAGGAAAGAAATAGACAAAACTGTTAACACAATTATGAAAAGGACACAAACTTAAAAACTGTTTTCAAAATTGAATGCCAGATGTATTACTTTAAAGTATGTGTCTTCAGCTCTGTGTGCAGAGACTAATCTAATCAGCACTGTAAGGATCCAGAGCTGAAGACTTGCATGTGATATTTAAAATCACTGAAAAAAAGTCTCATATAATTAACACTTTGACAGCATTATCTATTAATGAAGTTGTTGATCCAAAGAAGGGCTTAATATATCAAGAGACAAATTGATTTTATTATTTGAACCACTTCTAACATCCCAAGGGCAAGCATTCCAAGTGAAACTTTGAAATGTTTAGCTGAACTTGAACTCTACTTAGTGGAACTGAAGTGATTGAGTTGGGAAGGGGGGGGGGGGAATGTTTTATTTCTTCTTTCTTCTCCTTCAGCCCTCTTTAGCCTGCCATAAACTGGAGTATTGGCAGGTCTGCTGCGCTACATGCACTTGTTATAGATTCTAGAGACGTGTTACAGCACCATGGCTCTGTGAGTGCAACAAGTACTTTGTCTGTACTCTAGTACAGAGAGGAGTATCTCTGCTTCTGTTTGCTGCAGGATCTGATGACCAAGGTCAAGAACTCAGTTCTAGATATACATGTGCAAATTCAGCAGCAAAAGTTGCTAATGCTGAAAGAGGAAAAAATGTTCAGACTATGATCTGTTTTTATACAGATTCAATGAGATTAACATGAATGAATCTCTTTAAAAAAGTAAAAGCTTTTTTTGACAGTTCTATAAGTCTAATCACACAGACTGCAGCATGGGAATTTATAAACAACCAGGATGTTCCTTTAAAGCATACTGGACTTTCTCTTCTAGTAAGAGTAAAATGCCAGATTTCAATAAAGTGACAGCTTCTTCTCGTCTTTCTTTGAGGAACTTAGTTAGTGGTACTGATTGCAGTTTTCTGTAATCTGCAGCTGAAGCTCCTATTTAGTCACAGGAAACGTTTGTATTAACAGGGAATGTGGCCCTTAAATAATAAAGTGGCAGATATTTCTAATTTGATTATGAATATAAGTAGTACTTAGAACTGGTTGAGGTATCTCCAGAGCTTTTTGTTCTTCTAACACATGAACTGTGTACATAGCCTCTGAAGCTGCCAGACTAAATCTGCTGTTCGCTTAGCTTAAAGGTGGCAATAGCAGTTAATAAAAGTGACGTGAAAGCAATCACAAACCTTTTGAACTCAACACAGATTAAATAATAGTAACACTGAAGTTGTTTTCTGAATAGGTGTAGCAGATGAAGAAAGCATGTGGCAGGGTACCTAAATACTGTTAAACAAGGGTTTTATTTTTAACCTATGCTAGAAGCCTGCTAACTGCTGCAGCTTGACATTTGACTCTATTCAACTCTTACCTATGGTCCCTGAATCTAAGCCTTATATTTCTGCCATAAAATATATAAATATATATATAATAGAAACAAAAACAACAACAACAACAAAAAAAACCCTCTTGATTAAAACTATCCTGAATTGTTGTGGTTTTGTGATTTTTATTCCACATCAGAACATCACAAAAAGCAGTGGGAGTTAAAGAGTTAATGTTCTGGTTCCATGGAATGCATTTTTTGGGCATTTGGGGCTCTTGGAGCCAGGGGAGGAGTGGCATTCCTGGAGGACTTGGCTCACAGAGACCCAAAGGTGGAGCTTCTAGCAGGACATCAGTGGTTATCCCTCTCGCTGGCTTGCCCTCTCTCGGCTTGCCGTGGAGAAAAGCATGTGCTTCCCCTGCAGTCTACCAGCATAAGACCTCGTATTTTGGACACTTTTTTTTCTCATTTTGTTTGATTTTGCTGCATTTTGTAAATTACCGTTCCTCCTCAGATCATTGCCCATTTTTTGTTTGTTTGTTTTGTTGTTGTTGTTGTTGTTTAAAGACCCATCTGTTATTCCCTACTCTTGCCCCTCTCCTGGAGTGCATGGCTCGCAAGTGCCTTGCCTCGTTCATTAGTCATGGGCTGAGGCCACGCCATAAAAGGTGGGGTGGTTTTTGGTCTTTTTTTTTTTTTCCTTTTCTCTTTTGTCTCCTTCTGGGCTTGTGCCCCTGTCACAGACTCAGATCTAGAGATAACTCTGTGACAAATGTGTTTGCTAAAATGCACAGAGCAGACCTTTTGAACATAATTGCATTCGCTCCAGACTTTCTTTCCTGGAAACTTCGTTTTGAAATTTTCATAGTCCTGGAGAATGCTCTTTTCTGTAACTTGAAGTTTATAACAGCCATGGCTGAAAAAGAGTTAAATACTGTGATTTTAGCAACAAAGATAAACTCATTATCTTTTCTGAATTATGCATTTATTTAATGAATAGTGTTTTTATCTAATTTTCATTACAGTTTTGATTTGCAGAAATCAAACTCCATAATTCAGAGTTGGGTTATAAAGCAGGTGTTTTTTTATTATGATGCTGCACACACGCGCTGGGTGCAAGAGGAATCACTCCTCCTAACTTGCACACCATAAGACAGAAGCTTGGTATAGGTATAGGTCGAGCTAATACATATTCAATGACTTTTCCTGGAATTAGCATATCTATTCATTACATTTGAGAACCCCTTAGCAACCTCCCACTGGCGGATGCATCATATCCTCCTCTGGTGGTCATTGGATGAAGGCTCAACATCTTCCCCCCCTCCTGGGGGTCATCGTTGGATGAAATCAGTCATCTTCCTTGTCGTGACTTTCTGACCTTTATCGCAGTTTAGAGCACTTCTCTTGTCCTTTATACCTCTACAGTTTCTTATTGTGTTTGTTTTCCTTTCTGCTATTCTCCTATTGGTTGCTTTCCTGCTGACAAAGGAAAACTTCAGGGGCCAATTTTGTCTGCGCATCTATGAGTTAAAAAAAACTAAAATAAGTAACTGAGCTAACAGAGTGTAATGATGCTATTAACCCTTCTGGTTCCCACATTCCCTTATTCATCATTTCAGTTTGTTTCATTCTAATCTGCACTTAGGTTTTGTTAGAATTCACTGAATTGAAAATCAGAGTTTCAGATTTTCAAATGTTCCCTGCACAGCTTACAAACCATCGACTTCTTTAAAAGTTCACTTCCCCTTTACAGAATCCCCATAAAACTGATACATGAATTTGTTTCTTAATAGGAACATAAAATGAAGTCAATAAGATAATTAGAGTTAACTTTAAACCCCAAAGAAGGTTCCCTTGGCAAAGTACTTTATAGTTAACCCATCAGATTCTCTAGCAGAACTGTTATATTGCACTAAAGCTTTTCATGTAATAGCATTTGTGATATATTTGCTGCAAGGTGCTGCACTTCAAACAGTGGGTGTATTTTCTTTTTCTTTGCCTTTTTGCACAGATGCAATTCTCATTGAAGAACTAATTGCTAATATATGTATATATATTTACATTTTCCATTTGAAGTTGTAGGGAGAAGAAATCATTGTCTTCTTCCAACAAAAAGTACAAGTTCTTCATCCCTTGCATGTTACATGCTTGTATATACCTGTAATATGTGAAGCATGGGTTCAGCTTTATGGATCAGGAGCTGAGAGGTTCTGATTTTTGTAATCAGTCTGCTGCACTTAGTAAATAGGGGAACAAATAACTTGGTGTGTTGATTCTTAGATTCCAGTCTTTGGAAAGGAGTTTGCTATTTTGTACTACACTCAGAGCACAAGAGTTTCTACTAGTAATGCTCATGAAGTTGTTTTATTGATGTGCTGTCTTAAGATCTGATAACTACACAGCTGATTTTCTAACTTAAGATTTATAAGAGCTGTGTTCTTGCAGTATGTAGAGTATCTTCATGTGTCTTCAGCAAAGCTTCATGTTGTAATCTCTGTGAATAGGGAGAAAGGGAGAGAAGAATGTGTTTATGTAATCTAAGAAACGGATCTTTCAAACAACTGACAAGGAGGCCTGTCATGAAAAATGTAGTGATAAAACACTACTATGAACATGACTAAAATTTTTGGTTATTCCTGATATCAAGCAGCTCCTCTGAGAGCTTCTTACATATTACCATCCAAGGAACAGTAGGTAGAGAACTAAAATTATCTTGACCCTCAGTTTTTACATACATCAGTAAATCTACAGATAGTCATTACTTTGACAGCTAGATTATCAACTGATAACTCTTACAGAAGAGGAATCTGGATAGGGTGTAATTTTTTTGTAAGTGCTTCTAGAAGTTGAACCTCATTGGTCACATTTACTAGATTTGTTTTTACATTAAAAATGTTGTTAGGGATGGAAAGTAGATCTTTTCTCTCTTACAGCTTCCCTACACTGTTTTTGGAAAAATACAGTTCTATAAAAACTTTGAGAACACCACATTTTTCTATCATACTAGTCTTACTGTTGTGGTCATTTTCTTTCCTTATCCTGGCTTGTATCAGAAATAGTGTTGCTAGTAGGAGCAGAGAAGTGGTTATCCCTCTGCACTCAACCCTGATTAGACCACACCTCAAATACTGGGTTTGCTTTTGGGCCCTTCACTACAAGAAATACACTGAGGCCCTGGAGTATGTTCACTGAAGGATAACGAAGCTAGTGAGTGATCTGGTACACAGGCCTTATGAGGAGTGGCTGAGGGAGCTGGGATTGTTTACTCCAGAGAAGAGGATGCTCAGAGGTGATGCTACTGCTCTCTACAACTACCTGAAGGGAGGCTGTGATGAGGAGGGGGTTGGCCTCTTCTCCCATGTAGCTAGTGATAGGACTAGAGGGAATGGCTTGAAGTTGAGCCAGGGGAGATTCAGGTTGGATATTAAGAACATCCAAGCTTCTCCAAGAGAGTGGTCAGGCACTGGAGCAGGCTGCCAGGGAGGTGGTGGAGTCACTGTCCCTGGAAGTGTCCAAGAAATATTTAGACATTTTACTGAGGGGCATGGCTTAGTGGGAAATACTAGGGATATGTGGATGGTTGGACTGAATGATCTTAGAGGTCTGACAGTGGTTTCCAGGCTGGGTTGGCCTGGTTCCATGACTAATGGGGCAGGAGGAGGACCCACAGACCCACACCCTGGGAGAGGAGGATGGAGAAAAAGGGGAAAAGGGAGGGGGGTGGTTCTAAAAACATAACAGCAGCAGCAATAAACTGTGGGAGAAAACTGACTTACTAAATATGATATCGGAATGCAAGATAAGACAATATAATACAATATAATTCTAATTGAGGATAATAAGTAAAACGAGTAAGAGAGTGTCCAGAACCGAAGGCCTTACTCTAATGCTGAAGATGAGGTATGTAGGGAACACACAGGGCAGAAACAAGCAGTAGAAGGGCAGTTTCATGACTTGTAAGCAGCTTTATCTTCCCTCTAAACAGGAAATGAAACAGTGAAAATCTGCTGGAATATGTAGTTCTTCTCTTCTTAGAACCAGGTAACCAGAAAAATTGACAGACCACAAAAACTGAGCATTAACTCTTCAAATCCAACCACACTACATGACATTATGATGTGGAATAATGATATCATAAAATGATGACATTACACCCCTTATTCCACATCACTACATCATGCTTAATGTATATGAACAATAACTAACATCATTAAACACACACACGTATATGGAATTATTGACAGCACTCCCCCAACATCAAATTCCCTTGTGGTATACACTGAACAACCCCATTTTTCTGTATCACCGGCCAAGAAGACTGGGATTCATGAGCAAAAATGGTTCCATAGAGAGTTTTCCCCTTTCCAGAAGTTGGAAAAACGCAAGCTTCTTTTCCCAACATGTTTTTTACATGGGGCCATATCTCCCTCTACAGTATATGGGGAGCTGAATTAGGCAGGACCATCTCAATTGATAGATCCTCAAGTATTGACCAACCGGATGGCTTTTGCTAAATGCTTCTCCTAACACTTAAATTTTCTGACGCCTATTGCTTTCAACATAGTTTTTAACAACCCATTGTACTGTTCAAGTTTACTAGAAGCTGATGCATGGTAGGGGTTATGATAAATCCACTCAATGCTATGATTTTGGCCTGAGTTTCTAAAAGATAAGTCTTTAGGTCCCATTATCTGACTCAACTTTTTCTGGAGTGCCGTGTCACCACAGGACTTGTTTCTCGAGACCTAACCCCAGAGAGGTTTCATCCTCTTGTTTAATTATGGCACATGTTTCACAGTCATGAATAACCCATACAGTAGCATCCATAGTTAAGCCCTTTCATTCTCCAGTCTATTTACATGTTGCAGATCTTCCTTGACAGCCTAAGGTCTCATGGGCCTACTGAGCTAGAATTAATTCACACACTAGCTGCATGGATGAGGGGATTATGGTGGATGTAGTCTACCTTGATTTCAGCAGGGCATTTGATACTGCCTCCCACGACATCCTTATAACAAAGCTGAGGAAATGCGGGATACACGAGTGGACAGTGTGGTGGGCTGAGAACCAGCTGGCTAGCAGAACACAGAGGATTGTCATTGGCAGTACAGAGTCCAGCTGGAGACCTGTAACTATTGGTTTTCTCCAGAAGTTGGTGCTGGGTCCAGACTTGTTCAACATCTTCATCAATGACCTTGACAAGGGGATAGTGGCCACGTGTACAGTTATACAGTCAGTAAATAAACAGAGGTTATACTGATGTTTTGCAGAAAAGATTATTGTAATAGAAGGAGAAGGGAAAAATGCTCACCACTGTTGAAGGTTTGCAGTAAACTCCACAAAGGAGCAATCTCCAGAGAAAGAAATCCTGCCTTAGTGGTAGCCAGCCCTGAAATGAGATCTGGGAGAGGTGGGGCCACCCCTGCAGGGACTGGGAGTCTGTCTTCAGGGAAACCTTGAGAATACCATTACTATGTTCAATAAGGCCTGCCCCAGTTGCATTATATGGTAGGTGGAATCACCATTCGATGTTGTTCTGTTCCACCCAACACTGTATAGCTGCACCAGTGAAATGAGTCCCTTAGACTCTCTCAATCACTTGAGGTGTCCCATAGGCAGACATCAGTTTAGTAAGTGCCTTGATGGTATATGCCTGATTTGCTTTTGGCACCAGATAGGCCTGTTGTAGCCCGCTTACAGTATCAACGCAGGTCAGGGCATATCTCACCCCCTCAGACCGAGGGAGGGGCCCAATGTAATCATCCTGCCACCTTTGGAGAGGACTGTATCCTCTTGCAATATGGGCTGTTGTTTCAGGCAAGTCTCAGTCACATCTTTGAGCAAGCATTGCAATCTTGACATGCTTGGGCGATATCAGATAGTTGTACAGGCAGCCCCCATGCTTTAGCAGCTGCCCACATTATCTTTTGTCCAGCATGCCACAGTTTCTGACATAACCAACAGGCTATGTTCTCGGACTGCGAATTCTCAATCCATCAAATTCAGGCCAGTGTGTCAGCTTCATCATTTCCCAGTGACTGCAGGGGTTGATGACCAGAGACATGGTAGACACATACTGTCCTGCATTTGACTGCATTCCATATGTCTAACCACATATCTTTACTCAAAATTTGTTGGGTGTGGATTGGTAGGGTGTGGATTCCTGGATATCCCACTGCGTAATCCAAAGAGTGAGCCCCTGGTACACAGACCAACTATCTGTACAGATATTCAGAATACCCTCAATGGGTTCCTCAGTTATAACCATCCACACGGCTCACAATTCTGCCCATTGGCTGCTCTGACCATCCCCCTCATCAAACCAGATTGTCTCAGTAGAGGGATGGTATACTTTTGCTTGCCACTTGCTCAGGTTGCCTTTGCTGGATCCATCTGTGCATCAGGCATCTTCAGGAATAGGATACCTTCCTTCCTGACCAGGACTCTCCTCTGGTGGAGCAATCATCGTTTCTTTTGGTGTGTCACTATAATACATTTCTGGGCCTAGGATTTTTTGTAATTCTTCTTTCAGCTGTGATGAAGACAGACTACTACTCTGGCTGACATAAGTGACCCATCATGCTGCCGTTTGTGCTTGGGCCATCCTTGTCTTAGGAAGGTGGGTCAGATCTTTTACCCACCCCTGGACTGGCAAAGTCGTTTTAACTATATAATAACTGTTTTTCAATCATGCTATATCTTTGCTCCATGCCAAACCAGAGACCAGAATCCAGTAGGGGTTCGAACAGAACTCTGGTGTTGCCACAGGCCCCAGCCAAAACCATCCTGAGTAACATGAACATCTAATTCAGCTGGGAGGGTAGGATCAAACATACCCAGTGCCTGAGCTTATTTAACTGACAGTTTTGTCTGTTGGAAAGCATCCTGTTCCACCTTCCCCCAATCCCATGATTGCCCCTTCTTTGTAAGTTTGTATAATGGTCTCAGCAGCTGTGCTAAATGAGGTATAAAGGAGCGCCAGTACCCCAATATACCCAAGAATTCTTGCAGCTGCTTTGATGTCATAGGGACTGGAAACACCTGGACCTTATTTATCACAGCACTGGGTAGTACTTTGGTTTTTCCAGACCAAACTACTCCGAGGAATTTTACAGATAAACCTGGACCTTGCAGCGTCTGTGGGTTTATAGCCCACCCTCTTTTCTGCAGATAAGCTGGAACAGAGAGATATTATCTGCCACTCATAATAGGCCCCTTTGCTTAATGATAGTGGCAGTTTGAAAATAGGGGAACCCCATAAACCTTGTAATTTGTCCAGGGAGCATCTTCCCTAATGGGGTAACTTTCTCCCCCTGGATCAAATTATATATTTTCCACAAGAAAGACATTACAGCCACAACCACAGGCTCCCGCCTACCTTACCAAATGTAAGGTGGAATGATACAAAGATGGTAACAGATATTCAAAAGGTTATTTATAGGGGAAAACCCACCAATATGGATGCCTTCACTGGGAAATGCTGAGACAATCTCCACCAGGGAGCAGTCTCCAAGAGATGCTGCCTTAGTGGTGGTCAGCCCTTAAATGAGGTCTAGAGGAGGTGGAGTCAAGCTCCACCCCTTCCAGGAGCACAGCTAAATTATTCTCACCTGTGCTCCCATAGCTGACCCAATACTTGCCTCAGCTGATTAATCAAAGGTTCAGGCTGTGATTACCTATTTCCCATACACACTCATTCCCCCAGACTGAATGCTGTAACAGATGATCAGTTCATATATTTTCTTACAGTTTTTAATAATAGTATCGCTCTTTTCTTCAGGGGTATCCAAAAATGGAATACTATTGAATCAATGAGTTTCCTATATCATACTCTTTAAATTATAATGTTAATGTAAATGCAGCTTACATTTACATGCTTTATCTTTGTAGCTGATCAGGGAAATTGTTGTGATCTTCACTGTTGGTTTGGTGTGGTTTTTTTTTCATTTGAGTTGTTATTTAGCTCTCTTTATAGAAGGTCACTTTTTTTTGAAGAGAAACCCCCTGGGTGCTTTGCATAAGCCACGTGTCAAACACTGCATAGGAAACTAAGGAATATCTCCATCTCAGAAGCCAGTAGGATACTGGAAAATGGAAAAGCATTAATATTCTTCAAGGAAATATTTGACACAAAAGCTTTTTTAAAAAATCTTATCCTATTCTCAGACAATATGAAATTTGGAAGCAAACAAAAAACAAACAGACAAAAGACACTATATCTGAAAAGTTGCAAGTATAAATCTATAAATAAGATTTATTTTTAGTAGTGGTATGTGGTACAGAAAAGCCTGATATTCAAACAGGGCAATTGATGGCACGTGTGAGAAGATCTGTTACCCCTTTATCCTTGTGCCTAATTAAGACAGGGCATAAGTGCTGAGGCTTCTGTGTGGGATCAAGTCAAAGGCAGCAAACAAATTCTGAATGGACAACTTACTAACACTGACCAGTAGATAATCTTAAGCACAGGAATGTGGGAAAATTAAGACAATCAGTAGCTCTGCTGTAACTAGCTTAGTCTCTGACTGTTGGCGCTCAGTCAAGTTAGAGAGCTCTCTTAGTTTCTTGTAGCATCAGAATAGTGTGTCTTTATTGTGTTCAACATACATCTTATATACCATTCACTTACAAGCAGACATTCCTGTTCCTCTAACAGGAACTACCCTTAGATGCAAACAGACACTGCTTGCTCTTGTCTCAAACTCTGGTCTTCCAGGGTTTTATAGTGATAAGTTCTACCAAAGAATCTGATAAGCTTTTTGGTGACTTGCTCACAGTTACATCTACCCCCACATCTGACAGAGTATAGATAGTTGAGTGCAGGTTGGTCTTCCCCAATATCAACATATCCAGCACTGCACAGAGCTATATAGCATCCCTGAAGCATTACCTCTCTCCTTTCAAAAGTGTCAGGGTGCTTTTCTCATTGCCACAAATGCCATTTTAGTAGAAATTTTATGGCACAGTTAACTATGTATCAGGTATAAATCATGTAAAATTCAAGGTGGGAAATGGTTGTTTGTAGAAAGCACAGTTGTCCTTAACTTCAGCTTTTATTACACTAAAAACATGTAACAAATCATTCCTAGTCCAACCATTCATCCAAGGAATTTTCCTTCACGTCTAGTCAGCTTTGTGTTAAATGCTGAAACTGCTTGTGTTTTGTTAGTTTCTTTACTTACGCTCATCTTTTTCAGGCAGAATACAAATATTTACTGAACAAAAATACTGAGTATCTTAGGCATGTAACAAGAACAGTCTTTCTATGTCCTTGAATTTAAAACCTCACTGTCACAGGTAACGACTGCGCATAACCTGTATTTATCTTGGCAAATATGACCAGATCTGTTGAAAACATAATCCTACAAGCCTATTAGAAATCTTCTGATTTCCTACAGTTTTATTTGCATCTTTTGTCTATAGCCATTTGTTGAGTATTTGACTTTGGCTGAAATTACTTTGGCTTCTCTTCTTAGCATTCTCTTTCCCCCTGGGTATTAATGAATAAATTGTACCTTAACTTTTAGTTCCTGTATTGAGCAAAGTTCCCTTCCTACTCTAAGGCTACTGTGATTCTGGTTCTGTGTTCAAATTTCATTATCAAAGCAGAAGGTGTGGCTGTATATTCATCACTGTTCAGAGTCTTGTGTTTAGCAAATGTATCAAAATGCATGCAATTATTTGCCATCAGTTGAGTCAACCTGCACAGCACTGCCTTTCCCATGCCCTGGTTTCAGTTGACACAGTTTAAAAGTGCACTGATGGATTGGCTGCTGCTGAGCAACGGGTGCCTTTAAATTGCAGAGATGGTATGTGCTGCACATACTAGAGCATGTTGAGCATGTCTAGATTAGGAGATTCACCTAGGGAGGGACAATGCTAAGGATGCATTCTGTGCCATCATCCAGATCATTAATGATGTTGAACAGGAATGCACCCAATATTGACTCTAGGGTTTTACTGCTAGTTACTGGCCTTCAATAAGCCCTCATACACCTATGCTGTCCTATAGGCAGGTAGAGAAGCTGGCTGCCTGTTGTTTGGATGGGTGCACGCTCCACTGGGTGAAGAGCTGGCTGGATGGCCGGGCCCAGAGAGTTGTGGTGAGTGGAGTGGAATCCAGTTGGTGGCTGGTCACAAGCGGCATCCCCCAGGGCTCGGTGCTTGGGCCGCTGGTTAGATGGGAGGTAACATTCACTATCTGAAATTATATTGCCTTAGAAGTAAAGCACATAGGTGTTTTTTCAAAGCTTGTTCCCAGCCCACTGATGTTTGATCTTAAATAAATTCTTTCACATACCTTTGATTTGGTTCCCTGCTTAAACAGGACAGATAATGTCACTTTTTATTCCTGATGTCCACAGGTGAAAATTGCTACATAAACTGAAATATAATCATGAAAATATAAGAGTTTATTTCAAGCATTAATCTACTAAACTTCTGTAATGCTGTTAGCATATCTGAAATAATAAATAATAATCACCTTCTGAGATCATGTATTGGAGTACTGCATCCAGGCCTGGGGCCCCCAGCACAAGAAAGATGCAGAGCTCTTGGAACAAGTCCAGAGAAGGGCCACTAAGATGATCAGAGGTTTGGAGCACCTCTCCTATGAAGAAAGGTTGAGGAAACTGGGATTATTTAGCTTGGAGGCTAAATTAAGATTATTTAGCTTGAAGGCGCTGGGGAGACGTCATTGTGGCCTTCCAGTATATGAAGGGAGTGTATAAAAGGGGCAACAGCTGTTTATGAGGGTGGATAGTGATAATACAAGGGGGAATGGTTTTAAACAAAGACAGGGGAGGTTTAGGTTAGATTTTTGGAGGAAGTTTTTCACTCAGAGGGTGGTGACACAATGGAACAGGTTGCCCAGAGAGGTTGCAGATGCTTCATCCCTGGAGGAATTAAGGCCTGGCTGGAAGTGGCTCTGGGCAGCCTGGTCTAGTAGTTGGCAGCCATGCCCACAGTAGAGAGGTTGAATCTGGATGATCGTTATGGTCCTTGTCAACCCAAGCCATTCTATGATTCTATGATCATGTTTACCCTTTGCATGAATTTTCATGACAAAACTGGTACTTTCATTTAAATGTAATGTTTTTGTCCCCCAGGGCAATCTAATCTGTTGTGTAGGAAGGCTGATATTTTTATTTGATTAGTTGGTTAATATTGGCTTTATTTTAAAATGAGATAAAAATAACCGACTCCTAGTCATTACAAAAGTCAAATCCCTCCTCATCATGGTCCTCAAAGAGATGCTTACTCATGATGAGAAAAGCACCGAATTCAATTCTGTTTTTCCTTCATTTTGAGCTCCAGTCTAGCTATTCTTTCCCAAAATACTGCTAACAGTGCATGTAAGTGGTTGTCTGACAGTATAAGTAGTAGAACTATTTCCACAGGAAAGCCAGGAATGTTCATCTTTTTTACCATCATGTAACTGGAGATGTAGCCATTTGCAGGTAGCCTGTATGTTCTGTAAAAGGTAAAGGCACATTTCCAACAGTTAAATATACCCCCTTGGCTGCAATCAGACAGCAGGTTGTGCTACTCTGGGGAAAATGCAGGGAAGGATTGTAAATCTACTGTTCTCTATTCCACTGTTCTGCTCCAAAGAAGTAAATGCTAAGCTGTAACAGAATTGCAGTAAGGTATGTGCCTCTTCCTGAATTTGACTTCCTAACATCCTGAGGGCCACCTACAGTAGTGAACAGCCTGCTTTAATAGTAGTATCGTTGAAATACTGCTGTAGTATACATGCATTTAAGGGAAATGACTATACACTGTACCACAGCCTTTAATACTGAAGTACTCTGAGGGGAAAAATAAGTTTTGCTTGCTCAACTCCATTTAAAACTGTAATAAAGAAGAAAATAAGTATGTCTGCAAATATTTCAAATTATATAAATAAGCGAGCATATTGGTGAAAGTGGCACGTACACAACATAGCATAGCTTGATTGTGTAGACTAACAAATACACTAGCAGAATAATGGCATTAATTTATTTGTTCATTTGGGGTTTTTTGTTGTTGTTTTTGTTTTTTGTAAAACATCTGTAATATCTTTGACTCCTAATGAGACCCAAGAGAACTAATCATGCAACAAAGAAAAACTGGAATTCTATAACTTCATGATTTACTGTTTGGAACTGAAGCTTACAGGGACACAGCAGTAATGTATACTTTTAGCTGCCAGAAATGAAGATCACAAGTGCAAAATCTGTATTTGATAGACATTAAATCCTCTGGCCGTCTGAAGGCAGAAAACCATTTGGTGCCATGCTCCAGAAATTTCCTTCACTGTGAGTGATATACTGCTGTTAATTGCTATGGTTTTTATCTTCTTCCTTGTACATACTGGGATCACTGTAGCTTGTCTCATGTGAGCTTCACTAAGCAACCTCATAGCTATACTCAATTCTACCCAGAGAGATAAGCATTAGAATGTTAATCAAAGGGAATAAAGAAAATAAATTATATCATAAGCAAACAACTGGTGTTATAACCTGTTGACCTTCTATTCCACTAAATTTGATTTTAAAAAAATCCAAAAGACTTCAACTAGATCCCCATAGAGAGTTCAATTAGATTAAAGTGTTACCTGAGGTTCAGACAGTTCCTGCCATGTACCAGTTTGTGCTTATTGCACAACTAAAAAGAGGTTTTCTTTGTCTTCTTTGCACCTTCCTTTCAGGTATTTATAGACACTGATGAGATTCTTTTGAGCGCCTCTTCACAGGATAGATGCTCCAGTACTTTGTTCATCTTTATAACCTTTCATTGAACTCTTTCTAGTATATCCATGTGTGATTAGTACTGGGAGACCAGAATTGGACATGGGAATCCAGAGGTGGCCTCACTAGGGCTGAGTATATAGGAAAAGGGTAACTTCTCTCAATGCTGATAATACTTATGCAGCCCAGAATACCATTCACCTTCTGCTGCAGCAAGCACACACTGCTGGCTTGTGTTCACATTGGTGTCCACAGGGTGATGAGGTTCACGAACAGCTACTTTCCAGTAGTGCAGCCTCCAGCAAGTTGTGGTGGCTGCGTTTGTTTCTGCTCAGATGCAGGACTTTGCACTTCCCTCTGCTGAACTGCATAAGGTCCATATCAGTCCGTTTCAGCAGTGTGCTGAGATTCCTTTGGATGGCAGCACAAACTTCCAGTATATCAGCCATCCCTCCCAGTTTTAAATCATCAGCAAACAATCTGACAGTGCACCCTGCCCCATCATCGCAGGGCAGAATGCTGGATTAGATACTGGGTAAGGCTGAAACCAGTACTGACTCCAGGGATACCCCTAGAGTCTAGTTTCTGGGTTTATTTACCATTTAACCTGGGCTAGTTACTGGGTACACTGTCCCTGTATTTCTTCCCTTCCAACTTTCATCTTTCTTCACTACACTGGCACTGTAGGATCCAAGACTATGTAAAACTGCATGATCTTTTTTGTCTGCCCTCTAACCCAGAGACAAATGCAGAATGTGTCTGATCTGTACAGTGAACCCCCATGTTAGAGAAAAAAAGTTACTTCTACATAACATAACATTGTAAGAACAGTGGAAAGGGGATTGTGTTTGCCAAAGTAACACTTTTACATTCTGAACAGATGGCTGTTCAGATGACCTTTGAAAATGGAAGTGATGAAAGAAACATGTTCAGATTTAATTACATATTTGCTTGCTCAACTCCATGTAAAAGAGTAATAAAGAAGGCACAGAAATTGTAAAACTAAGTGTATCCACAAGCCCACAAACCTTGATTTACTGAGGGAGTGTATGTGCCAGAAGTGCATAAAAAAAATCACCGTTGTTTAGTTTCATGGAATTTCCATCGCAAAATTTCATATTGACCAAATAAAATTAAAAAAAAAAAAAAAAGCAAAAAAAAATTTTTTTTAATTCCTTCATTAAGCAGCTTCAGTCATTTTTTTCCAAGTTTGATCCATATTCCCATTTTTTAGAATAATCACCTTGAGTTTTATGGTGTAAGGGAAACAGTTGATCACAAGATCACAGCCTGAACTTCTGATCAACCATCTGAGGCAAGCGATGAGTCAGCTGTGGGAGCACAGGTGAAGGTAATTCAGCTGTGCTCCTGGAAGGGGTGGGGCTTGACTCCACCTCTCCTAAATCCCATTTAAGGGCTGACCACAACTATGGTAGCATCTCTTTTGGGAGATTGCTTCTTTGTGGAGTTCTTTTGGTGTGCTTAGACACTGGTGAGTACCGTTTCTTGACTGAAGGCCTCAGAATTGGTGAGTCCTTTTCCTTATATACACTCTGACTATATTTTCCAACTGTACTTGTATTATTCCACCTGTACATTGTATTTATATTATTTCAACTGTACATATGGTATTTGGTAAGACAGAAAATAAAATGGTCATAATGGAAGCTTCCTTTCTGAGCTACAAAGTGATTGGCCTTTGTGGAAATCTCAGGTATCTCAGTACTGCTTGCTGTGTACATGTTTCTGAAAAATTCACTGTGAACAGCTAATCAGATTACATGTTAAATGATTTTTAATCCTTCCCTTCAAAAGCTTGTAAAATACGTATGTATTTGAGTCCAAAATGCACCATTATCCCAGGCTGTATGTATAGATATAGAGAAACTGAAAAGAAAACTATACTTTTAGAGAGGAAAAAAAACTGAACTGTTGCTATTTTCCACATAGTTACACAGAACTTCTGAATAAATTTGATATTATACAGGGTCTGGTTGGGATTGAGCAAACTTTCTTTACAGCAGAAAAATGCTGTATGTTTAATTTGTGACTATATTAGTGTTGATAACACCACCAGTACTTTGTCTGTTGCTAAATAGTACCAGGAACTGTAAGGGCTTTTTCTTTATCCAACTTATTCATTCCCTCTGATTTGGGTAGGGCCAAGAACTTGGAATGGCTCATAGCTGTGACTATTGGCCAAAGGGATATTCTATACTGTATGAAATCATGCCTAGCAATAAATCTAGGGTGCAGAGAGAAGAAGGTGATAGGGCTGTGAAGGTGATCCATGTTTGGAAACAAGCTAGACATTGCTCTGCTTGTGAGATGGTAGTGAGACATTTCCTTTGTTTTGCTTGTTAATTTATTTTGGGTGGCTCTTTTTTTTTCTAACCTTTCTGTCTGAACTATTACATTTTCTTTATCATATTAGCACATGATTTTTATCACTTTCTCTCTCCCTGCTCTCTGGAGAGAGTTGGAGTGAGGGAGTGCACAAGTGAGCTGTTCAAGTGCTGAGCTGCTGACCAGAGTCATCCCACCACAGATGCTCATCCACTTATGATTTCTTCTGGTATATTATTATTTTATCTAGACACTACCCTGGCTGAATAATATTATTACACTGGAGACTGAGACTTTTATTCAAGTAGAAGCTGAGAATGAAGAATCAGAACTAGCAACTGAACTTGCATGTGAGATGCTGCCAAGCAGCCTGTGATTTTATCTGAATTGATCTTTTCATTGACGTCCTTCATGGTTGGTTTTTTTTTTTTTTCAATCTTGCAAATAATTTCCTCTCCTTTGGTTTTTAAAACTCATGTGTTTATGTTGCTCATGGATGGATCAGTACAGCCCATAGATTCTGTGCTGCCCTTGCACGTCTCTTTCAGCAAGTCAGTAGGTACCTGCACTGAAAACAAAACTTTAATGAGAAGATTGCTCTGGGGTGCTCCTTCACAAACATAAGATTCATTATAAGAATATAACATGAATTTATATGTCTACTGCACTTAAGTTTACATTAGAGCAAATGATTTTCTTCACTAAGCAGGAATTTCATTACAAAATAAGTTTTCGGACTGTGACACAGTCAGTCTAAAGACATGCAAGTAGCTAGACTGTACAGTCATAAAGACTTCTACATGAAATATCTCTATTTGACAATTCTCTGCACTTCACTTTCTCTTTTAAAAGAGCAATAATTTTCCAAACACTTCCTTCTGGAAGATCAGAAGCTTGCAAATCAGGAAATATTCTTGCAGAAGTTTCCCAGGATGGTTTTGCACTCATGAAACTCCAAAACAATATCAGCAGTGCTGTCTGTTGCCTCAGAATTAGAGGAATATTTGTCATGGAGTTATCTAGATTAGTCTGTGCCCATGACGATGGGGCAGTAGGCCTGTGGGCTCCCTGACCCCAAAAATGGGAAGGGAAAGGGGGAAGGGATAGGGAGATAGGAGCTGGGCTGAAGCAAACAAACAGAGCAGTGGCAATAATCTAAAGTAGTAAACTTATTTTACTAACTATGATATTGGAATGCAAGACAATACACTATAATACAATCTATTGCAAATTGAGGCTAATAAATCAAGTAAAATAAGAGAGAGGGAGTTTTCTGAAGACCAAGAAGCCTACTTTGGAACTGAAAGTGCAAGGCTTGGAAGCACCCCCACACCTGCTGCCAGGTAGTGAGAAAGAGGGACCCAGCGTCACTTCTGTGACGTATTTCCCTCTCTGACTGTGAGGTCCTCTGGGACATCTAGTTCTTCTTCTCTGTGCTACACATGATGTTATGATGTGGAATACCAATAGCAAAATTACAAAACCATAACAATATCATATTTAGGAATTATCATTTTACATTTTCCTGTAGAAAGATAGTGTTTGGGAAAAGGGAGCCTATAAACAGGAGGGGAGTCAACTCTTCGAAAGGGTAGATAATAGCAGGCCAAGAGGAAGTGTTTTAAGTTGAAGGGAGTGATGTTGCTGTCAATAACTTAGTCATCCTGGAACGTCAACAATCCGGGGAAGAGAGACACAGCCATGGATGCCATGGAGTTTTCTAACAATTTACTGCTGTGTCACACAGCTTATATACCAGCATGGCTTCCATGCATGCACATCCCATACACCTGCTGCCCAGAGAGGTGTTCAAGGCCAGGTTGGATGGGGCCCTGGGCAGCCTCATCTAGTATTAAATGTGGGGGTTGGTGGTCCTGCCTGTGGTAAAGGGCTTGGAGGTTCATGATCCATCCTTGAGGTCCCTTCCAACCTGGACCATTCTGTGACAGTGAGGAGATCTGAGGTGCTTCTTCAAAGCAAAATATAAGGGACAAATACACACATCCTGAATACGGGTGTAACACACTGCAGAAGTACTGAAGTTCATTGTTAGAAACCCTGAAATTATAAGGCATGATAGCACTAAAGTGAAGCATTTTTATTTCTTTAATGGCAAGCTTTAATCAGAGATTTTTCTGAAAAATAAAATGGTATTATAGCTTTATTGTATGTTTTAGAAAAACAGATTAAATGGAAGTCTCAGATGTCTTTATTTTTGCCTGATATGCTCCTTTGTGAATGCTGTCAATAATAACCCATTCTGTGATAACATTTTCATCTAGTATTTTGACACTGTAAATTAATTTTTAAAACACATTTAGTATAAACAGAATCTCAATAG
The DNA here is from genome assembly GCF_054131305.1 of Coturnix japonica. NCBI lineage: Eukaryota > Metazoa > Chordata > Aves > Galliformes > Phasianidae > Coturnix > Coturnix japonica. The sequence goes on from NC_140664.1 coordinate 60,158,087, forward strand.
GAAATTAAAAATATTTTTTTTTAGTCAAAAATAATCTACTCTGTACAACCACCAGTATCAATTATATTGCTATATCATGATGGATATGACTGATGAAATGTCTAATAGAGCTTATTGAACATTTGTAGAATATCTAAACATTCTTTCTATTTTTTTCCTATAAATAGAATGCTATAGTGTTTGCTAAGAATCTGTTTCTTTTTCAGCCATAAAATGTCACATCACTTATTTACCACCACTTAATATATTAATTATTTTATTGTAGAAATTAACTGCTTACCAGAGGAAGAAAAAAAAAAAAAAAAACTATGGAAATTCAAAATATATATTAAAAAAAAAAATCAGGATCTATTGATGTTTTCTTTTAAAAGTTTGTGAGCATATTTTTCTGATATCATTGAAAATATTAATGGAAATAAAAATTATTCTTTCAGGATATATTTTACTCTGAGTTAATTTCAACTGGTTTAATTTCTGTCACATCCTTTAGAGCCTTTTCAGAATGGCTTCTTGGAAGTACTTAAATTTCTGCTCATGTTAGAAGGAGCTAAATGTGCTCATAAATTCTGAAGGGTGTCTGAGAAGTATGTACTTCTACTTAAATATTTTCTGTTTAAGAAGTGTAAATGTATATGCTTACAGCAAAAAAATAAATTAAAAAATCATTTTGCTCAATGTTTCAGCTGCTACAGAGGTTTCCTTTTCATTTGATGTTGGAAATGGACCTGTGGAAATAATCGTCCGATCTCCCAGTCAGCTGAATGATGACCAGTGGCATCGGGTCAGCGCAGAGAGAAACGTCAAACAGGCCAGCCTGCAGGTAGATCAGTTGCCTCCAGAAGTTCGGAAAGCACCAACAGAAGGACACACACGACTGGAATTGTACAGCCAGCTCTATGTTGGTAAGGTGCAGAGAAGGTAACCAGGCTTTCATGCACTGAATGAACTCTCTGCCTCACGTTTAGCTAGCATCAGTTAATTTAACATGGGAAGTTGCCTTCCCAAATATTTGAGGAAAAAAAATATAAAGAAGGAGAAATTACAAGCACCTGCAAAACTGCAGAGATAAGAGGATCAGCTAAGAGAAAATATTCTGTACCGGCAACATGTCATTTTTTTGGTGGTATTGCCAAACTCCTGTTTTGGCTGGTTTCTCTCTCACATGTACTTGTTTACAATTGAATTGAAAAATTCTGCATAGGTCATGCCAGGACTGTATAAGCCTTCTGTTTCTGTCCTAGTCACACAGGTTTGGTCACTATCCATGCTTTTGCTCTTACTGCAATAATTTCTCTTTAGTCTAATGGGCTGTTTTCCCATTTGCTGTAGGATAGAATCACATGGTGTCACAAAAATTCATTCACCAGAACCAAATGAATACAGTCGCTTTCTGGAGTTGCTGGTTTCCAGTGCATTTTTAGCATCTTATTCCAGCAGTACTTGTATTTCTCTGACTGTTAGCCCTAGGACTCCAAAGGCCAGACATGGCAAGTGCCACTAGTTGGAAACAAACATGAAACAGTGAGCAAAGAAGCAGCACCTTCCTACCTCTTTACATATCTGTTAAGTGAAGAAAGGAAGGGAGAAGGAAAAACAGATGTTACCTTATTTTTTTCCATGTTAGTCCAGCAGCTGAAATTAATCAAAATGTTGCTTAAAGCTGTTCTCTTCTTGGTAAGTGGCACACTGTTGCTGTAAACCACGTAAAAAGTGTCAGCAGAGATACAGTCATTGTTTACATGATGACTTTATCCTTTACTACTGACCCTGATCCCAATAAAAGCTTGTTTCCAAATAAATTGAAATACGAAATTTGTTTAGAAGAAAAAGCCTTAGACTTTTGAAAGAAATACCAAGACTTTTTATGGAAATGGAAAGAGATAGAAATATTCAAGCCTGAGTTCTTGGGGAATTGCTAATAACTGCTGATTTTTATACATTGTTTTGAATAAACAGTTATACCATCCATCTTTTGAAATACCTGGTACTTGTACTGCCAAAAGCTGAATGTCCAAACCTGCAGCTGATTTTCTTTCTTTCTGAATCAGATACATTTCCTATAACTTGAGGATTGGAGCTTACAAAGAATAGAGTCTCTGACTTAAATTCTAGCCAAGTCTGACAGAGAACTGATGTGAGTTTGTTTCTTCAGTGAATGCTCTGAGTATCACAGCCTGCAGAGAAACACGGAATAAGAATTATTTCAGAACTCCATTTTCTGTGATAAATATTCCTTGGGAAATATGAAGGAACCAGAGGGATGACTTAAAATCCTAGGGGTTAGGACATCCATCAGGACAGGAAAAATATAACAATTATGAGCACTAGGATTCTTTCATCACCATGTTGTATATTAGTTTGCATAAAGTGGAACCACATGAGAATGGCCTCTACCCTGTGCATTTCAGAAGAGACCGGAATAGACTGTCTTCTCTTAATCCAAATTATCCATCCAGTTACTAGACACTGATCTGAAGCAGCCTCTGCTTTCTGTGGCTGATTTGAAGCAGCAGATGGTCTGTATTTAGTCCTCTGCCCTACGCAGGTAAATAGTCACTGTGCTCTGCAGAGATGAGTGTTAAAATCTCCTCAGGTATATGTGGAACTCTTCAGCATCTGTGGCACTGCAGTAATCAAATAGATGAGAGCACTGTCTGACAACTTCTCATGGTCTTTTGCTTGCAATTTCAGGGTGTTTGTTTTTGTTTGTTTGTTTTTAATCCAGACCTAGGTGAGACTTTCTGAGAAAAAAATCATGTTTTTCAGTAAGTATTTACCAAGAAAAAAATAATCCTTAGTGACTGCTAAGAAAAGTATTCCAATCCAGATTTTGAAATACAGCTCTTCACTACTGTGTCCTTCTCTCTATACTTAGGCAATTAAGCATAATACCTAATGTTGCTTGTAAATGAGCATCTATATTTACTATTCCCTGTTTCTCCATTTTGGTTTTGAAATATATTTAAACATGTTTCAAATATGTAATATATCATGGTATTATTGTTAACATCCATCAGCAATAAATATATAGTGAACAAAGTTATATTTTATCAGTGTAGCCAAGCCTATTTCTTCCACAGACATCTCTAAAAATCTTAAAGCTGAAAACTGATATGTGTAAAGCAAAGGTACTTATTCTTTATGTATATTTTTGGCACAGTCTGAAAGCTGAGGTTTTGCTTTTCACTGATTTCAATTTCACTAGATTGTGGTAATGCCTCACTTTTATAAATAAGTTACTTAATTCCACCTGTTGTCACAAGCTTAGCAGGATATTTCCTGTAAAACTGTTCTCTATTGTCTTATTAATATTTCTGCTCAGGTGCCGCAGGAGGCCAGCAAGGCTTCCTAGGTTGCATTCGCTCACTAAGGATGAATGGGATAACACTGGACTTGGAAGAGAGAGCAAAGGTCACTCTAGGGGTGAAGCCTGGCTGCTCTGGCCACTGCACAAGCTATGGGATGTACTGTGCCAATGGTGGCAAGTGTGTTGAGAAGTACAATGGCTACTCCTGTGACTGTTCCCAAACAGCATATGATGGACCATTTTGCATTAAAGGTAAATGATATGTACAAAAGGCAGAGCATAGGTGAATAAATAAATCAGTTTTTCAGCTTTTAGTAATTTAAAAACTAAATCCTGTTTAGTACTTCTTACTGGCAAGTCAAATTATACATCCATGATTTAAATTTGATTTTTTGTAAAAACAGGGATGCTGCTACTCATAGCAGGTCATAGAATCACAGAATCATAGAATGGTTTGAGTTGGAAGGGACCTTTAAGATTGTCTTCTTCCAACCCTTCTGCTATAATCAGGGATACCTCCCTGACTAGGTTTCTCAAAAAACCATCCAGCCTGGCCTTGCATGCTTCCAGGGAGGGGGCATCCACAACCTCTCTGAGAACTTGTTACAGTGTCCCACCACTCTCATAGTAAAGAATTTTTTATTAATATCTAGTCTAAATCTACCCTATTCTAGTTTAAAGCCATTTTGCCTCATCCTGTCACTACCTGCCCCTATAAAATCTTCCTCCCCATCTTTCCTGTAGGCCCCTTTCAGGTACTGGTACCCCTTCAGTCTAGGAGGTTTCTGGAGTGCATAGAGGATGCCTTCCTGATGCAGCTGGTCAGAGAGCCCACAAGAGGAGCTGCCCCGCTAGACCTGCTGTTTGCAAACAGGAAAGGTCTAGTGGGAGATGTGAAGGCTGGGGGCTGCCTTGGACAGACTGACCATGAAATGATAAATTTCTTGATTCATGATGAAGCTTGGAGGGGGAATAGCAAAACTGCTACCTTGGACTTCTGGAAGGTGGACTTTGAATTGTTCAAGAGACTAGTAGGGGGAGTCCCCTGGCATTCAGTCTTAGCGAACAAAGGGGTCCAAGAGAGCAGGTTACTCTTCAAGAAGGAAGTCTTAGGGGCACAAGAGCAGGTGGTCCCCCTGAGCTGCAAAATGAGTCGGTGGGGAAGAAGACTGGCGTGAATGAATAAAGAGCTGTTCTTGAGGCTCCGGGAGAAAAAGAGAATCTACTGCCTGTGGAAGGAGGGACAGGCAACTGAGAACAAATACAAGGAAGTTGTTAGGATGTGTAGAGGTGAAATCAGAAAGGCAAAAGCCCAGCTTGAATTTAACCTGCCGCTGGGGTGAAAAGGAAAAAGAAATTCTTATTTATAAATGCATTAACAGTAAGAGGAGGACAAAGGAGAATATCCACTCATTGCTGGATGAGGCTGGGAATGTGACCACTGAGGATAAGAAAAAGGCAGAGGTTCTGAATGCCTTCTTTACATCTGTCTTTAGAAGTCTGTCATGGTTTCATGGTGACAAAGTCAGACCAGTTATCCTCAGGGTGCTCCTCTCTCTGACCTGGTAGTCTCAGCTGGGGAGCATGCTAACCCCCCTGTGATTCTGGAAGAAACAGTCAGAGACTTACTACTCCAACTGGACTGCCACAAGTCCATGGGACTGGATGAGATCCACCCAAGAGTGCTGAGGGATCTGGCAGAGGTGATAGCCGAGCCGCTTTCCATCACTTATCAGCGCTCCTTGTTGACTGGTGAGGTCCCACAAGACTGGATGCTTGCCAATGTGACTCCCATTTACAAGAAAGGTTGTAAGGAGGATCCGGAGAACTGCAGGCCTGTTAGCCTGACCTCAGTACTGGGGAAGGTTATGGAGCAGATTGTCTTGAGGGAGATCATGCGGCATGTGTGGGATGACTGGGGGGATCAGGCCTAGCCAGCATGGGTTCATGAAGGGCAGGTCCTGTTTGACCAACCTGATCTCCTTTTATGATCTAGTGACCCATCTACTGGATGAGGGAAAGGCTGTTGATGTGGTCTACCTAGACTTCAGCAAAACCTTTGACACTGTCTCTCACAGTATTCTCATGCAGTAGCTGGCAGCCCGTGACTTGGATGGGTACACTCTTGGCTGGGTAAGGAGCTGGCTGGAGGGCTGGGCTCAGAGAGTAGTGGTGAATGGAGTTAAATCCAGCTGGCAACCGGTCACAGGTGGTGCTCCTCAGGGGTCAGTGCTGGGGCCTGTCCTCTTCAGCGTCTTTACTGATGACCTGGATGAGGGCATTGAGTGCACCCTCAGTAAGTTTGCAGATGACACCAAATTGGCTGGGAACATGGATCTGCCTGGGGGTACTGAGGCCCTACAGCTGGAGAGCTGGGCTGAAGCCAATGGGATGAGGTTCAACAAGACTAAGTGCTGAGTCCTGCACTTTGGCTACAACAACCCTGGTCAACGCTACAGGCCTGGGGCGGAGTGGCTGGAAGACTATGTAGAGGAAATGGACCTGGGGGTACTGATTGATGCTCGGCTGAATGTGTGCTGACAGTGTGCCTAGGTGGCCAAGAAGTCCAAGGGCATTCTGGCTTGCATCAGAAACAGTATTGCCAGCAGGAGCAGAGAGGTGATTGTTCCCCTGTACTCAGCAGTGGTGAGGCCGCACCTTGAGTACTGTGTTACAATGCAAAATTTAATGGGCTGGAAATGGCTTGTCTTTAAGATCTCATTATCAACACCATTTGTTAGCAGAGGTTTTATAATTATTTTGATTACACAATGGTCCAAAACCAATCTATTTTGTGTTTAATTTGTCCTTTAACTCTTATCCTAGTACTTTATGGTTGGGTTTGCAGAGCAGCCCCATAATCTCCATCTTAGTAGGGAATAATAGCCTTCATTTCACAATCACAACTTATTCCTGTGTCAGGGAGTTTTCTCAAGATCTGTCTCTGTCCATGACAGGGGGACAGCAGATCCACCGGCCCAAAAAGGGGAGGAAGGGGAGAGAGAGTGTCGATTGTTTATGGGCCGGTTTGGCCCAGTACTGTGACTAATGGGGCAAGGGACACCCTGGGAAATGAGAAAGGGAAAAAATATTGTGTATTTTGTGAGGATAGTCCAAAAGTAATACCTCCTGTTTTATTATGTTGACCCATAATATCAGAGGTGGATATTGTTGGTATGGCAGTAGAATTTAATCCTTCCCACTAGCATTCCATTACATTTTGTTGCTGTGTGGCAGACAGCAACAGAGGGGCAGTCTGTCAAAATGGTGTCTGTTATGGAATTGCGTAAGAAGCAAAGGTGAATTCCTCCATGTGAGTAAAAATGCACCCACTGACATTTATCATCATTTTCTTAATTGTTATTGAGACCAAATAGTGAATGTGAGTACGGTAAGGCAGTGGGCGATGTGTTTCAGCAGTGGTGACAGCTGGTCACATTGTGCTGAATGCAGCATGAAGGCTCTTGATCATTGCTGGAAAATACATAGCTAATAGTGGTAACTATGTTAAAAAAAAAAAAATTATGTCACTAAGAATCTACTCTATCGAATAGTGATATTATGCTCTTCGTATCTGTTGTTGTTTCCATGGAAAGAGGAATATAGGGGGCATTACTTTTGGAATGACCTATGTATATATGGCCCAAGAAGATTTCTATTCATGAAATGCAGCCCAGACAGCTAAAAGGTTGGATACCTATGGCTTACAGGATAATCAACAAAATCCACAGCAGTTTCACCCATCTTCTTACCTGTTCTGTGCTCAGATGCTCAGAATAAAGACAGCAGACTTATTCCTGAGTATCTATATCGGTACATAGCTTAAAAAACGTACATCTTGCTTGACATGTTTTGAGACAATGCTTTTGCTTTGAATTGTCTGAAGGATATGACAACTCCAAATACTAAAAGGGGATAAAAATATTTCCTATTTAATAAAGATAGTGTATAGATTTTTCAGAAGTTAGTTGGGTAATTCGGTACCAATCTGTGGCAGCAAAAAATAGGAAGAGCTTCATCATAATGCAAAATAATAACAATGCTTTTTCTAATTAAGGTATTAACTTTGGTAAAAGTAGTTTTATTTTCTCTCTGCAGTAATTAAAGATGAGATTTTGTCTCAGATTGCTGCTCAGAAACTTTGTGGAGCACCTCCTGGGAGATTTTGAGTGGCTGGATGACTGTGAAGAGGAAAGGGACCTGGGTGTGTTGGTTGATGCTTGGCTGAACATGAGCTGACACTGTGCCCAGGTGGTCAAGAAGGCCAACAGCATCCTGGCCTGTATAAGAAGTAGTGTAGCCAGAGAGGTGATCATTCCCCTGTACTCAGCACTGGTGAGGCTGTACCTTGAGTACTGTGTTAAGTTTTGGGCTCCTCACTACAAGAAAGACATTGAGGCCCTGGAACGTGTCCAGAGAAGGGCAACAAAACTCGTAAGGAGTCTGGAGCACAAGTCTTATGAGGAATGGCTCAGGGAGCTGGATTGTTTAGCCTGGAGAAGAGGAGGCTCCAGGGAGATTTCACTGCATTCTACAACTTCCTGAAGGGAAGTTGTGATGAGGAGGGGCTTGGCCTCTTCTCCCAAGCAACAAACAGGACCTGAGGAAATGGTTGCAAGTTGTACCAGAAGAGGTTTAGACCAGACATAAGAAGGAACTTTTTCTCTCAGAGAGTGGTCAGGCACTGGAATGGCTGCCCAGGGAGGTGGTGGAGTCACTGTCCCTGGTGGTGTTCAAGAGGTGTCTGGATGAGGAGCTCCAAGATACAGTTTAGTGGTTTGTTGTGGCAACGGTTATGGAAGGATGGTTGGACTAGATCACCTTGTAGGTCCTTTCCACCCTTGTGATTCTATGATTCTACAATTCAGGTGACTTATGCATTGTTTCCCACCATTAGTCAAACCCCTCAGTTAACTTTTTTTTCCCGTAAGGTATCCTGAATAGGCACCTCTCATGAAGGACTGTGGTTGAAGAAGATAATATTATACTATTTTGTCCAATCATATTTCAGATATTTCACGTTTGGTAATCATCTGCATTCCTTTGTGAGGTTATTCCAAATCCACTGGAATTTGCTGGTCAGAACTTCTGCATTTCCTTTTCATTGACAGTGTTTGATAGTGATGCCTCCTAAATCTCTCCTCCTTATATCTCCTTCTGTGGAACATTACTGCAAGACCTCAATGAGATTAAATCTAGGGTGTGATTCTTCTGATCTGTGCTTTTGATGTGGGATGTAGGTATATCTATTCTTTGTGAACTGAAGGAAATCTCTCCTTAACTGTGTGAATCCAGTTATCCAAGATTCATAACAAAGTATAATCTCCATTATCCTTTTCATTATCATTGGAAAACAGTGAGGCTTTTAACTTAAATATTGGGATTTTTTTTTAATAATGCAGTAGTAGTAACACGTACATATTAGTTCTGCTCTGGTCAACAGTAATATGTTTCATACAACATGTGTCAGCACATTCAATTTGACTTTCTCTTCGTGGTTCTTTCTTGTTGGTTTTGGTTGTTGTTTTCTTATTTTAAAGATGTTGGAGCATTTTTTGAAGAAGGAATGTGGCTTCGTTACAACTTCCATTCCCCAGGGACTAGCACGAAGGACTTAGTTAGCCGAACACTGTTGAGCTCTACAGATTCTGAGATTACAGTGAGCAGCCATAACTTGAATAAAGAAGAACTCAGCTTCAGCTTCAGTACCACCAAGTCCCCTTGTGTCCTTTTGTATATTAGTTCTTATACCCAGGACTTCATGGCGGTGCTTGTCAAGCCATCTGGTAAGCAACTGCTTTGGACTCTTTCCATTGAAGGAACAATTGATAATAACAGCAGTTGGACATTCAACTGAACTCTGAACTAATGAGAAATTATTTTCATCATTATCATTTAAAAGTAAAATATGCAAGACCTTAATACTGATTCTGCTTTACTAGATTTTTGTCTGATATAACTCTTCAGTTTTGAAAGTTTTCACTAGCTGAAGCTTCCAATGCTTCTGCTCAAAGAGAATAAACAGACAAAACCAATAAATCTTTTCTTAAAATTGTTGTAACAGCTAGATCCATGCCAGAAAATAGCATTATGAAGGTGTCAAGTAAGCAACCATGTGCAGACACTGAAATAAATGGTTCATAATCAATGGCAATATCCCCTGTAGTCAATGGAAAGTGTTGTTACCATACGATGGTTGATCAGAAAACTTAAGTTGGAGTGTTAGTCATTTAATAGCAGTGTTGGATTCATGGGAGTAATCCTTCTTTCTCACATGTCTTACACAAAAGATCTTCAGCATATATACATAACTCATGTTACATCTGCAGAAGTTACACAGAGTTATGTTACATATGCAAGTTTCCCAGAAGTATGTTACATATTCGGTGACCAATTCCAAGAAGGACCTCCTATTTCCTTGGTAAACAGCTTCAGCAGAGCTTCCTTATCTCCTTGGTACACAGACACAGCTCTTTCTGCTACCTTAATGAACTGCAGGGCAGGGGTATCCATCAACAAACACTAGCAAGTTTAATAATATAATTACAACTTGTATCAGTGTAATGCACTGTTCTTCTGAAAATCCAACCATGAATGAGGTAACTAAATATGCTGAACCATAAAATACGTTATAAAAACAATTTGGTGATTATTGGACATTGGAGATAGACCGTTTTGTGGTGGAATATAAAAAGATAACATATCTAAATTCCAAATCATGCCTTTGTGACGCCTGAAAATTACGTAGTTTTAAAGGTCTTGAGCAACTTTCCAGTCACAGAACATTTCTGGTTTCTATCAATAATGGGACCTACATTTCCAATTTCCATTTTCAAAAGTCCTTCCTTTTAATGGAATGTTAAAATCTGCTATGAAGAGTGGACGCTTCACTTTTGTTTAGAAAATAAAAATTTGACTGCCTACTGGTTTAGTACTTTTGATCATTCTTTTCTAACAATATAACCTGAAGTTTTCATTCTACCACATGCTATTAAAGTTCCATAAAATCCAGATGGTCATATGTCAACCACAATTAAATACGAGAGCAAGGAAGTCCCCTGTGTTGATTGTATGCCAGTGTTAATTTGTTGCAATTTCACTTTATTCAAGGCTTATCACTTTATTATTTAAAAAAAAAAACACGTCATACTTTATATAACTTCAAATAAGTTTACTACAGAAGGGATAATAATCTCAACAATAATATGCTACTTGATGTGCTCAAATTTGAAGTAATTATCTGTATTGTTTAAGGCATAGCTCTGATTTGTTCAGTTTGCAATTTGGAAGAATGTACAAACAATGGTTTTGAGATGCCGGTTACTTTCATGCTTCAGGGTTGTAAACTGAAAGCTGTTTTCTGCCCAATAATTGAATAATCTGAAACACTAACCCTTTTTAAAATTCTCCAAGAGCAGGTAGCATCTATGAGAGCAACTTAAATGTTAAGTGGCAATAGTTGTATGAGGAAATAAAGAGGGGAAAATAGCTGTGAATAAATATCAACACACCTGAGGGTACTTTTCGCATTCATTTCATTAGGGAATCTGCAAATTCGGTATAACCTAGGAGGTACCAAGGAGCCATATAACATTGATGTTGACCACAGAAACATGGCAAATGGACAGCCCCATACCGTTAACATCACACGGAATGAACGGGACATAATACTCCAGGTAAGCAGACAATGAACATGTTTTTATTCCATCTAGTTTATTGCTTGTAGCTTGTAACATTTTGTAATTTGATGGTATCCTTTCCCCTGGCAATATCAGTGCAATTTAGGAAATAAAAATACAGTAGATGGCATTCTGCTTGGAAATCCCACTCCTAGTACTTTTAAAAAAAAAAAAAAAAAAAGAAGAAAAAGAAAAAGCTATTCTCTCAATTGCATTGAGTCATACTTGCCCAAATCCTTGATCTAGTGTGATGACAGCTGGGATAATACATATGTCACTGTAGATGCTCAAGGACATCAGAAACATCTGAGTGGGAAATAACCTGAGGCTTAGGATAAACCTGCATTATTATGAAACACTAGCTGAAAAACAGGAGGATAACCTACAGCATCTTAAATGGCAGTAGATACTGACACACAAGCAAGTAAATATCATTCCTTAAGACCTGCATCTGCAAATAAGAATGTCTTAAAATTTAAATTTACCCTGCTGTACAGTGAAATAGAAGAGCTGTTCACACAAGCAAAAATGACCTGATTCTTCAGTGTTTATTTGACAGGAGTCTAAGACAGGTGAGTATTACTAATGTACTTCTAGCCTACCCAGTTTTCAGTACTGCACCAACGGGAACTTTACCTCTTTGTATTTTAGCTCACAAATCTTAAAGATAATATCATAGTATTTAAATATCTGAGGAGAGCTCTGCACGAAGGAACCAGTATTTCTAGACAGCCTTTTCTGTATAGTCATTAACAGAACTCTGTTTTCATTCCCTGGCTGTCCAATCTACAAATACAGAGACTGCAGCAGTATATGAGAACAGTTTTGTTGGCAGGAGAGTCAGATAGATTGGATGGATTAATATGAATTTGATAGTTCATAAGAAGGAAATAAAAAACCAATAACAGATGAAATATAAATAGAGGAAGTCTCCTTGGGAACCAAGCCAAAAGTGTAGCTATCACAGTATAATCTACATACAGACTAAAATAGATCCCTGAAAGTTACTTTTTCAAGGCACTAAAATGAAAACTTTTCAGTGGATAACAATGTCATTTGAGTGAGGCTGCCAACTAAAATTAACACTATGTGTACTGGAGCTGAATTATCAGAAAACTAGGAAATTTATAAAATGACATATATACTGAAAACATATTGGTGACATTTATAACAGCTTTTCAGATTTTGGGAGGCCAGGGCTGTACTTTGATATATGCATCTTTCTCACATTCTGAAGCTTTTTTTTTTCCCCCTCTGTCTCTTACTGCTAGATGGAAGATAAAGAGCAATAAAGAGCCTTCTGTTATTAAGGGCTTAAATTTGGGAAATATGTGGCATGTATACTATGGAGTCATATGCAGCTGATTTAGATGGTTGCAAGACTAAATAAATTATTGATGGCTGACAGTTGGACAAGATGATCTTAGAGGTCTTTTTCAACCCTAGTGATTTTATGATTTGATGAAGAAATCAGATTAAATATTCTTCACAGTGAGAAATTACAAACTCAGTTAAGTATACCGGTTTTACATCATCTCACCTACATTTAAATTCTGATGATTTTTCTTCTCAGTGTATTATGTGGCAATTGTTACCTAGGGCTTTCAGGAGCAAGAAATGTTTTATTTAGAGTTTCGCTGCTGAGGTAAACATCTCTCAATCAGTCTGCCTGGAACATAGCTGTTTTATAGAATCAGGAAGAAGATTCATTTGAATCTTATTAAACTAGATGCACATAGAAGAATAGGGAAAGTAGGAAACCCATATTTTTTAAAAAATTAATAAATAAATCCAGAAATAGCACCCTTACTGTATCCTGAAAAAGCTTTCCATCCAATTTTGTTTGTTTTCCATAAAAGGGTATTTTTGTTACTTATCTGGTCACGTAAATGAGACAGGAACAAAGATGAATCTGTTAAGTATATTGTTCACTTGAAAATGAGTTGAGTACCACTTTCAAATATAAAATATATATGATAGCAATATAATTTTTCTCAGCAACCAGAGGACAGATCATAAAGTATGGCTTTTCTATTACAGATGTAAGCAGTGAACATTTAAGTAGACTTCTATTTCCCACTAAATTCTTCTCAAACCTGAAGAGTAGTTGGTTTGCTTACTTTCAAAGAAGGCAGCTTGCTTGCCAGGTGCTATTACTCACACTTACACATTTTATAAAATTATCACAGGAATGATCTATTTCTCATCAAATCTTCAAACCAAGAGCACTCAGTATTTCTGAAGTTCTTGCTTAAAATATCTGTCTTTCTAACGTGCTATAATCTCACAGTGACAGAGATATTAAAAAAAAAATATCTGCACTGAGGCAATAAATTGCTATCACATGAACTACATGAACCAGTGCTTTTACAATTCTCATAGTGAAAAACTTGTTATTTTGAAGTATGAGACTTCATCCAGTGCTGGAAACAAGAAGATAACCGATAATTATTATCTGGCCAATTGGACTTTGAGTTTGTCATCTGAAATCTGGGAAGAAAACTCTCTAACTCCAATCTGATTTTAGAATGTGGCATTCCTTTATTCCTCACAATACTTACCAAGCAACTCAATAAATCAAGAGCATGGGTGCTCTTACAGTTCAGGTTCTGCATTTAAACAGTGAAGACATACATATGCAATACATTGGGATACATATTTATTTTTCACAAAGAACTCCTTAATATTTGCTAATGTCCCTCTGTGCATATAAGGTTGCATCTAAGGTGGTCATACAACCACCTGCTTCCTCCTTGTTATTTCTCCTTCATCTTCATCACAGTGGCCAACCTGATAGCTGTTCTTCCACAATTTTCAAATTTCCATTGCTTGTTATGCAACTTTCTTTCTTGGTGCACTATAGCTCAAAACAATTTATATGGAACTCAAGAGAAAGTTCTTGCGCCTGGTGGATGCAAGGTATCAAGAAAGAAAAATGACCTAAATTCCAAGACAAATATCTGTACATTTTCTTTTGCTGAAATGAAGTGCACAAAACTGAGATTGGCTAATAATTCCTCTCTTTCACCTCAACTACAATACCAAATACTTGTAACCATAAAACTTCATTAATTTACCTGTGAACAAGAAAATGCCAAGACTGACAGATGTGGAACATGTTATCCCAGTAAGTGCTGTTTCAAGAGCTGAGCTTTAGTTTTCAGATGGCAAGCTTTATTTTCTTTGTCGTCATTAGAAGGCTTTGTGGTTCAGCAGAGATCTCCTGAGTTGTGCCTCCCCCAGTCATCGGGGGTTGCAACTGCAATGGAATCATTCAAGACTCAAAGGAATACCATAAATTAATTCATTGGGAGCTTTCTAACAATAACTAATACTTGGAGGTAAAATTGGCTATTAACTATTAATAAGCATTACAGGCAGGAGTATTTTGGCACAAGAGTTATATCTATGCTAAAAGTTCTAAGACAATATCTAAACAATGGATACTACAAAGAGTGAATGAAGAAAAGAAGATAAAGAAAAAAGATAGAAAATGAGGAGAAACAGACCGATAGATAAACAAACACAACACACCAAAGCAGTTCACCTCTCCTCAATCCAGTGATATCTTACTGTCAGTGGGTACAGATCTTTGGTAGTGACAGGTCATCCAAAGGTATGATGGTCAGTTGATGACAATGACAAATGCATACATTCTCTTACTCTTAGTCCAGAGTGGTCAAAACTGCTCCTTGGAATTAGAGCTTCTGGCTTCAGGGATCTGAGAAGGAATTATTCTGTTTCCATCTTCCAGGCCTTAAAAATTCTTCTGTTTCCATCTTCCAGGACTGAGAAATTTAAATCAGCAGAGATGAGGAAGTAGGGAGATGCCAGCTTGTATCTTGCCTTCACAGGATACAGTAGTATCATCTCCCAGCTTTCCTGTATCAAGCTGAAAGTATTTGCTCACAGGTCAAGTCTTCAGACAGAAAACATTTCTGAGTCTTCCCACTCATGAGCAAACAGCTTCTGGCGCTGTCCAAAGAAATACTTTTGAATGTAAAAGAGTCCACAAAGCGTTGCCAATTGTCTCATGTTAATTTGAGACAATGCATTCCCTACCAGTCTCAGACAGTAAGTTCTGATCCAAAGCTCACTGTCTCCAAAAGAACTACCATTGACTTTGGAAGGTTTCAAAGCCTGCTTATTGTTCCCTTGAACAAAAGCTATATCATTATGTTGTATAACAAACTAACAAAAAAATGTACGAATTGTTTTTTTGTTCTCAACACAATTAGATCAAGCCTCTCTATTTTCATGCTGAAATACTCTTAGACATTTTCAATAGATCTCCAGTTCTTCATATCTTCTTTAAAGTCTTTTCTCGTTATGAGTCATATCTTCTAATGTCCTCTTTGTTCCGGAAAAATATTAGACTTGAGCAATTTTCACAAGACCAACTTTCCCAAGCCCAGCTATATACTTCCAGGATTAGCAGCAGCCTGCACACCTGATCAGAAGAACTTATCCAAGGATACCTGACAGTTCCCACTTTCATTCTAGAACAATCTGGAGAACTGTAGTAGAGAGGATTTACACAACAATAAAACATGATCAAAATACAATGTGATGCAGTGGGGAAATATAGGTGGTAGGCGGATGTTCAGACTAGATCTTGGAGGTTTTTTCCAACCTTGGCAATTCTGTGATTCTAACACCAGTTGTTGACCATGCAAAGTGAACATAACACAGAGGCTTCATAGAAATCTTGGCCTGATCTCCACTGTTTGTAAGATTCAGAATAATCCTAAAAATGTATTCTAGTCTCAGCTACATGTGAGATTCAGAATAGCCTTGAAAACATGTTTGTACAGATCTCCCAGATCTCCATTTTCCAGTTTCACCAGGGGCAAGCAATAGAAATATCTGGATTCCATGAAAAATGATTACTGAAAGATTTGCTCCCGACCCAGCTGAAACCCAGAAGAAGCAGAATTTTTGCAAGTCTGTACTCTTATTTCCATTTTGACCTCTTCTACTTTGCACTACAGAAGTAGGGATAACATTACAAACACTAAGATGCTTTAAAAATAAATTAGATATAGCTAATTCAAAACTAAGCTGAAGTGTAAAACAAATGGTAAGCATAATAGCAATAACATAAACAGGTAAAGTAGAAGGACAAAGTCTGCATATAGTGTTGAGCTCAAATGCAATGAATATATCCATGTAATTAAAGAATAAGTTTTGGTCTCATTAAAGTGGGCAGTAAATTTCTCACAGACTTAGATTAAGTTATAATTTCACCTACTATCACTGCTGTGGTGTAGAATCATATCTAACAATCTTGTTTTGTGTGTTTTGAAAGCTAACACTAAAAGTAATGACAGGAGTGTGACACATTTTCTAGAAATGTTCTATCATGCTTTAAAGACTTTAGATAATAGAAAATATACCATCTCCTTTGGCCATATCTTTCAATGGTTAAGTGTAAACCCTGTAAAGCATATGCAACTAATTTACATTTTAATTCATTGGGCATCAGCATTTAATTTTGAGAGCTTTATATCTATGCCTGATAGATGATAGTTGTTTGGTGTCAGATGTCATTCCTCCTCGCATATTCTTAGGATTGCTAATTAAAACACCTTTTCATCTTGTCTGTAAGAAGCTAAATAAATTGAATTATTTTATCTTGTCATGAGAAGTCTGATATTTTTGAGCTATAAAATTAATTACTAACTCTTCTTCAAAAATTGTCTCATTCTGTCTCATTTTGAAAATGTTTGCCCCAGGATTAGATGTGGTAATGGTAGTTATATCATCAAAACATCGTTATTTATCAATTTCCTTCATTTCGTAGGCAAATGTACATCCACAACATACTGTGGGGCAATGCAAAGATTAATCTAATGACTGTTTTAGCTAGCATTTAACAAGCTTAAGTGAGGTGGGGCATAATTTAAAATAAACCAGCCAGACAGTATGCACAAATTATGTAGCAGATGAACTGAACATATCAAGGACATAAACCACATGAAAATTGTAAACCATAGCTAATATCTGACTGTAATCTTCTTTTTCTAATAATCAGAAAAAGAATCAGGGCATGCATAAAAAAAAATCATTTGTTCCATTAATAGCAGAGATTATCTAAAATGAATTATTTAAAATCCTGAGATACTTTATTTCTATAAAGTACTGCCATACTGCAATATATTAGTCAAAAGGAGAGCAACAGAAAGGCAAACTCACACCATTTTCTAGAGCAGAGCTATGAAATGCATCTGCTTGTTTAATGCATTAGCACTCAGTTTAGCCATAGCAACTAAGTAACAACTAAGCTCTTGTACTCAGTCAGAAGTCACAAGAATATTTTCATATCTCAGAGCTGAAAAAATATGACCATGTAATATAAAAAGCTATTGATATGAGACATTTTGAAAATAAATCAGAGCTTATATTGATCAAGTAGATAATTCCCTTAACCCTAAATGTCCTTTCCAAACATAAAGAAATAGAAAATTATTTTCCTGAGCCAAGTGATAAAGAGCCCCACAAGGAGGGGTGCAATACAGGACCTGTCACTCACCAATGCCAATTAACTGACCAGTGATACCAAGACTGGAAGCTGTCTGGGCTGTAGTGACCACGCAGTGATAGAATTCACATTCCTTAGGGAAACAGGACAGAGGAAGAATATAATCAGGTAGCTTAATTTTAGGAAAGCCAACTTCGAGCTTTACAGGTATTTAGTCAACAAAATCCCCTGGGAATCTGTCCTCGGGGACAAGGGAGCAGAGTAGAGCTGGCAAATCTTTAAGGAAGCTTCTCTTAGGATGCAAAAGATCTCCACCCCCAAATGCAACACATCAGGAAAGGAAGGCAAGAGATTGGCAAGGCTGAATTGAGAGTTGTTTTACAGGTGAAGAGCAAGAAGAAAATGTACAGGTAGTGGAAGTGGGAATAGATAGCCTGGGAAGATTATGGGAATGCTCCTGGGGATGCGGATCAGTATGTGTCACGGAGTTCTCTCTAGAGCTCACTCCGGGACAGTGGGCACAAACCCGGGGCAACAGGAACAAAAGCCCCCCTCCCCCCCCCCCTTTTTCTCTAGCGGTACTGTGGCGTGGCCTGGCCACGTGCGTTTAGGGAGAGAGGAAGGGAAGGGAGATTGCGATTAGGTCTAACAAAAAATGAGGGAGAAAAAAGGTGATCTGAGAACGAACGGCAGTTTAATAACCTAATAACGCTATAACAACAACAAGAGAGTTTCAACAAAGAGAATACCAAGTCCCCAATCTCACCGATGGAGCTGTGGAAGGCAGGAAGCTCTGACCACGTTGTCTCCTCGCAGGGAGCCGGGCCAGCAACCCCGTCCCCTTCCTCACTTCCCTTCCGGTGCCCCTCCCCACATGCCCATTTGAGGCAGTTCACAGAAAAAAAACTTGTCCCCTTTACTCCCATTATGAGGCATGGTGTTCTGATGTGGAATACCAACACCAACCAAATTGCAAAACCATAACAGTATGGTGTGTATGCTCAGATAAGGCCTAACTGGAACTGGATTTGACAAGGGGTGCAAATAAGAAAAATAAAGGCACTGTAAAAACAGGTACATCAACCAGAAAATGGCCACATCAATACAGACAAGATAGTAAAAACAGACAAGGAGAAGGCTGAGGTACTCAATAATTTCTTGCTCCAGTCTTCACTAATGACTGCTCATCACACAGCCCTCCAGTGAATGGTTCAGGGCAAACTCCTTTCTCGTGCCTTGGATTTCAGTAATTTTCATAAGTTTAGGAATAGAGGAAGCGGTGACTTTTCCCTCATCATCACTATCTCCATTGTGTCTGTTAGTCTTCTGAGTTGCCTTTCTCGGTGGTTTCTTGTTGGCTTAATGTATCTACAAATAACCCCACCAACACAATGCTCTGAAGACGGGACCACAGGAACATAAAGACCGTCAGTCCTACGTACAGGGCTGCTGAAATAAGCCACTTAATTACTGCCCAAAACATTGCCCAGAACATTGCCCGCATTCTCCACCAAAAATGTCACGGAGTTCTCTCTAGAGCTCACTCCGGTATAGTGGGAACAAACCCGGGGAAGCAGGAACAAAAGTGCCCCCCTTTCTCTAGCGGAACAGCATGGCACGGCACGGCGCGGCCCGGCCACGTGCGTTTCGGGAGAGGGGAAGGGAAGGGAGATTGCGATTGGGTCTTAAAAAAAAAAAAATGAAGGAGGAAAACGGTGATCTGAGAACGAACGGCAGTTTAATAACCTAATAATACTAAACAACAACAAGAGAGTTTCAACAAAGAGAATACCAAGTCCCCAATCTCACCGATGAGTTGTGGAAAGGTGAGAAGCTCCGACCACGCAGTCTCCTAGCAGGGAGCCGGGGCCAGCAACCCCGTGCCCTTCCCCACTTCCCCTCCGGTGCCACTCCCCACATGCCCATTTAAGGCAGTCCACAGAAAAAAAAAACCAACATGTCCCCTTTACTCCCATTATGAGGCATGGTGTTCTGATGTGGAACCAACACCAACCAAATTGCAAAACCATAACAATGACCTTTAAGGCTCCTTTCCTACTCTAATGATTCTGTAATTCTATGATGTATTTCCAAAGCGGAATGTGTGTATTTTCTCTTTACCCTGTAAGATTGCTGTTTTGGCATCAATTTTTATTCATGTTAAAGAAACAAGGAAAGTACAAAAGAATCATTATTTATTTCATTCTAACATTAAACCTAAAAACATCAAACCTCAACATAAAATAGGTTCTTTCCATTATATAACAGCACATTGGGCAAATTGATGACCTGTGAAAGTCATCTTTAGGTAGACCTCTAATTTAAATAATATGGAATTATATTGTTTCCATTAACATTTGATGCAACTCATCTATTAAAAAAGAAAAGAAAAAAAAAAAAAAGCAATAAATGGTCTGCAGATATCTGAAAGAATCATCAGAGTTTCAAATGCAGGCAGAAGGGGTAAATAGTGTATCTTTCTCCATCAGTGCCTCTGATACATTTAGATTTCTATTTAAAATTTATCAAAATGTTTAATGTTTAGTTTTTTAATTGTTTTTGTTTGCTTTCTACATTGAGGCAAATTATACTTTACATAATTTACTCGAGTAACAGTGACCAGAAAAATATAGAAGTTTACTGACATAAGGTACTTGCGTATTTAAACAGATATCCATGTTTTCTAAAGTGTATCTATTTTTATTCCTGTGTCTGTATTCTTTATTTCTTATTTAAATCCTTGGGGGAAAATAAATAAATAAATAAGAAACTGCATCTGACTTTTAAAAAACTGCAATAGGTTAAGCCAGTGCATTAAACAGGCAAAACAGATTTGAAGTGGCTTGAGTGGCATCTAAAAGAGTATTTCCTATGCCTCTACAGAAATTCTATCTAATTTTGAGCTTCTTGCTCAAAACTCAGTGCAAACCTTACGTTTGCCTTGCACTGTGCCAGTGAAGTATATGTCTCCTTGTGTTCCAAATGAGAAGTGTGTCTGCAGGTCTAAGCCAGTAAAAAATGCTGAGTTTATGGTCCTAACTTTTTATCTGGCCTACTATTTATTCACAGCCTCTGGCTTATCTGAGTTCTTGTTCTGATTTGATCTGCAAAACCCTCTGTCAAGGACCTACTCTGACAGAAAAAGATCAGTGAAATACCAGTGCCACGCTAAGGAAGGAGTGTGCAGTGAGAATGACTTTGATCGTCCTAAGGAATTGCCATAAATGCCAACCAAATTTACTCATTTCTGATTGTATTAAAAAAGATAAAGTATTAAAGGCACCCTCCTGCTCTTTCATACAGTACTGTCATGCTCAGGAAGAGCTATGTTTGTAAACCCGCACACTGTCTTTTTTTAGCTTGTGCTTTCATGCTTAGTCTATTATAAATTTGTAAGTATTTTTTAATAGAAACCATCTTATTGTTCTGCAGTATTACAGTGTTTACCACAAAGGGCCATTGTCCAGCACTGAATAAGGTTTTTAATACAGCTGATATATCACTGCAGTAATACAGAAGATAAATACTATGTAGGTTGCGTCAAACATAATTTCTCTTATTTATTTCCATGGAAACCAGAACAGATATAGAGAGCTCAATAACGCTATTTGATAGAGCACAGAACATTATTTTTCAGTCAGCACCATTAGCTATGCATTTTCACCAGCAATGAACAAGATTCTGCATGCCATACTTGTAAAAACCCGCAACAGTGGAGGTGAGCCACTGTCTGTTGCCACTTCTGAAACACACCACCCCACCAGCTCACTATCATGACATCCACTGTTGGGTCTGCTACAATCATCAGCAGGAGTCCATGAATGTCAGTGGGTGCCATTTTTTCCACATGAAGGAATTTTATTACACACCTTCTCTTCATACACACTTCCATGTCAGACTTCATTGTATCCAACTGCCCTTCTATTATCATCCATTGCATAGCAATGAAATTTAATGGGATAATGACAGGAAGGTTCAGCCTCTACTGCCATACCACCAACATCTGAAAACATCTCTGAAATTGTTGGCCATCATAATAAAATGGGAGATATTACTTTCAAAGCAGTCCATATGCATTGCTAATGAAGATAACACATCCCCTTTGTTATTCTGCTCTTACTAAACAGAATATTAAAGCTCTGTTAACTTCAGATGTTGCAAGGGTAAGACCTACAGCATTATTACTGCATATCATTTTGAAAATCTTTTTTATAAAATGACTTCAGCATTAAGAAAAACCTTAGCTTAATAGCATATACTGACAGACTGGTTTGACAACAACACAGATGTAGATACACCTGCACTGAATAAAATGTGTTCATATACATATCTTATAGATTTTTACATAGTCACATGATTTTTCTGAGAATTCTAAGACATGGTTCACAGTATATTTGCCCTTAGATTGACATGCTTGTTAATCTAAGCACAACTGTTAAGATTAGTAGCATTATCCAAGTGAACAGTAATTTAAAAGAAATAGCATTTTATTGCACTTCTGCTTAAATCCCAGCAATTTCAGATAAAGACAGAGTGGTTGGTGTGATGTGACTTGAGAGCTGAAGCTGCAAGTTACTCAGATATTGCCATCTACTTTCATCTGTGTATTGTTCAAAGCCACACCGTGTGTTTATTTTAAGTTCAAAAAAAGTTAATGATTTCTTTTTTAAAGAAAAATAGCAGCAATGAAAAATCTTACATGTAACTTAATAACTATATTTTAATATAAATTCATGGCATCATACTTTGTGTATTCAGAGGTTCTATTAAATAACTTAATTTTTTTTTCAAATGTCATTTGACACTGACTTGCGGAATCAAACTCTATAATCCAGAGATGGGTTATAAAGCAGGTATGTTTATTCCAGCGTTGCGCATCGCCGGGTGCAAGGGGGATAGCTCCTCCAAACTTGCACCCCGACTTGTAAAACCGTGATACAGATATAGGTACACCTCATGTATAGTCAATGATTTCCCGTAATTCTGATACATATTCAATAGTTCTTTATCATGCAGACCCCTCTTGTTATCGCCCATTTAATCAGGGAGAGTAACTTCTCTTCTGATCCAATCACCTCCTCTTCTGTTGTCTTCAGGGAAATCTCACTCCTTATCTGCATCCTTCCTGCTCTCCCAGACCCACTGTCTCCATTCCTTGTTATTCTAACTAACTAGATCATCCCTTTTCCCAGCTACAAACTACAGTTAACCACCTCCCTCTAGCCCCCCTTTGTTCTAAATTCCAGCAGAGCCTCTGCTTCTTTCTTCACTGTTCAACACCAGTACTTTCTTTTTTATTATGTGTCTTTTATTAAACTGATAGCCCAATATTTTATATTAAGATTGCAAATAGCCCAGTTCCAGCTGCATAATTAAGCACTGGATGGCAGTAAAACACAACTTTGGAAAGAATTCAGTGTGGTTTTCTTTAAATCATGACCTCAAAAAATCCTCTTTTAAATTCTTTAAAAAAAAACAGAGATAATGCCAGTTAATAATAATAATAATAATAATGCTAGTTTAGAACAAAGACAAGCAATTAAAGCAAGAGGATTAAAACCTCACCGCTCACTCACTGCTGTATTGTGGTGCAGTATTTCATGCCTTGTCCCTGGAAAGAAGAGTGCATCCTACCTCCCATAAAGTTGGATGTGGAAAGAAATGCATATTTTACCCTTAGTATAGTGAACGGTGAAGTAAGAGAAAGCGGCTCCGCTGGAATTTAGAATAAAGGTGGGCTAAAGGGGGATAGTTAAAGGTAGTTTGTAGATTGGAAAAGGAAACTAGAAGTTAGTTAGAATAACAAGGATCGGAGACAATGGGTGTGGGGGAGCAGGAAGGATGCAGATAAGGAGTGAGACCTCCCTGAGACATCTGGCGAGTAGGGGATTAGATGTTTTAACATTAGAAGAGGGGTTGCATCTCCCTGATAAGATGGGCGATAACAAGAGGGGGGTCTGCATGCTAAAGAACTATTGAATATGTATCCGAATTCCAGGAAATCTTTGACTATGTATTAGTTTTACCTATATCAGTGTCACGGTTTTACAAGTCGGTGTGCAAGTTTGGTGGAGCTATCCCCCTTGCACCCGGCGCTGCGCAAAGCTGAAATAAACATACCTGCTTTATAACCAAACTCTGGGTTATAGAGTTTGATTTCCGCAAGTCAATAGGAGTAGCCAAAGCTGTCAGTGGAGCAAGCACTAAATCTACTGCTAATCAGAAATACTTGCCCTCTAGTGATGACAAGGGCAGGAAATAAGTATCAACAACTTTAAAATGGATATTTATTTTAACCCACAACGAAAACAACCCAAAACAGCAAATAGAGTTGTTAAACCCTTAAACATTTAATAACTGAATCCATTCTGAAATGCCTGCTGTAGTCTATCACTTCAAGCTTTGCCACAGAAATGTCACTGAAGGGCTTCAGTGCATAGGCATGCATGTGGATATTCCTGTGCTTGGCTGTTGTGCTCATGCAGGTATAGATTTCTCATTAAACTGGAAAAACAGAAGACTGAGGAGAGAGGGCAGCACAGCCCTAGAACCCTGTTTTTTCCTCCTTCACCACACTCTGACACCATCCCTGTTTCCAAAGACACAGAGCTGGTTACCATATGCATAGGTAGTTCTGAAAGTAATGCGTCCTATTGTTTCTGTGGAAACCTAATGCCTCTTATTTATTTCCATGGAAACCTAATACCTTTTATTTATTTCCATGGAAACTGAAACAGTAGAGCTCAATAACACTATTTGATAGAGCACATTCTCAGCTATAAAATATTTTTCAACACAGTCACCACCATTAGCTATGCATTATCACCAGTGATGAACTGCATGTCACACTTGTGACATGCACATGTCAACTGCAATAGAAGAGGTGACTCACTGTTTCTGTCACCACTGCTGAAATGCACCAACCACCAACTCACTGTGCTAACATTCACTGTTGGGTCCATAAACACTCAGCAAGAGCCCATGAGAGTCCATGGGTGCCATTTTTTCCACATAAAGGAGTTCAGTTACACTCATTGCTTCATATGCAATTCCTTGTCAGATATCATTTTGCCCAACTGCTTCTCTTCTGATATCTGTTACATGGTAACAAAATTTAATGGAATATTCAAGAAGATACAACCTCCACTGGCAAACCATCAAGATCCAATTCTTACATTGTGGGCCAACATAATATAATGGAAGGCATTACAATCAGACCAGTCCTCTTATAATGTCATTATTCTGGTATCAGTCGTAGCTTAATGGTATCTTTTCACCTGTTTAAAATGCAAATAAAAGCCAGAGAACTGTGTCTGGTAGGACAAAGTAAGGGTTACAGTGCTCTTTGATTCCTGAAGAATTTTTTACATGGCCTCAAAAGAGCTTCTTAGCAAACATAGTATATTTGATTACCTCAAATAACTAAGCCTTATGTTTTCTATTAGGTATTCTGAACCCAAATTATAGATAATTGTAAAGCTAGACTGAAGGCTTTACGATCATTAATGGCTTTACGATCTCTCACCTCCAACTGAAGCAGTAGTTAGACCAATTGCGAAGTGACACCAAGGTGATAGCGTATAAAATAAATAAAATGGCGATTTATTGAAGCACACACGACCTTATATAACCTACGTCCATTTTGTCTATGCCTACTGTGTTACACGTAGCAAGATTCTTCCAGAATATGGGTAAGGGCCTGTCACGTCACATCCCGATAACATCCCCGTATTTCACCTAATACAACACTAGACCTCAAAGCTGTTTTTGTATTCCATGGATAGAAGGTAGCCTGGTATTCTTCCAGCAACCAGTATTGCAAAGAAACAAGATATAACTTTGCATATCTAACATACCAGTTTTATTCTAACTCCAGAATTCCCACATCCTAAACACTGTATTTGTGCATGTGATTTATGGAAACTGAAGTTTCCAAACTGAAGCCCGAGAGATATAGAGCAGGTATGTTTATTCCAGTGCTGCACATGACACCAGGTGCAAGAGGGATTGCTCCTCCTAACTTGCACACCCACAGACAGAAGCATTACATTTTTAAAAGCCATTTTAAAAGCTCATACATAATCAGCAGATTTCCAAGAACTCATTCGCATATTCTGTCCTTTTCCAAGAAACTGTTTACATAATGTCCCTCCTCCTGGCACATGTGTTGTAGCCCCCTCTGGTGGTTGTTGGATGAAGGCTCAACGTCTTCCTCCCCATCTAGTGGTCATTCCTGGATGAAGTTGGTAGTCTTCATCACTGTGTCCTTCCAACCTTTGTCCCAGTTTAGAGCATTCCCCTTACTTTGCATGCCTCTGCAGTTACTTATGTTTGTTCCCCTTTCCATTGTTCTCTCATTGGTCCCTTGTCTGCTGGCGGGATATAGCTTTCCTTTTGGGATAGCTCACAGTAGCATAGTGCTTCCTTGGGCTAACAAAAAGTTAAGCTAATCAAGCACTTCCAAAAACTAAATGAAGTGAGCATTGTCTTGAGCTTGCAAAAGCTGAACTGAACAATGCTATTAATCTTCTAAGTCCTGTGTCTTCTAACTCCTCACTTCACATGTAAAAGCTCACAGTGATTTGTCAGTTAAATTAATTTTTCATTTTAAGGTAAATCTTATGGACACAATTAGCATTCTTAGGCAGGGATGACTACTTTATTACTTATTCCTATAGTTTTTAAATGGAAACCATTGCTATGTCTAAAGGACACCCACAGTGCATTGACAGATGAACTGACAGATTGGTAATAGTTGTTATGACTTACTAGTATCTAATCACACCCACCAGTCAGTTTCCATGTCACGATAAAAATAAATATTTAATATTCCCAGATTGATTTTGGAAATGTTATTAGTATTGATAAGTAACAGAGAACCCAATAACATGCAGTTTATTTTGTCGTATACACGACATGGAAGGAGAATCTAGAATACAAATTCTGTGCATTAGAGTGTATCAGAAAGAGTACTACTGCAGGTAAAGAAGTCACATGCAGTTAGTTAAAATCCTGGCATATGAGAGAGAGAAGGATCAGGTTTTGTGCATCAGTCCTTTCATCCATCTTTCCCTAATATGACTCTCCAAAGTCTATACTGTACAGTTTAATAACACTTCTGTTTAGTACCATGGCAGCTCTGAGAACTGAGTTATTACTATTTTTATTCTGAAACAAGAATGTTTCTGTGGTGTGGCCTACTTTCAACTTGGGGAAGATTGTTGGAGGTGGAAGGTTCAGAAATCCCTCTGTTGACAGGTACATGGCCTGTGAATATTGTGGCCAACACTCCAATCTCTATTGCCAAAGGAACCCCCATCATGTCCCTATTGCAGATCAAGACACCTCCTTTGGTGCCAGATATAGTTACACAGCTGCAGATATCTGGCCAAAGGGTATGGTATAGGCCGCCAGGGCATGCCCTGGTACAAACTGAAGTGTTGACCCAGTATAGAAATACAGCCTGTATCTTGCACCTTCTGTGGATTTGTAGCCCATGATCTTTTCTGCAGATAGATGGTTAATAAATTTGCTGCTTGTTCTACTGCCTCCAATGGGTTGGATGTTAACAGGAGATAATCAATATAGTGATACAAGTTGACATTATTAGGTTTCTCCCATTTAACTAGCTCATGCACCACCAGACTGTGACAGCATGTCGGCAAATGTACATATCCCTGTGGCAGGACCTGGAAGGTCCACTGCCTGCCTCCCCACATGAATGCAAACTGGTCTTGAGATTCTTCAGTAATCGGAATACTGAAGAATGCACTTGCCAAACTGAAAACACAATGGTATGTTTTAATCTCTCTACTTAATGTGTCCATTAGGGAGGCAATATTAGGTACGTCTGCATGAATAGGAAGCGTGACCTTGTTTAATTCTCTGTAATCTACCATCATTCTTCATGTTCCATCCAACTCCCGCACTGGCCATATGGGAGAATTATACGGGCTATGTGCAGGTCTGTGTTGTATTAGGCGTGCACAGACACTCGGGATATAACGCGATAGGCCCTCCCCTGCTTGGTCATGCATATATAGAAGGTGTCATTCATATGTAGAAAAGGTATAGATGAAACAGGATACCTATATAAGGGACCCCCACATTCCAATAAATGCCATTTTACCGCTCACCATATTGGTGTAATGAACAGCTGTAACTTGGTCGGGGCCATCGAGACACATTCACAGAGGGACTTGACTTCCCAGGTTACCAGATTGAGGTAACAGGTCTGATAATACTTTTTCCAGTTCCTGCACTGTTCTTGATATTTCATCTTGCCCACCCGGGAGTCTATACTGCTTTACATTAGTAATCCAGCGTGGTTTCAGCAGACAAATAGGCTCATGTTTCGCATGGCCTCTCAATATTGTCTGCACTGCTGGACACTAATGAACCTTTGTTGGAGCCTGAACTCTCCCACAGTCAACTGGAGAGCCAGATCCCATAGGATATTTATGCCCAAAATATATACTTGGACTGGGGAAATAGATACCTTATATTCTCAGGGTGGGAGGTGCCCAACCCCCAGTTTCAATCAGGTTTGAGTGACTGGAGTGGTCTGTCCTCCAAAACCTCCAATCATCACTCTATCACCATTAAATCTAGTCAAATCTCCATAAATTATTGATGTTTCTGCCCCTGTGTCGACTAGAGCCATATCCCTCTGTACATTTTTCCAGGACCAGAATATTGCTAATTCCACATGGGGTCTCTGGTCCCATCTGGAGGCCCTAGGGGGACTGACATCCCTTGTCATGCCATGAACTTGGCTAAGACCAAATCTTTTGCTTCCCGTGGCTCCGGCATTGCAGCCTGAGACACCTTGAGGTGGCTTCTTCTTTCAATTGAGAACAATAAAGACCTCTAAATTCCATGTTATTGTTGGTCTTCTTTCTATAACTCTTACCCTTGTTTTCTTAGGGTAATTCTGGAATTTTTTATTATCCTTCAGCTGTCTCCAGCTGAATTACCTTCATCTGTGCTCCCACAGCTGACTCATTGCTTGCCTTAGGTGGTTTTTTTGTTACATAAAAAAATACATTTACATAAAAAAAACACTTTTTTTGATACATAAAAAACACAAAAAAACAGGAAAAATGTTACAGAATAAAATGATTGCTGTGCCATATCAAGTAATTTCCTGTAGAATAAATTATTTAGCTACATCAATAACTTTAGTGTGTATTTCTTAGATTTCTCCATGTGTCATCACAATTAAGAGAAACAGCATTTTCAACAAAAAAATAATAAATATGAAGTGCAAGAATGTATGTTATTCATTTATGAATTTTCAAAGGAAGAAGGAGAATGGACAATGCCTGCATTATTCTCAAATTCCCAGCTATTCTCATATAGGCAAAATGTGTAAATCTAAATTTAGCAGTGCACAGGTGTGAGAGATCATTCTTTTATACCACTGACTCAAAGTTTGCTGAAGGATGAACAAATTCAAGCAAGTCCTGGTCAAGGGTTGAGAAATCCTTTGTCTGGGGGACGTGGATGGACAAGGCCATGGGTAAGGAGGGAGGAAGATAAGCTGCAGCTTAATGGCTGAGAAGCAGTCTTTTGTGCGGACTTATCTTGAGGAAGATGGCCATCTCAGGGTGTACACCCAGGGATGTCATGTAGGCAGGAAAAAAGGAGGATAAAAGAGGGATCAGCAAGCATCAAGTTAGGTTTTCTGACATCAGATTCCTTGTGACCTGAGGCCTGCATGCTGAAGAAGATGCCAGCATACTGAAGAAGAAGGGTTTACCCGAGACTTGCGTGCTGAAGAAGATGCCTGCATGCTGAAGAACAAGAGCAGTTTTCTGACATCAGATTCCTCACAACATGATGCCTATGTGCTGAAAAAGAACAAGATGTCTGTCATCAGATCCCTCACTATGGACATTCAGCTTGCTGACGGACTCTCCTGGACCTGCTACCTGAATCCTGCTGCCTACTCCTGGACTTACCCTGTGGCTCCTTCCTGCTACCTGCTTGCTGCCCAAGGCCAGCCATGCTGCTGCTGCTCTCCTGCCCTGCACTTTTGCTTTGGACCATTGGAGCATCTTGCAACAGGACTGCTGCTGGATCCTGGTGGTGACTATCCCTACTTTATGTAATCCTTGTCTTTTTCTATCACCCACATTCCCCATCTCCTTAATTAAGATTTGTAATAAAAAGGTCAGACCAACTTTTGAACTGTTGTTTCTTAATCTCTCCAGGTACACATATATCAAGGAACCTCTTCTCCCTCCTATAAACTGGAGTGAGCCATATTCTTTATTGGTGTAGTCAAAGCAGGATACCCACCATGAGAGTGTTGTCCTCCCAGATATAGTCTGAAACTTTTCTCTGTGTGCCTCTGGAGTTGCAAGGAGCGATAGTTTTGTTAATTGAGATACGGACACCTATCCAGGACAACTGCTCCATATTCTTAAACTTTGCTGCTTATGTGTATACCTCTCAGGGACATATGAATTAATTTTGTCTATTTGCATTGGCTTAATACATGTGTGCCTCCTTGGGAAGAGCATTCTGCATTTTTGTGATTTAAATATCTTGTAACATAAATGTGAAATCTGCACCTTTTTAGTGTGCACCTCTTGGGGAAGTATGAAGTAGTTTTTTTTGACGTGAATGTGTGTGCTGCTCCAAGAAGTTTATTCCCTTTTATTGAAGCCTGGAAAGTGTTGTTTAAGAACCCTAGAAGTGTCTTGTAACTTAGGTGTGGTGTTTGCAGTTTCTCTGTGTGGTTTCGCAGGGAAGTAAGGAGTGGTTTAACCTGAAAGATGTTCTTTTCACAGAATCACAGAATTGTAGGGGTTGGAAGGGACCTCTAGAGATCATCAAGTCCAACCCCCCTGCCAAAGCAGGCTCCCTACACCATGTCACACAGGTAGGCGTCCAGGCGGGTCTTAAATATCTCCAGAGAAGGAGACTCCACCACCTCCCTGGGCAGCCTGTTCCAGTGCTCCGTCACCCTCACTGTAAAGAAGTTCTTCCACACATTTGTGCAGAACTTCCTATGCTGTACTTTCATCCCATTACCCCTAGTCCTATCCCCACGCACTACTGAAAAGAGACCAGACTCACCACTAAGGCTCCCACACCTCAGGTATTTATGAACCTGGATCAAGTCCCCTCTCAGCCTTCTTTTTTCAAGGCTAAACAGACCCAGTTCCCTAAGTCTCTCCTCACAGGGGAGATGCTCCAGGCCCTTCACCATCTTTGTGGCCCTCTGCTGGACTCTTTCCAAGAGATCCCTGTCTTTTTTGTACTGGGGAGCCCAGAACTGGACACAATATTCCAGATGAGGCCTCACCAGGGCAGAGTAGAGGGGGAGGATCACCTCCTTTGACCTGCTGGACACGCTCTTCTTAATACACCCCAGTATGCCATTGGCTTTTTTGGCTACAAGGGCACAATGCTGGCTCATGGTTAATCTGTCGTCCACCAGGACACCCAGGTCCTCTTAGCAGAGCTCCTCTCCAGCAGGTCTACCCCCAGCCTGTACTGGTGCATGCAATTATTTCTACCCAAGTGCAAGACTCTACACTTGCTTTTGTTAAACCCCATCCGGTTTCTTACTGCCCAGCTCTCCAGCCTGTCCAGGTCTCGCTGAATGGCAGCACAGCCTTCAGGTGTGTCAGCCAATCCTCCCAACTTCGTGTCATCAGCAAACTTGCTGAGGGTGGTCACTATCCCCTCATCAAGGTCGTTTATGAAGATGTTGAACAAGACCGGACCCAGTACAGACCCCTGGGGGACGCCGCTAGTTACAGGCCTCCAGCCAGACACTGCACCGCCAACGACAACCCTCTGCACTCTGCCAGTCAGCCAATTCTCGACCCACTTCACCGTCCACTCATCCATCCCATACTTCCTCAGCTTTGTTATAAGGATGTCATGGGGGACAGTATCAAAAGCCTTACTGAAATCAAGGTAGACTACATCTACCGCCCTCCCCCTGTCCACCCAGCTAGTGACATCTTCATAAAAGGCCACCAGGTTGGTCGAGCATGACCTCCCCTTGGTGAACCCATGCTGGGTTCTCCTGATAACCTCCTTATCACCCAGTTGTCTGGAGATGGCATCCAGCACAAGCTGTTCCATCACCTTCCCTGGGACAGACGTGAGGCTGACTGGCCTATAGTTACCCGGGTCTTCCTTCTTGCCCCTTTTGAAGACTGGAGTGACATTGGCCGTCCTCCAGTCTTCAGGCACCTCCCCAGTTCTCCAAGACCTCTGAAAGATTACAGAGAGCAGCTCAGCAACGACCTCCACCAGCTCTCTCAGCACCCGCGGATGCACCCCATCAGGTCCCATGGATTTATGGACCTTAATGTTTCCTAGGCACTCACGGACCACCTCTTCCCTGACTAAAGGGAAATCTCCCATTCCCCGGACTCTCTCGTCATCCTCCAGGGTCCGGGATTCCTGAGGGAGAACCTTTTCACTAAAGACAGAAGCAAAGAAGGCGTTCAGTATTTCCGCCTTCTCAGCATCCCCTGTTACCAGAGCGCCCCCCTCACTTAGTATGGGGCCCATATTCTCCCTAGCCTTCCTTTTGCTGTTAACGTATTTTAAAAAGCCTTTATCTCCTTTATTATTCTTTATCTCCTTAGCTAGATTCAACTCCAGGTGGGCTTTGGCCTTCCTGGTCGCATCTCTGCAGTCCCTGACTACATTCTTGTATTGTTCCCAAGTGGTCAGACCCTTTTTCCACATATCATGTACTTTCTTCTTTCCACAGAGCTTGCACATGAGCTCCTTACTCATCCACACAGGTCTCCTTGCACCTTTTCCCGATTTCTTAGTCACAGGGACGCACCGATCCTGAGCTTGGAAGAAGAGCTGTTTAAAGGCTAACCAGCTCGCACAGGCCCCCTTGCCTTCTAGCACCCTGGCCCATGGGATAGCCCCAGGTAGGTCCCGAAGGAGATCAAAGTTTGCTTTCATAAAGTCCAGGGTAGCAATCCTACTTTTTGTTTTGCTTCCTCCACTCAGGATCTCAAACTCCACCATCTCATGGTCACTACATCCCAAGCTGCCCCCAACTTTTACTTCCTTAACAAGTCCTTCCTTATTGGTGAGAATAAGGTCCAGCAACGCCCCACCCCGCGTCGGTTCCTCTACCACCTGCATCAGGAAGTTATCTTCAATGCACTGCAAGAATTGTCTGGACCGCACATGCCTGGCCATGTTGGTCGTCCAGCAAATATCTGGATAATTGAAATCCCCCATAAGTACCAGTGCCTGGGAGCGTGCCGCTATTTCCAGTTGCTTATGGAAGGCCTCATCGACCTCCTCCCCCTGATCAGGAGGCCTGTAGTACACACCCACAACAGTGTCCCCTTTGCCAGCCTGGCCCTTGATTCTCACCCACAAGCTCTCGACTTCTACATTACTCTCCCCCAGGTGGAGCTCAATACATTCTAGCTGCTCTCTCACATAAAGAGCAACTCCTCCACCCCACCTTGCCAGCCGATCTTTCCTAAAAAGCACATAGCCCTCCATGACAACATTCCAGTCATGCGAGCTGTCCCACCACGTCTCCATGATCGCAATGAGATCATGGCCACGTGACTGCACACAGAGCTCCAATTCTTCCTGTTTATTCCCCATGCTTCGCGCGTTGGTATACAGGCACTTGAGAGAGGCAGCATCTCCCCACCCCTCTCCATGCCTTTTAACTCCATTGTCTGCACCCAGCGAGTTCTCCTTTAAGACCTGAACTGCCGCCTCAGACCCAGAAGCCCTCGTTTTGTCCCCTTCCCCCATCCTACCTAGTTTAAACACCTGTCAATAAGTTCTGACAGTTCCACGGCTAGAACCCTCTTACCCCTTTGAGATAGGCTGCTTCCGTCTGCAGCTGTCTAACCTCTTGTCTTTGTGTGCTTTAACCTCTTGTCTTTGTGTGCTCCTCTCAACAAAAGGGAGGCGTGATTGGAGCATTTGCATTTGTTTGATAGGTGTGTGCCTCCCTGGGGAGGAGGGGTGTTAAGAAGTTACTTGCGCTTTTGAATACTGTACCTCCTCCTCCCTTAGCGTAGATCTTTTAGCGTATGTAGAAATGAGTGACAGTATTGCCACTATGAAAAGTGAAGATGTGTTATTTGACCTTTCAGAAAAGCATGGTGCTCGACCATTTCTATCGGGGTGGATTGGGCACAACAAAACTGGCATAACTTGCAGAGTCTTTTGGACCGCATTCGTGTTCTACAAAATGAGGCTCGTACCCGAGCCAGGAAAGGAAAATCGTTTATTTGTGCGGTACTCGGTACTGCTTTAAAAGCAGTCGTGGAGTTCCTAGATGAAAAGATTTCGGCAGAAACTCAAACCATGCAAGCATTACAGGAAACAGCTGAAGTAACACAAGAATTGGTAAAAGTTCTACAGAATCAAATGGTGAACCTTGAGGAACAATTACATAGAGAGAAACAAGACTCAGTTTTGTTGGAAATGGTTTTTAAGGAGCTGTTAACATGTAAGGACACTAGCGACACTGTTGCCCATAGTTTGCCTCAAGAAAAATCTTTTCCTTAGGAGGAACTACAAGGAATGAAGGAAAGACTAGGTAAATTAGAAACCCCAGTAGCCCCGTTGTGTCCTTTGATAAAAACCGAATATACATATTTGATAACAGCGAGGATCTAGACTCTCAAATGGATGTTAAAGAAATTCCTTTCTCTGCCACTGAATTAGCAAAATTGAAAAATGATTTTAGTTGCTCTCCAGAGGAATCAGAGACAGAGTATGTATGAAGGGTTAGTCTCACCGCTGGAGACCAAATACTGTTAACTGAAAAGGAAGCTGAAGGTTACTGGGGACCAGGAGTATTTTTAACTACTGGCAACAATCATGCTCCTTGGTCCTTAACACAGAGGGCTGCCTACTGGGGAGGTGGTCTTAATTCCTTAGAAAGGGGAGACCCTCTTGCCATTACTGGGACAGTTGATCAATTAGTGAAAAGTGTTCAAGAGGCTGCTTGTCTCCAAATAATGTATGATAAAAAGTTGCAGCCACACCATGAATCACTTATGATGATGCCTGTTGATCCTGAGAGGACAACCCCTTTAATAAGGTGGCTTCCAGAATCCCTGAAACCCACAGGCATACAACTACAAGAGAAGATACAGGCTATGTCCCAGAAAGAAGCCAGGCAGTGTTAGAAGAAACTATAACATCTAACTGACATGCAGAACAGCACTCAGATTCACAAGAGTCAGAATGTAAGGTCATTTATTTAAGGTGTATACACTGGCACACTGGGGGGCTTGTGCCACCCCAACTGCACAACTAGTGTCACTCAAGCAGTCATATGTATACCACACAAAATGCATGCTCATGATTCCACAAAGCAGGTATTGCTAACTCACCTATGCTAACTAATTCCTTGAATGTTTCCTCATTTTTCACTCTTTCTTGGACATGCGCAATGTATAGTCAAGTCTGTTTGAATAAGTTTTCCTTTGTGCTGATTGGTCCCATTTTATTATCTGAAGGTTCCAGGTCTGAAATTCCAGGAGCTTCTTCCTTTGCACTGTGCTATTGAGAAGTGAAAGCCTTGCCCCCATTCTACCAAAATCCTCCCAAGTCCTTCCTGTTCTTAGTAAACCCCTCCCTAAAATTCACCTCTGAAGTAAGGGTTGCTCCCTTCTGTAATTTCTATGGAATAAAAGTAAGGGGTCTTGTCCTGTACAACCCACCTGTACAGGGATCATCCTAGGGTTTCTATCTTTACTTATAACCATCTGCAGTCAGGATATAAAGTATGGACATGGGAGGAGGTTGCCCAAGAGTTAATTAACTATGGGAGAAAATATGGGCCAGTGGTTTCCTTTCCCAGTAAATTTGAGCCAAGAGAAGTGAGGTTTGCAGCAGTCAGCCCTAGTCACCTGTAGGCCACCGAGCCCAAAGCTCAATGGAACTGGAAGGGTTTCACTGCAAGTAGAAACAGGTAAGCAAAATATTGATCATAAATGTAATCATCTCTGGACACTGGGCTGGCAAAAGGGTGTTCCACAAGATTTGATTAATGGATTACCCACAGTCAAGTTAGAGAAATTAGTTAACTGGTGGACAAAACAAAAGCTCAAGAAGCTCTAGGAAAGCTGATGCCTTCACCTCGTCCCCAAGATGAGCAGGAGGTGGGGGACAGACCATGAAGAGTGGATACATTAGAAAGCTCACAACAAAGGGAAACAAGATCCTCTGTTTAACACCTTCTGTCCCAAGGCTCTTGACAGTTACCCCTGTGACTCACAATCCAGTGGAACTATATTAACAAAGTCCAAAAAAGGGCAAGTTGGTGTCTTGTTTTACTTTACAGAATACCCCCTGTGGACTTGAACTGAATGCAGAAAGGACACCAACAATTTGTGTTTTGTGACAGGAATACTGAAAATTTGATCACACTGGAATGCTGAATATACCTCTTGATTACATTTTGTATGTTGGTTGCAGCACCATTATGTTTTGTGTTGCTGTGGGTGGTAATGTTGTACTTCTATTTGTTATTCATAGAATCATAGAATCACCAAGGTTGGAAAAGACCTAAAAGATCATCCAGTCCAACCGTTCAACTATTACTAATAGCTCCCACTAAACCATGTTCCTCAACAAAACATCCAGTCTTTCCTTGAACACCTCCAGGGTCGGTGACTCCACCACCTCCCTGGGCACTCCATTCAAGTGCCTGACCACCCTTTCTGAGAAGTAACACCTCCTAATGTCCAGCCTGAATCTCCCCTGCCATAGCTTGAAACCATTCCCTCTGGTCTTATCACTAATGACACAAGAGAAGAGGCCGACCCCCAGCTCACTACAACCTCCCTTCAGGAAGTTATAGAGAGCAATGAGATCTCCCCTGAGCCTCCTCTTCTCCAGGCTGAACATTCCCAGCTCCTTCAGCCTCTCCTCATATGGTCTGTGCTCCAGACCCATCACCAGCTTTGTTGCCCTCCTCTGAACACGTTCCAGGGCCTCAATGTCTTTGCTGCAGTGTAGGGCATTTAATTATTGTTAAATGCATGGTTGTTGTTAAATGTACGATTATCACTTTTCTCCCTTCTATTCATTATGTAATATTTGTGTCACCACTCCTGAAGAATCACAGGGTGGTGTCTGTGGCTAGTTGATATTGTGTGCTGTTGCAACTCTTGCTTCTTGTATGCTTCTGTGTTTTATACAAGATGTTGTATCCTCTTTGAACTTTGTAAACTACAGACAAGTCTAGCACATCAGGAAATTTTTTGTAATGATTGTATGAAACATTTGATTCCCCACCTCCTTCCCTCCTTTACCCTTATGCTTTCTATCTTTTTCTCACCATCATGGATCATCAGTGCCCCATTTTTAAGCAACCTTTGAGTCACAGGGTGGTGTAAGTGATTATTCTTTTATACCGTTGACACAAAACTTGCTGAAGGATGTAAATGAAAAAGTCCAAGAAAGTCCTGGTCAAGGGTTGAGAAATCCTTTGTCTGCGGCACAGATATACTAGGCCACAGGCAACAAGAGAGATAAGCTGCAGCTTAATGGCCAGGAAGCAGTCATATCTGAAGGAAGATAACCATCTCAGGGCCTGCACCCAGGGATGTCATGTAGGCAGGAAAAAAGGAGAATAAAAGAGGGATCAGCAAGCATCAAGTTAGGTTTCTGGCATCAGATTACTCACAACCTGAGACCTACATGCTGAAGAAGATGCTTGCATGCTGAAGAAGATGCCTGCATGCTGAAGAACAAGAGAGGTTTTCTGACATCAGATTCCTCACAATGTGATGCCTGTGTACTGAAGAAGAACAAGCTGTCTGCCATCAGATCCCATCAGGCTGCCTACTCCTGGACTTACCCTGTGGCTCCTTCCTGCTACCTGCTTGCTGCCCAAGGCCAGCCACGCTGCTGCTGCTCTCCTCCACTGCGATTTGCCTCAGACCACTGAAACATCTTGCAACAGGACCGCTGATGGATCCTGGTGGTGACTATCCCTGCTTTATGCAATTCTCGCCTTTTTCTATTGCCTGCCTTCCCTTCCCCATCTCCCTAATTAAGATTTGTAATAAATCGGTCGGACCAACACTTGAACCGCTGTTTCTTAATCTCAGATATACATATATCAAAGAACCTCTTCTCCCTCCTATAGATTGGAGTGAGACAACAGGTCCCAACTGAAAATCATGCATTTGCTTAGCATGCTGTTTTGTTGATTTTGATGTTATTTCTGTTGTTTTAAATAATTATATAGAAGTATGCAAGTAAAGGCTGAAATAATTCTACAACAACTGGAAAGCGTAAGTATCAAGTGTTGTACTTTCCAAGCTTTCTGTACGTTACAGATAGCAAATGTAGGAGGAGCATTAACTGTTATTTCCCCTTTTATCAAAATGATGCAGAGTATATCAGGCAGAGTTGTACTGGCATAAACTCTGGGAAAGTAGGCCTCATTTGGTCTCACTGTAAGCAGAAGGATCTGTTTGAAATATTCATCACTTTTTTTTTCTTTTCACAGATTGATCACTATCCTCCAGCAGCTTATAGCCTGCCAGCAGCATCTGACATTCAGTTCAATTCCCCAAAGGCACTCTTCTTAGGAAAAGTCATAGGTAAGGTTTCATTTTATACTTGGTTATTTTATACTTGGTTATTTCATTAGGTATTTTCAGAGAAGAGTAAAAATTATAAGCACTTGGGACAATGATATGTGTAACTTCTGCAGCAGGACACTTGCTGGGCATGTAACTGATGTAACCCTTTGTACGTTTTCCTCCCCTTTACGAAACTCACCATCATTCCCCAATGCAGCATCTTTCAGACCAGCTCCCCACATAAACTTGAGAGACAAGGTAGATCCATCTCAAACTGTGTTCTTTTTAGGCCATCCTAGTTTCTATTGCTCAGTTTCTCCACTACTGACCTTTTAAATAAATTTCCAGGGTTACTCGCTTCAGGATTCAATGATTCCCACAACATCTACAGCAATCAAGGTACATTTTTCCACTTCTCAGAGAGAGAGGGTATTATTTCCTCTAAGTGCTTTGTGGGGTAATGTGGTTGTTTAAACTAAGTGAAGTGCTTAATTCAGAGAACTGCAGGCTTTTCTTTAATTTGTGCAAGACAGCAATCTGTGAACCCCATGCACCAATTTTTGATGTGGAAAAGCAATTGACCTTGTAGCTAACATGACTTTTCAAAGATAACTTTTTTATTTGTTCTGCTTTTAAAATTTAATGTGTTATGGTCCTGTGAAATAGGAATCAAAGGTTTTTAAAATGGCTGTATAGTAAGATTGCTATGAACTATTTCCTGGTGCTCTCAAAGTCAGTGCTGTAGAAAAAAGAAAAAACTACATGGTGTGGTTTTGTTAAGTAACTGGAAATTGTGTGCACTTTCATCTCTGGATCAGGGCACTCAGACCAGAGCTGTCTTCATGTTCAGTCAGACTGTTCTTCCATTAATTCAAGCAAGTAGATATAGGACCTCAGGTGAAGCATTCAGCAACTGGAATAACACTGCAGGAAAAACAAACAAACAAACAAACAACAACAACAACAACAAAAAACACCAAGAAGGACTTGACACTTTTCCTCACAAATAATCGTTAACAAAAATATCAAGATAAAAATCTTTTAATTTGCTTAATGTAATAGTTGTGACCATCTCCTATAATTAATTTGTTGTCAAAGAGGTTCTGTGTGTTTTAACATGCTCTTTGGAAAGATCTGTGTGTCTAAGAAACTACTACAGTATGACAGTACTGCCTCCTAAATAATCTTAACAATGATGAATTGTTGTTTGAATCCAGCTAAAACTGGCTCTTTCCTTATTATTCTAATGAGTTAATGTTTTAGAAGAAGATGAGCAAGATGCATGGACACAGGCATACAAAAGGGAAAATACTCTGAGAAAAATTTACATGAAAGAGTGAAGGGAAGAAAAGGATGACTCCTAAAACACAGTAGAAAACAACACACTGAGTACTGCGAAGTGAAAAGAAAGAATGGAAGAAACACAAAAGAGAAAGTAAGAAACACTGTGTGTGCTAAGCTTAAAATATGCTGACTACGTAAAATATGCTGACTGCAGAGTGAGTAGACAGAACTCTGCAAGGAAAATCACCTTCTGAATTGCTGAACCAGCAGCACAGTCAGGCAACCACACAGATGCAACTCTAACACGGAATGCCGATCTAGACTTTGCATTGAATTTTTTTAAGCTGAATTTTTAACCCATTCACAGCACAACATAACACCACCATTCTGATTGGAAATTTTCTCTAGATGTTTTTGGAGAATAAAAGGGCTGCAAGAGCTGAGTGGCTCAGATGGGTCATGGCTCAACCTTTCATAACTAGGCTACTTGTTTAACAGTAGTTACTGAAAGACCTGACAACCATCTCATAGATCCGAACAAAATGAATTATTGGTTCAGTTCTGTTTCTACAGATGTAGACCCATGACAACTCACGTTATTTACTCATTTGCAAAAGGTTAAGTACATGATTAAAAATAGAGTTTTAAGAATCCTATGACAGTTTCAGTTGGATCCTACCAAAGATGAAGTTTGGTAACGCAAGAACATCCATATTCACCCTGCCAATATCAAGAGCTTGATCTTAGTATTCACAGGGCTTTTTCAGAATACAGAAATATAAGGAAAAATAATAGTTAAGACCACTAAATATAATTTTATTTTAATAAAGGAAGTTTTAAATACCTTGAAAGTCACGATTTATATTCCTCTGAGTCTTCATAAACATAGCATATTGAAATGAGAAATTGAAATCAAGTTTCAAATTTAACATTTGATGGGATAACCACTGTCCCAATAGTATCTGTTCTATAAATGCATATAGAATCATAGAATTAACCAGGTTGGAAAAGACCTCAAAGATCATCAAGTCCAACCGCAGCCTAACCATAGTACCCTAACAATCCTCTGCTAAATCATATCCCTGAGCACCACATCCAAACGACTCTTACACGCATCCAAGGAGAGCGATTCAACCACCCCCCTGGGGAGCCTATTCCAGTACCTGACTACCCTTTCTGTAAAGAAGTGTTTCCTAACATCCAACCTAAACTTACCCTGGCGCAACTTGAGGCCATTTCCCCTTGTCCTGTCACTTGTCACCAGTGAGAAGAGACTTGCCCCACTCTCACTGTAAGCACCTTTCAGATACTGGAAAAGATCAATAAGGTGTCCCCTCAGCCTCCTTTTCCCCAGACTAAACAGCCCCAGCTCCCTTAGCCTCTCCTCATAGGGCTGATTCTCCAAGCCCTTCACGAGCCTCGTTGCCCTTCTCTGGACCTGTTCCAGCACCTCCATGTCTTTCCTGTGCTGAGACACCCAAAACTGAACACAGTACTCGAGGTGAGACCTCACCAATGCCGAGCATAGGGGCAGGATGACATCCCTAGTCCTGCTCACCACACGTATAATGGCTTGGAGGGGAATACATATGGTATAGTTGAAGGTTGTTATATGCCACAAAAAATGCTGATCATTACCTTCAGCTCCTCCACTAAGGGTCAGGAACAGGCAAAGGTCTTGCAGTATCCTAATGGAGTAATTTATAAGTAGATTTTATTCCTGTTTTCTTCTGCCTCTTTATGATTTTAAGCCTTACAAAGCTGCATCTCTGTTTCAGGTGTTCATCCATTCCCATTGTTATAAACTGTACTACTTTGTTATATACTGCAAATTCTACTATTCCCAGGATTTATTCCTTCATTTTTTAAATGCTATTTTTTCAAGTTTGGGAATATGAGAGGTTAGGATTTGTCTGGTTAATCTTCTCTTCTTAATTCATTGTCTTCTGCAGAGTAGGATATTTTATTAAGTAAGAGCAAGTCCATAGTGAAAAAATAAACAAACCACCAATGAAAAACATATTCTCTTCACCATAGAATATTCATATTTATCTTCAGAAACGTGAGTTTCCTGGTGTAAAATTATTGTGCAGCTGACCACCACTATTCATCAGCTTCACTATGCAACTTCCAGTGTAATGCTGAATGAGGGAAGAGCACAGTTAACATTGTTAATACTGTTTCATCAGTTTGAAGAGCAAAGAGTATGCAGTATCTTTACAGCTTCTAGTTTTCTCATCATGTTGGCTAGATATATTCCAGTGGCACAGGCCACCAATGGAATTTCTGGATACATACACCAAGTTATAAATTTTGCCCACCTGCAACTACATTCTCTAGATGTGTAATATGGTAATAGCCTCGTATTTCACTGCTAGCTTGGCGCTGATTGCATTCAGTTTCTGTTACCCCCATAGTATGCAATTCTTTTTTGGTGTCAGGGCCCTGTTTTTAGATACATATGCACTTTGGAATAGTATTATTAAGGAACTAATCCTCTGTCTGCTGCAACTGTGTTTGGTGTGATAGCTCACCTGCTGCCAGTCAGTGATGATCACTTGTATGATACCTATGACAACGTAACAGCATTCTGCTTTAGATGTTACAACATCATGAAATATTTCTGTGCCTTGTAACTGTTTATAATATTTTCTGTAAATCGGGAGAATCAGGATAAAACAAAAATGATTGAGTTGCAGTAGTAATCAAGGAGTATTACTGCTCCTACAAATTGAGGCATTTTCTGCTTTCCTAATTTTCAGAAAATGCAATTATTCACTAACTCCAAAAACAGTGATAGAAAATATGTCCAGTCTTCTGGAAACTGAAAAGGTTTTCAGTATGTCTAGTATTCTTAGACAGGCAAAATGAATTTTTGATTTGAGGTATGAAAAAAAGGAGCTACATAGTCAACAATCTTGTTTTAAGTGAATGTGTAGTAGTAAAAGCACTAGGGAAACACAAGATTTTGTAAATAAAACAGAAAGGAATTGTTGATGTTTCAAGGAGGGTGATTAATCTGCTATTTAAACATACTTAAGTTCTGATGGCTGACACAGGCATGGTAGGAGGGAGAAGCTAGCTATCAGGATGACCAGCATTAAAGCAAAAAAAGTTAACAATATGGCATGGTGCACTGCATGTCAGAGTTCAGGTCTGAACCTAAATTCCCATTTGTGCTGCAACTTGAGACTCACTACTAGGTCAGAACAGAGCAGAAGATCATTTTTCTTCTCTAAGTGCTGTGGTTTTGGATGCAATGCTTAGGTTTGTCTTCACATCCTTTTTTGGAGACCTACAGCACTTTCTGTATGTGAACTCTATATAGGGAAA
Organism: Coturnix japonica; assembly: GCF_054131305.1. Classification (NCBI taxonomy): domain Eukaryota; kingdom Metazoa; phylum Chordata; class Aves; order Galliformes; family Phasianidae; genus Coturnix; species Coturnix japonica. The sequence goes on from NC_140664.1 coordinate 60,200,750, forward strand.
ACTGATGTCACTGATAGTCTGTACTGCATCATCTAAATGAAAGAGAAGTAATGTTACAATTGGAAAGATTAATGCAGTAGAAGGGGCAATACAGGAGTGTAACAGCTAAGGGACCAGTGTGGATAAGTTCTTATTTCAAAGGAAAAGTGCTCACCTGTTTCCAAAGATCTATGCTCACAGTAAAGACTCCACAAGGGAGGGATTTCCAACCAGAGATCTGTCTATGGTGGCAGTCAGTCTTCACCCCTCACTTCATAGGTGGAGCCAGCCTTTACCCTTCTGGTCACACAGGTGAAATGCCTCCACCTCTGCTCCCAGGGCTGACTGGGTCTTTTCCCAGGGTGCTCAATCAGTGGTTCAGGCCATAACTCAGTTACCATACAAGTACTTCTTTAAGTTTTAATATGGATTACTAAAGAATTAACTGCACAATTCAACATAATTTTGTAAAAGTACCATTCTGCTGAACAGAAATAATTTGAGGGTTTCTTAACAGCACATTTTATTGACCTCAAAAATATTGATATCAGACTGGATTTGCTGTTGAAAAAACAGTAGGGAAGCAAAGGTAATCAAAGGTAATATGTACCTTGTTTGTGTTCCATCTCCACTCCAAACCAAATGATATCATTTCAGAAACACTTAAATATTTACTTGGAAAACAATTAACACAGATGTCTTCTGTAGTACATACAGATTATCATTTCAGAACTTCAACTAGCTCTGTAGACTCCATTAAATCCCCCTGTCTCACCCTAGTATTTCTCAGGTACTTCCAGAAAGAACAGCAGAATGAGAATAGTCTGTAGTCCTGCTTCAAAGAGCAGCTGACAGTGCTCTTCAATGGGAGTGAAATTTTGGAAATGAACTCAGGACCATCTTTTCTCTGAATCGGGGTTGCTCAAAAAGAAGAGGTAGAATGCCTACTTACAGATGTACTTGGTCCTTGGTGTTTTGCACTATTTAGACATTTGCACTATGTCCGTTCAAGAACACGTACCATCTCCAAAAAGTGTGTTTCAATAGCCTTGGAAAAAATATCTGTACAAGACCTGAACATTGTCATAACTGACAGTTCAAGTATGCTGCTTGATGCTTCCATAGACTGATATGAAGTTAATGTCAAATAAAGTAATAATTTACCACAATTCCAATTTAGAATTAGGTCTCTGATGCTGCAAGGTGATGTTTTCAGCACTTAGATATAATTCTGAAACATAAGTAGATTATTAATATGATACAAAATTATGAATGTAACATAAAGGTATTCTTTTACTATACATCTTTGACTGTTTCTTGCCCATCAGTCTGGCCTCAGATCCATCTGTCTGCCCATATTGCACTCTTTGAAGTGTTTATGGTAGTGACAGAAGTGTTCCACAGCTTTTCAAGTTAAAAAGAACCAAAATACAGTTTACGGGGGTTTTTTTTGTTTCAGACCCTGAGTTTTGACTTAACTGATTTTGCCAAGAAATTAGATTTGTAAGTTGTATGCAGAAACGAACACCTCCCATCTACAAGCATCTAACCAGGGAGGGGGCCATGAAAGCACTTAGAAACGCTACTTCCTCTGCTGTAGAAGAAATCTGGGTAGCCCCAGGGATTTTACTTTTTGTTTAAGAACTAGAGTGGAGTAAAACTGAGAGTTTTCTGTTGGTGTAGCTCACAACTGCTTACTCGCGCTGCAACTTCCCTTAATTTTTCAGTATCTCATAGCATTCAGCTGCTGCTCCTTCTCCAGCTGGCTGCTCCAAAGAGGTAGAAAGGCAGACCACAAAAAGCTGAACTCAGCTGGATGCTACAGTAATTGAGTATAGCCTAGAGGCTATAGCCTAGAGAGAGTCACGAGTATAGCCTGCTCTGCTCTTCAAAAAGTAAAGCTTAGTGAATCACCTTGTTGCCCATAGTTAAGGAACACAAAACAACCTGAGTTGTTTTATGTGGTGCTTTATTGAGGTCCCGGGAGCCTGAGGACTAGCGTCCAAAGTCAGAGCCCCAAACTATAAAGAAATCACAAGGTTTATATACATTTTCTTCAGGATTGCTTCGTCCTCTTTTGTTATGTTTCCTTGGTTACAATTAGGTAAGACTATCCCACAAAGACCTAAGGAAATGTGCTGTACATTCTTCTCCTCCTTCGATCTGTGACGTTACTGGATGTTCCTGTTAGAGGCCTCCTTTCTGTTTACTATTCATTTTCTCTAAAACACTTAACCGCTCTACCATCACACCATAAATCTAAACCTGATTTTTAACATTTGTTCCTAAGCAAAATTTATTACTTAAATCTGTGCTCGGGTTCATAAGAAACACAACTTGCATTCCTAGATACATGAGAAACACAGACTAGGCCTAACTAGGAGCCTTAGCATGACTACTGCTACTATTATTTAAAGCACACTGTAACAACCTCAAGTTGTCTCCACCCAGTAACTTACCACTCCTCAGGTCATTTAATTTCTCAGCCCATCCTGTACTTTCACTACTCTCAAATACAGCTGTAGCCACTGAGGTCTTCTGTGGCCTTTAAGGAGTTCTTTGCTGATGTATTAGAAAAGAGGATAAAAGAAAAGGAATGGTGTTCTTTGATACTTGCCTCTTGTTTCAGATAACAAAGTCTTAGATCTCTGGAATGTAATTAAATAATTATATAAAAAATAAATGTAATTAAATAATTGCAATGTTTGAACCATTTTTATTATTTTTTTCCTGGAAGTGTCTGGAAAGCAATACAGTGAAATAGTATATTAAAGGGAGACAGCTGAATATGAGTTTGGATAATCTTGAGATTATGCAATTTAACCTGAAAGTTTAAAAAATGAGCTGTGAATATTCTAGCCACTAATTAGAGGATTTAAAACTAATCCTCATACACTCAGCCACACTTCCCTAGAATTCATGATAATATCTGTTCAGTTTATACTAATATTCACCCACATCCTGTTGAAGTAGTACAGAAAGAAACTGACAGATGAAAGGTTTGTTCCTTGAATAACAGCTTTTATAAATTATACATAGGTAGCTAATTTAATTCTCTATCAATTGTTTCACCCCCCTAACACAGACATATTATTTCTCAGAAGTGCTTCTAATGTTCATTAACTTGCAGAAGTAAAATTGCTAAAGCAACTAATAGGTTAAATTTAAGTGTAATTTTTCTTATGCTGTTTTCATATTAAAACATTCTACTAAGACTTTAATGAAATAATTTATAAAGGAGTTCAGTAGAAAGTTTTGTACACTCTGAACAAGAAAACTAAAACGTTTTCATCAGCAAGTTCAGTAGTGTGGTTGACACAATGGAAGGAAGGGATGCCATTCAGAGGGACCTTAACAGACTTGAAAGGTAGAACTGGGTGAATCCAATGAGGTGCAACACAACAAAGTGCAAGGTTTTGCACTTGGGCCAAAGGAATCCCAGGCGTATATACAGACTGGGAGGAGCAATCCTTCCCCTGCAGAGAAGGACCTGAGGGTCCTGGTGGATGAAAAACTTGACATGAGCCAGCAGTGCGCTCTTGCAGCTCGGAAAGCAAATGGTATCCTGAACTCCATCAGAAGAAATGGCCAGCAAGGAAAGGGAGGTGATTGTCCCTCTCTTCTCTGCCCTTGTGAGGCCCCATTTGGAGTACTGTGTCCAGGTCTGGAGCTCCCAGTACAAGAAAGACCGGGAGCTAGTAGAAAGAGTCTAGAGGAGAGCCACAAAGATGATCAGAGGGCTGCAGCACCTCCCCTATGAAGACAGGCTGAGGAAGCTGGCTTGATGAGAAGGCTGTGGAGTGACCTCATGGCAGCCTTCCAGTCCCTAAAGTGAGCATACAAATGGAAGGGGAGTCAACTCTTTACAAGGGTAGATAATGGCAATACAAGGGGAAATGATTTTAAATTGAAGGAGGGAAGATTTAGGTTGGGTATCAAGGGGAAGTTCTTACCAAGTGAGTGATGAGGTACTGGAACAGGCTGCCCAGAGAGGTTGTGGATGCCCCATCCCTGGATGTGTTCAAGGCCAGGTTGGATAATGCCCTGTGCAACCTGGTCAAGTACCAGGTCTGGTGGTTGGTGGTGCTGCTTGTGGCCGGGGGGTTGGAGCTTGATGATCCATGAGGTCCCTTCCAACTCAAGCCATTCTATGATTCTATGATTCTATGATTCTATGATTCTATGATTCTATGATTCTATGATTCTATGATTCTATGATTCTATGATTCTATGATTCTATGACTAGAAAATGTTTACATAGAACAGTCAACAGCTACAGTATGGTTGGGATTTGGCAAAAATCTGGATAAACCATTTTGAGAATTTGATTCTATTCATTGTATTTTGATAACCGATTCAGATAATTTTATTTTAATATATATAAAGTAAGTCTTTTAGTTTGAAATGAAAGTTTCATTAAAGAATCTAGAAGTGGAAAATACTCCATATTATATCACTCTATTTGGAAAATAGTTATTCTGCTCATAGGAAATATCAAGGGCAATGATGATGAATTAAGTTCTGTGGGGTTATTTTTCCTAACAGAAGTGTCAGTATCATCTGCACCTGAATATTCATCTGGACAAATCAGGCTGCCTTTTAAAGCCATGAGATTCATGACAGCAATTAAATCTCCCAAAACAAATCAAGTTCTAGAGTGAAGATCTCAGGGCCAAAGAGATGGGAAAGCTGGTGGAAGCTGTAAGGAGCCCACTCTGCCTTACTGGCCATGCTGAAAGAAGGCCCACAGCTACAGGGCCACCTACTATGGGGAGAGGTGACATGGTACAAGCAGCAGCACTTTATCCATCGGGTATGCTTTGATGAGACAGCAGAAAAGAAGGATAGAAAAGCAGCTCAGCAGCTGTGCTGAGCCATATGAATACATCTGGGTGCCAATCCAGCAGCACCATCATATCTTGGCTATCATGACTGACGCTGTGCTCCTCTGGAGACCAACTTCTATCATAAAGGAAACCTGAAAATCTCTGTTTTCCCACCAGAGATGCAGAGCTGGGAAAAGTCACTGTGATAGTTTACACAATGAACTGCAGGAGGAGTAATGGCACTGGGAAAGGTGCCTTGAGAAGTATGTCACTGGCATCATTAACAGAGGTGGGAGGCTCTGCTGACCTTGCTTCCCATATATGAGCCAGCTCAATTACTGCTTAATGCTGCTCTGTGCTATGTGGCCTATAGTCAAGTTTTTGTGATTTAAATGACTTACCTGCTTTCCTTTCTAGATCATTTTTTATAAAACATTTATTTCCTGGTTGTACCTGAAGAAGCTAAATATCTGAAGATATGAAATACCTTTGAAATAGTTCTCAAATTATTTCCTACATGCATTCAACTAGAAGAGATATTAGATCTGTGCAACTCAGTAAGTGGTAGCCAGTCCACTTGGAGGATGAATCTTAATATTTATAGAATTGCAACTTTTCACTAAGACACTAAGCTCTCCACACAGTTCTGGACAGCCTCTTCAGTCCCCACATGCACAGACAATCAAGCATTTCCATTAACATCAAGGAACCAAATTGCTTGTTTCAGAGTGCACATGGAACTGCAGAATTACTGCATCAAAGCAAATGGCATTTTGCACTGGCAGATGCTCTTAGAAGAAGAATACTAGTCAGCAGCTCTGATAAATGCCTGCAAGCCTGCAGAAGCCTGCAGATTTTTCCCCGTTAATGCATAGAGTATTTCTTAATTGCTCTAGGCTGTTTTCCTAATGTCACACTGATCCCCCTAGACATGAATGGCTGCCTGGCTGGCAGCTAAGCTTGCCAAGACCTTTCTACTGAGATATGCACTGAAACCAGTGCATTAATTTTATAACTGCTGGAATCAGGATATGCTGGACCCTGTACTCATACAGAAAAAATAAATATATTACAGTTGCACTGTATTTCCGCTTTACTCTTAGGGGAACAAGTAGAGAGAGGGGGTCATGGAAAGGGAAATTAAACCTGTGAGAAATAAACAGTTTGTGTTTAAATCAGGATATGTCCTACTTGTTTTTCCTATTAGAAATTAGTGGCAGTGATTCAGATTCAGATTCACACCTTTACTAGCAGTACTGCTTACAGAGCTGTTTCTTGCATTGGGTTTGTGCCTGTTTGAAAGTGTGCATAGAACACACCAAATCCAGTTCTATTACCTTTGTGATGACTTTTCCCATTCCTTACTTACTTATGACTGTTAGGTAGTTGGTTTTTAAGAAATTTACCATTTACATAATTCTCATACAAAAACATTCACTCAGATTAAAAGCCAATTTAAACATGAACCAGATTATAATCTAGCAGAGACATATTCAAAGCCTTGTGCATACAGGTTCTTCCACATTTTTCTCCCAATCCCCAGCTTTGAGGTTCCCCACAGCTCCTGGTATCTCTACCTCAACTCCTGTTCCTTCTTAATTACAACAGTTTTTATGCTGGCAAATTTCCATCCTCTTGCATTTCCAATACAGTACCTCAGTATCATAAACAAAGTCAGCAACACACTGTTACCCCTCTGTATTTAAGTGAAAGTTGCTGTATGGGATTATGTGATTTTTTTTTTTTTTTTTTCAGTACTACCTTTCCAATGACATTCAGGGTTTGAGCAACTGACAGAAAGTTTCCTGCTCTTACCTCTAACCTCATGGTTTCACTTTCTAACTGCTCAACAAACACATCAGCCAGACTTCTAAGGCAAATGTACCAAGTTGTCATAAATTTTCTATCTATTGAGAAAAATGAACTATTACAACTTAAAATTCTACAGTCTAAATCCAGTTTAACTATTATTCTCTAGACTGGTGCCTGAATCAGACTTCTGTTAGCAATGAACTGAATATAGGGAAGAAAGTAAGAAAATATTCTTTTAATTGTTTTTAGCTTTCAGATGGACTCCTCCACAGAAATCCTAAGTATAATAGTTATTTTTTTAATGCCTACTGGGAAATTAAGCATCACCTTGTACTGACAGTGAATTGGAAGACATGGAAACATTAGCAGGTGCACAGATAAATGTTATACTCAGTAAACTCATTATGTACAGAATATTTCAGCATCACTACACATCCATCAATGTGTCAGACAATTTTCTTTGTGCAGTTCAATGCTGTCATATGTGTGAGCTGGAACTACCAGCACACTTTATTTAAAGTACTTATTTTTATCAGTATAGGGAAGTATGGATGGATAGAGAAACTATTCTATTTTTTGAGGTAAGAGAATACTTAATTGTTTATGCTGTTCTCAAATTATATTAAAATGTTCTTATCAGTAGGTAATAGTTCATGTATCGTGGAGGAGTGGAAACAGGTAGCATTTCAGAAGTCCTAATATTTCAGTAAAATTCAGCATAGAAGTCATGATGAAAAAACTAAGACTTCCAGCTTAGAAATCTTCACATACACATCATATACCTGAGCTAATTATATAAAGCAAGTTTTCCAGATTTCTGTTAAAAACTCTTCCAATGTTAAACAACTGTCTTCTCCCCACTCCAGTCAACAAATTAACACTATACCACCTGGAAGCCTGAGCCAATCATGTTTTCTCAAACAGAAGCTTTTCTTTTGTTCTATGTTTCTGAACGTGATGTGAAAACATTTCCTTCCCTTCCCTTCCCTTCCCTTCCCTTCCCTTCCCTTCCCTTCCCTTCCCTTCCCTTCCCTTCCCTTCCCTTCCCTTCCCTTCCCTTCCCTTCCCTTCCCTTCCCTTCCCTTCCCTTCCCTTCCCTTCCCTTCCCTTCCCTTCCCTTCCCTTCCCTTCTCTTCCCTTCCCTTCCCTTCCCTTCCCTTCCCTTCCCTTCCCTTCCCTTCCCTTCCCTTCCCTTCCCTTCCCTTCCCTTCCCTTCCCTTCCCTTCCCTTCCCTTCCCTTCCCTTCCCTTTTCTTTTCAAGAAAAAACGTTCTTTCTTTTCTAAGAAAACACGTCCCTGTCTTGCACCTCCATACCTCTATGTGGGGACCAAGGAGGTAAATCCCTCCCCACTGTAAGGGTAGAGCAAGTCCGAGAGTGCCTCCTTAGACTGAATGAGTATAAGTCTATGGGGCCAGATGGCGTGCATCCCAGGGTCCTGAAGGAGCTGGCTGAGGTGGTTGCAGAGCCGCTCTCCATCATATTTGAGAAGTCGTGGCTGTCAGGTGAGGTCCCAGATGATTGGAGGAAGGGTCACGTCACTCCCATTTACAAGAAGGGGAGCAGGGAGGACCCGGGTAACTACAGGCCGGTGAGTCTCACCTCCGTGCCTGGGAAGATCATGGAACAGATCCTCCTGGACAACATGCTTGATCACATAAAGAACGAGCACGTGATCCGAGACAGCCAGTATGGCTTCACCAGGGGAAGGTCATGCTTAACTAATCTTGTGGCCTTCTATGATGGAGTGACGGCGTTGGTGGATGAAGGGAAGGCGACCGATGTCATTTACCTGGACCTGATCAAGGCCTTTGACATGGTCCCCCACCACATCCTCATCTCCAAATTGGAGGGAAGTGGATTTGATGGGTGGACAACTAGATGGATAAGTAATTGGTTGAAAGGCCGCAGACAGAGGGTGGTGGTCAATGGCTCTATGTCCAGGTGGAGGCAGGTAACGAGCGGTGTCCCTCAAGGGTCTGTCTTGGGACAGGTGCTCTTTAACATCTTTATTAATGACATCAATGAGGGAATGGAGTGCACCCTCAGCAAGTTTGCTGATGACACCAAGCTGAGTGGTGCAGTCAATATGGTGGAGGGAACGGATGCCATTCAGAGGGACCTTGACAGGCTGGAAAGCTGGGCTCGGGTGAACCTAATGAGGTTCAACACGGCAAAGTGCAAGGTTTTGCACTTGGGCTGGAAGAACCCCAGGCACCTGTACAGGCTGGGAGGAGTTGTCCTTGAGAGCAGCTTGGCAGAAAAAGACCTAGGGGTCCTGATAGATGAGAAACTTAACATGAGCCAGCAGTGCGCTCTGGCAGCCCGGAAAGCAAATGGGATCCTGGGCTCCATCAGGAGAGGGGTGGTCAGCAGGGATAGGGAGGTGATCGTCCCTCTCTACTCGGCTCTTGTGAGGCCCCATCTGGAGTACTGTGTCCAGGTGTGGAGCCCTCAGTACAAAAAAGACATAGAGATTTTGGAAAGGGTCCAGAGGAGGGCCACGAAAATGATCAGGGGGCTGGAGCACCTCCCCTATGAGGACAGGCTGAGGGAGTTGGGTTTGTTCAGCCTGGAGAAGAGAAGGTTGCGGGGTGACCTCATTGCAGCCTTTCAGTACCTGAAGGGAACTTACTCCCAGGAGGGGAGTAAACTCTTCGAAAGGGCTGATAATAGCAGGACACAGGGAAATGGTTTTAAGTTAAAAGAGGGAAGATTTATGTTGGATGTTAGGGGAAAGTTCTTTACTAGGAGAGTGGTTAGGTCCTGGAACAGGCTGCTCAGGGAGGTTGTGGATGCCCCGTCCTTGGAGGTGTTCAAGACCAGGTTGGACGGGGCCCTGGGCAACCTGATCTAGTAAAGGCGTATGTTTGGTGTCCCTGCTAGGCAGGGGGGTTGGAACTACATGATCCTTGAGGTCCCTTTCAACCCGGGTCATTCTGTGATTCTGTGATTTTCTTTTCTTTTCTTTTCTTTTCTTTTCTTTTCTTTTCTTTTCTTTTCTTTTCTTTTCTTTTCTTTTCTTTTCTTTTCTTTTCTTTTCTTTTCTTTTCTTTTCTTTTCTTTTCTTTTCTTTTCTTTTCTTTTCTTTCCTTTTCTTTTCTTTCCTTTTCTTTTCTTTTCCTTTTCTTTTCTTTTCCTTTCTTTTCTTTTTCTTTTTCTTTTCTTTTAAGTTGTTTTAATCCCATAAAAGCCATGAGAAAAAAAAATATCGGTATCAACTGAATAAAAGATTTAAGTTATGGTAGTACCAGAGAATGGGAAAGAAGAAAACAGCTGATATGCAAAGATAAAAGAGTATGTGGAAAAAAATTGTGGTTTATAAGGAAGATGGGCAGCAAACACTGAATAGGAAACTTTAATAGGCATGTGTAATCTGCATTTCATAAACAGCATCACTTACTTGAACAGAAGTCTCTTGAAATATGTTGATTTTTACATAGATATTTTTATGTTTTTTGTAGAAATGCCAAAGAAAAATCCAAGCAGATTGCTGAAGAAAACCAGTTTCGTCCTAGATAGTGTGCATGCATTGGCATGCTAAAAACTACATCTTTTTTATCTATTCAAATAGCATTTCCCCTCTTACAGTGAAATCTCATCTGAATATTCTTCCATTCTGGTGATTCTACAGTTCATCCATTTCCATATATATTAATTAAATATCTAATTTTATATTTGGGTCTCTGATTTAAATCTGATGTTTTGCCAGGTATTCATTATTACCATTTTGATTAGAGATAATAAATTCATTCCTTGAAGAACAGAATTATGTCTAATATATTCATTTTTAAAAAAGAAAATCTTATTTTAATTATCTTACCTTCTTGTCTTTGGTATCTTGCCATATTAATTCTTTATGTCTTTTTATCCTTGGTACATCATTTTAGAAACTGAAAACACATTCAGCCAAGAAAAAAATAAAATCTCAAATCAGTAAAAAATAAATGTTCTCCTAACAAGGAACTGTATTCCTTGTTAGGAATTCCTGTTCTTATCAAGAGACTTCAAACACTCCAAATAAAGTGCAGAATTGTTTTTAGATTATGATCAGTCTTCATACTGCAATATACCATCAAGTGGTGTTTCCATTCAATGAATTGTATCCACACAGTTAGGAAGGGATTGGGAAAACACTTGTACTTCCAAAGCTGCCACTTTATTACTTCTCTCTTGTTTCCACTACTGGAGGATTTATATTTTCCTCATCTGCTACATGACGTTCTTTGTGAAATATCTATAGTGAAAGCTTCTTGTATTTGCTGTAGAACACCAATCACAGGCCTGATTTTGAGTTTTGGTAAATGCTGCTGTTGTATTATGCTCTGAGACTGCTATCACTACTATTTTCTGATCACTCACAGCCTGATCCACATCTGACATAGACACTGTTTCTCACTTTTATGCCCTCTAAAATTTCTCAAACTTTTCTACTTCCCTGTTACACTATTGAGGTATGTCTTTGGATGGGAACTGTTGGATCATGGCCTGAACCTCTGATTGACCACCTGAGGCAAGCAATGAGTCAGCAGTGGGAGCATGGAGAAGGCAATTCAGCTGTGTGACCAGATGGAGTGGAGCTTGGCTCCACCTCTCCTAGATCCCATTTAAGGTCTGACTGCCACTTGGGGAGGATCTCTTTCTGGAGATTGCTCCCCTTGGAGTTTTTCCTGTGAGCATTTGATACGGGGGAGTATTTTTCATCTATTTCTGATTATCCCTTTCTGATGTGATTATCTCTCTAGTTATACAACCTGTGGGTACTGATCTAAGTACACTACTCTATTTGTTGATTATACAGTCTTACACAACAATCTCGAACAAGTTTCACCGAGCTCAGAGCTTTATTTTGCAGAGTCAAAACGTAGAACCATAGGGCCGTTTGAGTTGGAAGTGACCCTAAAAGGTAATCTAGTCCAACTCTCTTGCAATGACCTGGAACATGTACAGCTTGATTTGGTTCTGAGATCCACCCTGACCTTAGAATGCCCAGCATTCTGGAAGAGATATCTAGTGGGAAAAATAGAAGTAATGATAATAAAGGAGTAGGACAATCACCCTTCTCATCAGACTATTTGTGAGCTTTTCAAAGCTTGTTGAAGTACCCACATGACCAGTTAGCCTTTTACCCTCGTAGACAGAGGCAGCATGTGTTAAATAGCGTGGAGACAGATGGTGGTTGAAACTGTGCTGGTAGTATTTCGAGATGGTGTGTTCATTGTGTTATCTGGAATGATGTAGTAAACTTGCCTGCTAGACTGGGATTTCTGAAATGGCTTAAAATAGCATAATGCCATCTGTTGTTGCATGACTGTAAAACCTGACAGCATTCTGAAGCACGTTGCCCTTTTGAAATGAGCTATAGAAGCACCATGTCTCCTTGTGAGTATCCTGTAGCCCCAAGTGTGTTTTACACTGTCATCATTCATCAAAATAGGATATGAAATTGGTATTTTTAATGAGTTCTTCCATTTTATTTCTTCTATTTCCTTCCAACAATCCTCATAAAGAACTCCAGAATTCAGTTTTTCTGATTCAAGATAGGGAAGGCGTAGAACAAACTTCTGTCTTACTGCCAAATATCTCTCTGCTTATGAGCTATACATACATGTTACAGATAATCTTCTACTATCTTCTTTTTTTTAATTTTTTTATTTTTTTTTTAATTTTTGTTTACATAGTACTCTAGGGACTCTCAGGCTTTGAATATGTCTTGGTCTCAGGAGCAGACCACATACTGGAGATTCGGACTAGTGCAGTAAAAAGATGGATTTTTAATTTCAATAGATCTTTTCCAAGAAGGGTGGGAAGGGTAGGGAGATAGTAAAAAAATAAACAGAGCAGTGGCAGTAATCTGAGGAGGAACATTAATTTACTAACCTCAGAATGCAAGATAATACAATACAATACAATTGGAATTGAGGCCAATAAACCAAACGAAATGAAAGAGAGAATGTACAAAACTGAGGCCTTACTCTGTAGACTGTGGGGAACCACATGCTTCTTTGCCACAGACTGGGAAAGAGTGAGCTAGAGAGAGAGGGGCTGGTGTCCTGCCAGGAGCTCCACCTTTCTTCCTCTGGGCACGAAGTCCTCTGAGGAATGCCCTCTCCTCTGAGAACCAAAATGCCCAAAAAGGCAGTCCACAGAATCAGAACATTAACTCTTTAACTCTCACTGCTTTACATGATGTTATAATGTGGAATACTGACAACAAAAATCACAAAATCATGACAAGTAGAAAACCCGTGCATGCTTTCTTGAGCTCCAACCAAGGGAGCAGTAGAGGTTGCTATAATGATTTAACTAGAGAAAGGTCTTGATGTTCCAGTAGCATGCAAGAGATGCCAAAAGTAACACTGAAAGCAAAGCTGTATTGTTTTCCATAAAGTACTTGATGGAAAAGCTGAGCATGCCTCTGGGCCTCAAAACATCAGATGGTGAAAAGGTAATTCTCACTTAATAATGACAGAAGCATTTTAAAAACTGAATAACCTCTTGTACTTTCACCCAAAAATAATTCCACCCTCTTCAATTTGAGCAGCCATTACCTTAAATAAAGGTCTCAGAGGATGTGAGAAGGTAGCTAGCTAGACAGCTTCACAAAATTATCATGCTTGTCCTGAAGCATGATTTAACAGGACCACATAAAATGGAACAATAAGCAGAAAATCATAACCAAATAGTGGGAGTGAACTTTTTATAATATTTTTTTAATTCACTTCAGTAGAATCAGGCTTAACTATCTATGCGGGAAAAGGAAAAAAGAAAGAAAAAGCTAGAAATGGCTGATTAAAGTAGAAGTTCCCCCTCTAACTTAGTTCTACAGGACAATTTTTTTTAATAACTAAGAGAGTAAATTCAGTTCTTTTTCTTCACTGTAGCATGAATTCTCTCTCAGTAAACTGCAATAGTTACTATTATCAGGGCCTTTCAGACCAGAATGCCGAACCTTTCATCAGCCTAAACAGTAATGGACAGTAACTACATGTGATTAGTTCCTAAAGCCCTCACCTTGTACTGTAACTTCAAGAGAACAGTTCCAGTGCAATTGCAAAAATAAAAATATTTAATTAAGAAATAGTTGTAATTATAGCCAGAAACTGCATTCAGCTTGTCTGTATTCTTCAGCCTGTCTTTAATTCATTTTATACTCCTCAGCCTCTGTTATTTTTTGAGCAGAAATAATAGCAGAAATAGTCCTGCCTTCTCTGTTGGATGTACTGAATAAAATGCATCCATTTTTTGTGGACATAGTATTTGACATTAGAAAACATTATTCATGCTTGACCAAGTCTCTACTCCGAGTCTGAAATTTATTTAAGAAATCTTACTTGATGTACTAATTTATTTGAATGTTTCATTTATTTATTTATATATATATATAGGGTTTTTAGAGTTAGGGTACTATGGTTAGGCTGCAGTTGGACTTGATGATCTTCAAGGTTTTTTCCTGGGTAATTCTATACTACTGACCTTTTTTTAATGTTAAGAACAGGATTCTAAGTTATTTACTCCACTGCTTGTTAAAATAGTATCAGGCCAATTATTCAATGGTTAAAGGTATATCAAACACTGTAGAGACAGTAATCTTTTCAATTTATATCCAATTTTTAAAGAACACTGAGGATTTTATTTAAATGAAGTTACATATTTTAGATTTTGCCTGGAGTTTTCGTTTGATTAAGAGAAACATTCACATTTTCATATGATGTCTAAGCATGATGACTTGAGGCTGTGGAGCCTTGCTATTTGAGATACAACTTACTTATACTGAAATACCCACTTCCATCCATGGATTTCTTCCTGCCTCTCCTCCCTCACTCTGCAGTTCAACATTTGCCTTGGACTGTCAGGCTTTTTAAAGCACATGCATCACACACTGAATGTAATCAGGTTATGATTGTTGGTCCCTAAGCAACATCTTCCAGTCTTCCAGTCCATCATTATCCATCACAATGGAATCCAAACTAATTACCTGATGTCCTAGCCAGTAAAATATTTAGGAGAGAAAAAAAAAGAAAATATTTTTCAAAAAAATCTAATGATGCTTCACTATTGGCTGTATGGGAACATAGAATAAGCATGCCAGTTGAAGTCTCTAAGAAATAAGAGGGTTTTTTCAACACAACAGAAGATATAACTGCCATCCTCTTTTCATAGATATTATTAGCATACATATTGGGAAATCCACATTTAAGATCATGCTGTTTTGAGTTGTTCTCAAACATATCCTCACCAATGATGTATTTTCAAACAGTGTTCCTGTCCTACTTTATATCCCAAGCTGCTCTCGGCAGCATATAGCCAGAAATTAATATTCCTGTCAAGCAAATTGTCTCTCAAGACTATAATTATAAGTGAGAATTTTCCATTCCCTTTGTTTGCATCTCAGATTCAGAGCTTACAAATACAGGCATTTCAAAATTGATAC
The DNA here is from genome assembly GCF_054131305.1 of Coturnix japonica. NCBI lineage: Eukaryota > Metazoa > Chordata > Aves > Galliformes > Phasianidae > Coturnix > Coturnix japonica. The sequence goes on from NC_140664.1 coordinate 60,215,800, forward strand.
TGGCAGTGTCTTTTTCTACCAAATTATTATTTTATAATTCCAAAAGGCGGAATAAATACCCTGCTTAGAGCTCTGTTCCTCTGCAGTTGAACTCCTTCCATACATTTGGCTAACCCATCTAAATTTATTCTGAGTATCTATCTCTAAATTGCAGACTGCCAAGCCAACACAACAGACATTTCAGCTTGCTGTTGATTTTTTGGTGCCTTCAATACCTACAGCTGACATCTGCTTGAACACATTGCCTATTGTCTCTGCTAGAATTATTTAAAATAACCATTCAGGAGATTCCTTATTTACTGTTTTGTTGTTGTTGTTTGTTAGTTTGTTTGTTTTAATTATTAATATGAGCAGTGCCATGCATTGCTTGTGGACACTGAGGAAACTCATTTTGAGTCTAAGGATGCATGAAGTTTGTTTGTCAGATACTCAATAAGACCAGGACACAGTGTGCCTGCAGAACAAATGAAGACAATAGACCTCAGTTAAATTATGATAGCAGTCAGTTCACGTGCATCCACTGGCAGCCTAATAAGAAATACATAGTTCAAATACATTGAACTATGAAACAGAAATACATTGTTCAAATCTAAAAATCAGTCAGCTTTATTCAACAGAGTTTTCCATTTTATGTTCTTGTTCAACAAATGCAAACTAGAAAGCACCCTTCAGTCAACTACTTACAATGTGGACGCTATTTTCTCTAAGAAAAGATTAGCTGGACAGAGTTTCTAATCAAAAGGTGATCCTCACAGAATTTTAAATATATGATCATTTTATGGTAATTTAGAGAAGAAAGTAGCTGCCATCCACTGAAATGCTCTTACTGGCAGAGCACAAGGGGGGAGAGGAGCAGATCAAAACAGAAAGTTTCAAAAATGCAAACAAATGCAGTACAAAATAAAATATTTGTAATTCACACTTTAAACTGTGTTTCCAGTGAGTAATCTCCTCTTAACTCACACACCAAATAAATAAATAAATAAATAGATTAATAAATAAATAAAATCTATGAATATCTAAGCAATACTTTAAAGAAATTGTTGTTCTACAAAAACAGGAGAAATTGCTGCTTTTCTTCTGGAATTCATTTAAAATATTCTGTCTAAACCATCACAGAGAGGGTAATAGTGGCTGTTCCTTTATCAGTAATAGCTGGCTGATTCAGCAGGGACCACAGGAAATTTTTGCCATTCTGTATAACATAGGAATCTTCAGGATGCAGATGGGGAAGTGAAACTGCACAGCGGTGCCCTTAAATGTACCTCACTAGGTGAATGGAAGTCTTACATTAGGTCATGCTGATCAGTGCCATTATCTCTAACTTGACCTCTGGAAATGCAGCTGGTAAGCCTTCCAGTCTGAAAGTCTAGTCCCATGTTTCCTCCATCTTAATTCTTCCAACATCAATTATTCCTGTTACGGTAATTAGGCCCCAGAACATTTCTGGTAAAGTTATAAATTTGTTGGCATTACTTCTCACTTCTGGATCCTTCTTGCTGGAGGACAAGCCAGACAGGCCCATAAAGTTCTCTGTCCCCTGGCCAGTAGATTCTTTTGGCTAGTGCAGTACTTTTGGTATGTGAAAGTGCTGACAGCCTCCTTTCCTCCAAAGCTGAACAGCACAAGCAGCAATGAAATGTGGGCTAATGGCAATAGTCAAGGCAAGTCATCCCATGGGTTGCAGGTTGCACTTCTGGCTTATGCCAGTCACCAAATTCTGTCTGTCCTCTGCCCTATCAACCTCCTGTCCAGCACACCAAACCCTCTCCCATTTGTCAGCACAGCTTATAGAGTGAAGTCAAGGGGGGGAAGGCAGTAGTGCAGTCAGAGGAGCAAGAAAAACAAGATAGTTTTCAGCCTGAGATGGATGAAGAAGAGGGGGCTGATTTGCAGAAAATCTATAGCCTGAGAGATATAGAGCTGTTATGTTTATTCCAGTGCTGCACATAACACCGGGTGCAAGGGGGATCACTCCTCCTAACTTGCACACCCACAAACAGAAGCATTACATTTTTAAAAGTCAAGCTCATACATAATCAGCAGATTTCCAAGAACTCATTCGTATATTCCATCCTTTTCCAAGAAACTGTTTACATAATGTCCCTCCTCCTGGCACATGTGTTGTAGCCTCCTCTGGTGGTTGTTGGATGAAGGCTCAACGTCTTCCTCCCCATCTAGTGGTCATTCCTGGATGAAGTTAGTAGTCTTCATCACTGTGTCCTTCCAAACTTTGTCTCAGTTTAGAGCATTCCCCTTACCTTGTATGCCTCTGCAATTCCTTATAATGTTTGTTCCCCTGTCCATTGTTCTCTCATTGGTCCCTTCTCTGCTGGCAGGAGATAACTTTCCTTTTGGGATAGCTCACAGTAGCGTAGAGCTTCCCTGAGTTAATAAAAAGTTAAGCTAATCAAGTGCTTCCTTGGGCCTATAAAAGTTAAGCCAAGCAAGCGCTTCCTAAAGCTAAACTAAGTGAGCATTTTCTTGAGCTTGCAAAAGCTGAACTACATGATTCTATTTATCTTCTAAATCCTGCATCATCTAGCTCCTAACTTCAGGGCATCACAGTCTCTGTACAAACAGATGGGTTCTTTGTTGGTAACTGGTGGCTATAACCCTTCCTTTTGGTCCTTCACCTTTTTCTGGTGCCCCAAAGCTTTTGTGTTTCCATTCTGTAGTCATCCTCAAAATGGAGGATGTGAAGTTTTCTCAGTAATTTTAACTTTTTAAAGCCATTCTATTCAGGGTTTTATTTGGCTTCCCTCATACTTTTGTTAATAAAGTAATTGAACTATGCCTTCCAAGACCTACCAAACATCAGAACAACCTCTAGCATTGAAGAGGTCACTTTATCCCTGAGAACAGCTGCTCACCAGTTCCAGCCCTGGATGTTGAAAGGCGTGTCCTACAAAGCTAATTTATAAGCTTTAATGTTCTTTTAGTGCTAAAATGGTTTTGCAGACAGAAATACAAATTGCACAACTGAGCTGGGCCCATGTCATTATCCATCTCTGGGAGCTTTGTACTGCCTGACAAGGCAGTCAGAAAAGCTGGTTATTTCTATACATGAGTCCCACAGCTCCCAAGCCACTCCCACATCTTCTGAACGGCAGGCATTCCGAGGCCCCAACAGCCAAGCACCCTCCCCAGAGCAAGGACAGAGCCTCCAGCACCACCTCCGCTCCTCGACCCTCAGTCCCCGCCTGGCTCTTTCGCTAAATCCAGTCCGCGTATTCCCTCCTCCACCCCTCGCACTCCGCTCCGCGTTTTCTGCCCTCCCTCCACCTGCCGCCCGGCTCCACGTGGTCCCGCGCAGTTCTCTATCGCACGGGGCTGCCTTAAGGCGCAGAGGCAAGGCTTGGCACGGCGGGGCAGCTAGAGCAGTAGCAGCAGGTAACCCACACGGGGCGGCGTTGGGCTCGGCCGGGTTTCTGTGTGATGAACTGGCTCCAGGTCTCTGCCTGGAAGCTCAGGAGGGCAGGGGGTCAGATGTCCGCCCGCGAGAGTCCGCTCAGTGCGAGATACACGAGCATGCGTCTGCCTCCCGAACAAAGCTGCGGTGCGTTTGTCCAAGATTCCAGCCTGAGGTTGTTTTTCTTTACCTTTATTATTCCTTAAGTGCTTAATCTCTGCATGGCACTCAATTTCAGTGGGGGGGAGGGGAAAGAGAGTCATTTCAAGGGGAGGGACAGATCTGATGGAGATCACCTTCAGAGGCTGATGCTTCAACATCACCTGTAAGTTGTTGATTTATTTTTTTTTTATTTTTTTTCCAAGCTGGTTATAAAAGGCAAGTCAATAAGCAGTCTCTTGAACATGTCTGTTTCCTAATGCAGCTATTGTGAAGCTGAATGTTTGAAACCTAATTGAATATAAGATTTAAGAAAGAAGCAAATTGTTCTATCTATTGTCAGTATAGCATCTTGAGCTAACTTAATGCATTGTTTTAATATATCTCTGTAGTAAAGCAAGCATAATTAGCAGCCGTAATCTTAATCTTTATTATAATTATTATTATCTTTATTACAGTTTATTCAAAGGTTTCACTTGTCCTCCAAAGAAATCCTTTAGGTTTGAGATTAAAAAATATACAAAGATCGGCTTCAGTGTTTGGATGGGAGCACTTGCAGAGCTTGTTGCAAAGCCATTGTACTGCAAATAACATTGTGCTCTCCAACACTGCTCCTGATTACATGCCTGCCTGGATGTAATAATCATAATAAAGTGTGTTGGCTGAGGCACAGGTTGCCTTAGGCCAGCTGGAAGTGTGGAGGTACAAAGGTGGTCACAAAGTTAGTGCTTGAGTGTTATTGCCGCCTGTTCTTCCACACAGCCAGCGCTGTGTTTTTCGTCAGAATGCCTATGTCATTAACTCCCAAGTGAGGCTGCTGTTTCCTAATTGTAGGAAGTCGAAAATATGCATACTCAGGACACCTGATGTAATATTCTACATCAGATCTAAAAAGCAATAAGGGCCTGGTTAAACCATACATGTTATTATCTGAGATTGTCAGGACTGAAGTAGGAAGTATACTTACTTACTGATTTTCATGGAGAGGAATTTGTTGGCTGGCCATTTTTCCCCGACAGTATCAAGGCACACCTATTTCTTTCATCCCTGATGTTTTTTATAGAACTGGGGAAAGTTTTTGGTTCCTCAAGCATGGTGCAAGACTTTGACATTTCATTGTCTATGGACTTGCGGGTCCCACTGCCCAGAGTCAGGGAGGGTCTTCTGCTCAGCTCTGAGACTGTAACTGGAATGTCTGAAGGCTGAAAGCTCACCTGACCTTCTGAGCTACCAAATGTGCTGTGCAGTGATAACCTTGAGGGGTGGAGGTCTGCTGTGCTTTCTGCAATGCAAGAAGTTGAGAAGTCCAATAAACTGAGTTGCAGCCTGATATTGAGCTGAAAGAGCTAATTTGTCACAGAGTGAGTTTTGCAGTGGTGGAGGTAAATGCCATGAGATATCACAGAGACCAAAACATTAATGGCTTCCAAAAACACTGGATGCATTCGCGGAAGACAATTTTGCTAGTAACTGAAAATAAAACACCAGGTGCAGCCTTCATCTCAGGCATATGTTTACTGTTTACGGCATATGTTTATGGCAATCCAGAAGGTAGTGCTGGGGGGGTTCATCATATGTGTTCCATCTTGTTGTATGACTTATGTAATCTAATGTCAGTTACCTTTTATTACAAAAAAGACAATGAACTAGGTATCTCACTGATCTGATTTAATGTGGCTGTGACATTTTTCATAGAATCACAGAATGGCTTGGGTTGAAAAGGACCACAGTGATGATCTAGTTTCAACCTCCCTGCTATGTTCAGGATTGCCAGCCACTAGACCAGGCTGCCCAGAGCTACATCCGGCCTGGCCTTGATTTTTATGCTAATTTAACATTGCAAACTGAACAGTTTTCAGAAGAAAATTATTGCATATAAGTGTGCTCCAGCAGAGGAAATACAGAAGCATATTTCATGTATGGATAAATGTAACAAAGAAAGGAAGCAAAAGCTTCTCTTAGATGAACTCCATTACTCACTTTAAGACATAACAGAGGCTGTTCAAATGTCTTACTCAGCTTCAAATTGTGAGGCATACAATTCTAGAAAAAATGCATATAAAAAATTGCTGCTAAAAAAATAATCATGTTCAGCTTTTTCCTACACTGTCCTAAAGTATGTTTCCAGTTGTTGAAATAAATGTTACCTTTCATTGCTATGTATAGATTTTTTTTGTCTATACAAAAGAAGGATGTTTTGATCCAAGAAAAAAAAAAAATCAAAATGAGAAAGTAAAACAAACTGGGAATCAAATTGTGGGAAGAAAAAGGACCTGCTAAGTTACAGTGTTCATGTCCTCATTAACATCTTACTTTTCATTTTCTTGTCAATCATGATCTGATTACTAAAACAAATTTCCACAACTGAGAAAGGTCATTACTTGTCCAGTGTGGTTATTTCCTGAAAAACATGTCAGTGCTGAAAAAACTTTATTTATATCCTACATTGCATCAAAATCCAAAATTGTAGGTACAGTAGCCACAGATTTCTATTAAATAAATAAGAAATAATTGTGTGAGACTGATGAAGAAGTTTTCACTTGGTGATGCTAAAGTCCCCTGCTAATGTAATTTCTTGGCAAACAGATTGCAGATCTTCACTTTGGATATTCTGCTTTTGTTTTGTTTGTTTGTTTAATCTTTAAGAAAAGAGGAAGCTAATATAAGGCATACATGGTAAAGGAATACAAATAATCTTATTGAAATGTCTTGTTTGAGTTTTAGGTTCATACCGTGAATCTTCTCAAAATAGTTATTTTTGCTTTTTCTTTATCTACAAACAGAATAGTAAAATAGAAAAGGGAGGCAGAATGTGAGAGGAGAAATTTCAATCTGCCTACACTTTGATGACGTTGCAGTTTTATGAAGATATTTGAAGCTGCTTATACAGAAAATGAATTGTAGTCTGAGGACATATACAAAGTCATAGAAGGGTACCACTAAAACTACAAAATAATAATCAGACTGAAATTATAGTATTTTATTATAATTTTAACAAACACACAATATATCTAAATGGTCTGGAGTTTGGCCAGAATGTAGATTGCACATTACGTAAACGCACATTACTTCTGACTCCTCACTGCAAGAATGTAATTTGGTTATTTGTTTATTTTCTGCCTGGAAAGGAATTTGCTGAGTTATGATAAATCTCGCCTCCATAAGACATAAAAGCACATTTAGAGAAACTATGTGATTGAAACTTAAGATTTATTCTGCATTTTCATGCCACCTCAATGTATTTATATTACATTCTTCTCTAACGTTATGAAAGACACTGTCTAGATTATTTATTTTGAGCTTGAATTGGAATGAGTTTATAAACCTGCTGAAATGCTTTGTCCTAGTGAATTTTGAGGACAATTTTTTTCTCAGATTGAACTTACATTTTTGATATTGATATAAAAAATGATCAAGATTACTCACTTCTTCAATCATATGGGGATTTTTTGTTTTGTCTTTGTTGTCTTTTTTAAGAAGTTTCAGCTGTGTAATTACTTCTCCACATTCCTCACATTCCTCACATGCTATTTAGAACCTGTCTGCAGAGAAATGTAGATGTTATTGTTGAAAATGAAAAACATCTAGTCTCTGTCCTTTGCTGCTTTATACCCATGATCCCATTGTCCCTGCATCACATGGAGAGCATAGACAATGAGGTAGGGAAAAAAAAAAACAAAAAAAAAAAAACCAAAAAAACCCAACAATCATTGATCTTGAAGATAACTGTGAGATACTTCTTAAGCAGTTTTAAGCAGTTTTGCCTTGGGAACTGCTGATTTTGCATCTGTATACTGAGCACTTTGCTTGTCAGTCAAATGATTTCCATTATCACTCAGAGAGGTTTGCAGTTGAAATGCATGGTACAGCCTGACTGAATAATGTTTGTATTCCATTCTGTCAGTTCAGGCTATAGTCTAGGTAATATGTTTCCAACCTTTTGGTTAGCCATTTTAAACCATATTTTAATGAATAGAAATTGTCTTGGGCCACATATATGTAAGTAATTCCAAAACTAGTGCCTCATTTTTTTATTTATTTTTTTTTTACCGTGGAAATAACAAATAGAACGAGCGCAATAACACTGTTTGATAGAGAAAATTCTTAGCTACAAAACACTCTTTTTCAGCATAATAGTCACTATTAGCTATGCATTTCACCAGCAATGAGCAAGAGCCTGCATATCACTCATAACAATCTGGCCTACTGTCTCCACTGCTGAAACACACCATTCACCACCTTACTGTGCTCACTCTCAATACTTGGTCTCAATAATAATTAAGAAATTGGTGAATGTCGGTGGGTGCAGTTTTTTTCCACATGGATAAATTCAATGACACACCTTAATCGTGACATGCTGGGTCAGATTTTTGAGTTGAGTATCTGATTGCAACTCTATATTTGAAATTTTTTAGGCCATGTATTTATATTAACTGAAAATGATCTCATGAATGTAAATTGATGGGTTGGGGTTTTATTTTTATTTTTATTTTTTTTCATTATGGAAGTCACAAGGTGTGGTTGACATGCCCAAGGGATGGTATGCTATCCAGAGAGACCTAGACAAGCTTGAGCAGTGAGCCCAGGAGAACCTCATGGCGTTCAGCAAATCAAAGATCTTGCACCTGGGTTGACAAAACCCTCACTACCTAGACAAGCTGGGAGATGAAAGGATTGAGAACAGCCCTGCTAAAAAGGACTTGGGGGTAATGGTGGATGATGAGCCAGTAATGTGCCTTGGCAGCCCAGAAAGCCAACCATATCCTGAGTTTCATCAAAAGAAGCATGGCCAGTAGGTCAAGGGAGGTCATCCTGCTCCTGTATTCTGTGCTGGTGATGCCTCACCTGGAGCACTGCATCCAGATGGGGAGTCTTCATTTCAGGAGAGACATGGACCTGTTGAAATGCATCCAGAGGAAGGCCCCAAAAATGATCCAAAGGATAGAGCGCGTCAATTTCAATTTGTGGGTACTCATTAATAGTACCTTGTGTCACCAGCATGCTCAAAATAGATCTTTACAACATTTTATCTGGATGGGCAAGATCTTCAGTAGTAGCACATAATTTTTAGCAGAGAAATAATATTATTTTCATTAACACCTTGCCCAGTGGCACTTGCAAGGCTTTCAACTTGCCAAGGGAGATTGGGCACTAGTATTCTATTCCCAAAAGCCTTAATTCCTGGTGCAAAGAAAGCTTGAAATCCACACCCTACCCTTACTTTAGTGGATTGTCCTTGCCATTTTTCAGAATCCACTGATCATTTTATTTTTCCCCAAAATGTCATAGACAGAAGGTTTCTTTCCCTAAGTGTGCAAAGAGTTAAAGTTTCACTAGTAAATTGATGCTTCAGTGAATTTGTTCATTGTATATCCAGTGAATGGGAAAGTAAAGGATTTATACAAGATCCGTCCTCCAAGATTTCCTCCCATATAATCAAGCTTTCTACAGCTACAAACAGCAGCCATTGCCTGCCATATACCTGTCAGGTTTCTAATCCATTCCTATCTGAAACTGGCACAATTTTACCTTACCTTACAATTCCATTTGTCAGCTACTATCCCTTTCTTTGTATGAGTGAAAGTTTCCCTACAATGAAAATCAACATTATTTGTCTTGAGATTTTTCCATTCAGAACACCATGGGACTTGCCCTGTATGATGCTATTTATTCAGTTTTGTCCACCTTTTATACTAATGTCTATTAATTCACTAGAGCTTTTTAGAGTTAAAATTTCCCATTGGATGGGATCTTTACCTGACTTTGGTAGTGCTAGTCCAAGCATCCAAGCAGCATACTCCTTCAGTAACTATCAGTGACCTTCATGTTCCCTCTTTTACTGCTATCCTCTTTGGCTTTCCTAGATGGTAAGGGTTCAGGATCACTACTTGGCCAATTTTGAGTGAATGTTAGTAGGAGACCTCCACCCTCTTTCAGCTTCAAGGTCCAGCTGTCTGGGCCTGCGCAGGTTTAACGCAAGTATGGTGGATCTATCCAGGTTCCACAGTTTTCACTGCAGTCTCTGTAGTAAGCAGCACAAGAAATGGCCTGTTCCACATGGGAGAGAATTGTGATTCTTTCCAGTCTTTCACCAGGATCCAGTCTCCAGGTTGAATATTATACACTGCAAAGTCCAAGGGTAAAGCCTATGCTAGTTGAGCCTCTGCTAAGATTTCTTCATAAAGTCCTCAGCTCCTCCATTACCATCTTTCTTGCTCTAATTGTCAGGACAAGAGGGGAGATTCTTTGATATACCTTGAGCGAGACTGAGACACAAGCTAGGTCAAATATCCTCCAAACAGTTTATTATCAATTAACATGATGAGGAAGGGAAAGACTGGTGATTATTACAAATTAGGGCAATGGGAAAGGGAAGACAGGCCATAGAAAAGCTAGAAAATGCAAAAATTATGTAAACTGGAGATAGTCACCATCAAGGATCCAGTGGGGGGTCCAAATGCTAGTGCAGGAGAAAGGGTGCAGGGGGAGGTTGCAGCAGAATAGCTGGCCTCAGGAAATGGAAGGCAACTTCCAGCAGGTCCAGGAGAAATAGGCAGGTCTTAGGTAGCAGGCCCAGGAAAATTAGGCAGTAGGCAAGTATCCTGCCATGAGGCATCTGATATTGGGCACCCTGTTCCTTGGTTGTAGGTGCTTTATTTATCTTCTTATTCTGCCTGTTCAGCATTCCTGGGCACTAGAATCACATGCAGCACCTCTGGGCATGCAGGTCCTTTGTACAGTTATCTCCCTCAAGATATGCATGCAAAAGGCTGCTCATCAGCCATTTAACAGCTGCCTGTCTCTGGCAGCTTCTCATCTCGCTTTGCCCCTATCCTGCAAGTCTTTGGACAAAAGATTTCTTGGGCTTGTCCAAAACTGCCCTGGACTTGTCCAAGGCTTACCTGGACTTCTCAGTCTGTTGAAGTTGTCCAACAGCAAGCTTTGAGACAAAGACAGAAATAGTCTCTTACACCTTCATTTTTATTTCTCACAGACTTCTCTATTAATCTCATCTGTCTGGGATGATCCTGAGAACCCAGTAAATCCCCTGGTGCTGATGAACTCCAGAGTGAGCTGATCAGAAGAAAAATCAGTGAGGTCCCATCAGCTCACTCAGATGTCTGCTTACACTAGAGAGTGGATGAATCCTAAATGAGCCCCCAAGTTGTTAGGAAAATTTCTGCTTCAAAGCTTGCTCAATCATCTTTATCCTCAAAAGAGGCAGAGGGAAGTCTTCAGCTTTTTTTATTCAAATAAAGGGAGAGTCCACTGAGGTGTACCTCTGAGGGATCTCTCAAAGCGGTAGGGGACATTGCTCCTCTTTTATCCTTGCACCTAACACTGGTGAGCCCTTCCCCTGTTGCCCATTGGCTGAAGTACTCAGTATTCATATTCTTCTCAATTCACCTATCATGTACCCCCTTCATTTCCTTTGTTTATACATTCTTCATAATCTGGGTTCAGAGTTTGTTGTTTAGCCCAACTAGAACTATATTTGTATCCTCTAAAGGCTATCGCTCTTTGTTCTATGCAGCAACCGATTTACATGCAGGTGCTAAGCTAACATCTTCTGCCATGTACCTTCAGGATAATTTTGTTTAACCAGATCCTTGTGAACTGAAACTTTTCTTCTCAAACTCTTCTTTTTGCAGGGACCCCATCCTTCCTTTGTTCTTCCCAAATCTTATTGCACAAGGACACTTTATCCTTGTTTTTCCTTCATCAAGTAATTGATAGTAAGAATACATTAACTGAATCATAGCACACAAGATGTAGTGGTATCAGTGATTTTTTTTTTAGCATGCTCTGTAGTAATGTACATTTTTAAATGGCAATTAATCTGTGTAAGCATTTGTATAGTTTTTATGTGAATATTCAGTCTTAAGAATTTATATGCTACAGTGCCTCTCTGTTAAAATGCACTTGCCTAAATGGTCTCTGCTTCATACTAATGGCCTTTGTCTCATGCCTGCATATTATGTTGTCAAGGTTGCAAATGGTTAAAACCAGGCAAAATTATTAAAAGCCAATTAATGGTATTTTTTGAAGACTTTATTACAGAAATACTTGTGGGCAGGGTGCCAACAAGATTACTGCATTAGCTCTGAGAATAATAATATGACTAATACTAATAGTACTATATGCTGTGATGTAAATTTATCCAACATTTTACCAGTTTAGAACAATGGAAGGTAGTTGCACTGTCCAATTTCCTTTAAATAATGTGATTGTTATCTTTATTTTCCTCTCACCTTTCTGGGAGAAAAAATGAAGTTTAGCCATAATAACAAAGGTATATTTCATTATATGATTGGTGCTCTCTCCAGAGGTTAGGATTACAGCAGGCTAAAATACTCAGGGGGGTGAAGCCTAGAAAGCCAACAAAGTAACTGGACATGCCAGTGAGTTATGCCAAGCAGGTATTCCCTTTATAACAGCTCTGGGTGAATGGGGGATCACTCCACCAAACACACACACTGAGAGAAGCAGCAACTACATATTTAAAGGTGTAGCATATACATATTCATTACATTCCAGGGGCATGGGCAGAAGTTCCAAGAAGTTATTAACATACTGTCTCACCCGTTCAGGCATGCATTCTAAGAGTGTGGTGGGGGTCTCTGATGATTGTGGGATGAAGGCAAATAATCATCCTTGCTGTGAATTTCCAGTATTTTAAACGGGAAGATAGCACAAACCAGCTCTCACTGGTGGTGTGTTGAGCTGTTTTCACAGAATCACAGAATGACCCGGGTTGGAAGGGACCTCAAGGATCATGTAGTTCCAACCCCCCTGCCCAGCAGGACCACCAAACATACGCCTTTAGATCAGGTTGCCCAGGACCCTGTCCAACCTGGTCTTGAACACCTCCAAGGATGGGGCATCCACAACCTCCCTAGCAGCCTGTTCCAGGGCCTAACCACTCTCCTAGTGAAGAACTTCCCCCTAACATTCAACCTAAATCTTCCCTCTTTTAACTTAAAACCATTTCGCCTAGTCCTGCTATTGTCAGCCCTTTTGAAGAGTTTACTCCCCTCCTGGGAGTAAGTTCCCTTCAGGTATTGAAAGGCTGCAATGAGGTCACCCCGCATCCTTCTCTTCTCTAGGCTGAACAAGCCCATTCCTTCAGCCTTTCCTCATAGGGGAGGTGCTCCAGCCCCCTGATCATTTTCGTGGCCCTCCTCTGCACCCTTTCCAAAACCTCCATGTCCTTTTTGTACTGAGGGCTCCACACCTGGACACAGTACTCCAGATGGGGCCTCACAAGAGCAGAGCAGAGAGGGACAATCACCTCCCTATCCCTGCTGACCACCCCTCTCCTGATGGAGCCCAGGATCCCATTTGCTTTCCAGGCTGCCAGAGCGCACTGCTGGCTCATGTTGAGTCTTTTGTCCATCAGGACCCCCAGTTCTTTCTCTGCCAAGCTGCTCTCAAGGACAACTCCTCCCAGCCTGTACAGGTGCCTGGGGTTCTTCCAGCCCAAGTGCAAAACCTTGCACTTTGCCCTGTTGAACCTCGTTAGGTTCACCTGAGCCCAGCTTTCCAGCCTGTCAAGGTCCCTCTGAATGGCATCCGTTCCCTCCACCATATTGACCGCACCATCTTGTCTTCAACAATACAACATTTACTTCCACATCTTTACCTCACAACAGGTTCCACAGATTCCACATTTTGTTCTTGAGCATACATTTACACAAGCCTCCAGTCCTTCAGCTTGTATCCACTCAAGCTATGCAAAAGGCTGTTCTCACAATTCAGAGGCCATCTTATCAAGAATCTCGGAAGAAAACTCTGACATGGTGTTGGAAAGTGGCATTCCTTTATTGCTCATGATATGTATCAGGTGATTTGATGAGCAAGTACACTCAGAGTTCACATTCTACATTTAAACAGTAAAGACATATGTAGTACTTCAGCATACATACTCATTCTTTTTTCAATGATTCATAACTTTCAGCCACTTTTCCTCAATTCAGAAAGTTTCCATTGCTTTCTAGGCCCTAGTAAGCAACTTTTAAAATAATATATGTGGAATCCAAGGAAGATGTCCTTGCGCCTACAACTCATGGGTTTCTTGTGAGGCAAAACTGTTGAGACAGAGGATGAAAGTATTATATCATGTCCCCAGCACAAAATTGAAGAAAACAAGACTATTCAATGAGGTGGAGAAAAATCCACCAAAGTAACTTGACATACCAGTGAGTTATGTCAAGCAGGTATTCCCTTTATTGTAGCACTGGGTGAAGAGGGGATCACTCTGCCAAACATGCACACCAAAGGAAGCAGTAGTTGCATATACAAAGGCATAGGTCACACACATTCATTACATTCTGGAAAAGTCATAGAACTATTAGTAGATTGTTCCACCCCCTCTTCAGACATGCATTGATAAAGGCTGAATAAGCACTTGCAGACATGAGGACATTAGCAAGCAAGAAAGGAAAATGGAATAGATAAAGCAAATCAATTTGTGTACTATGGAACACATAAGGAGCTAATATTTCTACCGATTATCGGATTTTGTGACTTATTTCTGTCACTTGTTTTTCACATGTTAGGTAAGGCATTGTACAATCAATAAGTATACATACGATCAATAAGTGTACAGAAGCTAAACTTATACAGATGTTAGGTTAAGTAAGATTAGCATGATAGAAAAATAATTAATAATAAATGAAAATACTCACTATTAAAGACTCAGAGTAAAACTCCACAACGGAACAGTCTCCAGAAAGAGATCCTTTCTCATTAGCAGTCATTCCTTAAATGGGGTCTAGGAGATGTGGATCCAGGCTTCACCCCTTCCGGTAGCACAGCTGAATTGCCTTCACCTGTGCTCCCGCAGCTGACTCATTGCTTGTCTCAGGTGGTCAATCAGAGGTTCAGGCCATGATCAGCAGTTCCCATACGGGCATTAAATGTTTCATGTTAGTCATTTTAAATTGTTTGCCAAGACAGAAAAGGTACAATTCAAGTTTGTGTGAAAGTCAGTAAGTTGTTCTAAATGTGAATAAGGTTTGTCCAGTTCCCATCAGCTTTCCAATAACTCATGTCTAATTTGTAGACCACCCCAAAAAAATCTAGCTTGAAAATACTCTGGTTTATAGCTTTGGAACTCCTTGTACGTGTCTATGATGCAAAACCCTACTTATAGAAATAGCACTGTTAGATGTTGCATGGTAGATTTTAGCATGCTTAGTCAGCAGATGTTGTTGCCTGTAGGTTATAATTGGGCCTAGTTTGGTTAGAGCTGAACACAAATATATCCAAAAGGTCTGTAAGGATAGCTAATATAAAGATGTTAACAAAGATGATGGTAGATATTCAAAGGTTATTAGCAAAGAAAAAACTCACCAATGTCAATGCCTTGACCAGAAAGATAAGGCAGTCTCCACTGAAGAGTAATCTCCAAGAGATGCTGCCTCAGTGGTGATCAGCCCTTAAATGAGGTCGAGCTCCACCCCTTCCGGGAGCACAGCTAGATTACTCTCACCTGTGTTCCCACAGCTGACCCAACACTTGCCTCAGTTGATTAATCAGAAGTTCAAGCTGTGATTTCCCATACAAGGTCTGAAATGCATTTTCTGCTAACTTTGTGTTGTTGGCTTTTTTGTGTTTACTAGCACAAAAACCTAGACATGCTTTGCTTTCTAGCTCTTCCCCCAGCTTTTTTAATAAAAAAAAATCTCTTGTGCTTTCTCCTCACATCTCTCTGCAGAATCATCTGTCTCAGCTGTTTTTTTCTTTTTTTATGACAAAATCTTGCAATTTTATGTTGTTTGGTTTTGTGTTTTGTTTTGTTTTCTAGTAACAACACTCTTTAAAGCCTTAGCATTATTCCTACCTGAAAAGGTTGCCTTTGAGCAATCTCAGTCTGCTTCATGCATTCTGTTCCTGGTGTACCATGTTGTGTTGCTCAACTTGTCATCCAGAGTCCAGGAAGAAAGCTCTCTAGCTCCAATGCAGAGTTAGAAAAGTGGCATTCCTTTATTCCTCACAATGTGTGCCAGGCAACTTGACAAGCAAGTAAGCATTGTCAAAGTTTAGGTTCTACATTTATACAGTTAAGACTATATGTGCTATACTTAGTCATACACATTCACTCTTTTTCAAGGTCTCGTAGATATGTATTAATGTTGCTTTGGGCATTCTCAGTGGTATTTAGGGTGGTCAAGTTCCCACCTACTTCTCCCCCTTTTTTCACCATCAGCTTAATCACTGAACCCTCTGACTTTCATTCACTTTTCCCCAGTTTGGAAGATTTCCATTGCTTGTTAGGCCATTGTGGACCACTTTTTAAGAATAATGTATGTGGAACCCAAGGAAAATGTCCTTGCATGTTTTGAGGCAAAAGATAAAAGTATTCTGTGGTGACTCCAGTAATTCTCATGTGGCAAAATCATTGAGGCAGAAGATAAAAGTATTCTATGATGTCCCCAGTGCAAAATTATTGGGAAAAACAAGACTCACTAAAGCTGAATTGTTAAGTTTTAGAACTATCACTTATGGATTCCATTTGGTTCTTAAACTAATGTATTACTAAGCAAACCAACCTATATCAAACTCAGTAAGCATCTTTCCATTAATTTCAAAAGCTAGACTTGAACTCCTCACCCTGCTGAACCAGGGAATGGAAACCTTCAGAAAGGGAATTTGAAAGCATTTCAAGGACTCTAGAGCAATTCTTTAGTACAGCACGAACATGATGCTGCCATGTTCCTTTTTTATGTACTGTGTGCTGAAACAGAGGAAATTAAGTTCAGTTCCACGGTGCAAAGCAAAATTTGATGCTTCAGTAAGGCTTTTATGTGCTAATATCCTCCCTCTGTAACACAGTCAGCTGATGAAGAGTGGAAGTTTTATTTCCACCTTTTTGTGCTGGGCTGTTGTAACAGTTCCTGACAGGGAAAGCAAAAGAGCTGTGAATGATCTACAGATTCTTCAGACAAGTGCTAAGGCTTATGGCTACCATTTGATGATTGTTTTAAATTTTGTGTTAGAAGTGAGGAAAGCTCCTGGTTTCCCAAGCCCAAGAAGATGCAGAGGAGGCCTGTGGACTGCTCTTAAAGTGCATCCACCAGTTTTTGGGCTAGCTGGCAGCCACCATGTGCATTATGTCCAACTTCCAAAAGCTCTTTGCTGGCTGGGGCCCTGAGGAGAAGAGGTAAGAGCTGTGGCTCCTCAACCCGTAGCAGGAGAACAGGGAGTTTACCATCTCTGTGCAGCCCTGCTTGTGCCACTTCTTACAGCTTGCAGAGGAAGGAGGTTGGTGAGGAGCTATTTTCCACATCTAGCCAAAGGGATGCTTGGTCTCTGAGATGAAATGGGAAGGAAAAGGAGTGAATTGCAGTGGAGTGTGAATGCTAATGGCACAAGTGCGTGCAATGGTTCTGTCGACAGGGTCCTGACCAATGAAGGCAGACTGGTGGGCAAGGAGCTGGGGTGAACGAAGAAGAAACTTCAGCTGGAAGAGGCATCCCGGCCATAATTATGCCTGTACCTTCTCTTTCATCACCTCTTACAGGAGAGGGTTTTTTCCTGGTCTTTTGTTTGTTGATGCCTCCTTCTCCCCAGCCTTTCATTTTAATAATAGCATACCAAAACCAGGTCTCAACAAGGTTTGAAGGTTTCTTGCTTTAATCTGTAACAAAATGGAAAGAAGTCTGACAGGGTCTGAAACATTCTTAGTCTCCTGAAACAGAGACTTTGGAACTGAGCTCTGGGAACTGAGTGCTAAGACCGTTCTTTCCAAAGCAGTGAATTATTTTGCTATATCTTTTTGTTTCTTCATTTCCTGTAGAAATTGGGAAGATCGACCAAGATATATATAAATACAACACACCGGGATTTACTGGTTGCCTATCAAGAGTACAGTTCAACCAGATTGCTCCCCTCAAAGCAGCTTTGAGATCTACCAATACCTCCTCTCACGTCCACATTCAAGGAGAACTGGTGGAATCCAACTGTGGAGCATCGCCACTGACAATCCCACCAATGTCTGCTGCAACTGACCCATGGCACTTAGATTCAGGTAAACTGGGCTTCGTCCCGTGTTAACTCAGCTCAACATTTGAGAGAATTTTTTTTTTTTTTAATTTATTTTTGCCTTTTGTTGCTGTTTATGTTTTGTTGGCTTGTCTTATGTTTATGAAGAAATATAGTGCTGCTGGGGTGGTACTTTGTAGTATTTGTAGCAAGACATTGGTAATATGTGTGGATTAAGCATAGTAGTATTTCTTTTGTTGAATTGCTAGTAAGTATATTGTAGTCAACGTCATACCAAAAAAAAAAATAAAAAATTAGACATAATGTGTATTTATAAAGTGCTGATTTGTTTTCTGAAATGTCTGCTTTCCTTAGACCATGTTTAGTAGGAAATCCTATCAGTCATTACTGCGTTCCTCTCATGCAGGAAATGCTAGAAAGCCAAAACCATTTGCTGATCCCAGCAAACTTATTCTGCTTTGTGCTTGACAGTCTTTGGAAGTATATACTGTGCCTGACTTCAGAGGATTGTATTTTTTCTTCTTGCTGCTTGGATGTTAGATATATAGTTCAGGAAAAAAAAAAAAATCATCTTCCTTTAAATTTGTATTCATGTTTACATTGATATGTGTCATATTTTGGCCTGATTCTGATTTCACTTTTTTCTGGTTTTACTGATTTCATTTGTTAACATAAATTAGAAACTGTCCAGGCAAGTTGATGGCTTCACAGTGGTATAAAACTAAAATGTGAGAGGAAAAGTGGGGACCATAATGGTTTTGACACCAAGTAGTCCTATTATCTCTCTGTCAGTTTTGGTATGCAAGAGAAGCATGTGCCAAGATCATACCTTTGTTTTTGTTTTTCAAAATTTTAAACAATTCCTTGCAGCCCTTCCGTTCAGATCTTGTTCAGTAGAAAGGTAGGGCAGAGGTTCGTAAGAAGCAGAAGATATTCTGGAGCTAAAAGTCCCAAATGCAGATACTGGCAACATCTTACTCTAAAACTTCTCATTCCATTCATGCCACAAGCCTTTTTTTACTAAGGTTGTACTGCATCTCTTCACTGTTCATGACATGCAATTTCCTACTTGATTTATTTAATCAGAAACCTTAGTAGTCCATTTTTCCTCTGAAATTATGAGATCAGTTTGTTTGTGAAGGTTATGTTCTAAGCTTCTTTTTCCATAGAAATACATTTCCTGAAGGAAATGAGGAGGAAATTCCTCCTCACTGGCTTGTGTCTCTAAAAAGTGTGCCAGAAATTTCCTGAAAATTAACTAGTGCAGTAAGTCTTGTGCGGTTAATGTGTACTGGTTGTTAATTTTGTTTTCTTTTTCCAATAGATAATTTGACTGCAAGCTAACAAAAGACTGGCTGGATTTACTCAAAATAGTTGAATGTTTCCTGATAGTTCATTGATGTTAAAGCGGGGGTTCAGTTTTTCCTTGTCCTGTGCTACTGTGCTTGATCTTCTGTTGATTTAGTTTTGCATAGGAAACCTTTGCTGAATGAATTCTACTTTGACCTGGCAGATTTAAAAAATATAAATTTAATCTTGATTAGTTGCAGTACTTAGTCGTGAAGGGTATCAGGGACCATGCAGCATGTGCTTGCAGTACTTCAATTGGTCTGTTGGCTTTTGTCCAGTAAAAAAAAAATAAAAAAATATCTCATTGTAGTGACAGGGCTTTACTTGACTGTTTCAGTCTTCAATAAACAGAGCATGATGGCTTGCGTTCATTTCTGGTGATGAGAAGCTTTAGTAAGAACTACAGCTAGGCATTCCTCCTATTGTCCTCCCCAGTGTTCAGCAGCAGTAGAGGGAAAGCATGATATTGCTGTAAAGACTCCTACTAAGGAAATGCCATACTAAAGAGTGCAACAATTGTGGTATAATACGTGAAAGGTGTTTCATGGGGATAGAAGAGAAATAATGTTGAGCCATGTGTGAACAATTCCAGACTTTCCACTCTGGGTTAAATTTCCTTGGTACAAGGAGAAGGTATCATAAGAGCTCATTTAGCAGAGTCAAATAAGAACTACTCAAGCTTTGTAAAAGTACCTTTTGCAGTCTGGCACAGCGGGCTCTGTTTCAGTTTCAGGAAAAACGTGTACTGTAAGCTTCAATAACTTAGAAATAGATGACGGTGAGTGATAAATGAAAGCATTTGCTAATAGAGTCACAATGGTAAATTGGCAGTTTGCACTGATTATTTTGTTTGTTGCCCATACCCAACTAGAAAACTTTTTAACACAAAGCATGTGGAAGGAGAAAACCTAAAAATTGATGGTACAAGTAATAGTTTCTGTTGACTCTGGAACTGAAATAGTCTTAGTACTATTAACAAGATCCTCTGCAAAGATTGAATGTTTTCCACAAGTAATAACTTTAACATGGAACATAGGAATGGCATGAATGAGTAAAAAATCAGAATAAGATGCATACAGGTGCCCAAGTACTTCATGTGACTGCCTTCTTTTTCCTTCCCCTAGGCTGAAAAGAACTTCACTTCCTGTATTACCATTAAATTTAGATTAAAACAACCTACTCTGACCTGTCCCTTATCCGCTATCCAATCCTTTCTTTTTTTCAGCATTAGATAAATGCTAGAAGTGCAGAAGCTGGTCTTGTGATTTGTACTATGTCTGTGAGAACCTCTCTCTTCCAAGAACTTCAACATCTGTTTTTTTCCCCTCTTTTTTTCCCCAGCTGTTATAAATTTACGGACATAGGGAACTGAGTGAGAGAATAAAAATTCCCTTCCTTTCCACCCCACCTCTACCAATGAAAACAGTACCAGTCATTTTTATCACAGAGAAACACAACAAAACTTTAATGTCACAGTACATAGTATCTGAGTTAGTAAATGCTAACATCAAGATTATATACATACAATACATGAAGTTTAGTGTGAAGTGCTACCTGTGTTGTTTGTAGGTGCTGCAAATCCATCTGTTATTTGCTCCTTTCATAAGGGCAGATCTTTACTTATGTTTTGCTCTTTGATTTTCTTGTTCATTTGGCTGGATTTTTACTTTTGTATTGTGTTTCACTCAAATATTCATTTTGGGTCTTTTATCGGCAGTTATCTGAATACAGCAAGGCTTTGGTCAGCACTTTACTTGCTGTGAGAGCACCGAGGCATTTCATGTTTTATGTTAATTATAAATGGAAGTATTTGTTTGTCTTCCTTAACAGGTGAAATGTAAGCCCTGCTAATGAAATTTTCATGAAAGTGATTACTTAGGTCAGCAGTTCTTATCCGGAGACCCAGTGTCAAACAAGTGTTACTACCAGGAACTAGACAGATTAATTTAGGTCCTTGATGAATGAATGTGTTCTAACATACTGCAAATCAAATGAAAATTTGGAATGGAAAGTGATCGAAATAATGCATCTGAAGCAGTTCAGACTACAGATAAAAATGTTTCAAAAGTGTTCATAACTATGTGCTCTAATATTTTAAAGTAAGGAAGAAAAATCTGTATACCGATACTGGTTCTTAAATGCAGAAAGTATTTTGATCATGCCTTCTGACTACTTCATATAATTACTTGCTTGTGGGCAAAAGAAAGTATAAATGTTATTACTGGGAAACAAACACTCAGAGAGGAAAATGAGGGAATTCTCTAAGCTATCCCACTGAAGGGAATGTGTTCCGTGTTTCATCCAGGCTTGATCTGAAGGAATGTAAGCTGCAAGGCCGAGTCTCTTTGTGAGGTACAAGCTTTTCTGTCCATTTGCCAGGAAGATTAATTTTTAAAACCAAAAGGAAGAATACTGTATTGCCCTCTCTGAGCAAGACATTCTTAAAACCCCCATTTCCTCCCCTGCTTAGGAGTATGGACAGCAATGTTTATCTGCAGTATATAAGGAAAGGGCTAATGAAGCTCCCCATGGAGAAACAATGATTCTGTGGTTCCAGCCACTCCACCCCAAGCCTCAGGTTGTTGTGGACAAAGTGCAGGACCCAACACTTAGTCCTACTGAGCTCCATCCCTTTGGCCTCAGCCCAGCTTTCCATATCTCTCTGAAAGGCCTACCTACCCCCAGGCAAATCAAGACTTCTGCCAACTTGCTGTGATCTGCAGCAAGCATTGAGGGTGCACTCAATGTCCTCATACACATCATCAATTAAGATATCAAACAGGACTGGACCCAATATTGACCCCTGGGGAACAGCACTCATGACCAGTCACCAGCTGGATTTAACTGCATTCACTAGTACCCTAGTACTAGTAGAGCCAGGACCTCTTTACCCAGTGAAGAGCGTACCTGTCCAAGCTATAAGCTGCCAGCTTCTCAAGGAGAATCTTATGGGAGACAGCATCAAAGACTTTGCTGATGACTAAGGTAGATGATGTTAACAGCCTTTCCCTCCTTGATCACTTGATCATAGAACAAGATCAGGTATGTCAAGCAGGAACTGCCTTTCATGAACCTATGCTGGCTGGGCCTGATCCCCTGGCTGTCCAGCACATGCTGATTTCTCTGCCCACACTCACTTTAAGGACCACTTTTCTACTCTGACAGTCATTTTACATTTCAATTATGTGGATCTGCCGGAGGATTTTATATGGAAAGTGGCATGAAAATACCTACCTCTGCAAAATCGCACCTATCATAATGAAGCAAAATTATCAGTCACTCAGAAGGAAGCGGCAGGACTTGTGACAGGCTGCAGCATTGCCCTGTTGGACAGGAACCTTCTTTTGGGTTAGAGAGCAATCTGGCAAACTTAATACTTTTCTAAATGGAGACATTTAGATTTCATATTTTACCTAAGGGTCTGAGAGAGTAAGTTTAAAATTCAGATTCATTTTCCTGTTCTTAGTTCTTCCTTGTCATTGCTGTAAGGATACTATTGTGGATACTGTTTGAAAATGTCTCTGTAGGAAACCAGTATGGAGTTGTGAGTTTATTTATCTGACATTCAGAATAGCGTTTGTTTTAGAGAGGTACAGAAATGTGTTTTTTAGAAGATAGAGTGCCAACAGATGGCAGAGACCTCTACTGGTGAAGCCTCACCTGGAGTAATGTGTCCAGATGTGGTGTCCTCAGTACAGGAGAGACACAGACCTGTTGGAACATAGAATCATAGAATTACTCAGGTTGGAAAAGACCTCAAAGATCATCAAGTCCAACCGCAGCCTAACCATAGTACCCTAACTCTAACAACCCTTTGCTAAATCATATCCCTGAGCACCACATCCAAACGGCTCTTAAACACATCCAGGGATGGCAATTCAACCCCCTCCCTGGGTAGCCTATTCCAGTACTTGACTACCCTTTCTGTAAAGAAGTGTTTCCTAGCATCCAACCTGAACTTCCCCTGGTGCAACTTGAGGCCATTTCCCCTTGTCCTGTCACTTGTCACCAGTGAGAAGAGACTTGCCCCACTCTCACTGTAAGCACCTTTCAGGTACTGGAAGAGGGTGATAAGGTGTCCCCTCAGCCTCCTTTTCCCCAGACTAAACAGCCCCAGCTTCCTTAGCCTCTTCTCTTAGGGTTGATTTTCCAAGCCCTTCACAAGCCTCGTTGCCCTTCTCTAGACCTGCTCTAGTACCTCTATGTCTTTCCTGTACTGAGGTGCTCAAAACTGAACACAGTACTCGAGGTGAGGCCTCACGAATGCTGAGTACAGGGGTAGGATTACTTCCCTAGTCCTGCTCACCACACCATTACTGATACAAGCCAGGATGCCATTGGCCTTCTTGACCACTGGGCACACTGCTGGCTCATATTCAGCTGAATGTCCATCAACAGACCAAGGTCCTTTTCTGTCTGGGAGCTTTCCAGCCACACCTCCCGAAGCCTGTAGGGTTGCCTGGGGTTGTTGTGACCAAAATGCAGGTCCTGACACTTAGCCCTATTGAAACTCATGCAGTTAACCTTGGCCCATCAATCCAGTCTAACCAGGTCCCTTCGTAGTGCCCTTATTCCTTCTGGCAGATCAACACTCCCCCCCAGGTTGGTGTCATCTGCAAACTTACTGAGGGTGCACTCAATCCCCTCACTGAGATCATCAGTGAAGATGTTAAACAGAAGTGGCCCAAGCACTGAGCCCTGGGGGATGCCGCTCGTGTCTGGCTGCCAACTGGATTCAGCTCCATTGACCACAACTCTTTGGGCCCGTTCATCCAGCCAGTGCTTCACCCAGCGGAGTGTACACCCATCCAGACCAAGGGCAGCCAGCTTTTCCACGTGAATGTTATGGGGGACAGTGTCAAAGGCCTCACTGAAGTCCATGTAGACCACATCAACAGCCTTACCCTCATCCACTAAGCTGGTCACCTTGTCATAGAATTAAATCAGGTTTGTCAGACAGGATCTACCATTCATAAACCCATGCTGACTGGGCCTGATCCCCTGGCTGACTTTTAATTCGTCCATGATTGTTCCCAAGATTATTCGGTCCATAACCTTCCCAGACACTGAGGTGAGACTGATAGGCCTGTAGCTACCAGGTTCATCTTTCCAGCCCTTTTTGAAGATGGGCATCACATTTACCAGCCTCCAATCCACCAGGACATCCCCAGTCAGCCAGAACTGCCAAAAAATGATGGAGAGTGGTTTGGCAACCACATCTGCCAACTCCCTCATCACTCTGGGGTGCAATCCATCCAGCACCATGGACTTGTAAGCATCCAGCTTTCAGAGCAGGTCCAAAACTATCTCATCATGGATCACACAGGGCATAATTTGTTCCCCTTCCCCATCTACCAGTGCAGGGGGCTGTGTTCCCAGGGAGTAACAAGTTTTACTATTAAAGACTGAGGCAAAGAAGGTATTAAGTACCTCATCCTTGGTGACCAAGTTGCCCTCAGCATCCAACAAGGGATGGAGATTCTCCCTAGCCTTCCTCTTGCTGTTGATGTGTTTATAAAAATATTTATTGTTCTCCTTTACCTTAGTGGCCAAGCTCAGTTCTAGCTGTGCTTTGGCTTTCCTAATTTTCTCCCTGCACATCTTCACTACATACCTGTAATCCTCATAAGTAGCTTGCACACTCTTCCTGAGACCATAAACTTTCCTTTTGTTCTTGAGATCCAGCCAAAGCTCTCTGTTCAGCCTGTCCAGCCTCCTTGCCCATTGGCTTGTTTTTTGTGACTTCAGGATGGTCAACTCCCACCTTTAGAACAATTTCCTTAAAGTATTCCCAGCCTTCCTGGGCTCCCACGCTCTCCATAGTTACCTCCCAAGGGACCCTCTTAACCATGGTCCTAAAGAAGTTGAAGTCCATCCTCCAGAAGTCCAAGGTGTCAGTTTTGCTGACTCCCCTCTGTGGTTCAGCAAGGATTGAGAAATCTAGCATCTCATGATTGCTTTGTCCCGGACGGCCTCCAACCTTTACATCCCCCACCAGTCCTTCTCTGTTAACAAACAACAGGTCCAGGATTTTGCTTCCCCTTGTCAGCTCCCTCACCAGCTGTGTCAGGAAGTTATCTCCCACACACTCCAGGAACCTCCAGGACTGTTCTTTGTCAGCTGTATTGTAATTCCAGCAGATGTCTGGGAAGTTGTAGTCCCCCATCAGAACAAGGGGGAGTGACCTTGAGACCTCACCCAACTGTTTATAAAGCATCTCATCCACTTCTTCATCTTGGGTGGGTAACCTGTAGCAGACTCCCACAATTATGTCAGTCTTGTTGGCCTTAGCTTTTATTCTGACCCGTAAGCTCTCAACTCCATCATCACTGTCATTGCTTTCCACACATTCACAGTCTTTTTTAACATTGAGTGCTACACCACTGCCTTTCCTACCTAGCCTGTCTCTTGTGAAAAGTTGGTAGCCCTCAATCACAGCACTCCAGTTGTGGGAATCGTTCCACCATGTTTCCGTGATGGCAACTATATCAAAACTATCCAAACACACAATGGCCTCCAGCTCCTCTTGTTTATTACCCATGATGCATGCATTAGAGTAAAGGCACCCGAGCTTGGCCTCCTTGCAAGTGGCAGCAGCCCTACTACCCTCATGACCACACTCAGGTGTTTCCACAGCCACCAGCCTCACACCAGCCCTTGCTCAGCAACAACTAAAACATTAATGTTGTATCAACATAGTTTTTCTCCTACAGTCAAAACATAGCATCACAACAAACACAATGAAAAAAATCAACTCTGTCCCAGCTGAACCAGAACAGGTTGTATTGTCTTTGAGAAACTTCTTAAGGTTAAAATGAAACATGTGTTCACATGCTTGTGAAAGAAAGGTTTATATATGTTTTTGGTTTTGTGCTAATCAAACTTACTGTGTTTATGATAGTAGAGTAACAAAATTGCCTTCTGTATTAATAGCAGTGCTTACTGTAGGTACCTCTTTGTTTTATTTTTGTTGAGGAGGAAGCAAAAAGTCATAAGGGATCATATAATAGTGAAGGATATTTTTCTTTCATGTTCATTTAGATGAATATCTATCTGTTTACTTTTTCTTTAAATTGTATCTAAGTATGTTGGATTTATTTCTGAACCAGTTTGGTAAGTTTTGCTGATATTATAATGTGAATCTTTAATTCTTTATTTACAGCCAATGCTGATTTCCCGTACAATGGTCAAGCTATAGGAGATGGAGTTAACAGAAACTCTGCTATTATAGGAGGTAGGAAAAATGTCTAATTTCCTAAGAGATTTTGCGGCACAACTGTGAGGCTTAGTTGCACTTGGTGACATATTCAGTCTACGTGCTAAGTGACTTTGGGAAAATTACATTAAAGTAGAAGTTTGTATAATTATGTTCAGGTGATTTGTTCTAGTGAAATGGCTTATTTTCCCTTAGTTTATCCCCTCATACTCAGTTTTAACCACATCAAAATATTCCTATTTTTAATCGAAATAACAAGCATGCTTGTGAGGAACTACTCTTGAATACTTACTTGTGGTAACAGAGTAATTCGTTTATGTTAAATGGCAAGAACATTTTTCCAGTTATATCAGATTCAACATGGATCTGTGGCAAAAACTATTAGTTACACTCTTGACAGAAATAATTCATACCTTGTTTTCTCAGGTTGTGCTACAGCTTATATGTGTGCCTCCGGTGGCACAGTGGTAGGAATGCCGCTTTGCAACACTGGAGTCCTGGGTTTGAATCCCCCCTGTGGCGCAAGTGGTAGAAGTGCTGCTCTGCTACACAGGAGGCTCGAATCCCTGGGGTTGGACTTGATCTCTAAGGTCCCTTCCAACCCGCACGAGACTGTGATACTGTGATATATCTCGCAGTGCCATTCAGAGTGATAAGTTCTCAGGTGATGTGAATTAATGCCACAACTTGGATCTTAAACTAGCATTAAATTGAAGATTTTCAGCCAAGCTGTCTCCAGCTATAAGGATACTGAATAAATTTATGCATACCTACAATTTGCTCTACCCCGTCCCTCTGTACTGAAGTGTTACACCAGAACTCTCCAAAGGCAACTTTGATATTGCAACAAATTCTTTAAAACAAATGTTTTTTTTGTCTTGTAAAGCAAAACTGAGTATAGTAATATGTGCAGTTGAATGGAATTTCTTGTTTCTTTTCCCTGTCCCCGACATAGGATTGTGTTTCCATAACCAGGTTTAGGTCAGTTGCTTTAGTTTTGATTTGTTACATTATTTTTCATTTTTATTTTATTTTTTTATTACTACTTATAACTTTTACTTTATTACTTCTACTTTGGTAACCAACTATAAAGTGAGGATAATATTGCATTCCTCAGAAAATTCAGACCATACCCGTACAATGTGGCTGCCCAACACATCATTTAACATAAGTGTCATAAAATACTGATTACGAGATTTTTTTTAGCTGACAAATGTTGTAATTTCTTCATCATGGATGATACTCTAGTGTCTTCTGTCTCCAAATAGCTGCCCAGCCAACAACATATCCCCATTTCATCCCCTCATTTTAAGGACACAGCATCCTCTGCCTAACAATCAATGAAGCTCACCTCTGTGACTAGGTAAAAGGTAAACTATGGGATGAAAGTCACTAGCAGACTTCCTTCACTTATTATAACATAAATTTTAGAAAAGTGAAAACCAAGCAACTGTGGTGATATTCAGCTGCCCATGTAGTTGTGAACCTCTTTCTTTGTATCAGAATCTGTGGGTGTTCTCCCCGTTAGTGTCATCTTTTCTTTCCTTCTCTGCTCAGGTGTCATTGCTGTAGTGATCTTCACCATCCTCTGCACTTTGGTGTTCCTGATCCGCTACATGTTTCGCCACAAGGGAACCTACCATACCAATGAGGCCAAAGGAGCAGAGTCAGCTGAAAGTGCCGATGCTGCCATAATGAACAATGACCCCAACTTTACAGAGACTATTGACGAGAGCAAGAAGGAGTGGCTTATCTAAGCCCATAGAGAGGGAGCCTGGGATGGAATACAAGCTGGGCCAGGTCAGGACTGGAATGACTCTTGCAGTGGGGAAAGAACATTCTGCGTTGGACGCTTGAGCACACATAAGATCAGCACAACTAGAGGAGCAAGTGACAGGAAAAATCACTGAGACTGGAGGAGAAAAAATCACAAGCATTTAAGAAAAATACTTTTAAACATTTACTTACAGTGAATTGCCCTTCTGTATTCAAACCACTGTAACAAAGAACAGTTTCACAGCCTCAGCATTGGTTAAAATTTTCAATAATAGCTATCTTTTTCTCTGTGTGTTTAGAGGTATTCTAAAGAACAAGAAACAGGGCCTTTTTTTTTCTTATTCTTTTCCTTTTTTCTTTTTTTTTTTTACACTTTTTTAAAAGCTGTTTAAAATGGAAGTTGTTCTGTCCTGGATATAAGTGGCGGAACTTTGTTCTGATGTGTTTTTTCATATCTGGCTACTTCTCCACAGGCTGCTATCAGCCCTGCACCTTCACTGTATCATGCTTCATTTTTGTGGTGTTTAAACAAGTGTTCAGAGCTGGAGGCAGAACTGAGAGTTGAGGAAGAATGCTTAATGCAGCTAAACCTTGCCAGATTTTCAAAATGTCATCGGCTCTTGTAAATCCTGGCAGGATTCATCTTTTTTTGATGCAGATACTTCATTGATTCTGTACGATTATCATCAACAATGTAAAAATACTGTCATTATGACTTCTACTACTACTGCTACTACTTCTACCAGAGAGGATGATCATAAAGCACACCAAAATTATTTTTTATTATTTTGTGAACTCTGAGGGAGGATGGTGCTGTACAAGTCTGTAGACCTGTTCTTGTGTCTTTGGCTAGGGCACTGGTGACCCAAGGCACATGCCAGTCTATATTCAGCTCAGTTTGTGATGTGCCAGTGTGTATATCCTGGACTTAGGCATATGCACTGTAGTAGGAAATTATAGCCAAACTTCATTTGCTTCTGTTTCTTTTTTATAGGCTGTCACAGAAATATTAACTAATACAGTTCTAGTCAATGTATTTAAACTAATGGACTTCACATGATACTTTTTACAGCTTTGGCATAACAATTCATACTTTAAATCAATTTATTTTTATTAATTGCCTTCCGAAGAAAGCCTCTGCTGACGGCATTTGCACAGGCAGAAAATGAAGCAACAGAATTGAAAGTGCTGCCTCAAGAGCAAGTGAAAAACACACGGTGCTAGAATAGACATGCAGATTTAATATGCAGGCTTACCTGAACTATTACTTATTTAAGGCATTTTTAAGAATGTCAAGGAGAGTTCCAAGTGCATCATTTTAGCCCATGTCCCCTCTTAGACAGGGAAGTTGCATATCCCACTTGAGAAGCAGTCCAGAAGTTGTAGAAAGGCAAGGAGGCTGCCTGAAGGCCTTGTATCCCTTGATGGCAACATAAAAGCTGTAGATTGCTCTGTGCAGATACATAGTTCTCCAGGTCTGTTTTCACAGAAATTTAGGGCCTTAATGAGCAATTTTTGCAGTAGAATGGAACAAGGGAGTGAATGTATTGCAAAACATTTCCTGTGTGCTAAAAGAACAGAAGCAACGCCAAGAATTTCCTTTTAAAAGTATTTATGCTTGTAACAGTCTCTGATTTGCTTTATCTTTTAATATTGCTGAGTTTAGTATGCAAAGATTTAATCCATTTTTCTTTATAAGAAGGATTTATTTTTCAAATTTAAATCTGTAATCTACTACACTGACTAGTGCTGGCAACTCTAATTTCTTTATATTTTTGATTGTACTTATACTATTATAGATAATGCTTTAAAATTTAATTTAAAAGAATCACAGAGAGGGAGTAAAATATGTTGAGTCTTACCTGACAAGAAGTTTGCAAGCATAATTTGACAGATAGACAGGGATAAATAGTTTGATTTAAGGCTGGTAGTATAAAGTCATCTGGTGGATTCATCGAACATGTATCAGACCAAATCAAGCCAACCGATTGATTTCTTCCTGCTCGTGGATTTGGAATTAGCATACAAAAAGTTTCAAATAAGATTTACTGTTACTCAGGTAATATTATGTGGCAGAGGTATTCAGGTAAACATGAAAGCTACTTCTGTCATTCTCGTGCTCTACAGTCTTTTGCCTTGCCTCCAGTATCAGCATCTCCCTCTCTTGTGCTTAATTAAATAGATGAGTCACTGATCATGTTTATTTGTGGACATAACATAAATCTCTGACCCTCTGGAGAATATCAGCCTGGGATGACTCTAGCCTGCACCACAGGCTATTCAACAAAATACTTTGGTTGTTCCATGTTGCAATTTCAGATGACTTTCTGTAATTGAAATGGTGTTCTCTTTTCTTCATGATATTCTGTATTTTATTTTAATTGTACTTTGGTCCACTCTGAAAAACATCCTTGCCTACAGCTTCAAGTGAACACAGCATCATTTGCATAGACTGGAATGTAGTTTGCAGAAAAAAATTACCAATCTGAACTTAATGTCTGTGACGGTGATCAAACTCATGTATGAGTTTGAGAATCTGGAGTCCTCTGATGCTAGACAACAAAGTAGCCAAATGCCTTAGCATGGTACTAGAAGGGAAGGATGGCTTGGTCTGTGTTCCTAACCAAGTCCTTGGCCAAGCTTGTTGAATTATGATAAAGGTGTCTGTGGCATCTGTTCACTGACTTTCCAAAAGATTTCCAGTTTATCTCTCAGAACCCTTCAAGCAAGAATTTCTGGAAAACAACCTTCAACTACTGCACATGCAGTAGTTGTAAATTCATGTCTTAAATTTGGAAAGACAGGATTTAAATTTCCTAAATTAAGTTGCATGCATCTTCATCTCTTCCTTGGACACAATGTTTCTCATAAGTAAAGTTCATTAATGCTGTATTAAAATGTTGATGGTGTATTTTCCAGATACAGTTCCTTTCATAACTTTAGAAACTTTCTCAATTAGTTTTTAGAATCCTGCCTCTTATAGTGGATCTTAGTATAAAATTTCATGTCTATCATCCATTCTCTGTGTAATCTTTTCATGACTATGTGAATTCCTCGCTGTCTGTCTTGCATTTAATTTCTGAAAATGTAATAAGCTTAATAATAGGCACTGGCCTACTTTCTGAGCAGGCTCAGAAGTGTAGCTTGCATATTTTTGCTAGCACTGTACTACTTTGAGAATTTCTTCCCCTGTAGGCTGATTATTGGCAACAATATCCATTGTTTATTTCACCCATTTTTATTTGTGCCAGTATTGTTTGACAGGTGCTATCCAAATGCTTATAATGGGAAAATCTGGTGGAGAGTAGAATAATGCTTTTATAAGAACCTGTGTTTTGTGCTTTCCCCCGGGGAACACTAACCTAAGCAGTCACATGCTTTTAGCTGCCTCACCTATCTGAAATGCATAGGAAAATGTTGCTTCTTGCACTTATTGAGCCACCAAAGTGTCCCAGTTGTGTTTCTGAAAGGCTTGTTCCAGTTCCCTTGAAATCAACGGCAAAACTGCCAACAGCTGTGGGAAGTGCAAGACTGGGCAGAAGACTATCAAAGCTGCATTAGCAGCTTTCGGGTCCTCATTCACAACACACAGACCACAGGGAAATGAGTCATGGAGCTCCAGAGAGCCAAGATGCTGAAAAACTAATCAGCTCACCTTTGAGGGGAATTCCACAGTCTAAACTGTTGGTTTTGAATCAAATCTTTCACATATTACTTATTCCGTATTTACTGATTGAAGATTCAAAAGTGTTGCATAGGAATATGCATCTTTAATTGGTACTGGAACAATTCTACATTGTATTTTTCTTATCTTAAACCTTACCTTTACCTTTTATATTTACTGTTGAAGCTAACACTTCAAACATAGTATTTTAATATCGTGCTCTAGCTAGCATGATGGATGTCAAAGGATGGTTATCATAAATATTTTACTAAGATTGACAGAGTGGTGGTGTATATGTATAAGATTATTGTAGTGATGAGAATTTGTTCAAAAAGAGTCTAGTAAATAATTACATTTTAATTAATACTATGTCCTTTAATTGCAGATGCATCTAATTTCCAGGGTATCTGTTGAAATGGGAAGCTATCTCAGTTTGATAAGCAATAGCTTTTAACATGGTTGAACAATGCCACCTACTAGCAAACATGTTAACTCTGGAAGGTTATCATCTTTGAACAGGAGAACCTATATTTTGTTGATCAGATTTTATTGCCTATCGTAATTAAACAAATCTAAAAGCAGAAGCATGTAAATTAGAATTAAAGAAGAAAAACGTGTATGTACACCTAATATCTTAATATCTTCTGTGAATGTCTTTCCTTTTAACTGAAGTTCAGTTAGTAATCAGATTGCTAAGTAAATAAAAAGAAAAAAGAAAAGAAAAAAAATAAGAAAGCAATTCTAAGTAGTTTTAATTAACCTAAAAGCTTTTTCATTGTTATCATTGGCTAATTTTTTCCTTCTCTAGTACCAGAAAATCATTTTGAAAAAGGATACAAGTTGGAGTGGCCTCTTAAAAAAGACTCAAAGTACATGGAAAAAAAGATAAAATAAAGAAGGATTTCACAGCACAGTTGGCAATAAAGAGAGGGTACTGAAACCAGGGATGAATTATTAAAATATGTTCATATTGATTGTGTATCAGACAGCCCTGACTGTGTGTCAGTCAGAATCCTGGGAATCCTGAGGAGGGTAAATCTGTATCTGTTGAAGTGAGCTGTTTTGAAGTCAGCTGTGAACTGAACACAGTTTTGTTGGAATCAAAATGACCGAGCTTCTTCTGATTCCTTTGATAGCAGCAAGCAGTCTAGTGCCACTTCTGCTAATGTTTGTTATTGCCTATTCACAAGAGCTACATACTAAAAATGGCTGGGAGTGGTTTGCCTCCCTGTCCTACCGTAAGCGTCCTTTCCTTTATGAATGTGAGCCTTTTATTGAAATCATTAAGAAAAATATGCATCTAGTTCAACAGACTTGATTTTTTTTTTCTTTTTTTTTTTTTTCATAAACTATATAAGGCTTTATTTTTTTTATGTGCAACATGTTATAAAAGTGCTACATGTAATGCATTTGAATGAGAATATTCTAGGCAAAGATGCAGAGGGTGCAACAACCTCAAGAATTAAAGAGGCTGGGACTATCCTCACTTGTTTCTTTTTCTGCAGTGTGACTTGCCTTAACTACTCCACTCTACTACTACAAAGGCCTGCTTTGTGGGATGTATTATTGTGGCAAGGTCCAGTTATTCCTTGTGTCCATGTTATGACTGTTAGTTTGTACTGCTGTTGAAACCTCTAGAAGTGGATAGAGTCACACATTCTTAAGTAGCGTTTGTCATCTGCATAAGAAAGAAAGACCTAGAGGAAAAAGAAGGGAGCAAAGGTTTAAGCTTAAAACCATTCTGACACTTGTGCACTGTGACAGTGAGCAAATTTGTTTCTTCTTGCTATCACCATGACAGTGAGGCCAAAACCGTATCGGCCTGAAACAAGGCTGTTTTGGATGGTCTACAGCTCTGGAGTAATTGTTGCCCATATGCCATTAAAATATGATGAGTTTAAAAGTTATATGCTAAATTTCTTCAAATCCTTAAGCTTGCAGTACTAGCAGAATCCTTCATTCTTGAAATTCAATGCAATTTTGGAGACAAACTCAGACTTTACAGTATTTCATATGGTACTTTAAGTGACACCTGACTTGGACCTTGTTACCAAAATGCATTTAACAATCTCTAACATTTGTAAATTAAACTCTGACTTTTTCACATAGAAGCAGACTTCTTGAAGCACTGTGCTCAAAATCCTGATTAGGGCCTCCACTTAAGAACCAGGAAGATAAGAGGCAGACAAGTTTTGTTTTTTTGGTTTTTTAAATCAATTTGTGTTAAAAAGGAGAGAAAAAAAAAAAAGAAAAAAAAAAGAAAAAAAAAGTTTCAGTAGATTACTGCACAGGTAATTGTTTCTTTTGACTACTTTTCAATTTTCCAAACATTATATAGAAAAAAGTTAATTAATTTTTCCACGTGGTATAATAAAACACAACGAGAACTGTTTCTGTGAAAAAGAAATTCAGATTAGGATACTCTGCAAATATTCTTAAATCAAGTAACAAACTTAGTTATGTCCTTTCTGTGATGCAGCAGCTTCTACTAATGTGTATATATGCTTCCACTTTTTTCTTGGGTTGTTGTTTTTATTTGTGTGGTTTTGGAAGAAATATCTGGATATGAAACCCTTGAGTCAGCAAAAAAGCAATAACTTTAGGTAACCGAAGTCAGACTGGAGCAGGCTGTACAGAGAAAATTCCCATCCAAACAGCTCTCTCAGATTTAATTTTGGCTTAGGCTAGCAACTGAGTGAGTCAAGTTTGTGTACTTTTTTATCAAGCCATGTGCATGTATGTAAGGTAAATAAAGTTGGTTAGTAAAGACAAGGTAGTTAAACCCTTCACGCTAATGCTCTTTACCTACATCTTGCAGTTAATGTGTTACTAGAACAAACTGGTCTTGGCACAGCCAATAAACCATTCACAAGTTGACCCAAAGCCCATTACTCTGACATTAAGAAATCATTGCTTCTGGTGTTTTCACTTATTTGGGGTTCTAAAAGTCCCTCTCAAAAGTGGCAATGAATTAGCATCCTTAATTTTTATTAGCACAGCTAAGAAAAATGTCATCACCTGTTCTTAAAGAATCTTGTTTTCATTGGACCAGCATATCATGGGAGGAAAAACAAAACAAAAGATAAAAACACCTGCTTCATGCATTTGCAGTTTCTGAGATACTGCACTAAACTGCATTGTAACTCCTACATTGTACTGAATCTGTTAAAATCTCACCCAATTAAGATATGGGATCAAAGTCACTTCTGAATAAAGATTATGGTAGCACTTGATTCCCATCAAGTTACTGAAGCACAGAGAGCGGGCTTTCCACAAATCCTCACTCTTTATCCCTCTCCTGTTCTGTTAAGGAGTATCTTTTATTCTGCTCTAACTCTTCAGTGGCTCAAGACCCATCTGCAGGCTGCACAGGTGTGATATAAATTATCTTCAGTCCTAGTTACCTGTTCTGCTCATTGAGCAGCCAAAGCCTGTGCAGTTCCTCTGACAGAAAACCGTGGTTTGGCATGATATTCCTGAAAGGCTTCAGCTGCTTGGCAGTTTTGCTACCCCATCTGACTAGTGCCAATTAACACTACTGGCAATTATCTGTACTGACCTACATGTGGAATTTAGCCCTAACAGTGCTTAATTTCATGGGGATTAAACAGATTCTCGCCACTACGGAGTGCTTGGGATGTGCTCAGTGTGAAGCTTCTTACTGAAATATATAAATACAGATATAGAAATAAATAGATATTTTTATGGAGATGTTTTATAAGTGGCCTTTACTTTGTGCATGGTAATTATTGCCAAGTTCTTATTATTTAGGAGCTACAGAATGGCTGGTTCTGTAGCAAGTGGGTGCAGATTTGGTTTTGATTTTCATTACTCAGCTATTATTTGCATGGTTTGGTTTGGTTTTGGTCTCGGTATCTTTTTTATTCTCCATGATGGTTTTCTGGCAGGGACACATTGAGCTCAAGAAGGAACTTTTCTTTAAGTCTTTGAGAGGCAGATTGAAGCCATCAGTGCCATGTAACATGACAGAAGCACCTGCTTTGCGCAGCTCATGTTGTTGATCCATCTGAGGACCTTAGCATACATTGTCTTTAAGCAGTCTATTCAGCTTTTCACACTTTGTTGAGGCACTGCTATTTCTCTAGCTTTGCTCAGATATAGCCTCTCAGGCAGCAAAGACAAGGACTTGAGTAAGGATTCTGAATTACATTCAGAAACATAACAGTAACAAAACATTGCCAAAATTGCTACTGAGACAGGCTACTTTACTTTCTCTTTTTTCTTACTCTTTTTTTTTTTTTCCCAGTATCATCAGTATGCCATGTGTACAAGCCTGTAACCTGAGCTCTTGTTTAGAGATAGAAATGTGACTGTGCTTTCCTATCTCACCCCTACTGCTGTAAGGTGGTCTGTACCCAGGACAGGATCAGGGTCATCATCTATCAGGAAAGCTAAGCCAGCCTCCCATACATTCTGTCCAAATCAGCAGGCTGAGAGTCGATCCTATGTTTGTGTGCTTACAAAGCTGGCCCAGGTTTCTGGTGGGTGAACCAAGATGGTGTCTGTCTACAGTTATTCTAGTCAACAGCTTTCTTTCTTGAGTACAACTTTTCCATGGGAAGAGAACGCATAATCGGGATATGACAGTTACCCTATTTAAACAAAAACATGTATATTAAAACAAATACTAATCTGAAAGTATACTGTATCTGAGATTCCTCTGTTATAGACATTTAGTCTACAGATTTATGGCTACATTTGCTATGTTATGCTTGAATAAACATACAATTCATTGAAATACACAAGATTGATAAAAATAATATGATCTCTTTAAAGAGAATAAACTGTTTGTAAATTTATCAAGAGTATAATCTGTTAGGCCTTATTTGAAGTATGTACTGTGGTTTGGTAAAAATACATTAAAAGAGCCTTGCCAGATGAGGACTGCTTTTTTTGAGTGTGTGCATGCATAGATGTTTTTGAATATTTAAATGTTGATCTGCTTTATTATGCAGAGTGCTCTTCAAGTGGCTCCAGGGATGGGACTGGTCATTCTGTTTTTATGAATCACCTGGATAATCTCCCAGTTGGTGCATATGAGCAAAATCTCCCAACTCCAGGTCCAATCCCAGCAGAAGGTAGTTTTCTCTTTGGAAAATTACTGTCCCCCTAAGCAATAGGTTTGTGGCACTGGAAACTGAAGGGGTGGTGAGTGGGGAGGTGAGTGAGGATCCACCTAGGAGGAGGCCCTGGGGTAAGGCGGTCATCCCCATACCTTAAGACTAACTGCCTCTGCCAGGAAAGACAGGAGGATAATTGTGGTAGGTGATTTCCTTCTCAGGGGATCATTGGGCCCCATAGGCAGACCAATCCAACCTGTAGGGAGGAGTGCTGCCTCCCCAGGCCAAGGTTAAGGACATCACCCCAAACCTCCCAAGTCTGGTTTTCTCCTCTGATTACTACCCATTTTGATAGTTGTCATGGTTTTATGGTTTTTATTATTGGTACTCCACATCATAACATCATGTAGTGCACTGGGAGTTAAAGAGTTAATGCTCCAGTTCTCTGGATTGTGGATAGTTCCAGCTATCTGTCTCAGAAGAGAGCTACTACATCTCTCTGAGGACTGTTGGCTATTCCTGCTCAGAGGGAAAGATAAAAACTTGACCTCCCCTTTTTGATCTTCTAGCTCATCTCTGCTCACAGCCATATCTCCTCAGCTTACTTAGAGTAAGACCTTAGGTTTTTGGACACTCTGTCTCACTTTATTTGATTTATTAGTTCCTATTCTAATTATGTTGTATTATAGTGCGTTTTCTTGCATTCTTATTTAGTAAATTATTTTTTTTCTCCTCAGATCATCGCCGTTGTTTTGTCTTTAGGCCTGTCTTGCTCCAATTTATAGGAGTGAAAGGTGGTTCTTTGATATATGTATACCTGGCATGAGATTAAGAAACGATGGTTCAAATGTTGGTCCAACCAGTTTATTACAAATATTAATCAGGGAGATGGGGAAGGGGAGGATGAACACTATTATGATTTAGGGTGATGGGGAAGGGAAGAATGGCAATAGAAAACATAGGAAATAGAAGCAAAGAGTGTCTGTAGGAAGCAAGAGGGAGATAGTTACCAGCATGGATGCAGTGTGGTTTGTAGTTCAGTCATTGGTCTTCAGTAGCAGTGGGTCATCAGGCATTGTTGTTCTGTTGATGACAATGGTGACCATGGTGACAATTTCCAATGGTAGTACCAACTTATTCATAAGTCCAAAGTGGTCAAGTCAGCTCTCTTTGGATTGACAGCTGCTGGCTCTGGGATCTCAGCAGAAACTCCTTTGTTCCCATCTTCCAGGTCTTGCCAGCAGATAAGAGGGAGTAGGGATGCCCACCTGCATCCTGTTTTTCACAGGACACGATGGTATCATTCCCCAATTTTCCCATACCAAGCTGGAGCTATTTAGTCACAGGCCAGATCTTCCACCAGTAAACGCTCCTGAGCACTCTCTTCTGGAGGCAAACAGCTCTGAAGGAAGGTGCTTTCAAATGCCCACAAAGTGATGTTGATTGTCACACAGTAGCATACATCACTTGCCTCCTCCATAAATCAGTGAGAGTCTTATAAAAGAAAATACCTCTGGAAGCAAGCTTTTAGCCACAAAACAAAAAAAAACATTCTCACAAGGCCCATCTTCCTACCCTTTCCCCTTTTCCCCTTTTCCCTTTCCTAGGGCGTGGGTCTGTGGGTCCCCATGCCCTGCTAGTCACAGAACCAGGATGAACCAGCTGAGAAACCATTCCAACATTCTTGGAGGAGAATGCTATTTTTTGGCCCTTATAACAAATCTCTCTCTGCTCTCTGAGAGCTTTATTAGAAAGCTTATCAGTACTGCAGGGTGCTGTAACTGAAACAAGACCTTGATGTCCAGGAGGACTGCCAATATTCTGGGATATTTGTAAAATGTTTGGATACTGCTAGCTTGCTTCTGTAAAGAGTTCTTTTAGAACTGTTTCCAGTGGGAGCTGTTAATTCTGCAGAACTTGTGATTTTTGAAGAGTCTCCCAGTCCCTCCACTGAATCATTTATGTAGCTTTTGAATGTGCATCTGATGATCATGACGATCATGCTGTCAATCTCCCTGAACATAATCCTCATCATTTCATTCAGTATCTGTATCTGTAATACTTTGAGGAAGCCTTCCCCAAAGCGAGAGAATACTGAGTGGCAGGGAGTGTGGAGGCACTTCGTAGAGACATTAGAGAGATGGGCACCCCTGGTGTCACGGAACTTCACTCCTGAACACCTGCAAGATCCTGAGAGCCTAAACAGATACTTGATATATATCTTATTTAGTAAATTAGTTTATTTCTCCTCATATCATTGCTGCTGTGATTGTCTCCCTCTGCTCAGCTCTTGTGAGGACTCATCTGGAGTACTGTGTCCAGGCCTGGGGACCCCTGGACAAGAAAGTCACGGAATCTTGGAGAAGGTCCAGAGGAGGGCCACAAAGATGATCAGAGGGCTGGAGCACCTCCCTTACAAAGACAGACTGAGGGAGCTGGGTTTGTTCAGTCTGGAGAAGTCTACGAGGAGACCTCATTGCAGCCTTCCAGTATTTAAAAATGGATTATATAAAAAGGAGGGGAATCAACTTTTTTACATGGGTAGATAATGGTATAGCAAGGGGGAATGGTTTGAAGCTCAAGGAGGGGAGGTTTAGATTGGATGTGTGGGGGACATTCTTCACAGAGAGTGGTGAGGTGCTGGAACAGACTGCCCAGAGAGATTTTGGTTGCCCTATCGCTGGAGGTGTTCGAGACCAGGTTGGATGAGACCCTGGGCAACCTGGTCTAATACTAGATCTGGAGGCTGGTGGCCTTGCCTGTGGCAGGGGTGTTGGAACTTGATGATTCTTTGGGTCCCTTCCAATCCAAGCAATTCTATGATTCTATGATTGGGGGTGAGGCATGGGGCCCAGCTGAAGTGCATCTGCACCAATGCACACAGCATGGACAACAAACAGGAGGAGCTGGAAGCCATTACAATGTGGCAGGCAAACTATGACTATTGCGAATATGGAAGCATGACAGGATCACTCCCATGAGGGCAGTGCTGCACTGGATGGCTACAAGCTCTTCTGAAGAGGTAGACAAGGAAGGAGAAGTGGTGGTATGGTTCTTTATCTTAGAGATTGCTTTGATGTTGTTGAGCTTGGAGCTGGGAATGATAAGGATGGATCTCTATAGGTAAGGATCAGGGGGAGTGCCAATAAGGTGGATGTGCTTGTGGAGTTCTGTTATAGACTGTCTTACTAGACACATGAGCTGTTCTATGAACAGTTGGCAGAAGTTGGACAGTCACCAGCCCTTGTTCTCATGGGGGACTTCAACTTTCCTGATACATACTGGAAGTACAGTACAGCACAGAAGGAGCAGTCTACAAGGTTTCTAGAGTGATTGGAAGTTAACTTCCTGATGCAGCTGGTAAGATAACCTACCAGGGAGGTTCCCCGTTAGACTTGCTTTTCAGAGAGAAGGACTGGTTGAAGATGTGGAGGCTGGGAACTGTCTTGGACAGAGTGACCATAAAACGATAGCATTCTCAATTCTTGGTGAAATCTGGAGTGGGGCAGCAAAACTGCTATCTTGGACTAACAGAGGGCAGACTTGAAGTGTTCAGGACACTGGTAGGGAGAGTTCCTTGGGATTCAGTCCTGAAGAGTAAAGAGTCCAGGAAGGCTGGTAGCTCCTCAAGAAGGAATTCTTAAAGGTACTCTGGCTATTTCCCTGTGCCATAAGATGAACTTGTACGGAAGAAGGTTGTTTATCTTTTCCTGAGGCTCCAGGAGAAAAAGAGCATCTTCTTTCTGTGGAAGAAGGGATGGGCAACTTGGGGAAAGTACAAATAAGTTCTTAGGATATGTAGGGAGAAAATTAGGAAGGCAAAAGACCATGTGGTGGAAGAAGTGATAAGCCAAGATGCTTTCCATCATCCCTCAGAGTTCCTGTTGAATCAGAGAGATCCCAGAGAACTAGAGGTTTGCCAGCATGACTTCCATCATGCTGGCAATCATCAAAGAAAGATCATAAGGAAAATCCAGGGAACTACAGGCCTGTTAGCCTGACCTTGGTACCAGGTAAGATTATGTAGCAGATCATCTTGAGGGAGATCACACTGCATGTGCTGGACAACCTGGGGACAAGGTCTAGCCAGCACAAGTTTATGAATGGCAGGTCCAGCTTCCCAAGAGTGATCTCCTTCTATGATCAAGTGATGGGGCTGGTGGATGAGGGAAAGGCTATTGACATCATCTACCTAGTCTTCAGCAATTAAAATGCAAGATTCTCCTTGAGATGCTGATAGCCTGTGTCTTGGACAGGTACACTCTTCACTGGGTAAAGAACTGGCTGGAGAGCCAGGTACTGGTGAATGTAGTTAAATCCAGCTGGTGACTGGTCACAAGTGGTGTTCCCCAGGGGTCAATATTGGATCCAGTTCTGCTCAGTATCTTAATTGATTACTTGGATGAGGGCATTGAGTGCACCCTCAGTAAGTTTGCATATGACAGCAAGTTGGTAGGAAGTGTTCATCTGCCTGGGGGTAGGAATGCCCTGCGGAATGATATGGATGGGCTGAATAGCTGGGATGTGGTCAATGGGATGAAGGTCACCGAGACCAAATGCTGGGTCCTGCGATTTTTCCTCAACAACCCCAGGCAGTGCTACAGGCTTGGGACAGAGCAGAAGAATGTGTAGAGGAAATGGACCTGGGGGTACTGGTAGAGCTGGACAGGAGCCAGGAGCACATCCAGGTGGCCAAGAAGGCCAATGGCATCCAGGCTTTTATCAGAAATAGTACTGCCAGTAAGAGCAGAGAAGCGATCATCCCTTTGTACTCAACCCTGGTGAGGCCACACCTCAAGTACTGCCATCAGTTTTGGGCCCCTCACTACAAGAAGGACACTGAGACCCTGGAACATGTTCAGAGAAGGGCAACAAAGCTGGTGAAGACTCTGGAGCATCGGCCTTATAAGAGGCAGCTGAAGGAGATGGCATTGTTTGGCTGGGAGAGGAAGAGGCTCAGGGGTGACCTTATTGCTCTCTGCAACTATCTGAAGGGAGGCTGTGATGAGGTGGGTGTTGGCCTTTTCTCACTTGTAGCCAGAAATAAGACTAGAGGGAATGGCTTCAAATTGTGCCTGGCTTCAAGTTGGATATCAGGAAATACTTCTCCAAGAGAGTTGTCAGGCACTGGAACGGGCTGCCCGGGAAGGTAGTGGAGTCACCTCCAGGTGTTAAAGAAGCATTTAGATGTTGTCCCAAGGGACATAGTTTAGTGGGAAATATTAGGCATAGGTGGATGATTGGACTGGATGATCTTAGATGTCTTTTCCAACCTTGATGATTCAATGTAAACCAATTATCAAAGGGGGAAATAGTTGCCATATCCACATCCTTAGCAGGAGTTCTAGGACTGACCGTTCACAACCATGAGCAACTTTCCATGGTTGCTTTCACCTTTGCTAGAAGAGTTAATTTTACATCCCAGATTCTTGCAGACTTAAGTAAGAAATCAGGAGAAATCAGACCTGAGATTTTTCAGTATAGAGCTACTACTGGTTATCTGTTAGTGACACACAATCATGTGTTTTATGAATTTGAAGGCATTATTTTAGTATTATTGATACTTCCCAGTTGGTAGAAGAGGAAACTGAGAACATTTAATGTGAAGTCCTAAACAAGATGACAGTGAATGGCTCACTTGTTTTCTCCAGTCACTGGAACTACCCAGCTGGGTAGTTCGTCTGGCAAAGATTGGAACCATGTTATCGATGGGGATTTGCTTTTTGATTATAGATAGAGGGCTAGTAAGATGTGTGATAAGTTGTGCACTCTCTGCTCTTTCAGAGATTGCTGGGGAACAGAAGGTAGCGGTGCTAAGGCATACATCTGCACCCAGCACAACACAGGAAGAAATAATAAAGGCTAGGCTAAAAAAAGTTTGCAAGGACAACAAAATGATAAAAAGAGTAAAAGGGTGAATTGAGATTAAAAAAAAAAAAAAAAAAAAAAAAAAAGTTTTACAAACAAGATGGCCTTGCAAACAAAATTATCTGTGCAGAAGACTGTGCACAAGAGGTTCTTGCTCTCAGACTTGTGCAGAAGCTTGCAGATTCCTTCCCACTTGGTGAAAACACACCCTCACCAAATAATGTTTCAGTTACAAAGGTCTATAGACGACTTGAACCTATGAACTTTGGACTTACTGAACAGGCCTAATGGCTAATTAATATTTACTTCTCCTCCCTGAGCAGCATGAATTTGGAGTTAATTACACATACAATGCATGATATGAATGGGATTCACATGCAAGAGGAAACATGTATTAGGTGGACCAGGAAGTCCATAACCTCTGTGTACTGCAGCCAATGTGGAAAGGACAAAGGACAGTGTGGCTGGGAAGCCAGGATAAAACCCCTCATATTTTGACAGATCATACCAGGATAAAACCCCTCATATTTTGACAGATCATACCAGGAAATGCCCCCAGTAGACTGACCCTTTATTTGAATAAAGAAAGCTAAAGGCTTATCTCTGTCTCTTTTTGGGATAAAGATAATTAAGCAAGCCTGCTTGAGCAAAATTTTTCCCAACAGATGGTGATTACAAGGTATGTAGATAGCACTATATACTCATGATATTCATTAGAATAGTCTCTGAGCTGCCAACCATTTGCAGTTTAAGGACTTTCATGGTCTGGATTGCTTTTATACACTTAGTTATCTCTTCCCTATCTACTTGTTGCGTGCTTGTGCAAAGGAAGTAGTATCTCCTTACCACTCTGGTTCTTCCAAAACAGTGAGTTGATGCTCTATTGAAATAAATAAATAAATAAACAACTACTAGCAAATGAGCAAGAGGGTTTTTTGGGTTTTTGTTTGTTTTTAATCTCTGCTTGCTACTGAAACAATCTCATCATGTCATAAAACATAGATGCAGAA
This sequence comes from Coturnix japonica, assembly GCF_054131305.1. NCBI lineage: Eukaryota > Metazoa > Chordata > Aves > Galliformes > Phasianidae > Coturnix > Coturnix japonica. Next base: position 60,259,343 of record NC_140664.1, read on the forward strand.
GAAAATATTCAGATCTGATTTGTACTCTGTCCCAGTCCCAATTACATCACTGTATTTGCCTGTAGAGATTTGCTGCATTTTATAATGATACACTGTGGACTGAATCTGTAGCCCTGATGCCCAGATAAATCTGCAGCCCTGTGTAAATTTATTTCTGAACAGCGTTCCCTGCCAGTGTTTAACAAGATTGGCAGCTTGATTCTATGTGATGTGTGTACATAGGTATTACATTTAATCTGTGAGTTCCTCATCTACTATGTCCACAGATAGTCATGTTTCTTATAAGAGATACAGGCAAACATTGCTTCCTGCAGCTGACTGCTGATATTTCCATGATTAAAGAGAGCTAGCATAGCAGCTACAGCCACAGATTTGGGGCACTGTGTGCAGTGCTGTGTGCAGCCCAGGGTGGGGCTCCTGATTTTCAGTGTGGGAGCAGAGTGGAGATGTAGCACAGACAGGACTAGGGTGCTCCCTGTTTGGAGACAAAAGGGGTGACAGAAAGGAAAGTCCCAAGAGAGGCTTGGTCAGGTTTGTTGTAACCCAAAAGGGTCTGGAAAGTATTTTAACAGAGAAGTAGTTTGAAATAAAGGAGCTGGTGTGGGAAGGCAATGCATGCATAGGAAATCTGCTTTATTTCTTCTCTAAATCACCCATCAAACATGGGAGGATGTTTTTTGGTTTTGTTTTTGTTTTTTATTTTCCTTTGTTTTCAGAAACTTCCTTGCACTAGTTTGATTTAAAATGAAACCTAGCTGTGAAACTGGAAGCACCTTCGGAATACTCATGTCAACTAAGAATTAAATGCAACAATACTTCCCACTCCTGGCTGGATATCTGTGCAGATCCCACATAAACCACAGTTATGGTTTAGCCCAGCAGGCAGCCATGCATTGCACAGTTGTTTGCCCACTACACCTTCCCAGTGGTATAACGGAGAGAACTGGGAAAAAATAAAGTAGAACTTGTAGGATTGAGATAAAAGGATGGGGAAAAGAATAATAGTAATAGTAATGATAATAATAATATATGTATTTATAAATGCTCACCACCTGCCTAGTGATGCTCAGCCACTCCCTGAGCAGTAGCTGGCCCCCAGTCAACTTCCCACAGTTTTTAAATGTTTATTTTTGCATTGTGTCATATGATATGGGATATTCTTTTGGCCAGTTTAGGTTAGCTCCCACAGCAAAGACGTAACACCATACAAGACAACACGGAGAAAAAAACAACAGGACAACCAGAAAGATTTCTTCAAACCATGACATTTCTGGATTACTTTACCTCAAATTACCTCTGTGATGTTTTACAAAGTATTCCTTCAGAGATGTCTTCCACAGGTAGGATTTTAGCTCACCTTGGTGACTAGGCTTGATTGAACATTACAGTGTCGCTGCTTTAAAATATTTAGAAAAAAAGGAAGAGCAACAAAACCATAAAATTAGTGGGATATTTTACCTTGTTTTTGTGAAACTAATGCATTGGTATAGTTAAATGGAAGTAGCTGCAATTCCTAGTGAGCTCTCAAGGTATTTCTCAGAGATTTTTGATGAAATCTTACTCCTTCTGTATTTCACCCTTGAAAATAATTGTTCACAAATGTACCTTCTTTCAAAATGAAGTGCCATATAATAATAAGGTATGACTGTGAAGGTAATAAGGCACGATTGTGAAGCAAGGGATACTTCTTCCTTGGGTAAAACAGGACTTATATGTGGGAATACAAGAAAAGCTGTTCAGAGCAGCAGCTGTGGAGCAAGATAGACAGCATGAGAACCAAGGACACCTCTAGAAGGAGAAGAAGGGACTCACAGCTCTGATTGGATATGTGCCTGCATGGACAGTTGAAAAGTGTTTTGTAGAAGGCTCTGTTGACAAGTAAAGGTGGTTGGGAAAGTTGTAAGGGTGGATGGGAAAGCTAGAAAACTTGTGAAGGTATATAAGGGATGTGAGAACTTGCAATAAACGATTTGGATTGTTCACATCTGAGTCCATGCCTCAAACGCTGCACTTATAAAAGTCTGGGAATGAGATGTGATTAAATTTTTGAGTTGAATATCTGGTTGTAACCCTAAATAACCCAGAATCACAGAATCACAGAATCACAGATTCTGTTTGCAGATAGTTTATTTATGTTGACTGAAAATGGTGTCACAAATACACACACAAAAAGAAGACTTAAAAAAAATATTTTTTTGCTATCTTGAAACCTGTTTTCAAATTTCTTTGTCAAAATGGAAAGCAAGGCTGCCTATTTTTCATTGTTCTCAGGACTGTGTTTAGCCAGTGTATTAAAATGCATACAATAATTTTTTATTTTTAAATTAACTTGAGTTGGCACTGCACTGTGCCCTCTCTGTATTTTGGTTTCAGTGCAGCCAGTGCCAGTTGCACACCAATGTCTGATTATTGCTGAGCGATGGGTATGAACCAAGGCCTGGGCTGGGTGGGGCAGAGCTGCCACCATAATGGTGTGACAGCAATATGCAAATTACATTACTAATTGTGCCAGGCTGCACTCAGTGTGGCTGGCATCTCAGTATCACTGAGACAATCTGCTTGCAGAAAAGATTTGCTGTAATGCTGGGTGTGTCAGACCACAGCACCAACACATAGGTTTTCCTTAACATCATGCAAGCATTTGATCACTGTATGAATAAGCAGCATCACAAGATAGATGAGCATTACAACTTCAGCCACAGAAAAAGAATCAGGTTGGTTTGGCCATCTTTCTGGATTTATTGTGGCTGTCAGAGTGCATCAACTAAGTATCTCTGTGTTACAAGGACCTCAGCAGAGTCAAAGTGCATATGGTGTCGCAGATGGAAGCAACATTCCCTCCAGATTGCCAGGAATACAGAAAAGCTCCTTGAAAGGGAAATTTAAAAATGCAAATTGAAGAACAATAGTTTGTTTTGATTTGGTGGTTTTTTAAGCAGTAAATCCAGTCAAAAGCAACAAACAAACATGTGGCTTGTTTTCCCAGTTGCGTTGTAAATTCTTACAAAGGTAGAACTTTGGTCTGAGCTGCTGGGAGAAAGGGCTGCATTTTGGAGCTTTCCCATGCCTAAGAAAAAACCCAGCAAGATCCTTTGGAGCTTAGTGCCCACTTGCAGCATTACATATCCTGGCCAGAATAAACAGCCAGGCACAGTGCAGAAACGGAAAGGACTGACAAGCTCACCCTGTGGACTCATACTGGGACACTGCACAGCTACAGAAAGGTGGGACTCTTCATCCAGAAAATGAGGTCTCCAGAGATGTATGTACTTCCTTCCCATACGGGCAGGAAGTATACAAACCAGCAGCGAGGTGATTTTCCACCTCTACTCTGCTCTCATGAGGCCCCATCTGGAGTACTATGTCCAGGCCTGGGGCCCCCCGTACAAGAAAGACAGTGAGTTGTAGGAGAGGTTCCAGAGGAGGGCCACAGAGATGATCAGAGGGCTGGAGCACCTCCCCTATAAAGACAGGCTGAGGGAGCTGGGTTTGTTCAGGCTGGAGAAAAGAAGGCTACGGGTTGACCTAATTGCAGCCTTTGAGTACCTAAAGGGAACCTATAAACAGGAGGGGAGTCAACTCTTTGAAAGGGTAGATAATAACAGGACCTTTGGAAAGGTTTGAAGTTGAAGCAGGGAAGATTCAGGTTGGATATCAGGGAGAAGTTGTTTACTATGAGAGTGGTAAGGTGCTGGAACAGGTTGCCCTGAGAAGTTGTGCATGCCCCAACCCTAGAATTGTTCAAGGCCAGATTTGATGGGGCCCTGTACAGCTTAGTCTAGTACTAAATGTGGAGGTTGTTGGCCCTGCCTGTGGTGGGGGAGCACTTGGGTCATTCTGTGCGTATTGTGTGTGTGTACCCAGAGAGGAACAGAAACTTCAAACCACCAAATTCTCTCATAATCACAGAGTCCTCTGATTCTGTAGGGTTTGTAAGACACCTACAGAGTTCCAGTGCTCCATCACTCTAGCAGTAAATAGGTTATTCATTGCATTAACATAGATCTTCCTGCGTTCCAGTTTCTATCCATTGCCCCTTGTTCTACAGCTGCTCACCACCAAAATGTCTCATCAACTTGACTACCGCACTTTAGATATTTATATGCAGTTATGTGAGCCTCTCTCAGCTGTCTCTTCTCCAGACTGAAGAATTCCAGATCTCTCAGCCTTTCCTGATAAGGGAGATGCTCCAGGCCCTTAATCATCTCTGTTACCCTCCACTGGACTTATTCTAGGAGATTCCTTGCCTTTTTTGAGCCAGGGAGCCCAGAACTGAACACAATATTCCAGGTGTGGACTCACCAGGGCAGAGTAGCAGGGAAAGATCACCTTCCTCAACTTGCTGGCCACGTTCTTTTTAATGCATCCCAGGATGGTGTGGGCCTTCTTGTCCACAAAGGCACACTGCTGGCTCATGTACAACTTGCTGTCAATCAGAACAGTCACATCCTTCTCTGCAAAGCTCTTCTCCAGTAGGTCAGCCACTAACCTTGATTGATACGTGTGGAGCAGAAGGGCAAAAACTCACTTGATCTTGATTTTCAGTACGAATACAGACCATGAAAGCGGGGCCTCATGTTCCTTCCAACTTCTTCAAGATTCTTCACTTGCACTTGTTGAACCTCATCAGTCAACTCACCAGTTTGTCTTGGTCTTGTTGAATGGCAGCACAGCCTTCCAGTGTGTCCGCCACTCCTCCCAGCTTTGTATCATCAGCAGACTTGCTGAAGATGGACTCTATCCATTAATCCAGGTTACTGATGAAGATGTTGAACGATACCCAACCTCGCGCTCACCACTTTGGAGCACTGCTATTTACAAGCCTCTAACTAGATTCTGTTCCACTGATGAAAACTGTCTGAGCTCTGCTAGTCAGCTGGTTCTCAATCCACCCCACGGCCCACTCATCTATCCTTCCCCTTCTAAGTTTAAAACAGGATGTTGTGGGAAACAGTGTTATATACCTTGCTGAAGAAAAAAATAGTGCAAAGTGATGTTTGTTATATAATGAATGCATGAAGCATTCTGTCAGCAGCTGTGGTAGAAGCCAAAGAGTAAGAAGAGGAAGCAGAAAACAGAGATCAAGCAAAGGTACCATTCTGTTTTAGACACTTCTTCCATGAGTTTGTACTTATTCTTGTAAACAACACCCTCTCTAAAGGTTGATAGAACAAAATAAATTATCTCAGGCATATATTACTGGCAATACGTTGTAGAGAATCTGTGATAAAGGCTAGTTCTTTGGCTGGCTAGGAGTATTTTCATCTGTCTAGGTCTTGTAGTAGTCTTGAAAGATGCAGCTGGAGGATAAGATGGAGAAAGAAGACATCTTTTTACACATGGAGTTAAAAAGATGGGTAGTAAAACTGGAAATGGCACAGTGAAACCACGAAACCCTGGAAATTCTATATTAAAATTTGTCTTCAGTCTATGTTTGGAGCTGTTGGAGTTGTTGAAGCAGGTCCAGAGGAGGGCCATGAATATAATCAGAGGGCTAGAGCACTTACTCTATGAGGACTGGCTGAGAGAGACTCTGAGGAGACCTTATACCAGCCTTCCAGTACCTGAAAGGGGACCTACTGGAAAGCTGGAGATGGACATTTTATAAGGGCATGCAGTGACAGGGCAAAAGGAAATGGTTTCGAACTGAAGATGGTAGACTTAGACTACATATTTGGAAGAATTTCTTCCAAATTCTTGGAAGAGTGGTGAGACAGTGGAACAGGTTGCCCAGAGATGATGTGGGTGCCCCCTCCCTGGAAGCATTCAAGGCCAGGCTGGATGGGGCTCTGAGCAACCTGGTCTAGTCAGAGATGTTCCTGCCTATATGCCTATAGCAGGAGGGCTGGAAGTAGACAGTCTTAAAGATCCCTTACAACCCAAACCATTCTATGATTCTATGATTTGTTTCTTAGCTTTTTTTTTTTTTTTTTTTTTTTTTCTTTCCAGTATCTGAAGTCAAACATCAAATAAATGGAATTTTCTGGTTTAAATGCTTAGTTAAGAAACCATTTTTTTGTGTGTGTGTGTAAATGTATGTTTTTATATTAATATAAAATTATTTAAAGCAAGTTAACCTAAAGAGTGCCATCTGCTGCTTATAAAAATGAGTTACATTTCAGCAAAGATGGATGGTGGGTGTGGTTTCCTGCATGAAGTTGTCTTTGTGGTATAAGGATGGTATGTATCTCAGACAGTTTTAATTCCTTCCTGGAACTAACCCAAAGCTGGGAGATTGGCTGCACAGAACAGCAGTCCCAAAATCACTCCAGCTCTTCTCTCAACGAATTTGAAAAAGACCATGTGTGGGTTTTGTTTTGTTTTGTTTTGTTTTGTCTTGTTTTTGTTGTTGTTGTTGTTGTTGTTTGGTTGGTTGGTTGGTTTGTATTTTTCCCCTTTAAAGCTAATAATGAGTTTATAATTGCGCGGCAGGATTAAATTATCACTAAGAACCTTTTATGTGCACCACGAACCAGCTTGCATGTGAGAAGGAAGATTTCAACACTGCTGTTTGGTATGCTGCTCGAATAGCAGTCTGCAGTCAAGCACAAAGATCATAAATTGCCTCCATACCCCTGTCATTCTTCTTTGGTCACTCAGAACTCTGAAACTTGTCACAGAATCACTATATTCCTTATCAAGTTTTCTTTGCTTGGTAAACAACTACTGGTGTTTCTTCAGCAGTTCAGCAAAGCTAATGTTACATATCAGTGAATAACAAATTGAAACATATAAAAGCATATTTTATAATATCAGCTTGTGTGCTAAGGCATAGTAGGCTAAGTGGCTTTCTGTGGACAGGATTTTTTACACAATAGTTCAAGCTGGGCAGCAACTGACATTTCAGTTGGCCCTAGGATACCTTAAATGACTGTTAAGCATTCCATATTGCATCGGTGATCATAAAATAAATGTGTGATACATTCTACATTCACATACAAGTAGCAAGTTGTTGTCATACACCTCCAGTAAAGAGAAGGAAGTTTTTGTATGCTGTCTGAGGAAAACACCATGAGGTGGGATCTTAAAATGTTCAGCGTATCCCTGTGGGAATCAAATGTTGTTTCTGCATTTAGAATAAGATAAGAATATTTTATTTCAGGGTCTCATTATATAAAAGTTATTAGGTACAAAGACTGCAGCTCCTGTCTGTCCAGCTGTCTGAAATAGAACTACTGATTTTTGGTGCTGGACAAATAAGACCTGAGTAATGAACAATCCAAAGAGGAGAAGTTGAAATAATTAACAATATGCCTGTATGAACTAGCAACAATGTATGTTTTAGTGTTTTGTTGTACGCATTGTAATAATATACAAGTCGTGACATACCTAAGGATGTGCCTGAAGAGATATCGGGAAGGACTGGAATCACCCCCCCCCCCCCCCCCCCCCCCCCCCCCCGGGCTCTTTGTTTAACAAAAGCCTCTAGGACAGAATGGAAGAAGCTTTGAAGGGAATCAACATATCAATACGATAAGAGTACCGAGACATCTTGGAAACAGAAACAGCAGGATGGCGACTGACAAGATAGCAAGTGAACTAACAAATTTCAGAATGTAATTAACAAATGCAAACCTCGGGTAAAATTGTAACCTGTAATACCCAACCAAAGGGGAGAGGGGAGGGGGAAACATATGGGAGAAAAGGTATAAAAACTGTAACATCATGTCCATAGACGCGCTTCTGCCATCAGGGCGCCCGCCATTGCAATCGCGAATAAAAACTGCTTTATATCAGAGATACCGTCCTGACCAAAAATTATTGAGGATATTTCCAACATCCCTAACTTGAAAGCTTGGATTATCATGCATCACATCAGCACACATTCCACTGTTAGATTAAATGTCTTTATCTGCAGACAAAATAGACTTTGTAAAGCTACTGTTAGATTTACAGTTATTAAAAACTAAACTAAATGCATGTCGTATTGGAAACAGATACTGATGTTAACTTTCCTTATCAAAAAAGGTCAGGAGAGAGAACTTTTTGGAGTTAGGCTTCATTTTGCATGGAAAATACTGGAAAATACTTTCTGCACAAATAGGCTTTATTCAAAAGAGAAGGTTAAACTTCCATTTTGAATGAAAATCCCCAGAGGAAAAATGTAACAGCAGTCCACAGTAATTAGCACAGGAATACAGAACCACCTTACCAAATTCAGCAATACAATGGAGACAAGGACAGAAAGAAAGTGCATCAAGGTGCAAACACTGGCACTGTTTTGAACGTTTCTATGGATGCAGAAGGGCAATATTTCTTGAAGCTGTTACACCTGTTTTATCCTATGCCAGGCTTTCCTTACCCTGCTCTGTATTCTTCCTTCCCTTACTACTTAGAAAAGCTTTGTTTAAGAATAAACCCATTTCAGAAAATTAGATCTAAAGGAGATGAGTTTCAATAGGGCTAAGTGTTGGGTCCTGCATTTTGGTCACAACAACCCCAGGCAACCCTACAGGCTTCAGGAGGTGTGGCTGGAAAGCTCCCAGACAGAAAGGGACCTTGGTGTGCTGATGGACATTTGGCTGACTATGAGCCAGCAGTGTGCCCAGGTGGTCAAGAAGGCCAATGGCATCCTGGCTTGTATCAGGAATGATATGGTAAGCAGGACTAGGGATGTCATCCTGCCCCTGTACTTGGCATTGGTGAGGCCTCACCTCGATTACTGTGTTCAGTTTTGGGCACCTCAGTACAAAAAGGACATGGAGGTACTGGAGCACATCCAGAGAAGGGCAATGAGGTTTGTGAAGGGCTTGGAAAATGAGCCCTATGAGGAGAGGCTGAGGGATCTGGGGCTGTTTAGTTTGGGGAAAAGGAGGTTGAGGGGAGACCTTACTGTTCTCGTCCAGTACCTGAAAGGTGCTTACAGTGAGAGCAGGGCAGGTCTCTTCTCACTGATGAGAAGTTTTACGTAGGAAAATAAATAAATATTTGTATTTCATATAAACCATGGGTTTGTACTGGTTGTGGAAACAAGAGCATGTCAACTGAGGAGAATACAGGAATACTAGACTTGCAGACAGGGGATAAGGAAAGTGAAAGCACAGATGGAACTGAACGTGATGAGGGATGTTTAAAAACAATAAGAAGGGAATCTATAGGTACAGTGGCCAGAAGAGGCAGGCCTAAGAGAGCATACCTCCTTTAGTAAATGAGAAAGGAGAACTGGCGATGATAGGTATGGAGAAGGTTGAAGTGCTAAATGAGTGAGTTTTTTGCCTCAGTCTTCACTGGCAGCCAAGATTCTAATATTTCTCACATCTCTGAAGCTTGCATCCCTGGGTCTCTAGGTGTGAACTGGGAAAGGAACTCCCCCTACTTTAAGGGCAGAGCAAGTCTGTGACCACCTCATGAGACTGAATGTATACGGGTCTATTGGGCTGGATGACATGCATCCCAGTGTCCTAAAGGAGCTACAAGTTGTGGTTGCTGAGCCACACTCCATCATATTTGAAAAGTTTTGGCTGCTGGGAGAAGTTCCTGGGCACTGGAAAAAAGGAAACAATACTCCTATTTACAAGAAAGGGAGGAAGGAGAACCCAGGGAATTACAAGCCAGTGAGTCTCACCTCTGTGCCTGGGAAGATCATGGAACAGATCATCCTAGAAGACTTGTTAAGGCACATGAGCAATGGGTGGGTGATCCAAAACAGGCAGCATGGCTTTACCAAGCAAAGTTATTTTATTAAATAATCAAATTATTTAATAAAAATCAAATTATTGAGCAGTTATAATGGGTGAATAACCTTTTTTGGGTGATTTACCACACAGTAGAGACAGTAGCTCCTGTTAAATTCAATTATTTCCCCTGCAGCTTTTAGCTAATAGCTCTTAAAGATGCCAGAGTTCTCTTGCATTCAAATGGTTTTCTGTCTGCTGAGAAAGAGTTAAGCAAATTTACAGAATAGAGGAGAAGAGCAGCATATTAAGAATAAGATTTACCAAGCTTGTATGTTAGAGCAGATGAATAAACTATATAATTTGCCTGGCAAACATATTGCAAATTATTTGGTAAAATTTTCTCAGAGAAATGCTTGAGGGCTGAATGTTGTTTCTGCATTTAGAACAAGATAAGAATACCCTAATTCAAGGTCTCGGTATATAAGTGAAGGAATTTTAGCTATTAAAAATTAGGTAAAAGTTGTAAGTACAAAGACTGCAGCTCCTGTTTGTCCAGCCATCTGAAATAAAACTACTGATTTTTGATGCTGTACAAACAAGACCTGAGTAGTAAAGGATCCAAAGAGGAGAAGTTAAAATAATTAACAATATACCTGTATAAACTAGCAACAATGTATGTTTATATATATTATATATATATATAATATAAATGTATTAATATAATATATATATATATATAATGTTTTGTTGTACACATTGTAAAAATATTCAAGTTGTGACACACCTAAGGATGTGCCTGAAGAGATATCAGGAAGGACTGGAATCCCTGGCCTCCCCCTTCCCACCCCACCCCCTCCCCCCCGGGGCTCTTTGTTTAATAAAGCGTCCCTCAGACTGAATAGAAGAAGCGATAGAAGAATCAACACGATAAGAGAACGGAGACATCTTGGAAACAGAAACAGCGGGATGGTGACAGACTGGCGCAAGGTAGCACATGAATTAACAAGTGTCAGAATGTAATTAACAAATACAAACCTCGGGTTAAATTGTAACCTGGAATACCCAACCAAAGGGGAAACAGGGGAGGGGAAACGCGTGAGACAAGATATAAAAACTGTAATACCGTGTCCTTAGGTGTTCTTCTAGCAGGGCACCCGCCATTGCAATCACGAATAAAAACTGCTTTTATCAGAGATACCGTCCTGACCAAAATTATTGAGGTATTTCCAACATATTGAAGTTATTACTGAAACTACAATTGTGGCAGTAAAAATTACTTGTTTCTCGTTTGTTTGTTTTTTCTTTTCTTTTTTGTCGTTGTTGTTGTTGTTGATGTTTATTTTGTTTCTTAATACAACTCAACGTTGCTAACAAAAATCTTGCCTGCAATCCTTTCAAAATGTGGGCTTGTTGATATGTTAACATCTATGAGGAAACATTCAAGAACTGATTAGTCTGGGCTGTGCCTCCAGGAAGCCAGTAATTCACTGTAGCTGCAGCCTACTTAGTACACTGTAGTAGGTCTCTGTGGGGACAAAAGTACTAGCTAAAAATTACATGAAGCACACATGCATCACATATCTTTGCTCCTTGGTAATTGCGGTTTTTTGCAAGATAAAAAAACAACACAAAAAAACAAACAAAAAAAACCCACAAAACAACACAAACAAACCAAAAAAAAGACAGAACAGACACCCAGTGCAGGTGTTGTGCTGTATTTGCCCTAAGAGCAAAGGTGAGAAGAACTGCCTCTGCCTCTTACCCACTGCTCCTGGGCAGCCTTTAAACAGACCTGCTGATTTCCGTTGCAGTGACACCTCTGTCCCTGCAGCTGAGACATCACAGGAGGAAAAGTCCTCAGTACCCTACTCTGCTTCCACACCTGTGCCTTGTCACTAGGACTCTGACACCAAAACTGCCTAAGGAACTTCCCCACAGCAGAAGAACAAATGGGTCCAGCAACTTTAGTTATAGCCTAAGCTGCTTTGCACCACAGTTGTTCCGTTCATAAACAGACATTATCATTTCATTATGTATTTGATATCAGGGAAGGGATTTCAAGGAGTTTTTTGTCCAGGCAGGCAATATCATTGTGGTCATTATATACACATAGCTCTCAAGTGATACAGGACTGAACTGAAAACAAGTCCAGCCACATCATCAGCCTTTGCCATACTCCTTTAGAGTCTACAATAATATTTCCTGGGAGCTGAAACAAAACTTAGAACAGAGATACCATGTGAAAATTTTAATATACTGTATTCAAAATTATTTGCCATGCAATTAAAAACCCACATAGAATCATAGAATGGCCTGGGTTAAAAAGGACCTCAAAGATCATCTAGTTTCAATCCCCCTGCTATAGTGGTCGCCAACCACCAGACCAGGCTGCCCAGAGCCACATCCAGCCTGGCCTTGAATGCCTCCAGGGATGGGGCATCCACAACATCCTTGAGCAGCCTGTTGCAGTGCATCATCACCGTCTGGGCGAAAAACTTCCTCCTAATATCTAACCTAAATTTCCCCTGTCTTAGTTTAAAACCATTTGGCCTTGTCCTATCACCATCCACGCTTGTAAACAGTCATTCCCCCTCCTGTTTATACTCTCTCCCTTCAAATACTGGAAGGCCACAATGAGGTCTCCCTCAAGTACATACTGTATCATAACTGAAGGTTGGAAATGACTGCTTTCCCAGGTTTTCTATGTAATTTGTAGCTCACTCTTTCAGGCTAAGATTCAAAAACCAATGACCTTACTTAAGCTACTCTAATAAAGTTGTTCTGTTTTCCAGAAGCTGCTTAGTTTGTTTGCTGTATTTAAGTTGTGGAGTGCCATGGATCCTCACGAACTTGGAATATCAGCCAACTTTTCCCTTTCCTTAGGCTACTAAAATGAGAAACATCAGAATGCTATCAGTGATTCAGCTTTGTAACACTTGGTATCCATTTGTTTGGGTGTAATTTTTTGTAAGAGAGATCAGCCTTACTTAAGCCAATAAAGCCTAAGTGAATATCAAGAACAGGAATAGAGTTTGTTTGTAAAAACCATAACTGTAAAAATGCAGATACAGATGTTAAACCGATTCACCAAATGCATCAATAAGCACATCCATTACATTTTGTGTAAAGCTTATCTTCCATGAAAAGTTCTCCAAGATCAAAGAACTTCTGATAAGCAGAATAATGTACCTTGACCCTCTTCTTCACAAGTGACATCTTCTTCTTTTGTGTGTTCCAATTATTGCTTTTCAGTCTTGGATGTTAACCTGAACATTTTTTTTTTGGTCATGTTTTGTGTGGTGTCAATCATGACTCTCAAAAGTGAAGTTCATGGAATAAACCAGATAGAAAATAGAAGTAAGAAAATTTCAGAGAATAAGAAGCATTCAACAAAAATGCACAGGGAATGAGAAATGCAAGTGAGCAAATGTGGAAAAAAAAATAAATCTATGAGAAATGAAATATCCAAGAAGAAAAGTGTCTAGAAAAATCGATGAGAAATCCAGCAAGAAGGTTTTTTGTAAGGTTGTTTTTGTTCTTTAAGTAGGAAATGTTATTCAGTCTTATTCAGTCTCTAAAAAAATTTAGGATTAAAAACAAGGGGTTGGGGGAAGGGAAGGGCTGGGGGGGAGGGGGTGGAACACAACCACATCAGATGCCATGAAAAACAATTTATTAAATGAATTAGATTTAATAAGTGAATTAGAATTAAATGAAATAAGTTAGAATTTATCTATTTCAGCTTGTAAACAGAAGTTCGTATGCTACTTGTAATAGCATGTATAAACCTACCACCTGTTAAAGAATTGTTTTTAGTTTCTTGTGAGAATGTTATTTTATAACACATCCATATCCAGCTAGCAGTAACTGGTCATTTTTTTATTGTTGCTAGTCTATTTTGATGCATTGCTTCCTTTATTTTGAGTAGATGATTGCTTTCTGTAGAAAATAACATTTTTGTAAATACTTTTGGTACTTTATTCTTTATAGAAAATGAGGCTATGCATGCTACAGACAGTATGCATTCCATCTCTGTTTGATTTCTTCATATAACCTAAATAGGTGTCAAAGTCTTCACAATTACTTATGAACTGCTTTAAAAATTTGCTTCATAAAGTTCGCATTTTCCACTAGTGATACACAGAAGAGAAACAACTAAATATAATGAGCATACCTCTATACAGAGTACACACATACTTTTATAAAGTGACAGAAGAATAATCTTACCTTACAAAAATTCTATGCTTTTATTCAAAGTATCAAGTTTTTAACACCTAAATGGTGTTTTATATATAAACACTTGGCACTTAGATAATATACTTTCACTGATGAACACCAAGAGTACACATGGAAACTTACATTTGCTCAGCACAGCTAGAATTCAGTCTATGTATAGTTCAGCTGCACATATACAAAGCAGTAAGCCTAATTGGATTTTGGAAAGGTGCAGTACACAGTTTCCAGTTTAAAAGCAGGACATCTCAAAATCCTCCAGTAAAACTAAGGCAGAAGCTATGCTTGTTAGGATCCTGTTATTGAAAGATTTATTAAGGAAACACTTTTTTCCCCCCCTCACCCCAACATATATTTTATCTTTGGAAGCAGGGAAGCACAAGTGGAATGACAGCAGTGCATTAACGAACACTTAAATGAGAAGAAAAGATTCCACCTGTGGGAGAAATAGAGAGAGCAGCAGCCTCAGCAATCCCTCACATGCATGTTGATGTACACACTGATGATTATGCGGGTGATGCCACCTAGTGCATTCAGAGTTTAGCACAGCCATTTTGATCCCTTGATGACTGGGCATCAGCAAGAATTCTATGACATTTATCAGTGGCACCTGGTGTTTTCAAGGCAAAATTATCATAGATGACAAAAAACTTTCCCATGTCCTCAAAGGAGATCACAAAAGCCTTCTTACCTGTCAGACCAGCTTCCCTAATACAAAGCAGTTGGGCACTAGCATATTATCCAGTTTATTTGCATGATTTGTGAAAATTACATTCCCAGTTCAGAGAAAACATAACAGGAGGCATTAAAGACACCTTACAATTCAATATTTGAAGTCTTAACAAGAAGGAATGATGTTAAGATGGGAAAGTTACAGGAATCACAGAACTGCAGAAGTTGGAAGGGAGATCATAGAGCCCAACCACCCTGCTAAAGCAGGTGGCTGTCCAGGTGGGTCTTGACTATCAGAGGGAGTCTCTGTAACCTCTCTGAGCAGCCTGTGCCAGTGCTCCATCACTCTAACAGTAAATAAGTTATTCATTGCATTAACATAGATCTTCCTGCGTTCCAGTTTCTATCCATTGCCCCTTGTTCTACAGCTGCTCACCACCAAAATGTCTCATCAACTTGACTACCACACTTCAGATATTTATATGCAGTTATGTGAGCCTCTCTCAGCTGTCTCTTCTCCAGACTGAAGAATTCCAGATCTCTCAGCCTTTCCTGATAAGGGAGATGCTCCAGGCCCTTAATCATCTCTGTTACCCTCCACTGGACCTATTCTAGGAGATTCCTTGCCTTTTTTGAGCCTGGGAGCCCAGAACTGAACACAATATTCCAGGTGTGGACTCACCAGGGCAGAGTAGCAGGGGAAGATCACCTTCCTCAACCTGCTGGACACGTACTTTTTAATGCATCCCAGGATGGTGTTGGCCTTCCTGTCCACAAAGGCACATGTACAACTTGCTGTCAATCAGAACAGTCACATCCTTCTCTGCAAAGCTCTTCTCCAGCAGGTCAGCCACTAAACTGGATTGAAACATGTGGTTATTCCTCTCCAGGTGCAAGATTCTTCATTTGCTCTTACTGAACCTCATTGGGTTCCTCTCTGCTCAACTCATCAGTCTGTCTATGTCTTGTTGAATGGCAGCACAGCCTTCCATTGTGTCAGCCACTCCTCCTAGCTTTTTATAACCAGCAAACTTGCTGAGGGTGTACTCATTCATTCAGGCTGCTGATGAAGATGTCAGACAACACCCAACCTAGCACTCACCGCTGGGGAACACTGCTATTTACAAGCCTCCAACTAGATTCTGTGCCACTGATGACAACTGTCTGAGCTCTTCTAGTCAGCTGGTTGTCAATCCATCTCACCATTCACTTATTTATCCTTCAGTTTCTAAGGACATTGTAAAGAGAGTATAAAATGCCTTGTTGAATTCAAGGTACACAAGTATCTACTGTTCTCTCCCATCTACCCAGCCAGCAACGACATCACAGAAAGCTACAGTTTGGTCAAGCATTGATGAATCCATCCTTGATGAATCCATGTTAACTACTACTAGCCAGTAACCTTCTTCTCTTCCAATTGCTTGGAGAGGGCATCCTGAACATTGCCTTCCATTCTTAATAAGAAACCTTAGGTGGTCTTCCAATATTAAGTGGCATACTCAGGATTTTTTTTTAATGAAATATTCAGTTTTTCAAATTTATGATAAAAAGCAGTAGTATCTCAAGCATGCATGTTCATACTAGACATCTAGCAAGAGTATGTGGAACCTCTAACGATGGAGGACTTGTTTGGATTGTGAGGCACCAGCTACTGCCAGGAACTGATCAACTATACTGACAGTACTGTATGGTAGAAATAATACAAGTATAATGTACAGCTAGAATACTACAAATATAGATGGAAATAAACAGCCAGAGAGTAACCAAGAAATAGGACTCACCAACTCTGAGGCCTTCAAGATGGGTGCTCTTCAGTGTCAAAGCTTACCACAAGAACTCCACAAAGGAGCAATCTCCAGAAAGAGATGCTACCTTAGTGGTGGTCAGCCCTTAAACGGGATCTAGGAGAGGTGGAGTCAAGCTTCACCCCTTCCAGGAGCACAGCTGAATTACCTTCACCTGTGCACCCACAGCTGACTCATCGCTTGCCTCAAATGGGTAATCAGATTCAGGCTGTGAACAACAGTTTCCCTTAGAAGAATATATTAGACAAAACCAAAGCTGTTCACCTGGAAAACTACATTGCATTCAGCATCTTATTCTATCTTATTGTGTTCTAATGTGTTGTAAAACTTCCAGTTCAGACAATTCATTACACAAAGGCATTCATCTGCTTTATTTCAAATGCTTTCTTGAACACAGCAAGGTCTAGAAAAGCCTAAGCAAGTTCAAAACAGTGTCTAGACCATCTTAGTCAAAATGAGCCCCAGTTTTATGTCATCTTACACAGCATGATAAAAAGAAATAATCAACATTGTAGTTAATGCCAATACCTAGATAAGAAACGTTTTCAGCCTACAACTTCACAGGTTGTGAATTATCCATTCACAGTGCAACTGCATTACCTGCCATCCTCAATATCATCAGAATTATTTTCAAAGGTTTCTATGTGCTGTTCTTCAGGGATTAGTTGCCTTGGGAATGACTTGTACTATTCAACATTATTTTCCTCACTAGCATAAGATAGCCTTAAATAGTGCAGAGGTAGGGCCAGTTTTTGATACTCTAATTAAATAAAATTGCCATGATACAGAACAAAAGCAACTTTTTCCAAGCTTTAGTCAAAGGATCAAAGTTTACACTTTTTTATTTTTCCAGATGAAAAAAATAAACCCAGCAGGAATTAAGAACTGATCTGCATAGAGCCAAGGGGCACACATAGTACAGCATTTAACATTTGATATAGCACCTGGTCTTGAACAGTTCACATTAACTCCAGACATTTGCCTTTCCATTCGTAAGGGTGGCTAATATAAAGATGTTAACAAAGATAACAGTAAAAATTCAAAGGTCATTTGCAAAAGAAAACTTGCCAATGCCTTGACCAGAAAGCTGGGGCAGTCTCCACTAGGGAGCAATCTCCAAGAGATGCTGCCTCAGTGGTGGTCAGCCCTTAAATGAGGTCTAGAAGAGGTGGAGTCGAGCTCCACCCCTTCCGGGAGCACAGCTAGATTACTCTCACCTGTGCTCCCGCAGCTGACCCAACACTTGCATCAGCTGATTAATCAGAGGTTCAAGCTGTGATTTCCCATACACCATGTCACATAACTACAGCTCACATAAATAGACCTATAAATGCTAAGTAAGAATACATTGTGCCCAGAAATGCTTGTGGTATTTAAAATGTGGAAATCAGAGTAAAATAAACACATAAATGTTAGTACTGCAGGTACTTTTGTTTACTTGTAAAAGGGGGCAGTTGTGGTTTGGTAATATCTTTACATATATGGTGTTCCAAACAGCCCCAGATTTTAGTCTCTGACAGATTTCAAGGAGTGGAGACATTGTTTCCTGTAATTATCAGCCAGAATAGTTACAATGGATTTTGTTTTATTCCACATACTAATATTGTCATTATTCATTTTATGCATTCTTCTGTTTTGTGAAGAAATAATAATTATTTTTTTTCACAAGGTGAATTTTGAAATATATGGGAGACCTACCATATACTACTGAACAATAAAAGCAAACTGTAATTACAAATAACTGGAAGCGTAAATCACAAGTGACACAATGTACTTCGTTTAATTTAGCAACAGAAATTTTAATTCCTTTATAATTTACTTGTAAATTACCTTTCTTTTCAAGAAAAAGAAAAGCTTATCTTTTGTTGCTATCCAGGTTTGGAAAAAGCTTGTACTTGACCGTGAAAAAAACACACGATAAAATTTGAGTAAAAATGAAGTTGGTTAAAAAAAAAGTCGGTTATTCATGACAATGTGAAGATGGTTGTGATTAATCAACAAAATGTGTCTTCTACCTATAATAATTCATTAGATTTCCTCAGTTTTCTGAAATAGAAATATTAAAGCTTTCTGGCAGCTACCTCATTATGCAAATTACTGATACTTATCTAGACAGAAATCACAGAAAACATATACTTTGATATTTGCTAACTCTTCTTCATAGTATATCAAGGTCTTAGTTGTGCTAGACCTTAAGAATCTAGAGACTAAGTGTCATAACTTTAACTATTGGGTTTCAGCTGTAATACTTCCGTCTTGGTGCATGGGAAATTTGTAATCACAGCCTGAACCTCTGATTAATCAGCTGAGGCAAGTGTCAGGTCAGATGTGGGAGCACAGGTGATAGTAATTTAGCTGTGCTCCCAGAAGGGGTGGAGCTTGACTCCACCTCCTCTAGACCTCATTTAAGGGCTGACCACCACTAAGGAAGTGTCTCTTGGAGATTGCTCCCTGGTAGAGATTGCTTCAGCATTTCCTAGCAAGGGCATCCATATTGGTGAGTTTTTCCTTATAAATAACCTTTTGAATATCTGTTACCATCTTTGTATCATTCCACCTTATGCTTGGTTTCTGTTGATGACAAAGAGCCCCTTCTGTTACAATACCGTTTATGCACTGTTCTGCTCACAAAAAGGCAAAATTGTTTCTGAGAGGTTCTTAGTTATATCAGGACTCATAGGTAGGCCAATAGTCATATGCAGAAAGAAGAGATGAATACACCCACCTAGTAAAGAGATTTCTGGCTATACAGCTCTCCTTCTCAGAAGACAGCCTAGGTTCCCTCACCAGGTGCTTAATCCCCAGTTCAAGCTATGACCTAACAGTTCCCCTACATACACCAATTCAGATCATTTGTTGTTCAGACCATCACTCAAGTACTGATTTACCAGGTTCCTGAGCAGTAAAAGAATTAACAAAAACTGTGATCACTCCCCTAAAAATGTTTGCCAACCTCTGGAGAAAAAACCCACAAACCTAAGATGCCAGAAGGACTGATGTTCTTACCAATATGTCTGATATCACAATGCTCTTTTCCGATAGCCCCTCAAGTAGCCACAAGTGCTTTTGCAAATCTGTTCTCATTTCTGCCCACAGACTGAAGCATAATAGTGAGCAGCAATCTACCTACAGCACCCAGGTGGAGAGATAGCAAGATGATGAGATTAGAATCAAACATACATTTGTTTTCCGCAGCTACTGTTTTCTGGAAGGCTACTTACTGTTGTGGTCAGGACATTCATCATGATGCTGAAATTGAGAACGTTGCAGACTTCCAATACAATAGTTCAGGTGAAAAGCATTTGGTAGAGAAGAGCAAAATCAGAAGTTTGGAGGACAAATACAGTCCTGTGCTGTTCCTTGTAACACAGCAAGAGGGCTCACCAATGTTAATGCTGGCCTGCAGCTGTCTGTGAATGAAGGAGCAGCAGATTAACCAAAATACCTTATCAGCACAGCTGTTCTTAAGACTGCCTTCTTATTCAATATATGGCTATTGCACTGCCTACCTTCCACATGCAGAAGTTTGTGAAAAACAATGTGACCTCCGCAAAATCAAAAGGCAAATGGTGACAACACAAGAAGAGATAGAATCTTCCAGGTCCCTCTGAATTTGGAAACATAGATAATGTGTTATTTCAATTAGCTTATGCAAACGTTCATGATAGATAGTAGTGCTGATTTATGAGCAATCATAGATAATTCTGAAACTCAGACGTTTCACTTGTATAGGAACTATTGAGTCACAGCCTGAACCATTGATTGAGCACCTGGGGAAAGGACTGGGTCAGCCCTGGAAATGCAGGTGGAGGCAATTCAGCTTTGTGACTGGAAGGGGTGGAGATTGGCTGAACCCCTTAGATCCCATTTAAGGGCTGACTGCCACTAGGGAAAGACCTCTTTCTGTATATCCTTTCTTGGTGGAGCTTTTTTCTGTGAATCTGGAATCTTTCTTTTATAGCACCTTTCTCTCATGCTAATCCTTCTGTTATTATGCTGTTTTTGAAGCACCTTTTCCTATTGTATTGGTCTGTCTAGTTGTTACACCACTCAACAGAAAAGCTGCCAAATCCATAGCTTTTTTTTTTAGTACATTTAAATACTGTAGTCAACCATTTGTCCCTTCCCTGAATGTTCTGTTCGGCATTTATTGTATCTTGGCTTACAACTCCTGAGGAGGGAACAGTAAGGGCAAAAATATACCTGTTGTCACCTAGTAGTTCAAAGGGGGGAAGTTCTCAGATCGAGGAACTGACTACGGTCAGTTTAAATGGAGGAATTAAGTGCTGAAATGGGAACAGTCACTTACAGACTAAGTCAAACACTCTTGACTGAATCATTCAGAAAAACAGATCTGCCAGAAATATTCAATATAGCCAAACAATCTTCAGAAGCATTTGTACAGCAATGTAACTTAATAGAAATAGTTAGGTATTTTTAGAAGCAATTGTGTTGTTCCTTAAATCTGAAACAGACTAATAATTAACAGATTTGATGCTATACACAAAGACCAGCAGATCACCACAGAAAGCTATTTAAGCTCAATTTTGCTTTGTTTTGAGACCTTCTATCTGGCATTAGGCACGTATTCTCTTCATAAAGAAACAAAATCACTTCTCAGGAAGCAGCCTAGTTCAAAGGATGCCATCTCCTAAGTGTCTGGCCTGTAAGAGTACAGGATGGCTCTACCTTGTCTGCTCATGCAGGGAGCACAGGTGCAAACACTTGCATCTGCTCCTACTTTAGAAGAGCATTCTCCTGGTAAATAAGGCAAATTTATAGATCTCCACAATGCTTTGACTGAAAACAAAACAAAACTTAGTCTCTAGTACTTGTAGACAAACTATTTCCTTTCAGGTCAAGTAATATGCCTCATGTCAAACAGTATGAAGACTTAAGAGGGGAAGAGGGACAAAAAAGGAAGAAAAGAAGGATTATTGTATCAACGTTGGGGGAGGGGGAACCTCCTGAAAATGTACATCTATTGGGATCTGCAGTAGTTTGTACAATCATCCACACCAACCTTCTCCTAGAAAAGAAAATGACTGTTAAGTATTTTATAAAGAGGTTATTGAAAGCATTTCTCCTTTAAATTGTTTAGATTTGAACACAAAGCACTAATAGGATCAAGAGGTAATAAGACTTCTGAGAAAGCAGTCTGTTTAGGTAAGGGGTGAAACTTTGTTTTTACCCTAGGAATAAAGAATACCTTCCATAGGCTTCTGATGGTATTTAAGAGTGAAAAGAGTAGGGGCATATTTTAAGCTACTTTCTGGATGTAAAAACATAATCATAATACAGTTCACAAGAATGCAGAAGATATACAGAAACTGTTCTGGTACAAACTCTTGATACACAAGACTACTGAAGGTTGCTGTGAATGGACTATCTGAAAATTCAAACTCTTGTCAGAACTTGAGGATGCACATTGGAGTACCAAGTATTCTGGTTATGAAGAAAAATGAAAAAACATGTGTTAAGACATCCTTATCCGCTATGTACATGAAAAGTATCCAGACAACTATGCAACTTTACCAAATTCCAAAAATGTTACTCTGACTTGTAGCAAGAAAAAATCTTTACTTAGGCAAGTGCCAAACTCATTTCCAAATTCCTTAGAAGTTTGACTGATCTGATATGATTTAGTTGTATTCCATTTCTGAATAGCCCTCGGTTCATCTTTTCTCAAGAACTGATAGCAAAGAAATTTGCTGTACTTTTAGAACTGGCTGGAACAGAGTGCCAAATAGACTTCCACACATTAATGCACTCTTCACAGTGATAAAATCAGATGGATAATTCAAAATATTCCATACTGCTTGTCCCAGTGCAGGAAAAAATAAATAAATAAAAAAAATAAAAATGCTTTTGGACTATGAGAATCTTTTTACTTCTAGGTCTGAATATTTGAGTCACACCACTGACAGTGTCACAGTCAGATGTGATTAACCTTCACCCTGGGACTCAGAAAGTACCTTTCCATAGGGAAAGAAAATATAACATGCTCCTATCAAAACTAATTAAAAAATATATGCTTGAAAACAGTTGCTAGCAGACTTAACTCCACAGCATGGAATGTGGTAACTTTATCAGACTACACCTATGCAGTGCAATATTAAGGAAAACCAAACCTATTAGGAAACTGATCAAACTTTTTTTTTTTTTTTTTTTTTTTTCCATGTGTGCTGGAAGATTTATCATGCTAGCGTAGGTGGTTGTAGTCTCTTTCCTGCTATATGCTCCAGTCATGTCACAAACTTACAGGCACAGCAAAGTTTGTGCCACCAGCTTAGTGCTAAATCTACACCTGAGTGATTTTTTTTTTTCCAGCCAAACATCTTCTGTCCCTTCTTCACCTACCTTGCATGTCCTCATAATAACTTATTTTTGCATCTCTATCACTTTATTGCTCCAATCAGATCATATTAACATTCTTAGTGCCCACAGCATCTGAAGGATTTTCCTGGCAGAAAGTAAATTGCAGGATCTCTTCATCACTTTCACCGACCGGTTGTATGCTTTGAAATTGGACTAAGTAGCCAAGATGAAAATAACAGTAACTAATGTAGACCTTTAAGAATAGTCAGATTTGCATATATAAATTCATTAAACACACTAAGGACTGAAAACTTTTACTAGTTACACTTATGCTTCTGTAATGTTTATAAAAAAGAACCTATAATTAATCAAATAAATGTATTGGTTAGTGAGAAACTTTGACTACTGGTAAGATTTCTTTGAGGGAGAGTTTCAAACTTGTGTCCCGTTTTGTGAGCATGCAAGTATGGCCAAAGAAATTAAAAATACTAAGCACCTCCTCACTGGTTAAAAAGTGTGAATATGTTCAGGAATCTCTGTAGCACAGCTCTGCACTAATTTTTATGACAGAAGCAAGTTCAGCAGTAGACTCTCTGCTATTAGCTACTTTTTCATCATATATTCCTGTGAACTCTAGCACAGTCTCAGTGTATAGTAGAACACTGTAACAAGTGAGAGATTTGTGGAAATTGAAAGCAGACCCCTCTCAGCAGCTTTGTAAACTCATTCTGCAGTTAATTTCTCCTATAAAATTTGTCCTTGATATTTTGGTGGCTGCTTCTTCTAAAGGAAATGTCTCCCCTTTCATGTCATGCACGTAAATTCCACCAGATAATTTAAAATACAGTAAACATTTTGCTACGGAAAAAAGAAAAGTGATATTTACATTGGTATTCATTTCCTTTTTTCTTTCTGTGACTACTTACCTTGAAACTGGATTTATTTTTTCAGTATGTGTATGAGTGAATAATGTTACAATTGTATCAGCTTTTAACAGACCAAGTGCTGACTCCTGCATTTTGGTTATGGCCTCTCCATGCATCCCTACAGGCCTGGGGCAGAGTGGCTGAAAAGCTACACACAGGGAAAAGATCTGGGGATGTTAGTTGACAGGCAACTGAACATGAGCCAGCAGTGTGCCCAGGTAAACCAATGGCATCCTGGGCAATTGTAACAGAAATAGCATCATAGGGCCTAGAAACTATATCCCTCTGTACTCAGCTCTGGTGAGGGCGCAACTCAAGCACTATGTACAGCTTTGAGCCCCTTGCAACAAGAAAAATACTGAGGCACTGGATGATGTCCAAAGAAGAACAACGAAGCTGGTGAAGGGTCTGGAACATGAGTCTTATGAGGAACAACTGAGGAAACAGGGATTGTTTAGTCTGGATAAGTGGAGGTGCAGGAGAGACCTTAGCTCTCTACAGCTATCTGAAAAGGAGGTTGTAGCAAGGTGAGGGTTAGCGTCTTTTCCCAGGTAACTAGTGATATGATAATATGTTATGACTTTAAGTTGTCCAAGGGAAGATTTAGGTTGGATATTGAGGAAAAAGGCCTCAGGGAAATTGAGGTATTAGAATGGGCTGCCCACAGAGGTGGTGGAGTCACCATCCCTGTAGGTTTTCAAGAAAAGGGTAGATATAGCTCTGAGTAACACAGTTTAATGGGCATGGCGGTGATGTGTTGATAGTTGAACTAGGTAATCTTAGTGGTCTTTCTCAGCCATATTAATTCCACTACTGTATCTTCCCCTTTTAGGATTTTAAACTAACGATAGCTTTTCCTTTGTATAAATACAAATACTTGAAAACACGTGACTAAAACTTACTTTCCAAGACTGGAGAAAGAAAGTCCTCATATTATATCAGTCCATTGGATTTGGTTCCATCTCCCCCAGACTATTTTGTTTGCTCTCATCCTTCCTCATCTTTACCATGTTGTGCAGAGCTGGCCACAATAACACAACACAGAGAATGACTAACACTGACTCGACTCTACCATGCTGGCAAAACAGAAACTTAATCATGCCTAAGAATGACATTTACAAAGTATGTCTGCATGGGCAAAATTAATATAAGCACTGTGATGCCTTCCAACTGACAGATGTGTCTATGGTCTGCATTACACCAGTTTCTCAGACAGCACTTCTCAAGTACTAAACTGTAGAGAGTGTTTTTTACAGCTGGTTAGCTGAGAAGGGTTGTAAACACAGTGCGGCTAAACAAGCAGCCATACCACCTGCAAGGACAGCAAGAACAACAGGATGCCCTGTGATGGTGAGAAACTAGCCATGGTTTTGTGAACTGAGCAAGGGAGTAACTTTCAGGATGATAACAAGAAGTTGCAAAGATACTTGGGGATGGTATGTAATTGGGAACCAATGATGAGCTCCGCTTTTGCAATATGTATGAGCTAATTATCCATATTATAAAGGTACACGCAACCAAGGAATAAACGAGATTAGCTGATCATATGTCAATGACAGGTGTGGTCATTTGCTTTTCTCCCGCCGTTCTACAACACTAAACCAGAGCTGTTTCATTAGAAGAGCTATGTCTGTGGTTTTGCTTGTGGCCACTTTACCAGTGGTGAAGGTATTACTAGAGGGAAGTATTTTTTCAAGCACTTAACTGACTAAGGGCTTTGAGTTCAAACTTTAAGAAGGCCTCAGTACCAGTGGGTAAAGATTGGAGGAAGGGCTGACAAGGCAGACATCCTGGTGGGCATCTGTTATAGACCTCCAAATCAGGATGAAGAAACAGATAAGGTATTCTATAAGCAGCTGGCATGAGCTGCACGGTTGCCAGCCCTTTTCCTCTTGGGGAATTCAACTTCCCTGACATATGCTGGAAGTACAGCACAGTGCAGAAGAAGCAGTCTAGGAGGTTTCTGGAATGCATAGAGGACAACTTCCTGATGCAGCTGGTCAGAAAGCCCACAAGAGGAGTTGCCCCACTAGACCTGCTGTTTGCAAACAGGGAAGGTCTGGTGGGAGATGTGGAGGCTGGGGGCTGTCTTGGACAGAGTGACCATGAAATAGTAGATCTCTCAATTCTTGGTGAAGCCTGGAGGGGGAATAGCAAAACTGCTACCTTGGACTTCTGGAGGGTGAACTTTGAATTGTTCAAGAGACTAGTAGGGGGAGTCCCCTGGCATTCAGTCTTAGTGAGTAAAGGGGTCCAAGATGGCTGGTTGCTCTTCAAGAAGGAAGTCTTAAGGGTGCAGGAGCAGGTGGTCCTTCTGAGCTGCAAAATGAGCTGGTGGGGAAGAAGACTGGTGTAGGATGAATAAGGAGCTATTCTTGAGGCTCGGGGAGAAAAAGAAAATCTACCGCCTGTGGAAGGAGGGATGGGCAACTCAGAATGAATACAAACAAGCTGTTAAGATGTGTAGAGGGAAGATCAGAAAGGCAAAAGCCCAGCTTGAATTTAACCTGGTGGATGAGGCTGTTGATGTGGTCTACCTAGACTTCTGCAAAGCCTTTGACACTGTCTCCCACAGTCTTATCCTGCAGAAGCTGGCAGCCCATGGCTTGCATGGGTACACTCTTGGCTGGGTAAGGAGCTGGCTGGAGAGTGGTGGTGAATGGAATTAAATCCAGCTGGCAATCAGTCATGAGTGGTGTTCCCCAGGGTCAGTGCTGGGGCCTGTCCTCTTCAGTATTTTTATTGATGTCCTGGATGAGGGTATTGAGTGCACCCTCAGTAAGTTGACACCAAGTTGTCTGGGAGCATGGATCTGCCTGGGGGTAGCGAGGCCCTACAGAGGGATCTGGACAGGCTGGATAGCAGGCCATATGAGGAGAGGCTGAAGGAGCTGGGAATGTTCAGCCTGGAGAAGAGGAGGCTCAGGGGAGACCTTATTGCTCTCTCTAACTACGTGAAGGGAGGTTGTAGTGAGCTGGGGGTCGGCCTCTTCTCTTGTGTCATTAGTGATAGGACCAGAGGGAATGGTTTTAAGCTGCAGCGGGGGAGATTCAGGCTGGACATTAGGAAATATTACTTCTCAGAAAGGGTGTTCAGGCACTGGAATGGACTGCCCAGGAAGGTGGTGGTGTCACCAACCCTGTGGGTGCTCAAGGAACGACTGGATGTTGTGTTGAGGGACATGGTTTAGTGAGAGCTATTGGTTATAGGTGAATGGTTGGACTGGATGATCTTTTAGGTGTTTTCCAACCTTGGCGATTCTATGATTCTAAGGCCAGTTTTTGAAAATGGTGTGAAGCTGCTGGAGCCAGCATGCAAGTGAAACATTTTGGAGAACAAAGAAATCTTTTGTTTCTCTCTGTTGCTTCCCCATTTCTCTCTTCATAAGGAGCTAGTGCTCCTTATGGGCAGAATTCTTCATAAAAAACTTTTCTGGGCAGAATTCTTCATAAAAAACTTTTTTAATGATTCCATGCAAGTTGCTTTAAGTATCTTTTGGTATAATTCAGACCAGCATTTGACTTCATCTTGGCAAGGAAAGTCCCCATAGTTTGGGAGGATACAGTACAGAGAGCCATGATGAAGCAAAATACAGAGGATACATTAATCCCACTCTCCTCCTTTACATCACAGTACCATGAATGTTTATTCCTGAGGACTGCGGAATTATAAGGCAGGACAGAGTCCAAAGCATTACTTTTCCAAAACCTTGATTTCAATAACTTGGCTTAATTTTGGCATGATTTTGCATTATCCATCCCTTTTGAAAATTAACTGCCCCTCTTGTAATCCATGTGACAATGATACAAAAACTAGCAGTTTTTATTTTATCTTGCATTAAATACATATACATTTGTTCAAAGATCACAAACATCATTATTTAGTTCATGATCTATTTCTCTATCAGACCTTCAAGCATCTCCCCGTCAGCTCACAAACTGAATGATTAAACTTTTCTTTCAAAGAATTTCTACCCTATTCTCTCCGCAATGTTGTTTTCTGAGTTGTTTTTTTGTTTTTCATGAAATTCACAATAACATTACAATTTCTAATTATATTTATGTCATTGTGACCATTTCTCTTTAACTGCCATTTTTCAATTCAGTGTTTACTCGAAACTAGTGACTCTTGATGCCGTTCAGATGAGAGCAGTTTAGTTTGGTAATGTCAGATGGGGATTTTCTTCAGTGTTCATTGTAACTTTAACACTGGATACCACGTAATTCAGTGGCCTAGGACAAGCTAAGAATTAGTATCTAATAAATAAAAAAGCATTTGCGATTTCATCATGGGCAGATACAAGTCTTAGCATTTCAGACTGGAAAATGAGTGCACCTGATGGCTCTAGAAGCGGCCTAACTCTGGGGGGCCAAGCAGGATGACCCTTTAGGGCAGTAAAATGTACAGGCCAGAAGACTCGGACTATCAACACGACCCTGTTGAACGACTGCGCCGTTGTCATTTCCGGCTGCACACACACCTGCCTTTGTCATTTCCGCCGGGGCAGCCGGAGAAGGCAGGCTTGTGGAGAGCAGCACAACCAAAGGGCAACTCCTCCCCGCGCGGGCGCCGTGGCTGCCGGTTATTTTTAGTTCCGGACTCGAGGCTCAAACTACGCTGATCTCTTCCGGTGGCTTAGGTGGGGAGAGGTTCTGCTGCGCTGTCTTTGCTAGCCCTTTGCCCGCCTTTAGGGAGAGGAGAGGAGGCGGCAGCGGGCTGGGTAGACTTCGCGTCTACCCACGGGTTGGGTCCTCTCCACGCCGTGGGTCGCTCCGAGCCAAGCTAAGGGGGGCGGTGCCTTCTCGCTTTCTGAGCCGTGCTGAGGGGAGGCGGTGGCGGATCTGGGCTCGGCGGTAGCGGAAGGGGCGGGCGGACGCGGCCTGACTCTGCGGGACGTGCGATACTGGTGAGTGCGGGAGGCCGCGGTGCTGTGTCGCAGCCAGGCCAGCAGCGCAGCCGGGCCGGGTGGGGAAGCTCAGCTGGGCCAAGGCGACAAGGGCTTAACGAAGCGTGGCCCGGCTCTGAGTCATACAGCGAGGAGCGCGGGAGCAGGAGGGGCTGGGCCTGGCCGACCTGCCCGCCCGCCTTTCTTCTACCGGGCGTACACCGCGTTCCAGAGACAGCGGGAGTCGTTGTCTGACGGGTTCGGAGCTCCGGCCTCGAAGCTGCGGGCCGGTGCGGGAGGCCTCTAACTACGCACTGGAATTACATCACCCCGCCGGACCGCGAGGGCCCGCGCTGCCGGCAACCCTCGCCTCACAGATCTGCCTGTTGTCTGCCCTGCCCGCTCCCCTATCGAGGTCGGCCCGACCTCCCTCCCGCCTCCCAGCCCTTCCCGGCACGTGGCCTGGACCGCCACGGTCGTTGCTTTAGACTTACATCTCTCAGATCCTGACCCTTCGGGCCCTTCTTTCCAGAGCCCTACACCTCTTCTGCCTTCTCACTGGCCCTAGGACTGTATGCCCAGGCCGTGTTCATTCTAGACCTCATCTATTCTATCCTGAGGCCTCTGGAGCTTTTCCCGTAGCTTGTCTCATCACCAGTGTTAGTTTTTTGTCTGTCTTCACTTCTCTTTTCTCCTTTATTCTTCACGTGGTTACCTTTCATTCTGTTGTTTCCATCTCAAAACTAGTAGCACTCAGATCTATATAGGACCCGTGTGGTTGTAGCCAAATTTCTCTTGTGTACCCACCCAACCCCTTACTGTCATCTCTAAAGTATTTATTTCCATTGTTGTTATCTTCCTCAGCTTTATCAAGGACTGTGCCCCAGGTTTTCCCTTGTAGCTCCCTTCTGTTGTGTTCCCAGGGAGAGTTTCCCAACCCTCCTCCCTTTCTCACCCCTCTCTCTCCCCCCCAAATAACCTCTTACCTGTTTGTTTGTTCATGTATTTATTGCCGCCATCCAGATGGCAAGTCTTGCAGTTGTTTGTCATTGCAGCTAATCACCTCCTTTGTCTCCCAGTAACTTTGTCTGCCACTGAAAGCTGTGTCCTTATTGTGATCCTTTTCCAATCCTTATTTCCTTTTTAGCCCTATTTCTTAATCATCACCATTCCCTTATCACCTTTCCTGTTTCAGCTTTCTTCCTCCCATATTTCCTTCACCGTGATTTTTTTTTTTCCCCTTCCCTTTTGATCTTACTTTCTTGTCTTAAAAATCTTCTTTGTCATCTCACCTCTTTTTCCTTTGGCATATTCCTTTCCTTTCTAGGCTCACTTGCTGTCCCCTGCACTTTAAGTCCTCCAGCTGTGCCTTTGACAAGAGAGGAATGTGAGCTTAATTCATCTTCAAGAGTTAGGCGATTATAGATTATTTACTTGTTTCACCTTACTTTGTTTTCATTTGTTTGTTACTGACTTCCTTAATAGCCTTTTGTCAATAAATGCTTTCATATATCATCACTTTAATACATACCTAATGCAATGCTAGTCTAGAAAAAAAAAAATCCGTCTTAGGACCATCCTCTTAGTCCTGCCAAATGGTTTTCATGGGGAGCAGAAATAACTGGTGGCTGTGTAACTTAAATTATGCTAAATACCGTTCGTTATGCTGAATTGTTGTAATACTTTAAGTTGGTACTTATGAGATACAGGGTGTGTTAAGAATACATTTGCTTTGAGGAATTAGTAAAGTACGTCTTCAGTACCATGGTACATGGTTTTTGCTCCAGATATGCTGGTAGTGAGCTGCTGCAGTACTGTCATTCAATGGTAAGGAGTGTGTTGCATTGGCACTTGGTATCTGCTGGCGACTGCTGTAAAGTAGTCTTTCCCTGTGCTTTGTGATTTTTCTTGTTTCTTAGGAGTTGTTACCAGATTTCTTATTTTATGTCTGTCTTACTTGGTTTGGCTCTTAAGATTATGAGATGTAACCAATCTTACTGTTGTGATGTATTTGAGGTATGATTTAAACACGAAAGACTGCTGTCCTGTGGCAGTGTAGGGAATACAATGAATCTAGAAAGCAATTTCTGTACTTAACTTTAGAATCCTAGTTTGTTGTCTAATTTTGACAACTTGATCTTGTTTTCTCAACTGAATATATGCAACCTAGTAACTTCACAACAACTCGGAACAACTGAACTGGGCTTCTGAGCTGAATTACCCTCTCTGGAGGAAACTTTTTCATTTGTCTATTCTATACTGAGAATAGTTTATAGTTTAGGCATCTGGATTAGATGTACACATTTCACTGCTTGAGTGACAAATTGATTGTGCTGGCTTAACTAAGATATCCTCCTTTCACTTCTTCACTGCATGAGAAAATTTCATTGCATCTCTATAAAGCATGGAAATTAATTTAAGCTATATTGATGCATACTCTGATTTGGATGCTGATCTGAGGGTGACTTTTTTGAATTTGATTTATTCTCCATCTTGGTGTAATGTAGGGCATTCTAGCTATACTGTTAGGGAGATAATATTGGGTGCTTTGAAAAAGTTATCTCAGATACCGAACTTAAAAAAGTATTTTCTTACAATTTGTACATTAAGATCTCTTAGTACTGCTTTTCATCTGTTAACTTTCTCAACTAGTGTTCAGTTCTACATAGTTACACTTGTTTCAGTAAGGCCCAGTTTAATGATGAGTCACATACTGGAAACCAGTAGTTATATGGATTGGTTATACCTAAAGTCTTCTCTGACATTTAAATTTTGGTTGGTTTTTTGTTGTTGTTGTTGTTTTGGGGTTTTTTTTTTCTTTTTTAGATTTTCCTAGTAGATGACATCATTTCAAAGATGTCTCGCTTACACACATTTTAACATAAAAAAAAAATAAAAATGCATGACTGATGTGAAGATTGGAAACTGTCAGTATGGTGTAGATGAGTACTGATGCATATTGTGCTATATTATGCTTTTTAAACAGTATTTTCCAAGTTGCTGAGGGCAGGAGTGGAATAGATAAGGTAGCTGGATGGTGGTTGTGCCTTAGTACTCACTGTGCAGCCTTAACTTGGTGTATCTGAGGGAGTAGGCAGGCGCTGCAGTGACCTTGGTAAAAATTGTAACCTGTATAGGGTTCATTTTTGTTTATTTTTCTTAAGAAAAAGGCAAATGGAAGAATATTCAATGCTTGGAAAGTTAAAGAGAATCATTGAGCTTTCACTTGTATTTTTATTTTTTTTTTAAGTAAGTTTTTGTTGTAAGAAATGGAGTAACTACCACAGATAGACTATTGATTACTTTACAGCATAGTTGAGACAGAGTTACAGAGTTACAGACAGAGTTAAGTAATTAAGTAGCGAAGTTGTCCTGCACTGATATGTGCTTAAGTAGTGCTGTAACTTAGAACTTTACTTGAATGTAACTGCAGAATTGGAACATAAATTGAAGAACTCTTTGCATTATGAGTACTTAGCTATATGAGGTTCATCTTGCCTTTCTCTGTAAT
This sequence comes from Coturnix japonica, assembly GCF_054131305.1. Taxonomy (NCBI): domain Eukaryota; kingdom Metazoa; phylum Chordata; class Aves; order Galliformes; family Phasianidae; genus Coturnix; species Coturnix japonica. Next base: position 60,291,310 of record NC_140664.1, read on the forward strand.
TTAAGCTTAATTTCATATGTAAATTCTTCATTTCATCTAGTGTCACAGCATTGGAAACTTGGAATTCTGTCTAAAAATAAAAAATCTGGAAAGTTTATCTAAAGTTTGGAGGACTTAATTGAGGAGGATGGGGAACAAAGAAAGATTAATAGTAAACCATTTTTGTTGGGTGCTTTTCTTTCTATCTTGTTTTTCATGATAGTAATACCATAAGCAAATGTTACAGGTAGTCAAGGAAGAAACTTCGATATACAGTTTAAAACACTTACTGAAAAACTTGCATTTTCTTAAGAAAGCAATCTGTTCTTGTACTGTCTATTATCAAAAATTTTTTATCTCTGAAAGCGTGTCTTTGTGGGTGTGCCATCACTAGTAGGAAGAGAAATGCAAAAATATACTTAAGTAAATTGATTAAAATTGATTTCATTAGGTGAAGGCTTAGATTTAAGACCTAATGGTGTGAGATAATAAGATTTAGGAGTGGCTATTAGGCATGTGCATCAGTTTTAACTTTTGTTTCACTTAAGATGTTACGATGTTTCACTTTTGTACCAGTCTTGCCTCTTGGCGGCCATTGGAGATTAAAAGTGATTAAAAACTTGCTAAAATTTAGCTGAATTTATACGAACCTCCTTTTGTACAGTATAATTTATTTTTTTTGCTATAAGATTGTGCTTTCACAGTTTAGATATCTTAGTTGAACCAGGAAAAATCATGCGTGAATCCCTATTTAGATTTTAACAAGGCTGTTCTCTTGCAGAAGTACGGAGATGGAAGATGCTGTGAAATTAGTAAGCTGTTGGGAAGAGATTCTAGTCAGGACTGGCTGACGCTTGTAAACATTAGTACTACTTAGAGATGAGAATCACCAGTCTCCAAGAGCAATGTGGAAACTTTCAGTGCAAACATTGTTATAAATGAAAATTGCTTTTTATGTTTAACAGGTCAGTATGAATTTGTATGCTTTGGTGCACTAAATGGTACTATGATGGAGAGTGGTTTGTACTGACATTTAGAGAATTGTCTTAAATGTTCAAACATAGCCAGCAGGAGCAGGGAGGTGCTTGTCTCCCTGTGTACAGCTATGGTGAGGTCTCATCTTGTGTATTGTGTTCAGTTTTGGGCCCCTTACTACAAGAAAGATATTGAAGCTCTGGAGTGTGTTCAAGGGTCACAAAGCTGGTGAGGGGTCTGGAATATAAGCCTTATGAGGCCTCCCAAAGCTGGAGGAACTGGGATTGTTTAGTCTGGAGAAAAAGAGGCTCAAGGGAGATCTTAATTGTAGAGAGCACTACCTGAAAGGAGTTTGTAGTGAAGTGAGGATCAGTGTCTTCTCCCAGGTAACTTAGCAATAGGACAAGATGTAATGACTTTAAGTTGTGCCAGGGGAGGTTTATGTTGGATATTAGGAAAAACATCTTCACTAAAGGAGTGATCAGGCACTGGAATAGGCTGCCCAGGGAAGAGGTTAAGTGACTGTCCTTGTAGCTCCTCAGGAAATGTGTGGATTGGTACTAAGGAATGTGGTACTAAGGAACGCAGTTTGTGGGCAACATTGTTGGTAGGTGGGTGGATGGTTGGACCAGATGATCTTAGAGGTCTTTTTCAGCCTTAATGATTCTGTGGTACTGTGACTGAAATGAACTGTAAAACCAGACCAAAATTTTCTTGGTTTAAATCTGTAGGATCAGTATTCTAACTTACAAAATTGGTTTTTTACCGGGTAAATTGGTAAGGGTTCTTAGATTTTATTTATTTTTTTTTCTCTGTAGGAATTGACCTTACAGGGCAAGTAGGATCTCTGAACTGGCTCAGGATATTTCCAGAGCCTTCTGTGTTTATTCTTGCTAAATCGAATTCAGTATGATTCCTTGCTGTTACTGCTGCTGAATTTGCTTTTTAAAAAAAAGCAAGGTACATTGTTTGGCATATCATGTATCTGCCATTCTGCTTTCATGACTGGCTCTCCCTCATTTTCATCAGCTCCATCTTCCTCACTAATTCAGTAAATGCACCTTGATCCATGTTGTCTACCCAGGCATGTGGTTTTTTTTGTTTTCTTTTTGAATTCAGATTGCAGCCTTAGATATTTTAAGTCACAGAGTGGGAGTACAGATAAACTGTTTCTGAGGGTCACCTTTTTTGTCAAAGCCTTCCTTAGTCCTCTTCAGTGTGCTCTTATCTTGACTTGCTTTTCTCTGCACTCACTGTTGTTTTTCTTCATGTCAGCTGCCTTCATTTTTCTGTAGTACAAGCACTGAAAACAGTATTTTAAGAAACTATAAGGCTTATCACTGCACACTCAGTTTAAAACAAATGAAAAAAAAAAAAGATAAATCACCCCGTGTTTGTTTGCAACACAGAAAGACGTGAGATTTCAAATTAGAGAAGACATGTTCGCTTCAGAAGTATACTTATTTTGGGGATGTGGTCTCCTGTTTACAGAGTTGATGTCAGTATGGTGAGACTGGTAGGAAACTTTAGTTGGTAGATCATTATTATTTACAGAAGTTAACTTCAGCTTCCAGTGGAGAAGACTGTGTAGATGTACCAGGAAAATTTACCTTTTCTAAACTTAGCCTTTGTTTATGAGGTAGCACTTACATACTTGTTCATTTTATATCAGCTGTTGCATTACTGTACTGAGATTCCTGTCATTAGGAATCTTTGCTCAAGAAAGATATGGGTAAAGCTGAAATCAAGAAGCAATGGTACAGTGTTGAGAATCAGTAAAAGAATAAGCAGAGAGAAATAAAAAAGCAGCACACTGAAACTTTCTTTACGCTCTGAGGAACTGTCATATTTTGGAAAAATCCTTGAAATTGGACATGCAAGTTAGAACAACGTCAGTTAAAAGGCTTTTAGTGAACATAGTTATGCATCACTTAAGAATGTGTGGAAACTGCAATTTCCCATTACTTCCTTGTTTAAATTAATCTGTATTTTTCTATCTTTATCTGGGTGGAATAACATTTGTTTTTCCAGTTGCTGGCTTAGTTATTGGTACATGAATTAAGGTAGAAGTGTGTTCCTTATAGAGCTTTAGAAACTGTCCATTGGAGTAGTAAATCGCAGAAAGAAGGTAGAAGAAGAATACCGAAGTTGTAAAGCCGTGAGTGAAGATGTTGCCATTAAGGTAAACTAGTAACTGTTTAAACTGTTCACCACGTGAGCATAGCTTGATATTGATGTCTTAGAAATCAGAAATGATCAGTGCAAACGATTACAGGGGCGAAATAGAATTATTTCTCCTGCCTCTTTCCACCCTGTCAAAAATAAATGTGCTGGAGTGGAGGCTGTGTCCTTTAAGATTTGTGATATTTGAGAAGTTAAAAAACAAACAAACAAACAAAACCCACAACAAAAAACAACTTGCAAAAAAAGAATATTATATATTCCAAGAAACAGTTTATATAAACTTCAAAGACATAAAAGTAAAAATTGAAAGAGAATTTTTAAGTTTCCGCCCAAGCTAATACTTGTAACTGTGTAATATTGTAAATTGCACCTTAAGAGTTAGCTGACAGTGGAAGGAGGTATGTTGTTCTTGGTTCTGTTCTTTTCATTTAGATGTCTTTCCTAAAGGTGTGTGTCTTATGACTTGAAGAGTCTTAGACTGTTTTATATCTGTAGAACAGCCTGTATTTGGTAAGCAGGGGTATAAGAAGAGTAAATAGACTTACTAGATTATGAGAAGGGATTGGTTTACTTTTGGTTTTTAGTGTGAGACTGGGTACAAAGCAATTAGTATATGTTTGGTTGCTTATTACAAGGCATAAACTTGCCAAATAGTTCAATGTGGTAATACTTTAGGGTCACTTCAATTATATTGAAATTAAATTTATTGTAACTAGAATGTAAATAAGCAATCAATGTCTTACATTGCTTTTAACATAAGTACAAGAGTAAGCGAATAACTTGTGTTAGAATAAAGGTAGTTTTTAATGTGTTTCTGCCTGTGTGTTTTGAAAGTATTTTGTGTTGTTTAGCTGTATTGCATATCCTGGGTAAATCACTGTCTTGGCTCAGTTCAGAGATAGTAAAAACTCTGGGAGCCAAACTGCTGATAGCCACTTTGAGGGTTGCTGTTTGCTGAGTACAAGAGCATATGCTGAAATTCTCAATCAGACTTGCCTAAATACAGGAGAGTTGGAGGAAATAAGATCAAGAAGTTAGCTTGGAAAAATGGGAAACAGAGAACTTGATGACGGTTTTCATCTTGCATTTTCAAGTGTGTGGTTGTAGTAAGCATAATACTTTTTTCTTGTCTTTGGATGCCAAAGGTTAAACACTTACGCGTTGTACCTTGGCCAGAGAGAGCTGATAGTTACTTGTAGTGACCATTTGTGTGAATGTGGTCAGTACGCTAATTAACTTGGCAAAAATGACAAACTGCAGCAAGTGTCCAAATGAACTTGCACTTTATTTTTGATACCAGCAAACTTACACTCAGTTTAGAAAAAGGACTTTGCATGTACAGATGTAAAATTTTGACTTCATTGCACATTTGTACGTTTTGGAAACCTCATAACATTTAAGTCTTTCATATTATTCTAATGGCTGTCATTCTGCCTTAGCTTATTACAGAAATTTGCTTTACTTCCCTAAAATGTTTGTATTTGGTGTGATGAAATTTAGTCACCTTAGCTGATACAGTTAAGTGTAACAATATTTTTATTCTTATCCTAATTTCAATTAGACAAGGGATGAAACACTTGAAAATGACTAAGTGACTTCAATTTCTGAGTGGCTGCTGTTTTTTAACAGTAGAAAAAATCTCCCACAACCAAACCCAGCAAAAACAAGGCTCCCTGGGCTCTTCATCAGTTGGGAAAATCCTTTAAGTTCTTAGTGGGTCAAGAAGCTAGAAGCTTCAAATTCCATCTGTAATTATTTATACAGTTACTGAAGTAAAGTGTCTTTAAATCTGTAGTCTAGAAAGAAATGGTTGTGAGAGAACAGTTCATGGTCTGTGTAACTGAAGGCAGAAGTTGTATTGGGACATCAAAATAAAGTAGTAATTCCTGCATATGACTTAAGATGCTGTAAATCAGGCAGGTTTCAGTGTGCTTTTTATACAATTCCTGAAAATTAACTCTACTCTTTTTTTTACAGAACTTACACAACATGAATGTTATTTTCCTCATATAGGATAGCTAAAAGAAATACAGCTTGTTACTAAAAGGTCAGTAGAACTCAAGATGCTGTTTTCAAGTGAGATCTGATGCCTTGCATATGGTTCTACCCTAAGTAATGAAAAGGAGGGGGAGTAGCACATCTCTCTGTTCTAAAGTATTGGAAGACGTACAAGAACTGTTCTGAAAGTAATGCCTCCTGTTTTATTATGTTGGCTCACAACATCTAGCAGCTTATTTTGGAGGCATGGCAGTAGAGGTTGAAACTTCCTGACAACATTCCATTGTATTTTGGCAGTGGTGGGGCAGTGTGACAGAATCATAGAATTGCCAAGGTTGGAAAAGGGCCACAGGATCACCCAGCCCAACCATCCACCAATCACCAATAGTTCTCACTAAACCATGTCCCTCAACACAACATCCAAATGTTCCTTGTACCTCTCCAGGGTCGGTGACTCCACCACTTGCCTGGGCAGCCCATTCCACGGCCTGACTACTCTTTCAGAGAAGTAGTGTTTCCTAACATCCAGCCTGAACCTCCCCTGGTGCAGCTTGGAGCCATTCTCTCTAGTCCTATCACTAGTTACATGAGAGAAGAGGCTGACACACCTGGCTCACTACAACCTCCCTTAAGGTAGTTGTAGAAAGCAATAAGGTCTCCCCTGAGCCCCTTCTGAGTGAGCAATCCCAGCTCCTTCTGCCGCTTCTCATAAGGCCTGTGCTCCAGACCCCTCACCAGCTTTGTTGCCCTTCTTTGAACGCACTCCAGGGCCTCAATGGCTTTCTTGTAGTGAGGTGCCCAGAACTGGACACGATACTTGAGGCCTCACTAGTTCTGAGTACAGGGGGACAATTACTTCTCTGTTCCTGCTGGCAACACTGTTTCTGATGCAAGCCAGGATGCCACTGGCCTTCTTGGCCACCTGGGCATACTGTCGGCTCATGTTCAGTCGAGCATCAATCAGTATCCCCAGTTCCATTTCCTCTACATAGTCTTCCTGCCTCTTTGCCCCAAGCCTGTAGTGTTGCCTGGGGTTGTCTTGGCCAAAGTGCAGGACCTGGCATTTGGTCTTGTTTAACCTCATCCTGTTGGCTTCAGCCCAGCTCTCCAGCCTGTCCAGATCCCTCTGTAGGGCCTCGCTACCCCCAGGAAGATCCACACTTCCAGCCATCTTGGTGTCATCTGCAAACTTACCAAGGGTGCATCCAATGCCCTCATCCAGGTCATCAATAAAGATTGAAGAGGACAGGCCTCAGCATCGACCCCTGTGGAACACCACTTGTGACTGGTCACCAGCTGGATTCAACTCCATTCACCACTACTCCTTGAGCCCGGCCCTCCAGCCAGCTCCTTATCCAGCCAAGGGCGTACCCATCCAAGCCACGGGCTGCCAGCTTCTGCAGGAGGAGATTGTGGGAGACAGTGCCAAAGGCTTTGCTGAAGTCTAGGTAGACCACATCAACAGCCTTTCCCTTGTCCAACAGATGAGTCACTAGATCATAGAAGGAGATCAGGTTGGTCAAGCAGGACCTGCCCTTCGTGAACCCATGCTGGCTAGGCCTGATCCTCTGGTTGTCCTGCACATGCTGCTTGATCTCCCTCAAGACAATCTGCTTCTCTGGCACCGAGGTCAGGCTAACAGGCCTGTAGTTCCCCAGATCATCCTTACAACCTTTCTTGTAAATGGGAGTCACGTTGGCAAGCCTCCAGTCTTCTGGGACCTCACCAGTCAACAAGGAGCACTGATAGATAAAGGAAAGCAGCTCAGCTGTCACCTCTGCCAGTTCCCCCAGCACACTTGGGTAAATTTCATCTGGCCCCATGGACTTGTGGCAGTCCAATTGCAGTAGTAGGTTTCTGACTGTTTATTCCTGAATTGTTGGGGGTTTTGTCTGCTCCCCAGCCAAGACTACCAGGTCAAAGAGTCGAGTACCCTGAGGATAATTGGTCTGACTTCTAAAGACTGACATAAAGAAGGCATTCAGAACCTCCACCTTTTCCTTATCCTCAGTGGTCACGTTCCCAGCCTCATCCAGTAAAGAATGGAGATTCTCCGTAGTTCTCCTCTTACTGTTGATGTGTTTGTAAAAGAGTTTCTTGTTCCTTTTCACCCCAGTGGCCAGGTTGAGTTCAAGCTGGGTTTTTGCCTTTCTGATTATCTCTCTGCACATCTTAACAACTTCTCTTTTCTCTTACTGAGTCACCCATCCCTTCTTCCACAGGAGATAGATTCTCTTTTTCTCCTTGAGCCTCAAGAATAGCTCCCTATTCATCCACACTGGTGTTCTTCCCTGCCGGCTCGTTTTGCGGGTTAGGGGGACAGCCTGCTCCTGCACCCTTAAGACTTACTTCTTGAAGAGTGACCAGCCATCTTGTCCCCTTTACTTTCTAAGAGTGAATGCTAGGGGACTCCCCCCAACTACTGAACAGTTTCAAAGTCTGCCTTCCTGAAGTCCAAGGTAACAGTTCTGCTGTTTCCCCTCCTGGCTCCACCAAGAACCAAGTAATCTACCATTTCATGGTCACTCTGTCCAAGACAGCCTCTGATCTCCACATCTCCCATCAGACCTTCTCTGTTTGTGAACAGTGGAATACAGGCGGAATACAAGCAAATTCTACTTGTGTGCCTGCTCCGTCAGTTAACCTCCCTTGTCCCCTAAAATCATTTTTTATAGTCCTCAGTTTTCTATCAGTGACCTCATAACTGCCGGCCTGAACTATCAATAAAGGATAATAATCAGAGGGGCAGATCAGAATAGTAAGTTTTCTAGACATATCCCTGAGCTAAGCTCCACCACCAGGCTGAGCAGTTTGTCCACCTACTCGCACCTCATGCAGGTGGGGTTATTATTGAGTGGGTTGTTGTAGTGGTTATAGCACCTTCACTTAGCTAATTAAGGGATCAGTCTTCAGTTGTGAACTTCTGTACATGACTAAGTATTTTGTAGGAGTTGGAACAAATACACATGTTCTTTGTTTTTACTAAACTGTGTTCAAATTCTAGGCTGTTTACTTTTTACAGGTCAGTAAGAGTAATGGTCAGTTACTTTTTATAGGTACTGATAGAGTTATATGGGTTCAAAGCAATCATCTTTTGCTTATGTGAAGAGTTCAAGTAGTACCAAAATTTAAAAGTTCATTATCTTGGATTCTAGAGATGAAATTAATTTGCTTGCTTCCTCTTGCAGTACAATCGGATTGTAGGACTACTAGGACTGTATTCTAAGCTTGTGGGTGTGTAATATGCACTTCAAACTGTGGCCTCAAAAAGGGGTGAATAGCCGCTCATGGACCTTTGGCTTTCATGCTAAGCTGTGAGATTCCTTCATTATTAGTTCTGTAGTGCACTTGTTTAGGACATTGAAGAAGATGTGATTTGTTTTACGCTTTAAAAGCAGCAAAGGTGTTATGTACATTTTATGGGATATATATATAGATTTTCTTTGTGTTTTTTCTCCCCCTAATCTTCCAAGTAATTGTTGCTTGTGGAAAAGAAAGATTTGCTTTAGAAACAGTTTGAAATGAGATAGTAATTGTTGCTCAGATTGACGTAATGGAAATATTTCTAAATGTTTTTTTTACTTTCAACATGAGGTTTGAATGCTTAGAGATGGCAGATAGTAAAGGCCTATGAAGTTTGTTAGATTCTGTGTTACTGTAGAAAGGCTGATTGATTGAAAAACCTAAATGTTGTCATCCCTTCCCAGCCTTGCCCCACCCCCTGTAATTTGCAAGAGGATTGTACAGGGAGGGTATAATGTAATATTTAGCCTTGAAAACTGTGTGAAATCTCAAGTGGAATGTGCAGTAGTCTAGAAATTACATGACAATGAACAGATTTCAAATTTTAGACCCTGGAAGAATATATATTCTACTGCAAAGAGATGAAAACAAATAATAAGATTTATCAGGCTTTGGCCCTATCCTTGAAATTAAGAAATGTTGCACATGACCCTTGGCAGATGCAGGCTTCGTTATCATAAAGCACTATTTTTTTCTCTATAGAAGCGTAACAAAGACTAGTAATGTTTCACTGCAAATGGGTTATAATGTCATTTGATCCTTGTTTATTTCAACTTGATTACTTGTTGTTTGTTTTTTTGGGTTTTTTTTTTGTTTTTTTTTTTTTTTTACCATGTCAACTGCTTTGTCACTTAGGAGAATCTTGTAATTCTCCATTGCTAATTCTGATTGCTACAGTAGGAGACTTCTGTAAAAACGAATCCTTATTTTATACACTCAATTAATTTTCTTCCTACTATTGACTGCATATTCTCTTGCTCATACAGGCACTACAGGAAAGTGATGTTCATTTACTTAACAAAGAAATTCATGTAGGCATGCATTTGCCAGATAAAAATTCTTCCTAAAATACCTTGGATTTTAAGATTACCTGTGATGGAACCTCAAATCTGGAAAGGTTTAGTGATTAAAAAGAAATTTAGTAAGATTTAGTATTTTCTGGTTGTCTTAGATAACCATCATGATGTTTGTTAACACCACAAGTTCTAACTAAACTTTGAACTGATCTGAAGCACTAGGGTTTTCTTTTTGTATAGAAAGGAAACACTTCTTAGTAGGATATTATCTGCTACTTGGAACGGCTACTTCTGTTTTCTAATTAGCATAAGGTTTTTATTGTCAGCAAACTGATAGAGGTATATTCAGGCTTTGGACAGATCTGAACACTACCAGTCATATATTAAAGTGAATTACTAAACTGCAGAATTTTTTGTATTTCAGATTTCATAATGGATTTCTTATCTGTGTGAATTATACCATTGATTTTCTCATTTCCTCTAGTGGAATGTTTTATAATGTATATTGTTGGTTTTTTTTTTGTTTTTCCTTATGCAGATTATCTTCCTGGGGAGCATCGCTGTTTGCATATAAAGAATCTCTTGCTGAGTTACTGCAGCTGAGTGTAGAATGCTACTTTACTTGTGATTCTGATGGAGGAATAACCTGATCTCAGGCTGCTGCACTGGAAGACTTTACAGGAAATAAAACATGTCATCTAATAGGAGTCAGAACCCACATGGACTTAAACAGATTGGTCTTGACCAGATATGGGACGACCTAAGAGCTGGAATTCAACAGGTTTACACCAGACAAAGCATGGCAAAATCCAGATATATGGAACTCTACACGTATCCTACTGTCTAAGCCAATTAATACGTTCATTGTTAGTACAATATAGTTTTTTATATATTTAAACTCAAAATTGCTTTGCGTTTGACTTAGTCACTTCTAAGAATATTTTTTTATTTTGAAGATTAGCTTTTTCTGTTTAATTTGTCTGGCAAATAAGAGGAAACAATCTCTTGTCTGGAAAATTGTAATGAAGTATACATCTGAATTTCATATCTGATTATGATCATTTTGACAGAACAGATATTTAAAGTGTTTCTATTAATAGGTCTAATTTTGAGTTGACAATACAGTGAAAGAAACAGAAAAAAACATATCTCCCTGTTCATGCATTTTTGTCATTATACTGTGAGTCTTACTTGCAGTGATGTCCAGTTACCTTGAAAATTTTTCTGTTCTTAACCTCAGAATAGTATTTAATTCTGAGTTGATTTTATAAATTTCCAGCTAGTGTGAGGGTGTGCACAGTGCATTTATCTTGAATTTCTAGCTTGAATCTAAGAACTTTTGAAATTTTCCATCATCTCCCATGTTTGTTGCTGTATGTGTTTACTAAGCTACTATTTGGAAGATTTTGGGCAACTTGTTTCTGTCAGGTAATGTGTAAAGACCTTTAATGACTAATTTTAAGGAGAATTGTGCCTCTTTTTGTACTACAGTTTCAGTGTTTGGCTTCTGAATTTTGTTTTGAAACTGAGAAATCCTGCTTTTTTGCCTTATCAAGGAAGGAGTATATAAATGGATTTGATGAGGAACTACAGTAAGATAAAACTTCTCACCAGACCTCTGTTTTTCAGCTGTTGGTCTGTGTTTGCTTTACAAACCTACTATGTAGCACAATAAGTGCTCCTTAAAAAGACTGTAGTACAGCCAAGCATGCAGACATCTATGATTAATGAAACAGTAGTTGAATATATTTCCTCTCTTGCTTCAAGCAATTCTGGTATTTTTCATATTTTTTAATTTTTTTAATAGATTATTATTCTGATACATAAAACCATGTTTAAAGCTTCTTCTGATACATATTTGGAATTGCACATCAAATTTTAGTCACTATTAATTTATTTGAAAAGACAGACTTGAAGGCTATGAGGTAATTGGATCTGTGATTCTCCTAGCTTTGTAAGAAGACACAAGTTGGTTTTCTGTACATGTGATTACATGATCAGGATGATTACAAAATCTTATCTGTACCTGCAGACTGTGCTCCTAAGGATGAAAAAAACCTTGAACAGTCTGAACATCTTGATTACTTCTTTAGTAGAGAAGGGAAGCTGGAATACCATTTGGTTTAGGATCAGAATTTTTCTGAGACTTGAGGTGACTTATTCCTTGTGGTGCTAGTAGTGGTACTGTTCTTGACCAAATGAAAGAAATCTACAGAAGTTTGGAAAGTTTCATACATAATAGAACCTTGGAATGACTCCTGTTGGCCCACAGTATTAGTTGTGTTGGTGGCATGGCAGAGTTTGAAACTTCCTGACAGCAATCCACTGTATTTTGTTGCTGTGCAGCAAATGGCAGTTGGAGGGGCAGTCAGACAGAATGGTGTCTGACTTGAAAGTGTGTATGAAGCAAAGGTGTCATAGAATTCATCCATGTGGAAAAAATGGCATCCATTGACATTCCTGGACTCTTGCTGAACATTAATAGAGACTATGCAGTGAATGTTAGTATAGAGTTGGTGGGTGGTATGCTTCAGCAGTGGTAACAGTGGGAATTTTTAGGAGCTTGACATGTAGGCTGTTGTTCATAGCTAATGAAAGTGAATAGTTAATGGTGGTGATTATGCTGAAAAGTAGTGGTTTGTAGCTGAGAACGTGCTTTATCAAAAAAGTGTTATTTTGCTCTTGTAGTTTCCACGGAAATAAATGAGGCATTACTTTCAGGGTGACCTACATACTTAGTATAATGTTACTCTTACAGCATTTGCCTTTGTCTTCTCTAGCTGATATTCCCAAATGTTCATGGGATGAGGAAGGGGTATATTGCACATTAACTTTGCATTTCCTTCTTGCTGCTGCTTCAAGAGAAGCAGCAAGAGAGGCTGGGCCTGAAAATTTTAAGGTGAGTTTTGCTTCTTTATTTTGTGCATAATTCTGGTGGTTGACTTCTGTTTGTGGATTAATTTAATAATCAAGGTACTTCAGAATATTTGGCTGCAGCTGTAATGTCTGAGGATAGTCCTATTCTTTTTTAAAAAATGCCAGATCATGTGACACCAAGTTGGAAATGTTGTGGACAATGTACTCATGTCTTCACCCCTTTTTTGTCTGCCTGTGTTCTCCCACTGTGTTGTGTTTTCTTTTGTTTTTGTTGGGTTTTTGTTTTGGACAAAATATTGCTTCTGGAATACCGTTTGATCTCTTTAGTTTACAAAAGGATGAATAACCATTCATGTAAGTGCAACTGCCCTTACTTCTGTCTGGTAGTGAATTTTTGGCCAGAATTGATTGGAGATGTGCAAGTTTTGTTGTGCTTTTTTTCAAAGGAATCTTTGAAGGAGCTGAGTAGCTCAGACTGTTAGGATGGAGGTTCAATCTCTTGTTCTCTTTATTTAGGGAGTCTCTTATGTGAAACAGTGGATTCAGTCTCTGAGTCTGGGTCAGAGCTTGTATTTAAGATGGGATTTTTCTCTCTCTCTCTCTTTTTTTTTTTCTTTTTTTTTTTTCCCTAGCAGAAGTTGTAATACAGGGATTATTCCAAAGATTTTCAAGATTTGAGAATGCTGGAAACATGAACCAAGAAATCTTGTTTCTGAATGGTAGTTTGAAATATTTTCACCCTTAATCTTACTAATCTAGATTAATTTGTGCTTTTGATTTCAAGATTTGTTTTTGTTTTGTTTTGTTTTTCTGTCAGATCAGGCCATTACCAAATGTTTCTTAGTACTGCAGATACTCACGTTGTTGTCGCTCTTGCTATTCCAGCGCACCTCAGCAGTCCTATCTATTCACCATTGCTTAGAAACCTGTGGTGAATTGTAGTATAATTACATTTTTGTGCATGTTCTTTACTTCCTATTGTTTCTGTTTCCTTTATTTCCTATAGTTTCTGTTTAGAAAGAAAATTCCTTTAAAATGGTGCTTGCTTTCAAAGACAACTGTTTTCCCCCTAGCCCTCCCCAGTTGAAATGAAGTACTTTATTTGTGCACTTTTCTGTCTCTTACTGAGATAATTAGGCTATTTCTAGTACTGAAGAGCCTAGTAACTCTTGCAGCAATAGTGTCTTAGGCTGTGTTACAAGCAAGCGTAGAATTACCTGGCAAACATCAACTTCATCCAGGAAAGATAAATAGTAAAGAAGTTTAACTGTATTTCTAGAATGAAAGCGTGGGTTATTGATTATCCATTGCATTAAAAATGACAAAAGATTATTGTGATGTCTCTTTTGAGGTAGTCATTTCATCTCAGATATTAGCAAAAAGAGAAACCTTAAATAATGGTATAGTGTATTAACATTTAAAAAATGCTGAATGACTTAGAATAATCTCCCTGTTCATATAATGAACAAACAAAATATATTCAGCATGTTCTTACCTGTGGGTAGTCAGTACCAGTTAAACATTTTGCCTTAGCAGTGTCATGTTATTACCTTGGCAACTATTTGCTAAGCTCTCTGTAATTGCTTCAGTTGGAATCCTTGTCCTGGGGGCTTTCGCTAGAAATACCGTCTTTAGTGAGCTTTTTAATAAGCAGAAGTACTAATCACATGGATCTGATATTGCTGGGCAGTACAGCATGCTTTTTTCCCCTCTGAATAGGCTGTTACTCTTTCAGCATAGAAAAAGATACCAACTTGTTAGGGCATGCAGTACTTAAATCTTGGAAAGCGTTCCTCTTCCTTTTGAGATTCCTTGATTCAAAGCCATTCTTTCATTTTAATGTTAGATTGCTTAAGGTTACTGTGGATCCATCAAAGCAACCTCAGCTGTCTACTATTAATCCTATTGAAATTCAGTACAATGTTTATTACTGGTTAATGCATATGTGGAATGTGAAGATAGAGATAATGGCATATATTTATGCATTTTGAAGGATCTACTTCTTGTGCAGAAATGTAGATATAATGGCATGGTCTTAGGTATTCTTGTGAAAGTTGCTTCTTTGGAATCAAAGAAGTGCAAAGTATATTTATACTACTGTGATCAGTTCCTTAAATTTTCTTCTCTATGCTGATTGCTTCCTATTCTACTTATGTAGCAACAAAGAATGTTCTATAGAAAACAGACTTCTGTCAATTTAAGAACTTTAAACCTAAAAACAGTCTCAGTTGTATTGGTTCTTGCATGTTGAAATAAAGACTGTAGACTTCATATATGTATTTATGTTTGAAAATGCCTTTTTTCCTTGTACTTCGTTATTTCTCTGCTGTTCTTTTGAGCTTATACGATGTGGAGGGAAACAAAATGTTACCGGCTAGTCTTCAAAAAGTGTTTGCTGGAAGTTTCTCAGATCTCAGATGTACGTTAATGTATCAGAATTTTATGCCTGAATTCTCCTAGTGAATGCATGATTGATTCTGTGACAGGTTTTTCCATTCTTTGCCTCAGTCCTTCCCTGGCTATAATGGGAATGGCTTAACAAAGCAGTAGTGCATTGTATAAAGACGTAAATGTGTGATTCTTTTTCTTCCTCCTTTTTGTTTGTTTAAAGTTTGTAGGATATCTGTAAATTTGTTTTAGTGAATGAACTGATGAACACATGTAGAAGAGACTCTTGCTGATACCTCCCTGAAAATAATTAAGGCTTCTGGTTTTGTGTTTATGAGTTTTTTTCTTTGGTTATTTTATGGCACTTTGTTTTGTTTTCCATTGCAACTCCTCAGAAAATTGAAGTTCAAGTTGAAAGCACTTGTTTTGAAAAGTGATGTGATCTTGGCAACCTCATAATTTCATAATGTTATACAGAATTCTGTTAATCTGGTTAATAAGCAGTTTAAGTCATGTAGATGTGTCTACTTCTCTTAGAAATTTTAGATATGCATGAGGTTGTGTTATAAAATTGGATGCATTTATGTTGAAATTACTTGAATCTTTCTGAAGAAAATATGTGAAATAATTCTCTATTTAAATAATAACCTATATTCTAGTAGAGGTGGTTTTACAAGTCTAGAAAACAATTTTTTTTGTCAGAGTTTTCATTAACTTCCTGTAAATACATTATGCTTGCATAGCTTTGGAATTATTAACAAAAATACAATTTTTTGACAAGTGTAGCCAATCTGAAACTGTTCTACTGTGACTTATCCTGGAGATGACATAGTACTCAGCATATAGTTAACTACTGATGTTAATTATAATCAAAATAGCAAATTTATGCCTAAAATTGATCTTTATATTAAAGGGATTAGAAGCCGCAATAGAAACTGATTAGGAAGTTGTTTGGCTTTGTTGCTGTTGTTGTTGCATGCTTTTGAAGGCCTTATTGTAATTTCTCTCTGCTTTGTGGCTTTGTACTATACTGTTTCTACTTCCTCTTTAGTTTCTTTTATTTTTTTTATTTATCTGTTCCTCAAGCAGACTTATTGTGGCTGTGCTAATTTTTCACAGCAATATGGAAAAGCTGTGGGGACCCAGCTGCCCCACATAAAGTGGAATCCATTTTAAAGAAAATGGAGCTTCTGACTTTATGAGTACTTAAAATCAGGAACTTGTGGAACTGAGTTATCTGTACCATCTACACAAAGTCCAAGTATTTTCCTGCTGTGTTGTATTACAGAACTGATACTTGTCCCCTATAATTTCTCTTTGTACTTGCTTATTCAGCAAAAAGTCCTACATGGAGTATTTTAGCACTTTTCTGGGGAAGAAGTTAGTTTAGAGATGGCCATGGCACTCTCAAGCTACTGTTTTGGTGGTGTATTTGCTTAGAAAGCTTATGCAGTGCTGCTGAGTGTTTCACTTTCCATGCTGCCAGAAGTTCAGAACTGCTCAGCTAATGATGTGGGAAAAAGTCAAATGGTTAATTTAAAAAGGCAGTCATTCCCTAACCCAAATTGATGGTGGTGTGCATGAACTCCTGTACTACTGAAAAAGCAGGTGGCAAAGATGAGGTAAAGCACTCAGGTGCATTGTTATGTCTGGATGTTTTCCTTCAGTGGAAATGATGGTGATGTACAGGGCCATAAATTCATTATGGAATAGTAATGTGGGGAACACTGTTGTTTTGATCAGCTCCTTTTTAAGTAGAGACTATTAAAAGCAGTGCATGTGATACTGAAGGGGGTCAAACTAGTTTTTGTCTCTAAGTAATTCTTGTGTCACATTTTAAAGAGCTGTAGAGAAAAATAAAGCTCTGAAATATTTTTCAACTTAGTTCACACATGCTGTATAAATTTCCAAGCTTCTTTTTGGTCTTTCACCTCAAATTTTAATTTAGATAAGTAGATCTAATCTCCTTTCACCATAAGGATGAAGTGGAAATTAGAGATTCATCTGTTCATCCTGTAGGTGGTTTGCCTGTTTGCTAGTGTTAGCTCAAAGTTAGCAGCCAGAAGCCTGGGGAGCATTGCAGTTTCACTATAGTGCAGACCACTGGTAAATTAACTTCTCTCCTTGTTATAGTGTGAGAATCACTAAATGAAAATACCCACATAAATGTTTCCTAAGAGGTACTTTGCTGCAAGCAGAACATAAAGTCATAGAATCATTAAGGTTGGAAGGACTGGTAAGATCACCAAGTCCAACCGTCAACCCATGCCTTTAGACTATGTCACTTAGTTCAACATCTGCATTTTTTTGAAAACCTCCAGGGATGGTGACTCCACCACCTCCCTGGGCAGTGTGTTCCAATACCCCACTACTCCTTCTGAGAAGAAATTTTTCCTAATATCATACCTGAACCTCCCCTTGTGCAACTTGAGGCTGTTAGCTCGTCCTGTCACCTGGGAAAAGAGGCTGACCCCCAGTTTGATAAATCCTTCTTTCTGGTAGCTGCAGAGAGTGATAAGGTCTCTCCTGAGCTCCTTTTCACAGGGTAGAGCAAGTATAAGGCAGTGCACACACTCAGGTCAGTGAACACATAGCAGCCCCATACTAAAGCTCCACCAAAAGGTAGAGGTGGACATATCTGAGTATGTAAGTCATTCTGTCAGTAGTTAGGTTTAGCAGGTAAGAATGTAGATTTGGGGTAAGAAAGTGTGAGAGAGCAGTCTTTTATGTGTAATATGTCGCAGTTCTGCATTTACAAGCTGCCTTCCATACAGGTAATTCAATATAATAGGTGCAGAATAACTAAAGTAGAGTGTTAAAAAAGTTTTATTTTGGACACTTTGATTATCAAAACTTAAGCTGGAATAGTGAATAAAGATGGCCACTACTGATGTATTTTATCTGTAGCTCTGAGATTGCTTTGAATGGGAATGGATAAAAGATTTAAGTCTATCTCAGGCTCAAAGCCACTTGGTTTGGGAGAGCTAGGGGAAGGAGAAGGCAAGATTCTCAACTGGGTGTTTATGAATCAGAGCCCTAAATTCCTGGTGTCACTGTGAAGGATCTTCCCATATACAATTCAGAGCACCTTAAGTATTTTAAAGTTAAGCAGTGAGATAAACCCTGCTTTTCTTCTTTGTGAGAAGAGTGAGTTTTATATCCAGAGAAAAAATTGTACTGTATAACATCACTGTCTTCAATGGGGAATTCTGAAACAGAAGTGTAGATGGTAAAAGTAGTGGCAGTGCTGGGGAGCTTGAATGAACAATTAGCTAGGAGCTGAAATAAATCAGCAGTGTCCGGGAAATAAGTTTCTAGTAAGAGATATGATGGTGATAAAGCTTCGGTTACTAAGTACAAAAAAAGGTTTTATGCTATTGGTTGATATAATTACCTGGCACCTAGACAAAAGTAACAGGTGGGAAAAAAATTGTTTTTTTTTCAAGTATGATTAGTCTTAGGCAAAGAGCATCATCTTCTATGCTCAGAATGGGATACATTGTATATCCATGTACTTGTTCAGAAAGTTTAGCAGACTTTTCCTTTCAAATTTGTCAAAAAAGACCACAAGCCTCTTTTCCTGGAATGCAGAGTGCACTTGTAAGTGGGCAGTTCAGTTTAAAATTCTCTTTTTTATTTTTTTTTAAAGAAATTACAGAGGAGTTAACTGAATGTTTTCTTAGATTTTTCTACTTAAGTTTTACTGTTTAAAAATTAGAAGCAAGTCTCTTGCTTACAATGACTATAATATATCTTATATTGTAGGGTTTTGATTCCGTTGTTGTTTTTTTTTTAATCATGCAGATGTCTTCCATTTTATTGTGCTGGTCTTTCAGAAGGAAAAGACAAAAGTCACATCTCGGCAATACTTCAGTACTATACTATACAATATACTGTAATGCTATACTAATTTCCTAGTGTGTGGCATATCACAGGCAAAGCCTGTCTAGTGTGGTTAAAGCTTGGCTCATTGGTTAAAACATAAGTTAAAACCATGTTAGACCTTCTAGATTACTTACTACAACACTATTCTAACAAGGGATATCACAGAGACAGCTACCCTCAGACTCAACAGAAGTGTAACTGCTTAGCACCTTTGTTCTTGTCGGCTAATAATTTATTGAGTGAGCCATCAGAGTAACTTCTTGTAGCATCCAAGTCCATATCCAGTTGAATTAAAGTGGTTTTTTTTTTTGTTTTTTTGGGGGTTTTTTTTGTGTGCTTTTTCTTCCACTTTGCTTACATGCATGAAGTGTTTCATACAATGTGATTTCCATTTATTACTTTGGAGGAATATCAACAAACTGTACTGGTTTTCCGGTGGCCTTATTAAGTAGAGCATTATGTATATTCGGTGTTTGCTTCAGTATTTGCTGTAAACTCTGCAGTGTTCTACATGTTTTGCTACAGATAATTCTGGTTAAAACTATTTCTCCTAGTTTTGTTTTTATTTTACAGTGGTAAATGTGTCTTGTAATGTATTATGGTTAGGTCATTTATGACCATATAAAAACAGCTTCTTGAAATTAACTTTTTTTTTTCTTCTTAAATTCTTAATTGTAGTCACACAGATATTCCTTAACTTCCTTGTTAGTCATGTTTATAACTACTGTACTAGTGTACACCAGTCTAATCAAGCACGAGGAGCAGGAGTACCTCCTTCTAAATCAAAAAAAGGTCAAACGCCTGGAGGTGCTCAGTTTGTGGGTTTGGAATTGTACAAACGACTAAAAGAATTCCTGAAGAACTACTTGACGAATCTACTCAAGGTAAGATAGTAGATTGGTATTTGTAGTAAGATGGGCTGAGTTGAGGAGAAAACTCGTACCTGCAAAATTAGAACTGTATGCAGTCACTGCAAGTATATTGAATCAACTTGAAATCAGTTTTGTATGTGGGTAATTGAAGTAAAATCAAATGCCAACTTAAGCTGTCCTGTAACAGTAACAAGTATAACCAGACTTCCTAATCAGATAACTAGCATGTTAGTAATCCTCAGAAGATGATTGCCTCTAATGTTGAAAATGCCTGATGTTAGACACTAATTTACTAACTGCTAATAAGGCTGCTTTGTAAGATGTTGATTTCTAGTTATTTTTGAGAAGATGTTCAATATTGAGGTTTTAACTTGTAGGACTTAAATTTTGGGCAGCAATAAAAGAATTCTTGGAGTCCTGTAAGTATGCAGCTGTGTAAATTAATTACAAGTTGGAAAATTGTCTCTAAGTTTTATCCAGAATGCATTCCTGTTTCATTGCTGTGGTCATTCAAACTGTTTCCACTTACTACCTGACAAATTTCTATAGAAGACCTTACCATCTATGCTCATTTGTTTAAGCCACCCAGGTAGCAGCAGAAGGAGTGGGTGTTATATTTTATAAGATGTTATTTTTTTAATATTTTATTAAGAATTTTTAATAGTATCTTATAATACATTCGTATTATAGTTGTCTTGGTACATTTTACAGATCACACTTATCAGTCTACCTGTCTCTTTCCAGTGCAGATTTGTCTTGCTGTCTTGAAGGGAGTAGTGTCTTCTGGAGTTTTGTCTATGCTTTCCTTTTGTGGGTGGTTTTCTGTGCAGTATTTTTATTTTCTATTTTTTCTTTGTTTAAGAAGGGCCATTTTTGTGTTGTGCTTTTTTATTGCAAGAATAAATTAATTAATCCTTATTCTTTTCTTATAAATCTACACTAAACAATCATTTATTGTACACCTTTACATGTCTATTTCACTTTAAGATTACCCAACACTACTGGCAAACTTTTTTTTTAGGATGGTGAGGATTTGATGGATGAAAGTGTGTTGAAATTCTACACTCAACAGTGGGAAGATTATAGGTTTTCAAGCAAAGTACTCAATGGGATATGTGCCTACCTCAATCGACACTGGGTTCGTCGTGAATGTGATGAAGGTCGTAAAGGAATATATGAAATTTATTCGGTAGGTAACTTTTGAAGTGAGTGATTTGCTCGTTCTGCCTGCTGGCATTTGTTGTATTACTATTGCTCCTGGAAATTTAGTGTTTGTAGGAAGTTCACAGGAAGTTTTAAGGTAGGCATCATTGTACAGCTTGCTGAGAGAAGTTTGACTCCTTTCCGTGTCCTCTTAGGACACCCCTCCCTTCCCCCCACCAACTCAGTGTATATGTAAATGTTTCATGAGATGTTTAATCCCCTTTGTACCCAGTGAGACTACCAGTATTAGATTGTCAAGTGTTGACTTGAATACTTGCTGTATATACTGTTATCTGCGCACATCTGCGTGGACTCATTTTTCTGCTAGAATTCAGTCAAGTGCTTCAAATAGGGAACAAGAAATAAACTGCATTTTTTTCTGTTTGATTCAGTACACCTCTACAGATCTCATCCTTGCTGGTGATGTGTTAGAAAAGAGGTGTTATTTTACTGTTTCGCTAAAATAACTTTGTGTTGGATAGAAGATCAGTCTTTACACTTATTTAACTGTCTTTTACTTGTTCTGCATTTCAATAGTCCTATGCTAAGGGATTCTGCAAGCCTAAATATCATCAATAAAAAGAGCTGTCTATTGTCAAAGTTGCAAAGTTCATTACTTTTCAGAGCTGGTGGGAGATCACGCTCAGTCAGAAAAGGAGCCACGTAGGAGGAATTAGTAACAAAATAAATGGTAATTTTGCTGTAAATCTGTTTTATTGAATGATAAATATGTGCACCACAACTTAATCGTAAAAATTTGGAGTGTTTTGCATACTGTATCAGCTTTCCTTAGAAGTTACTGTGTGTATATGTGTATGCATGTCTGTATAACTACTTTTTTATTCCATTTTTCTTCTCCCTTCCCTTGCTTCCAGCTTGCCTTGGTGACCTGGAGAGACTGCTTATTCAGGCCATTAAATAAGCAGGTATATATAGATAATATAATTGTAGCATTATTTTAGAGGATTAATTTTTTAACTGTTACAGTGCAAAAAAAGCCCTAAAACTTATCCTTCTGCTGTTTTTTGGGTTTTTTTTTGTTTGTTTGTTTGTTTGTGATGTTAAAAAGATAATTATTTTGGAGGAATTAACATTGTCTTGATTTTTTTTTTTCCAATGGTTGTACTTTCACGTTGAACTCATTGCTTTATCTCATTGCTTAGAGACCACCTGGCATCCTAAAAAAACAAACAAACAAACAAACAAAAAAACAATCCAAACAAACAAATAAAAGCTAGCCTTAAAATACAAGTCTTAAATGAAGCAGGTAGCTCTTATGTTTTAGGAACAGGCAGGAGTACACGCTGACAGCGATTTATTAAAATTGGAGAAAGTCAAGATTCAGTGAAAACAGATAAGTGACAGGCCTGGATTTTTTGTCTCTTTTTGTATTACCGTGAACCTTTAAATTTATACTGATAACTGGAAATTCAGGTCAACCAAATGTTTTGAATTAGTTTATCTGATTAATATAAAACATGTTATATCACAATGAAATACTGTATTTATTAGTATTTCACTCTTGGTTACCAATACTTCATCATTGAAATGCAGTATTATTAAGCACAAATTAGATTTCAGTTGAAGAAAAGTAGTTACATCACTTCACTCATCAGTGTGAACATTAGCTTTATTTACATAAGGATATAAGTGTTGAAGTTTTGCTCTTGCCAAGTTCTATTTCATGTATAAAAATGCACAGAAGTGTTGTTTAGGTACTTAATAAAGAATTTTTAGGAATGAAAAAATTGAAATAAAGGGAACAAACACAAAAATCTTAAGTATATTCATACTCTTTTATGGCTCATGATTAAGTGTACTGTAGTCACATTGTATAACTTGTAAGGTATTGGCATATTGACAGTACTGTTTGTAGAAATTTTATATATTTAGGTCTCCTTACATTTTGTTCTTTAAGGGCTTAATTTGTGTTGAATATAGGAATACATTCCTGATTAAATCTTGTTCTTGACCTATCAAAGTTTTCTCTGTTCTTGACTTGCTTTTATTCTCTGTTCCCTAAGGTGACGAATGCGGTATTGAAATTGATTGAAAAGGAAAGAAATGGTGAAACTATCAATACAAGGCTGATTAGTGGAGTCGTACAATCTTATGGTAACTGAGATTCCTTTAAAGTTTTATTATTTTCTTTTCTAAAAAGTTGTAAAAATAATTTTATCAGAACTAAATACTTTTGATATAACTATGTTTATTTTACTATAAGATTCTCTTCATGTATGTACAGTTAATAATAAAATATTTGTCAAGATTGAAAAGAGAATTGATGAACAAGAGCACTGGTTGCTTATGAGTCAGTTTTGCAGGAGAAAACAGTAGAAAACTAAAAACATAGCTGATGGAACAGACTGTTCATTTTTTTTCCATTTGCATAAAGTTGAGAGTTTTACCATGCAGATTAATGATCAGTTTAATTGCTAAAGATATGTATGCTCATAACCTGTAACTCCAGAAGGGGAAATATGGAAGAGTAGTATGAACCAGGTATTGAGAATGTGAAGTTTATCATTTCCTGTAATCTGTTATATCAGGAAGTGCAGTTTATGTTAGTAACAACTTCCACTGCTTACAAGTACAAAATAAATAAATAAATAATGCTGATGCTGTCACAGTTGATTTACCTTCATTTAAGTTAGAGGGGGGTGTGACCAATTTACTTAATAGAATCATAGAATGGTTTGGGTTCGAAGGAACATTTAATATCATCTAGTTCTAACCCTACTGCTATGGGCAGGGACACCTCTGACTAGACCAGGTTGCTCAGAGCACCATCCAGTGTGGCTTTGAATGCTTCCAGGGAGGAGGCATCCACGTAATCTCTGGACAACCCGTTCCAGTGTCTCATCACCTTCACAGTAAAGAATGTCTTCCTAATATCTAGTATAAATCTGCCCTCTTCCAGTTTAAAGCCATTTCCCCTTGTTCTGTTGCTACATGCCCTTATAAAATGTCTGTCTCCAACTTTCCTGTAGGCTTCCTTCAGATATAGGAAGGTATTTGCAAGAGACTAATTAATAAAGGATAGTCTTATAATTGTTTGCTTGTTTTTGTAGTGGAACTGGGGCTGAATGAAGACGATGCATTTGCAAAAGGACCTACACTAACTGTCTATAAAGAATCCTTTGAATCTCAGTTTCTTGCTGATACAGAGAGATTTTATACACGAGAAAGTACTGAATTCTTACAACAGAACCCAGTCACAGAGTACATGAAGAAGGTAGGTTATTTTATGTGTAGAGGTAAGGTAATAAAAATTCTTGACTTTTACTATTGGTTTCTTAAAATGGCAGTTATTTTACAGAGGCAAAATCAATTAGCTCTTGTTCCACGAGGTGATTTGCATCTGTGTTTTCTTTTTAATCTGGACTGAGGTTTGTCTCCTGAGTGAGTTTCAGTAAGCACAATGAATGTTTGAAAATTAGCAGGCAAAACAGAAGAGGATGTTAGATACAAATTCTTGCTGGGCTTCAGAATTTGACACCAGACTAACCATTTGCTTTAGACCTGCAAACTTGCTGTACCTGTATGATGAACTTGTGTGTTAGTGCATTATTGAACTCTTCCTGAGTAAGCTGACCTCCACAGAGGAATTAGATCATTCACTCGCATTCTGTTTCTCAGAATATTTTGAAGTACTGAACCTTATGCATTAATTCTGATAATCAAAGGCAGGATTTAAATTCTTCATGTCTTTTGTTTGGGAGATCCCAGACAAGTTGATTAAAAGCAAGCTAGATAAACAGTACTATTTCTAGCCTGGTTAGTGGCTGAATTTGAAATAGATAGACTGTGTTCCCTCTTAGACATATGCTGTTGTATATAAAGGCTGCTCTGAAAATAATGCCTCCTATTTTATGTTGGCCTATGATATCAGAGGCAGATGGTGGAGACTGGCCCTTCCTGCCAGTATTCTATTACATTTTGTTGCCTGGCAGCAGAAGGGTAGTCAGACAAAACAGTGTCTGACATGAAAGTGTGTGGAATTGAATTCCTCCATGTGGAAAAAATAGTACCCATTAGCATTCATTGATGCTTGCTGAACATTTTTTGAGACCAAGCAGTGGATGTTAGTTCTCTGAGGTAGTAGGAGATGTGTTTTAGTGGAGGCAGCTTGTTCATCGCTGGCAAAAAGGTGTAACTAATGGTCGTTACTATGTTGAAAACTAGTGTTTCGTTGCTGAGAAAATGCTATGTCATATAGTATTATTATGCTTCGTGCACCTGTTCTAGTTTCCATAGAAATAAATAGGAGGCATTGTTTTCAGAGTGATCTACACAGGTATGTCTTTTTTGCTTACTACATTTCCTCAGTGAAATAATGAAGGAAAATACAAAAGAACTTTTGAGGAAAAGTACTAGAAGTAATGCTGTAAAATGAATCCAGTTTTAAGTGCATTATAATAGTTACTCAAAATCATACTGGCATATCTGCATTTACATTCTTGTTGAATTCATTTACATTTTCAGTTTCTTAACTCTCATCTTCAACTATCTATCATAGTTGCATGTATTGATATAACAACAAGGGAATTTCAGTTATTCATAATGCAAATGAATGGCTCATGCAGGATTCCTCAGCACAGTAAAAAGCTGTCTGAAGGTCGTTGCTATTTCAAGAACTAGGGATTAGTGACAAGTAGAATGAACTTAATAGTAACTCAACCTTAAAAACTTCAAAAATTCACAGACAAGCAACTCACTTTGCTTGAAGCTCAGAATGTAGAGAAAGCTGGTTTTTTGTTTTTGTTTTGTTGTTGTTTTTTGGATATTTTAATAATGCATGCTATTGGTATACCTCACTTTCTCACTGAAGGTCTGTGCATTGAATACTAACTGGAGATAGCATCTTGGTGGAATTATTGATTTAAATAATTCATGATATTGTTTTATAACAATTGTTATATAAACACTTTCAATTTTACATTTTAGAGTAAAATAGTTCCCCAAGTGATATTTACAATTTTGGTTCGCCAGGAAGATAAGCTAAATTAAATATAGGTAGAATTTAAGTGATTATTGGGATTATTAGGTTATTGGGAAGCTTTTCTGTGTGAGAATGTGTATGAGAACTTTCAGTTAAATTTGTAAGGGTTATACAGTTGAACTACAGTTTTGTGCAAGCACAAGACTTGTTCTTATTTGTTTGAAACAATGCTAACTCTGTAGCTGGAGGGTTTTCTGATGTTAAAACTGTAAGCATGCCATGTTACCAGCTTTCTCTTTCTGACAACAGATATTCATTTATAAACTTTTTTGTTCAGAATGACAAGGAAAAACAACTTTGCTGTAATTCTCCACCCATTTCAACGGTGTATAATGTTAATCATCAATATTGACTTTGATTCCTTATGTTAGTAGTATGGTAGGAGTCATGATTCCCAGAGAAATGACTGTTAAGGTGAACCATAAGAATCAGTCTGGATATTTTATTTTTGTTTATTTTCTAGATTTCTTAAGTTTGTTTTCTGCTACTAGATTTTTTCATATAGGTTTCATGCTTATCTTTCTCTTCTGTAGGCTGAGGCTCGCCTTCTTGAGGAGCAACGTAGGGTTCAAGTGTATCTCCATGAGAGCACACAAGATGAATTAGCACGAAAGTGTGAGCAAGTACTTATTGAAAAACACCTGGAGATATTTCATACGGAGTTTCAGAATTTATTGGATGCTGATAAAAATGAAGGTACGCCAATCCAGACATTGCTTTTAGGCTTAAGGTTCCTCCCTGATTTTTTGTGAATAACACAAATTCTGCTTATGGCTAAATGTGATTTTTTTTTTTTTTTTCCTTTGACTGATTAAGAGGTGTATCCAAAGGTGTTACCAGTGTCCCCGTTTGCCTTGCATTTCCTACCGTTCCCACCACTTATTGCCTTTTCTATATTAACATATCTCTTAAATGCTGTCCTATTCATGATAAATTTTAAAGAATGGTGGTCAGTTGGAGAATCTCATATTTCTGGCACAGCAGACAATAACACTAATTAAAGTCTTAATTTATGATAACTAGATAACTAGAATAAACAGAAGTAGCCATATTTCTGCAAGTTAAATATTTTTTTCCTTCTTGGTAAGTAGCAATGTAAAGGTAAAACATTTTAATATAATAATATAAAAACAGATTGTTTTCTATTGAATTTGTCTTAGCTTTCTAGGTTAGTGGAAAGACAGTATACTAGATAATTTTTTGATCTTTTCTTACTTTTCATCAGAGAAATTGAATGTATATTTTCATTGGCATTGACTGTTTAACTCTATTGGCAAGTTTTAGATGACAAATTGGAGTCATAGCAAGTACAAATAAGATACTGGCTTCCCTTATTTTTCAGACTTGGGACGTATGTATAACCTTGTATCTCGAATCCAGGATGGCCTCGGAGAGCTGAAAAAGCTGCTGGAAACTCACATTCATAATCAGGGTCTAGCTGCAATTGAGAAATGTGGTGAAGCAGCTCTAAATGCAAGTATCCCCATAAAGATATGTCTATACATGATTGCTTCCAGTTTATATTAAGAACCCTCCTCACATGCAGATTTCCAATCATCGTGTGTTTTCCTACTCGGTCATTCAATTTGTGAGGACTGGACTGCAGACATTTATTTATTCATTTATTTATTTATTATTTCTGAGGTTTCTTTTCCTTATGAGTTTTATCTGTCAGGACTTCATGCTGCTCATAAAGCTGGCTGTGCAAATATGACATCCTATACTATGATTATAATTTGAAGTCCATATTATAAGTAGCATTTTATGTTTTATTTCAGTTTCTATTTTATTTCCATATTTTGGCTTTGATGAGTCTGTTTGAAAAAATTCTGTTTCTAACATTTTGATGAATTGCTTTATCTTTTTGCATTCTGTTTGCAAAAACATTATGAATGGTAAGGAGAAGGAGGGTTTAGGGTTCAGTCTCAGCAGCGTTAAAAAGTTGTTTGAAACCTCTGTTAATCTTTTTGAATGTAGACAATGCAACACTTCTTATAAAAAATAAACAATAAAAATAGAATAAAACAAAGGGAGATTAAGGTTAAAATCTACCAAGGTAGTATTCTATTTAAAGAAAGATTAAATTCGCTTCTGACAGATTTCATTTCCATCAGTAATTGGTCTCAGACACTCTTGAAATAGTGCTAGTAATAGTACTTAGAATAGTGCTAGTAAACATTAGAACAATAGTCTGTAATGGCTTCATGGACAACAGTAAAAATTATGCTTTCAGATGAACATGTTTTACATGTCTGAAGTTCATATTCATCTTCTCTAGTTCTAAGTATTTAGCTTTTTAACAATATTGAGGTTTTCTGAATCATAAAGTAACCTCAAGAATCTTCAGTGTTGTTCAAAGATGTCACCTTCAATTTTGAAATCAAACATATTCTATAGTTATGCATCCCTCCATTATCATTCTCAAGTTTCTTTTTGCCTGGGCCTTGAGGTTCATAGAAAAAGTGAAATCTCCTTTTTATTGAAATAAGTTAATCTTTGAGAGAATGGAAGCCTGAAATCTGTATTTATTCCTTCAACTCTATCCTCTTAAACTCTTCCTGATCACAATGCTTTCTTTTTTGTTAATCATGTTATCTGTTTCTTATTCCTTTTCTCTTTGTGTGCTTGTGTGTGTGTGTGTTATTCTTGTATATTTTCATAACTCTATATCTGACTGGTTTTCAATGTGAAGCATCTTGCCACTTCTTCCAGTATCCTTTACTCTGCTATTTTTTTCATCATTGCTTTGTTAGTCCACTACCACATTTAGATAGTATTAATTCTAACTTCAGTTTCTGTACTGTGTCTGAACAGACAGTTGGCTGAGCAAACATGTCTCAGCTTTTCTGTTGTCATTGGAGATGAAATAGTCCTATGAGCTTGTAGAGCAGATGAGGGCAGTGACAGAGCCTTTATTTGAGAAATAGGTGTTATAGGAAAAGATATCAAAAGATAATAACTCACCCCTCCTGGTAACAGTTTGGAGAAAGGGATGAGTTGAGGACTGTGACCCTCCCCCATTCATATAGGCGTGCCACAGGAGAGAAGGGTGGATGGAAGGGGGAGCCCAAGCAGGCCTACTTGGCTGTTTTTTTTTTAATCGATATGAAGGTTTTAGCAGCTGTGCTAAGTGGGGTATAAAGGATCACCAGTGTCCCACTATAGCCAAAAAATCCTGCATGTGCTTCAGTTTCCTGGGAACCAGGAATGCTTGGATCGTATCTATGATTGCACTGAGTAACACCTTAGTCTTACCTGACCAGATAACACCCAGGAATTTGATTGATAGCCCTGGTCCTGGTACTATTTGTGGATTTATAGCCCATCCTTTTACCTGTAAATAAGTAATTAATGATGGTACTGTCTTCTCTGATGCCTCAATTGAATCAGAGGTCAGCATCAAATCATCGATGTGGCGGTACATTTTGACAGTAGATAGTTTATTCCAACTTGCCAAGTCACGTGCCACCAAATTATGACAAGAAGTAGGTGAATGCACATACCCCTGACGTAGGACTTGAAAAGTCCACTGCCTGCCCTCCCATGTGAATGCAAATACCTCTGGTATTTTAACTTTGATGAAACATTTTTTTAAACTGAAGATCTACAAACTGAGGATTTCTAGCCTTTTTAGACTCCTGTAAAGTAGCTACTGTTTGGTGTTCTAGTTGCCTTTCATGGTTTCTGCTGACTCCACTACATCTTTATGGAGATGCAGAGGTCAATAATTGCATGCAAGATGCGTGCACTATGGCACTATGAGTGAGATAAGTTGGTTACCAAATAGTAGACATTTGGCTACCATTATGTGTTGAATTGGTAATTTTAAACAGTCAGTGCTGATTGAGATCTCAGTATTAAATTGTATGTATTGGCAATACATTGTTACATTCTTAGTACAGAGATGTTTTTCAGTTGTTTCTAATAACAGTTGCCAATTTATAATTTTCTGGATCGTATTTTTGGAAGTGTCTGACTGAATAAGTAATTTTGGTTTTATTACTAGTTGCTGTTAAAGAAAGCTTGCAGTAGCATCTGTCTGACAGGAGAACATAAACTAGTCCTGATAGATAGTCCTGACCAATATTATGTAGTGCTTAGTCATACTTAGTTGGACATGAGATCATAGAATCTGATGAATTGGAGGGGACCCTTAAAGGTCACCTAGTCCAAATCCCCTGCAGTGAACAGAGGTATCTACAGCTAGACCAGATAGCTCAGAGTCTCATCTAGCCTGACCTTGAATGTCATCAAGTTCAGGGCTTCCACGACCTCTGTGAGGAAGCCTGTTCCAGTGCCTCACCACTCTTATTGTAAAAATGTTTTTCCTTGTTACCAATCTAAATCTCCTCCATTCTAGTCTGAAACCATTGTCCCTTTTCTTAGCACTGCAGACCCTGCTGAAGAATCTGTCCTCTTCCTTCTTATAGCCCCTCTATAGATTCTGAAAGGCTGCTATCTGTTCTCCCCAGAGCCTTCTGTTTTCCAGAGAGTTCCAACTCTCTCAGCCTGTCCTTGCAGGGGAGGTGTTCCATCCCCTGGCTCATATTTGTGTCCCTCTGGATGCAGTTTACTTGCTGAGGGTGCACTCAGTCCCACTATCAGTGTCACTGATGAAGATATTAAAGAACAGCAGTCGCAGTACTGACCCCTGAGGAGCATCATTTGTCACTGATCTCTGTCTAGATATTAAGTCACTGACCACTGCTGTCTGGATGTGGTCTTGCACCCACTTCCTCATCCGTTGAATCCATCAAATTCCATATCTTTCCAATTTGTCAAGAAGGGGTTTTGTCAATTACAGGGGGCCATGTCAAAGACATTGTACATGACATTAGTAAACTGCTAACACTGTACATTTTCACCATTAAAATTTTGCCAGGGAATAACTCCATTTTGGAGGAAGGAGAAAGTAATCTCTCTTTATTACAGGATCCTAAAATGTATGTACAGACAGTGCTGGATGTCCATAAGAAATACAATGCTTTAGTCATGTCTGCATTCAACAATGATGCTGGTTTTGTGGCTGCACTAGACAAAGTAAGTATATCTATCAAAGAATGGTAACCATTTTCTCTTCTTAGTGTTTTGTTTCCCATAAATTTCACTGTCTTTTGTGATTTATAGGCTTGTGGTCGATTTATAAATAATAACGCAGTGACAAAAATGGCCCAATCATCCAGTAAATCCCCAGAGCTGCTGGCACGATACTGTGATTCTTTACTGAAGAAAAGGTATGTTTTTGAAGACAAAACATTATTCCAGGTTGGTTTTTCTTTTAAAAGGATTTAGAAGTTTCATTCTGTGCCTTCAGAAACAAAGCATTTCAAGAAAACTTAATTATACAAAATTTTGATTTAAATATGAAAAATAAAAATTAGAGGGGAATATTCTACAGATTACATGTAATTTAATTCTTAAAGAAGAGGGGGGGAATAACATAAGTAGAAGGTTTGTTTTTTGTTTTTTGTTTTTTACTTATAGTAATATGAGCTCAATTTAGTTTAAGTTCTAGGGTTTGTTTGTTTGTTTTCTGTTCTAGATGTTGTTTTCATTGTTTTTCTGAAATTTGAGTTATAGTATATATGTGTGTCATGAAGAAAAGATGCACATTCCCCTTTTTCATTAAAGCAATTGCTTTCCTACTGTTGTTTTCTTTGTATCTTCCATCTGGGCATAAACTGAGGACAAAAACATTTCTGATTTCTCATCGTTCATAATTTAATTAAGGTATCTGGCTTCAAATGATTATGCAGCTGATAAAGTGAGTTAATGTCAGTCCAGTTCATACTGGATTTATGTCAGTTTTGTCACTGACATGTTTGCTAGCTGTTTTTTTGGCAGGGAAGTTGGAAAATCAAATCAGGAAAAGTTACTCTTTATTCCCTTTCCTATCTCCTGCCTCTTTTTTTTTTTTCCTTCTGAAAAGGATTGATTTTTCCCTTCTGTGGTGTGTAAATATACCTGATATATTAAGTATACCTGATGTATAAGCATAATGTGGAGGAAAACTGATGCCATATTAGCTGTCACCCAGTCAAGACCCAGCTCTCTGAGCAGTTTTCTCTGAATTACCTGTGATAAGAAGTGAAGGTAGCATTTAGCAGCAGATAAGAAAGCAGAAAGAGATATCTAAGACCAGAAATCCTGAGAAGTATCAAAGGGTCCCAAGCAGTTTGTGGTAAAGGAGTTCTACGTACTGTTTCAGAATTACATACTTTGTATGCTTACATATGTGTGTTGTGTGAAATAAAGACAAAAATGTTTGGTTCATGGCGCCATTTCCTCTTAAGCGTCTTTAGTCCCCAAACTATTCAACTCGCTTTCCTTTATTTATGAAATAAATTTCCACATACTTCCTTAAAGTTGGTTTAAAATAGCAGTTTGGAGAATTGTAAAAAACAAAAAAAACCCCAACATTTCTTTCGTTGCAGCTCGAAGAATCCAGAAGAAGCAGAATTGGAAGATACACTCAATCAAGTGGTAAGATATCTGTAAACATCTGTTCTTTTCAATTTAAGCTCTGGCAAGTCGGTAATATTTGTCAGTTATAAGTCAGATGAGATCAAACTTTTTCCTTTATATGATTGGTTTCAGTAGCTTTTCAGTAATTATCTTCATATCTCTGAGACTTGCTAGTTATATGTTATTTTAATACAAGTAACTTAGTGTATTTAAAGTGAGTAGGGAGAATTTCTGCTTAATTCAGTTTTTTATATGTATATAAGAACATACATATATAAGAACATACTGCAGACACTATGGTTTCTATACGGTAGTGTCTGCAGTATGTTCTTATATAATGATAGTTGTGGCTATGTAGATTTGTGAATAAATTAGACTGTTGATTCGGAATACACAGTTAATGTGTTTTAAACTGTATCCATTATTTAAAAAGTCACACACAAAACAAACAAACAAACAAAAAATCCTCAAACTGCACCCAGATTTGACCTGCTAATGAAGCAGATACTGTTAAAGTTTTTTCACTACAAATACTTACATTTTTTTCTTACAACTTATCTTTTATTTTTCCAGATGGTTGTCTTCAAATACATTGAAGATAAAGATGTGTTTCAAAAATTCTATGCTAAAATGCTTGCCAAAAGACTTGTACATCAGAACAGTGCTAGTGATGATGCTGAGGCAAGCATGATCTCTAAACTTAAAGTGAGTATTCTGTGATTGTCCAATGACTTACTGCGTTGCCAGTCTTCATACTGCCATGGAATGCACTGATGTATGTACTGTCATTTCATGCTTTTTCTTATGTGTCATATAGAACCAAAACAGTACATAGCCTAGTTCTCTTCCACTTCTGATTTTTTATTTTTTGTTTAATTTAAACTCCTGTGAGCTTGCAGTGCACATCTGTCAGATTGGAATTAAATATATTCTTATCCAATAGGTGACTTAGATATTGTTATCCAAATGAACAATTTGATTTAATTAATTCTTGTTCATACAAGGTCAAGCAAAAGATGTAATGATCTTT
The DNA here is from genome assembly GCF_054131305.1 of Coturnix japonica. Lineage (NCBI taxonomy): Eukaryota > Metazoa > Chordata > Aves > Galliformes > Phasianidae > Coturnix > Coturnix japonica. The sequence continues at coordinate 60,324,487 of NC_140664.1, forward strand.
TAGTAGTCTGTTTCATTATGTGCCTTTCCCATTTTTAAAACAGTTTTCAGCTTCTGATGAAGAGCATGTTTAGTTGGGATTTGAATAAGGGAAACACTGAACTTTGTATGTTTTCTTTTAAGAAAATGGGCTCCTTTAGGAATTCTTTGTTTTCATTCTTTGTTGTCAAAATGCATCTTGCTGATATATGTGGGGGTTTTTTTGTTGTTGTTTTTGTATTTTTTTTTAAATACAGCAAGCTTGTGGTTTTGAATATACGTCCAAGTTACAGCGGATGTTCCAAGATATTGGTGTAAGCAAGGACTTGAATGAGCAATTTAAAAAGCACCTGACCAATTCAGAACCACTGGATTGTAAGTGATATGTTTACTTATGTTACTTTTGAGTACTTTTAATTTTATTTTATTTCTGCACATAAAAACTAAGTATGTGAGGGTAATACTTAATTGGCACATCATAATCCCTAAAGTTTAGAGTTAGTATTTTGACCAAGATAGATTTTTATACTAGACTTCTAGGTCTGTATTTTATTATCTGATAACACTTCATAGTTTTTTCAGCTCACAGTTAGGTACATAATAAAATCAAGTTGAATCCTGACTTTTTTTTTTAATTGGAAAGATGGTTTTGCTTATAAACACAACATAGTTTAAGCTATCTTTTATAAAAGCAATTAAAAAAAGGATGCTGTGTTTTAGGTTGTTAGAAAGCTTTATTGCTTTGTTTCGGAAGAAAGTCTGTTAATTGAATTGCATTGAAACAAACTCTTTCAAAAGCAGATTATATTACATTGGATTACTACATTTTATATATATATATATATATATATATATTATAATACAATATTATTATATTACCTGGATTATTATTTTCAGGCTTAAGTTTTATTTAGATTTCTTGTATTATACCTACTAACATATCCAAAATGTTTTACAAATATAATTGTGTGATTTTTGTTCTTGCCAACATGTATTGTGATGCATTTTCAGTACATATAAATGTGTGTGTTAGGTGAGCAGTCTGCTGTTGGGGTAGAAACAAGCTAAAAATTTCTAGAAATGAGAAAATTGATTGACTGTCACAGAAAACCTAAACTTATTCAACTTACTCCATCATCTTGTACTGGATTCCTTTGTTCTATGGTCTGAATGTGTTACGTGTGTACCCGGTGGCACAGTGGTAGGAATGCCGCTTGCAACACTGGAGGCCCGAGTTCGAATCTCCACTGTGGCGCAAGTGGTAGAAGTGCCTCTCTGCTACACAGGAGGCTCGAATCCTGGGGGTTGGACTCAATGGACTAAGGTCCCTTCCAACCCGCACAAGACTGTGATACTGTGTGAATAAAGAAAAAACTATATATTGTTGAATGATTTTTCATTGTGTTAGTTTGAACAAGGCAGAAACATTTCCTGTCCTTGTGTTAGAACTCAAATTCTCTGACCAGTAAGTGGAAGCAAGGATGATAATGCAGTTCATCCTGATAATGTGCATTCTTATCCCTTCCAGTGGATTTCAGCATACAGGTGCTGAGTTCTGGATCATGGCCATTTCAGCAGTCTTGCACATTTGCTCTACCCTCTGAGGTAAGGATCTGAACTTTGTTCATCTGAGCAATGGAATTAATAAACAAGAAGGGGATTTACCAGGATAGGTTCATCTGTTTAATGTTTGTTTGGTTGTTTTTTTGTGGATTGTGAGGTTTTTTGTTTTGTTTTGGTTTTTTTTTTTGAGTGTTGGAGAGGATTAGAAGGTTTTTTTTTTGTCTTTGTATATGTATTTTCTATTTTTCTCTTGGCTGAAAGATGTTTGGAACAATATAAATTAGTAAAAGTAGTGGGAGGAATTTGTGTGAAATATATAGCTTCCTTCTCCTGTTGAAAGGTGGTGATCCGTGAAATTTCAAAATGTTATATAGCAATGAAAAAGATTGTTTACATGTCTTTTTTAATATACTTCTACGTAAGAAACTTTCTTAGCAGTTGCTTCAGCTCTATCCAATAAATTTGGTTTGGATAATGGAATCATTAATTTCCTATTGAGTGCATGCTGAAAATAGACAAGACATGAATGCTTCATACATGAATTTAACTGTTATTAGTGGAGTATCATGGTAGTTAAACGGACCTTCCCATCTTGCTTCACATTCCTTAAAGAAGTTTAGATTCTTGTTTAGATTTTTATTGTTAGTGATGCTTTTAAAAGGGAAACTTACCATCCGTTCTGAAGAATGTGAATGTTTTTAATTTCAGACAGTGTGACAGTATAGAGTGATCAGATTTAATTCCTGTGTGCTGTTCTAGTATGTTCTAGTAGTGGGTGAAGGAAAGGTTTTCTTGTTCTTTTTTTTATACAGTTAGAACGGAGCTATCAGAGGTTTACTGCATTTTATGCCAGTCGTCATAGTGGAAGAAAGTTAACGTGGTTGTATCAGCTTTCCAAAGGGGAACTGGTTACCAACTGTTTCAAAAATAGATACACATTACAGGTAAGAGTAGGGTTGTGTCAATAAAAACACTTGGTGATGTTTTCAGTTTTGGAGCTGATTGCAGTGATTGCTTAGAAGACTTGCATTCACACTCTGCTCTCCACTGCTTTTATGCATTTGGGATGAGCTGCCCAGTCTCTTTACTTCTCACTTGGAGATGACATGTTCTCTTCACAGTAAGGGATCACTGTGTAGATAAATGTGTTTAAAACAGTGAAGTACGTAGTCAGTTAAGTAGCAGGGTAGCACAAATGAATTTTAGTTAATGATGCAGTGAGTTAAGCAGTCTGTTATTTGTATGTCAGAATATTCATTTCCTTAATTGTTAAATTAACATGTGTGTATGTATACACATGTTTAACTACTAAGCATTCCTTTACTTTATTCATGTGAATAATGCTACTGGCTTCAGTTCTTGGTGTTATGATAAATAGAACCTTTATTATATCTTTGATCTGTTTACTATAATGTTATTTAAGATCTGTTTAAAATAAATATGACTTAGAAATGTTATATATTACTTTTGGCTTAAATGGTCTTTGAACTGTGTTGTGTGAGACAACTGCAACCTCTTTGTTAAAGACATTGTATGTAATACTCTTCTGTGTGTGTTGTCTCAAAAAGTAGGAGAGCTCAGAACAGTGAGAAGAAACAAGATAGTCTCTGAACTTTTGTAATCAACATATGTTAACTCGGTGGTAGGTTCAATAAGCTACTGATAACTGCTCTCTTATAAATTAGGTTTCATCATTCTGCTAGATTTAGTAGGGTTGTGAGGATGAGTTCAGTAGTCTTTGTAGGTATTTAATGAAGATTAAATGAGGAAGAGTCAGGGAGTGATAGAGGAAAAGATGTTATGAAGTGTCAGCAGCTGGTTAAATGCTCAGAATATTAGCCTTTATGTTTAGATAATGCTGGAAGATAGAGTTCTGGTTGTATAAGTAGTATCTGTATTGTGTGTGTAATGGTCAGCACTAGTTGGTTATTTTCCTTTGTCCAGTTATTTCAGCATGTACTTTTTCACTGGTGAATTTCAAACTGCTCAAGTTCCATAAGTATGTGTGTGTTCTCATATTCTGCTTTTTGTATCTGGTAGGCATCCACATTCCAGATGGCAATTTTACTGCAGTACAACTCAGAAGATGCCTACACCGTGCAGCAGTTGACAGACAGTACTCAAATAAAAATGGTAGTGCCTTTGCACATTTAACTGCACTTATGAGTCTTTTGGTCATCAGGGCTCTTCCTGCTATTGTAAGAAATAGTGTTCAGATATGCTTGGAGCCAGAATTGGTTTCTGTCCTAAAGGTGCAGATGTGCTTCCCTGATTTACTTTCCTGTAATTACTAACTGCTTAGTCTTTTGATAAATCTTAGTCTGCTTTGTCACTGGAATGAATTGTGTAGCTTCATGCTGACCCCTGGTATTTAGTAAGAGGGCACCATAGGAGGAGCAGCATTTCTTCTAAATGATTGTGTGTTGCATTTCTGTTTTCTGCATTTCAAGGGTTATTTATCTGATCATATAAAAATCTGTTTGTCGTTCATTGTCTTCTGTAGAAAAGGTGAACCTCTTCTTCCCAAGTAGCTTTTGTGGGCCAAGGTTTATTTAGCATTTGTGTCTTTTCTTAGTTCTGAATCAGGTCTGACGGGACTTCTGGAAAGCCTGGCAATCCCTAGTCAGGTGGATTTTTAATTTTTAATCTTAGAAATGCTCTGCTGTTAGTTTTTAGCAAATACAGAAGTCTTTCACAGGGTTGCCATTTATTACAGATGTCTTTTTGCAGATTTCTGTAGATAGATGCAAGCACGGATGCAAACATATGTATCTATATATAGAATAAGTGTTTGGTACAGATTGTAGCTGGAGCAGAATAAAATTCCATACAGATAAAACCTAACAACATGAAACCCAGAAGACTTGGACTGTGCTAAAATGGCAACTTTGCAGGCTTGCACAGAACGCTGGCTAGTGTAGCCATCTGGGTGGCTGACTAGTGACAGTGGTCAGAACCAACCTCCTATTGTACTGAAGACAAGAAAAATATATTAATCAGAAAACAGAAGGTGCTTATTTCATGAAACTTAAGTTTGTCATTGTACTTACATTTACATGGCTTGGAGAAAAATGATTTCTGAAACTTAAGAGTGATTTGCAAGCAGATTTATAGTACAACAACTGGGAGGATCTGTTGTTTGGAATTAGTCTTTATAAAGAATTTAATGGTACTTGCCAATGCAGGGTGCTATGTCCTAACACCCAAGAAGGCTCACTACATTTCTGTGAACTACATTTTTTATTGCTTCCCAGGCTCATTTTATGGTGTTCTGCACTCAGTAGTTCTTAATGTAAATCTGTGTATTCTTATTACAAGCATTTTAATTTATGGGAAGGAAGGGAGATGACTGGCTGGCTGTGCTGATGTTTTCTGTAATTTTGTAGGATATCTTGGCACAAGTTCTACAGATACTGTTGAAATCAAAATTACTTGTAAGTACCTCTTTTTTTTATTATTTGCTTTATGGTCGGCAAAATGTACTGATTAATGTATGTTTATTTATTTTGTTCCAGGTTTTGGAAGATGAAAATGCAAATGTTGATGAAGTGGAGCTAAAACCAGATACCTTAATAAAGCTGTATCTTGGTTATAAAAAGTAAGGGAAAAACTTCATCTACATACTGTTGGATAATATGAGTAGCATCTTGTTTGCTTTAAAAACTTTAGTAGAATTTGATATTCCTGAAATGAAAGCTTCCAAGTCCAAGTGCCAATTCAGATATAGATCCCCTTATCAGCTTCAGAGGAGATGGATGGCTAATAAGGAAACAGGGCAGATTTCAGCTATCTGACTTTGATTTTGTCATAAGGGCTGACATGACCTTAATGTTTTCACATCTCCATTTTGTTCCTTGAATCTAATGTATTTTTTACATAATTTATAAGGTGCGTGACTTAAATGCAGTCAGCAAAATACTTCATATTCTGCTATCATCAAAGGCCAAACACTTAAATATTCATCCAGTAGAGATAACTTGAGAACATCAGCAGGCTCTCCTTAGAGCTTCAGAGTGTAAACAGCTGTGGTAACTTAAACATGATTCTCAGTAGTTTTTCGTTCTTACTTTAACCAGTGTTGTTCTTAATGTTTGTGTATTTTAAGTTGCTTTCACCACTCTGACGTTTTACCATACTAACCAGAACATAGTCATGTATTCAGTGAGGAATTCATTTCTTCAGGAAGATGAAATCTCAAGTGAAAGAAACATTTTAAACCTGTCCTTGTATATTCTTCATCTACTTTTACCCTTTTGACTAATAACTGAAGGTTGGAGCGTACACGCTTGTCAGTTACAGCAGTGTATTAATGGATACGCTCAAGCGTTGCTGCATTGTGTGTATTGGAGGCTACAGTTATGACTCACAAGATAGTGCTAAAAAAGAAATGAGTCTTCTCCCCACTACAGTCAGTCAGTATGACTGACTGGCCACACTCCTGAGTGCCTTGGTGCTGCGACTTGTGCCCCACTTCTCATGTGGGATGGTATGTGGTACATACGATAATGGCACAGCTCTGGGCTCTGTAGAGTATGTGAAAGGCATTATTCAGCTTTATGGAATAAATCATTTTCTTCATGTTACAGTTAATGATTTTCTCTTCTGTCACAATCCAAATGTAAATTAAAATGGTGATTTTGTTTCTATTGACTTACTTTTTCATGTTCACTGATTAGAAGCTTCTTAGTAAACATAGAAATCATTCACATCAGTATAACTGTGTAGTTCTGATTTGACCTAACAGATGAGACCATTGTATTCAGTGAGTCATGGAATACACAAACAACAACCAAATAGATATTTGGGGTTTCTGTTTTGTTGTTGTTGTTGCTGTTTTTTAATTAACTTGAGTAGTATTATCTAAAACCTTTGATTGTGCCAAAGTTCACTTTCCTTGTAAAATTCTGATAGTGTGGTGTGTAAATTGTTTTGGTGAGGGCTTTGTGTTTTCTTTTTAAGTCGAAAATAGACTAATTTATTTGATTAACTTTTGTTTTTCTTTACAGCAAAAAGTTAAGGGTGAACATCAATGTACCAATGAAAACTGAACAGAAGCAGGAGCAAGAAACTACACACAAAAATATAGAGGAAGATAGGAAACTACTGATTCAGGTGACTTATATTGCAGGATTCTGTTGCACAATGCACACAGAATTTCAGCTTTATAGTATTCCAGTGAAGCATACTGTGGAGAACTAAAAATATTCCAGTGCAATAGGCTGAAGCTAAAAATATGTTCCAGTTTTATTGTTCCTTTCAGTCTGTAGTAGTAAGTGTAGAAAGACATACTATGATACTGTTCCTCTACATTGTTTTATGTGTTAGTATTTGGGTTCCATGGGTGCATTTGCTCAGAAGACTTCTGTTCTGACTGAAAATTGTAAATAGCTTTGTGGCTTTTTTTTTAATGATCTTGATTGGGGGATTGAGTGCACCCTCAGTAAGTTTGCAGATGACACCAAGTTGGGAGGGGGGTGCTGATCTGCCAGAGGGGAGGTAGGCACTGCAGAGGGACCTGGATAGACTAGATCGATGGGCCAAGGTAAACTGTATGAGTTTCAAAAGGGCCAAGTGTCCAGTCCTGCATTTTGATCACAACAACCCCCGCCAACTCTACAGGCTTGGGGAGGTGTGGCTGGAAAGCTGCCTGATGGAAAGAGACCTTGGTGTACTGATGCACAGACAGATGAATATGAGCCAGCAGTGTGCCCAGGTGGCCAAGAAGGCCAATGGCATCCTGGCTTTTATCAGAAATGCTGTGGTGAGCTGGAGTAGGGAAGTCATCCTGCCCCTCTACTCAGCTTTGGTGAGGCTTTACCTTGAGTAGTGTGTTCAGTTTTGGGCACCTCAGTACAGAAAGGACAGACATTGAGGTGCTGGAGCAGGCCCAAAGAAGGGCAACAAGACTTTTGAATGGCTTGGAGAATATGCCCTGTGGGGAGCATTGAAGGAACAGGGACTGTTTAGTCTGGGGTAAAGGAAGGGAGACCTTACTGCACTCTTCCAGTACCTGAAAGTGCCAGTACCCCCAGTGACAGTGGGGTTGGTCTCTTCTCACTGGTGACATGTGACAGGACGAGGGGAAATGGCTTCAAATTGTACCAGGGTAAGTTTAGGTCAGATATCAGGAAACACTCTTTTACAGAAAGTTTTGTTAAGCACTGGAATAGGCTCCCCAGCCAGGTGGTTGAGTCACCATTCCTGGATGTGTTTAAAAACAGTTTGGATGTGGTGCTTAGGGACATGATTTTACAGAGGATTGTTAGAGTTTAGGTAATATGGTTAGGTTGCTGTTGGACTTGGTGAGCTTTAAGGTCTTTTCCAACCTGAGCAATTCTATGACTAAGGATGAACTTGAAGGTATTTTTCATTACTTCATGTAGAAGTATTTAAGAAGTAGAGGGGACAGAGAAAGTAGATAGAATAGGGTAGTCCAGTTGGAACGGGCATTCAAAGACCACATTACAGTTGCCTTTCTTTTTCAGGGCTAACCAAAAGGAAAAGCACATCAATGTAGATGTTTTCTAGTTGTCCCTTGAACACTTGACAGTCTTAGTTGGGGAATCAACCACCACTGAGATTATAAATGTTCTACTCAAAGAATGTCTCAGTAAAAATAAATACATATGTAAGATTTCATGTTATACAAATATTTTATTTTGGTGGTGGTGGTACTGTTGTTCTTACTGATCCCAAGTAACATAGTTCTTAAAATTCCTATGTGAGAAACACTTGATGACTGTATTCTATGTAAAGTCTGAGTTCTAAAAATCAATGTGAATAGTTGGCGCTCTGTAGTTGTACAGGAACTGCTAATTCAAGGCCTGATTGTACCCTTAGTGAAGGGACACAGCCAGCCCTGGGAGTAGAGGTGAAAGCAATTCAGGTTCCACCCCACCCTAAGCCTCATTTAAGGGCTGGCTGCCAAAAGGGAATGATGTCTACTTGGAGATTCCTCCTTTTGGAGGATTTTGTTAGCCCTGATCTTTGGAATGGGTAAGCAAATCTTTCTTTGCTTGTGACCATCACCCTTTTTTAGGTAGGTTAGAGCTGGTTATCTGCCATTGCCTTTTCCCGCAGTAGATAAGTGTATCCCCACCTCCTGCTGAAGTTATTTTTACAGTGCTACTGTGGTAGTAGATGTGATCACTGGAGAAATAAATTGGCTTTATGCAGGAAAAGCTTCTAAGCTTCTCTTTCTGACTTTGCTGTGCAGGCTGCTATTGTAAGAATTATGAAAATGAGGAAGGTTCTAAAACACCAGCAACTACTTGGAGAAGTGTTAACACAGCTGTCCTCAAGGTTCAAGCCACGAGTTCCAGTAATTAAGGTATGTGAGAATGATTGCTCTAACCCTATGTTCCTGGTGTTGAGTAGGATTAAATATAGCTTTCTGAATTAAAAAAGGAAAGCAAAAAAGACATCTTCAAAGGCATGGCATGGCAGTTGGCTTGGCAGTTTGTGTGGGAGGGTGTTGCCACTATGGTTTCCAATAGTGGCTGTAATCTGCTTGTGAAGAGCTCCACCATGGCATCCATCCAGAAGAAAGTCATGTTGTCTGTGTCTCATGTGGCCTCGAGCCAGAGGAAGCAACGTGGCCACACAAATGGAACTCCTGAAGGAACACATGGCCATCCAGGTCTCAGGCACAGGGTGTGGCAAAGTCCTCAGCCAGTGGCTGTTGGTAGCAGTGAGTACACCTGTGGAAAAAGCACCCACGTTAAAGAGATGCTTAGCCTGTTGGTAGGGCTTTGGGAGGATATGGTCAGGCTGAGGAGCATCAGGAAGTCAGAAAAAGAGATGCAACAGACTCTGCGCTCTGTCGCTCCTGAAACAGACTCATCAGCCACTCAATGTAAGAAATAAGGGCTACTTTGCCCTCCCACACCAGGAAGAAAGGAGCAGATCTAAGAGATGGGGGGAATGGAAGCAAGTTTCCTTCCACATCTACCTCACTTTCCCAGATGCCCTTACACATTAGGGACAAGCAAATGACTGTGTGGATAAAAGTGCATCTGAGTTGGAGGGGTCATGTAGGGCACATCAGCCTACTCCGCATATCATGACAACTGCATTTAAAAAACAAAACAAAACAAAAAGGCTTTTTCTGCAAATGATTCTTTCCTGTGTGAGAAGAAGGCCAAGCCTACTGGTGATTAAACTATGAAATGTCATGGCACTGCCACTCAGAGTGTACTGCATGCTAATAAGATCCGTAATTCTGCTTCATGAGGTTCTGGGTACCATGAAGCACATCTGAAATGCATCTACACTACTGGCATTCAGCATGAGGAACAAGCAGGAAGTGCTGGAAGTCTTGGCTCTGCCCCAGAGCTACGACATCATTGGCATAAGTGAAATCTGGTGGGAAGAGTCTTGTGATGGGTATTCTTTGGACAGTTAGAAGCTCTTCAGAAGAGACAAGCAGGGTGAGTGAGGTGATGAGGTGGTATTTTTGTAATGAAGGGAAAAGACTGTACAGAGCTGTCATTTGGGAATGATGTGGTTGACTGCCTCTGGGTCAGGATTAAGGGACAAGCAAATAAAAGAGATGTCATTGTGGGAGTTTGCTGTAGACTACCCAGCCAGTATGACAACACCAATGAATTATTCTTTACAGTACTAAGAGAAACCTCTAGATCAACTGTCCTCGTCCCTAATGGGGGACTTCAGTTTCTCAGGAATTAACTGAGAACACCACACATAATACAAACAGGTCCAGGCGGTTCCTAAAGCGCTTGATAACAGTTACCTGGTACAGGATCTTATGAATAAAGATGGCCTCCTAGATATGTTGCTTGTGAACAGAGAAAATCTAATGAGTCGAGTGGTACTTGGTGACCATTTTTGTCTTAGTAACCATGAAGTGATTGAATTTTAAATCCTTGGTGACTGGAGGAAAGTTGCCACCAAAACTTCAACTGTGGGTATGGGGAGAGCAGATTTCAGGCAGCTCAGGTAAATAGTAAAGTCCCCTAGGAAACTGCTTTTGAAGGCATTGGGGTTCTTTACTGCTCATCGATTTCAGCTTGGCTGAACAGGGCTGTTCTTCTAGAGAACCTTAGGCAGGAAAAGAAAGTGTATTATCACTAAAAGCGAGGGTCAGGTAACATGAGAATATTACAGGGATGCTGTAGGGACAGGGACAGAGAGAAAATTAATGTGGTGGAAGCTTGGTTACAAGTTGAGGCTTGCAAATACTAACTAAATATGTTACCAGCAAAAGGGGAGAACCAGGAGGAGTGTTATTTTGTTGAAAATGGTCACCTTACAAATGTGGCATAGTTGGATGCAGTCTTGACCTCTGTCTTCAACACTAATGGTGAGCTCAGGCATTCCACGTGCCCCACTTAGGCTGAAGGTCTGTGACTATGGGAATGATTTTTTGCTGAAAGTTGTGTGGGGTTTTCTGCTCTTCATGGATGCATGTAAGTCTATTGTACCTGATGGGATTCATCACAGGGTACTGGCTGATACCATCACGAGACCTGTCTCAGTTATTTTCCAACAGTCTCATGAATCTGGGGAGGTCTCAGTTGACTAGAAGCTGGCAAATGTTCCGGTTCTCAAGAATAGCAAGAATGAGGATTCTGATAATTTTAGGCCTGTTGGTCTCACTTCAGTGACTGGTAAAATTATGCTGGGACTTAAAGAAAAACACATGAAGAACCATGTCATCATTGGTCACAGCCAACATAAGTTCATGAGGGAAAGGTCCTGTTCAACTAACTTAATCTGCTTTTATGACAAGGTCGCCTATCTGGTTAACAAAGCCAGTTGATGTTATCGTTTTAGATTTCAGTAAAGGTTTTCATACTGTTTCTCAACAGTATCCTTCTGTTCAAAGGACACTGCTAGCATACAGATAGACAAAAACAATGTGATGTGTGAGCCATTGGTTGGCAGGTTAGGCCCAAAGGGGATTACATCAGTGACAAAAGATAACAAGTGGAGCTCTCCAGGGCTCCATTTTAGGGCCAGGTCTCTTTAATGTTTACATAAATGACTTGGATGTAGAACAAGAACGTGTTTTGAGCAAGTTTGCTGATGGTACTAAATTGGAAGAAGCTGTTTCCTCTGAGGGTGGAGAGAGAAAAATAGGTAGCTGGGTAGCCACCTACTGCATGAAGTTTAGTAAGAGCAAGTACTGGATTCTGCACCTAAGAAGGGGCAACCCTGAGATGCTGGAGGGCAGCCCTGTTGAGTGGGTTTTGAGGGCCTTGGTTGACAGCAAGTCAAACAGTGTGCCCAGGCAGCCGGGAAGGCCAACCAGATACTGGGGTGCATCAAGTGCGACAACTGCTGGCCAGTTGAGGGAAGTAATTTGTCCTGCACTGTACTGCACTGCTGCAGCCTCACCTTGATTACTGGGTTCAGCTTTGGGCGTCACAGTATAAAAAGGACATAAAACTGTTAGAAAGTGCCCAAATGAGGGCTGCAAAATTTTGATGGGTCTAGACAGGAAGCTGTTTGAGGAGGGGCTGAAGGTTTGTTAAATCTAGATAAGAAGAGACCGAGGGGAGACCTCATCATGACCTACAGCTTCCTCACAAAGGGAAGTAGCGGGAGAGGTGCTGGTTGCCTCTCTGGTGACCAGCAATAGAACCTGAAGAACAGCATGAAGTTCTGATGGGAAATTCAGGTTGGGTCTCAGGTTAAGTTTCTTCACCAAAAGGGTGGTCAGGCACTGGAACAGCCTCACCAGAGAAGTGGTCACAGCACTGAGCTTTCCAGAGTTCAAGAAGTATCTGGACAGTGCTCTCAGACGTATGGTCTGATTTTTTGGGGGGGTTGTCCTGTGTGGGGCCGGGAATATAAATATTTTTAAATTTTAAATATTTTGAGCAGAATAATTTAGATTTCTTTTACAGTTTCTCAAACTGTTGAGATATTGCATCAGTGCCAGCCCCTACTCCATGCTTACCTGCTTGCTCTCATAGCTGTGCAAGTTCCACCTCTTGCTGGCCTGGTTTATGTATTAACTTCCTAATCTCCTCAAGAATAAAAATGGTGGGGGCTGGGGATTATATTTAATTGTGGTTTCATGATTGGTTGGTTTAGCATTGTCACAAATGTTTTTTTCCATCCCAGAAGGACAGATGGAGCAAGGAACAGTCAGTGCAGAGCCATTACAAAACCAGACACTGATGCTGAAAGAGATGCATACAGACAAGTTGTTCTAGGCAACTAATTACTATGGTAGCAATCTTTAGTAAACACTCAGCAAATAAAAAGTTAAACAGATGTAGTCTTACTACCAAGTTACTTATTAGTGAGTACAATAGTCAAGTGCTCTCCAAGTAGCTACCATGGTATAGCATCAAGTAAGCATAATTCAGTTCAGTGGAGAGTCTTCTTTTTTGGCTGTGGTCAGAAACAGGAAGGTGAATTGCCTTCATTTGTGCTTGTAGCCTACTGCCATCCTCTACTTGGCATGTGTCCAATGGCCAGAATTGTTCAAAGCTTGTAGCAACCAGAAGCCTTCTGCCAGCATCTCTCCACTTACCTTTGTTTCTCCCCACAGAAATGCATTGATATCTTGATTGAGAAAGAGTACTTGGAACGTGTCGATGGTGAGAAGGACACCTACAGTTACTTGGCTTAATGTTTTTATTAGCAATTTTCTGACTGTGTGACACTCGGCAAATAGGTATGTGATGGAAAGAATGAAAGCAACAGAACTTCATAGCAGCCACACTGCTGCCATTTGGACCTCCCTTTTTAATAACTGAGACCAGGACTCCCCATCAGCCAGTCTCAGATTTACATCAGAACTGCTCAGGATTGATACATTTCAAGTATGTAAATATGGACACCAATGCCATTTAACCTAATTTAAGAACAGAGAGGAATCTGACCCTTTTCATTTAAGGGTTGCATGCTACTGCATTTAAATCAATACATTGGCTATATGATAAACAGCTGCCATCACTGGCAGAACTTACAAATGTTGGCAGCACTTTGAGAGCAAGTCTGAGTGGACCCATGTGTAATCTGCTATGGAAAAACCATTTGTATAGTGTGTTTCATTTTTTAATGTGTGATAAATAAAAATTAAAAAACAAAAAAAACAAAAAAAAAAGTTAAAAGATTTCTGTACAAGTTGCATTTGGTTTTATTAAGTTTTATGATTTCTAAATGTAAATAAAAGGTATAATAATGGTTATGAAAGCTACAGAAATTTGTTTTGCTTTTCCTTCTTTCCCTTGTTTTCCAGTGATTTAAAGTACACGGTTCTCTGAAGAAATTAACTTCTATCTGTAACCAAACATAAATGTTCTTTCTTTTTAAGAGGAAATGTGTTTCGAAAATGAAAATTGTGCTTCACAAGAGACAGCAGAAATAGGAAATAGGTGAAATATATGCTGACATCCTTGGTCAGCTGAAATTTGACCTTTTTTAATACATCATGTTGCAGTCTTCCACAGTCTTCTCCTGGAAAAGCTGGCAGCCCAGAGCTTGGGCAGGTATGTGTGTTGCAGCATAAAGAAGTAGCTGGAGGGCTGGGCACAAAGAATTTTGGTGACTGGAGTTAATTCTGTCTGGGGCCTGGTCGCAAGTGGTGTTCCTTAAGTATTAGATCCAGTTTAATATCCTTATTTGTGATCTGGATGAGAGAATCTAGTACACCCGCTGTAAGAACAAGAAATAGTTGTTAAATGGTCCTCTGCTTTTGGATCAGAAAGCCCGACAGAGGCATCTGGATAGATGAGCTGAGGCCAATGGGATGAAGTTCAGCAAGACAGAGTATTGGATCCTGCATTTAAGTCACAGCAACCCCAGACAGCGCCTACAGGCTGGGGGCAGGGTGGCTGGGAAGGCTGAAGGAAAATGATCTGGGGGTGCTGATCAATGTTCAGTTGAATGTGAGCAAGTATTGTGCCCAGAGGGCTGAGAAGGCCCAATAACATCCTCACTCTTATCAGAAATAGTGTAGCTAGCAGGACCAGGGGGGTGATCATCTTGTACTCAGCACTCATGGTATGTTCAGTTTTGGACCCATCACTACACAAATAAGGCAGCAGAGCTGGTGAAGGGTCTGAAACACAAGTCTTCATGGGAGCAGCTGAGGGAAGTAGGATCATTTAGTTTCTTCTGAGGAGGAACTTCAGGATTGTTGCTTTCTAGAACTCCCTGAAAGGTGTGCATGTGGTTAGCCTCTTCTGCTTAACTAGTGATCGGACTAGAGCGAGTGGCCTTAAGGGTCAGGTTGGATATTAGGAACAACTTCTCTTAAGGAGTGGTCAGGCACTGGAACAGGCTGCCCTGTGAGGCAGTTGAATCACTGTCCCTGGAGTTGCTTGAGGAATGTGTAGGTGTGGTACTTAAGGACATGGCTTAGTGGGCAGTATTAGCAGTAGGTGGATCGTTGAACTGGACAATACTGGAAATCTTTCCCAGCCTTTATGATGATTCCCTAACTGCTGCCTTGAAAAAGGTCAAGGCTGCCCATGTAGTCTACCTAGACTTCAGCAAAGCCTTTGACACAGTTTCCCACAGTATTCTCCTGAGGAATCTGGCTACCTGTGGCTTAGACAGATATCCTTTGGGTAAGGAACTGGCTAGAGTCGTGTCCAGCGGGTAGTGGTTAATAGAGTTAAGTCCAGCTGGTGACCCATTACAAGTGGTGTCCCCCAGGGGTCAGTACTAGGGCCCACCTTGTTTAACATCTCCATTGATTACCTAGATGAGGGGATTGAGTGTACCCTCAGTAAGTTTGCAGATGACACCAAGTTGGGAGGTGGTGTTGATCTGCCTGAGGGTAGAGAAGCCCTCCGGAGGGATCTGCATAGGCTGGATTGCTGGGCTGAGGTGAATGGGATGAGGTTCAACAAGGCCAAGTGCTGGGTCCTGCACTTTGGCCACAATAACCCCATGCAGCACTATAGGCTTGGGGCTGAGTGGCTGGATGACTGTGAATAGGAAAGGGACCTGGGGGTGTTGGTTGATGCTGGCTTGAATATGAGACAACAGTGTGCCTGGGTGGCCAAGGAGACCAACAGCATCCTGGCCTGTGTAAGAAATAGCCTGGCCAGCAGGATTAGAGAGGTAAATCATCCCCCTGTACTCAGCTTTGGTGAGGTCACATCTTGAGTACTATGTTCAGTTTTGGGTTTCTCACTACACGAAAAACATCGAGGCCTTGGGACATGTCCAGAGAAGGGCAACAAAACTGGTGAGGGGTCTGGAGCACAAGTCTTATGAGGAACGGCTCAGGGAGCTGGGATTGTTTAGCCTGGAGAAGAGGAGGCTCAGGGGAGACCTCATTGCACTCTACAGCTTCCTGAAGGCGGGCTGTGATGAGGAGGGGCTTGGCCTGTTCTCCCAGGCAACAAACAGGTCCCAAGGAAATGGCCACAAATTGTATCAGGTGAGGTTTAGACTAGTCATAAGAAGAAACTTTTTCTCTCAGAGAGTGGTCAGGCATTGGAATGGCTGCCCAGGGAGGTGGTGGAGTTGCCATCTCTGGCAGTGTTCAAGAGGCGTCTGGACAGGGAGCTAGGATATATGGTTTACTGGTTTTCTGTAGGTATGGTAAAGGGAGGACAGTTGGACTAGATGATCTTGTAGGTCCTTTCCAACCTTGTGATTCTATGATTCATTTAACTGAACAGAAAACTGTGTGCTCCTAAAGTCCTCCTAAATACTACTCACAATGAGAACAAAATATGAGTGTTGCTATACATATATATGTTGATTGACCATCTTATCACAATGGTGTGTCCACCATACACGTGAGATAAATGGGGGATGACCTGCTGGAGAGGAGCTCTGCGGAGAGGGACCTGGGTGTCTTGGTGGCCAATTGCATCCTCAAGTACATTAAAAAGTGTGGCCAGCAGGTCAAGGGAGGTAATCTTCCTCCTCTACTCTGCCCTGGTAAGGCCTCATATGGAGTACTGTGTCCAGTTCTGGGCTCCCTAGTACACGGATTTTTTGGAAAGAGTCCAGCAGAGGGCCACAAAGATGTTGAAGGGCCTGGAGCATCTCCCATCTTTCTATGAAGAAAAGCTAAGTGAACTGGGTCTGTTTAGCCTTGAGAAAAGAAGACTGAGAGGAGACCTGATCCAGATCTATAAATATCTGAGGTGCAGCGGGCAAAGTGGAGAGTCCAGACTCTTTTCAGCAGTGTGTGGAGACAGGACAAGGGGAAACGGCCAGAAACTGGAGCATAGGAAGTTCCACACAAATGTGCACAAGAACTTTACAGTGAGCGTGACAGAGCACTGGAACAGGCTGCCCAGGGGGTAGTGGAGTCTCCTTCTCTGGCGATATTCAAGACCCGCCTGGATGCCTACCTGCTTTGGCAGGGGGGTTGGACTCGATGATATCTGGAGGTACCTTCCAACCCTCCCAGCCTCCCTCCCACTTAAAAAGTGTGAGTGGGGTAAGTGCATGTATGTCCATTCTTATATCCATCTACTAATCCATCCACGTTAGGACTGATAAGGCAGAGCAGTAGTGGAATAACAATAAAAACAGAAGTAGGCAAGTACATACTGCCTTTATTTAGAAATTAGGTCTTGTTTGCTTTGTCAACTGGCTAAAACAGAATTTCAACTCCATTCCCATAAAAAAAAATGAAGTAGTTCAAGTATCATTTATTCAAGATTGAAAAATGCACCACACCACATTATTGCAAAAGGTCATAGGTACAAAACACTGCAGCTGGTGAGAAGGCAATAAAAAGTTTTCTTTAAAATGGTTACTATAAATTACTTTTACAGTACTTTGCAAACAAAGAATTTCAAATAGCTTTTGCTTTTTTCTTTTAATTGCCCACAGTACTAGAATTTCCTGAAGATAAGGCAGCTGTATGTTTATAAGAAGAGGTAGCTGGTGTCAAGGGATTTCCATTTCTCTTTCTATACCCACATACTTCAGGGCATCAGCTTGGCTATATCTGAAATGAAAATAAAAACAAAAATAATAACCAGTATCACTGGAGCAGTAGGAAGATTATCTTAGTAAGCACTTCTCTTTAAAAAACAAGTTTTTCTTGTCCATTTCTGAATAAATAGTAGTTAAAACCTGCACTGCTTATCTAGGGAAGTTCCAGAGTACCAAAGTTTCATGCTTAACTGCATAGAAACATTATGCAAGTCTGTCTCCCTTTCTAAGTTACATTACGTTTATTGATACAAGCAACTGTTCCAAGTTTACAAGGCTCTTGGCCAAATACCAATTAAAAAAGAAATAGCCAGGAGTGCTTCTCAATGCTCTCAGTGGCTGAAACCTGAAGTTATCAGAAAGCAGGTACAGTAACTCATTTGGATCTGCTCAGAAATACAGGCAACTAACTGAACATATCATAGGAAGAAGTTATGGGAAACATCTACCAACCTGTAGTCAAAGAAGAGTTCTTCACCAGTCTGAATGGCTCTTTTTGCAAATATTCCTATTCTGTGATCACCATTAACCATCATAACTGTTCAAAAGAAACAAACTCACGTTAAGATAAATACTGATCAAGTATATATTCTACATATCCCAGCATTTTATATATTGTTAAATGAAAGCTAACTGTAGAACATACCTTTTGCATAGCAATTGGGATTTACTGAATGGTTTGCAAATCTAATCTTGTTTCCCTTGCGTGTTGCATCAACCACAAAATCTAGGAGTAAAAACCGTAAGTGATAGAAAGGTCAACTACAGTCTCTTTGTAATTGTTTATTTGTAATTGTTTAATGATTAACGCACTGAGGTTTTAGCAGCTGGAAAAGATAACTGTTCAACTTCCTACGCTGAAGAAGTGGCATATGTTTA
Source organism: Coturnix japonica (assembly GCF_054131305.1). Lineage (NCBI taxonomy): Eukaryota > Metazoa > Chordata > Aves > Galliformes > Phasianidae > Coturnix > Coturnix japonica. The sequence continues at coordinate 60,342,798 of NC_140664.1, forward strand.
TACAGTGACTTTGTTGTTCTGCAACTCAGAATGTTCCTACTGCCCTACCTTCTGCTGTCCATTTATCTCCTACCACAGTAGCTCCCATTTGAAGCTTCACTGCCCTTAGTCCTCAAGGGAAAGCTCCATAAATAAATTAAGCCAACGCTTATAGAAGGAACCAGCAAATCACTAGGACAAGACACAGCATAGAAAGAGCTGCTTACCTACTGCCAGCAAAAAAACCCAAACGAAACAGAGCTGAAATGCATTGTGAACAAATATTTTATTTATGCTGCAAGGATCATGACTAATAAATACATACCATTATTCAAGTTAAACAGAAAGCTGCACATGTACTTGTCATATACTTTTCCTCTTCTGTCTGCCTCATCCTGAGAAATAATCTGAAAGAAATAGTTTTCGTAAACAACCTCTCCCCATTTAGCATTCAGTTTCTTTTTATTACCATGGAATAACACCTAATGGATGCCAATCACCTCTCTCTAGGGAATGGCATCAAGTTGGACTGGAACCAAGAGGTTGCCTCCAACAAGCAACTATACCAATTAAGTTCATACATAACCAGAGGTGTCCTTTACCTCACCACAGTATTCAGAGATGAATTCATTCTTCTGTACAGGATCTTTGATGAAAATGCCCCAGCCTGCCACATCTGAAGGTGCCAATAGTAAATGCTGTGGGAGGTGAAGGGAAAGAACAAACAAAAACAAAAACAGACAAGGTTGGCTTAGATTGACTTTCCCTCCCCACCTCAACACCAGGACTTTTCTAACTGACAAGCACAGACATTAAGAACTTCAAACCAGAAAGGTTTGCTGATGGGAGCATAGTGCTGATTAACTCACTGACTGACTGAGGAGAAGATGCGGCAGAGTAGAATTAGTTTGTGTATAAAATATTGAATTGGCCAGGTTTTACAGAGATACATGGTAGACTTTGTACAAGTTAAGTGCATCATAATCAACAACTGAACAAATAAACTGATAACAGAGTGAAGTTTTCTACTACCAAACCAGGGGCTGGTTACACTTTAAAACTGCAGCCTACCTACAAATCACAAGTGAAGCCAAAACAGGAGAAAGAGAGAGAGCTTTCCAAAGTATTATCCAGAAAACACTAAAAGCACTAACTTGACATACAGCACTTAAAAGTAACACAATGAGCAAGGTAACACAGATGACAGCTATCTCCCCTTTTGGTTTCATTTTTGATTGTTTTTGTCTGTTTTTTGGTATGTTTGGAGGGTTTTGTTGTCACCACCAGCACTACTACCTCCCCCTCTTTGTTTTGTTTGTTTTTTGCTTGCTTTATTTGATTTGTTTGAAACCACGAAACTGAAGAAATTCTATTATCTGGCATGAAAATACTTTAAAAAAAAAAAAGTCTGAAGACAATAGGGCACATAGTTCTGTAACTATCTACATACTTTCTTGGATCCTCTCTGAATGCTGCAGTTCTTGCAAGAAACATTTTTGCTGTCCCAGTGGTCAGCTGCTCCACAAGTTAAACAGAGATCAGGATCACATTCACGAACAGCCAGGTAACATGGACACTGCTTAGTGTTGCATTGTGCTTTACAGCGGCATCCAGGAAACCTGTTTTGGCCTACAAAGGAATAGATGGAAAAAAAAAAAAAAAAAGGACAAGTATGAAAAAGTACCAAGTAAAACAGAACAGATTATGGCATATTGGCATATTGATATTGAAAAGTAAACAATAATAATAATTAAAACCAATAAGCATAACCATTGATTTCTCCTCTATAGAACATTATGAATTACTATAAATTCACAGAATCATTAAGGCTGGAAGAGACCTCTAAGACTATCTACCTATCCCCAGTATTTCCCCACTAAGCCATGTCCCTTAGCGACGTGTCTCCATACTTCCTGGATACCTGGAAGGAATGGCGACTCAATCACCTGTCTAGGAAGCCTCTTCCAGTGCCTGACCACAATTTCATAAGATATTTTCCATAATGGACCTGCCTGGACCCTGCAGAGTTACTGCCAGTGTCCACTGCAAGGACTGACCTGCAGGAACAGCTGTGATCAGGAATGACTGGAAAAACACCAACAGGAAAGAGTTGCATCTGGAAATGCTGACTCACAGAATTCAATCTGCCAAACACTGACATTTTACAAGGATATGTTATTAGGTTCAGCACAGCAGATAGGGAGTAGAAGACCTCCAAGCAGTCTGCCATGTGTACTTCTGAACTGAGAGACACTGAGCTAGTTTTGGAGCAAAACAAAAGATATATGTTCAAGATACCTCTAGCGGCAGCCAAGCTAGGAGAGATGCATGGGAGGGATGTAAGCAGGAACTCAGACACAAATCATTAAAAGGTGATGGGTCTTAAACAGAACCACCTTACAGAATAAATCATCATATTGACACGTTTTTATGACAGCCACTAATAGGCAGAATTCTGGGAGAAGTGTTAAAGATCTTTACTTCAGTAAAAGCTATTCTGTGTCTGCTTGCAAAAGTACTGCTTTTATTACAGACCACAGAAAGCCAAGATCGCTTCGTGTTTTTATTCAGGGGCAAAAATGGTGAATGAGGACAGCTTATTCTCCCCCTTCATGAATTCAAGAGGCAAAAAAAAGGAAAAAAAAAAAATTGAGAGATGTCCTTCAAATTGTCTAGCAAAGAGGGGAATTAAAACATCTAGTAAAAACAGAGGAGTCCCAAGCCTCCTAAACATCTCCGATTTTACTTCAGTCTTCCTCAAGTCTAATCATTAAGTCTGCTTTTGACTTTGCTCAATGACTAATTAAGAGGGCCAAGTTAAACTCAACACATGCTTCCTTTTCAACTGTTTGACACTATTTACTCCCCTCAAAAACACTGTCTGCAGAGGGGACAAAATGCTACCAGAGACACTGAAACAGCGAGAAAAAAATTATAGGTAAGTTTTGTTTTACTTACATTCTGAGCTGCACTGACAAAACTTCTCACAGAAGTTTTGAGCAATAACACAAGGACATGAGCTGTCACAGGGCTGGCGTGGATGATCACATGGCTGATAGTTGTAAACATGATTTGATGAACCATCTGAATAAAAATTACAACATTTTTAATAGTGAAAGGTGCAAACAAAGTGCAGTTCCCCTCAATGTTTAAAGCAGAAATTCCCTTGAAGTCCCCTTAACTGAGAAAGCCCAAAACCAAACAGGCCCAGCTCTACCATCAGTGGTGGGAGGGGAAAGAAGGGAGGTATGTGTTTAGAAAAAAATGTAATATTAGTTAGATGTTTGACAGCAGTGATTGCTTGCTTCTTTGTGCATACATTACTCAGCTGCTTAACTGTATTCAGTGCTGAACACTGTCTACTGCTGATAACCAAAAAATGAAACTACTGTAGTTTACACAGGAAATTATATATGTGCTATAGTAACACTGTTTTTATCCAGCAAAATAAATTTGCTCAAATGCTCCAAGTCATTTTTACACTTGAGGAACAAACAGTCAACTTCAAAACAGACACATGGGCAAAGTAATACCCATTCATTACAATACAAATCTTTCCAAAGCGAATTTTCTATTCCAGACAAAGTCAACATCTTACTGGCTAGAAGGGACTATTGGAGCAAAGCTTAGCTTTATCTAAATAGCAGTTAAGAGAATTTGGTGCTATATGGATTATGTTTCCTGTTATTGCTATGAAGCATTTGTTGCATTTGCAAAAATGATCTGTCAGCAACGAGAAAAGGGAAACTTTTAACATTGTTACAAACACCAAACTGTTCTCCACAAATTTTAAGTTTTTTTTTTTTAAAAAAAAGACAAATGCTGCTTTTTACTGCAGCTCCTAATGCTGTTTTCCACACTTTATGAGCACGTGCTAAAACAAGTTGTTAATTCAGCCTCCTTCTGAGATATACAGACTATTTCCAAACAGTTATACAATAACTGTATAATAATAAAAAATATAAAAAAAATAATATAATAATTGTAATAATACAATATCAATTAATACCTTTTACCTCTACTATATCTCTAATGAGAGCTTGCTTTTCCTCTGGCTCCCTATGGAAAGTGTATAGTGGCCTAATATTAAAAACAGGAAAAACAACAACAAAACCCAAAAAAAAAAACCAAAAAACAAACAAAAAAACCCCACAAAAAAAGCAACAACACAATAGTAGGATCTTAAAAGTTCAGGACATAAATTGAATGGAAAGATGCTAACCCTTTTTCAGCTGTATCTTTCTGCAATGAGCAGCCCACAACCTGTAAAAAACACAAAACAAACACAAGAAAGTTGACAGGAACTCCAGTCCACCTGCAGTGGGCTGGGAAAGTCCTCTGCATCTTGTATCCATATTTAATTTAAAATGGGCAAGTCTCTGATAACATAAATGTCTGCTAGACACACAGAATTGGTTGCAGCAGCAGAACCCTGTTACAGTTCCTTGGAGCTGACTGTATTAACACTCCACAGACTAATCATTTTCACCCCCACCCCCCTCAGCATTGCACTAGTCCCAACAATGTACAGACAAGCAGCACCTACCCAGCCCTAGGCTTAAATTCAGCTGGCTTTTAAGGAAAACCTGCAAATAGGAAAGCACTGGAGCAGGCAGCAGCAGAAGGAAGCATACTGAATTGTAAATATGCAGGGGCACAACAAAATAGAGGAGTGAAGTCCTGACAGCTGTTTGCTTCACAGGACTGTAGACTGAACACCTCACCTGTAGTCTCCTCAAGGCAGGTATTACCCTTTATCCACTAGTCTCCAACAGTATTACAGTACTAAGCCATTCCCTTTCTGCTTCGAACTTTATAAGTCTTACATACCCCACTTAAATCCTTAAAACCATCCTTCTCTTTGTTACGCTGCCTAAGCAGTGCTTTTACAAATTTGCTTTGGGGCAGAGGCGGGGAAAAGGTGGAATGTATGTTTGTTGAAATACAGTATGCTTTTGCTTACCACAACATAACTCACTGCACTTGTAAGTCATGATTACTCCTTTATTTGTACATTGCAAATTTCAGGGGCAAGGAACATACAATTGAGAAAAAGTATCTATCCAACCTTAGGCAACAAACACATGCTAGACAGAAAATTTCAGTAGCTTCAAAGTAAAAATTGATGTTTCTTAAGGTTTTGTTCAGTTACATGCATTTTTGTTAGCACTTCAATTTCAGTAATATTAAAAATTCTTTAAAATACGTAGCATTAATAAAGCCTGTGTTCTGAAAAAGAATCTCCTGCTGCACCTCCTCAATTCAAAATTTCACATAGTACTTTATGTTGTAAATGCATTATCTCAATCTCTACTTTAATTCAGTGGTGTGCTGCACCCTTCTTGCCATACACAGTGGCCGACTTATCCAGGCTACTGAAGTGGACAGGGCACAGGACCAAAGACTATCCGGAGATACAGAACACTACAAGTAGATTACATTCTTATCAAGAGTGGCGTCCTCTTATAAGAGGAAAGAAAGAAAAAAAAAAGAAAGGTGACAGCATGTATTTATGAACACTGATACTGACAAAGAAGACACCAATGTCAGTGCAATTTTGACTTAAATTACTCTAATGCAAGTCAAACTTGCAAATGTAGCAAATAACTTTTAAACAAATCCTTCCCAAAAAAGCATGATAAACCCTTCAAAACTTTCTGTGAATACACTCCTTAAAGCATTATTTCATTAGCAATTAATGTGAATAATTATTTCAAGTTAAGCACTATCTGTAACAATCAGAAAGATCAACACAATGGAAAGTTGATGCAAGAGATATAATGACAGAGGGACTAACACAATAGAAAGGTGTTATAAGGGAAGGAAAAAGGTCTGCTCACCCATCTCTGAAGATCTAGGCTCACAGAAAGGACTCCACAAAGTGGAGTCCAGAAAGAGATCTCCAGAAAGAGATCCTTCCCCACTGGCTGTCAGCCCTTAAATGGAGTCTAAGAGAAGTGCAGACAGGCTCCACCCCTTCAGGTTTTACAGGTGAACTGCCTTCACCTGCGCTCACAGAGTTGACTCAGTCAGGTAATCAATCAGTGGTTCAGGCCTTGACTCAACAGTTACCATACAACTATTCTTACACCTCAGTGTAAAATGCCACTTGCCTACTAGTTGCCAGCTGGGACTTTTTGGTTTTATGGGAAAATGGATTATATTAACATGGCCACCTGAATACAACAAAGATCACCATCAACCAGAAGTTCAGAATAGTAACAACTCAGGATCAGTAGAGAAATCAGTATGGAAGTCACAATGACAACACTCTTAGCAGAGTGCCACTCTGCCACTCTCTTAGCAGAGACTGGTGTCAGAGAGCCTGGCAGGAAATGAATGAGGCTTGCATGCAGTGTGATCATGACTAGAGGGAAATGGTAGATGGTGGCACAAAGCTGCCAACGCTCACCAATTAGATAAGTTTGACTGGGAAATTCAAATACTACCTCCATTTTCTTGTAACTTTTAAGGATTGCCAGGAGCAGCTGTAAGTTCCCCTTACTAGTCCACAAAGTTGAAGTACTGTATCAGAAATGGACTGATGTCCTGCATCTGTGCTCTAATTTGCTATCTCTATCAGAAGAGAAGATCTGATCTCATGCAGTAGGAAGTGAAGGCAAGAAGATGGTTGAGACAGAACCTGCAACTTGATGTTACAGGAAAAAATAAATTGTAAACTCAGTGGCAGACTTCCAAGCAAATAGGTGTATTTCTATACATCTGGTAGCAGACATCTACACCATAGTCAGTTTAGAAAGCAAGCATTTCCAAAAGTGCTATGACAGTAGTGGTCAAAAATATTCTCACTCACGTTCTTCCCTGCTGCCATACATCTTTATACCATAAACACTATGCAAAATTGTATAAAGATACTTAGGCATTTGCAGCAGTGTGGGGGAAGGCAGGGAGAACGGGATGAAAGAGGAGGAAAGTGGAGTAAAAGTACTTTCAAATAAAGTTTACTTAGTAAACTCTCACCTGAAAAAAAGGATGAGAAAGGGAAGGAAGAAAAAATAAATCAAGCAGCAGCATTATATGACACTACAATCTGATTCTTATCAATCTTAAGGAAAAAGTGCCAATTAAAGCAAGCACATACATTAGTTCCCAGCCATGAAGAACAAATATATAAAAGAGAATGAACAAAGTATCCTCCTTTCAGCATATGCCCAAGCTTTCTGCATTTTTTATTCACTTGGGTTTTTCTACTGTCTGCTTCCTACATGAAATACTTATTTGTCCAGCCAAGGAGAGCTGACAGAAACTGTGTAGTTAGAATCTCTTACTAGATAAGACAAGCTCTACCATTCAGTGACTCTCCAGAAAACCACTATATTAAAAGACTTTTTCCTGTTCTTGATCAGTATTACTGCAGCTATTTAACTAACAAGACACTGGATGGAGGAAGAGAGCATAATGTGTGAGGTCATGCCAGCTAGTTGTTCACTATGCCTATATAGGTACAAAACGGCATAGAAGACATACCATTCAGATAACAGTAACAGTTCCACTTGCAAGGTTAGAACTGTCATTTTAATCATACTATATGCATGCTGAAGCGCATATATATATTTTCTCTTAAAGAGAATATGCTATCAAATCAGATAGAAAAGGCTATATACTAAGCAATCTGCAACAGCTTTTCTCTTCAGTGAACACTGCCTTTCTTCAAAGGCTATGCACCTCATGAGCATAAGTAAAACTCACAAATGACACTTGGCAATAGTGAAGAGCAATGAAAAGGACACTGGTCCTTCTAAAACTGGATTTACTCCAGGACTGAATAAACTCAAACAACATAAGAAACAGAGAAAGACTCTCCAGTGGTTTTCCCAGTCATCAAGTTGTGTGACATCTTTACAGTTCTCAGATTACACTAGTATGTACATGGGCTAAATGGTTTTCCTTTCCGAAAGGCTATTGAGCACAGAACAGATATTGCTCAATTGCCATACTCAATGAAATTGAAGGAAAAAGGTTATTTTACCTCTCAGTGAAGGAAGAGGAAAAAATTGAAAGGCTTTTCAAAACCATATTACTGGCATACAAGACCTGTTTGTTGCAGTTACTAGGAATAAAATATCAAGAAGCCCCACATACTGCTATATGACCATTTATTTTAAACAAAAGACTCAAAACTCCCAAAGCAATGTCATTGTGCTACCTATACAATCATTTTCAGCCTCAAAGTGCACACGAGCCTTTTAGTTGCGCTTTAGAAACAGATGCATTGGCATTATTTTTATATCAATTTGCGTGAACCTGAAAGTAATTAATAATAATAATTACCCAGCTGCATAAACTTTTAACTCCAGATCTAAAAAAAGCTGAGCAAATGCACCAAAACATGAAAAAATGTGCCAAAAATATTAAATCAGTAGGTTATGCTTAGAACAGACAATTCCTTCCAGATGCTCAATAGATTTTTTCTTAGTTTACATCAGCTGTTTCTGCACTACAAAACATAAGTATTCAACTCCACCACATCAGTTTTTAAATCAACATCAGGAATTTCACTAAGGCTGGAAATAATAAATATACCCAGAATTACTGGAAGAACAGGAAGAATGAACAGGGGGAAGGTAAGGGAAAGTTGAAGTGAAAAATAGAACTATTGAAAAAAGCATACTTATTCCTTGCAGAAATATATGCTCTTGCTAACCTTCAGTCAGTTATTTATCTCCTATTTTCTAATCCCTAGGAATAAAAACGATCATAACACTGAGTTTTATCTTTTGAACCTCAGGATACCCAAAGAAAATTACATTTCACTGACAGTAGATAGTAAGTTTGAAATTTCAACAGGAATTGTTTTACAAGGGCTTTCTGGTCCAACATATGGCTTTATTTTGTACTTAATTGAAGCCTATTATTTAAAGTGAAACTGCAATTAAGAATCTATTAATCTGTTTCTTCAATTGAAACCCTAGTTTTTAATGCAGCTAGATGTAACAAGGGAATTCCTGCCACTTCCCTTAAAAAAGCCATCCTGGAATTAGTTAATTTTTATTTCTTATTGATCATTTGAATCTTTTGATTCAATACATTTCAACATAAAAGCACAGGTTTAATTTGAAAAATAATATGTCATTATTTAATACCACTATAACACTTAAATTTAATATTCATCACTTCAAAATTCCATTTAAATCTCTTGAATATTATAGCCAGCTACACAGAAGAATGTTTCTAAACTACGCATCGATTATTTGCAGCAATAAACCTTCAAGAATCTGTCTGTTTAGGAGATTAAAAAAGGGGGAGGAGGAGAGGCAAGTGTAACATTTCCCATCCCCCATGTGGTAGTGCTTTTATCTGGGAAAAAAAAAAAGTGATTAATTGCTGCAAATTTCATTTTTCAAAAGAAAAGGAAGGATATAGATGACTATTTCTTTAAAATAGCTTCTGTTCAGTTCCCCTCTATCTCAAATGTTCTGTTATGTAAAGGGCATTTAGTAACAGACTTACCTGTGTTTCCTTTTCTTCTTTCTGGGAGGAGTATCAACATCTTCAGCAGGGACTGGTGCAATAATACTAGATTCTTTTACTCTAAACTCATATACCTAACAAGAGATATTATCCATGATAAATCTCACTAGTAGAAAGTTGCTCATTTTCTATAGTAATATTATTTCCTTCAATCAACATCTTACAGACTGAACCCATCTTTTCAGTATATTTAAGGTTGATTATTTTTTGTCACTGTAGTAGAGATACACTAGCTATAGCCTCTTGTAAATTTTAAATTAAGTTGACTTCTATATAATTGCAGCATGAATTCTGGATCATCACATTCTTGGGAAACCAAGGAAATTTACTTTCCTTTTTCAGTAATTAATACTAGTAGTTCTGTATTTCAGGTCTAAAAAGTAAAACACTATCATCCTTAGTAATTGCATTCCTTCTTACCTGTCTGCATGTTTTGGTCCCAATTAGTCTGGCGATTGCACAAAAGTTATCATAGTAGGTGCCAATAAGAACTCTAAACATCGAGGCTTCTGCACCACTCCATTCCACATTCTCTGGAGGCTCAATATTTGGCTTCATCTTTATTGGTGTTTGACACCTAGAATTTGCTTCTGCAATAAACAATCATTGAAAGTATGAATCGATGTAAGGTTATATTTCAGGAAGTTTCTATAGCCTTTAAAAACACCATATTAACCTAATCAGTTATAGTTAAAATAGTGCAGAGTTCTGTTGGTTTTATTTATTTAAGCACTACAACAAAACAGTAACTTTCATTTGGAGAAGTCCCGAACTAGGTAACATTGGCTACTAAAGTTACAGATCTCAAATCTAAAACAAAGTTGAAACAATCTGGACATTTTGTTAAAGAGATCTACAAATGTTTCAAATACATGGTTTCTAAAATTGCATTGCACAAAGTGGATTCATGCTCTCAAGCACTGCAACCAAGTAGAAGCCTTGACTAGCCTTACCAGAGGAACTGGAAGTTTCATCTTTCTTTTCTTCTTCCTCTTTATCATTGTTTTCTCCCCCAGTTTCCATTCCAGCTTCTCTGTCACTGTCTGTGTCTTTTGATTCCAGCACATTTATTGTTGGTGTGCTAGGTCTGCTGGTGTTATTTGGAAGTCTTCCCCTTCGGCGACCACCTGGGCGCTTCGGTGGTGTCTTTATACGCTCAGCAGTCAGGGCAGCTGCAAACTCCTTTGCACCTTCCTAAAAACAAAACACTGATTTTCATTACAAGTTTAGAAGCAATTTCACCCGTGGCCTGAGGTGGGGGATACCTACATACTATTCTAGAAATTTAATCATGAACACAAATTCCAGTTAATTTACCCATAACATTGATGGTCTCTCCATGTTCAAGTTTACTATTACGAACATTAATGCTTCTGATGTTATCATGAGTAAATCTACATCTACCAATTATTTATTTCAGTTCCACTTTCACTGCCAAGTGAAAAAATAATTCATTCAGTAGTAAGTTTTCATCTTCCTAGATGACATAAGTAGTGAGAATGTTCCACAGAGTCCCTCCATAACACAAGAACTCTTTGTACATGGCACCTAAACAATAAACATTCTGCATTATTCAGAAGACCATCAGTATTGTAATTTGTTTTCTACTGGAAAGGAATATGATAACAGATTGGAAGTTTTTTAGATTAGAAGATCAGACATGTCGTTTCACTTAAGGGAAGTATGAGGGGTTTTTCTTTGTTTTTTGTTTTTTGGTTTTTTTCTTTGTTTTTTGTTTTTGTTTTTTTAAAGTGTTTCCCCTTACTGGTTCAAACCAAAAAAAGATTCCGGCAATAACCCTTCTTCAGCGAACTGTCCAGTTTTTAGTTGATAGGCCACGTTTGAGAAAGTCAAGTCTCTAAAACCCAGTTCTTTGACTAGACTGGACACAATGGCAGAAACATTATTAATAAGTACTGATCTTACCTTCTTACAAGCACATCAGGCTACATCTAACAGAGTCAAAAGTTATTCCTACTCAAACATTCATTTAGTGATTAATGCTTTTCTCACAAGAACTGAAGATGACACATTTGACTGCAAGCAGCTTACAGGTACAAGCATGTTTACATACATAACACACCCGAACACTAAGTGCAGCTTGATGTACTTACAAGTAATTCTGCTTTAGTAAATTCTTACAGTTAGTTTTTAATTATCTTACCAGATGCTGGTAACAGTGCGGTCCACAGGGCTTATTATCTAATGCTGTTTCTGTATTCTTTCTTTTGTAAGTATTTGGAGTTGCATGGAATGCTGTTGAATCAAGAAAATAACACTTGCAAATCTTAAAAGTAAAAAAATGCATTAGATATCTAACTTCAAACAGTAAATAAGAACACAAGATTTACCAAGGCTTTACCAAGAACAGCATAAGAATGAGAAAAATAGAAAAACGTCAAGATACATGCCACCTACTGACATTTGACTTACAAAGAAAGTGGATGACTACATCTGCCTATGCCCATTAACATCAGTGAACATCAAATTTGATTCTCATCCCAAGGAGGACTTGCTATATTTCCCTTTTGATAAACAGAACAAACTTGATTACCATTACCAAGTTAAGCAGAACTATTCCGAGCATCTCCTTTGAATGATCATCTCTCAAACTGTAAGAATCCCATGTTCAATTTTTAACTTGTTTACATAAAAAATAACAACTCCATGCACTTTAACAAAGCAAATAACACATTTTTCATGTTAGTTACTGAAAAGGACTTATGATCATTTTTACTGTATTAGTTCGCAGCACCAAAACTAAGTTCTCTCCCAGCTGCAGACATACCTGCTCATGTACACTGATGGAAACTGTAAAGCACTCAAGTTGCAAAACAGTGACTTAGAATGATGCCGATCTGGGTACATTACAATTGCAACGTTAGTACTTCTACAGAGTGACTAAGCTCCACAGATATGCCAGAGCTTGTCTCTACCAGATCTTCTGTCACATGATATTTGCCTCTCAACAGAATGTTTTCACTGGAAGCATTAGGAACTCCCTAGAATCCCCCACTAAACTAAAATGTGGGAAATCTGCTGCTAAAGCCACACAGGAACAATAGCGCAATCAAGTCCCCAAATTATATTAAGAGATTTCAAAAATAATATCCTTAGTTTTCTGTAATTCTATATATATTTTTAAGTCCTCCAATAAATACTTCTCCCCCAGAAATGCAGTAACAGTAGCACATACAACTACAAGGAAATAAAAAAAAAAAAAAAGTGGTCAGCATACTGAAGCTTAATAAAAAAAACCAAAAAACAATAAAACACAAGACTCAGCACTAGCTGTCAGTTCTGCTACACTCCATGAAGGCTTAAGAGCCTCCTCTCAGAAAACATTTTAATCCCAGGCACTAATGTTGCAGTTTTTAACACAGTTACAGTTAAACAACTGTAAGTTATAGTTACGTTTTTCAACACTCAGTGAACAGGAAGTACTATTTTTTGAACTGAAAGAACAAATCTCTCCCCTGTTAACCTGTACAAACCCATTAGAGGGTCTATTCTAACGAACTCACACCTTTTTCCACCACGATAGCTTTTCCTACTTATTTCTAGATTCTACATGAGGTTTCTTGCTATAATAATCCACCATTGTGCCTTCAGGAGCTTTCACAGTACTATTCAAGTAATATCTGCCAGGCAATTGATTTACAACATAGTTCTTCTAACACTTGATTTGGGACCAACTGGGAAGGTAAGTCAGTGCTAGTGTGTATGTCTTAAGGGAGCTTCTCTGATATCTTAAAACCATCACTACAAGCTTCCCTCCCATAAGGGAAGATGATGTAGAAACCTCATGACAAATTCCATAATTTTATGCCTCTGTTAATGTCAAGAGCACATAAGGGTCTTGGGGGAACAATGTATTTTTCCAAGGCTGGGCTTAAAGTGTAAAAGGATATAAAATATTTAACTAAATATTGCATTTTTTTCTCTCCAGATAGATCTTATAAATCAAGAAAAACAAAAAGACTTCAATTTACCACATGCTGACATAGATATGTAAAAACTGATTACAAGCAAATATAGGAATGTAATTTATACATGTTGCTGCTGTTACCATTTCTTCCAGTATTCCTACACATTTATTTTAAAACTTTTATGTATTACATCACATGTTTCACATATCCTTGAAGCGTTGATATTTTCTATATGTAGGATAAGTTAAATGAGGAAGAAAGCTTACAATTTATCCCACGTTATCCCACCCTCCTTCAGCTTTCAAGAAACAAAATGATGGGAGCTTCCCAACTCAAAAACAGAGGGGAGAAAAAATATCCACATTTTCCGACATTGCATCTTTAAAGAAAAACACAATACCTTCCATTTAAATGATGCTGCTAGTGTAAGAACTGATATCCTACAGTTGACTACAGACGTTACTCCAGATTTACTGCTGGCTGGTTCTAGCATTCAAGAATATGCCAATACACTATTAACATGCCCTTTACGGTACTAGAAGAAGTCTCACAGAGCTCGTGCCTATAAAACCGTGAACTGGTAACATCAGACTCCCCATAGTAACAGGTACCAAAACGTGTCTCATGAATCACAGAGGACTTCTGGATGCCTCTTCTAGCTACCTGCTCTAAAACCATTCCAAGCAGGGCCACCTACAGCAATCTGCCCATTACCATGTTAAGATGGCTTTTCAAAGCTCCCTAAAGACATAAACTAAAATTTTTCTGTGGCAGTGCTGAGTCACTCAGACAGCAGAGAAGTGCTTTCCAAAGTTCAGGAGAAACCTTAAGTTTGTTCCTCCTTACCCCATCACTGGACAACAAGTGAAAGAGCGTAGCTTCACCTTTTCTGCATTCCATGTTTCAGTTCCTCCCTTGAGCCTTTCTCTGCTCCAGAAAAATAATACCAGTTCTCTTAGCATTTCCTTATTATAAGAGAGATACCCCAGTCTTTTCATCACCTTGATGGCTTTTAACTAATATCTCTCAAGTATTTCAATTCATCTCATGTACCACGAGCCCAGAACTGCATTTCAAGATGGGGAGAGGAAAAGGATCACCTTCCTCAATCTACCAGCAGTATTTTGTCTAAAGCAGACCAGGACACCATGGGCTTTCCTTGTAGCAAATGCACACTGCTGACTCGTGCTTAACTTAGTGTCTTATAATTCCCAGGGCCTTTTCTTTGTGTGACTATCAGCATGTCCTAGTGCCTAGGGTTACTTCTCCCCACGTACAAGACTTTGCACTTCTTGCTGAACTGCATGAGGTTCCCCTGGTGGCACACTTCTCCAGGCTGTGATTATCCTCTGGCTAGCTGCATGATTCAGCCACTTCCCCCACTGTCAACCATGAAGGTGTACTCTTCTCCCTCGTCCAGATCATTAATAAAGATGTCCCATAGACAGGGCCCAACATTCACTCAAATGCACCCTGCTCATTACTGGCCTTCAACTAGACTTCTCACCACTGACTTCTAGATCCAGTTACCCAGCATTTTCAAGACATCTCACAGTCTGCTCATCCAGCCTACACTTCAACAGCTTCTCTATGGGAATCTTATGGTAGACATTGTTTTAATGGCCTTGCTGAAGTCCAGATGGACAACACCTACTGCTCTTCCTTAATCTACAAGGCCAGTCATTTTACTAAAGAAACCCATGCTTAAACCCTTGATGAATCCATAGTGAGAAGTCCTGACTTTGTGTGCCTTAGAAATACCTACCAGAGTTAGTTGTTCTATATTCCCAGACATCAGTGTAAGGCTTGCCTGGGCTAGTTTTCTGCATCCCCCTTCCTGCACTTCTTGAGGATAGAAATGACATTTGCTCTCCACACAATTCTACAAGTTGCCACAATTGATCAAATATTAAGTGGCACTGCAATCATATTTGCCACCTCCCTCAGCATTTGTAGGTGCGTCTCTGCAGGGCCAATGGACTTACAGATGTATGTTTGTTCAGTTCTTCTAAAAAGCTTCAAAAATGACTAGAAAAGGTATATCTATATAAAGACACATATGAAGATCAGATCTATATATCTACATAAACAGTAGAAAACTATTCCAAGTTATAAAAAAAAGTGAGAAAACGACAAAAAAAACCAACACTACTACAAAAATATCTAAAGTCTTCTGAAGTGCTACCGCAACAAGCTTATTCTCACTATGTCTGAACACCCCTTGTTAACTTAAAAACAAAAATGTTTTCAAAATAGGAAAAGAAGTCTGACATTTAAACTCCCTGATTAGACTACTGACACTGCCCAAAGCTCCAGACTAACAGACAGGCCAAGAGGTAACACACAGCTTCACTTCCCAGTCCTACAGACCAAGTTCCACACCAGGCAATTCTTAAAATGAGTCACCCAGACAACTTAGACACTTTTAAAAAAATACCTACAGCTTAACAAAACACACGGTGTTGAAGATGGCTGGACAAAGAGCTTCTCTGCATGTAGTATCAAGCAAGACCTGCCATTGGAATACAGGGGGAAAATAAAACTAACCCAACTCCAAAAGCCACAAACACTGATGAAACTAGAAATTTCCCCCTCCATTCTCATCTGAGAATAACTCCATTTCCTCTTTTAACCAAAAGACAAATAAGGGATACCAAAAGGAAGCAGTGCTGTGCAAAGCCTTTCTGCAGGAAGTACAAATACAGGTAGAATGCATGTGTGCTAGACAAGGAGCTGCTGACAAAGCACAAAGATTTCCGGATAAACATGTACATATACTCAGTTTAATACACATAAGAGCAGTTAAGTCAAATGAGAAAATCCGGAATAGAGAGCATTACAATATTAAACTACAAGTCCAAGCTAACTCATCTTTGACTGTTAGGTTTCTCTTTACACTTGACTCCATTCTCAGAGAAAGAACAGTCTCACATAGCAGTACAGAATCCTATTCTTCAGTGTTTGCATAAGAAAACTTGTGCAACTGCTGAAGTTCTCATTAAATTCCTCAGAAGAATGGGGCAATGTGGAATGAATTTGGTGGAAAGGATACCACAGGTGCTAAAATTCAAATGTCTGAAACTATTCTTTAAATTATCAGGTAGATGCAACATAGCTAGACCTAAGAGAACTGAAAATATAAGCTTCATAGATATTCATTATTCCTCATGGAAGATGAGGCAAGTCTGCTAAACAGCCAGATACTTTTTTTATGGAGAAATACATTCAGTTCTCAGTTTTTCCACAGAAACTGCAGAAGTGTAACTAACTATAATAGGGGAAGGGGGGGGGGGGAAGGGGGGAAAAAAGGCAGTTTTCTTTAAGACCATATGAAGAGATAACATCTATAACAACTGCTAAATGAAAAAAGGATAACAAACCACTTTAACAGGTGATTCAGCATTCTAAGAGATAGTTTTAACCATAAAGTAACGTCAACCCGGTCAGGCCTTTTTTGTAAACTTCAGTGATATTACTGTCATTATTTTTTCTCTTTCTTTCTGTACTGCATCTCATGGTTCTTTTAAGTTTTCTGACTAGCAAAAAGCAAGACATACAAGCACAGTACAATTGTACTTACGATGTAAGAAGCAATCGTATTTAAAACAACGCCTACAGAAGAGTGTATGAAAAGAATGTAGGCTTTGCTCCCTCTGAACAGACTTAGCATTTGGTCCATCTATGTTTGGTGTGCATTCAGGAGGAAGAGCTCCTGGAAGCTGCTGTTCAGTGAGTTCTTTGTATCTTAAGAGAAAGAAACATAAGCTTTTTATTCAGTATAATAAAAATCATAGTAACTTTCAACTGCAGTATCACTATGTGTTTTCAGAAAAAAATCTTTAAGAATTGTAAGAAAGGTAACTTTCTGTTTATCAACAAATAACATGACAAAGTTATTAATTCTATTGTCATTAATATAAAATCGTTAGGAAGATATGCATTAACTTTCTTGAACGTCACCATCTCATATATATATAACTCACTAACAAATGACATTATTAATCACATGCAAGCATTCACTTTTCATTAGTTTGAAAGACTAATAAACCGGTCTTCATTGTTTTCTCAACTAGAGAGAACATCTGCAAGTGGTATTTAAAAGAAGCTAGGAGTTACACAACTGCCACAGAAGCTAAAAGCTTCTTAATAGGATGGGAGAAGACTCCTTATCAACAAGTATTTTATGAAGCAAAGATTCCATGACTTCATGATGCAAACAGGTAATATATGAAATACCCTTACTTCTCTTTCAATTCTTCTGCTGTACCCTTATCTGGAAACATTGAGGAAATGGCTTCAAATATCTTGTCAGATGGAAACCTCCGAGGTGGGTGACTTTCTTTCTCTGTCAAAGCACGAAAACATTTGGAAAACAAAACAAAAAAAATTATTTTTCTGCTCCTTTGCTACCTTGAGGAGGCATTCAGAAAAAGAGGGACATCACCAAAATCCTAATAAAAGAAACAAAGTTTTTTATTTCTAATTTACCAAGAATTTAAAGTAAATTCCATAAAGTGATCTTCCCTGCTGACAGAACTGCACTAATAAAATTTGGAGAAATCATTATTTCACCAGCAGATGGAGATGGCAATTCAGAACTCTGCCTGCTTAAGAATAGTATTATTCAGTTCTCTGAGGAGTACTGAAGTATTTATTAGACTTTGATCTACATTTAGATCACCAACTGATTTGTGAGCATTTGACTGTCTCAAGTCACAGAGAAAGTACACTGGCAAAAGCATTTTTATAGTATTCTCTGTACAATTCTTGAATTAAATGGCAAAGGAAATGATGAAGAAAATAATGTTACTTCAGATCTGAAAACTATTAAGTAGAATGATTTCAACAAATTTATCAAGTGTTTTAAAAAAAGAGGTTTTTGGTCTTATTTTTTTTTCTTTTTAAGTCTGCAGACAGACGTACCCATCCTGTTACCTTCCCGATCTTTTTGCTTGTCATCTCTTTCATCAGGATTGTCATCTCCATCATCATCTTCATCATCACTATATTGACCAAGTGCATTGACCAGCTCAACAAATATTTCATCATTGATAAATCCACATTCTGAAATTCAGCAAAATTGGGAGTGAACAAAAATTAAAAAAGCACATCATGCACATGAAGTATGTTTAATCCTCTCTATATTTGGATTATGGCAAAGCCTGTAATTTATAAAAAACAATTTTGTTTTTTCTACTTTGTCTCATTATGAGAAGAAGAGCTGAAAGCATTCACCGTTTATTTTTTAAACTGACAACTAGGAAGAAGATAAAAAAAATCTGTAAAGTTTTCTTGAAGAAAACAGTAGGCTTACTAACTAGACTGCTTAATAAGTTTTATACCAGAATTCTAATCCCAGTAGGTTAGGTTAAGCTAGTCCGGCAATGCATGCAATCAGACTATGAAGATATCTATCCTTAGCTACAGAAACCCTGAAGATATTTTTGGTTGGTAGCACAGCATCTACTTCCCTGATTAAAGATTCCACTGGCAAGGTGTTTTAAAAAAAAAAAAAAAAAAAAAAAAGAAAAAAAAAGACAAAAAACCCTCAGGTATTAGATAAATAAATAACTTAAAAAATAATGAGAAAAGTGAAGGATACAATGCTGTGTATCTGCTTATTAGCTCAGAAAATAACACAGCAGTACAGATGGACATAGACGTAACTTTGAAGAGAGGGAAAAACTGTTCTTAGAGATGTTATGTATTGATTTTACTTTTCAAAAAGTGACTGGGCCATGTGGAAACTGTATTCTTTATCACTATACTTTAGAACTTGAACAGAAGGCATACATATGTAGGAAGCTAATGGATTTATTCCTACGTAAGCAATGGAAACAGGCAGCTACATCATCTGGATGTTTTAAACAGAACTCTCGATATACACACAGGCTAGTATGAATTTTCCTATCAGAAGTACAATTACACAAATATTTTATAATTCTAGCTCCTATATAGGAGTGTCTCTGGATTACAAGTTTCCATGGTATTCAAGTTCTTTGTGTGTGGCTATAATGAAAAAAAAATAAAAAAATAAAAAAAAAAATCAGAAAAATGAAAAGCATTCTTTCAACCTTTGAGATACAGTTACAAAGTAACCCTAATAAATGTAAGCTTTTTCATGATGGCAATTAAGACAGTGAAAAAAGACTAATTTTAAAGATAAGTTCATTTAATAATAGATGAAATCAGTAACAAAATACATTTACTAGTAATTTCAACATTTTGACCAAATCAGTTCTCTGACAAGACAACTAACCATCAGTAAATTCATAAAATTATCCAAAGGCAGAAAACTCATTATGTTCTTCAAGAGGTACAGACACCAGCTATCCAAATGCCTGCTATAAACCAACAAGACTGATATAATATATGATATGACTGATATAATATGAAATATTTTCTACTGAACCGCAAGCTTAACTTTCATAAGCAATGAAAAATGTTTAGGCTTATGTAAGTCATTCTGAGTGGATATAGAGTTGGCAGATCAACTGGTTCAAGGAAAAACAACACCTGTGAATACATATGCATACAGCATACCCCTAGGACAGTTTTGTTCCATCTGATTTATAGAACTGATGTTTTTTAAAAAGCAAGTAATTTGTGACAACCAATGAAAGCAGGTATTTACACCATAAATGCAGGAGAAGAAAACCAAAATGGTTTTTCTACTAAATTGCATTTGTAAATGTTGTCATAATCAGTTTTGCACACTTCTGCCACTTTCCACAAGGTAGGGCATACACCAGAACATTATACTTTTGCATTTCAAAGCTCTGAGCACTGAAAACCAGAAAATGCTCCATGTTAAACCTAGGAATTATGAAGAAACATTTTTTGGCCTTGGGAAAGAAAAAAATCATGCATTCAACTTCTCCATGCTATTACTTCAATACTCTATAGCCTTACAAATAGCAATAGATTTAAACAGACTCTGTTATACCCAATACTTACATAGAGAAGGAATTCTAGAAATACTGCTGCAACAGGCAAGCATCAGGCCTTAATAAACAAAACTGATAGCAATCATGTATGTAAGAAGTGATTAGTATACCTAAGTGTTTGGGCTCACCTCTATCTCCATGCACTTTCCCGTCATAGTTCTTTATCAGCTCTTCAATAAAGGTACCATCCTGGTCAAGCACTTCATCTCCCATATATGGAATGTTATGTAAAACAGTTTCATCCTCTACCTAGTAACAACAGATATGATCAAACAATTTTAAGTTGCGTGTCCAATTGGCAGTGTCAGCATTGATGTTTTCACAACCCACGTGTATCTAGATATTACAGTTAAATTGGCTTAACCACTTGAGCATTTTCACAGTTAACTAAATAAACCAAACCTCCCCATCTTTAATCAACATTATTTTGTACCAGTTGTGACTAGCTCAAAGTACTAGCAATAACTCCTAGCATTTAGTTTAGCACTGTGCTACAATGAAGTTTCTACTGTAGAAGCACAGTAAGTTACCTAGCTTTGGAAAGCTTACACTGGTAAATTAATTCCCCTTCCTTACTTACTAACCATAGTGATTTGCAATAGAAATAACCCTTTCATTTCTTTGTTAAAAATAAGGAATCATATAGAAACACTAAATTCAAGTTGTCTAAGCAGACAGCACAGAAATATGCCTTACAATTTAATGCAAATGCCAGTGTCAGTTTTGTTTTGTCTACAAAGAAGAATTTACAGACCTTGATGCTCAGCTGCATATTTCAGGAAAAAATATTTCAGTATTTCAAAAGAACCTTCTATTGTTAGAAAAATAAGCACAAACTTTCCTGCTGATCATGATTCTTCAGCAGTACCCAGACAATGATAAATTGAAAGGAAGTAGAAAAAAAAAAAAAAGTGGAGGAACTCTGAATTTACTGATAAAACTGGTTATTTAAATCACTTTGCTTTGATTACTGTAATAATCACTTCCACAAAAGCCATTTTGTACTAAATACTGTGACAAAGATTTTTAATAAGTTAACCTTTCCAAATAAGTCTATATCAGAAAATTAACATGAAGGCTTGTACACACAGCAAGGCTAATTAGAAGAAAAGGCCTATATGCTGGTTACTAAGATCACCATTACATGAGAAGACTTAATTCAGGATTAAATTCTTTCTATTCCATTAAAATTATCATTCTGCAACAGATATTTTCTTTGACTGTCTTAGATAAGAATACTGATATCTCTCAGAAAATGTTTCTCATTATATGAACACTGAAATCTACATTTGTAAAATGCAATACAATACAACTAGTCACCTGTCATTAAGGCTCTCTTTAAAGCAGTGTTTTAAGATACTGATGACCAATAAAATTATAGGCTTAGTTTGCAATTAATGATATGTTTTACTCATGTTTTAGTTTTAGAAATAAGTTCCTCCCTTTTCACCCATATTTCTTCCCAGACCACCTTTTTAAACTTACCATAAAATTTTGTTGAAGGGGAGACCAAGAATACATTATAGGCACAGAAGCAACAGCATTGAGAGTCTTTAGTGGGATTACTTGTTTTGGAAAATCTATGTCACTGGTAACAGAGCACTGAAATAAGAGGTTGAAGTTACACTTACAATAGCAACTTCAGAAAATAAAAATAAAAATCATGGAAGTATATTCAACAACAAACAAGTGTTTATCAAAACTAGCTAGATCCACCTTTGAAAAATGAATCTGATTTTCAGGGTGTAATAAAGAAGAATGTGTTTAGAAGGAAAAAAAGATGCTGGAATTACTTCTGGTTTATAACCTTTATTAACTGATCATGGTGAGGTGTTTTTTTTTTCCTTCCACATAATAGCAGAATAGCTATTTTAAGGTATTTAGTACTTTATTCAGACTATTCAGACTTAAATATAGGCAATTTCAGGTATTTCAGAAGAGATTCAGTACTTGTTGCTGTTACACTGGTCTTAGACTATTTACTGAAACCATCAGAGTGGAAGTTGAATTCCTCTGGCTTTCAATCAATTCACTGCAGAAATCACATGTGATATACTTCAAAAAATTATTATAATGGCATCAAGACACCTTATGAAAAGAGATGTTCCATGTGTCTTGTTAACTTCTGCCCTGCTTCCCTGTTTTGACTGCCTATCTTTATCCTATCTTCAAATATTTGACCGTGCTTACTATTTACAAAGAATAGAGGAAAAAAAAAGATTCTCAATATTCAGCTCAGGACACATCCTTTTCAGCTGTGGAACACCATTCTTTTGGAGACTTACGCAGCCTCCAAAGGCCAGGCACAACACAGAAATACAAATAACTTCTGGGTTATTCTTCAATCTAGTCAACAGATAATCATCATCATCATAGTATCATAGTCTCGTGCGGGTTGGAAGGGACCTTAGAGATCATCGAGTCCAACCCCTCAGGATTCGAGCCTCCTGTGTAGCAGAGCAGCACTTCTACCACTTGCGCCACAGGGGGGATAATAAATCAGCTCTTCTCAAATGTTTGAGAAACAATATGGAAAACCTCAAAAAAAATTAACATACAAGAGTAGATAGGAAAATACAATAGTAGGGAAAGTACGAAGAAGATTTGGAGTTAGGTAGAACTGTGTTTAGAATAGCTATCACAGCTATCTGAAATGAAAAATGGTAGACAAGATTTTTCTTCTTTCCAGAATGGAAAGATGAACAGAGCTTCACATTTCTAAAGAAATACACGAAGTAATGTAACAAACAGCATACAGAGACAGTATCCAGTAGAATGACAAAAGCCAGCCTTGTTTAAATCTTCTTTCTTGGTTTGTTTAGTTTCTGTTTAAGGCTTAAGATCTGTGGGCAATGAAGTTAGATTTCTGCCATGTATACAAATACTCAAAATACCATATTATGATGGTGCTTAATACCTACTTTCAGGTTAATGTTTTATTGTCTATTTAGCAGTCTTCTAGCAAATTTTTCATCTTAGAGAAAAACACAAAAGCAAAAAAATAATTACTTTCAGCTTATTGTCCACATGAGACTTCCGATTCCAAAGATATGTTAAAATGGTTCAATGTACTTAAGACTGTGTCTCAATTCTGTTTCCCTTGTCTAGGTACAGAACTCAGCTTGGTATTTGTTAGCCTACCACAGAACATACTAATGTTTCTGGTTGACACTCTTAGGACTAAGCATTGGAAAAATCTGTGTCACACCGTAGTCTTAATCAAAATCATGAAGTCTCTCAAATCTTTAAGTCAAGTAACAAAATCAGCTAGTGTCTATAACTATCAAGAAATTTAGCATATTAAGAAAAAAAAGTTTAAATTACCATTTAAACCACTGAACAATAAATTATGCCAATCATAGATCAAGCACTGGAGTTCTTCCAATTCATAAGACAAACGGCAATTTAATACAGTAATTAGTGTGCTCCATCAATTCACATGAAGTATTAACATTAAATAGTGAGCCAGGACACACACACACACACAAAAAAATCTAAAAAAATGGTGAGACATGATCTTTTACTGTCAAAAATGTACACATACCTATCTGTTTTCAAGAAGTACTGATCCCACAGTGCCATATAATAGATGTACAGCTGAATGTGAGTAATTTCACATTCAAGCACATTTAAAAAAAAAAAACAGTCAAGCACACAGATGCACCTTCCTGATATACACATCACCAGATTCCCTCTAAAAAATAATGAAAGCGTAAGTCTGACAGATTTCCTTCAATAGAAAGATGTTGTGGCTGTGTTTTTTTTTAAACCTGTTCACAGTGAAATCTTCATTCTCATCCTACTGAAAAGGAACTATCTTTTCAGATTATTACACATGAAGCACCCTCAAACTGTCTTAATTTAATAATAGTAATAGTCTTGTGCGGGTTGGAAGGGACCTTAGAGATCATCAAGTCCAACCCCCGGGATTCAAGCCTCTGTGTAGCAGAGCGGCACTTCTACCTCTTGCGCCACAGGGGGGATTTGAACCCAGGCCCTGGTGTTGCAAAGCGGCATTCCTACCACTGCGCCCTGACATAAGATAAACTGAACCTCCACTTAAAACTGGAAGTTGGAGAGGAGCTACTAACATGCCAATTTAAACACCCAAGCTGGCTGTCATCAGAATTGGCTCCTTACAGAACATACAAGTTTAAATGACCTCACTTATTAGAAAGTAGATTTATTCAAACAGCTGTGCTGACAGCTTCCATGTGCTTTAATTCAATAAGAACCAAAGCATCTACTCATTTGTACCACTGGAGATCAGCTCCATCAAGGAGCAAGGTTAGACTTCCAATATCAGAGAAACAAAAACATTAAAGGATGATATTGAAGTACAATCCAAATAAGTTTCAGACTTGCATGCTGCTCAAAGCTGTGCAGCCTGCCATTAATTTACTGCTTTCCAGACAGAAGTCATCTAATGGACATACATTATTCCTTTAATTAGAAGAAAAAAAATTTAACTGAGAAGTCATGAAAAGCTAGAAAAGAAAGAACATCCAACTTTCCAGGTAATCAAATAAAAACATGCTAAAAACCTTGTAAGTGGAATTGCCACAACACATGTTAACCAACCTCCCTGGTCCCGCGCAAAGAGCTCACAGAAGTCATGATGTGTACAGGCTGTATCCTACGCTGTTTCCATTCTTGATTTAAGATTTCAGTTCTTTCCAGTATCTTCTGACGATTAGAATTAAACATGCTCTAAAAATTAACCATAATTGTTAACATTACAAATAAGCTGAAGACTCACCTTCTAAAATATTAAAGAATCACAACATGCATTAAAAACGCAAACAGATTTAAAAGAATTCCTCAACATTGAATTCTTCCAATTTTGTCTAAATGTCAGTCAAGCTCATTAGATTTCATTATCACTTTCTTGTACTGAAAAGAAGTTCTCATGTTTAGAGATCTAAAGGTTTAGCACAGAATTAAGTTCTAAATAGAATTAGAAAAGAGTATGCAACTAAACAAATTGCCATACTTTCTCTCTTCACAGTCTCTTCTGATACTTAGCAGACTTGACTCAATCACATACAAATGTAATACCTGCTTATAAGATTAGAGTTAAGACAAGTTTTCAGTATGTTAAAAAAATTCATGAAATTATTATTGCAGGTGCTAAGTGCAGGACACTGAGTACTTAAGAAAATTGGTTCTGATAATAGTTGTTAAACAAGAGAATCAAAACATCCCATACCTTTACTTCATCTGCACGTCGGAATCTCTTGAGCTGCCTCAGTCTCATATATTCTGATTTTACACGTTTTCGCCAACAAATCGGTCCTTTCTCAGACTTTTTTCCTGTTTGACCCATGATTAACCTGTAAGAAACAGTGTCACATTAGTATAAACCCAGCCTGTTCGCTTACGAAGGAAGAGTGATGGGAAGGGCAGGACAGAGATATTTCTTTAATATCTACTGTATCTATTGCTTTTTTCCCCCTCAATCAGACACTCTGAATACCATCCCAGTCTAAACCACAACCCCCTCATACTTAAGTGATGGACACTGAAAGAAGTTATTTTAGTTACAAATTAACCAGCCATTCAACATTTGGTTTAAGCACTACTAAACTGCTACTTACTGTTTCCTTACAGAAAATTAAACTGCCACATAAGCCCTATTAATAACAAATCAACCTATACAGAAACCACATACAATTATATCAACAGTAACAACAACAACCATAATTCCCATCATTCTCTCACATACCCGAATCAGACTCAAGAAACCCAAAACTATGGTCTAAAACCCAGTAGAAAAAAAAATAAATCTAGCATAATCAGTTTTTCAGCGATAAACATGATTGTTAAATGATATAATAAAATAGGAAGAAAAATACATTCAAAAGGAAAAGTCTTTTGAAAGAAGTGTCAACTGTTTACAGGCCAGTTCAGCCTGTTTCCATGACTAGCCCTTACCAGCCCATAAAACCATGACAGCAAGTGAACCACATTTGTATACTTCTGGGCAGCTGAACACTTCCCAGGTAGAACTACAGTGTTTCAACACATAAGAGGAAATAATTGACTGTTGGGTTTTTGTGTTTGTTTTTTGTTTGTTTGTTTTTTCCTCAATCTCAAGAGAATATGAAAAAAATGGGGAGGGCAAGCTGATGTAAGAAAAAAGCATTTTAATACAGGATGGAGTTAATTCCCATAGTGCAGCTTATCTGGCACCTTTATATTAGGACTGCAGGAATTGTCAGTGACATTTTATTAACACCAACTTTTTGCAAAAACAAAACAAAAACCAACAAAAAAAAACAAAACAGAAAAAAAAAAACAACACCTACACTTCTAAGGAACTAAGCTTCAGAAACTAGGACAAGTTGCATAGAGAAGGACAGCCTATGCTGGATCATGAGTAGGAAAAAAAATAAAAAATGAGATGGATGAATTCTTACAGAAGGAAACCTATCTAAAGACAGTATAATATTCGACAGTTCCCATGTAACAAACTAAAAAATGACATCAGATTGTTTTTGTGTAATGACCCGGATTCAGGCAGTCCCCAGCCATCTCCTCCTTTCATTTGATTATCCTTTCTGGATTCTGATAGCCATTTCTATTGTTTCAAATCTTTCTTTCATACTTCTTCATCTTCTTTAAACAAACAATCTATAGAAATAATTTAACAGTCTTAAGTCCTGAAAATTTTATCTAGAAAAAAAACTGTGCAGTCAACTCATTTATGGGCAGTATATATCATTTCCAAAACAAATATAAAGAAAACCTAACTCCAAAACAGTTACACCATCTTTAGAGAAAGCTCATCTCCTGAAGTAACCTGCCTGATCTTATTTGGTCTCATTCAAAGGATGAAAGCCTTGCCAGAGCTCCACATGCCCTCCACGGAAAAGGAAGGTTGGGAAATGCATCAAGTCACTTCCAAGAAATTCTACTTTCTACCTGGCCAGTCAAGGACAAATTATCTCATTCCAGAATGGACAATCATCTTCATGACATGAAAAGCAAGGCATGCCTGTGTCCCACCTAAATCGGACCTAGGTCCAATACTGATCGTAATCCAGCCAGCTCTACCAAGAGGGCAATGTTGCAGAATTCAAGCGATCCCACATTGCCTGCTCTATACAGTAAAGTGCTCCCACAACCTTCTCTCCAGCTCCATCACTATTTCACCTATTCAGTTTTTGTAATATTACAAACTCCCTGATGCCATAGCTATAATGACTTTACAGAATAACTAAATCCATGGATAGAATTAGCCAATGCTGTTTTTTTTTCCATTCATGCTTGTATAGCTGGAAACAAAAGGCAACAAGAAACTAGAGCCCTAGAATACACATGCTTATGTTTTAAATACACTCTGTTAAGTGTTTCATAATTAAGTTACATACAAGATCCATGGGCTTTACAGAAAGTTTTAAAGAAATTGCATTAGCTTAAGTCAGACAACTGTTAAGCACCTAGACAGTACCTGCTCAGTTGTAGCCACTCTTTGTGAAGGCATGCATGGTGAGCTGGATGACACTGACCAAAAATAAGTGAAAACCTGACTTTACAATTGTAATTGTTTTTCTTTTCTTTTCTAAAACAATCTGTTCGATGATGGGGCCCTGGCAGAAACAAGACAATCTAAGGTCTCTTCCAACCCAAGCCATTCTATGATTCTACCCACAGTGGTAATGTAAGCAATTTGTGCATGACTACAAACCAGGGAAGAATTGTTAGGAACTCTGATGAACTCTGGGAAAAAGAATAGTGCACACAATTATACCATAAAGAAGGGCTGCTTCCACATGCTGGTTTGCTCTGAAATCACAGACTAGCTTTTTAACTGTAAGCTGTTAGCAGATCCAGACAGCACTTACATCCCTCAGTCTAAGCACACTAAATATGCTTTCCTCAAATTAAAACTAAATAAAACCACTCAGGCTGCATAGTTCAGGACAATTTTCACATTCAGCTGAGAAAACAGAATTTTAGCAACAGAAGAGAAAAAAGGTCAAGACAACCTTACCATAAACCTTAAAAAAAGCCCACCCTACTAAAAAATTTTTTAAAAAGTACCAAGATCAATATATTCTGAGTACAATTAAATGCTTATCTCCCCAGAACATCCAACTTCCAAAAATCACCAGATAAAAAAAACAAAAACTTCAAATCATCTTTCAATTGCAGAATTTGATACAGTACTAAGTAACAACATTTAAGTACTGCCAAATGATTGATTAACTGCAGCTATGTTATCAGCTATGTTAACCAAACCTTATTACTTCAAACCCTTGCAAATGTACTTCTTAGTATTTTATTTCACACACTCTAAATGAAGAATACTTTTTAATGAGTCTATTCGAAAGGTAAGCAGTTTCCAATAGACTCCTATTACAATTCTCAAGCACATGAAAATAAACCATCAGCAAAATACATGCATAATGCCAGATTTAAAAATAATAATAATAAAATAAATAATTAAAAAATAATAAACATGAATAAAAATAATAAAATAAATAAAAATTTAAAAGTATCAATAAATTACTGCTATAATCTGCAGGGCAAGTGTTTGTCTCCTTCATTTATTCCAATATTTCATCAACAGTGCACAGATTGATGAAAAACCAATGGTCAAGAAACATTCTTACTCTTGGACAAAGCAAGAAAACGTGTTCAGTGCTGCCGTTTCAGAGTTGCCAACAGCTCCCATGTTAAGTTATGCAAGTGAAGAGGGCGACGGGACAAAACACTCCTAGCACATGAACAGCCTTCACACCTGTGCTATGAACAGAACTTCTGCAGTTGCTTATCACTCTACTTTTTAGGTTTTCTGAAGAAAAAAAAAAAAAATCTCTTTCAAATCTAAGTAAACATGCACACTCATTTCCATGTAAAGAAAAATACTCTCAAGACTACTGCCACCTAGTGTACTTCAGACACTAATCCACACCAACAAAAATCTCTTCAGCAAGTACAACAGAAAAATTAGCAATTAGCACAGTTTATTAACAGTATCCAAATACATCACATACACTCCTCATAGAATTAGTCACGGTGATAGCTGAAAATACACTGCAGTGGTTTTTCTTCTATATTATAGAAAGACAGTATTTTAAGTGCAGCTCACTTTTTTTTTTTTAACTTTTTTTTTTTTTTTTACCAAGAAACTTATGTCTATGCTTTAAAACATACTTCATGCTGTTTTCTGTGCTAAAGTTCAGCATCACTGAGAATACTTCATGTAAGACATGTCTAACATTATCTGCTTTTATAAAGTTATCTTCAGACACTGTTTGGCATCAGTTTCACCTAGAAAAACATATATCCCCAGTATCAGAGGCCCTACATCGCATCTCCATCTCTGCTCAACCTCCTTTCTTGTGAGAGCTTAAGTGCTCATGAGTCTATTAATCAAACTAGGTCAGGAAAGAAATCTGTCTGAGCAGCCCATAAACATATTTCATTTTTAAACAGAGATTTTCAACAAAATCAATTCTGCAAACAGGCTTGCCACAGAAATACTTGAATCAACACAAAGGGAAGAGAGCAAGACTGAAGCAGAAACAAGAGGCAAAGAACTGAAACTGAAGGGGGCAGGAGTTCAGGCAAGCCCTGCTTTCAACAGGGATGTCCATCAAGACACATCATCTCTCTGTCACGATACCAGTACATTAAAATTACTCTTACCAGCTAGAAACAGGAAACATTTATGAAGCCACCCATGCCAGCTGTACCATTCTTTGGCCAAATAAATGTCAGCAGAATGGTAAGACTTAACCTCTTAGATACTATGAAAAAGAGTGCAATAAAAAAGTAGATTAATCCATGAATCTAGGCTATGCACCTAACTCTCAACAGCTTCACTTCATCATTCTTTGGAATCAGTGGCTGTGAGTAAAGTGGATTAGTAACCTTCATGACCAACTCTAACTTCCACATTCTGCAAGAATGTAAACTGCTTAAGAGATGGAAACCATTAGACAAGCTATCACCAAAAATAAATAAATAAAAATAAAAAAAATAAAAATCATTAAGTTCAATAAACTTAATGTAAAAATGTAAGGACAAGAACAACAGTTTGAGATATACCAGCACCATAACCTTAAACTGAGAAGGAAATATCTGCCTGCATGTAAGTATCCAACTCTCAGAATATTCTCTCTCACTCTCCCTTTATGCCTGACTACCCCAGCTTACCAAAACATTTTAGCATCAGCCCTAATGCAAGACAGACAGAGTTTACATGGCAAATATGGTAAATTTGAATGCAGTCATCAGTTAAACTAAGTCAGACTTATTCTTCTCTCAAAATACAGTTTCCTAATTGGACCAAAAAGTTGAAATTATTCATGCTGGCCTAATTAGCACCCAAACTGGAAGGGAAAAACTAGGGTAACCAGGAGTATGGAGACAAAGTAAAGCTGCTCTCGTGAATATCAGCAATCTGCTAGAGCATCTTCCTGCATTAGATTAGAACACCTCCATACCACATATAACATCCACTTTCACACCATGTAATCTTGTTTTTCCTCTCAAGACTTTGCACAATCAAATGAGTTAATCTGTTGAACTACTTCTAAGTAATTAGTTTTCAAGATGCACATTTTGTCTTGTATAAGGCAGAGGACATAGCTACCACTGACTCATTCTCAGATCTCCCAAGAAGGGTAGTGGTCATAATTAGGTAGTTAAGAAGGAAGAGCTTACCCCTTACCTGGGATAAGAGCTCACAGGAAAACTCTCAAAGAAGGCCAGCTCTAAGATGCCTTTCCTTCGACTTCCAGACCACTTTTCCGTAAATTAGAACATAACAAAGTAGTAACTTCACAAGCTCTTCAAGAAACAATTGTTCACTGTCTGAATTAATGTATCCAGACAATCAGCTCTCACTATCTCAGTAGCCCCTTGGGTTGACAGATCCCAACTGATACTTTAGAATATTCAAGATACTTCACTTTTTTTTTTTCCCTATGTTTTTTAACCAAGTATTTTAAGTCCAAATCACATTTTTCTTCACTACTTCAAAAAATGTTCCACCCCCTTATAATTACCTAGAAGGAATTACTCATCCAGCTTATTCTCACCTTGTCAGCAACTGATTTTTCTGCGTTTAGTTCCAGAATCTTTCTAGTCCTATTGCATTCAGTCTTAAGCTAGTCATTAGCTTCTTTCTGCTGCATTTATCAATCTTTTCATCTTTAGAAACATTCTGTAGTTTTGAGAATGCAGCTACAACAGTTTTTCAAAAATGAACAGTTTTACATTTAATTTCAAGTTTTGAAGTTAATTACTCTTCCTTGTTAGACCAGTGCCTCACTTTTTCAAATTTCTTTGTTAGAAACAATCTTCTTTATCTCATCCCTCTTTCAAAATATATTTTTAAAAAATAAATAAAATCACCACTTTGTGGCAGAATCACTCTTTTGGAAGCCATCACATGTTATCTTGATCCAGTCATCAGACAGGAAAAAAAAAACTGCACATAACCTTTTTTTCTTACAATTATATGAACAGCTATCATTGAGCTAAGAGTTTCACAATATACTTAAACCAATTCAATGACATTCTCCTGTAAGGAATGACAGCCCACTGTTTACTCATCTCTTCATGCTGTTAAATTTTGTGTCCTAGTCCATACATCCCATAATCATATGCTGAACTAAATAAATAACATTAAGGACCTTTTTTTTTGGTTTTTATTTAAAGTATCTTCAAAATAAGATTAGTTGGAATGTTTACTAACTCACAATAGCATAGATAAGAACTTGTAAATGAGCTCATCAGTGTGATCATTTTCTTTGAACGGCTGATTTTAGCCCTCCTATGGCTGACAGCATCATTCTGTATATACTCCTTACAGTCATTCTTGATACAAATAGCAAACATGAATCAAATGTGAGATTACTCCAATATAACTAAGTAATTTATGCTTTCCGCAATGGATTCAAAGATCAGCAAATGCCCCAGAATTATGAAACATTACAGAATGTTTTTCCATAAGTTTGAAGTCAAACAAAGTCATGAAAAACATGCAAACTTATCAAATATAGCAGTATGCCCCTGAACACTGCAGTTAGTTGCAATTCAGAAGACTCACTGACATAGAACCACCAAGATTGCCAAAGACCCACAGGATCACCCAGCCCAACCATCCTCTGAACCAATAGTTCTCACTAAACCATGTCAGTCAACACAACATCCAAACACACTTGCTCTCTGTTCCAGCTCTTTCACTTAATTATGTACGCTGCTTTATATTGCACCCCTTGATCTTGCTGGGATCCAGTGTCCCAATTCTGGAGCAATCCCTGTTTTCCATCCACATGCTTGCTTGGTGCACATACATCTTTAATTAATCTTCCTTTCTAGCCCGTTTTTCATATTTAGATGGATCTCTTCAAACACTGTTTCTCATTGATCAAACTTTATCCCAGACAAAAGAAGCAGAGGCATGGACTTTTTGATGTGACCATGACATTCTGCCAGCACTGCTACCTACAATAAGAAACATTTACCTGCCACTTAGTGTATCTGTGCTATCATTTCTCTCCTGATGGCATCAGCACTTCTGCAGCAGGGGGAGGGAGGGAGAGGGGTGGAGGGTCCTCTGTGCTGAAGAAAAGTGAGGCACTCACACCCACTGTCACCATCTAACCACACTGTGAAACAATGGCCTTACAGATTGAATTCTCAACTCCCCAGAGTGCTAAACACCTAAGACCGCAGATAATTCTCCGACTGTACTCAAATCATACTAAAATTCATTACCTTATAAGTTGAAATGCTCAACTCAGAGTAAATCAAGACAGGAAGGAAACAAGACAATCCTAGCAATCACATTTTCTTCAATCATTTTCTCCACCTAATTATTATTAAAGTGTGTTTATACTTTATCTTTTCAGGGGTTTCTACCATCATTGTAACCATGAATGAACATGAAGTACTTGAATAAAACCCAAGAACAAAACTGTACCTGAAATCAAGATTATTTCACATTTTCTACCAATCATAAAGAAGGGCATTAGTTTGTGAAATCTGACCAGCAGTACACTACGTTTGGATCTACATTTATATAATCTCACTTTACAGGAGTCCTCCATTTACAAGTCACTAACCAAGAAACAATGATGTGGATACTTCTAAGAGATTTATTAAGAAAAAAAAAAAAAGAAAAAAAAAAAGAAAAGAAAGAACAAAAAAGATAATCGATAATCTGTATTTTTTTAAAAAGAAGAAATATTAGTTTAATATCTACCACCAACATCTACCTCTGATGTTGTGCACCAATACAGAATAAAAAGAACTACTTCAGAAGCAGTCTTTTATATAAGATTATTCATTAGATTGCTGAATCCACTTGTCTATGTAAACCTACGGCTTTTAAAGCTGCCCTTCAAAAAAAAAAAAATCTTCTTTCTCTGTATCCTGACAGTTTCAGCAACAGAGAAACAAGCAAATAAAAACAAAGTGTAATTATCAAATGTCATGTAAGAAGTAATCACTTCAGTGTTAAAGTTCCTAAATTTCCACCATTATTATTTTATTCTAGAACATTTGACACTTTCAGAAGAATACTGTTTTGGAAATAAAAATGACAAGTATCTGTACTTAGCCATTTGGGGACATAAAGAGAAGGGTGAGCAGAAAACAGGAAATTATCACAAAGGAATTTACATTAAAGATGAAACCAAAATCGGCTCTAACTGAAAACTTACTTCAGTTTGGGCAACATCAGCAACACACCACACAGCAGGTAATCCAACTATTTATTTGTTTATCTGAATATTTGCATGAATAATGCTTTTAAATAGTCTCATTCATGCCTAAAAGCTCTGAAGCAAAAAAACACTTTAAATTCCAAACAGCAGAACAGCAAAGTCTTGGACCTGATTATGATGATGTTCTTTACAGGTCACTATTAAAACTATGCCACATCTCTTGCACAAGACCAAGTTTAGCTATTCGTCTGAATACAGTAAAGTTTCAGACAAACTTTTAGTTCTACAAATGCACACCACCACATTTCTCCACTCACACTCATCCATAGACTTTGTTGTTTAACACCTCCATATCTTAAAATGTAAAGCTTTTTGATATCCTGGATAAATCTGGCAGAAGAAATAGTATTTGCATCACATAAGGCATGTCTACACAAGCAAAATAATTTAGGGTATAAATGAAGTACAGTGACTATTCCACCCTAACTTGTTTTGTTGACACACCTTTTTTATTTTTTAAACTCTAAAATATCTAAGAGTTCTTTGGTTCAATCCACACACACAAAAAACACACCATACTAGAAAATCTCTGCCACACAACAGTTAAGTGGTTCAACAGCTACAGCATACTTCTTTTTCTGCATAAGCAAAGAGCTCAAAATTTCAAAATGATTGTTACATTTCCATGTATGAAGTTCATACAGAATTCTCTGTAGGGAAGTATGTAAATGTTGTAGGTAAGTTTGTATTCAGTACATTTAGTAAATTGTCTAAAAAAGCCCCTAAATAAGCTTAAAGCAATGAAAGCAACCAAGAGAGTAATTTAATCACCTCACATTTTGAAATCCCCAAAATAACTGGATATGGCATACAGCATTCCCATAAAGTACATATATGATGATTAATCCATCAGAAGTTTACATTAAGTTTTGCTTAAATTTACCACCCACTGCCTCAATGCGCTCATATCCACTGCTTGGTCTCCAAAATGTTCAGTAAGCATCTGTGAATGTCAGTGAGTGCAACTTTTCTGCATGGAGGAATTCAATCATACACCTTTGATTCATACTCATTTTCATGTCAGATGCCATTTTGTCAGACTGCCCCTCTGCTACCATCTGTCACACAGCAACAAACCGTAATGGAATACTGCCAGGAAGGTTCAACTTCTACTGCCATAACACCAACATCTTCTTTGGACACCGTGAGCCAACACTGTGAAATAGGAGGTATTACATCTTTTTTTTAAATATTAACATCTGAGTTTCCTTCCTTTCAACTACTTTATCTCTTTAAATTTTGTTTGATGGCTTTGAGATTTAAACTGAACACATAGGCTGTAAAAAGCTGAATACACGGTAGAAGAAACCAACCATATAAAAGGTTGAATGAGAGAAAAGAAAAAAAAAAAAAAAGGATGCAATGTAAAATGACAAAGGTAATAGAGCCAGCTCTAAATTAACGAAGTATATATTAAACAGACCCTCAAAGATTTTTTTTTCCCGTTGATTTAAAACACAAAAACACACCATAGAAAGCCCAAGATATGGACTGCTGTGTTTACATACAACATCATTTAAGCAGGTACTATATACACAAAACCAAAACAGTTCTGAAATACTCCTTACAATAGCACACCTAAGAAGTCTTTACTTGCATACAGAATTATGACAGTACGTTCAATCATTTGTTAATTTTATATAGCCAAATCAGAAGTTTTAGAAATACTGTACCACATTTTCAAGCAATTGCTAATACTGCACTGATCCACTCATATCATTCCATAGGTACTTTTATCCATATTTAGGACATAGTAAATAACTAGATTTCCAAAGGTGAGATGACCATTATAAGCACTGTTGATTTTACGATTAAATGGAGCAGAGTAAGCATTGTAAATCTTACCAAGAAGATAGTGTTCTTCACCCACTGACCTGATAGGTACAATCACTGAAACACTCTGCACATTTCAGCCAGATAGCCTAAATAAGGTCCTGATACACAACAATCTAATTATTTTCTGGTGTTGAGTTTTTTGGTTTTTTTCCATATTTTTATGGACACAGAAAGAATATCTAAAACACATCTTTATCTCTCATGGTTTTGCTTTTTGAAGTGGTAATAAATTCAAAAGCCTATAGTTAAATAATTAGCTATATATTTAAACATCCCTTTCTTTCTGCTGTTTTTAATAATTAAGTTTAAAATGTAAAATTATCATTTGCATATAGTACTGAATTTTCACTTTTTTTTTCTTCTTTTTTCTTTTTCCAAAGAGTTGCCTCTACCTCAGTTTAGTTAATTCAAGCTATCTACTCCAGTTTTGGAAGCAGCTTTTTCACTTTCACTGAGGATCCAGAACTTGTCCACAGTTAACGGAAATCTAGATGTACAGACAAAAACAAGCCTGTAACAATCAAACTGCCTGCTATTGTCTGTTATAGAAAATTGCATTTCTACCGCTGTGTTTTTAGAAAATGTCACTGCTTTTTGTTTGTGTCTCATCAGAATCTACTTCCTCTTCCAATAAATTTCACTCTTTACTTCTACCTCACAAATAGTAGTACATGCCAAAGTCTTTAGCTGATATCTGTTAGAACACATCAAATATCCCATTCTTTTTTGTTTTCCTTTTAACCTTTAACTCAACAAAAATCATGGCATATACTTAAAAAACAAACCAAAGTAATCAGCTAAGTTGAATGAACATCTTCATTGTTCCCCAAAAAGGTCTCTCCCTGTTTTGCATCTATTTCATATGAGGCTTTTCTGTCTCATCTTCCTTTCCCCAGACATAAAGGCTTAACTGAAATTATCACCTGAACTATGATGCCACTGGATAAGTCATCCTTTTAAAGACTGATTTAGCCATACCAGTATATTTGCACTAGCCATACACATAGATGCTAAACATACAGATACATACATAAATACACTTGGAGACACAAACACAGCTGCTGTCTTCAGATGCCATTTCAGTGAGACTGGCAGCACTCTCCACCTTCACGCTATGATCCAATTGCAAGGTTCATTGCAATATAATCATTAAAATTAAAAATAATCCTCTCATTACTATCTGACAGCTTTCCTTAGGAGCAGTCTTAGTTTTTCCTCAAGTAAGCAAACACCTCACAAAGTTATCAAGAATTATATTCTAGCACAAGGTTCGTTTTCTCAATTTTTTATTTTATATTTTTAACTCTGGTCACCTGAATTTTCCTTGGACACATAACTCCATAAAGATCTACTTGTTTCAGTAAACTTCTGAATTTTTCTTGTTTAGCAAAAACTGACAAGTCTTGATCCTAAGATTCTCAGCATCCTTGCTGAGGAAAATGTTATTCCCCCCTAAAATTTCACATGCTTCAAAGTCAGCTACAATGAATCATAACTAACTGGAGAGCATAACATGCAGATTACAGCCATCACTAAAGTTTTCCACAATACTTTTGTTCAAGCACAACACAGGGCAAGCATCTGTTAAATTTGCCTTCTGTCAGTATTACAGCCATTTTGAAAATCAACTTTCCCTGTTTCATCAAATGAAGATAACATCGTCTTTTAAAATTGTTCTTCAACTTTAACAATACAGCTGTGAAGTTAATAAAATGTATATATGATGTATATATCTAAAGAGGCAGAAAGTTCTTGTGAATGAATGGTGACAAGGAGAGGTTTTGTCTGTTTTTTAGACTAGTTTTCAGAGGATCTCTGAAACGCACCAGCTTCTGTGTACACTGTTGGCGTATGTGACATGCAGCTCATTCTGACGTATGTTGATTCACAGAAAGCAGCAGTTAGTTTGCACTCTCCATATATACAATTAGTACACTCACTAATGTACTACAAGAATTCCCTACTTGCTAAGCCAAAGTTTCCTTGTAGATAAGCTGAAGTACATTTACATCTCACCTACAAATGCCATAATATCATAGAACAAATATAAACCCATTAGAAGGCATATTTCCAACAAAGTCACCCACGATATTTCAACTCATTGAAAATTCTAGGTAGAAGAAAATACCATGTGGAAAGCAAAAAAGTTTGAATTTCTAGTCTCCAGCCTAAGCTTATAGACTATTGCTTTATCTGATTTTAAACTGAGCAAAGACTTTTAATGTTCTTCTGCCAATAAGTATTTTCAGTGTATGTCACTTTCAGAGTAATATTTTAGAATGTCTAAAAAAGTATTTTATTGCATAAAACTTTTGAATAATACCTCCTAAAGTACTAGAACCGTGTTTTCTGAAAGACACTGTAAGCCTTATCTATATTATTATGATCTAATATAAAGCAAGGATAGCTACCATACACTGTGGACAAGTAATACTCACCCTTCTGAAGATGCGTTATTGTTATCACAATTAAACATTCCCTGAACTCTCAATTTGATACAGACACTGGGGACAAACAAAGAATGACCTTTTAATTTTTACAAGTCACAAAGAACCGGAATGTGCCAAGCCCTAAAAATAATAATAATAAATTAAAAAATAATGGAAAAAAGGGGGGTGGGGTAGGGGGAAAGAGGAAAAAGAGAAAAAGAGAGAAAGGACTTGTATATGAGGAAATCTCCGTTTAGAAGTTTATCAAGTACTAAAAATACCAGTAAAGTCTCGCTGAAGTACTGAACGGTTGGATCTGCAATTGCTCGACTTGCACAAAGACAAACCTATCCTGCAACAAATAAACAGACCAAACAAAAACAAAACCAAAAAACCAAACAGAGAAAAAAACCAAGGCCCTAGTTCCACTGAAATATACTGTTTCATAACTTTGAAAAAGTATCTTGAGCCAGGTACAGGTTCATTATACCATTTTTGCTACATTATGCTGAGACTGCTTTTCTTTCTGCCCATTCCTAATAATTTTTGGATGTTCGTACTTAACACCAGATACACATGCGTTGCGCTACAATACATTGATTTCATCACCTTTGTCTGATCACACACACGCCTGTTGCTCCAGCACAACTCCGTCCCTTTCACACCTCCCCAAACATGCCGATTTCAGAGATCGCCCCACACACCCGCGCTTTGCGACATTAGGT
Source organism: Coturnix japonica (assembly GCF_054131305.1). NCBI lineage: Eukaryota > Metazoa > Chordata > Aves > Galliformes > Phasianidae > Coturnix > Coturnix japonica. The sequence continues at coordinate 60,381,883 of NC_140664.1, forward strand.
CTCCAACTCAGCAGTTCCAGCTCCCTCCGAACTCTGGAGGGCCGGTTAGCTGAGCAGCGCCCTTCCCGACGAGGAAGTTGGCCGGACAGATTGACTCCCGCGCCGTCCCCGCTCTCCCGCACTCGGTGCCCGTGAAACTCGCCGGGGGCTGGAGAGCCCCGTCGCAGACTGGCCAGCGGGACGGCAACGTGCGAGGGCGAGAGTGGGAACGCGCCGCTTCCGGGACACCGCGGGCACATGGGGCTGCCGCGGACCTACTCGCACCCCAGGGCGGGGGCTACCGCCGCGTAACAACTTCTGCACCGTGCTTCTCTCTCGGAGGGGGCTGAGGCGGACAGAACGGACTTGTCTTCGCGTTTCGGACTCACCGAGACCTCACCTAGTGTACGTTTAACACACGGATCCCCCCGCCGACCCCTCAGCGAAACCGTGCCAGAGGCAGCCGCCACCACAGGAGGCCGGCAGGAACGGGGAGGAGAGGAAACAGCCGGCTCCTACCCGCTCTTTCTCCCGCACGGCGCCAGTCGCCCCCCCCGCCCAAGGCTCCGCTCCGCCGAGCGCGGCGCGGCCAGGATGGACAGAGCCAACTCAGACAAAAGGCACCGTCGGCTCCGCGCCGCTCCCTCCGCTGTCAACGGCTGCAGAGCGGGCGCGAATCTCGCTGCCGCCCCCCACCCCATCCCGTTCCTTCAAGCGCGACGCGGCGCGCTGCTCGGGACCGAGGCGGTCGCGCCCTCCCTGTCTGCCTCCCCACCCCCCATAACAAAGGGAGTCGGTTATAAATAACTGCTCCCGGCCCGCAGCCCGTACGGTGGTTGTGGTGCTGCTGCCGCTGCCGTCCAGCTCACCCGTCCCCTCGCTCCAATCTCGTGCCACCGCCACCACAGCCGCTTCGCTCCCCGACTCTTCTTCCCTCCTGCCTCCGGCTGCCGGATTCACCCTCCCGGACCGAGCGCCAAATACAGTGGCCCAATCGGTAACACGTTCATTGGCGAGAGCCGAGCGCCGCCCCGATTGGACGGACGCGGACGGAGCGCCCCGAGCCAATCAGGGGCGGAGAGGGGCGGGGAGAGGGGCGGGGTCCGTGCCCCACGTGCTGGCGGGAAGGAGGGGTGGGGGAGCTCTTTGTTCTCGCGCTGCCGCCCGGGCTGGCGGTTTTGTGCCCTCTTTGCCCGTCCGTGTAGCTGAGCGGGCAGCGGGTCTGGAGTTTGAGGTGCTCCGGCCGCCGCCTCACGGGGACTGGGGAGGGGAGGGAGGCGAGGGGTCCGACGGGAGCGGGGAGGGGCCTCGCGTCTCAGTGCTGCTGAGTTTGAATCAGTTCGAAAGTGGGAGCTGTAACGGTTTTAACAGTCGTGCTGCTGCTTCCGCGCGCTGCAGAGAGGGGAGGGGACGGGACGGGACGGGACGGGACAGGACGGAGAACTGTAGGAGAGGCGCGTCTGCGACCAGGCGGGAAGATCCAGGCGGGGACTGGGGGTGTTGTTGGCAGGAGCTGCTTACCTCAGCACGGCCCGCTCCCTGCCCGTCGCTTCCGCGGCGGGCTCTCTCCTTCCCGGCATTGCGCCGTGCCGAGCGTTGGCTGGCTGAGTCATTAACCAGAGTACGTGATGCATCCTCCTGCCGTGTCATCTGACCTTTGCGCACCCAAACCTAGCACGTATCTGTCCTTTTGTTTCACGCTGTTGCTCACGAATTTTGGTGCCTTGCTGTTCTGTAACCAGCATGGATTCTTAACTGTCAAAATCCCATTGTGTCCCATCTTGGCAGTGATGGTAAATCACAGCAACAGCAAGGTGTCCATTCTGCATAAGGCTGGGATCCTGTTGCTAGTGATACACTGTCTCTAGCCTAAGGTTGCTACCATTTTCCCTCGTTTTTATTCTACGACTCAGTCACGTTGACAAGGAGGTACTTTAAACCTCAAGGATTCATTCCCCCTTAGCCTTCTTTTGTCTCACTGTTTGGCCACTGCAGCCCTTCTTTGTTGACTGGAAAAACAAAATTGCCAAGATAAGATCATGGTGGGAAACTTCCATGTATGCTTGTCACCATCTCTCCTTCCTAAGCCTCCTGTGTTCAGCACTACTTCTGAGGTAGAATGGATTGTGAGCCTTGTACCCTTACTGTCTGTTACCAGTGTTTCTCACCTTCCCTTGCAAATCACTTCTGATACATTCAACTACCTTGTCTCATCTTTGTGTGAAGCCCAAAAATTAGCACTGTCCACCATAATGAGGTTCTGAATGATAAAAATCCTATGAGAGAAGATCATTGACACAGCTTCATGCCCAAATCTTTCAGCTGCATTATAGGCCAAACAAGGATCAGAGTTCTTTTAATGTGGAACAGAAATTATTTCCTCTTATGTTTGCATGTCACGAAATGATATATTGTCATACTCTTTCTCTGATTCTACTAGAGTAGATGACCTTTTCCAAGATTACGTTAAAACTATCAACTTTGCAAAATGTCAGTCATTTCTTGAAATTCAGCTATTTAAATCTATTCTGCTCCAAGATGGCTGGCACCACCAAAATGGCTACCCAGTCTCTTCACAGCTTGGAACTTGTAGTTTTTTTATTGTTAGAATTGCACTTCATGAGATCTTATCTTAGTCTATATATATATATATATACAACTCCTGTGATAAATAAGCATAGCGTAACTTTAAGCAAGCACTATAGTCAGTCACAAGGTGAAAAAAAAATGTGTTGCGGAGACAACACTGAACTCAATTGCAGTACACGCTTCAGTTTTTGTCTTGCACAGAAAGTTATTCACCTGCTGTACGTGAAGCTAATGCTTACTAGAAAATAAAACACATTTTGAATGGAACTACTCTTTCTGTTTTGCACTCTGTGAAAACAATCTTTCCATGCTGCGTTTCAGTTCTAGACTCTTAAAGTGATGAATCCTCAGTGAGGATCTCCATGAAGTGTCAATTTTCTGATCATATGGGCTATTTAAAATAACCTGGAGAATTCTGGCAGCTTGTTTCTTTTTTTCTGCACGTGGATGCTTAATGTTGTAATGAGCTGCTTATAGACTTTCTGTTTTCATGGAGTAAACCACCCAAACATTTTTCTGTTCTGCTGCATTTTCACGATTAAAGAATGCCTGAACACCAATCTGCATTATGAAGAGGCATTTGGACCAGATCTGTGAGCAAAAAATATTACAAAAGTTTCTGGAATAATTATGAAATCTGTTATTCTGATGAGTTGTTATTCTGAAAAGAGTCAGTTCTGGTGGCAACATGTAATAGTTCTGAAAAAAAGTAACTAATGTTGAAGATGTTTATTTTGCTTAACAATCAAAATAGAACTAGACTCTGGAAGAGAGTATCTTATCTGGCTTGGATGCTTCTGGAATTGTTGAAATCTTTTGCCTCTCTTTTACAAAAAACTTTCTTGAAGAGATTTTTCTGTGCTCACAATACATGAATGAAAAATGACTTCAGGTTTTTCATGTATGACTGAAAACAGAATGGGGATTTGTTGGTTCTGATTCACTAATATTTATCTGACACATTCGTTGTTAAACAATGTTATAGGATTTTCCTAATTTTGATTGCTTACACTGAGATGTACTTATGTGTCACTGGGGAAAAAAAAAAAAAAAAAAAAAAAAAGCATATTAATATAGAGAAGAAAAAAAAAGGTACACTGCTACAAAGCAAAAACAATAGCTGACTTATTTTAAAGATTTTGATGTTTCAGATAAGGTGGTATTTCCAAGACAATTATTCTTTATACATTGTAATCTTAATTATTGTCCTGATAATCTACTGATTCCTGCTGTCAGAATTGCAGTGTTTCTTCCATCTGTCTGGGGACCCAGCAAAGCATTTGGGGAACTGCCTTAGCTTGAAAAAAGCACACTTGATGGCCAGTATTTCCACTGCCTGCCCTGCTTGTTTAAGACAGGCACAGCCAGGTTGCCCCACTGTTAGCCACTTAGAGCAGGCATCTTGGTGGCTGGGTTCATCATAGAATCATAGAATTACTCAGGTTGGAAAAGACCTCAAAGATCATCAAGTCCAACCGAAGTCTAACCATAGTACCCTAACTCTAACAACCCTCTGCTAAATCATATCCCTGAGCACCACATCCAAGCAGCTCTTAAACACATCCAGGGATGGCGATTCAGCCACCTCCCTGGGGAGCCTATTCCAGTGTTTAATTACCCTTACTGTAAATAAGTGTTTCCTAACATCCAAACTAAACTTACCTTGGCACAACTTGAGGCCATTTCCCCTTGTCCTGTCACCTGTCACCAGTGAGAAGAGACTTATCCCACTCTCACTGTAAGCTCCTTTCAGATACTGGAAGAGAGCGATAAGGTCTCCCCTCAGCCTCCTTTTCCCCAAACTAAACAACCCCAACACCCTCAGACTCTCCTCATAAGGCTGATTTTCCAAGCCCTTCACAAGCCTTATTGCCTTTCTCTGGACCTGCTCCAGTACTTCCATGTCCTTTTTGAATTGAGGTGCCCAAAACTGAACACAGTACTCGAGGTGAGGCCTCACCAATACTGAGTACAGGGGCAGGATTTCATAGTTTCATAGTTTCGTGCGGGTTGGAAGGGACCTTAGAGATCATCGAGTCCAGCCCCCGGGATTCGAGCCTCTGTGTAGCAGAGCGGCACTTCTACCACTTGCGCCACAGGGGGGATTCGAACTCCGGGCCCCAGTGTTGCAAGGCGGCGTCTTTAACCACTGCGCCACCGGGGCACACTTTGTTTTCTTAGTCCTGCTCACCACACCATTACTGATACAAGCCAGGATGCTGACCTCATTGCAGCCTTTCAATACCTGAAGGGAACTTACTCCCAGGAGGGGAGTAAACTCTTCGAAAGGGCTGACAATAGCAGGACACGGGGAAATGGTTTTAAGTTGAACGAGGGAAGATTTAGGTTGGATGTTAGGGGGAAGTTCTTCACTAGGAGAGTGGTTAGGCCCTGGAACAGGCTACCCAGGGAGGTTGTGGATGCCCTGTTCTTGGAGGTGTTCAAGACCAGGTTGGACAGGGCCCTGGGCAACCTGATCAAGTAAATGTGTATGTTCGGTGGCCCTGCTAGGCAGGGGAGTTGGAACTACATGATCCTTGAGGTCCCTTCCAACCAGGGTCATTCTGTGATTCTGTGATTCTGTGATGCCTTCTTGGCCACCAGGGCACTTTGTTGGCTTGTGTTCAGCCAACTGTCCATCAGCACACCAAGGTCCCTTTCCATCAGGCAGTTTTCCAGCCACACCTCCCCAAGCTTTTAGGGTTGCCTGCAGTTGTTGTGACCAAAATGCAGGATCCGATACTTGGCCCTGTTGAAACTCATGCTGCTAACCTTGGCCCATCGATCCAGTCTATCCAGGTCTCTCTGTAGTGCCCTTCTTCCCTCTGGCAGATCAACACTCCCTCCCAACTTGGTGTTGTCTGCAAACTTACTGAGGGTGCACTCAACCCCTTCATCAAGATCATCAGTGAAGTTGTTAAACAGAAGCGGTCCCAGCACTGAGCCTTGGGGAACATGGCTTGTGACTGGCCACCAACTGGATTCAGCTCCACTGACCACAACTCTTTGTGCCCAGCCATCCAGCCAGTGCTTCACCCAGCGGAGCATACACCTCTCCAAAGCACGGGCTGCCAGCTTCTCCACCAGAATGTTATGGGAGACAGTGTCAAAGGCCTTTCTGAAGTCCAGGTAGACCACACTGACAGCCTTACCCAATCCACTAAGCGGGTCACCTTGTCATCGAATGAAATAAGGTTTGCCAGACAGGATCCACCATTCATAAACCCATGCTGACTAGGCCTGATCCCCTAGCTGACCTTTAATTGGTCCAAGATGGTTCCCAAGGTTATTCATTCCATAACCTTCCCAGACACTGAGGTGAGACTGATAGGCCTGTAGCTACCAGGTTCATCTTTCCAGCCCTTTTTGAAGATGGGCATCACATTTGCCAGCCTCCAATCCACCAGGACATCCCTGGTCAGCCAGGACTGCCAAGTTCTCATAAATTATCTTTTGACTTGCTGATCACAATGTTGTTTCCCTTTATACTTGGAGATCTAGCTACACTGCCCTACAAAAAAAGCCTTTTGCACTGAAAATAATATCATATGGTATGTTCAGAAGTAAGATCTTTCTTTCTTTCTTTTAATTTATTTAGTTTTGTCGTGCTGTTCCAAGTCTGCATTGGAAGATGTGCCTCACATTCAATATGCATTCAGTTCCTAATTCTAATCTGTACTTTTTCAGGTATGTTGGCTTATTTTGTGGATTAAATCCTGTCCATGTGAATTTGACAAGTTTTTACAAAATGTTTACAAACATGGAAATGTATGTATAGAACTAAAAGGGGAGCCTAAAATGATGAATCTGTAAAGGCATAAAATTGTTAGGCACTGCAATAATTGCATAGTAGAAGTCAACAGGTACCCAACTGGAGCTAACCACTTGTTTCATTATTACAAAACAAACAAACAAACAAACAAAAACAAACATTAACAAAAAAAGGTAGTTTTTTTATTGTGTTAATTTTTATCAACACTTGACAACAATGTAGCCATTTCAAGATCAACTATGTTTTACAGTGTTTTTCTGTAGATTCCTGATGGCACTTTGGAACTAATTTCCCTGAAAGAAATGCAACCTTATGACTCATTTCACAATCTATTTCATAGAATCACAGAATTTTAGGGGTTGGAAGAGACTTCTAGAGATCATTGAGTCCAACCCCTTGCACATTCCCTATAGCAGGTTGCGCAGTTAATTGTCTGGATGTATACTGAATATCTCCAGAGAAACTCCACAGCCTCTCTGGGCCACCTGTTCCAATGCTCCATCACTCTGACAGTAAATGAGTTCTTCATTGCATTAGCATGGAACTTCCCGTGTTCCAGTTTCTGCCTGTTGCCCCTTCTTGTTTTATTGCACTCCATTGAAAAGAGTCTGCCCCATAAGCTCAATTCCTACACTTTAGATGTTTATAAATAGTAATCAGATCCTCTCTCAGCCTTCTCTTCTCCAGATAGAAGAGTCCCAGGTCTCTCAGCTTTTCCTCACAAAAGAAATGCTCCAGATGCTCATTTTGTTGCTCTCCATTGGACCCTTTCCAGGAGATCTCTGTCTAAGAGATGGAGAACTTTGAACTGGGAGAGCCCAGAAATGAACACAAGGAGCCCAGAACTGAACACAGTTTCTGACTTCTGCTTTTCTTTTGACTGTATGTATATCCACAGAATTGAATTTGATGTACAGCTGAAGTAACTTTGAACACAAAGGCCATTAGGTCAGATGAATGAACCTAGGAGCCCAGTCACAGCAAGACACAATCTCCTCATGCCTTGCCAGTGCTTTTCAGGCTTGCCAAGTCTCACACATTGTGTCTCCTGCGTCACATAGTACATGACCATACAAGTGTGTAATATATTTCATACAAAGTTTAAGTGCTTTAAACAGGCTGGACCACTGTGGATCTATCATAAATAGATCTGAGGTGGTCCATCATGATGAGCTCAAGGAGATTTTTCATTTCCCTTTGAGGGAAATTGATGCGAATCAAGTAAAGGTGTAGGTGCATCACACAATTGACTCAAACTATGGCACTGTGTCAAATACAGTGCAGTATCTTTTTGATTAAGAAGAAATGTTGCCAAAAGAAAAAGTCCAATGTCGTTTTTATGAAATAACAGAAGCAGCATAAATGATTTTTGTTAACTCTTTCTTAACATGTGGAGATAAAACTTAACTGCATGTAATCATTCATTTCAAACTGTGAAAAAGTTGAATGGATTCAATTCAAAATTAATTTGATTTTTAAAATTATCTGTAGATGATGATTTCACTTTAAAGAATCTGTTTTTGTTTATCTTGTTTTCACAGGAGCTATTTTAGCTGTGTAGGAAACATACATCCCTTTGTCTGCTTGTTTTTCACCTTTATTTTTTTTTCCTGACCTGTATTTACTGATATATTCATACCTTTGATTTTAATCAAAATGGTAAAGCCTATTAGAATTGCTGTGAAAGCATATGCTTAAGAGCTTATATTCCAGAGCCTATTTCCAGCTGTTTTTGGCAGAGTGGTTGTATATTGTTGCACGCCAATCATAGGCAAAGATTTTCCCAAAGGGAAAAAGCTGTAAATATAAAGCCTTAAGTGGGCATTCAGTGGGAGTTAATAGATGGCCTCCCTTTGATCCACATCCAGGATTAAAAGCCTGAGTTTTAAGTATTCCTCTTCTGTAAGGACTACTCTGAAAGTAACACCTCCTACTTTATAATGTTGGCCCAAGAAGTCAGGGGTGTATGTTGGTGGTATGGCAGTAGAAGCTGAATCTTCCCACAAAAAATTCCATTACATTTTGTTGCTGTGCGACAGATGGCAGCAGAGGGGTAGTTTGAAAAAATGGTTTCTGACATGGAAATGTGTAAGAGGCAAAGGTGTGTGCCTGAGCTCCTCCATGCAGGAAAACAGTGGGTGTTAGCACTGTGAGGCAGTGAGTGGTGTGTTTCAACAGTAACGACAGCAACATGAAAGACAAATAATTTCTGCTGATTTTAACAAGCTTAGCATACTGGCTCTTGTTCATCATTGGCAAAAATGAATAGTTAGTGATGGTAATGGTGTTGAAACAACAGTGTTTCATAGCTGAAAATTTATTCAATAGTGTTATTGTGCTCTTTGTCATAGTTTCCATGGAAACAGGAGGCATTACTTTCAGAGTAACCTACATATTTGAGTATTTTCTACTTGTGTACTGCTGTATTATGCTTTATTTGCTCCTTCTTATTCTCTCCTTCTCACACCCGCCGTCAGTTCTCTTTTTGTAAAGGTGCAGTCCTATGAAAGAATTGCCTAATCGTGACATATAAAACAGTAGGTGTTGGCCCTAGCTATTTTTTTATTATTATTATTATTAAGGTAATTATATATATGTATGTATACACGAACTCGTATACTCTATGTTAGTTATCTCATAAAAGTTGAAAATGAAAGTATTGTTTAGCAACATAAACTTGGTTAAAGCTGGAAAAAAAAAAAAAGAAAGAAAGAAAACAACATCTCGTTTACTGGACAACACTGGGAAAGTCTACACATCGATGGATTTTAGGATCTGTTAAGATCTCTCCAGAATTAGTAAGTTTTAAGGTCAAAAAGTTTAAGATGTATGATAAAGAGTTTGCACTGGAAGTTAAAAATTGAAACTCATGGACAGATTTAAAATAAATTATTAAAATAAGAGATTCTTCACCACGTTTTGGGGAGATGTACACAGTAGAAGTATGCACACCACATGCTTATAGATTGTGCCAGTGTTTATATGCTGCGTTTCTTGTGATTCAGGAGGACTGTTAGATGATAGCATATCCCAAGTTTAATCTCTTGGGTCGTGGCTGCAGAAAAATTCTATGAAGTCAGGGACCGTATTAAGCTGCTCCTGTTCTTTGTCTGTCACATGTGTAAAGAGAACGTGGTGAGTCAAGATGCCCATCCCTTCCCTTCCAACAGAAAGCAAGTATTACAACACCCCTGGCTTTTTGTCTTTCAGTCCTAGCCTTGGGTGAGGGCTTTATTCAAAAATAAATGCAAATTTCAAAAATTATTATGCAGTAACCCCGTGACACCCACTCACTGCTGTGACTTTGTATCAACAAATTTACTTCATAGCAGTCTTTTTTTTTTTTTTCCGAATTTGTGGTTCTTTATCATACACATATTTTTGAAGATCAAAATGGTAGAAACAGAAATAACTCTCCTGCTGTTCTGAGAAAACTGTTGCTGATAGAATGGTGTTATTTTTCTAAAATCAGAAGGTGATATAGAAGTTTTTTTGGTGTTTTATGACAGTTAAGAATCACCATTGCAGAGATTCATATGTATATACAAATACAAACATGCCTGTACATCAAAGTCTATCATCACCAATGCATCATCTGGTCATGAGATGAATTGGTGAAGTTATATTTGACCATGTATGTGACCATATATTTGAATAAGCTAGTCAGATACCTAATGGAAAAATCACTGGTTTGAATTTGTATCAAAATTGTATAATAGAATAAAAAAGGTCACTGGTGTAACAACTTAGAAATATTATATGACACTTTCTTCTCTGAAGACTTATTCCTGAATATGAAACATAGAATGAAGAGAAATTAAGGGGACCTAAAGTAACTAATTACATGTACTGGACTGTAGTCAATACAATTTTAAATAAATGAGCGTTTGCACAGACATGATGAGAAATGCTTTATGGAAGACTGATGGCTGATGAATATAGAAGTGTTAAAACTTAAATTTACATGCAGCTGGCCACATTTTGTTCTCAGTAGTGCTTAGTTAAATGCATAATACCAAAGGCAGAAACTCAGATTTGCTTTCAAGTAAGCAAAGTAAAAAGAGAAAAAGGTCAGAGAAGATTTGTGCAGTACTGAATATTTACATAGGAGTTTAAAATACTTCCAAGATACATTGAGGGATTGTTTCATGAGGTTTAGTAGCAATCAGATTGAGAGTGTAATTTAGATACGTTCAGTCTATGTGAGTCTTAAGTGAATTTTAATTGACACTACTCCTGTGTCTCACTGCTAAATGAGATTATATTCTAAAGCTTTAAGTATGAAAGACTGAATCAACCAAGTGAATGAAACAGTGGCGGATTAATTAAGTGAATGAACATGCCATTGTTTGCTTTTGTGATCATTTTTATGCATGAATGAAGGGCAGGGCTATTACAGTTGTAAGAATGAATGGGGTCAGGGTTGCTGAACAAGTCACCTATCTGTGTGGTCTTTCCATTTTCTGATTAGACTAACGAGTCAAGTGTTTGGAATAATAATATATGTAAAACAGAGCTAAATTTGTTGTGTAGTTTGGAGAAAAATTAAAAAAAAAAAAAAAATTAACTGTAAGATGTCAAAGCCTGCTTTCATTTGAATACATGTATCTCTGCATTGGGTGATCAGCTGTTCCAGAGTAGGTTACTTTGAACCCACTGCTGTTGATATGCATGAGAGACACATTACTACCTCTTTCAGGATTTTTCTTACCAGTGACATTATCCAAACTTTAGGTAGTTGACTGCAAATCTAACTGTGAAATATAAACTGGAGAATTATTAGATTCCCTCATAGGAGAGGTGCCTTTGATCATCCTTGCAGCCCTTCTCTGGACCTCCTCCAACAGCTCCATACTCTTCTCGTGTTAGGGCCCCAGGCTTACCTGCAATACTCCAGATGGGGCCTCACAGTGGCAGAGAGGAAGGGGACAATCACCTCCCTTGTCTTGCTGTCCAGTCCTCTTTTGATATAGTTTGCTTTCCAGGATGAAAGCACATACTGTTGGCTCATGTCAAGCTTTTCACTGACCAGCACCCCCAAGCCCTTATCTGCAGGGCTGCTTTCAATGAGTTGTTCTTCCAGTCTGTATACATATTTCCCCCATCCAAGTGCAACACCTTGCACTTGGCCTTGCAATCCTCATTAGATTCTTGTGGACCCACTTGTCAAGCTTGTCCAGATCCCTTTGGATGGCATCTCTTCCTCCCATTGTGTCATCTGCACAACTGCTGAGGGTGTGTGGGGCTATGTCTGAGCATTTTTCAAACTTGTGTCCAATTCATCATCTACTGATGAAGTGTAGACTTTGAAATTTAAGTTATTCAACTAACAGAATCCCTTCTGCTAATCTGTGAGAAGTGCATGTATGGGTTCTGGTTTTATTTTATTTATTGTTTTGGTTTGGTTTTACTTCAGGTAAATGTGAGTTGTAGATGTTTTTCCTCAGGAAAGACAAGATTAGAAAAAGGTCAGACATTTGAAATGAAGCAGTAAATTTTTGGATAGTTGATAGTTGGTGTATTCTATACTCTAAATGCATTAATCAAAAAAGTCTTGACTCCTTCACACGCCCACCCCTCGTTATGTCTTGAAACAGAGTTGACTAAAATTTGAGAGATTACCTAATGCATAAATGGAAAATAAAATACTTCTGTACTGATTCTTACATTGCTAATCCTAAGGAAAATGTTAAAATACATAAACATTCTTATTGCCGTTGGTTATAAGCAATGAATACTGAATGAACAAATAACAGCTACTCAAGGTCTGCACTTGTTTTTGCAAGCTGGCTTTTTTTTTTATTATTCACTGTGCGCTGCAGACTTGCACAAAAAGTTTGCAACTAACTGTTTATTTGAAACATTAAATTTCAAGGCATGTTTACTTGCAAGCTCAGTTGCAAATCAAGCTTTAAAATGTTCTTGCTACTAAATCATAGAATCATAGAATTGCTCAGGTTGGAAAAGACCTTAAAGGTCATGAAGTCCAACCGCAACCTAACCATACTCCCCTAACTCTAATAAACCACCGCTAAATCATGTCTCTGATCACCACATCCAAATAGTTTTTAAAAACGTCCAGGGATGCTGACTCAACCACCTCCCTGAGGAGCCTATTCCAGTGTTTAACCACACTTTCTGTAGAGAAGTTTCTCCTGATATTCAACCTAAATCTCCCCTGGCACAACCTGAGGCCATTTCGCCTTGTCCTGTCACCAGTGAGTAGTGACCAGCCCCACTCTCACTGTAATCACCTTTCAGGTATTTGAAGAGAGCAATAAGGTCTCCCTTCAGCCTCCTCTTCCCCAGACTAAACAGCCCCAGTTCCTTTAGTCACTACCTGCAGGGCACATTCTCCAAGCCCCTCACAAGCTTTGTTGGCCTTCTTTGGACCACTTGAGCACCTCAGTTTTTTTTCTGTATTGAGTTGCCCAAAACTGAACATAGTCTCCACAGTGGGGCCTCACCAGGGGGGCGAAGTATGGGGGCAGGATTACTTCCCTATAAATAAAACTGTTTGCTTGCTGGCAGATGACTTCAACTAGAAGACATAACAATAAGTAGGTTTTTGGGGCAGTAGTGCAGTGTTTAGCCTTCTAACATAATTGAGGATTTTGTGTCTGTGTGCTTTCTATTCATCTTTTCAGGCAAAATTAATATCCAGCACTAAACTCAGAGATAATAGTAAGGGTTCAGATGTTTATTCCTTTAAAAAAATTAATCAAAAAGAGTCAACTTCCATGAAAAATTGTATTAATGTAAACCAAATGAAACATAACCAACTTTTCTCTTATTCAGCAGAGCATGCAACAGTAGTCATCAATTAAAACTACTTTAAAAAGACATTCAACCACTTAATCCAGGTCCCAAACTTTTGTTTATGTATTACTGTTCATGATGTTCAGATGATAAATTGTCAAGTATCACTTATCATTCAATGAAGAACAGCATATTAATTAGAACAGATACCAAAATGATGTTTTTCACAGGCCCTGAGTCTCTATCCAACAGTAGCAGTGATAGTGTTTCAGATGCAGAAATACACAGGTCATCCTGAAAGTAATGCCTCCTGTTTATTTTCACAGAAACTACAACAGATGGAAAAGGCACAATAAGACTGTTTGATAGAGCACTTTCTCAGCTGCAAAACACTGTTTTTCAGCATAGTCACCAACATTACCTATGCACTGTTGCCAGCAATGAACTAGATCCTCCATGACATGCTTGTAGAATTCTGCATGTCTGTCTGGAAAATGGCTTGCATTTCACGTTGTTGTCACTACTGCTGAAACACACCATTCATCAGCTCCACTGTTTGGTCTCCATGAATGTTCAGCAAGTGTTGGTGAGTGTCAGTGGGTGCCATTGAGTACCTCTGATACCATACCACCAACATCTGCCTCTCACACTGTGGACCATATAATGAATAATATATTTCATATCATGAAATAGGAGGTATTACCTTATATTATAAATATATATATATTATGTGTATATATTGTATATGTAGCACTAATATATTTGGATAGCCACAATGCATGCTTGGACAGCTGTTAAATGGAAGCTCTACATTTACACTATGTAAACATCTCTGCTTGTGATATGCTTTGAAAAAAAGATACTACAAAAGAGCACTCAAGCTCCAGTGGGTATATATATGTGACTTCCTTGCTATGAAGAAGCATGAGGAACTTTCTGAGTAAGGAATGTAAAGAATGAATTAAGATGGCTGAAAAAAATCATAGAATCACCAAGGTTGGAAGAAACTTTCAAGTTCAACCATCCACCTATCACCAATGTTTACCACTAAATCATGTCCCTCAGTACAACACCTAAATGTTTTTTGAAGGCCTCCAGGGATGATGACTCTACCACCTCCCTGGGCATCCCATTCCAGTGCCTGACCACTCTCTCAGAGAAGCATTTCCTAATGTCCAGCCTGAATCTCCCTTTTGCACAACTTGAGACTATTCCCTCTGGTTCTACTGCTAGTTACATAGGAGAGGAGGCCAACTCTTACCTCACCACAACCTCTCTTCAGGTAGTTGTAGGGAGCATTAAGTTCACTCCTGAGCCTCCTCTTCTCCAGGCTGAACAATCCCAGATCCCTCGGCTGCCACTCATAAGGCAGCTCATGCCCCTTCTCTGAACTTGCTCCAGAACCTCAATTTCTTTCTTGTATTGAGGGGCCCAAAACTGATCACAACACTCTAGGTGTGGCCTCACCAGGGTTGAGTACAAGGTAATGACCACTTTCCTGTTCCTGCTGGCAACGCTATTTCTGTTACAAGCCTGAATGCCATTGGCTTTCTTGGCCACATGGACACACTGCTGACTCATGTTCAACCAAATGTCAATCAGTTCCTCCAGGTCCATTTCCTCTACACACTCTAGCCACTCTGCCTCCAAACCTGTAGCATTACCCGGGGTTGTTGTGGCCAAAGTGCAGGACCCAGCACTTAGCCTTGTTGAACCCATTAGCTCAGCCTAGCTATACAGCCTGTCCAGATCACTCTGTAGGGCTTTCCTACCCCCAGGCAGATCAACACCCCTAGCCAACTTGGTGTCATCTGCAAACTTATTGAGGATGCACTCAATGCCCTCATCCAAGTCATCAATAAAGATACTGAACAAGACAGGCCCCACTATTGAATCCTGGAGTGCACCACTCATGACCAGTCACCCGTTGGATTTAACTCCATTCACCACCACTCTCTGGGCCTAACCATCCAGCCAATTCTTTACCTAGCAAAGAGAGTACCTGTCCAAGCCATGTGCTGCCAGCTTCGCCAGGGGAATACTGTGGGAGACAGTGTCAAAGGCTTTTCTGAAGTCTAAGCTGCCTACGTGAATTTCCCTCATCCATGAGGTACCATGTGTGGGTCAATCGTGGAAGGAGTTCAGGTTGATTAAGCAGGACCTGCCTTGCATGAAACCTTGAAGGGGGATTTCAACTGCCCAGATATCTGCAGGAAAAGAAACATGACTAGCTACAGCAATCCTGGAGTGCACTGAGGAGTTCCTGATCCAAGTATTCCAATCAGAGGAAGAGAGCTACTGGACCTTGCACAAATGAACTCATTAAAATTGTTAAGAAAGAAGGCAGTCTAGACTATAGTGACAGTAGCCTGGTTAAGTTAATGACCTCAAGGAATATGGTCCTGACAAAGACCAGAGACAGGGCTTCAGAACTTCAGAAGAGTGAAACCCTGTTTGTTTAAAAAATTATTCACTTAGATTCCTTGAAAAGCTGTCTGAGGTACAAAGAAAGAGACCTGGCAGCTCCTCAAGGACTTCTTTCTGACAGCACAAGAGCTCTCTTTCTAGCAGCCTAAGAAATCAAGCAGAGAAGGCAGGAAACCTGTGTGACTGAAAAAGGAACTGCTGGTTAAACTGAAGGAAAAGGGGGAAATGTACAGGCAGTGAAAGTAGGGATGTGTGGCCTGGGAAGAATACAGAGATGCCATCCATACATGCAGAAATGGGACCAGGAAAGCCAAGGTACAGATGGGGCTGAATTTAGTGAGGGATAATAACAAGAGGTGAAAAATAACAAGAGATTCCAAGATGTTGGAGAAGGTCCAGAGGAAGACCGTAAAGTGGCTGGAGCACCTCCCCTACACGGACAGTCCGAGAGTTGGGGTCTCTTCAGCCTAGAGATGTGGAGGCTCTGGAGGGACCTCATTGTGGCTTTCCAGTACCTGAAGGGGGCCTACAGGAAAGCTGGGGACAAAATTTTGTAAGAGTATGTAATGACAGGTCAAGGGGAAATGGCTTTAAACAGGAAGAGGGTAAATTTAGATCAGATTTTATAAAGAAATTATTTACTGTGAGGGTGGAGAGACACTGAAACAGGTTGCACGGAGAGGCTGTAGATGTCCCCTCTCTGGAATCATTCAGGACCAGGCTGCAAAGGGTTTTGAGCAATCTGGACTAATGGGAGGTGTCCCTGCCTGTAGCATGGGGGTTGGAATTAGATGATCTTAAAGGTCCCTTCCAATCCACACCATTCTATGATTCTAAAGGTATATTGGTCAGAAGAAAAAGACCATGGAGAGTATACCGCCTCTGATAAATGAGAAAGGAGAAATGGCTATTATGGAGACAGAGAAGGCTGATATGCTCAACAAGACATTTGCACCAATTTTCACTGGCTGTCAGAGTCAGGCTTTCCTTGCCTCTCATATCCTTAAATCTCTTGGCAGGGTTCAGGGGAGAAAACTCTGTCCCACTGTAAGCCATGAGCAAGTTTGAAGCCACCTGATGAGGCTGAATATGTACAAGTATATTTGGCCTGATGACACAAAACAATCTCGCTGGTGTGATTATCAAGCCACTATCCACTGTATTTAAGAAGTCATAGCTGGCAGTTGAAGTCCCCAGTGAATGGAGAAAGGGAAACATCAATCCTGTTTTTAAGAATGTGAAAAAGAAAGGTTAAGGAAACTATAGTCTGATGATTGTCACCTCTGTACCCAAAAAGATCATGTAGCAGATCCTTCAGGAAGCTACTTTAAGGTATGTGCAAGATGAGGAAGTGATCCAAGAAAGTCGATGTGGCTCCAACAGATGCAGATTGTGCCTAACCAATCTGGTGGCCTGCAATGATGGAGTAACAGCATCAGAAGACAAAGGAAGAACAACTGCTGTCATCTACCTGGATTTCTGCAAGGATTTTTGTACAGTTGCACAACATATGATTATCTCTAAATTGGAAAGACACAAATTTGAAGGATGAACTATTCAGTGGATAAGGAATTAGCAGGATGGTCATAGCAAGAGAGTTGTGGTCACTGTGGTCCAGGCTGGTGAGGAGTGGTATCCCCCAGCAGTCCATCTTGGGGCCATCTCTATAAATAGCATGGATAGTGGGACTGAGCACACCCTCAGCAGTTGTGCAAATGACATTGATCTGAGTGGTGCAGATGACAGAATGGAAGGAAGGGATGCCATCCAAAAGGGATCTGGACAAGCTTGACAAGTGGGTCCACAAGAATCTAATGAGGATTGCAAGGCCAAGTGCAAGGTGTTGCACTTGGGCTAGGGGCAATCCCAGATACGTATACAGCCTGGAAGAACAACTCATTGAAAGCAGCCCTGCAGATAAGGGCCTGGGGGTGCTGGTCAGTGAAAAGCTTGACATGAGCCAACAGTATGTGCTTTCATCCTGGAAAGCAAACTATATCAAAAGAGGACTGGACAGCAAGACAAGGGAGGTGATTGTCCCCTTCCTCTCTGCCACTGTGAGGCCCCATCTGGAGTATTGCAGGTAAGCCTGGGGCCCCAACACAAGAAGAGTATGGAGCTGTTGGAGGAGGTCCAGAGAAGGGCTGCAAAGATGATCAAAGGGCTGAAGCACCTCTCCTATAAGGAGAAGTGTGGCTTTAAGCTAAAAGAGGAGAAAATTATACTAGAAGAAATTATTTACTCAGAGAATAAAGAGTGAGCTATTGGAACAGATCACCTGAAGAAGTTTTGGATGCCTCATCCTTGGAAGTGATCAGGGCCGGGTCAGATGGGCCATAGACAGCCTGATCTAGTGGCTGGCAGTGGTGCCCATGGTGGAAGGTTTGGAATGGAATGATCTTTAAGGTCCCTTTCAATCCAAGACATTCTGTGACAACAGAAAAAGTTATTATGTACATAAACTAAATGTCCGTACAAAAGTTAATGGGTATAGTTGAAAAAATATAGGGGACCTGTTTTTACCTTCTTTGTGAATATCTGTAAAGCCATGTTATATGTGACAGATTAAGACACTGTCAGCCTGTTTGAAGTTTTGCAGGATTTTTTCCACTTTTAAAATTCTATTAGATGTAACTAGTAAAAGCAAAGTTGGATGCAAATAAATATCTGTCCTATAAAATTTGTCTCAAGACAAATTACGTCTAGTTGGCCTTATCTTTTTTTACTCTATGTATAAAATAAGCACGTATATATGTGGGCTGCTCAGAAATCAGTGCCTCTCACCAAAACTCCATTACATTTTATTGTCATGCAACAGATGGCAGCAGAGGGGCAGTCTGACAAAATGTTGTCTGACATGCACAAAGACCTACAATATTTGTTTCTCAGATATTACTATTATATGTGGGCACTGCAAAATCCCCAGCTTAGTCCAGATGGATGGGCTGTGACTGCAAGGTGTGAATCACAGCATACACTTTGCTTGGCTGTACCTCCCATCCAGGCTGTGCATTAGCTATGCTGAGCAGGGGATCCATAGATATCTATCAGGTCAGAGCAACTCAGGCACACCTAGTCTGTCATGAAGGCCTGCCAGTGCTAAATCCTTTGCAGGCTATAAATACATTCAAATGTATTGAGAGCTAAGAGTTTTTGTATTGACTTTGTCAGTGTTTCTAATTCACACTCACTGCAGTTTTGTCCAGAGCTAGACTAAATATGAAATTTAAATTTTATGAAAGCATGAAATCAAAGTCTAACTTTAAACTCATTTCATATTGCATGCAGTGGTTAGTTGTGGTCATACCTCATAAGCTGCCAGTAGCCAAATATAGGAAATAATGTCTGCCAGAGATCTAAAATAGAGTAAACCAAAATGTTAACACGGTGAGGAACCAAAAATATGCACCTTTTCTTTCCTTAATGTAAAGTTCACTTTCTGTAAGCATACGTATCTTGTATTTTACTGCTAGTGGAAATAATTTTCAGGAATTCTCATGGACATTGATGGATAGAAACAAGTCCCAGTTCAGGGCAGCAAATGGACTGTCTCTCAGCCTGTCCCAACTTCTCAGGTGCCTTACAAAACAGGTACGAATCTCTGGAGCTGGAGGAACAGGGGAATGTGGATGTAAGATAAATGTCATCCTTGCAGGAGATGTTGCGCAGACTGCTGCCTGTATTGCTACAACGTCAATCAGGAAAAAAGAAGGACTATCATCATAGGGGAATCCCTTCTGAGGGAAACTGAGGGCCCAATATGCTGCTCAGACCTGTCCCACAGGGTGGTGTGTTGCCTGCCTGGATCCCGCATGAGAGATGTCACTAGGAACTTCAGTTACCTGGTCAAGCCCTCTCATTATTATCCTTTACTAGTTTTCCACATCAGAAGTGAAGAGGTAGTCAAAAGAAGCTCTCAAGTGATCAAAATGTAGTTTAGGGCTCTGGGAAGACTGCTGAAGGGATCAGGAACACAAGTAGTGTTCTTTCTCCTCTGTTCTCTCAGTTGGTGACTGGGATCCAGACAAAAGGAAGAGGACACACATGCTGAATGAATGGCTTTGTGAATGCTGTCATGCTCAGGACTCTGGGTACTATGGCTTGGGACACAGCTTGAGAAAGGGGGAATGTTGACAGCAGATGAGAGGCTACTTACTATAAGGGCCACAGATATTTTAGGGAGCAGGCAGGCTGGGCTGGTTAGCAGGGCTTTAAACTAGATATGATGGGGCATACTGTGTGACAGAGAAGAACATGGGAACGCTGTCACCTTGGGAGGTAGTCAAGGAAAAGCCCAGACTTGTCCTGGGGATACTAGGGAGGGCTCCTCTAAGAAGGCGATGAAGCCAGTAACCAAGCTGAGGTGCCTCTATACCAATGCACACAGCATGAGAAATAAACAAGGAGTTAGAAAACATGGCACATTTGAGAAACAAAGACCTAATTGCTATCAGAGAAACATGGTGGGAAGAATCCCACAATTGGAATATTCTGACTGAGGGCTACAGGATTTTTCAGAAAGGATAGATAGGGTAGGAGGGGTGGGGGAGTTGCCCACAATAATAGAAAGTAGGTAGATAGTGAAGAGCTGTGTCTGAGAAACAACCAGTCAGGTTGAGGACTTGTGGGTTGAAATCAAGGACTACTCCAGTAAAGGGCATCTAGTGGCTGGGGTCTGCTACAGGCCACCTGATCTGGAGGAGTCTGTTGACAATGCCTTCTTTCTTCAGCTGGAGGAAGAGTCACACACACAAATATTTTTCAATGGATTCTTGTTTTATTCAGTCCTTTCTGTCTTGTCTGAGCATCCTTATAATTTGTTTTTAAAAGCTGAAGCTCAAGTCTAAGTACATAAGATGCTCCAAGACTGTGAGTACATCATCACATCTGACACCAGTACCATTATCTTGTTACTACACATTCTATACATATCCAAAATATTTAACAAAATGTGTAATAGATTAGAAAACCTTGAAGACATTTGAAATATAGCTGGTCCACTGTTGTGATGTAAATTGTGATTGTAAATGCTGTAACAAAAATTACAGCAAAATTTGCTGAGTATCTGATAGAAAACAATTGTAAACTGTCAGATTTAATTGAAAGATGAAATAGATAACTGTTTCAGTTCACTTTTTAAGTTATGGAATCAAGTTCACTTTTGAAAGAGACACTCAACAGCTTATTCACAAGCCCAAATTTAGGCGTCCAGCTCTTGAGATCTGTTGTAGGTCTCTGCTAGTCGGCCACTGATCAGGAGACAAGAGTAAAGATGCTTACTTGCAGGAGATCAGAGAACAGTGTTAAAACATGAATCTTAATTTCACAGGTTACTTTTAGCAAAAGTTATGATTGTAGATACTTGTATGCATTAATGAAGGTGTCTACAATCACATTATGATGTCTTGAAATCAGAGTTCCTTATTCAGCAAACCTTGAAAAACTGTAGGTTTAAAATCCTGTTGAATGGGTGCCACATTTGCTACAGCTTTCAAGCTTGCTATGGATTGCAGCTGACTCAAAAGATCTGTTGCTGAAATACTTTTAAAAGGTGTTCCCAGTACATACACCTTAAGCTGCAGGTAAGATTGTTCTGTAAGAAGACAGTTTTAAACATTTTTCAAGTATTTCCACTGAAAGTACCACAATTTTTCAATACAGTGTGGAAAATAATAAAGCAAAATGTTCTTATGTCCTTTTCCCTCACAATTGTGCTTCTATAGACATTTAACATAAACCCTTATGTCTGTATCTCAGCCTACTGAATGCCTCCAAGTTTGAGCTAATTTAATATCATGTAGCTAGACCTCAGGAAATAATTTCAAGGAAGGGGAAGCATAGAAAAGGCTTACAGCTGGGAAATTATCATCATAAGTGAAGTCCAGAAGATATTCTACCTGGATTTTGCCACTCACATCAGGATATGCAGCTTGACTTGGGCAAACTATCTGCTGCAGATTTCTATGCTGTAAAAATCTGCTTCCCAGGTAACTCACTGAAAGTTTAGCTTTCCTTCTTTACCCATCTACTAAGACAAAAAATCATTCACAAAATATTACAAAAAAAGGCTAAAAAAGGACCTATTTTGAGTAAGTAGAACCCAAGATGTTTTAGACACAGCTGAGTATAATTTAAACCTTTTATAAATTAAAAGATGTGCTTACATATGCATGTAAGTTTGTTTAGCTGACGACAAATATGTCAATTAAATACAAAATTATTAAAACAATGGCACAAGCAGACATACATGATGTACTTTTTCTTTAATATTTATATTCACAAATACACTACCAGTCTAGTTTCTGATCTAGTATAATGCCCTTATGACTATAATTATGATCTGTGATCAGTATTCCACATCATAACACCATGTAGTGCGCTAGAAATTGAAGAGTTAATGTTGCAGTTGCACAGATTGTCCATAGTTCTGGTTACCCAGTCTCAGAAGAGAAGAATGGACTACAGCTCCTAGATGACTCCATTGTTTCATTTCTTTTCAGAGGGAAAGATAAGAACTCACTGAGAACACGAGATTGTCTGTTTTCCACCCCCCTCTACTTTGCTCTTTATGTTCCCTGGCCACTTCACCTACAGCATTAGAGTACAGACTTTGGTTTCAAACATTCTCTTTACCCTTTGGTTTGATTTATTATCTTCAAGTCCAATTTTATTTTATTTTATTATTACCACTCATTCCACTATCATATTTCCTAAACTAGTTTTTTATGCTGAACTCGTTCCTGCTGTTTTTCCCCCTCATCTGGCCTTTTTCTCTTCCTCTTTTTCCAGGGTGTAGGACCATGGGTCCCTTCATCCCCTGCCACCAAACTAGGCTGAACCACAACAGATGCAAATAAATTTTATGTAAAACCCGTCTTTAACTGATAGTATAAAATTCTAATTAATTAAATTAATTTACTATTAACATAATATAACTGAAGATTTTTTTTCTGCTAAATGTGAAATCACCACCATCTCAGAGAGCCTGCGGACAGCCAAGAAACAACTTCAAATATAAGTGCAAACACTCTTGAAGAAATAGATATTTAAGAAGTAATTAAGTAACTCGGCATTTTCCAGGGTTTCATTTTGTCAGCAAGTTTTTTTTTTACTACGTTCCTCAAATACACAAGGGCTTAAGTTTGCCATCTACTGCAGCACTTTGAATGTTTCCTGAGAACTGCTGCAGCTCAAAGGACAGGGACTGAAACTGACAACACTGGGAGGCAGAATTTTCTGAGTTTTGTGCTATGTTTACTGGAAATTGGTGTGAGAAAGAAGGAAATAAAACCATTTAGGTGTAAATGTGAAAAACAGAGAAAATGGAGGAAAGCACACAGAGACATTCAGTGATAAGTAGGTATAAGGAGAATGATATGGACCCAGCCACAATTATGGCATAAGTTGCAGAATGTAGTGCTTTTAATAAAAGTATTAGACCCCCATGAGCAAGAAGACAACCCTTATGACTTTTGCTCTAAGCGTAACACAAACATCTCAGTAGCACTTCAGTTACTTTGGGATTACTTCAGGGCGTTTAATGCTAATTTCATTTTCCCTTTGGTTTCGGTCTTTCTTTCTTATTTATATAACTGTGTATATCAAATACCTCCAGCAAGATGCTGATTATGAGTTTTAATAAGACCATTAGATCACTTGTCAACTATAAAGAAAATAAGTACCTACACTTCTTCACTCTTAACTAATATTAGTGTCTTTTGATAACAGTCAAGGAGATAGTTATGGGTCAGGAGGCCTTGGGGTTGCTCTTCGCTCTCACAGCTGTAGTGTCCCATCTGAAGCATTCCATACTTATTACTCCTCTCTTCATTTGTTTTCAGAGAGTAAAGATGATGCAGACTTTTATAAAGCACTTCATGAATGCTGTATGGCAAAACATCAGATAACATTAACATCATTATTAGTTGCAATTGTTTTTTACTTTTCAACTTTTTTTTTTTTTTTTAAGCAATCTATTCCCTACAAAAAAATAATCAATAATAAAAGAATATACAGCTCACTGTTCTTAGAGTTTCTTGCTTCTTTCTACTGGTATCTACTTGTATGATTTTTTTTTTTTCTTTTTTAAATGTTGAAATAGAAATGAATATTATATCAGAATAAAAATGCTTTTATTGGCTTCATTTAAGTTGTGTGTTACTGTTTCATGTGGGGAAAAAAAAAAAAAAAATCAAACAAGGCATTCCTTCCAGCTGATGTAGAGTTTTCTCAATGTATCCAGTGCATTATTGGAAGTTATGCAACATTGCTAGGTTAAATAACAATATTCTCTTCTATTTTTAGTTCTGACAGTGTAGGCAAAAGCAATATAAAAATATTAATTTGTCATTTAATTACAAAAAGTACTCTCACAAAAAAAGCTGCAGTTCAAATATTTGTATTTACAATTTAAGTATTATTTCTCAACTATTACATAATAGTAAATATTTAGAAAACAAAGGATTTTAAGTCTTTGCCTTCAGTGTTCTTAAAAATGTTATTTTACTGTGTAATATATATCTTCCCTGACTTTTAGCACTTGCACTGCTGGCAAACCTAGACCCTTGCTACTGTTAGTCTTGTAGAACTAGAATGTCAACTGTGTTTTATTCAGCCTCGTGAATCCCAAATGGAAGTATAACCAAGTCCTAATTTCTATATCTTCCCACTAGGAGCATGTGAAGCAGATAGAGTGCTCAGGTCATTCTTGATGTGCAGTGCCATGTTTTGACACAGACAGGGATAGTGTGAGGCTCCCTTCAGGTGTTAACATCATCATCTCTTCAGCATGCACGCAGAATGCTGTTGAAACATGTTGGATGTTATGTGGCACAGACAACTTTTCTCACTGAATAAATGCTAAAAGTGACCACAATATCAGGGAAATCCTGGCCAGTTTCCTATTTGACTAAGGAAAACAAAGAAACCACCACCATAAAAAGCGAAACAATCAAAAAAATGACAGACATTAAGAAAAGCCTACTTGCTATGGATTATGGAGAACTGATCTGGGAGGCTTCATCTTTATCGAGATTCCTTTAATAGTTATAGAAATAATGAAGGCAATGACAGAGACTTTATTTGAGAAATAGGTGCTATAGGAAAAGATATCAAAATTAACTCAGAAAAGGTTTAACTAAGACACTATTAACTAAGAAAGGGATGATCTGAAGAATGTGACCTGCCATAGAGAAGGGCAGGGGGAAAAAGGGGGACCCACACAGACTCAGATTGCATGGGAAGTTACCACAGAGACAGGAGTGGCTCCAGAACCCTGCCACCCCCCACTCCAGGGGCCCATGCACTCATGTAGCTCACCCTTGGTTCAGGCTGTGACCTTGGAATTCCACTGCATGGTTAAATGCAACCCTACAGAGCCAACAACAAATTCACAGATTTTTCTGTAGTTCTTTGATTAGCCTGCAATTGTATCAGTAAATATTAATGAAATGCTAATTATAAGTGTCCACCAAGAGTATTCATTTAACATCTTGATTTATGTTCAGGCTTAACTGTCCTTAATAGTTAATATCCTATTCAAAGAATAATTAGCATGTAGAATAATTTTGTGTTGTTAAAATGCTAATTAAAAAGTAGCTCAAATTCCTATACGTTGCACATCTTTAGTTTCTTCTGCAAGCGCAAATGTAATTCAGTGAGTTTCCTGTTTTTAGTTCTATTTTCTTACAGTCTACAGAGGAGGAATAGAAACACAATAAGTTCTCTTGTTCAGTGTTTTTTGCTTATGCTTTGTTTATGATGTTTTCCTCTTTTATAACACTTCTTTCTGAATCATATTCATTGGCATTTTCTTATTAAAAATTATATATTTTCTTCCTCTTTGAGGGAGTATTTCTTGTAATCATCCTTTTCAATATCTCTCATTTCATCTACAGAGGAAATTGAGCAGTATCTAATTTCTTATGTGCACATAATGACCTAAAAAACTGACTGTAGCATAGCCAGAAGTTTCACTGATCAGAATTTCCACTTCACCATGTTCAGGGAAAACATAAAACTTAAAACTGATTTTCAAAAATTGAGAGAATTAAGACTATAAATTTGATTCAGATACCTCTTTCAATGTAATTGAGAAAACGTGATATATCTAATAAAAATAGACCATTAAAAGATACTAGAGAAGACTGGTGGGCACGACATGAAATTAAAACCCATAAAATAGAAGAACCATTTTCTCTTAACCCAGGTATATCTAAACATTCAACCAACAGAAACAGATCCTACACTACATGACTTCTTGGCTGGGAAAAATTGCCTTGCATTATAGACATACCTATGATAACTGAGGTTAGATTTCATAGTCTTTATATCATCCTTGTGCTTTTTTGGTTCATACTGTGTATGAATGTCTTCTTTTTGAAGACTAGAGAGCTGCTATATTAATCACTATGAAATCTGCAGATGCTTTGACATAAATGCTTGAACATTCATGCTAAGCATTGCTTAGAACAGGGCAAGTTTTCTCATAACTTCAGTTAATTTACAGTAAATAGTATTTATTTTTATCCATCACAATACTGATGAATAGCATTCTTTTCTCTCTCAGCACATATAAGGACAGGTAGCAGCAGACATAGTTTCTCTAAACCCAAGAAAGTTAGCAGTCACGACCCAGTAACAAAGAAGGAACTGCTTGCCCCTTACTGAGGATCAGGTTTGACTGAACACTCTAAAAGAGGCAGTCACCAAGAAGAAGCACTGGGAAATTGGTAATCACAGCCTGAACTTCTGATTAATCAGCTGAGGCAAGTGTCAGGTCAGCTGTGGGAGCACAGGTGATAGTAATTTAGCTGTGCTCCCAGAATGGGTGGAGCTTGACTCCACCTCCTCTAGACCTCATTTAAGGGCTGACCACCACTAAGGCAGTGTCTCTTGGAGATGTTTCCTGGTGGAGATTGCCTCAGCATTTCCTAGCAAAGGCATCCATATTGGTGAGTTTTTCCTCATAAATAACCTCTTGAATATCTGTTACTATCTTTGTATCATTCTACTTTACAGTCTGGAACTATTAATTTGACAGAAAGGGCAATGAGCAGAAAACAGTAGAAGAATGGATTTGCAGACCTCCCTCATAGTACTATTCTGAGCTGTGTGAAACAACAAAGAATTTATGTTTTGTATTATTTCTGGATTAGTATTCCTAGGATGCTATGCTGCCTTGAAACAGGTAGATTATACTTGAAGTTTCTCCTTGTATGGGAACTGTTGAATCATGGTGTGAAGCTCTGATTGATCACCTGAGGCAAGCAATGAGGCACTTGTGGGAGCATGGGTGAAGGCAGTTTGCCTGTGTGACTGGAAGGGGTGGGGTCTGGCTGCACCTCTCCTAGACCCCATTTAAGTGCTATCTGCTGCTGAGAAAAGATTTTTTTCTGGAGATTACGCCTCTTGGAGTTTTTCCTGTGAGCTTACGCAGTTGAGTGCAATTATCCCTTTTTCATCACAACCCTCTGTTTTCGTTGGTTCTATACTCTTTTATGCATGTGTTACTTTAGCTGGTAATTTTTATAATTTTTGCTGGAAATATAGAATAAAATGAATGCCCCAGTAATATTCAGCATAGTCATACTGATCTGTCTTTTTTCAGTAGATATGGGTTAATGAAATACTGCTCTTTAAAAGCCATTACATGGGATTTATCTGACTTAGTCTTTTAATAATAGTTGCAAATACAGAAAAAAATATATCCAAAATGAAGTCAGGATGATATTCTGAGTAGTTGTGTCCTCATACTAACAGCTATTTTTTATCTGCTTATTTATTCACTCTGACGGCATCTTCATAATGTTCTTTTGAACTTGTAAAGGTATTCAGCTTTGATTCTTCCTATCTGGATCTTGATTTAAGACACTTGCTGACAAACATACTAAAGCAAGTTGAAATCCAGACAAGCCAATGGAGTCATCTGCCAGCTTTAAGCTAGTCAGTCAGTGTGGGGAGCAGAAAAAAGTCTGCATTCTCAGAGTTATGTTAAGATAAGCAAAGGATCATGTTTCCTTTGTACATTACTGCCATCTGCTGCATTTTGTTATATTTTTCTTCATAATTACAGTCCAAAGACATAAAAAAAATCTGCATTTCTTTTACAGTTATAAAGTGTCCTATATTTTTTTAATTCAGTGACTAAATGCACCCCAGTCTTAGTATCCAAATAACTAAAATGATGTTTTAACACTATAGAGAGTTTACATTTTGGATGCTTACATGTATTTCCCATCATACAGATTCATTACAATCCAAGAAATCATTCTGCCTTCTAAAGAAATGCAGAGAGAGTATAGAGTCCTCATGCACTGGTGCTTAAGCAAATTTGTAGTGAAGATTAATCATTACATTCACTTATGTTATTTAAGACAGTAGGGTGGAACAGTAATTTAAGAGATTTATATAGAATCTGAAAGGTAAGCTTAGATGGTCCAACAGTAGTGAGTCAACATAAATTACTACTGTTATTTAAACAAACCTTTTTGTATTCCATCCATCTGCTAACCCTGACTGTTCTTTCTATTACTTTTTATGCCCCTGTTTTTTCCCAACAAACTGACAGCTGCTGACCAATTCTATTTATCTGTAGCTAAGCAGATCCAGTACCTTCTCGTTTAAACTCTTAGTGCTGTGGATGTCAATACTCAATATGTAACAAAGCTTTTATGGGAGATAGTTCAGTCCTGAAACAAAAGCAGAAAAAAGTGCTACTTATGATGTAAAGAGTGTTGAATTTCCTTGTGTTCCTTTTTCTTTTCTCTCTATTTTATTTAGCAGTTCTGCTCTCCAGTGACAGGGAAAACAAAGCATCTCCTGCTGGCTGTTCTGGACATATGGCTGTGTGCTTCATTTGACCATGCAGACAAATCCCACTGAAATAAACAAATGATAGTTCCTCTATAAATGAGTATTGTATTTCACAGTGACTTGATTTTTGCCATCTTTTGCCATTTGTTACAGGTAACTACAACTTCTTACTAAAAGGCAGATATTTATTAAGATTTGTTTGCAGGTTTCTGGTAAATTGTTACTTCAACAACAACATTTCATGATCTCCTTTGAAATACACCTTTCATGTTTCGTTCATTTGAATATAAAATGGTACTGATAATGGTTTTAAATAAAAGGCAAGATGAGAAGAAAATACTGACACCTGGGTAAGATTTGTTTGTTATCTAATCTGAGCAGGACAAAATGGAACCAGGGAGAGAAAACCTTGGCTTCTAAGAACTGGAGGAGAATTGAAAAGAAAACCTGTGCAGATGCAGATTGCATGGAAGCAGGGTGGCTCCAGACCTCCCTGCTGCTCCAGGCACTCACACACTCTCCCAGATCACCCATTGGTTCAGGCTGTGACCCTGGAATTCCACTACAAGCTTTCTCTTCTCTAGGCTGAAAAGTCTCAGCTCATATTCTATTCCTGTAGAGGAGGCATTCCAGCCCTCTGATAATCTTTGTGGCCGTCCTCTGTGCCCACCCCAACAAGCTCAATGTTCTTCTTGTGTTGAGTGCCCCAGAACTAGACACAGTACTCCAGATTGGATGTCATGAGAGTAGAGTGGCCAAGTCACTTCCCTCAGCCCCCTGATCATGCTTTTCTCAATGCAGCCCAAATGATGGTTGGCCTTCTGAGCTGCAAGTGCACATTGCCAGCTTGTGTTGAATTCATGTTGAATCTTTCATTAACAAGCACTCTTAAATCCTTCTAAGGGCTGTGTTCTAGCCATTATCTTGTATTGCCCGACCTGTATCTGCACTTGGGATTGCCCCAACTCAAGTGCAGGACTGTATGTGACAGTGTGAGAGTATTAATTTTTTTAATAATTTTTGTTTCTTGCTGATTAGCTCACTGATTCATTATAGACTTAAAAGCATTCACTGAATACAAAATTGAATGATGATGGAATTTCTTTCTAGCTTATGCTCCCTGTACTTTTTTCTAAGGAGACATAATCTTGAAGTATTGTAGATGTATTATGTGAAACTGTGTGTATCAGGAATATAATTATCCTGCTGTAGAAACACAGCCCTAAAACAAGATTTTTCTTGTTTTAGTTAGTAGTTAATGATAGGATATTTCAGACAGTGAGAAATAATGACAGGGACACCATACTGTTGGGCATCCCCTCTGGTTGGGCTTTCTATGCTTTACACCAGGAAGCTACCCTCAACATTCTCCAGGAGAAACATTCTCCAGGAGTCTCCCAGATTGTTTGTAGGTTGATGTGCTGCTTTTTCCAGCAGTTATCAGAGTGGCTGAAGTACCCAAGCAGGACTAGAGCCTGAGAGTGACAGTTCTGATAGCAGAATAAAGAACAACTCACCTTCAGTGTTGATCAGAGAGCCTGCGTTAAGAATGCACAATGAGGTTTACTTTGACTCACTCTTTAAATCTCACTCATAAGCTCTCAGCGTGTTCATTATTATTTTTCAGTGACAGTTCTCTGCAGTCAGTCCATTTCCTTTACACACAACTCTACCACCTGGCCTTCTTTGCCTGTATCTTCTGAGTTTTTATAGCTACTCCAACACTACAGATGTGTAAACAATCTCATATTTCTATGATAACAATTATATCACAGGTTTTCAGCTGCATGATGGATTCCAACTCCTATTTTTTTGTTTACTGTTCCTGGTCTAATCCTACAGTCTCTTAAATACCTCTGCAGTAGGCAAAAGTTGTGCCTGTTACATTAACTAGGGCCCTGTTGTGAAAAATTGAGAATATACTTTAAAATGGAGACACAAAAAACATTTGTAAGTATGTAGAGGTTTCCTCTGGAACCAGCAGGACACAGTGAAATGCACCACTGTCCAGGCCAGGTAGTGTTCATGCAAAGCCACCCCTTCAGCATGAGTCGCAGATGGGTAATGCCTTGGCACCCCAGGAGCATCACCACAGCCCTTCTTGACCACAGAGGGTGAGGAAAGACATAGAGTAGCAGGTGTGTAGTAGGCACAGCTGTGCTCCATGCAGCAGGTGAGGTGATGATGGCCTTGCCCTCCTCTGCATATCAGTCTCTGGGGATTTTTTGGCAGTTCCAGTCTTTCTGTTTTCTTGTGCCACCTTGCGCAAATATATGCTGGAGCAGCTGAGTTGAAAAGGTAACTTTTGTAATCTGCCACTGTATCACTTTGCTGTTTTAGCTGTATTGTTGCATGAGAATGGATGGGAATATGCAATCAAGGAATAATGGAGAAAAGGCAAGATCTCAGGAGGTCAGATTTAAATCAGAAGGTCTCTCTTGCTAGGTAGTCAGAAAGAAGATAACAAAAAGAACGTATAAAACTTAACAGCAGTTAATTAAATGCTAACTTCAGAGGGCAGAACAGCTCCTAACTTTGTGTTGCAGTTAATCATCCTCACGATTGTCCTGCTTGTAGAATTGTGCTGTGACTGGCACACACCAACCAGAACCCTTCTCATACTACGTATCTTTTGGTTTTCAAAACAGAGGTTATTTTCTCCTTGAATAGTAGAGCACTGCTGGTGAAGTTTTCTCTGCATTTATGAGAAGGGGTGGGCAATGGGGATGTGTGAGTTGGGGCAAGAGGGTTACTTTTTTTTTTTTTTTTAAAAAAAAAACAAAACAACCTTTGCTTACAAGCAGATAATTTAACAGAAGCTGTACTTTCTGGATGCATTCTTTACCCAATGCACTTTAAGATCATCCAGGAAGAATAATATATTTTTGAGGCATTTACTTTACTCCTAGGTGAGAATTTCTGTCATTCTGTTTTTCAAGGATAGTTTCTTGGTTGCTGTTGTGACCCAGATCTCATCCATTTTCATTTGCTGACTCTTATTTTGAAGATCTGATGTGCTGTGTAACAGAGTTGCCGATAGTAAAAAGGCTTCAGCAGCCCCTCTTGAATGAAAAAGGTGTTTGTTATAAGTGACAGCAGACAGAATTGAAGGAGTATGTGTGTGTAAGTGTATGATCCTGATTGTCTGCCTCTAGAGAGCTAGGAACACGGATGTGCAAGTGTGGAGCACATTCAATGTAGGGATGCCAGCACAAACCCTAATCTAACATGTAACTGAAAACAGTATTTACCTTTTTCACATCAGAGATTATCTCGTAACGCTTGCTGACACTTGCACTAGGCTGCTTCTCTGAAAGCCACAGTTTTCTTGACCAATTTGCTATTCTTGGCTTAAGGCTTCTGATTTGCATACTGCTTACCCATCATGCAACAGTGTCTGTCGTTAACAAAAGCAAATGATTAAAAAAATTACATTGTGAGTTTTTAAGATGAATACAACTGTATAGTTTTTAAAAGTGTAACACAATTATATTGTTCTGTAAATCTAAAATGCACTATTGTCATAATATAGAAGTAATACCATTTTTGAGCTATAAATTATGTTATGTACGACGGCTGCTGTGGCTAGTCCGATGGCAATGGAAATTATAATAATTGATCACAGTCCGTTACAGATTTCTTTGTTCTTTCTCCATACCCACTGCTGCATTTGACTAGTCTTTTGACACAGAAGTTAGTTATGGTTTTTATATATTATTTACAGTGGAACGTTTTTGAAATACTGTTGATGTCAGTCTAGTGGTTCAGTGACCAGAGTTCAAGTATATCTCCAACAATATAAATGTAATTTTTCTCATTCTTCCCTTTTTTCAATTGTTTTTGTCACTTTGACAATATTTGTTGCCTTTATTTCATTTAATTTGTAAGCTGACACTCCTTTTTATTAGCTTCTGATTTTCTGGAATAAATGAACATTCGAAGTATTTCCTTTTCCTAATCTTAGACCCTCTTGGGCCATGCTTTCTTCAGTTATTTTGGGAAGCCAGTGTCTGATACTTGATTTTTAACACTATTAACAAGTGCTTCAAAGACATTTGTACAGCAGCAGCTGAGTTACTCACTGCTGGGGTAGAGGAGTAAAGTAAGCAAAATGTTGTTACAGTTATTTTTCTATACTATTACATTATACTTAAAACTGAGAGTGTTATTTTAACAGAATGAGGAAATCAAATAGCAGTCAAAAAGATAAA
Organism: Coturnix japonica; assembly: GCF_054131305.1. NCBI lineage: Eukaryota > Metazoa > Chordata > Aves > Galliformes > Phasianidae > Coturnix > Coturnix japonica. Next base: position 60,414,433 of record NC_140664.1, read on the forward strand.
TAGTAAAAGTGATAACTGACTGCCTAATCATTCTACGTAGTAGACATAAGAACAATTTCCTCTAGGTGCTCTATGCAAATATACCATTTCATTATTAGGGAATGCAAGAGTGGTGCAAGGTGAGGGCCCTGGTTTCACACAGAAAGGTATTTCATTTGAGGTGCTAATGATCTTCAAATAATTCTCTAATTACTTCCTACAGGTAGCTGCTTGAAGCTCCTTTTCTCCAGCAGTCTCAGCCCTCTTATTATAGACTAGGCAATTATGTTTTCTTTTCTTAAAGCTAGATGTGACATTAATTATGCTGACAGGCATACATCCTTGCAGCCACAACAGATTCTTTCTTTTTCATTTTATTTTTTATTCTTTTTTTTTTCCCAAGGGTTCATTATGTCTATGTGTCTCATTTATATGAAGTATGCAGTTATTGTTAAATTATTGAAGTCTGATGACTAAAAAGCTATTGTTTCTGTTGACTTGTCTTCCTTCAGCATTTTCTTTCACATTTCTTTGTTTCTTCCTTAGGGTATTATACTCCTCTGCCTTCTCAAATGTTGTCCAAGGTTTTTCTTAATGAGGACTAAAGATGGCCTTCCGGTAACTCTCTTATATCACATGTTAATAAAGGAAATAGTTAATTAGTGTGATGACTATGACCCCTCTTCTGGCATAGTGGTGTGCTGTCCTTGGAAACATCCTGGGTCCTGGTAAACTTCCTCACTTGTGAGCCTTCTCCTGACCTCCCTTTCTTAAAAATATCTCCTCAGGCTGTGAGTGGAAACCTCATCACCCTGCACCCAGGAGCCTTTCTCCCATTTCCTGGATGAATTGTTCAGGACAGAAAACAGCACAATATTCACGTATGTGACCTTCCGCTATTTGCCTCCTCCTGGCTTGTACATTTGCCTCACAGGAGAGTGGGACCCATGTGAATGGACCACGAGAGTGTTCATATGTCTTAGAAGTTGGAGAGATCCTCATTACAAAACTAAGAATTTCTTTACGAAAGAATCTTAGCTTTCTAATGGATGTGGGACCCTTGAAATCGACCCATGCTTTTGCATTTTTGTGGAGAAAACAAAGCTGAGTATACTTAAATTGTTAGTGTTAGTATAGTATTAAACTACAGAGTTACAGAACTGCTTCATTCAAGACAACTAGACACTGATGTGTCCCATGTCAGGTATCATTTAAGCAGCCATGCAATATCACGGTGAAGGGTATATCTGTATTTCAAGAGGGCTCTGCATCTGTACCCAAGTTGTGTTTGTATTAGAAATATTTCTTTTGCGGCTTGCCTACTTCTTACATCTTGCTTCTTGCATTCTTCATACATCTTACTCCATAATAAAATTGACTGAGGACAACCCAGGAGGGATTTTTTATTATTATTATTTTGTGATATATGCCAACTAGGAGTTCAGGTCTTAATTTCCCCTTGAAGCAGCTCAGTAATGCTGATTAAAGAAGGAGGAACAGCTTATGATAAGCAGAAGAAAAACTGGAGAAGCAGACAAGACTTGAAGGAGCTGCATGTGTAAATGTTACTCATCATAGACAATACTGAAATTCTAGTATCTGTTATTTAAGGTAATATGCAAGGCATAGAGCCACTGAGGTGCTGATCAGAGCTATCTGTGGCACATTGCAGTGATCTCAGCACAAGGGTGGTATGTTCACTTAATGCTGCAGCATCCATATTTGTATAACAGGCATCCTGTTAGACTAAACCGATGAATTCATGATCCTTGTTGAAAACAGCATTTCACAAGTTCTGGGGCAAGAAGGGCTGCAAACATATCAGGGAAAACTGCTGCCCAGACCCCAGATGAAGCTGTGGAGTACAGTGCCTCAGTACCAGCATGTAGCACTGGGCTTGACTTCACCTAGTGCTCAAGGTGGCAGACAGAAGTGGAGCTGCTGCCTCTGTAAAGCGCAGGAAGCTGCTTCTTGTTTCTGACTCTGGTTTTCTTAAAATACTATCCTTGAGGAGAATGTGTTTTGGTCTGGCATAGCGCAGACAGTGTTTCTATGATGGGTGGATGCACCAGAGTTGGCAGAGCAAGGTGGGCAAAGAAAATTTTTGCATCCATTTTCCCTGCCCTGCCACCTTTACCCCTTTGGTGAGGTACCACCAATAAAACTTTTTGAGCTGCTTCTTGCCACCTTGCCTGTGCCAATAACCTTCCTGCCCTGTCAGTAGAAAGGCCTCACTGACATTTTCTCTTCCCATTCCAGCATCCTCATATGTGCCTAGCTGGGGCCTTCCCTTCTCCAGATACTGCCTGCCTCTCTACAGGGCACATTGGTGGTGTGGCCTCTGTGGGCCTTCCCAGTGAGGATTCTTTCTGGTGGTGCTGGAAGGATGAGCTTCAGGTTTGGCCCTCTGCTGCATTTGATGTTACTGTGCCTGTGATGAGAGAGGCCTCCTTTATGCTCATCTGCAGAGTGCTATGTAAAATAAGCATTACTGCAAAGATATTTAATAAAACCTAGACAGTCTCCAGAGCCTAAGAAAAGACGCCTGCGCCAACACATTCAGGGGACTTAATTATTCCTGTTATTTTACAGCACAAAATTCTCTTTTGATTTCTCTTCACGGGGATTTTTTTTACATCTCTTTCCTGCCTGAGAAATTTGATCTTTTTTTTTTTTTCCTAACCACTTCTGCCTCCTACCTGCTGAATCCTCCAAGCAATCCAATGCACACACATTTTTGAATAAAGCCAGCCTCTTAAACAAGTAAGACTCAGTACAACCCTCTTTATGGCTCTAGCAGGACTAATAAACTGGCCAAATCCCTTTTTTTTTTATGTCAGTACGTTATACATCCCATGCCCTATACATTTTTGTGGGATAGAGTCATCCCAGTGCACCTGCATTGCCCATTTTAGGCAACACCCCCATTTTAGGAACCCCCCCACCCCAACCCAATTATGTCCCTCCCCAACCTGCCTCCTCCAGTTCCTTTATGGCCATTGATGCTCCATTTACAGGCCCCCCCACCAATTTAAGGACCCCCCACATTTTGTGGACCCCCCCCATTTTAACGATCCCCTCCATTATAGAGTCCCCCCATTTTAATCCCCCCTCCTTATTTAAGGACCCTCACCCCCATCTAAGACCCCTCCACATTTTAAAGACCCTCTCCCCCATGTTAGGAACCACCCCCCATTTAAGGACCCCCCCGCCATTTTAGGAACCCCCCCACCCCACCCCCATTATGTCCCTCTCCAAGTCCTTTATGGCCATGGAACCCCCATTTAAAGGACCCCCCCCCATTTGAATCCTCCCCCCAAGTTAAGGACCCAACCAATTTAAGTATCCCCCCCATTTTTAGGACCTGCCTCCTGCAGCTCCTGACGCTGATGCACCTCCAGGTCATTTATGACTGATGAACCCCATTTAAGTGCCCCCCTTGTAAGGACTCCACCCCATTGAAAGACCCCCCCTTTTAAAGACCCCCCCCCCCCCCCAGAATTTCACAGGAATCTCAATACTTATCCCAATACTTATCCAATCGCTCCTTTCTGGGCTGCGGGGATAAGCTTTTTCCTCTGAAGGAAGAAGCCGGCTGAAGAGGCACTCCCCGAGTGCAACGGAGATGTTGGAATCACGGTTCCCTGCGACTGCCGCTTGTGCGAGAAAAGAGCGGTTGCGGCCAAAATCGGTAGCCGAAAAAGAGCGACTTTAGCCGGCTGCTTTCTTCCGCTGTGGGGGTTTCTCTCTGCAGCCCGGAAAGGAGCACTTTTGTCCTCAACTTCTTTTCTCGCTGAAAGCACAACTCCTAGCACTGTATCGAGGGGTTATCTTTCAACTGGGTAAAAATGGGTAGGGGTACTTAAAATGGGGGTGAGGTCTCAAAATGGTGGGGGGGTCTTAAATGTGAGTGAGGGTCCTTAATTGGGGATGGGGGGGTTAAAATGGGGGGACCCTATAATGGGTGTCCTTAAAATGGGGAGAGTTAAATGGGGTTCATTGGCCATAAATGACCAGGAGGTGCATCAGCGTCAGGAGCTGCAGGAGGCAGGTCCTTAAAAGGGGGGGTACTTAAATGCGGTGGGTCCTTAAATGGGGGGGAGGCTTTAAATGGGGGTGTGTCCTTTAAATGGATGAGAGGCTTTAAATAGGCGGGGTCCTTTAAATGGGTGCTCCATGGCCATAAAGGACTTGGAGAGGGACATAATGGGGGTGGGGTGGAGTGGGGTTGGGTTGGGTTGGGTTGGGTTGGGTTGGGGGGGGTTCATAAAATGGGGGTGTTGCCTAAAATGGGGGGAGGTCCTTAAATGGGGGGTGGTTCCTAAAATGGGGGTGAGGGTCTTTAAAATGTGGAGGGGTCTTAAATGGGGGTGAGGGTCCTTAAATAAGGAGGGGGGGTTAAAATGTGGGACTTTATAATGGTGGGGATTGTCCTAAGGTCCTTTTAATGGGGTTTCCATAGCCATAAAGGACGTGGAGATAGACATAATGGGAGTGGGGTGGGAAGGTTACTAAAATGGGGGTGAGGGTCCTTAAATAAGGACGGGGGGTTAAAATGGGGGGACCCTATAATGGAGAGGATTGTTAAAATGGTGGGGGTCTATAAAATGCAGGGGTTCCTTAAATTGGTGTGGGCCTGTAAATGGGGAGTCAATGGCCATAAAGGACCTGGAGGAGGCAGGTTGGGGAGGGTTGTCCTTAAATAAGGGGGAGGTCCTTAAATGTGGGGGCGGTCTATAAAATGTGGGGAAGTCTATAAATTGAGAGGGAACCAATAATAGGTGGGGGGGTTTAAAATGGGGGGGGGGGGGGGTCCTTTAAAAGTGGGGGGCATTTAAATGGGAGGTTTCTTAAATGGAGGGGGACATTGAAATGGGGGGGGGGGTATTTAAAATGGGAGGAGTCCTTTAAACTGGGGGGGATCCATATAAATGTGTAGGGGTCCATTAATGTGGGGGGGACCATAAAATGGGGGGGTCTTAAAAGAAGGTTGTTTAAAATTGTAGGAGTCTCTTAAATGGGGGGGGGTGTCCTTAAATGGGGGGGACCCTATAATGTGTGTGTGGGGTTAAAATGTGATTGTCCTTTAAATGGGGGGGTGTCTTTAATTTGTGGGTGGTCCTTAAATGGGTGGGGGCCCTATAATGGGTGGGGGTGTTAAAATGGAGGTTCTTTAAATGGGGGGCGTCCTTAAAATGGGGGGACTTAAATGGGGTTCATTGGACATAAAAGACCTGGAGGTGCATCAGCATCAGGAGCTGCAGGAGGCAGGTCCATAAAAGGCGGGGGTACTTAAATGCGGGAGAGGCTTTAAATGGGGGGGGGGTCCTTTCAATGGGGGGGGAGGTTTTAAATGTGTGGGGTCCTTTAAATGGGGGTTCCATGGCCATAAAGGACTTGGAGAGGGACATAATGGGGGTGAGGTGTGAGGGGTTCCTAAAATGGGGGTGTTGCCTAAAATGGGGGGGGTCCTTAAATGGGGAGGCGGTCCATAAAATGGGGGTAGTCCATAAATTGAAGGGGAACCAATAATGGTTGGGGTGGAGGGGAAATTGCGGGGTCCTTAAAAAAGAGGGGGGGGGCATTTAAATGGGAGTTTTCTTAAATGGACGGTGACATTGAAATGGGGGGGGGGGTCTTTAAAATGGGAGGAGTCCTTTAAATTGGGGGGGGATCCATATTATGTGTGTGGGGTGTTAAAATGTGATGGTCGTTTAAATAGGGGGGGGTCATTAATTTGTGGGGGGTCCTTAAATGGGGGGGGGACCCTATAATGGGTGGGGTTGTTAAAATGGGGGGGGGGGTTAAATGGGGGAGGTCCTTAAAATGGAGGGGTGGTCCATAAAATGGGGGGTAGTTCTTAAATTGAGGGGGAACCAATAATGGGTGGGGGTGGTTAAAATGGGGGAGTCCTTTAAAAGCTGAGGGACATTTAAATGGGAGGTTTCTTAAATGGAGGGGGACATAGAAATGAGGGGGGGGTCTTTAAAATGGGAGGAGTCCTTTAATTTGGGGGTGGATCCATATAAATGTGTAGGGGTCCATTAATGTGGGGGCGGACCATAAAATGAGAGGGACTTAAAAGGGGGGGGTTTAAAATTGGAGGTCTTTAAATGGGGGGGGGGGTGTAGTTAAATGGGGGGGACCCTATAAGTTGTGTGGGAAGTTAAAATGTGATGGTCCTTTAAATAGGGGGAGGGTCAGTAATTTGTGAGGGGTCCTTAAATGGGGGGGGGGGGCCCTATAATGGGTGGGTGTGTTAAAATGTCGGGGTCTTTAAATGGGGGGGCATTTAATTGGGGGGTTCTTAAATGGGGGGGTCTTTAAATGGGGGGTGGCTTTAAAATGGGAGGAGACCTTTAAATTTGGGGGGGATCCATATAAATGGGTAGGGTTCCATTAATGTTTGGGAGACCATAAAATGGGGGGGTCTTAATAGGGGGAGGTTTAAAATGGGAGGAGTCCTTTAAATGGGGGGGGGTGTCCTTAAGTGGGGGGGACCCTAAAATGTGTGTGGGAGTTAAACTGTGATGGTCCTTTAAATGGGGGGGTGGGGGGGTGATTAATTTGTGTGGGGTCCTTAAATGGGGGGGGACCCTATAATGGGTTGGGGTGTTAAAATGGGGGGGACCTAATAATGGGGAGCGTCCTTAATTGGGGGGGTGTCGATTTTGGGTCTGATTTGGGGTATATTTTCCCCCACTCTCCGCGTTTGATAATTTCCGGCGGGTGTTTAAGGCGATGGAGGAGCTGCTGGAGCCGCTCCATGAGAACATCCAGCATCATTTCCTGCTGGCCCCACATCTAGCATGGTTACATGGGATGCATCTATGGGGCTGGGGGGGCAGCTATGGGGCTGGGGGGCAGTTATGGTGGTCTGGGGAGGGGCTGGGGGCTGTTATATTGGGCTGAATGGGTAGTTATGTGGGTCTGAGGGGCAGTTATGGGGACACAGGGGTAGTTATGGGGGGCTGCTATGGGGCTGGGGGGCAGCTATTGGGGGGCAGCTATGGGGCTGGGGAGCCTTTTTGGGGGCAGCTATGGGGCTGGGGGCAGGTATGGGGGCAGTTATGGGGCCTGTGGGGGGGATGGGGGCAGTTATGGGGGTCTGATGCAGTGTTTGGGGCACGGACTCAGATGTGAACGATCCAAATCGTTTATTACAAGTTCTCACATCCCTTATATACCTTCACAAGTTGTTATTTTCTAACTTTCCCATCCGCCCTTACAACTTTCCCAACCACCTTTACATGTCAACAAAGCATTCTACAAAACACTTTTCAACTGTCCATGCAGGCACGTATCCAATCAGAGCTGTGAGACTCTTCTTCTCTTTGCAGAGGTGTCCTTGATTCTCATGCTGTTTATCTTGCTCCACAGCTGCTGCTCTGAACAGCTTTTCTTGTATTCCCACAGTCTCAGATGCAGTTATGGGGACACAGAGGCAGTTATGGGGGGCTGGGGGGAAGTTATAGTGGCATAGGGGCTGTTATGGGGGGTTTAGAGCAGTTACGGGGGGCTGAGGAGGCAATTGCGGTGGTGCAATGTGTCCCCCTGTCCGCTGCGTGGCGCTGTGAGCAGCCATTCAATTACATTGCATTGCATTACATTACATTGCATTGCATTAAATTACATTACATTGCATTACATTACATTACATTGCATTACATTACATCTATTGCAGTGCAATGTATCCTCCCGTCCGCTGGGTGGCGCTGTGAACAGCCATTCAATTAATGGGGGTATGGGGGGGTTATGGGGGTCTATGGGGAGTTATGGGGGGAGATACTGCGGAAATATGAGGGTCTATGGGGGGCTATAAAGGGTCTAATATGGGGTTATGGGTGTCTATGGGGGGCTATGGGGGGGTGATAGGGGGGTTATGGGGGTCTATGGGGGTTATGGGGCAGTTATGGGTATCTGTGGGGTTATGGGGGGGTTATGGGGTAGGTATGGGGGTGTTATGGGGGCGTTATGAGGGGCTATGTGGGTTATGGGTGGTTATGGGGGGGTAATGGGCTTATGGGGGGTTATGGGGGGTAATGGGCTTATGGGGGGCTATGGAGTTATGGGGGGTTATGGGGTGACCCCACTGACCCCATAACTCCTCTGACCCCATAGCTGACCCCATGGCTGACCCCATAAGTGGCCTACATCTCCCCATAACCCCATGCCTGACCGCATACCTGACCCACATCTCCCCGTAAGTGGCCCCATAGCTGACCCCTATCTCCCCATAACTGACCCAATAACCCCATAACTAACCCCATAGCCCCATACCTGGCCCCATACCTGACCTCATATCTGGCCCCATAAGTGACCCCTATCTCCCCATACCTGACTCCATATCTGACCCCATACCTGGCCCCATACCTGACCTCATATCTGGCCCCATAAGTGACCCCTATCTCCCCATACCTGACTCCATATCTGACCCCATACCTGGCCCCATACCTGACCCCATAACCCTATACTTGACCCCATGACCCCATAAGTGGCCCCATAAGTGACCCAAAGTGACAGCTATCTCCCCATAGCCCCATCACTGACCCCATAAGTGACCTCATTAGTGACCCCATAAGTGACTCATATTTCCCCATACCTGACCGCATACCTGACCCACATCTCCTCATACCTGGCCCCATAAGTGACCCATATCTGACCCCATAACTGACCCCATAAGTGACCCATAAGTGATCTCTATCTCCCTATAGCCCCATAACTGACCCCATAACCCCATACCTGATCCCATACCTGACCGCATACCTGGCCCCATAAATGACCCCATACCTGACCCCACAACCCCATACCTGACCCCATAACAGAACCCACAACCCCATACCTGACCTCCATCTCCCCATAGCTGCCCCCATAGCTGACCCCATAGCTGCCCGCATAGATGACTCCCATCTCCCCATACCTGATACCATACCTGGACCCATAAGTGACCCCATATGTGACCCATAAGTGACCCATAAGTGATCCATATCTCCCTATAAGTGACCCCATACTTGAACCCATAAGTGACACGTATCTCAAAATATGACACATTGTTTCCAGAATACTTGTCTTCCTCTACAAAATAATGACATTAAGAGCAGAATTATCCATTTCTGACAGATTTCCGACGTATTTCACACGAATATCAATACTTACACCAGAAACAATATGTTCTCTCTGAGGTATCACTCTTTAATCTTGCAGAAGTTTCATTTTCTTACCAATACAAAGATTTTCATCATTACAAATAGCATTTTCTGCCCAAAAAAAGTAGATATCATCCCCAAAAGAAGGCATATTCTCTACAAAATGATGCTTTGAAGCAAAATATGACACATTGTTTCCAGAATATCTGTCTTCCTCTACAAAATAATGACATTAACATCAGAATTATCCATTTCAGACAAATTTCAGACGTATTTCACAATACTATCAATACTTCCACCAGAAATAAAATGTTCTCTCTTAGATATCATTCTTTATCCTTACAGACATTTAATTTTCTTACCAAAACAATGCTTTTCATCCCTACAAACAGCATTTTCTACACACGAAAGTAGATATTGTCCACAGAAGAAGACATATTCTCTACAAAATGATGCTTTGTAGCAAAGTATGACACATTGATTCCAGAATACCTATCTTCCTCTACAAATTATGGACATTTCCATAGATACATCCATTTCTGACAATAATTTGAACAATTTCACAGGAATATCAATACTTATCCCAGAATTAAAAGTAATCTCTTTGGTATCACTCTTGATCCTTGCAAAACTATGGTTTTCCTCCCAAACTAATGCTTTTCATCCTTACAAATAGCAATTTCTCCCTAAATTACTGGATTTTATCCCAAAAAGAAGACATATTCTCTACAAAATGATGCTTTCTAGCAAAATATGACACATTGTTTCCAGAATAACTTTTCTCCTCTACAAAATCATGACATTTCCAAAAGAAATATCAATTTCTCACAAATTTTAGAAGAATTTCACAGGAATATCCATACTTATCCCAGAAATAAAATGATCTCTCTAAGGTATCACTCTTGATCCTTGCAAAAATATGGTTTTCTTACAAGATAATGCTTTTCATCCCTACAAATAGCATTGTCTACACAAAAAAGTGTTTTCCATCCACTTCAGAAATAGATTTCTGTACAAAATGATTCTTTGTAGCAAAATATGACACATTGTTTCCAGAATACCTCTTTTCCTCTACAAAATAAGGACATTTCCAACAGAAATATCGATTTCTGACAATTATTAGAACAATTTCAAATGAATATCAATACTTATCCCAGAAATTAAATATTCTCACTTAACTATCACTATTTATCCTTGCAAACCTATGATTTTCTTACCAAACTAATGCTTTTCATCCATACTAATAGCATTGGGGGGGGGGGGCTGTAAATGCGGAGTCAATGGCCATAAAGGACCTGGAGGAGGCAGGTTGTTGAGGGTGCTCCTTAAATAGAAGGGGGTCCTTAAATGGGGAGGTGGTCCATAAAATGGGGGGTAGTTGTTAAATTGAGGGGGAACCAATAATGCGTGGGAGAGGTAAAAATGGGGGGGTCCTTTAAAACGGGGGTCATTTAAATGGGGGGGTTCTTAAATGGAGGGGGACATTAAAATGGAGGGGTCTTTAAATGGGGGTGTGGGGGGAGCTTTAAAATGGGAGGAGACCTTTAAATTTGGGGGGGATACTATCAAAACTATCAAATCATAGTTTTGCAAGGATAAAGAGTGATACTTAAGTGAGAACTTTTAATTTCTGGTCCCATTTAAAGGACTCCTCCCATTTTAAGGACACCCCCCCCCTTTTAAGACCCCCCAATTTTATGGTCCCCCCCACATTAATGGAGCTCTACCCATTTATATGGATCCCCCCCCAATTTAAAGGACTCCTCCAATTTTAAAGCCCACCCACATGTCTCTTAAATGTCCTCCATTTAAGAACACCCCAATTAAATACCCCCACCCTTTTAAAGGACCCCCCCATTTTAAAACCCCCCACACACATTATTGGTTCCCCCTCAATTTAAGGACTACCCCCCATTTAATGGACCGCCCCCGCATTTAAGGACCCCCCCTTATTTAAGGACCACCCTCCCCAACCTGCCTCCTCCTCCTTTATGGACATTGACCCCCATTTACAGACCCCCCAATTTAAGGACCCCCCACATTTTATGGACCCCCCCCCATTTTAACAATCCCCTCCATTATAGGGTCCCCCCATTTTAACCCCCCCTCCTTATTTAAGGACTTTCACCCCCATTTAAGACCCCTCCCCATTATAAAGAACCTCACCCCCATTTTAGGAACCACCCCCAATTTAAGGACCCCCCCCCATTTTATGCAACCCCCCAATTTTAAAAACACCCCCACCCCACCCCCATTATGTCTCTCGAAAGGTTTTTTATGGCCATGGAAACCCCAATTAAAGGACCCCGCCCAATTTAAAGCCTTTCCCCCATTTAAAGGACCCCCCTCGCATTTAAAGGACTCCCCCATTAAAGGACCCACCGCATTTAAGTACCCCCCCTTTTAAGGACCTGCCTCCTGCAGCTCCTCATGCTGATGCACCACCAGGTCATTTATGGCCAAAGAACCCCATTTAAGTCTCCCCATTTTAATGAACCCCTCAATTTCAAGAACCCTCATTTTTACACACCCACTCATTATAGGGTCCCTCCCATTTAAGGACCCCCCACAAATTACTGACCCTCCCCCTATTTAAAGGACCATCACATTTTAACTTCCCACACAACTTATAGGGTCCCCCCCATTTAACTACACCCCCCCCCCATTTAAAGACCTCCAATTTTAAACCCCCCCCTTTTAAGTCCCTCTCATTTTATGGTCCGCCCCCACATTAATGGACCCCTACACATTTATATGGATCCACCCCCAAATTAAAGGACTCCTCCCATTTTAAAGACCCCCCCCATTTCTATGTCCCCCTCCATTTAAGAAACCTCCCATTTAAATGTCCCCCAGCTTTTAAAGGACCCCCCCATTTTAACCCCCCCCCCTCAATTTAAGAACTACCCCCCATTTTAGGAACCACCCCCCATTTTAGGCAACACCCCCATTTTAGGAACCCCCTCCACCCCACCCAAATTATGTCCCTCTCCAACTCCTTTATGGCCATGGAACCTTCATTTAAAGGACCCCACACATTTAAAGTCTCCCCCCCATTTAAAGGACCGACCGCATTTAAGTACACCCCCTTTTTAAGGACCTGCCTCCTGCAGCTCCTGACGCTGATGCACCTCCAGGTCATTAATGGCCAATGAACCACATTTAAGTACCCCCATTTTAAGGAACCCACCCCCCATTTTAAGACCCCCCATTTTAACAACCCCACCCATTATAGGGCCCCCACCCATTTAAGGACCACCCACAAATTAAAGACACCCCCCATTTAAAGGACAATCACATTTTAACCCCCCACACACATTTTAGCGTCCCCCCCATTTAAGGACAGCCCCCATTTAAAGGACTCTTCCAATTTTGAACACCCTCCTTTTATGACCCCCCAATTTTATGGTCCTCCCCACATTAATGGACCCCTACACATTTATATGGATCCCCCTTCAATTTAAAGGACTCCTCCCATTTTAAATACACCCCGCCATTTCAATGTCCCCCTCCATTTAAGAAACCTCCCATTTAAATGCCCCTCACTTTTAAAGACACCCCATTTTAAACCCCCCCCCCCACCTATTATTGGTTCCCCCTCAATTTAATAACTACCCCCCATTTTATGGACCATCCCCCCATTTAAGGACCCCCTTCTATTTAAGGACCACCCTCCCCAACCTGCCTCCTCCAGGTCCTTTATGGCCATTGACTCCGCATTTACAGCCCCCCCCCAATGCTATTAGTATGGATGAAAAGCATTAGTTTGGTAAGAAAATCATAGGTTTGCAAGGATAAATAGTGATAGTTAAGTGAGAATATTTAATTTCTAGGATAAGTATTGATAATCATGTGAAATTGTTCTAATAATTGTCAGAAATCGATATTTCTGTTGGAAATGTCCTTATTTTGTAGAGGAAAAGAGGTATTCTGGAAACAATGTGTCATATTTTGCTACAAAGAATCATTTTGTAGAGAAATCTATTTCTGTAGTGGATGGAAAACACTTTTTTGTGTAGAAAATGCTACTGCAGCGAGTTCTGCAACTTGAGGTGATCCATCGACAACATGTATGTCTGACTGTCATCACGTAGCAGTTGCATGCCAGAGAACCACTGCTTGGTGTGTCTCGCTGGAGCCATCTGTAAATACAGTAACAGCATTAGGTATTGGAACGTGTGAAAGTAAAGCATTAATAGCAAGGGGGATATCAGTCAAATTATGTAGCTGGTATTCAGTCATAAACACGGTGTATTGCGTAGGAGAGAGGATCATTCTTAACACAGTTTTCCAGTCGTGAGGGGTCATAACGTAACTGTCACCGTTTGCAACCAAAAGATTGTATGTAAAGGCTGACTGAACTCCGTATGTTCTCACTGCCTTCCTTAGCTCCTTCACTGCCTCATAAGGCAGGGATTCCCAACGGGGGACCTGATTCGGCTGATACAACACAGGAAAGGTTTGCAACGTGTCAGCACCACCCCTTAATATTGCTTCTTTTCTGCACTGCTCTAAGACATCACAGTACCCTGTAGGGAAATTTGTCGTTCCTGCTCCCTTCAAAGTATCATCAGGAGGAAATGCGTCCGATTCGCTTTCTGGATCTACTGGACCGGGGTCACAACGATCCCCTGGTTTCGGTCCATCCGTGTCGTTAACCACGTTACACGCGGGCTGCAGAGATGCAGAGATGTGGTAGGCGGAGCAGAGGGCGGGGGCGCGACGAACGACGTAGGCGGAGCGAAGGGCGGGGGGGCCGTAGAGGCCGACAACGCGGCGAGCGACGTGTGCGGGGCGGCAGGCGGCCGCTGGCTGGGAACGGCAGGTTGTATCGGAGCGTGGCCGCTGTTCTTTCTTGCGCTGGGCTGGAGGTTTCTTGACCGGCGACGGCAGGTGACGGTGTTGTGGTTGACCGAGCGGCAGTTCTGGCACCACACACCGACAGCTTGGCAATTCCGTCGCAAATGTTCCTTAACGCCGCACCGGAGACATTTAAAGTAAGCGCTTGGGCCTGAATTGGTTACCGCAGACGCTTGTAAGGGTGCAAGAGCTGCTAACACTTGATTCTGAGAAGCCTCAGCCTGTGCCTTTAATCCTGCCCCTAGCTCTTTAATAGCCTCAACTATGAAAGCCTGAGCCCCCGTGGGCACACTCGATAATCTGTCTGACGCTTCCTCTATTGTCCAGTTACTCCTCAAAGTACTTAGAATGCCACGAGCTGTAGCATTACAATTCTGAAGTGCACAATGTTTTAGCATTATTTCCCTCATGTACTCTGGTACTCCAGCCTTCTCTATGGCTCCGGCTACCTTATCTAGAAACGCTCCAAAATCCTCATTTCTTCCCTGCTGGATTCCCATATAAGACGGCAGCCCACCTGGCGCCTTGATCTTATCCATAGCTTGCCTGGCCAGATACATGGACTCCCTACATTTAACTGGTCCTAATAAAGCCTGGGCCTCCGTCCGGATAAAAGGACCCACCCCTATAAGTTCTTCAATGGTTGCATTATACAAAGGATCTCCCGGCTGCCTAACTATCGCCGCGCTCTGTTGGCACATCTCTTCCCAATAAGCATTAAATAGCAGTTGTTGGTGCTGCGAAAAAATCAACCTAGCTATAGCCCGACAATCAGATGGCAACAAAACCTGAGTACTCCAGATATAATCCAGTATCTGTCTCGCTGGCTCACTTTTTACTCCAAACTGACTGACCGTAGACCGCAATTGTGACAACAACTTCCAATCTAAAGCACTGATAGCAGCCTGTGTCCCGCCTGCAGGATTATGCGAATACCCCCCCGGCAGCACCATGTGTTGCACCGCTTCCAACGCCTCACCGTCTCCCGCTTCCAAACAAGCCCGCGCCAGCGCAGCCCAAGCCTCCCCCCGCTCCCGCGCGACGGCCTCCGCCAGGGCACTGTGTGCCCCAGGGAGCGGCTCATTGAAAAAGGAGGTCGAGGGGGCCGGCTGTAGCGCCATGGTCGATGCAGGCGGCTCGTCTGATACAGACGTGCCGGGAGACGGAGACGGGGCATTCGGCTCCGGAGCCGCTGGCAACGCAGGCTCGGCGACCGGCGGCAACTTTACGGTACACACAGCAGGGGGCATCGGGCAATCCGACCACTCATTATAATTCTTATTCCTCCCCAGCACAGCACTAGCTTGTTCTGCCGCTTCCTTTTCTGCCTGATATTGCAGCAAATCATTATAAACCACACGCCACTGAACAGTGAAGCAGGAAACAGATGCTCTGCTGGAATTTGGAATAAAGGGGGGCTAAAAGAGCGGTAGTTAAAGGTAGTTTATAGAAACAAGTAAAGGAAACTTAAAGGTAGTTTATAGAAATAAGTAAAATAAACTTAAAGGTAACAAGTAAAAGAAACAAGAGGCCTGAGAGAGCAGGGAGGATGCAGATAAGGAGTGAGACCTCACGGACAACCAGAAGAGGAGTTGCATTCCCCCTGATAAGAACAAGAGGGGGTCTGCATGCTAAAGACAAGAGGGGGTCTGTATACTAAAGAGCTATTGAATATGTATCAGAATTCCTAGAACTACTGACTATATATTAGAAGTCTAAGAAATCATTGACTATGTATCAGAATTCCGAGAAATCAATGACTATGTATTAAATGTACCTATATCTGTGTCACGATTTTACAAGTCGGTGTGCAAGTTTGGTGGAGCTATCCCCCTTGTGTAGGAAATATCCTCAATAATTTTTGGTCAGGACGGTATCTCTGATAAAAGCAGTTTTTATTCGCGATTGCAATGGCGGGCGCCCTGATGGCAGAAGCGTGCCTATGGACATGATGTTACAGTTTTTATACCTTTTCTCCCATATGTTTTCCCCTCCCCTCTCCCCTTTGGTTGGGTATTACAGGTTACAATTTTACCCGAGGTTTGCATTTGTTAATTACATTCTGAAATGTATTTCAGAATGTAATTATGTAATTACATAATGAAATGTAATGTTCACTTGCTATCTTGTCAGTCGCCATCCTGCTGTTTCTGTTTCCAAGACGTCTCGGTACTCTTATCGTATTGATATGTTGATTCCCTTCAAAGCTTCTTCCATTCTGTCCCAGACGCCTTTGTTAAACAAAGAGCCGGGGGGTGGTGGTGGTGGTGGTGGTGATTCCAGTCCTCCCCAATATCTCTTCAGGCACATCCTTAGGTATGTCACAACTTGTATTTTTGTACAACAAAACATTAATACATACATTGTTGCTAGTTTATACAGGCATATTGTTAATTATTTTAACTTCTTCTCTTTGGATCTTATTTGTCCAGCACCAAAAACCAGTAGTTCTATTTCAGACAGCTGGACAGACAGAAGCTGCAGTCTTTGTAACTATGATTTTTACTTAATAACTACAAATTTCTTCACTTATATATTCATATTTTGTTCTAAATGCAGAAACAACATTTGATTCCCACAGTTGCACCCGGCGCTGCGCAACGCTGGAATTAACATACCTGCTTTATAACCCATCTCTGGATTATAGAGTTTTATTCCGCAGGTCACCACCACTTCCCGCATTTCTTAGCCATTTTCTCCCCATCTATCATTCCCTGCAAAATTGCATCTCCAAATTTACACCATTCAGCAAGATCATGCACTAAATGCGGATTCTGAAATAACCCTTTAGCATACCCATATACTAATAACTCGGGGAGTTCCTTTTGCAAGTCTATCCCCTTAACCTGACGCTTTTTTTTCCAAAAAGCAAGAAAATACCCGACACTTTCTTTTAAAAAAGCAAGAAAATAATTCATAAACCGCTTGCCTTCCCATACCTATTTGTCAGCATGCTGTTGCAGTATTAAGGACGTTGGTGGCCCGTATCAGCTAGGCCCTTCTATAAGGTCACCTAGAGCACCTGCACCTTCTTTTCCTGGCACATGCTATCCCCGCTGCTTAAGGATCTGAACACCTTCACCGCTCCGATCCTTCCTGGTAGATCACGTTGAGGGTCACCATTTGTTGCAGAACGGCAGGAGAAAAGCAAACGATCACACCTGTCATTGACATATGATCAGCTAATCTCGTTTATTGCTTGGCTGCGTGTACATTTATAATACAGATAATTAGCTCATACATATTGCAAAAGCGGAGCTCATCATTGGTTCCCAATTACATACCATCCCCAAGTATCTTTGCAACTTGTGACTTGCGGAATCAAACTCTATAATCCAGAGATGGGTTATAAAGCAGGTATGTTTATTCCAGCATTGCGCAACGCTGGGTGCAAGGGGGATAGCTCCAACAAAACTTGCACACCGACTTGTAAAATCGTGACACAGATATAGGTACATTTAATACATAGTCAGTGATTTCTTAGACTTCTAATACATAGTCAATAGTTCTAGGAATTCTGATACATATTCAGTAGCTCTTTAGCATGCAGACCCCCACTTGTTCTTATCAGGGGGAATGCAACTCCTCTTCTGGTTGTCCGTGAGGTCTCACTCCTTATCTGCATCCTCCCTGCTCTCTCAGGCCCCTTGTTTCTTTTACTTGTTACTTTTAAGTTTCTTTTACTTATTTCTATAAACTACCTTTAAGTTTCCTTTACTTGTTTCTATAAACTACCTTTAACTATCCCCGCCTTTAGCCCCCCTTTATTCCAAATTCCAGCAGAGCACCTGTTTCCTGCTTCACTGTTCACTTGTAGTTATCATCCTGAAAGTTACTCCCTTGCTGAGTTCACAAAACCATGGCTAGTTTCTCACCATCACAGGGCATCCTGTTGTTCTTGCTGTCCTTGCAGGTGGTACGGCTTGTTGGAAATATCCTCAATAATTTTTGGTCAGGACGGTATCTCTGATAAAAAGCAGTTTTTATTCGCGATTGCAATGGCGGGCGCCCTGATGGCAGAAGTGCGCCTATGGACATGATGTTACAGTTTTTATACCTTTTCTCCCATATGTTTTCCCCTCCCCTCTCCCCTTTGGTTGGGTACAATTTCAGGTTACAATTTTACCCGAGGTTTGCATTTGTCAATTACATTCTGAAATTTGTTAGTTCACTTGCTATCTTGTGCCAGTCAGTCGCCATCCTGCTGTTTTTGTTTCCAAGATGTCTCGGTACTCTTTCTGTATTGTTATGTTCAATTCTTCCATTCTGTCCTAGAGGCATTTGTTAAACAAAGAGCTCTAAAAGCCCATAAAATGTAGTTTGAAATAATTCCACATCATTTGTTTCATGAAGTGTATCCCGAACGCAGATGCTGCTGAAACTCAGGACTTGGTCTGACAGTAAGCAGATACAACAACAACAACAAAAGTGTACCTAAAAAAGGCAGTCTTGCTTTCTGTTTCCCATCATAAGAGGCATATTTTTACTCCTTCCCTAGTGCAAAGCTGTTTTCTCCACCAGCAAAGTGATGGAAGTACACAGGTCAGACATGGGTGCTATTTTTCCAAAAGGGGCAGCAGCCAGACATGAATATGTTGCAGCTTTAATGTCAAATCACATATTCCATCCAGCAAATATGAGCATGATGTAGGCTTAATTAAGATGTTATTGCTTTGTTCATTTGCATTTAGTGCCTTTAAAGCTGCCCATTACAGTTGCTCTAGTCCTTTCTGGATCAGAGGCCTTGCACCTAGAAAACACATTTTTTAGGAGGGACAGTATGGAGACAAATTCTGTAATTAGTATCTGCATAAATGAAAAATGTCCTGGTAATACTCTGAGGTACTTGTCATTTCTATTTGATATTTATAAGCTAGGGATTTAATCGAAGCAGTGGAGACTTTCTGCCTTTCCTATTTCAGGTCAATTTGAAACTGGTTTTTTTTTTGTTTTTTTTTTTGTTTTTTTTTTTTTTTTTAATATGATTTTTCAGTGTTCATTTCACTCCCTCTTTGATTCTCTAAAAGATGGCCAAATCCTACTCTTCATTCGAGCTGTTACTCTCCTTTTGAAAGATCATCTTCGGCATATTTTGGCAAAATTAAGCAATGTTAGCCAGTTGAACTTTACTCTGTTGTCAAGTCAGAGATACACTGATAATGTCTTTTGCATCTATCAAAAGATCTCCAGCTTTCTGTTGTCCAGATCCCTTGCTTGAAGCCAAAGACAAATAAGGAGAAAGGAGTCTCTAGGCAGTGGAGAAGATGTTGTAGCCACAGACTCATGGGGACCAGGTGAGAGAAGGTAAGGATTGGAAATTAGGAACTCTTGGTAAGGGTGTCCTGAGAGAGTACAACAGAAGAAACTGAAGAAGTTGAGTATGACAAGGACAGGAGGAGGAGTAAGTGGGAGCCGACGCAGAGCAGATGTAGGAACAGACATCACCATTAAGAGCCATAGGGAAGAAATTAAGATGGAATAACAACTTGCATATACTGAAGGGGATATTCAATACTTGTCTGGAGAGTATCCCATGTAATCTGCCATACGGAACCTGTTTTAGCAGGGGTTTGGACTTCCAGAGGTCTACTCTAGCCCCTGTGATTCTGTGATCTATCCCCTGACCCACGTCCTCATAGCTAGTGAGAACTATGCAAGGAATAAGGGACCCTGAAAAGGAAAGTCAGCCTGAATTTTTTTGTGCACAAAACCTCAATCTTTATTCTTGAATTATATGTTTCCAGAGCACCTGTGTATTTCTCAGGAGCAGTGCTGATAAAAATCCCTGAATGAAAGCAATTTAATGAATATGAGATGGAACTTTCCCCTGCCATTTGCAAATAGGAGCCCTGGAGGAAACTAGCATATGAGCTTCCCAGTGAGGTGATATGAGATTGCTATCACTTGAGCGCTACCTTCTACAAATTTTGTATACAGCATGGCTTTTCTCCTTCTACCTGATTATGATAAAAGCAATGGAAAATAATAATAATAATAACAATAACAACAACAACAACAATAATAATTATAATTATAATTATAATAATAAACACAAAGCCTACAGGACCATTCAGTTCCTTCTGGAGTTACAGCCATACCTTTCAGCAGATGAGAAAATATGAGCCAGCAAAATTTTTATTAATAGTGATAACATTAGTTAGGAACTTGGCTTAGAGTTTCTTGGTTGTATTTATCTAGTGCTGGATGCTATGGGGAACTCTCACCCTAAACAATTTCTGCATGAGCCTGGATTAGCTATATTCCACCAAATGCTTTTTATGATCCCCTCTGTGCTTGTGGCCACAACTGGAAGGCTGTGATCTTTTCCTTGAGAAGTCTATTCTCTCTTTCTGGCTTTCTGTCCACTCTGCTGCTTGGCATTAAGAAGTTCACTTTCCCTCAGTTTTTCCTCATACCCTTGATGCATCCATCTCTATATATGACAGTATTATTGGGACTTCTCTTGTGATGTAACTGCAGAGTGCCAAGGGCAAGGAGACATCTGGCATCAGCTGGGGTTTTTCAGGTCATTGGATCCCAGAATGAGGGCAGGAAGCTCACTGTACATGGCCTGAAGGTCACCCTGGCTTCATGTCAAAATCCTCAAATGTTGATAGGGCTGATTACTATTTGCTAATTGGCTGGAAGAAAGCCAGGGAATAGCTGGTTTAGGTGGATACTGGCTTGTGGGCAGTAATAAAGGCTTGCCACATCACCAACAAAAGAACAGAGTATGCTTCTGTGATTGGGGATGTGTAACTTTACCAGATCATTCATTACAGTGCGCCTATAGTTATTAGTTACATTTATGTATATATTAGTTACATTTATGTAGACTACTTACTACAATTGTATTACTGTCCATTTAAATAAAATGTATAGTTGCTTTCATTCTTCAGAAACAAACATTAAGAAAGCTCTCACTCCTTCTCAGTCCAAAAAAGCAATGTGGATTACAATAACTCCCCCCCCTGCCAAGCAGAACTCAGTTTTGTCTGCATTCCCGTTCTGCTCTGAAATAATGAATACCTCTCTGGCTATGATAACAATCTATAGCCATTGACTTACAGATGTATTTGCACTGTGGTATTAAACTCCAGCTGTATTAAAGGAAAATCTTCATTGAAGCAAGTTTCCACCTGAGAAGGCTGTTCTCCTTAAAAAAATGTAAGTTATTGAAAGACAAGGTTTCAGCTTCTAGCAGTCCCACCTGCCATTCAGGAAGTGTCTGTTTTCAGAAGGAATTCCTAAGGAGGGAGGAAATTCCCCACAGATTAGGGAGGATTTTTTGTATAAGACTGTTTTGATTTGTATAAGGGTCTAAAGGGATATTTTTCACGTCACTGAAGAAATTCCAGCCAAATAGATATTTTTCTTTTTGGGCTGCTTAACTCAGAAGGTTTCTTGTACACAAGAAGTTGATTCCAGGAATTATCACCTCTAAGACTATTTCTTCATAATGTAACACTCCAGCTTTTAGATAGTAAGAAAAAAAAAAAGAAGAATCAAAAGCTAAAGAAAACCCTCATTTATGTGTTTTATGTGTTTAGGACATCCATTAACTTAAATACAGAAATAGAAAAGACACGTGTCCATTCATCAGATGCTGTGGGACATACCTCCTGAAGCCCAGGTTCACACCTTGTGTACGGCAGCAGGACAAGCAGACTGTGATGCACGTAGAGGCTCGGTTTTTCTCTCTGAAAACGCCTTCCAACTACATTGGAGAATTACAGAATCATAGGGGTTGGAAGGGACCTCCAGAGATCATCGACTCCAACCCTCAAATAAAAATAAATGCTATTTGTATTATACAGTATTATTATATTATACAATAGAAGAAAAAATAAAGCAGTTTGGACTTGAGGAAGCACACTTCAATCAGAATCCAGAAGAGGGAGCCCTCGATTAAAGTAAGGCTCTGAACTGGATCCCGACCAAGACTCACAGAAGTTTCCACTTTCTCTTCCACCTGCTTATTAATCACTCAGTGGAATTTCTAGGCTGTTTGACTATTCTTTAAAGACTAACAGCTCACAGTTCTTAGCCTTAAACAATATCTAGCTAACATGCATGTGTGAGACTTTTTTAAAGCTATGACTGAACATATCAGATCTGGAACTCAATACATATAAAAGAAGGGCTTCCATGATCCTAAAAGGCAAAACATATTTTTGTTCATGCTCTGTTTATCATAAAGCAGGTCCTGATATTGACTTGGTGCTAAGCTTTCTTTTGTTTCAAGGAAGTCTGCCATCATAAGCCTTGATCCTGCTTGGCCAAAGCCAGGGAAATTTGACAGAAGAAGGAGGAGGCCCTTTACTGTAACAGATGAAGTTTATGCAGGAATCTCCCTCAGACCCACAGAACAAGTCTTAGCTCTGAGTAAGACTCGTCTATAAAGTTCTGCAGCCAAATGACCTTTCTCGGTACTGTGGTTGTTGTTTGTAACGTGTGCTTATTTAACCTACTCCTAGAGCCCCAAATGACCAGGAGAACTGACCACCTTGATTTCTAGCTGCCAAGATTCTGTCAGTCAACTGATATTAATCCAGCTATCTCTAGATATTCCTGCTTGTTCTGTCACCCTGGGTGTAATGGACACATTAGAGAAGGCTTTGGGTCCACCCATCCTGTAACTAACACCAGTTCTATTTTGATGGTGTTTCTACGTTTTCTTTTCCCTACACAAATAACAACAATAAACTGCCTTACTGTTCTTTGTTCTCTTGATGATGGTCTCATATTTGGAATAAGAATTGTATCTTCCTTCTGTTCTTTGACTTAGCAAAAGTGACTTTTAATTAAAAAAAAGAACCTCAGTCAAACTAAGGCAAACAGGCCTTCAGTTTCTCATCTCAGTTATGCCTTCTGTTCCTTCTGTCCTTCTCCACTGCCTCTCATAGTTCAGGGTGAAATCTAGATATCAAAATCCCTTTGGGACTTATTTTGTAAGCACCTATGTATAGATGAGAATAGCTCCTGGCTTTGCGTAATTCTCCCATATGACTATAGTACTCCTCCAGACTTGACCAGTGTGACAAAAAGGCATGAATTTTGCTTTGGAAGTTAATCCTGTTACATTTATTTTGCACGCTACTGAGAGAAAAAATGGCAGTGACATTACTTGATAGAATAGGATTTAAGGAAGCAGTAGAAGAAGGTGATTATGTTGGAACAGAAAGATACATGGCTGTAGATTCAGTGACTAAGTTGTCTTCTACAGGGGTACTAGGTAACTTTCCATTCTCTCCTTTTTCCTCATTTTCTTTTCCATTTTTTTGTTTGTTTGTTTGTTTTTTCCTTCCCCATCATGAGTATGAGCAAAGTATTCAGCTCTTCATATACCTTCACAGGGTTGGTACCTAGTTATCTGTACCATGTTTTAATTTGTTCCTTGATGTACACTTGAATTAATACTGCTCAGCACACAATAGTCACTTTAGTCATAACAAATGTACCTTTGACAAGCAAACAGAGGTTAAAGCAGATGTTTTGTACAAAAGATTATCGTGATAGAAAGATAAATGGAAAATGCTCACGAAATTGAAGGTTTGCAGTAAACTCCATAAAGAAGCAACCTCCCGAGAAAGAGATCCTACTTTGGCAGTAGTCAGACCTTAAATGAGATCTGTGAGAGGTGGAGCCAAGCTCCACCCCTTCTGGAAGGGCAGCTGAATTACCTTCACCTGTGCTCCTGCAGCTGACTCATTGCTTGCCTCAGGTGGTTAATCAGAGTTTCAGGCTGTGATCAACAGTTTCCCTTACACAATAAAGTGAAATATATTGATAAAGTATATGCTATGTGGAAAAATCTAATTAAAATGATGAAATTGGTGAGGTTCTTGGAAATAAAACTTCCAGTAAATTTGTTACCCTGTATGATATCTACATGGTGAATGCTAGCTGCCAGTGTTTTATGCTTACACAGTGTGTTGCTTGTGAAGAAGACACTAAGCATATTTAAAGAACATTAAGTTATTTCCTTAAGTTTTTGAAATACACATTTGTTTCATTTCAGAACTGTGTACTGTGAATATCCAAGGGACCTTTAGGATCATTTACCTCCAACTCTCCTGCTACAGGCAGGGTCACTTCCCTCTAGACCAGGTTGCTCAAAGCCCCATCTAGCCTGGCCTTGCCGGGCAACCTGTTCCAGACACTTATCACCCTCACAGTAAAAGATTTCTTAATAACACCTAGTTTAACTCTACCCTCTTCCAGTTTAAAACCGTTTTCCCTCGTTCTGTCACTTAATGCCCTTATAAAAAGTCCCTCTCCAGCTTTCCTGTAGGCCCCTTTCAGGTACTGGAAGGCTGATATAAGGTTCCCTCAGAGACTTCTCTCGGCTGGAAAGCCCCAGATCTCTCAGTCTGTCCTTGTAGGGGAGGTGGTCCAGCCTTCTAAACATCTTTGCGGCTCTCCTCTGGACCTACTCCAATAGCTCCATGTCCTTGTGCTGGGGACCCCAGAACTGAATGCAGTACTCCAGGTGGGGTTTCGTGAGAGCAGAGTAGAGAGGCCAAATCACCTCCTTCGATGTGCTGGTCACATTTCTCTTGATGCAACCCAGGATATGGTTGGCCTAGGCTGGAAGCATGCACTGCTAGCTCATGTTGAATATTTCATCAACCAACACTCCCAAATCCTTCTCCTCAGGGCTGCTCTCAAGCCATTCCCTGCGTAACCTGTGTCTGTGCTTGAGGCTGCCCTACACAGGTGCAGGAACTTACACCTGATGATTCTATGATTTTGGCGAAGTTGTTTGGGTGTATTTCAAGGATACAGGCACTGTGGCTGCTACTTGGATAAGTTATGGCTGTCCTGAGGTCTTTATGTTATATGTGGGAGGACAGTACTGGAAAAAATTCTCTTCTTGTCCCCCTGCCAAAACACAATGTTAGACAGGCAAATTGCCTTCCATTTGGGTCAGAGTGCTGGAAGGCGAGATCAGGCTGTCAGATTGCTTTCTGCTGGAAGGTGGAATTATGCTGGTATATAGGTAGATAGGTAGATTCCTTCCTGCTGCTAGAAAGAGAGTTTGAATGGGAATACTAGCAGCCTGAGCTTGTGTTCTTGTTGGGTAAGCTTGCTGCCAGCCAAGAGGTGGATGGTGATGTCATGGCTTGTAAGCCATGTTTTGCCATCCAGGCCAAAGCAGCATAATAATAAAGGCTACATTTCCTGTTCTTTCACACTAACCTCATTTTTTTATTTTTATTTTTTAAAATTTTTTAAATAAAGTACAGTGTAATTAAAAAAAAAAAAAAAGCATTAAATAAATCAGTTCTATAACAGAGCTCACAGGATGACTGCAGTTAATGCCCTTGAAATAATACAGTAATAAAAGAAAATTCTCCTATTGCCCAAAGACAACCAGTTAACTTCCTTTTTATGAAACCGTAGGTCTTTTTATTAGGCTACAAAACTGTTTTTACAAATCAAAACCAAATGTTTAAAAAATGTGAGCTCTTTCTTTAAATTCTCATGCTAAAATAGCATAAGCCACTGAGCTCTTCAAGCGAAGATCTGCCTCAGTCTCTCCCACAGGCTGTATCATGCTTTTGAGAGAGAATACAGGACGTGTCTATTGAGCAAAGTGCTGCATCGTGCTGTTAGATAGAGGATCTGTACAGTAACTGCACTGGCGAGATTAGGAAGCCATTCAGTATGGAACTATTCATAGTACCAAAACCTGAGATATGCAAAGCATTATTATGAATCTTGGACTGGCATATGTTGTGTTCTCCAGTCTCAAATAGTTGCTATTGTGGAGACAGCCTATTTTAATATTCACATGCAAAAGCTTTCAACATGTACTGAACCTATACCCTCTCTTGTAATAGTATTCTTTCTAGTGCTAAACAGACATGAAGCCAAAAACAGCCCTGCTATAAATGAGTGCATCTCCCATTGAGATCAATAAGAATTGCACTTGCTTACATTGGGGCTCAATTTTTGCCTGTAAATTGTGAACAGTTCCACCACAGATGGAAAATATATTAACCTTCTGTGAACATGAACTTGGTGTATCATCTATAGAGCTTTACTTTCCAGTGATTACTTCCCAACTGGAAAACAATTGCATTACAAGTGGGAAATGTTTCAGTAACAGATCTCTGTATAGTACCTGAACAAGCTTATGTATGTCTGGGCCTTGGTGAAAACAATTCATGCATAATGGTTGTAGTCTAGGCACCTAGGTCTTGAATTTTGACAGGTTTCTTGGAAAGACTTCAGGGCTAGCTGTTCTGACCAAGAGAGAGCAGTAAATGAGACTTTAATAAGACATGGTTTTATGTGAAACAAACCTTAATAAGCAAAATACTTACTTTTCCCTATTTTGTGTGTCTTGTCTAGTGAGTTGCTGAAGTCTCCCACTGAAAACAACCTCATCTGGCTCATATTTCACTCAAAGGCCAAATTCCTACTTGTGGACTTAACTCACCTTGTAGATCATACCTTGTGCCAAAACCCACTGAGATACAAAAGTTGTCATATCTCCCTTGTGAAGAAGATTCAGGTTCCTAAAAGTTCTTGGTGCCTGCATTTGGGCCTCAGTGAATTTTGGAACTGGCACAATTTAAGTAAGTTACCAGCTTTTAAATTTCCTTCTTCAATACAGCTGCCTGTGAAACTGTTGCCTCGTGCTCCATGAGGAGAGAGCTTTTGGAGGATATATAGCCATGGAAATTTCCATGGAAACCATTTTTTATAGATACTGGACAAGACTTACACTAGATGTGAAAGGTGCACAGAGTGTTTCTTTTCAATCCTCATGCTATATGTGTAAACAAACATTGTAAGGTCTGTGGCAAGATCAAGCTGACACAGAAGATAATGCACTCTATCTTAAAAATGAAAGTAAGTAAAGAATGTGATAGCGCATTTAAGGAAAATAAACAATTTTGCATTTAAATCACGTAGAATAATGTCTGTCTTTCAGAGTTTACACACAGATCCTTAGTGTGAAATAGTTTCTGAATATTAAGTCTTTAATAGTGCTCACCCTCAATGCAGTTGCCTCTTACAGGAGTATAGATTATATGTATTCCACCTTGTTTTCTATGGAATGATGTATGACATTTGGTCAAATGCATTGTCCTTTCAGGATAAATTATAAAGTACTGAAATGTGTTTCAATACACATTATACTTCATCTTCAGGCAAAAATGTGTTTTGTCAAAATATTGATTTGTATTATCAGGACACATTGTATAAAATCCATGACTGAATTTCATTCTGGGGAACTGTGCAATTTGTCTAACCATCCCAAGGAAAAAGGACAACCAATACATATGAAGAACTGTGTTGGTGAGATGAATTTTAATCATGTTTATCATCCTTCCAGATACACTGTACAATGGGATTTGATAAATTTCACTCCCTAGACCTCAGTCTGATGGCTGATGAGATAGGAATGTTACAATGTCCCAATGGCATCGAGCTGGGTTCCCGCTCTTAATAGGGTGCTGATAATACAGACACTGGTAATTTATCTGTTACTTAAGAAAAATTAAATCAGATTCTGAGAAAGGAAGCAAACCAAATAAATGAATATATGTGAGAATTAATGTAGACACATCCTGGAGAGTATAGCTAGTGTCTAGAGGTTTTAAGGTCTAATGTAAGTATTTGAAGGATTGTTTTTCTTTGCATCTTGTGTTAAAAATTGGGAGTCATGAACCATGGAGTGTCTCAGGCTTTTTTTTCCTTCTGCTTTTTTTTCTTTTTCTTTTTCTTTTTCTTTTTCTTTTTCTTTTTCTTTTTCTTTTTCTTTTTCTTTTTCTTTTTCTTTTTCTTTTTCTTTTTCTTTTTCTTTTTCTTTTTTTTTTTTTCTTTCTTTTATTTTTCCCCCTGCAGATATTCTGTATGACCTTGGGAAGTTGAACAAGAATGATTCTGCCCTGGTAGTCAATGGGCTGCATTCTTCAAAGAGAGGAGGACTAAAACTGCATCTTGCCTATCTCTTCACTTGTAAAAAGAGGCAAACAGTGCACCTCCTTGGGGTGCAACAAAGCTAAATCACCTGATATTTGCAAATACCTTGTCAAAATGTGAGCCTCTGTTTACGTCTGCTGAGACTTTGAAGAGCAGGTTCTTTGCCGTGGGTTACCCACCAGAGGGCAACATCACTCTCACACATGAAAAAAATGATGCATACACTATTTGATCCAAAACTTGCCAAAAGCAAGAGTAATCTTTTCTTTGGCCTTTACAGCTCTCTATAAATGCAGATTTTTACTGTATTTCAATATTAGCCTTGAAATAAAATGAGAGTCTGATGGTGTTCTTAGGGTACTGTTGGCAGCTTGCCTTAGGCAAAAGCTTCAAAAACTTTGAGTGTTGGCTAGAAACACAGCAACCATTTTTATTTTGTTACTGGTTGCTACAGTGCTAATATCCTTAGTAGCTGTGACCTTCTGCGGTACTTTGCGAATTGCATAGCTTTGGTTTACTTTTATCACTTTTATCCGTTTTTCAATAAGCAGCAGCCCAGGGGTGTTTAAGGTACAAGTCTCAGGCTGTCAAAAAGAAAGATAACCAATGGATCCTGATCTTGGAAGTGACTTTGCCTTCTCTGGGGATGCTGATGGGACCTACTGCTATTGCTACTCGATTTGGCCCTGTGTTCAGACACTATGGGTGAAGGCACAGCTGGTGTTGGGTCACCCAGGGCTCCTGGCTCCTCCCTACAGAACTGCTTGTGCTGCTCCCTCACTGCCAGAATTTATGCCCTGTGGGAAATCCCAATAAAAAATTCAGTCGAATCTTCTAGAGTGCTTAAAGTGAAGCAGAGGATTGTAATAAATCTTTGCAGGGTCACAGGCCTTGGTGATGTAAAAATGGGCAACCCTGTAAACAGAAGTATTTTAACACAGCTTAACTGATGGATAAGAAGCCTGCCTTTCAGATATCACATCTGCTAAAGAAATGCCTTACAGAGAACAACTTCAAAGAACTCTGGAGGTCAAAAGACCAAGAGTTCAAAAGAAAAGTACCCAACAATCCCACTTACTTTTACTGTACTTAGAATTTGGGGAACTAGGTGCTTTCTAAGCTAATTTCATGAGTTACTGAGTTTTAATGCCTAATGCTTGGATATCTGTGATTAGCCAGACACTAGAGATGACAGACAGAGATATTTAGTTCACTGTGAGGCAAAGGGGGCAAACTGCAGTCAGTTTTTAATCAGGCTTTACCCTCTAAGCATCAAAACAACAAACACACAGAAACAGTGGTATGTAAACTTGAAATTCTCTTGGTGAGGTAACATTTCCCTAAGGATACTTATCTTTATGGTATCAGTTGTATTGGATGGGTTCATTTTCTCCCAACTTTTGTTTATGAAATACTACCTTTAGATTAATTTGGAATTTGTTTTAGATATTGTTAATAAAAGATGTGACTATATACGTATATATACTTGTGGAGAATAGGTGTAACTGCGTTTAAATTCCCCACTAGCATGGGGAACACTTCTCATGAACACATTGGAAAATAGCAGCAGTGAACACAGTTCTCATGAACACACTGGAAAATAACAGTCTGTGAGCAGGATTTGCCCTCTGAGGCCAATGTGTAACACACTGCAGTCACAGGAGGTGTTGTGAGGTCCATGTCATTGCTGCATTAAGGTGAGTACAACAGCCTCTGTAGGAACTTGGGGTGACCTGGCTGTGATTTGCAAGCAGCTGAGTGCAACTAGCTCATGGTAGGGATTGCACTGCATTCCTCTGATGTGTATGTACAAATAACAAGCAAGGCTGCTAAAAATAGGTATTCTTTCTCCCAGCATTAGGACTGCATCAAGACTTCAGTCATTTGGCTGTGTATCTTTGAAAAATAGTCTTACAGCAAGGAAAGTGTTATGCTATACTTAGGGTCATACCTATAGATACCTTTCAATATAGGTAGGTCCATGGTGCACTACACTACAGTTGCTCAGTCAGTAAAGAGGAGAGTCACTATGCCAGGAGCTGCTGGTGTAATCCCTGTGACATCTGGAACAAAGCCAGCAAAAGCTTGGAGTTTCAGAATGAGCAGGAGCTCAAAGTAACAAAACTGTAGAATCACAGAATGGTTTCGGCTGGAATAGACCTTAAAGATGATCCAGTTCCGAACCCCATGCCATGGGGAGGGACACACTAACCTGTGATTAGGTGGCTCAAAGTCTCATCAAACTTCACTTTGAACATTTCCAGGGATGGGGCGTCCACAACTTCTCTGGGAAGACTATGTCTCACCACTCTTTGAGAAAACAGTATTAAGGTTTCTAACTCTAACAGAGTAGATTAATTCATTGAATATTTCTTTTTTTAGTAATATTCTACAGGAAGGTAAGTACATTTTCCAGTAGATTTAATTGTTAAGATATTTTCAGTGAGAATGAGCTCTTGCTAATGAATAAGGCAGCTGAAATCTACTGCCTAAATCAATGTTCAGCTTCTCAAATTGTTACGGCAGTTATAATGTGCAAAGTACTTCTAAAAATGGCGAGAGAGATAGAAGAGAGTAAGTTGTCTGGAAATGCTAGTCTGTGGAGAAGTTCTAAATATATCAATGGTAAAAAACAACAACAACAAAAATATTTGGAAAAAGGCATCTGTTTTCTGCTTGCAAGGTTGTTACTACCAGTAAAACATCATATGAATGCCACATGCTACTAAGGCTCTCTCTCACGACTTTCTGTAGTTGATTTCTGCAAAATGTAACAGAGATGGTGGTGGTGATACCTAGTGTACAAACCAGCACAGAATCCAGTCATAGCATTGTAGGCATCCCACTATCCTTAGTTCTCTGGAGTCAAAGCTTGTCAGTGACAGTTCCCCCCCCCCCCCAAAACTTAACACTGACAATTAATGTCAGCACTATCAGCTATATTGTATCTACTTGGTATTTCTGTTGTTTCTATGTGCCCATTACCCAGGACTGTCACGAACAACTATCACAGTCGTCAAATCTGTCCAGCATAACACATGGATTTTCTTTAATCAGTGCTATCTGAATGACAGCACCAGGCTCCTTTCTCACTGTTTTTATAAACCACATATTTTCACTTTCCCACTAAGAGATTGTTTCCAGCAAGAGTTGATAGCTATCAGTAAGGTTGTACTTATGCTCATAAATGAGCAAATCTATTTCTTATCTGTCTGCTTTCTTTTCTTTTCTTTTCTTTTCTTTTCTTTTCTTTTCTTTTCTTTTCTTTTCTTTTCTTTTCTTTTCTTTTCTTTTCTTTTCTTTTCTTTTCTTTTCTTTTCTTTTCTTTTCTTTTCTTTTCTTTTCTTTTCTTTTCTTTTCTTTTCTTTTCTTTTCTTTTCTTTTTTCCTTTCCCTTCCCTTCCCTTCCCTTCCCTTCCCTTCCCTTCCCTTCCCTTCCCTTCCCTTCCCTTCCCTTCCCTTCCCTTCCCTTCCCTTCCCTTCCCTTCCCTTCCCTTCCCTTCCCTTCCCTTCCCTTCCCTTCCCTTCCCTTCCCTTCCCTTCCCTTCCCTTCCCTTCCCTTCCCTTCCCTTCCCTTCCCTTCCCTTCCCTTCCCTTTCTCCTCTCCTCTTCCCTTCTCTTCCCTTCTCTTCTCTTCTCTTCTCTTCTCTTCTCTTCTCTTCTCTTCTCTTCTCTTCTCTTCTCTTCTCTTCTCTTCTCTTCTCTTCTCTTCTCTTCTCTTCTCTTCTCTTCTCTTCTCCTCTCTTCTCTTCTCCTCTCTTCTCTTCTCCTCTCTTCTCCTCTCCTCTCTTCTCCTCTCCTCTCTTCTCCTCTCTTCTCCTCTCTTCTCCTCTCTTCTCCTCTCTTCTCCTCTCTTCTCCTCTCTACTTCAAGTCATCGTTGAAATTAATCTGTGAAGAAGCAAATTATTTATCATAACACTTACTAGGCATTTCATGAATTTTGAATAAGTACACTTGAATTTTTTCAAGCAATTTTAAAAGATGAAAAGATATGGATACAAAATGTCCACAAAGTTGGGCAATATTTCAGCAGGGTACCAGTGATATTACTTAAGAGGTTTAGTGATGTTTTGCAGCTGAAGTCAGATATGTAAAATAATCTATACCACAATGGATACAATTTATAATTTATTGCTATATTTTATTATCAGTCTTTAATTTTATCTTTCACTAAAGCCATTTCAGGCAATAAGCAAGACTAATATTTCTCTGCTATTTGGACAGTTTTTCTTGGTATTAAATGTTTTTATAGACTGGCACTGCACAAATACATGTTATTTTCACATTTAGTTGTGCCACATTCTTGGATCTTAAAAACCCTGAATTCTGAGTGTGCCTGCAGTTGAAATTCTGTTTTGCATACAAGCCTTGAAGGACTGTTTTAATTTTTAAGAATATTTCCTGTTTACTGCAGAACTACTGTACATCAGACTTTGTTCAAGAAGACAGATCAATGAAGATACCTGATTCAATAAACTTACTTGGAAGACTAAACTTCCGGAAAAGTGTAGCTCTTTTAATTCAATTTATTTTTATTTCTTTCTCTCTGGGGTTCCACTCATACTGCTTGCCTAAATATGTCCATTCATTCATGTTAGGAAGGTAAAACCTAATGTAGAGTTAAACTGGGCAAGCTCTTCTATAAAGTTTTTACTTTGCCAGAGTGCTCTGTGTGTTTCCAGACACTTCACACTTCATAGCCATTGAGAAATGCAGCTTTTTGACAGTGAAATGGGTAAAAAGTCCATAAAGGTGAAACACAAGAGTGTCTGCTTGCTGCCGAGCTCCTTACCTTTCACAGTACTCCCATGCAGTGTACTGTGTATGAATGCGAGCACAGAGCTGAGCAGCAGGTTGTGAGACACAGAGCAGGCACTGTCCCCCTCTCTCCCCCCCAGAGTTCATTTCAGAGTCAGGCAAAGTTGGTAGGAGAATAAACAGTGCAATATGGTTTGAGGCATAGTGAAAGCTTCAAAACATCTGTGTGCACAGCTTCCTCTGCAGTCAGGCCTCCGTGTGACTGGAGCCCTTTGTAGGAAAAATTCTCTCTTAAAATTGACAGTAGAAAGGTAGGTGTTGCTCATATTTGTTGCTGAAGCACCTCTGCATATTGCACTAGGAGGACATTCACAAGGACCAAGAGGCAAGATATTCAGGAAAAATGACACTTAAGCAAAGAATAAGTATTGCATTTTGAAGCTTCCAGAGGAACAAGTGTTAGATAAATGCATATGACAAACAGACCTTGTTTGATCTCTCTAAGAAGATTTGACAAGTCAGACACACAGGAACCATAAATTGCCTGTAATGGCAAAAATTACATCAGTTATAACCTTTTAAGCAGTTGTGCCTCATGCAGCATCAATTCAGAGATAGCAATCTAAGGAGAGCCAATCTCTCTATACACATTTACCTTGTTATATACAACTACAAGAGTAAGCTGTGTCTGATTTTCATAAGACGTGATAATAATCTAACTGTTCTAGGCTCCATACCGCAAACCTGTACAGATAGCTGGCTCAGACTCTATCTGATAAACATACTAGGCCAGGAAAACCATTTTTTACTTTGTAAAAGAAATGGAGGTAGGATTGAGATGTCACGTTTTGGAGGTTTTGCATATGGAAGTTTCCTGTAATCAGTCATCAGACTGTTTTAAAGACAGAGGCTGAGAGCTCTGTGCTTCTTGCACCAGATTACTGGTGCCCTCCCTAGAGGGTCTCCTTACGGCAGTCACCTTTTGCACCTTGATTGCCATTGTGGTGCCATGCTAGCCTATGGCACCAGAAGATCTGACTGGGGCCAGGCAGAGCTGTATATGGCACCTGTGCGAGCAAGCCCTGATAGCACCAACTCATGAAGATCTCCGCTAGGTGCTTACTTCCTATCAGAAAAAGTTGATTTCCTCCAGAGCTTGGGCATGGCATATGGCATGGCCTTGCTTTTGCTTATATAGCTGTTCTTGGGTGCTCCCAACTCCACCTTCCCCTACAGTGCTCAGCCTGTTTGTGGGCTGCCTGGGCAGCAGATGGGTGCCTTTGGCAACAGTGGGGTGAAGATGAGATGCTTCTACGCCTGCACCAGGAAGCCCTGACATCAGCAAGGGCTGCTAGTGACAGGGTTTGGATTTGGGGTAGAGCTGTGTGGAGCCAGGAGCTGGACATGATGATCCTTGTGGGTCCCTTCCAACTTGGGATATTTTATGGTTCTATGGTTCTGCTGCCTCCAGGGTCTCTTGGAGCATCTCCTTTTAGCAAAAGGGTTGTTCTTATTTGCTTGTGATGATTGCTTGTGACTTTGGTCCCATATGCTGAAATTCTTGCAAGGCTGCTTTCCCTGAAACTTCCCCAGTGAGTTGAATCGCAGCAAGGAAGGCTGCTGCTCCTCAATGATTTGTTTACATGATAAAGTTCTGTTCATAATGCCTTTTGGGGTAGGAATGAAGGGAAATATAAGCTGATTCTAAGAAATTCATTTTTTGTCTCTATCATCTCTGCACTTTTTTGCTTTCAGCACAGTACCCACATCTTTCAGAGATCAGCCTTGGTGCTGGCAAGATCTGCACCACTGCTGACAGGGACTGCCAAGAGCTGGCATTTCTTCCCTGTGCTGCTGGTGGCAGGAGAGACTGGAAATGGCGCTGTGTCCCACCAGGGTGATGTGGGCCTGAGGGTGCAACTCATTGCTGTAGGTACTGCATTGGATTGACCAGGGCAGCTGTAAGAAGGGGTATGGCAAGCACTGGGGTTGGCTGCCTGACAATGCCACATACATGATGCATCCATATGAGGCAACCAGGGTTTGCTGTAAACTCACACAGCTGTGGCAAAGCTGGTGGGGTGTGATTTTTAACTCTATCCCATTGTCCAGCAGCTTTGTCCCAGCGAATTTCATCAGGGGGTTCATAGGAAGGTACAGAGCCCTGTTATGTAGTATATGGTCAGTACTAAAAAGGGAGATGAGTGAAATAACACAGGAATTAAAAGTGTGGGTAATTTAACACTCTGAATTAGGCTATTCAAAAACTGAATTAAATTTTACCTGTTCTTCAGACGGTGATCAGCTGAGAGTTGAGGTGAACACCTGAGCATTAAAGGTATGGTTTTACATACGATCTAGGAACCTTGGTCATATCTGCTTACACTTCAGCTAATTGTTGACAAAGAGATCAGGAGAAATAATATATTTTGGTGTAACTGAGATAATAATGATATGCACCTGTATGGTGTATATTAATTTCTCTGTCACTAGTGAAAGGTATCAAGAAAGTCCTTGAGCTGGACTCAGTGTATTTGGTCATTTCATGTACATATGTACAGTGAGTTGGGGCTGGTAGCCTCCAGAAAGACTCCAAACTTTTCAACCTTAATTGAACTATTAATGCTATCCACTGCTGCCCTAAGAAGTCTGCTTAAAAAAAAAAAATCAAAATGGGCTCCAGATAGCCTATGTATTAAAAAGAACAAATAACAAAAAACCACCAAACAAACAAAAAAAACAACAAAAAAGCCTCCCAGCCCTCAAAGTGAATGCCTGATATAATTGCATGCGCTTATAGAGGTGGGCTGCTAATCCTTGATAAACTATTGTTATTTAATCAGGAAATACTGAGAGGGTGGTAGCTGCCTCTGTGGCAGAGATAGGTGCTGTGAGCTCTGTGGCAGGGGAAATGGCCATACTACTGCCGAGGGTATTTGCTAGTTCAGATTCCTCTTCTGCTTCAAAGAAAACCAGGCAGTGTTTTTTTGTTCAGTGTGCAGCAAAATGCATATGGATGGTGTACTTTTAGTTATGTTCTTAAAGAAATATGTTGTATCTAAAGCATGTGTCTGCCAGTCCCTTTGCAGAAACTTCTGGGGCTTCTGTGCATTTTCCTGTAGACTGGATGATCGCAGAAGCTCTGACAAACATTCTGATAGCAGGAGTATGGGGAGAGGGGAAAACCTCAGATGAAAGCAAATGCTGGGGCAAGGAAGGGAGCTCGGATGCTACTTGTTAAGGTTAGCAACTGTCTGGCCACACCTTGCATGTGTCCCACTGACTGATTGGGGTGCAGGGAGGTGCAGAGTGACTGAAGCATGTGCTCCCTCTTACAGGCAGTGATATAAGGAGGGCAGATGAGTGAAGTTTGGAAGAAGATACAAGTCTGTAGGAAACAAAGCATTGTGTCTTCTGGTGCTGTAACTTAGTAACTCAGAAAATGGCTCTTTATTATTATTATTATTATTTTATTTTTAGCAGCACACATTGTACTGCAGTTTGTGGATGGGAAGAGTTGTAGTTCTGTGATGCTCTTGCGCATTTGTAATTCTTTTGAACTTAAATTGCACCAGAAGTCTCTCCATTTTTCTGATAAAAATGACTGCAACAGTTCATCTTTAGACTAAATATCACTTATTTTATTAGCAATAATAAAAGCACTGAATCTTTCACTAGGATCAGAAAACTGAACTCTTGCTACCCCAGAAATTTGAGCCTAGGGAGTTCAGTGGTTAGTATACGACTACTCTAGGGGAACAAAAGGTACCTTTCCAATTAAAGTTAATAGAGGGATAACTTCAGACACACAAAAGGCAAAAAAGACACCTATAAGTCATGGTGAGTTCAAAAGGAAAGAATTAAGGTAGACACACAAAGCATCATGGGAAGTGCTATTCAAGCTACCATGTCAAAAAGGCTGATTAACAGCAGTTCCAAGTCTACCTGATCACCAGGGAGTCTTACTGATAAAAATTATTTCCCCTCCAGAGAGAAGAATCTCCCTGAACTGAACAAATGTGTCACTTTTGAATAAGGATTCATGAAAAGGCAGAAAAGGAGAAGAAAAAAGAATAAAGGTAGGCATTCACCAAAATATCTGAAATTCGTAACTTGTGACTGTTTATCAGTCTTTAAGTCCTGAATGAAACTGCAAGTCATATGCCAGTGAACAGGATTCAGATCATTAGCTCTGCTTTTCTTTTTTTAATTAAAATTGTCTAGTTGCAGATAAAATTTGCTGGTGTTGGTTGTAATTGCAGTCAGGAGAGCCACGTGGCTTTGTTTGATGTGTTGCCTAGACCTTCCAAGCTGTAAGACTGTTCTTTAAAGATACTGATTAAATTCTGGATATTTTGATTTTTCTTCCTCCCTATTTTGTTTACAACTGTTGTTCTTAAGCACTTTGATCTGTACGGGAGAAAGGAGATGTGGAAGCATAAGGTAATGAAATGTCTTTTTGTGAGCACATTATACGATTGCAGGCTTACACAGAATTTCTTCCATTTGACCTTAATGTATTATTTATTTGACCTTTTATAGTTCTCATACACTTTTACATGGTGTTTTGGAGAGAATTCTCTTTGAACTTCCTTTTTACGTTTAAATAGCTGTCAGTCTTCTGCATACCTATGGCTTGCTCCTCCATTTTGGGTGATAAGAAATAGGTTAGAGAAGAGGATTGCACAGTTTGGACAGAATCCAACAAGAAAACGCAGGCATGTGAGATAGACTGGAGTTAAGTTGGACTGCAGGCTACCACAGCAGTGTGCAGGAATGTCCCATTCTTTGACCTTAACTGGTGATATTTAGGAAAAGTTTTCCAGTGGACTGCAGCAGATATGAAAGAAGCAGAAACAGTGGGTTCTGTGGCTGCAGCTGAGCAGCAGAGGGTGAGACAGTCCAGGCTGTGCTATGTGGGCAGAGGTGGGATGACTCCATAGATTTTAGCCAGTTGTGAGGAGCTGCATGCTGAGTGAGAAGGGAATTCATGCTGCTGACCAGCAAAGTGGAGGCAGAATGGGACTTCAAATAACATACAGTAAGCTGCTAATGAACAATATTCTTCCTCAGAAGGTGAAATTAAGATTTTGCTTAGATGACTGTATATTCTAGATGAAATGATGCCTTCTGAGAAATGGTTGAGAGCTTTTCATCTGTTTTCCTCAGCGATTTGAAAACCAGAAGGTAGTGAGTTTCACACTACATGTAATGATATTTCACAAAACACATGGTCTATAATTGCTCATTTTGTTTTATATATATATATATATATTATAAATGAGTTATTACTTAGGTTATATTTCTTTTTACTAAAAGTTTTTAATATAATATGCTGCTGTTACTAGCATTTAAATGTTAAAGTGGACTTCTGTTAGCTCACTTCATGACTCTGTTGTTATTGACTCCCTGGGGAGCTGCAGACTATGAACTTCATTTGGTTTTTTAGGATCTCATTGTGCATTCATAATGACATCAGAAAAATGCAGAGTGGTCTAAATGTAGTACAAATTTTTTCCTGAAATGTATGTTTCTGTGTATAGAAATGTGTACACCTGTAGAAAAGATTAAATTTAATAACATTTACATATTACGATACATTACAAATTGTATTATACAGAAAATTTCATTAAACCAAAGAACATTTCTGTTTAGAATTAGAATATATGTAATCGTCTTTAAAAAGATATACATTGAATGCAATTTTCTGATACAGATATATATACGTGTGTGCTTCATCACTTGCAAGTACAGCTAGTGTTCTATCCAGATGAGTGAGTTTAGCATTTAATAAGGGAAAAGGAAGGTTGTTGTGATTTTCTTTATTTGACTCTAGAGTGCTACCACTTGGAAAACAATTCATAAGCATTAAGTTGTAATCACTGGGCTGATAACTCAAAAGTTATCTGCTTCAGTTTATTTCCAGTCCTAGTATCAGGTTTCTTTTGAAGGGAAATGGGTTCTTTGAGGAGAGGATTGTCTCTTTGCACTGGTGTGAGTACATCATAGCAGCCTCTACCATGCCAAGAGCTTGGTTACGTTTCTGAACTCTTTAGCATTCAGTGAGTTGACTGGGTTCCCACAGCAATCAAAGGTCATACTTGTTTAAGAAAGTATGGTAGGCCTATAGTGCTGCTGTTTTTCATACAAAAGCTTCTATTGTAGGTGTAGTAAGCAGTCATAACATGCAAGTGTGTTTGGCAGATTCTATTTGAAAGAAAATCATAGAATCATAGAATTGCTCAGGTTAGAAAACACCTTCAAGATCACGAAGTCCAACCACAACCAAACCATACTACCCTAGTTCTTAACAGCTGGGCTAAATCATGTCCCTGAACATCGCATCCAAATGGATCAAATGGATTTTAAACACATTCAGGGATGGTGACTCAGCCAGATCCCTGGGGAACCTATTCCAGCACTGAACAACCCTTTCTGTAAAGTTCTTTGTGATATCCGACCTAAACCTCCCCTGCCGCCACTTGAGGCCTTTCCCCCTGATCTTGTCACCTGTCACCAGTGAGAAGGGACCAACCCCGCTCTCACTGCAATCACCTTTCAAGTATTTGAAGAGAGCAATAAGGTCTCTCCTCAGCCTCCTTTTCCCCAGACTAAACAGCCCCAGTTCCTTCAGTGTCTCCTCATAGGGCATATTCTCCAAGCCCTTCACAAGCCTTATTTGCCCTTCTTTGGACCTGCTCCAGAACCTCAATGTTCTTTCTGTACTGAGATGCCCAAAACTGAACACAGTACTTGAGGTGAGGCCTCACCAGTGCCAAGTACAGTGGCAGGATGACTCCCTAGTCCATCTCACCACACCATTCCTGATGCAAGCCAGGATGCCACTGGCTTTCCTGGCCACACTGCTGGCTCATATTCAGCTGAATGTCCATCAGTACACCAAGGTCCCTTTCCATCAGGCAGCTTTCCAGCCACTGCTCCCCAAGCCTGTAGGGCTGCCTGGGGTTGTTGTGACTAAAATGCAGGATCTGACACTTGACCCTATTGCAATTCATACAGTTTACATTGGCACATGTATCCAGACTACCCAGGTCCTTCTGTAGTGCCTTTCTACCCTTCAGCAGGTCAGCACTCCCTCACAACTTGGGCAAAAAAAAAAAAAAAAAGAAACAGCAAACAAGTTTAGTAAATAAGACTGAGTAGGTGAGCTGACAGCATGCGCCAAGAATAATCAATTAGTGGAGACATAATGTTAGTAATCAGTAATCTTAACACATTTCATTCCAAATCTTTTTTTATGTTATACCTGTCTTTCAGTTTCTTGTGTATTTCATGAATATTTAGTTCAAACTCTCCCATCTTGTTTAACATCTTCACCTCTCCCTATTCTCCCTCCCTATTTTCTTGTCTTCGTCTATTTTCTTTACTCTTTTCTGTTTGTTTGGTTTTTTTGTTTTGTTTTGTTTTGTTGTTGTTGTTGTTCAAACAATCAAATTAGTTTGTTGTTTTGTTATCTTTTTGCAAAGTCATGGCCATATTACCATTCATGCTGCTTCCCAAACACGTGGTATGGTACCCTCCTGGCATTTATGGACAATTCATGGCTTGTCTAGTCATGTTCACCTCCACCATCTTGCTTTTGGGAAAAACTGCAGTTGCCTTCCTGTTCAAGGAGTAATGAGACTAGTGGTTGTACACTCTGATTATGTTAATTGTATGCTCTGTGTCTCCTCCCAGCTTGACTTTA
The DNA here is from genome assembly GCF_054131305.1 of Coturnix japonica. Classification (NCBI taxonomy): domain Eukaryota; kingdom Metazoa; phylum Chordata; class Aves; order Galliformes; family Phasianidae; genus Coturnix; species Coturnix japonica. Next base: position 60,454,826 of record NC_140664.1, read on the forward strand.
CACATCTGTCTTTTTCACTGTTTGGAGCAAAGACATGCTTTCTTCTGGATTTGAAAATTGCTTAGAGCAGGTTGTGCCTGATGTTCAGAATAAGTATTAATTTGTTAATTATGTTCTAAGGATTTCACCCTGGGGAAGTGCTTCTGCCTAATTCTGTAATCAAGAATACATACTGATGACAGAGAGCTGGGACTAGTTATCAACATGAAGGGATCTGGGACTGCGCCCAGGAAGAGTGAGCCAGATAATGCTGAGGACTACAAATGGGATTCCACATAAGTGCAGAAGGTGTTATTATGCATTAGAAGCTTTTGCTGAAACTTGCTGCACTAAACTAGAAACATGAGAACTACTTGTTTGTAAGCTAACTGTAAGTTGTGAAGGTGCAAAAGGAGGTAAATGCAGTCTTAGGACACCGCAGGAAAAGTATTTTTCTGAGGGGCCTCTGTAAGGTGAAAATAATACAAAGATAGCAATAATACAAGAAGGATGGTGATAAACATCAAAATTGTTATCTATAGGAAAAACTCAACAGTATAAAATCCTTCAATCTGGCTAGAAAACACTGAGACAATCTCCACAGAAGAGCCATCTCCAAGAGATGCTGCCTTAGTGGTGGTCAGCCCTTAAATGGGGTCTAAAGGAGGTGGAGTCAAGCTCCACCATTTCCAGGTGCACAGCTGAATTACCCTCACCTGTGCTCCCACAGCTGACCCAACACTTGCCTCAGCTGATTGATCAGATGTTCAGGCTGTGATTACCAGTTACATAAAATGCTCATTAATGATTTTTATTAACGGTATTTGAGAAAAGTGGCTTGAAACTGAAGCTTGTAAAGACATGGATATTGGGGATGATCTTGGGAATGGAGAGCTTGTTTCACATGTAGAGGCTGGGAAAGATTGATGTGCTTAATTTAGTATGGGAACACCTGAGAGTATATGTATGTGTGTTTGTGTATTATTTTTTTTCTAAGACTCTATCACGTCAAAAGGTAACTTTTTAGGCTGCAGAACAGACAGCTGTGAACTGGTTAGGAATGCATTTAGGTTGGAGTTAAGAAACAAGTTTCTGACCATGAGAGCACACAAACCCTAAACAGACAACCTGTGGGAGCTGTGAGGGTGTAAGAAGTGAAGATTAAACTCAGTAAGTTCATAGAAGAGATTATCTATAGCAAGGCTGCTCCTGAGGGTGGAGTGATCAGCTGAGTTTTATGGCCTTTAGGGCTTATAGATATTTTTGTTGTTGTTGTTTTTGTGTTGGTTTTTTTTTGTTTGTTTGTTTTTGTTTTTTTTTTTTAATAATCTTCTTTGAGCACTTTAAAATACTCTAAGAAGTATATATAAGAATTTAAGCATAGGTATTCTTCAGTGTTTAGTGTCATTTAAAGTAGAGTTCTGTGGGTGTTTTTTCATTAACAGGAAAGTAGGGTCATATTCAGTGAAAACTGGGATTTCAGCTCTGATTTACTTCATTGTTTTGCAGAAATGGCCATCTTTGGGAGAAATTTATATTTATATTTATATTTATATTTATATTTATATTTATATTTATATTTATATTTATATTTATATTTATATTTATATATTTTTATTATTTTAATATATTTTGTCTTCTAAGAGCAAATGCATTTTCGGTCATTATCTTGATGTGGGTTTTGGAACAACTACATTTAAAAGCCCATTAGTTCAGCTCAGCTGCTTGACTGAAGCTTCTCTTTTCTGCAGTTTCAGCCATTTATGCTAAAGTGTTTGTACACCCTGTAAGCTAATTCAGTCGTTTGAACTGATTTGATTAAATAACGCAGTTTTTTGGTTTTTTTTTTTTATTACTTACATTTTCAGTCCTTTGAATATCATCCACCATTTAATTGGAGCTAAATAAAAACTACTGAAAAAATCTGTGTTGAACAACAAACAGTTGTTCCTATGATTTATAGATTTGTCTAACAAACTGCTGGGTTTATCTATATAAGGCTTTAACTCCTCTTAAACAAAGGATGAATATTGTTGACTTCACTGTTGGACTGATCTTTGCAATTTAAAGGAGATTGGGATGCAGTGCAATTTCCAGTTACTTCTATCAGAGGACCTAGTGAAAGAAGAAAACCATAATAAGAGGCATAAAAATATTCTCTCCCTATGTGGTCCAAAAGGACAAGTTTGGCATTTGGTAGGATCCCAGTGTGCTGCAAGTGTTGACTGCTGTTCTTTAAAGCCTTATAAAGAAGCAAAACTAACAAAAGACGCTAGAGACGATATTGCAGCAACTAGTGATTCTTGGATGTCAAACACTCTCCAGCCCACAGCACTTTGATCTCAGGAACAATCCATAAAGAACAAATAGAATAATTTTTCTTCTGTGCTAACATGTAACCATGAGGTTGATGAACTTCTTGAAAACTAGTATAATTGGCATGCCTCTTCCATTTGTTAAATTGTTTTGACAAGGGCATGTTTCATGTGAAGAGGCTGTTTTCTATTCCTTCCCTTTTTGGTCTCTTAAAAAAAAAAAAAAAAAAAAAAAAAAAAAAAAAAAAAGACAAACTAATATAGAACTTCACAGTACAGATCAGCTCACTTTCCACCATGGAAAAAGACATCACTTAAATGCTCTTTTTTGGGTGGGGGAAGACAAGGAAATGAGAGAGGAGTGAATAGGCAGTGTAGCTGGGTATCTGTGAGTTTTGGCTCAGTCAGCTTTTTCGTTGAAAGCCTTTGTTTCCATTAAACAAGCCAAAGAAAATGTATGAAATATATTAATGCAGGCTGTATGTATTTGGGATGGGAACAGTGACTTAGAAACTGTCAGAACTTCTCTAATATGCTCTGAACATATCAGCAAACTCTAACCATGCCTGGTTAGCATTTATCGTCCACAAAAGAGATGCAGTCTTTACACTCTGCTCTTTCATATTTCATTGGGATCTTCCCAAGGTGGAGGGGGTTCCCTCCTGTGTTGCTAGTCCATCTCCCACAGAGTCTTTGTAGACTCTAAATATGCATTTTCTCAAGAGCAGTTAAACATGCTAGAATGAGAGATGTGTGAAGTCTTGACTTTTTGAAGTTTGAAGTTCAAATTTCTATAGGATTTATCGCAAACCTTTCACTATTAAGAGATGTTGATCCAGTTACTGGTAGAAAACAGTAGGTCTAGTCTGCTGTATCTGAGTGGGTACTTGTCTCTGGGTTTACTGCACCGCTTAAATTCTTTCAGCTATTTGCAGTGTAATGTCTGTGTTGCTGTCAGCTGTGAGAGACCCTGTCTGTAACTCCAGATAGTTATTATGAGTTTAATTTTCACAGGACACAATGATCAGGACCATTGCTGAGATGTGACCGTGTCCTTTTTCCTGGGCAGAAACCCCCCAACAATGGCAAAAATGCTAGTGGAACCCTGCACTTGATTGGAAGTTCTTTTTCATCTATGCTCTGCTGCATGCTAAAAATGAAGCTCATGATACTTAATACCAGGCTTCTTGAATTCTCTCCTGACGATTTGCAGAAGGAGGACTATTTATATTATCTAATTTTAGGCATCTGACATAGGCTGAGCACTTCTTTGTCTTTGGATCTGTTTGTGCTGCTGGAAAGGATTACTGTCTGTAACTGGATGTTACTCATGTGAGATTACATCTCATTCAGATCTGTGGACAGAATTGCAGTCTGTTTCAATGAAAGCTAGATGTTCTGCAGAGATTTTCTTCTTACAAGGTATTACTAGCAACGGTAATTCTTCCCAGCTGGGCATAGCTTTTTACTTTTGTTATAAAACTTAATTACAAGTCTTTGAATGTTTGATGTTGTATATTTGCAGTTGCATGTTTCGGTGCAAGTGTTTCAGCACTCCTTACTTGTTCTGCCTAGGGGAGGTGATGGCTGACGTAGGAAAAATGATGGTTCTGCTGCAGGCAGACCTTCTCAAATGACTATATCTTTTCTGACTTCTGAAACTACTTTCTGTCTCATGGCAGATAATCTCAATGGAGCAAAACATCTGCACATAAACCTCTTACCTTCCATTTCTCAGGCAAACAGAATACTGAAATGACTGGTTAGGAAAAAAGTACTAAAAATATCCATAGTTAATTTCCTTCTAAGCTTTGATTTGACGTAGCTTTTGGGCAAGTAAAGACAAATCATGCACAACTTGATGAATTTCTTGATGCTTTTTAAAAGAAAAAAGAAAAAAGAAAAGTGACTGAAATAGTTTCTGAAAATCAATGCTTCCAATGTTACATCAGTTGAAATCTTGTCACATTCAGCCAAGGGAACTAACTTCTATCAGAAAATCAGTTTTGCTTAAAGATTAATCCTGTGGCTTCTTTCCAACGGGAAGTGTTTTATGGCTCTTCAGGATTTTCCAGTGTGGTTCTTTAATGGACGTAAAAGCAATCTAAACCTTGTGAAACTTTACATCAGTCATTTTGCTGTGAAGCAGGTACAGGCTTGACATACCTTTAGGCACAGAACGAGGGAACGGTCACAGGTAGTGAGCAAAAGGTGCAGATGCTCTGTGAAAGTTTTCTGAGAAACAACCACAGTTTGGCATGGTTCCAGATCCCACTCTGGATGAATTGGAGCAACACCTCCATCTGGGAAGCTGTGATGTTTTTACCTTCACCTCTCATGACCACTTAATAGATAAGGACTTGGATGGATGGTTGCTCTCAGAGTTGCTGTCAGTGGCTTGATATCCAAGAGTAGGCTGATTACAAGTAGTGTTCCTCAGGAGTTGTCATTGGGACTGGTACTATTTAATATATTTGTAGGTGACATGGACAGTTGGGATTGAGTGTGCTGTCAGGATGTATGTGGATGACATGAAACTGTGGTGCAGTTGACAGAGGGATCTGAACAGGCTTGAAAAGTGGGCCTGTGCAAATATCCTGCAGTTCAACAAGGCCAACTGCAAGCTCCTGCACCTGGGTTAGGGCAATCCCAGGTATGTGTACAGATGTACCACTCTGTACAGCTACAGTAATTTACCACTACATTATTAATCTGTTTCAGCTAATAGTACTGATTTGGTCACTAATGTTAGAATTAGCAGCTAACAAAAACTTAATAGCAAAAAGTAATTCATTTCTGAGTATGTCAGAACGCTCCATAGGATGTGCTGTTGAACACCCTGGTGAAAGATCTGTGAGAATCTTTCAGTTTCTTCAGCTTGTGGTTATTTAGATATGATGTTGGGACAGCACAAGGATTTACTGTGTTACTGACATGTGAGAGAGCAGGGCAGCCTCAGCCATCTCTGCTGAAGTGAATCTTATCAGTCCCTTACGCAAAATATTCCTTTGGTAAAAATCTCTGGTTATGTAAACGTATGTAGAGAGAATTATTCTGTAGGCAAAACTACCCCCACTGCTGAGGCTAAGGATAGCTGCTATCTCTGTGTGCTGTTTGGCTAGCTAGTGAATGAGATGTTCATGTCCTCCTGAGCCCAAACATCACTTTCAGAATCACCAGGATGCAAATATCCTCTTAAGTACAAAAGTGTACATTTCTTTTTCTCCATATGCATGGCATCATGCATTGTTTCTGTTTGCTGAGATGTTTTTCATGGACTCATGAGAACTATTATATCATGTTCACAACTGAGATTCAAATTTCTGAAGGAACTCATGAGTTTAGTAACCCCATCTTGGATGGGAAACATTAAACTGGGTTCAAAGTTGTGCAAAACCTTGGGCTTATGCTGTGTTTCTATAGGTTTCTGGACTATGCTAGATCAGATTGAATTACTTTTTCAGCAGGGAGTTTTAGCTTTTTTTTGAACTTGTCATATAGCTTGTCCGGAGTGTTAAGTTCATTGGTGTGCTTCTGTCTCCATATCATGAGAATCGGGTAAGTAATACTATTTATGCTTGTGGTACTTTCTGGGTTAAGAATGAAAGTGGTAGATGCATTTTGTGTCTCATGCTCTGTTTGTAGAGGAGTAAACTAAAAGAGGGGGCTAAATAATGTTTTTCAACATTGATCAAGAAGTCTTTAATAAGGTAAAGAGCAAATCTTACTTTGTGACTTGAAACTGTGCTTTTTCCATAGAATTACTTTGGCTTTTTAGCTAACCATAATATCAGATGAAAGTGAAAGGAAGAAGAATGAGAAAATTATATGTAATTTTGAGCAAAGCTGTAGCAAAATCTCCAGGTGTCCACTTGGCAGGCAGACCTGGTGGGTATTATTTGCCAGGGTGTATGAACTGCGGTGTTTCTTCTAGACAAGAAGGTAATTTATTGGTGTCATCAGCCACAGTCAGCTTTGCAGAGGCATCACCTTAATAGCTTCACAAGGGGAATGCCTGCTTCCTTGAGGAGACAGCATCAAGACCTGTGCTCAGTTCTGCTCTGGGAAGGCTTAGGTCAAGTCTGCAGTCTGCCTTCCTTTATTTCTTGCAGTGTGAACTGTTCTTGTCTTCTGCATTTTGTCTCTTTTTTTTGTGACTGCAGATACCTCAAGATTAGATTCTGTTTGTGAGTTACGTCACTGAAGGGTTTCTAGTTGCTTCTGTATGACAGACAGTAACAGTGCAGGACATGCAGAGTGACAATGATTACATGGAAAAGTGATGCTAAAAAATAAATAAAATAAAAGCCAAGCTCTTGACTTACATGGTTGAATTTTGGCATGCTCCAGGAAAGTACAACCTTTAAAGTGTCAAAAAAGAGGCATCTGCTCAGCTTCTGATAATACTGTCATGAGAAGGAAGAACTTTATTGTGAAAAGGTTTGGCACTTTCCTTGCCCCATATAAATCTACATCAGCCTCACTTTGTATCTTGCCCCTTGATTTTGAAAGGCAAGTTTGCCACATCTTCTTGCAAGTGATGGTTTCTGCTCACTGGTGGGACTGTGAGCACCACAGCATTGGAGGTGCTGTCTCATTCACTGCTGGAGCACTTGGGTCTGGGAGGGAGCCCTTGAGGAGGCAAACAACACAGTGCCCTGGCAGAGTGCCACAGCGGGCTGAGCACAGCTTTCTGTGTCAGGGAGAGAGAGCAAGAAAAAAGCATGAGACGTTCTTATAAAAGCACCAAGTGCAGTGAAGATTCATTTTTCTTGGAAAGAATCTTAAGTTCTTTTTTTTTTTCTTTTTTCTTTTCTTTTTCTTTTTTTTTCTTTTTTTTTCTTTTTTTTTTCTTTTTTTTTTCTTTTTTTTTCTTCTTTTTTCCCCTTGTCTGCATTATCAGCTCCTTACCCGCTGTGTCTGTCTCTCTTTCCATCTCTTTCAATATGCGTTGCAACTTCTGTCTCGTCCTTTGTTTGAGTTAGCAGGATGGGTCTTTCTAGACAAAGGAAAGGAAACCTTTTGCTGGCCTACATATCAAATAATTTCTCACCCTGTGAATAGTGGATGAGGCAGTTCAAATCCCTTAGCTCTGAATTATTCCTTTCTCTTGGCTTGTGCTTGGAAGCAGGGCTAGGGTGCTGCTGATTTCCTACTATGTGTTGTTTGATAAATGGAGACAAATCCAGGAAACTATCTGAGTCCTGTATGACTTTTTATCCCCTAAGGATCTTCCTGCAACGGAAACAATTAGGATGCGTTTTGTTGCCTTTGGGTGAAGGAGAGGCTGCTGCTGGATTTTTATTTTTGCTGGCACTGGAGAAACCAGTCCTCTGAGTTGTCACATTCTGAGTTAATTGTGAAGAAAGCTGAACTGGCCAGACTTATCTGGGGGATGAAAAAGAGCCATTCACTATCAAGAGGCCAAAGATTGGCCTAGAGTGCTTACATCAAGCTTGCTGTAGCACTGGAGGAACCTTTACAACCCCCCTGGGCATTTGCTTTCTGCAACCGTAGCAGTTGGAAGTGTAAGATCTTTACTTCTGCAGGGGAAGCTTTCTGACTTGCTTCAGAGTTGCAGTTCTCTATGCTGTTCTTAAATCTGAAAATCAGATTGGGCAGAGGGATAGAGAACATGAGGAAAAGCTGAGGTTACAGGTTGACAGCCAACAAGAAAGCTGAGGGCATCCTAGCCTGCATCAGAATTTGTGTTGCCAGCACAACCAGGAAAGCATTTATCACTTTGTATGTGATACTGGTGGGACCACACCTTGAGTACTAGGTTCAGTTTCAGGCCCCTTGCTACAAGAAAGATGTTGAGGCCCTGATGCATGTCCAAAGAAGGGCAGTGAAGCTGGTGAGGGGTCTGGAGCACAAGTCTTGTGAAGGAGCAGCTGAGGGAACTGAGATTGTTTAGTCTGGAGAGAAAGAGGCTCAGGAGAGACCTTATCACTCTCTGCAACTACTTGAAAGGAGGCTGTGGCGAGCTGGTGGTAGGCCTCTTTTCCCATGTAACCAGCAGTAGTATTAGAGGGAATGGCCTCAAGTTGTGCCAGGGGAGGTTCAGATTGGATGTTAGGAAAAAATTTTTCTCTGAAAGAGTGGTCAAGCATTGGAATGGGATGCTCATAAGGGAAATGGTGTAATTACCATCCCTGGAAATGTTCCAGAAATGTAGACATTCAAAAAGCATAGATGTGGTTTGGTGGTCATAGTGATGATGGGTTGATGGTTGGACTACATGATGTTAGTGGTCTTTTCCAACCTTAGTATGATTCTATGGGTCTGGAGATCTGAGTGACTCTGATCTAAAAGTCTGCACTGATTTCTGCTTCTGTGCTCAACAGGTAGTGAGCATGCACTGAAATTTGGAAATGCTGTCACAGAAATGTAAAAGTACTGTTTATGAAGGTATATGGACTGCAGAATCAAAAGTAATAATTGCTGCTTAACTATTTATTTGGTTTATGAATTAAATTAGGCAACTGTAATGGTGAAGCAACAGTATAAAACTCAGTGGCCTGTTGTGACTATGTTCTGAGGAAAATCTGTGTATTCCTTTAACAGGAAGGAAGGTGCAGGTGGACCTTCCCACTTACCTATGCAGTAAGGCAGTGGCTTGGCTCACCGTTCTGCTTGAAGTGGAAAATGTACTTGAAGACCTTATGTTGACTCTGGCCAAGGAGGGAGAAAGGTTCAAGGAGCTGTGTTGGTACCAAGATCTCAGGCTGGCATTTAAAGTCAAATAAACCAAATTTTGGAACAGGTTAAATAGAAGAAAATGGCTGTCAAGCGTGCCAAAGTCATAAGAATTTAATAACCAGGAATTCAATTCTCTTAATGTTATGGTGGATCATTTCCAAAAGACTGGTCAGTATTCAAATTATGAATGTCCTCGGAGCTCAGGGATAATCATACCCAGGACCAGAACCTGCAAAAAGCAATCTCTCAGACCCAAGATGTGGATACTTCCTGCTCTCGTGGCTGTATTTATTGCAGAGGTTGAGTGAAGGTTAAGGGAGGAGAAATTCAGGCTTTGTTTTTGGTTATGCCAGTAACACCTGAATTAGAGTGCAGACTGTCATGGGATTCTTTCAGATTCTTAATGAATTAACATTAAGCCTTGTCATGTCACCAGGAGCCATAGAACAAATGCATACACAGAAATGAACACTATTTGTTCACACAGTCATGCAGAAAACAGATAAAGAAGACTTGTGCCAAATGAAAGAAAGTGTTACTCTGGCAAGGAGAATGTTGTCTGAAGCCAGAAGTGAATTCTTACAAGGGAGAGCTGAACATTGTATCCATATAATATGTGGAGGAGACCAGTATAAATCACAGAATAAAATAACTGCTATAAGGAATGTTCCTCAATCTACAAATGTTGTGTATGTATGCTCCTTCGTAGGATTTATAAACTATTTCAGTCTCCTTTTTTTTAAAATTTTTTAATTTTTTTTTAATTTTTTTAATAATATTTTGACAATTTTGAACCCTCTGAATCAGAAGAGTCAGGGATGAAATAATCTTTGATTTAGCCCTGCACAATATATTCTGAAGGTAGTAGAGTTAGACCAATGAGCTGAACTCACCCTTTGCAGCTTATGATATGGAGCTTGGGCCTGCTGTGGTGTGAGTTGCACCCTGGGTAGAAGTGTGTGAAATAGTGTGATTGTCACAGGTGTAAGAATTTGGTAACTTGTGGGTGTGTGATGCTGGTTAGGATAGGCAGAAGTGAAATTTGCTAGGAGAGTACTGTGTGTTGATACAGTCCTCTGAGGAGATCCATTTGACTTCTGTGTATGTGGCTGTAATGCACAGAGTAGCTGGGATGGTTTCCTGAGTAGGAGTAGCCTGGATTTGGCTGTGGGAGCTCTGGGAAGGTGGTGAGCATACACTCAAGCAAGGCTTTGTGATTACTGATACAGAACAGGCATGAAAGCCTGATAGCTTGCTGCCAGTTTGGAGTATTGTGAAAAGCACTGTGAATGCAGCTTACACTACTTGATAATTCTGGCAGGTATGTCATTTCTAAATAACTCCTGTTGGGAGTTCACTCTTTGTAAGCTGCTTGAATTACCAGATTTGCCCTAAGTGCTCATCCAGGCTTTTCAGGCCTGAAATGCCCCTGGCATGAATATACAAATTACTAATTTTGACCATCTTGGCTTAAATGAGCAACATTGAATGCCACTAACATGCTGTCATTTCACCCTTTTGACTCCTCGTTGTTGTAAGGTCTCCCACCTGAGCTTGATAAGGATGTTTTGAATCAGGTCATGCTTCTTTTTTTTTCCTGTCTCCCAAGTTCATCCAGCAAATCTGCTCTGTCAACTGGTTTTGTGGTGCTGTAGCACTAGCACCTGTGAGGGTGGCTGTGTCCTGGTAATGCTGCAGGCGTGCATGCAGAAGTTAGGTGAGGAAAAAAAAGCTGGCTCTTGATGTCATGAAAACTGTGGAAGGATTTTGCCAGCTCACTCAGACTCTTATTTGTCGTTTTACCTTAACATCCTCACAGAGCAGAAATTACAAGTGCATTTGTCTTCAAGTATTTGAACCACTCTTTACTGTCATCATTCCTGAAGTCAAGAGTGCTTCATGCTTAGGCCTGTTTTCTAGTGCTAGTGGAAAACTGTATTTGTTTTCATCACCTGTACTGGGAAAAAGTAATCTAGGTGGTTTACAAACAACTAGAACATACTGGGGATAGTTTCAAATCAGTACCAGCTCTATTCAGACAAATTCAGGCACCATTAGCACACATTACTACAGAATGGTTGATACAAATGTCTGGAAAACTTTGACTTAAAAGCTAGTGAAGAGTAAAATTTTTAGGAAACAGTAATGTGACAAGAAGTCATATTGAATTGTCCAGACCCAAAAACTTGTCTAGTAAACTTTACTTTTGTGTTCTACTCACCATACAGGCTTCCTGCTCTTGCAGCATGTAGTTGACCATCTGTGTGCCTGATACTGAGAGCTCTTCCTGAACTGGGTAGTACAAATCTGACATTTTTGCCACTTCCAAGTCCAGCTGAGCATGAGGGAGGTTAAACCTCACCACACATGTGCATGGCTCCTGTTCAGCAGAGCTGAGGCACAGATGTTTGAAATGCCCATACGGCTTAACCAGCATGGTTGAATTAATTTATCTGCTCTGTAAAATTGGTCAGCGCATTTTCTGGCTTTCCTTCTTCAGTCTTCAAGCTTTCTTTGAAAACTGAACCAGTGGAAAGAGCTGACCACAGGGAGGAAAACCTTAATGGGTAAATTCCGGGAAGGATGAGATGGATTGTAACGCTTCTTGCGTAAAAGGAGAGAAAAGAAAATAACTGCTTCAAAAATCCCATAAAGCTCTCAAAACTAAACCACTTACTTTCAGAATTAAAATGTCATGCAACATTCTTCTCTTAGACACACCCTCAACGATTTCCTCACATTCGTGTAACAGGCAGTGCTTCAGTTTAAATCTAACCTAATCTCCAGTGTGGGAGATGGCTGTTTGCAGTTTGTAAATACTAGTGGAAAATATGCAGAATTTTTATTGCTGAATTTATGTTTTTATTTAAAATGGCCTTATGGAGTGAAAAGAGAGGTTTTTGACAGAAATTGTTCATTAGTTTTAAGGCTTTTTATTGACAATGAATTGGCATGTGAAAACTTATTAATAAGATGTTGGCTTTAAAAGGTGGGGTTTTTTCCCTCTTTTTCTTCCTTGAACAAAATTGAAAACAGTTATATGAAATTAGAACATTTTCCTTTTTTTTGGGAGTCTGTTTAGAAATAATAGTACAACACATTAATGCTTGGGTGGTAAATACTTCTATTCTTTTTTACTTTAAGTGAAACATTTCACTTTAAAAAGACGGCTTCTTTTCTCCCTTTTTTTCTCTTGAAACATTTTCAGATATTCCAGTGACAAGGACCTTAAATATGCATAGTGAAGAAAGAAAGCCCATTATCCTGGCTGTTGCTGTGCTGTTGGGGTCAGTTCCTAAACCTTCCCTGACTTCAGAAGTCCACATCTGTGATGGGGGAGACAAATTCATGCATTAAGGAGAGTGTTTAACTGCTTGTGCTATATAGTTTCCTTAAACAAGTTTGTAAAGGAAAATGGTGTTTGGCAGCCTTTCTTTCTGTCTTAAATAGTTTTATGTCTTGTTATGGGCAAAAGAACTCCAACAGGATAAACTGTTGCAAGCAGATATCCTTCAGATTTAAGTGTATTTATTCTCCAGGAGCACCATAGAATTTTAATTTATGTCTATTCACCCAGCTGAGCATCTGACTGTGAGCCATAGCTCACAGAGAGGGTTGAAAGAAGCAAGACACACAAAGCATAAATAATACCTGTATCAGAACTTCGGTGCAGGAGGCAGCTCTGTGCTGTCCAACCGTGCCTGGCTGTTTTAGGGCATGTCAGTATAAGAAATGAGAAATTTTCCTCTGAAATGAGAGCTTGATTTCTTTTCTGATGTATGGGTATCTAATGAGGGATTCTTTACGGAAGAAACAAGTACTTTTAGAAATCTAATAACTTCTGCTCAAGAAGGCATTCTAAAAACTGAGAATCTGCCTGAAATTTATTTTTATGGCTCATTTATAAAATTACAACAATAACACGTCCCTGTTTGTGATGATAAAAGCAGTACTCGGACTTGTATGATTTAGAAACTCACTAACGTTACAGTGACCATGATACTATGTAATTGAGGGGTGCTGTAAGTAACTGTGAATGACCTAAAACGTTGAATTAAACTAGGGGAAAATGTGATGCATTCAAAATACAGAATAAGAGGACATGTTTTCCTAAGTGTGTGGGGGTATCTTTCATTGTTGTGCTTAGGTGTTGCTCATTTCATCATGAGTAAGAGCAAGTTTTGGGGAAGAATAATTTTCCAGTTGGTGAAGGCACACCAGAAGCACTAGTGTCATGGGTATAAAGGATGGGAGCTTGTGCTTGTGCAGGGCCTGCATGGCCCTTTCTGTGGGGGAGTAAACAGGAGTCTGGAGATTAAGGAAGCCTTTGAGGAACTCAGGTCTGAGTTGAAATTTATCTTCTGTCACAGGAGCTGAGTCCTTCAGTTATTTTCTGCCTACACAGAGACAAATCTGTCTAAAGAGAGAATGTTGTAACTTACTCGTTAATATTTTTAGCCTGTTCTCATCTAGTAGATATTTTGATCTTGTAATTTAAAATAAGACATTAAATTAGTGTTTTTGCAATTATTTTCCTCAAAGAAAAATGACAGTTACTTTTCAAGGAAATACTTAGCTTTTCTTTGATATGGCTCAATTGACTGTAGTTATTACAGAGAAGTCAAACCAGATGCGGCTGGAGCCCTCATCTGCTTCCACTAAGGCTGACATGGACTTAATGTTGGAGTATGGCTTTGATGACAATTTGAATGGGACTTGGAGACTATTTCAGGGATCGAAGGCTTCAGTACTGATGGGGCCTTAAACTAAGTGGTTTTGTAATTTGAGATTTGAATTGTTCTCTAGAGCTGCATGAGACCAGTAAAGTGCTGTAGGTAAAATGAGTTTAGCTGACAGATATGCAACATGTGATATATATTTTTATTATTTCTTTACAAAGGTAAAGCCAAATGCTGAAATCGTTATTCATTTCTGTCTGTTTTACCCAGACAAAACTCCCATTGGCTTTAACCTGTCTCTGATTCATTGAAATCAGTGGGAATTTTAAAGATGTTGGGATACAGCCCACCTTGTCTCAGCTGTGCAAGCAAGCTTGTTCAGATTTCCAACATAGTGCTGTCATGGAGATGTGATGGCTGCATGAGCCATGAGGCAGTTTGGAAAGTATGTTTGCCCTATTCTGTTAGCTCCCACAGCAATGTTGTCCCTGTTCTAGCAGCTTCTGTCACTGATCTGTGCTGCAGCTACTATATGAATATACACATATATATACATGTGTGTGTGTATATATATATTTGAAATTATTTCTGGTTATTTTGTTTTTTGGTTTTTTTGGTACTGACTTACTTAGTGACATTGGCCATTTCACATTACTTAGTTGTGATCACGTTTCCTTTTTCCTCAGTGGTTATCTCCAGTTTTCAGGAAATGTTCTGAATTTCACTTATTATTTTTTTTCAGTGGTTCTCTGAATCATAAGGAGATGAAATAACTTGCTTATGTGTTTTACTCAGTCTCAGTCACTTATGAGTAATTTCTGTGTTTCATAGTAAATGGTTCAAGTGTCTTGTTACATCAATCTCATGATGTGGAAGCAGCATTTGATACGCCTGTACTGTTTATTTTTTGGTAGTCTCGTGCATCTTTGTTTTCACTTGTGAGTGAAATTTTCAGTAATAATCCTAGGACAGTCAAATGCAAACCTAGATGCCTTGAAAGATTCATTGTTTTCAAATATCAAATAAAACTTACCTTTCATATCTGCCACAGCATCCTATGTTGTAATGACTGACCAGTGATTCCGAGCACTAGTTGTCAAATGAAGCAAAACTCCCTCCGTTTCCTCCAGTTGGATGCTGCAGTTGAACCAGAATACCATCCAACTGTTCACGTGAATGTATTTTTCATCTCTCACGGCCTTGTGAGATCATTGGATATGGTGGAATTCTTGCTTGTTTTCATTGTATTGTTTCAAGTATAAGATTTGGATCTTGATGTGAAAAGAAATATATACATACATGTATTATTTATATATATTATTTATATTTTTATATATATTTTAGTATGACTAAATTCAAATTTGACCACTTTCATTAAGGATGTTCAAACAGAGCTGCTAACACAGTTTTCAGGTTCATCCATTGCAGCATGAAGTATTCAGTGTCAGGCTTTGCCAAGAGCTGTCCAGAACCTAATTATTCATAACTGAACTGCAGCTGAAGACACAAAACCAGACTAGAGGTCTGCTGTACATGCACGTAATACGACAGAGGGCTGGATCCGCAGGAGACTTGGGTCCTGCTTCCTTCTCTTCATGCTTCATGACCAGCAGTTAGAACATGTCAAGGGCCAGTGGGGAAGGGCCTCAAACTGCTTTTGGTCACCTTATGCTCCTTCAGGCTGCAGCTGGGCTCCCACCTCTGTCTCCTTAGGTCCATCACTCAGGGAAGAGGGCAGTACTCTTCTGTGGATGTTCCCTTACGAACACCAGCGTTGCAAAGGGCCTGTCAGGAAAAGTGGTTTAAAGGAAGTAAGGAGCAGCACAACTGCCTTAAGATTCAGGAGTGCAGAAGTGAGATGTTAAGTGCCAAGAGGTTTTTGGTGTTTACATTTCAGGAATACTCTGGTGACGGGGGGGGGGGGGGGTGCGTGGGCAGCCTGGGTGCGGTCTTGGTGCACTAGTTTACATTTGGTCAGATATCTGCACAACAAAAGGAGCTCATAACTTACTGCTTGTCTTTTAAGAGGGGCTGAGCACCTGTGAACTAGACATGATAAATGAGAGCTTGAAAAATGTAGCAACTCTGAAAAGCAGACCTTCATCTATTCCAGTTTTCCACTAGTAAAAAAGAAAATATGTACAAACTGATGCCTCCGCTACTTGACCTGACCCAAGGACAGAATGCCACTTCCCATTTAAATCCACCACTCACATATTTTACTGGAAATGATCTCTCATGATAGGAAACGTGAAAATGTGTTCAGCTTTTCTTCCTTTCAAGGATGGTATGTAATGAGCAAAAAATACTCCATAAAATCACATTCAGTAAGTCTTTAAATTAATCTTTGTTTAAAAATGTAATGCCTGGAGCTAAACCAATTATCTTTAAAACAATGAGGCAGACCTGTAGTATCAACTTTTATCAAGATGTTGAGCTTATTCTTGTTTACTGTTTGCTTTCTCTTCCCTTTAGAACCTTAATCTTTAGTGGAAAGTGGAAAGTAGTGCCAAGTAACACAAATGCACAGCTACAAAAATGAAGTCAGTAGCAGAAGGAAAAATCTCCAAGATAAACTGTTCAGCTCCTCTGATGGATGGTGATGGTTCCTGCTGTTATTACGGGAGTAGTAGGTTGCAAAATTTCACATCTCCATTTTTTTCTGTCGTGGCATTAAAGACTCAAATTCAACCGTTTCTTTCTTCTGTCATCTTTTCTTTTTGATGGAGCAGGAGAACATACGAACTCTGTCACCTTTCCATATCCTCCACTTTCTTTCTTTAGAGTATTGTATTGCCTTTTTCAGAATTATCTCCTTCTCTTTAAATCTTAAAAGTTTGATTATAACAGCCCAACAAAATTTCTCAGCCAGCAGACCTGGGGGTAGAGACCTTTATGACCTCTTCATTTCAAAAGTGTCAATATCTTCACAATCCAAAAAGGCTTTCAACTGTTCTTTCCTCCTTTTTTTTTTTTTTTTTTTTTTTTTCCCTTTTCTCTTTTTTTTTTAATAACATGGATTCAATAAAAGATCCAGAAAATTCTCCCATCATCTCTTTTGCCAAATATACATAGGTAACTTATGTGACTGTGAATTTTCAACTGCATTGGAATCCTCTTGAAATGATTTTAATTTGTTGTTCAGAAATGAAATTACATTAAAAATGGGTCTGAAATGCTGCTTTCAGCATGAGGTACTTTCACCAAAATTACCACATGATTACTGAATTGAATACACTGTAGGATTCATCAGAGAAACGTAAATGATATAAATACCTTTCCTTATTTTGTTTCAACTCAATTAGCACATACATAAATATTCACTTATGGCGGGATTGAATACTTCTTCACCCGTACATTCTTTTTGCACAAGAGTCCTTTCTTTTGGGAAGCTACTTTAGGACTGGAAAACCACTATATTTCCCCTGTTAATAATCTCTTCTTTAAAAATGCTGCATTTCCTTCTCTTTTTCTGTAAATACTTGGATCGCCTCCTTCTGTTGCACACCAGTAGATCATGGCTGGAGCCTCTTTTTAATTTGATTTTTCTGATCCAAACAAAATGACCTGGAAAAGATTCTCAGCCTTACTTGAAACTCATCCTCTCACACATGTGGCTCTCATTGTGGCTTTTAACTGGTGACAGAGGAGGTCTTTGGGTCTACATAAGACTTGCTGGAAATATCCTCAATAATTTTAGGTCAGGATGGTAGAAAAGCAGTTTTTATTCGTGATTGCAATGGCGGGCGCCCTGATGGCAGAAGTGCACCTATGGACATCATGTTACAGTTTTTATACCTTTTCTCCCATATGTTTTCCCCTCCCTTTTCCCCTTTGGTTGGGTATTACAGGTTACAATTTTACCCGAGGTTTGCATTTGTTAATTACATTCTGAAATTTGTTAGTTCACTTGCTATCTTGTGCCAGTCAGTTTTTGTCCTGCTGTTTTTGTTTCCAAGATGTCTCGGTACTCTTTCTGTATTGTTATGTTCAATTCTTCCATTCTGTCCTAGAGGCATTTGTTAAACAAAGAGCCCTGGGTATGTGTGTGTGTGTGTGTGTGTGTGTGTGTGTGTGTGCGCGTGTGTGTGATTCCAGTCCTTCCTGATATCTCTTCAGGTACATCCTTAGGTATGTCACTACTTGTATATTTTTACAATGCGTACAACAAAACACTAAAACATACATTGTTGCTAGTTTATACAGGCATATTGTTAATTATTTTAACTTCTCCTTTTTGGATCCTTTATTACTCAGGTCTTATTTGTCCAGCACCAAAAATCAGTAGTTCTATTTCAGACAGCTGGACTGCAGTCTTTGTACCTAATAACTTCTACCTAATATCTACAAATTGCTTCACTTATATAATGAGACCTTGAAATAACATATTCTTATCTTATTCTAAATGCAGAAACAACATTTGATTCCCACAGACTGAAGATAAATTTGACTCCACTGGAACTAATTGCTTGATAGTACTTTCTCAAAATACTTCTAAGTGATACTTCTAGTGATGGGAAATGGTGCTGTAGTCCTCTACGGGATAAAAATACTTTTCACTTCTTACTGGGGTTGCATCTGAGAAAGGAGTGGAAAGCTAAGCGCACGTGTCCTATTAGAAGCAATAAGCTCTGGCAAACTAGAGAGCAAACAGGCTTCTTTAACCCTCAGGATTAAACACTAGGGGCCTGCTTACTTACTGAGTACTACTTTGTGGCCTGTTTCACAGAGATTGTTGTCTTGGCATGTATTCATGTGTGTATGTGAGTATGCGGTACTAAATGACTAAATCTCAAAATCACAATCACTTTCTAGTTAAAAAAAAAAAAACCAACAAGTTTTTGCCTTGTTATCAGTAATAGATCTTTTCCTCTTTATTAAATATACCCTTAGCAAATAAAAGGTAAAGTCAACATAAACAAAATAGCATATATATATATATATATATTGCTGATGTGAGTAGAGCAGGAAATTGATGTAGTAGGTGGAAAGATCTTTATTAAGAAATGAAAGCATTTTTTGAAAGTTTTTCCTGCTTCCAGTATGCTTTAAAGGGAAATGGAAATTTCTGACCTTTAAAGGTGAGGAGGGGCTGAGCTTAATTGTGCTGGATTGACTACATCCTGAGGTAAACGTGAGCCATTCCAGTGATACTAAAGTGGTTTGCATCCAGCAGAAAACTGGAATGTTGTACTGTTAGAAACTGTCCATGCAGAGATAATGAAATCAGGTCTTAGACATACACAGCATTCAGCAATAGCTGCCATTTGTACCCTGAACCATAAACTGAAATTTATCTGTAAGCATAACTTATATTGCTTTATTTGAACTGATATAGCCGAAGTGATAGAATATCTCCTAATTTTTCTACTGTGTCAGTATATAGTTATCTCAGGTCAAAGTGTAATGGTAATTTATGTATTTCATCAGTGGTTGTATTGCAGTGGAAAAAGCATACTGAGTTGAGTGTCTGTGAACACTCTTTAAGCTGGCTTTGCTGCATCTAGAAAAACAGCTGTACTAGGTGCCTTGACTCTATTTCATGGTTTGGCTTTTTTTTTTTTTTTTTTTTTTCTCTGCATGTGCATTTGTGTCTGTGTGTGTATGTAAGGGCATAGTCAGGTATGATTTTGGGGGCATTGCAAGCTTGCACAGCTAAACAGTATTCTTGTGCTTTGCTCTTCACAGCTGTCCCCGAACCTTAGGGACTCTTACCAGCTGCGTAAGTGTTCCTACTTTGTTTCAAAGCCTATAAAACAGGGTAGATCACCAGTACAAAAGCAGGGTAAATTAGCCTGTGCTGGGCTTAGGGCTTTTATATCTGGCCTTTATCCAGGCCCAGAAGTGCCTTGTTAAAAGCTGTGCCTGAGTGGCTCTGCATTCCAGGCACTGTTGTGACCAGTGTGTGCAAATGTTCCATGATAATTGTGCTTCTGGGACAGCATTCATTTTTGTATTTAATCACATAGAAAGTTTTTCCTACTGGGTTTCTTGCTGAGTATGCATGTTTTAATTTTTTTCACTGATTATATTTTAGTTTTTTGGATTGTCTATAAAAGTCTGACATTCTACTATTTCAGATATCCTTGCCATTAGATATAAAGCATATGTATTGGCATAAAAACTACTGTATATGGAATGAAAATTACTGGCAATTCTTGAAATGGATTCTGTGCATGAAAGCCTAATTGTGTGTTGGACAGTGGTGATAGTAAAAAATAATCTTCGGTACTTGTGTGTAAGGCAATGACCTTTACTTCTGTGAGTGGTTGCATTGATACTGAGGTTGTCAAGTGCTAAGGCAAGCTGAAACTGTATATTGTGTGAAAACAAAGGTGTGTGCCAGTGCTTAGTGCCGGCAAAGAGCATACCCTAAGCAAGGGCAAATTAGGAGGCTGGAGAGGAGATTAGCAGGTTAGGGTGCAAGAGCAAGAGCTCATTTATGGGAGTAGTGATGTATTTCTACAGTCCTGAAGGAAATCGTCTCCTAAGGTGCATTTGATTCATTTGAAAGACTTGAAGAATTTGAAAGACTTGAGGAATTCCCTTGATAACCATAGTATCTGAAACTTCTCCATCCAGCTTCTGCAAGCTGGAAATGCTTTTAAAGTACTGATGTTAGAAAATGGGCTAGATTCATTACCCAGGATATTGATGATGTAGTTGATGACCTGAGTGGAGTTTCCTTGAGATTTTCTAATGCTACAAGGAACAGAACTGATCCCTCAGATACTATAAATCAAATATCAAGTCTAGGTCTGTCTTGGGCTCTGAGGATGATTCTCAGCTAGGACATGTTAACTGCCCTGCATTGGCTTTCTGACTAGGTGCTCTGGGTTACTTCTCACCACAGGGGCACCCTGAAAAGCACTGGTCAGGGAGGTGTAGGCAGTGTGCAAGTAACGTGCACCCAAGAACTGCTGTGCTCATCTTGCCTCTGCAGATGATGTGTGAAAGAGGAATAACTCTTCTTGGATAGGGGAGAGTGTTGCTTTGCAGATAAGTGTTACTTTTCTTGCCTTATGTATTTTGTCCAGTACGTACAGTGACAAACTAAGTACAGTGAAAGCCTGGTTCACTTTGTATTTTTGTGTCCTCCCTAGTACTGATGAGAGCTTGCAAACTGCTTTTAGTGTTGACAGACAGCTCAGAACTGAAGGCCTATGTGCCTGGGTGCAGACATTCCCTACCCACCCCATTGTGCTTCAAGCAGAAAAAGAAAAAGGAGGAAGAAGAAAGAAGTGCTACTCCAGGAGACTCTCTGTGTCCCTCAGCTATTCACCCCTCTTAAGAGAGCAGAAGTAAGCATTATTATTAGCAGCACCTCTGTGGTGTGGTTCTGTAGTGTCTGCCTCTCCAGAACCATGCACTGGTTTGCACCTGTACCCCACCACTGCAATCACAAGGCAGTGATTTACTCTTCCCAACAGGCTGTCTGGGTTGTCACCAGTCTTTTTTGCACCTGCACTGAGCTTAGACTTGCACACAGTACAGTATATAGACTGTGAATGACAAAATTGTGATTTCTACTGTAATAATGAATGGGAAATTCATTCTAGGAGACTAGAAATGAGTTTAGTTCAGGCTGGAAGCTCTGGACACCTATAGGACACATCAAGAAGCATCTGAATTACCAGCTCTTTGTGCCACCAAATCACTTATTATTTGTTTTCTTCTGCAGTGGTGTGTAGCCCCTTACTGTTAGGATTTAAACCAATGAGAAATAGCTCAAGAACAAAGTCAATTCTGTCTTACAGTTTCTTCTGCAAGAATTTGGCCCTCAAAGCTTTTACTTGGAGTTGTACAAAGTTTCATTTTATTACGGTATGTTTCCCCCTCCATCCCAAAATTGGTGACCACTTATGTGAATTTTGGCAGAGGACGAATGATCCTTCACACTCAGCCTGCAATTTACAGCTACATTTGGTTTTACATAATGTACAATTTAAACTTTGTCTAACATTTCTTCGTGTATTGTGGAAGACTTTCAGGTTTTATTAAACTGGCATATATAAACTGATTTTCCAGCTGGATGCAGTCACTTGGCAAATTCTGTACATTCTAACTACATATGAACTAAATTACACACTCTTATAGTGAGTTTGAATTATTTTATGTGCAACATATAATTGCAGGAGCATGTGGCAGTCTCTCAGTGCTTTGCCTAACTAGAGATTTGCTCGTAGCTGAAGGAACATAACAGAGACAGACATAAACATTTTAATAAAAGAACAAGAAGACTGTGTCTGGCAGTAATAGAGTCTCTTCCTAGTTGGCACTTGCTGAAAAGAGACACTACTGTCTACCCATTACATGAAGAAATGTTACTTTAAGGCAAGTCAAAGTCTGCAGATTGACCACTTGAGTTCCAGGGCTTTGTGGATATAAAGAAGAATGGAGCTAAACTGGGATAACTTCAGTGTCAAAGGAACTTCTTGCCTAAGCAGGTAAAAAAGTCCATAAAGTTAGACGACTTCTGCAGGCTGCCCCACAACTATTTCATGGCCAAACCGTGGAAAATTTGAGCATTCTGATTGGATTTCCTCTTTGCTAAAAGTGAGCAGCATGCCATAAAAAATACCATTCAGCTGTGATATGCTTGCTTACCAGCTTCTCCATACTTGCTCACTGTAACTTTATCCCTGTGTAGTCTCATGATTGTATTACCCTTTTTAAAGGATCACAATATACTTTAATTTCATACCAGTTTACCCAAAAGTAAGGACTGGGAGGGTGCTGCGTTGAATATTTGCTCACTGAAGACAGGCAGATGTCTTCAGACCACAGTGAGCACGAGAGTCTGTGGCCTGAGATTTATAGCTGAGTTTAGAGTTTGAAAAGTCCTTTGATATTACCTGTGTGTTGCATAGGTTTGGTTTGTCATCTGCGATAGCTGCTAGTGCAGGGAATTTTTATGATGTTCACTTTTGCCAGGAAGCTTCAAATACCTCTGTCCAGAAGGTTATCCTACTTCAGGGTGGTGTTTTCAACTTGGTGATAGGTACCTTTGTCTCATAATGGTAGTAGCCCTGTTTCTATGGTGGTTTCTTCAGAAGTAGCTACTGATGGTCACTCTCTTGTTCCAGTAGTCAGCTCCTGACATTGCTCAGGCTGTTGACACATACATAAAATACCTCAGAAGGTGCTAACTGTGTTGGGACTGTATGTTGGACTTAGTGTTGGTTTTTTGTTTGTTTTCTCTTTAAGAGTTTTGAATTTGCATGAGAAACCATGTCACAGCCTCAGTCTCTTTTAAAGTTGATTTTTTGGTTTTGAGTCTCTTTTGTGTGAAGATGCTGAGGGTGCTTATTGTCAGGCTGAGCGTTCTCTAATTCATATCCTCCACACCTGTGAAGAGCAAAAAGAAAGGAAAACAGCACTGCAATATTGTCACAACTAATATTTTAATTCACCTGGAATGTGCTTGCTTATTTCCTGAGAGATAGAACCAGTGTTAAATTCTGTCACTACACCTTAGAGTTCTGATTTTCAGGCTGTTGCACTAGGTGTCAGTTGTGCTGTCTATTTACCACATGGATAAACACATAGAAAGCACTATATCACTTTATTAGGCCACAGATATCTAAGAGCTTTGTTGTATGACGTGGTGTAAACAATAAATCATATGCTCATTGCAGTTATTCTCTACGTCAAATCTTATTTCTACATCCAAGGGAGAATAAAGCATTTGCTACAATTTTCTTGTTACGTTTTTCCATCTCTTCTACTGTTATTGTT
Source organism: Coturnix japonica (assembly GCF_054131305.1). Classification (NCBI taxonomy): domain Eukaryota; kingdom Metazoa; phylum Chordata; class Aves; order Galliformes; family Phasianidae; genus Coturnix; species Coturnix japonica. The sequence goes on from NC_140664.1 coordinate 60,478,239, forward strand.
AACAACTGTAATGATGTGCTTGATTATTCTACCAAGGAAGGCAATATGGGATAAATTGTGAGCTCAGATAAGGGAATCAGAAATGTCTCAGTTCTTACATTGATGACTCTGGTTTTATTTTGGGGAGCTGTGTTCAGCCAAAACTGCTTAGCCTAATACTTGCTATTGAAAAGGGAACTCTAGTGTCCAGAAAGTCAAGGTCATGTGTAGATTCTAGGATGTATGGATTTTAGCTGTATGAATATGGATCAAAATATCACAATGGTCAGAAGTCCTCATCCAAGATTTGTTGTGGTGATTGACTGTTAATCAATTCACTAAGCTAAAAGCATGCTGTACAGCTGCAGACTGTGTATTTCAGTGTATCCTTGAAAAACATACTGTGAAACGAAGAAATCCCCCCTTCAAAGCCATGATATAATCTAAATGTTATCAAAGATATACCTCAGAGACTCTGTATGTGTGTGTGTGTATTTTCTCCTCAAGCTGTTTGTCACCTTAGTTGTGGTTGTAGTTCAGTACCTGAACTGTTTCTGGCCAAGTGGACTTCTGGCAAAGGAAGATGCGCATCTCAGGTAGAACCAATGCCCATTTCCAGAGTGCAGAAAGAGCTGTTGCTTACAGGATACAAAGCAGCAACACAGCTCTCCATCTACATATTTGTTGTATACGATAGATCATTTCTTAATTGCCAAGGGGTCTCCTTCAAGAGTAATACTTTCTCAGAGTTATTCTCTAGTAAATTTTGCTGCAGAAAGGATAGAAGTGGGGTGAATTCTTTCTTGATACTGCTGCTGATTACAATTGCATCTGGAACATTGCTTCTTTGCCAGCAGCATCTCTCCCTGTTTTATATCTGGGTGGCTGTTTGGCCAGGGGACAGAGTACGACTGTTTAAATCCCTAATTGAGCTGTGTAATTGGTCGCTGATTAACCACAAGCTTCTCTTTCTAATCAGTACATGGTTATGGAGTAAAGGAATGGAAAAGCAGGAATGCTGTGCACTCTGCTACAGAGATGTACTAGCTTGAGGCTGCTCACAGGACAGGATTCACTTGGTTATATATCAGGAAATGTAAGAGGTACAGATTACTCATGAGACATTATCTATTGCTTTCTCTCATGCCTATGTGAAATAGCTTTGTTGAGAAGGAAAGGGAAGGTTTTTCTTCAGAGTGCTGTTTTCTGCCAGAGTCTAAAATTGAGATTGCCTGTCCAGTCTTGCAACATGAAGGAAAGTGAGGACCATATCTAGTATGTAGATCTTGTAGGGGTGTTACAGTATTTGTTCCCTAATTTGAGCTGCTCTTCTCTTTGCAAAGCATTCAGAAAGACAACCTGTTTCCTGCAGATCTTTGCCAGATGGGGGGAATGTGATTTCAACCTCTGCTTTGTTTGCAGACTACTGGTTCCATCTGTTAGTTGTTTGGTGTTTGTGATGAGTGGTTTGTGGCCTAAACTGCATACAGTCTTGCTCTTAGCAGGGATGAATCTATACACAATTTTGCTGTTTGGTTTTTTGGTTTTTTCTTTTTTGCTCTTCAAAGTTATGCAGATTGTTGCGCTTCCTTGATTGGTTGCCTGAACTTTTTAAAGAGGAAAATAACCAAATAGAGAAGCAGGAGAAAAGTGCCAAGTGAAAGCTTTTCGCTGAGGGCCACAACAGAAGTTGTGTTGTTACAAGCAGGTGGGAAAGCGCACAGTATGTGGCATGAACTCCGAGCACCACTGTGCCCTACCTGCAGGCTCCAGGGCGCTGCCTATCTCCAGGCTCCGCCAGCCGTGCCTGTGTGTGCAGCCTCCGCCGCGCTATGAGGGGAGCTGGCCTCTAGGGGGTGCTGGCAGCACGGAGAGAGTCCTCGTGAAGCTCGGCCCGGGATCCGGGGGTCTTCGCTTCCCCGTCATTGCTCTGCCTCGTTTCCCGTGACTCTGAGTGCCTCCTGCAACAGGCCTGGAACACGATGCCGGCCGGGAAGACGATTGCGCCTGGGGTGGGGCTTGAGAGCAGCGCTCGGGAGCAATGGGGAAGGCCCTGGTCCTGCAGAGGGTGGAGATCGTATCAAACCTTGGGGTGGGAAACTTGTTTGTGCCCCATCATAGCGGACCGTACTGGCACCCTTCTCCTCGGTGCATGTGCCCAGGTACAGACAGCTCTGCCCGGTTGCAGGCTGCGCTGAGACGGGTTTGGGGAATGGAACCAGACTGGGGAGGGAAGCGTCTCAGGCAACCCCATAGTGCTGCCATGCTTTGCCTTGCAAGAGGATGCACAGCGTGCAGAGCCACAGTAAACGTGTTTGGATAATTTATGATTCTGTGCGACTTCCCGGCGAAAGTGTGATTCCAAAAATGATGAAGGGTTTGCTTATGGAGACTTTTTAAGAAGGGAAGAAAGAAAAAAAAACTATAAACACTGTGTTTCGTTTCTCCCACGCTGTTTATGAAGGAAAGGGGCAGCATGGAAAATGGACAGACACACATTAATCCCTTCCTGCCAAAGTTTCTGTTAGAACAAAAGACTCGATCTCCTATCTTTACTATTAGGCTGTTGGGCTGCTTTGAAGGACTGATTTGATACATTGATTCTGTTATGGCAGAGCTTGCAAAGAGTGAAAGTACATGAAATATAGTTCCCTAAAGATCAGATTTCTTGGTCAAGAAAAGATTCTTACGAACTAGCAGCAGAAAGAGAGCGCTAGCAAGTATGCTAAATAAAAGCAGATACCAATCATAAACAATTACAAGTGTGCTTAAAACTTCCCCTTCTGACATCTTTACATTTGCTGGTAGAAGTCACCTTAATATCAGCAGATGAATTATTCTGCATGGGTAAGGAGTTGAAAAGGCAGAGGACATCTCACTTTTTCCCTTAACCTTGGGGAATAGAGAAGATCTGGCTCATGCATCTCTTTTGAAAATGCAGTCACTACAAGGGAAAAGCTATGCATTGGAAGGCTTCTGAATACATCTAAATAACAGGCATATCAACAAAATGCCAGGCTTTGGCTGAACAATAACCCATATATAAATCTTGCGGAATAGTGGTTACCTCGGATTTATGCTGGATTGCAAATCTCACTCTACTGGGAAGTTTGCACAGACGGACCAAAGCAGACTGGCTGAGAGTACATGTGCCTCATCCATTTGTATAAGCAGAACTAAACTGACAGACTTAAATCTACAATGGATACGAGGGATCATTTTGTTTTCAGTCAAGAAAAGCATCCCTGTTTGTTTGCAATCATAACTAATACCCTGTAGTCATCCAGATATTCATTTTAAATGTTTTGTTATGAATGTTATTCCCTTTCTGTGACTTACACTCTCTTGCAAGTAGTCTGCCTTTTTGAGAAGATAGATATCATTTTTCCTTACTTAACTAAAAAGTTTCAGTGCATAACTTTCAGCCTGAGGTTTGACTGCTGAGTTTCTCCTTTGAATATTTGCTATGTGCCTTGGACATCTGAACATACAGCCTGGTATTGTTTCTGGCCAATGATTGTATGACTCAGATTTTTAAACAGTAGATGGATAATTGGCAAGTAACAAACTTTCAATACAAATTAATCACCCTGGCATTATGGAAAATGCAGGATTCTCAAGGATTTCCAGAAATACCTACCGGCTATATGAATGTTCTGAAATAATGAATAGTATTACTCACAGCCAAGTGGAGTTTGGCAGTCATGCTTGCAAAATATTTTTGAGTAAGGTTTATGCCTGTTTGTTTTTTTGTGATTCAGCTAGAACAAGTGCTATCACTTCCTAACCCGTGATTAACTTCATATTGCCAAACCCTGTGATTTTTATCACAAGTCTCATGATACTCAATGTTTTTTCTATAACTTCCCATTCTTGGAGACGTATAATTAGGTGAGAATCTGTTTTCGTTTTTACAGAAGTAAGTTTCTACTCCTCAGACTATGAAGAAGCTTGAAAATAAGACCCAAGAGCACTGTAAAGGCAGCCACAAAATCCAGAAAAAGTAAAGATGAACTTTTTCTTTCCCATGTTTTTCAGATGGTTCCTCACACATCTGTTCCATGATTTTTGAATATTTAGGGATACCCTCAACAAATCTTCCCCTTTCCCTCCCTAAATTTAAAACACTGACAAGCCTTGTTCAAAGGGGAAGGACGGATTGTTGTGGAGCTGAAGTGGGGTCACATAGACAGCGTTCAAAGCACTCCCCAGACACCTGAACTGTTAACTCAACCTAGCTACGATCTGAATGAATTTTTTACTTCATGTTATTTTGCTCAAAGGTCACATTCTTTGGTTCCCAAGTGCAATGAAACCCATTACACACCGTGCTATTACAAGGCGACCCTCCCTGTGGCCTGAAATTGGAGATACATTGCCATCTGAGGATAACCTGCCATGAACAGTAAAAACCAAAGGCTTGCATGACAAACCTTGCATGATGTATGTGAATGTACATGCATTCTTAAGAACATTTTTCAGTCACAGGAATAGGAAAGATCATCAGGCTTTTCACAGACTAATATTCCTTGAATATTCCCCCCCCCTCCCCGGACTTTCATCCCAGTTTTTTACTAAATTATGCACAAACACATCTTGGTTTCTGTGAATGTACTTGCTGTTTGTGAGTATTTCCAGTAGGAAAAGTATATATACTGCTAAAGTAAATGATATACAGTTGATGGGTTGTTCAAACTATTTGATTGGAGTTTTTCAGAGCTGGCTGAAAAGTAGGATTTCCAGTTTGTGAAGACTTTATTTTTTAGAAGTTTGATGTGGGTCCAATTGGCCTGAAATCCTTTTTTTTTTCCTTCTCCCTAATTTCCTGTGAACTGAGGGGAAAAAAAAAAAAAAAAAAGTGGTCTGGAGACACTGTCAAAGGATGCCTCACACCACAGTCAAACTGAGGAGTGAGTCTGACATTCACCCTCTTCCTTCTCAGTGTTTCTCTGCTGCTGAGCTATTACTCTGCCATCCCTCTAACCCCAGTCTTTCCCTTCCTTCCTCTCCTGCCCATTAATCCTCACCTCTGCCGCACGTTTCCTGGCAGACATGGAGTCGTCTTGAAACTGAAAATCCACTACATGTACCCTCTGGAACTGCTGGCCACACAAGAAAAAGGACAGCATGCGAGCCTGAAAGGGAGGAAGCCCATGCCTTTCAGGATGCATTTCTTGCTGGAGTTGAGGCTTTTCCTTCTGTCTCAGGAGGCACTTTCTGAGGAAAGAGGTGGTGAAATGAATGCTGCTGCTCCCTTTGGTCATGCTAAATATGAATGGGAGATGCCTATCTTGGGTTTTGGATCAAGCTCTTTGCTAATAGAGTGTGATTAAAATGGATGATTAAGAAAAGAAACTGATTTTATTGTAGAGCACAAAACTGAAAAGGCATCTGGCTAAAGTAAGTGTGAAGGGCAAACACGCATACTGCCCTGACCTGCACCTCTACTTTGATCTGCATCATATTTTCTGCCTCCAGACACTCCCTTCAGTGTGTGAGAAATTTCGATCCTGATCTGGCCATTGCAGCTGAAATGAGAAGGGAAAAGAAATTGCCAGCAAAGGAAAAGCTCCATAAAATAGACTATAGCGGAAGGAAATTAAAGATAAGAAGGGCTATGAGAGACTCACTGTTGAAATGTGCATTGCACTGACAGGGCATTTGCAGCAAGGAATGATAAAAAGGAGGAGGACACATATCCTGCACACATGGGAAGCTGGCAAGCTTTCTTTTCAGCACAGAAAGGAGCTCTGTGTGCTCCAGAAGGCCTACAGCTCTGTCTCCTGCCAGACTGCCCCAAAATGTGGCCAGGTCTTGTGTCTAGCTGCTTTGTCTCAGGCCCACTCCCTATTGGCTGGTGTGCGTGGTGTGATGAGATGGGAGCACCCGCTACTTACTAGTGTGGTAGCCCTGTGTGACATCCACCTGCATGCTGGCCTTCCCCTGATGAGTCTGGAAATCCTCTCCAGTCCTCTACCCCCAAGTTAAAAACGTGCTGATTTAAGGTCTTTCTTTGGATTTGACTGAAGTATTTGGGAGGTTGATTTCCAATCAAAACAAAACAAAAAATCCTAACCACATTTCCAGGTGCTCCGCTGCTAATGTATCATAAAACAGAGAAAGCAGTAATTTTTTCACAGATGCATATGGCACAGACCTGGTGGAGTCAGGCTGTGGAATCCAAGGCTTCCAAGAGGCTGCCTTAACAGCTGGTTAAAAAACAGAATTTGTATATTAAAAGAAAAAACAAAACAAAACAAAAAACCACAATTATTCCAGTGTTGTCTTCCTGTTCAAAGACAAAAAGCAGTTTTTAAATAGAAGATGTTGAAAGTTGCTGGCTTGATCTGTGCGCCATGAATCTACCACAGTGACTCATGGAAGCTGTGGTTCTTGTGATCTGCTCTTCTCCAGGGCTGGTGCTCCCCATTCAGATGACTCTTTCCATTGTGAACTGCAGGAGACCAAACAAAAAGAATACTGTCGTACACTGTGGAAAATGTGCTTGAACTCAACAGCCAAAGAGGAAGGAGGAGGGGGCTCACAGCACTTGAATTACCACTCCCAAAAGACAACAGGACTAAGATGACTGGAAAATGTGGCTGAAAAGAGATGTTGTGATTTTTATCATGACTGCTTTTTGTGATTTGGTTTAGCACATCCTAGAACTAAAAATTTAACTTCTTTTGTGATGGGAAATAAAAAACTTCCAACAAAACCAACACTTTCTAATGGAAAGTACGTTTGGCAGAGATAAATCTTGCTTTTAAAGTATTAGCTCCCAAGAGGCTGAACAATAATAACAAAACAATACTTAGAGTGATAACATCTGCTGTCTCTTCCCTAAAGCTGGAGTTCTAAACCCTCATACTTAGCAACCTGGTGCAGCACACCAGAAGAGGTGCAGTGGAATAGATTTGTGAGAATGTGAGGCTTTTCTGTGCACGTTCCCATGCTCAAGTATGTAACGTGAGTTTTTGGTCATCACTACAAAGCTTGTTCTAGAGTTGCATTGTTTGTGGAGTGAGATGTACATAGTATGTAAAAATGAGCCCCTTTCTGAGTTTCAGGTCTAGTGGACTTGTAAAACTAATAAGGCATCCATTATTCTGTGCCTCTCTGCTTGGCCTATGAGGTATGCAAGCTCTTGCAGTTTTATCGGGCTGGATAAGGTCTAGTGGTTCTCTGTAAGCCCCATGTCAGAAGCTACATGTGAGTCTCCAATGTCATTATGAGAAAACAAGTACTGAGTGTCCTAGAAATATTCTTGAATGCAGCTCAGATGAACTTGAATATTCAGAGTATTCAGAGTATTTCTCTTCCCTGTGGGCAGGAGTTGGAAGGGTGAGGAGGACCCTTGTATACAAAGTCTGCTGACTACAGTATTGTATGTCCTTGCCTCTCCATGACGAATGACAGTGGTCCAGCCAGACCATGTGCAGAAAATGGAATTTTGCTATAGAATCGGGTGTTTGGGTTTTTTTTGTTTGTTTGTTTGTTTGTTTTTTGGGGGGAAGGGGGAGGACAGGTAATATGTTAAGTACTCTGCTTAACCACAGAAAAGGTATGATCCAGACTTTGCTAAATGTGTGAAGAGGGTAACTCTGTGTTGCCATGTTGGCCTTTTAAAGAAATTTATTGTGTTAGGAATTAGATAGTATCTATTCCCCAGGCAATGGCATTTTAAATACAAATTATGTTGAAGAGTGCAACACCTTTGGGAGATGAGATCATTCTAGGTTTTTTGAAAGCAGGAGAAATCTGCTGTATACCATAACATCTCTGATACAGTCAGCATGCCAGTAACAATCATAGGAGGCTGCCACACCTGCCATTTGTTAGATTATTCTGTCATCTTCGAAATTTAATGTTATATTTTCATATCTGACATGGTCCCAGAGCTTCGTCAAGAGCTTTATAAAATCCCAGAGAGAAAGTGACTATGGTGTAAAATTAGAAACACATTTGGTTCTTGACCAAGAGCAACCTCTACAGACTCAGATTTTCCAGTGACCAGAGGAAGTAGTCAGGATAAAAAGATGATAGTTTGAATTGACCAACAACTCTGAGTAACTAGGAACACGTGATGTTATGGCAAATTGCTCATTTTTATAGTTACACAGATTATTTTATCATTATTAATTAGTATTTTCTCTCTGCTGCACTGAGTAACAATGAAGAATAGAAACATATGGATGACAAGCAAAACATAAGAGAAACTGGCAAATAAGGATAGAGATTTGAAGTGGCTTATAAGTGAGTGAGTTATTTTTGTACTTTTGTCCTTAATTTTCTAGACTTTATTTCATATTATTAAATTAGTATTAGTAAATGAAAAACTTGAAAAAATGAACATGCGTAACAGTTCTACTTTTTCAGTTCACTATCAACATCCTCAAGATCAAAAAATTTGTAGATAAATTAGGGCACATCTGAATTAACCTTATAGCTATATTTACCAAGGAAAATTTTAAGAGCTGAGTGCAAGCAAGAGAAATCAGGAAGCCAAACTGGGAAGATACCTAGATTTGGAGTTTGGGAGCATGAGAAAGGGAGAGGCAGAGGTTTGAGTGGAGGTATATGATGAGACCAGGCTTTCCATACCTGATTTGGGATTGGAAAAAGGGTGTCCATCCTGCCATTCCCTAGTATGTTTAGGCATTTGGTGTTCTGTACACAGAGTTGCCTTTGGTGTTTTACCCAGGGATTTTGTTTGGTGCTGCAGAGATAGGTAGCATAACTGCACCACAGGGGCAGTATGAAATCAACTAACCTTCCAAACCTTCAGTGTTATCGGTCTCAAGATAATAGAATTATAGATGGCTTGGGTTGGAAGGGACATCAAGTTCCAACCTCCATGCCACAAGCAGGGTTGCCACCCACTATATCAAGTACTGGATCCAGCTTCCCAGGGCCCGACCAACCTGGCCTCCAGGGAGGGGGCAACCACAACTTTGCTGGGCAACCTGTTCAAAGCACCTCACTATTCTCTCCATAAAAAACTTTCCCCTGACGTCCAATCTAAGTCTCCCTTCCTTTAGTTTTAAAGCATTCCCCCTTATTCTGTCACCTTTGTAGAAAGTTGACTTCCCTCATGTTTATAAATTCCCTTTTAAATGTTGGAAGGCCACCATGAGGCCTCCCCACAGCCTTCTCTTTTTCAGGCTGAACAAGCCCAATTCCTTTACCCTATCTTCACAGGTGAGGTACTACAGCCCTTGGATCATCTTCATGGCCTTTCTACGGACCCTTTCCAAAAGCTAGACACCTTCCCTATTCTATGGGGGCCACAGACCTGGACACAGTACTCCAGCTGGGGCCTCATGAGGGCAGAATAGAGAGGGACGGTCACCTCCCTTGCCTTGCTGGCCACCCTCTTCTGATGGAGCCCAGGATACCATTTGCTTTCTAAGCTGCAAGAGTGCACCGCTGACTCATGTTAAGTTTTTCATTCACTAGGACCCCTAGGTCCTTCTCTGCAGGGCTACTCTCAAGGGTTGCTTCTTGCAGTCTGTATATGTGCCTGGGATTCCTCTGGCCCAAGTGCAAAACCTTGTTCTTTGCTGTGTTAAAGAGTACCAGAATCAAGACAGACACCTGGGGCACACCACTCATTACCGGTCTTCCACCTGAACACAGAGCTATTGACTACAATCCATGTCTCTCCAGTTTATTCAGAGATAAGACTGTGATGGGGATCCATATCAAAGGCCTTGCAAAGTCCACCTAGATGACATCAGTTACCTTCCCTTTGTCCACCAATGCTGTCACTCCATCACAGAAGGCCACCACATAGGCCAGGCATGACCTTCCCGTGGTGAAGCCATGCCAGGTGTCTTGGATTAGCTGCTCGTCCCTCATGTATCTTAACATGTTTTCTTGGAAGATCTGTTCTATCATCTTTCCAGGCACAGAGGTAAGGCTCACCAGTCTGTAGCTCCCAGGTCCTCCTTCCTCCCTTTCTTGTAAATGGCAGTGATGTTTTCCTTTTTCCAGTCACTGGGGAAAAGTCCTTACAGCCAGGACTTTTCAAATATGATGGAGAATGGCTCAGCAACATCAGCCGGCTCCCTTAAGACCCTGAGATGCATGTCATCCAGCCCCTTGGACTTGTATACAATCAGTCTCATGAATCAGTCTTGTACTTGCTCGGCCCTCACAGTGTGTTGGGGGCAGGGGTGGGGGAGGAGGTGGAGTTTGCTCTGCCAGTTCACACCTAGAGATTCAGATTCAAGGATGTGAGAATCCTGGCTGCCAGTGAAGACTGAAGAAAAGAACTCACTGAGTACCATATCTCCATATCTGTTGTAGCCAGTTCTCCTTTCTCATTTACTAGGGGAAGTGTGCTCTCTTTGGCCTATCTCTTTGGACATTTGTACCTACAGAAAAGAGATAGCTAATTTCCTTGAATGATTCATTTTGCCATACAGAACAAAAAGTATGTTTGTGTGAGACTTTAGCAATGGGAGAATAGATAGTGCTGTAATACCATTCTTACGTTTGGCTTATTTTGATTCAAAACCTGTGAGGCCTGTTGTTTGTAACTTTATTTCTTGCAAGGGGAAAAATAGTGCAGACCTAGAGCCCAGGGGACTGCCATAAGCGGACTCTTGCTCATCTCTGTCACCCACAGTGGCCTATTCACACCTTTCTGCTCATTCTGCTTGTTTTTCTGGAGGGAGAGGGAAAATGCTGGAGATCATGCAAGGGACATTATACTTTTTTTCCTTGTCCTTACATAATAGATGTGAGAAGGCATTCAATTACTGATTTTCATTCTTTTCCTGGTTCCACAGAGAGAAATACAGATAGGGATCTTTGCCTTTTGGTGCAGGGTGGAGGTTGGGAGCATAGTTTGTGCTTCTGTCTTACTGGTAAGCACAGTTTGCAGTGCTTGGCTTTGATAATGAGGCTTTCCTCTTTATCTCCTATCCTTCTCCTATCCTCTTGGGCAAGGATATTTTTATCATGGGTCTTTCTGGATGATGCTCCTGGCTCCAGCACCTGTAGGTCACCAGTAGAGGAGCACTGTGTGGGGACTGGTCTGCACATAGCCAGACAGAGATGCAGGGTACCCAGTCACCCAGATAATTGCTGTTTGAGCACTTCCATTCACATATTGAATAGTCTTGAAAAGCACAGATACAGATACCTCTGTTCCAAACTGTCACTTTTTGTGTCAGATAATTTAATTTCTTCCTGGAGGGACTAACGTTCAGATGATGAAAAGCCTTTGTCTTTGCATGGGGCTGCATGAGATGGCAGCAGATGAAATCTCTCAGAATCAAAGAAAACATGACCACCAGCTAGGTCCAAGTTACCATCCTTTGGATTTCCGCACAGACTGCAGCTGTCCTGCTGGTACCCTTTCCAAAATCAAAGCCCTCCCCTCTGACAGCCAGTTAGCAGGACTGCAGCTGCCTCTTGTAGAGGACTGAAACAAGCTGGTGTGAGTTATCTAGTGTTCTCTCAATAGAAACCTACGTTTTTTCCTTATATGATAGCATTCACTAAAATAGCTTTCCAGTGCTTAATTAAGCTTCCACATCCTTATTGGGAATAGCTGGTACAGAAAGATTGAGATCTGCCCAGTATAAATAAGTGGGTACTCAGGGAATATGAACCAAGAATCCTCACTCCACACACAGAGGCTATTATCAGACAACTCCAGTTCTCTTGGATGTGGGAACAGACACCTATATTGGACTGACATTTATTGGAGATCGAGAAAGCTACCTGAAATTCTTTAAATCTTACTTTCTCATTGGTAAAGAAACACATAACCTCCCCCCCTCCCCCCCCTCCACAAAAATATTCCCCAGAGTTTTATTCTGTAATTTTCTCTCCTAGATTTTTTAACAGACAAGTAATTTTAAAGATATTTACTTCCTTTTTGACAGTCAGCTGCCCTAGAAGTCGAAGATGGGCAGGAAAATCATGATGATATTCCTGGGGGGGGGAGGGGAGGAAATGTTCCTTTGCAGAGGCCGAGGAAGAAAAATCTGCAAAGTCTGTAGCAACTCTTGTATGGTTCTGCCAGTTGGTACCAAAAGCACTAGAATAAAATTAAATACAGGGAATGCAGTGTCTGTTCTGGCTACTGATGTAATAATTCTGTTTTTGATTGATCATTATTTCTTATTGAACTAAGAAATTCAGCTGTTAAGAGCTAAGAAATCTGTCTATTTATTTTTGTAAAGATGAACTGCAAATCAAGTAGTAATGAACTCAGGTCACTTTGCTAAATGAGACCTCCTTTTCTCAAGTTGGATGTTAGTACAGGTGAGAAATTTTCATCTTGCCAGGGGATATTCCCAGTATTATAACAAACAGGAATTTAGGTGGCAATACAATTAAACCTTACAAAGAAATCTTTTATTGCTTTATGCTATGCTGTTACTTGGAAATAAATCTGTATTGAATACGTGTTAACTGTATTTAATGGGCTGATTGTCTACTGATGAGGGTGTAGGGCTAAAAGCTAGCAAATCAGGTATGATGCTCCAGGCTCACTGAATTTTGTCAGAAAACTGCTGCTGATTTTTATAATTAAGAGCCCAGGATTTATTTGCTTAACCACTTATGTCTGGACTTTCAGGAGTGTGGGAGAAAGTCTGGAGCTGTAGGGCCTAATTCAGGTCCCACCACTATGTGCAGCAGATACCAATGGAAGGTGAAGAACTTGCCTGCTTTCTGCACTGAGTAAAGGCTGACATGGAAGGACCTATGTCAGGTTGGGATTTACAGACCTATGCCTTTCCTGGAGTTCAGCACCTGTGCTGTTCTTTCTTTTAAGTGTAGTAAAGTCTTCTTTATTTGTTTTAAATATTTTTTTAAATAAACTTTAAAAACTTAAACTTTAATAAACTTAAAACTTTATTTGTTTTAAATGAGTGGATACCTGATATGCTCTCACCTTTTCATCCTTCATATAAACCACTAATGACTGGGTTTCTCATCTAACACCTCCCAGCACGAACATCTCCCACCTTGCAGGAATCAGCCTCAGGGACTTGCTGTGGGCAGGGCAACCAGAAGCTCCTGTTGAGTGTATTGCCATCTGAGAGAGGGCCTGAATCCACAGGCCAGGAGGGGCATTAACCTGGGTGTGCCTCTGCTTTGTATCTGCAAGAACTGGAAACTTATGTGAAACATAAATATGAAATAAATAAATAATAAATATGAATGAATAATGATGATAAATATGAATGAATAATAAATATTAATGAAATAATAAATAATAAATATGAATGTGGTTTAAGCCTTTCTTCATGAAGTTAATGTAAAGATGCTTGTGGTCTTGCATGGGCTTTGGCGAATCTCATGGGAATAATTGCAAAAGCACTCTAGTGTCCTTCCAACTGAAAGTGCTGTAGTCATTGCAAGTATCTAAAATACAGATTATAATTAAAAATCCATTCCAAATTTGGATTGGTAGCCTATTTTACTAATGGTAAGGAAGCAATTACCCAAGATTAATCAAAGAGCGTAAAAACCATGAAGGTACAGTAAGAATGCTGCCTGCTTTTGGAGTTGTGGTGTTGGATATATCTACAGAATAGGCACATGTTTATTTGAACTCATGTGGCCTATTACAGAAGCAACCACTTGCAGCATTTGCTTTCCTTTGGCTGATTTTGTGGAGTATACTGAGACCTTCTCTTGAATCTTTCTACATGTTAGTATCTCTGGAGGCTGCCTGGAGACTGTCTGGGTTAATCAGTGACTGGGAAAGTAAGGGTTACAGTAGGTTGAAAAAAAATAGCATGCCTTCTTACTACATCTTTCTGTATCAAAAATATCTTTGAATTCTTCTGGTTTCTTATTGTCTGTTTAGATCATACACAGTACCCATTGTATGTTCTAACCAGTCTTAATTCTTTGCAAATGTTCAGCCCTAAAACTGCTTATGTTTCCAGTCCTGCTGTCATAAAAGCAATTGACTTCATCGGGCTATTATGCATTTGCCTAATTACTGATATTTCTCTCTACTGTATGATGCTCCTTCAACTTTTATTTTTCCCATCTTGTACTTATTCCTTGTAAACTTTCTTTCTTTTTATTTTTTGTCCTGGCAGTATGTTGGCTTGGACTCTGAGTATCAAATTTAACTGTGACAAGGTCTCTACTCAATTCCAAAGTTATTTTCCATTCTTTATTTTCCTCAGAATTGACATGGGACACAGTTCCAATAAACAGTTCGTTTAACATAGTATCTTCGAGTGCATATGTATTTCTGCAACCAGGGTTTTGTGGGTTTTCTGTTTTCTTTGTTTTGTTTTGTTTGGTTTTTTTTTTTTTTCCCATCATTGCCTGTATTCCCATATGCAGAAATTGTATTTGTGGGATATCTAGTAATATATCTCCCAAAAACCAAATTTTCCTGACTTTATTGCTCACTCTTCGCACAAGTGATCTTTACTAAAAAAAAAATCAGAGTTTTTCTGTGTACCTACAGTTATTTTACTATGCAGCCTTGTATACTAAAAGCCTTCCAGAACTTCAGACAAATAGTAGTGTGCAACTGTTCAAATTCCTGAAGGCTGTACTAGCTTTGTGATATGCAGGCAGCCCCGCTTTGGTCAAAGATAAGATGGTCCAAATAATTCACTGATAAGGGCAAAAAAGGGGAGGATCTTACCAGCAGCATATGGTTGTGAATTAAATACAGTGGATCTTAAGTTTTGTTTTTAAATCAGCTACCTAGAAAATGCTGCCCAGGGGAAACTACTGGGCTTTGTTGTCTGTTTGCAAAAATACAGAAATGCATGTGAGTGTAAGAGTCATTTTGAATTTAACATGCACAATAGCCTTTGCTAAGGTTTGTAAGAGTTCTAAAATTTGTTTGTTATGTTTAACCAGGAAAAGCAGGAAATACATCTCTATAGAGAAAGCTAACAAATGACCTGCATGTGTTGTGACAAAGTTAGAACTGCAGCAGGAACTCCAACATATTAATTCCCTGGTTTCTTGTCATATTAATTATGCATCCTTTGCCCACCATTACTTGAAGCCTAAGACTTTCATAAACAGGTGTATGAAGTTAAGCTCCTGTCCTTGTCAGGCAAATTAAATAATTAGACTGAATTAAATAATGGGATTTTTCAGAAGTGCTGGATGTACTTCTGCACTTTATCTTCCTTTTCATGAAAAACTACTCTTGAGAAATCACATAATAGATACTGAATTTAATTTTCCGAATGGTGGCTAGGCTTAAACACTGGGAATGAGGGGAAAAAAAGTTGCTGGAGATTATTTTGTGAGAACAATATGTGCTTCTTTTCTTCAGTCCGTTAAAGCATTTGTGGTCAACCTGATGGCAGGGCTTCTCTTTGTGTGTAGCTACCTTTACATACTTTGGAGATGGGGGCAGCAGGAGGAGCAACAGGCCAGGCAACAATGAAGCCACTTCTTCCTTTGCCAATTTTTGTATCTCACTGCTCTTGGGCAGTGATGGATTTGCACTCTGTAGCATATGTGTTGTAGCCCCTCCAAAATGAGCTCTGGCTGTTGGTTTTGATTTTTAGTGTACAACACTGCAGAAGTTTTTTGCTCACCCAGTCCCTAGGCTCTGTGGCCATGAGGTACATCAGGGCCACCAGATTGTGCAGCCCCAAATTCCCACCAAACATCTCCTAGTTTATTTTCCTGGAGTGTTGTCTGCACATAGCAGCTTTGTGAGTTGTAAAATCCATGGTCTGCTACAGGAAAAATAACAGGATAAAACATCCTCAGCCCTCAGAAGTTGAAAAAAAGGTTCTCTGATTTGCTGATAGCATTTATGAGACAGACACTAAACAGCTCTTGGTGCTGGATGCAAAACAGCATCTTTAGTGAGGTATAATGAATTTAGTGCTCTCAGGAGATGACACAAATACTAAGATTTAAGCAAAATGAAAGCTACAATAAAACTTTTAAGCTAAGTGTTGTAAGTTCAGGGTGAAATTGTGGAGATTTCTAACTAGTGAAAGAGTGAAGTACTCAGCCTTCATATTCTGATACTGTGGCAAGACAGCTAAGCTGTCCTGTTAAATTTTTGAAAGGATTTACTTAATAGAGATGGAACAATCCTAGATTGATGGGTTTGAGCTATCCACTCAGAATTTGATGAAACTAATAAGAAATCTCAACAAAACCATTGTTGCATGCATTGCATTAATGGGTGTATTGCTTGTACTACAGTCTTCCATTGTCCTTATCCACAATGGTTATTGAGTAGAATCATAGAATCCTTAGAGTTGGAGGGCACACGTGAAAGCCATCTAGTCCAACTCGTCTACAATGAACAGTGACACCACAGCTAGATCAGGTTGCCCAGGGCCTGATCCAGTCTCACCTTGAAAGTCTTCAGGGACAGGGCATCAACCACATCATGGGCAACCTGTTTCAGTGCTTCACCACCAGCACTGTAGAAGATTTATTTTTAAAAAATATATCTAAACAAAATTTACTCTCTTTGAGCTTGAAACCATTTCCCCTTGTTTTATCACCTTCCTGAATAGTCTGTCCCCTTCTTTCCTGTAGCTCCTCTTTAGGTACTGAAAGGCCACTGTCAGATCACCTTGGAGCCTTCTCTTCTCCAATAGTGATCATGGAGCAGCACAAGCTTTTTCAAAGGACACAAAGCAGATAATAGAGAATGAAAATAGTGATTAGCTTGAAGGTAAGAACTAGAAAAATGATCAAAACCAGGCAGAATTCAGTGTGGAGAACAGAAGTTAAAAAGGAGATGTGCAAACACCCTCTGAAATAGGAGTTAAAGGAATTAGCACTCAGTTGTTCTCAGCTAATGGGGGCAGAAGACATTATTTGACTCTTGGTCAGGGATGTTGTAGTTGCAACAAGCTGCATTCATGATGCTTTCTGTGGTGCTAGCAAAGCTGTCATCATACACTTAACCACAGTTTGGTACAGTGTATGGGCAGGGAAAGCTTGGGAAAGCAGAAGTGCCAGAACTGAGGGTTTTCAGTAGCTGAGGACAAACAGATTAGGATATGCCAAATCAGTCAGTCTAAAAATATTCTATTCAAACTCTGATCCCTCTGAAGGGACAAACATTCTCTTATAGTGTATGTAAAATATTTCCTAAATCATCATGATGTGTGTCTATAAGACAAAGACAGTGCTGCAGCCAGTCTGAGGCAGGGCTTATCTCTGCATCCTTAGCATTTAGCCTTATGGACCCAAGCTAAATCTTCTGACTGCAACACTTCAAACTGGGTTGAGATGCTCTCTCTTTTCTCCTGTTCCTTTGTTCTCCTTCTCTTCTTTGTTTCAAAAAAGGCTACTGCAGCATATGCATATCAAAAACCTGAAAGTTGTCTGGCACTTCAGATCAAGGAAGGGATTCAAATTCACTGTCTCAGGATATGTGTCAAGTCACTGTGCTTA
This sequence comes from Coturnix japonica, assembly GCF_054131305.1. Lineage (NCBI taxonomy): Eukaryota > Metazoa > Chordata > Aves > Galliformes > Phasianidae > Coturnix > Coturnix japonica. The sequence continues at coordinate 60,495,609 of NC_140664.1, forward strand.
TCTTGCTCTTATATTACTGACTTTCTACTTTTCACAGAGGTAGCTTTCTGTTCTCTTACTGGTGTTTCAGCCATGAGAAAAGAGTGAAGGATGGCACTTCCATGCTCAGATGGAGCAGAGTCCTGCCTTCCCCTGAAGCTTTAAGGAAGGGGAAAAGGACACTGGAATCCCTGGGAAGTAAGAGGGAAATCAGCCTGATATCTTCCAGGGGGCAGTAGTCCATCACTGTTATTGTTGTTGTCTTTATTTCCACATGCTTTTATAAATGAGTGGTTACTGTAGATTTCTTTAAATGAACATTGAAATCAGCAATAAGAAAAGCATGGGATGCTGTGTGAGGGAGCACGCTGATGCCAATATTTCCTAAAAGTAAATATTTTCTGCCTTAAAGTAGATAAATTCAGTGACACTTATTCCTGCTGTCTACAGACTTGTATTTTTGAACTTTTGTTAGAATTACTGATAAATTTCTAGAGCCCTTCTAGAAAAATCTAGCAGAACAGAATAATGTAGGAAACATCTAAATCTATCAAACCTTCAGCAAGAGAAAATAATGACCTGAAAATCATTCTGAAAACCCATCAAAACATGTTGGCTAACATATTTAATCAGGCATACTGCACACAGAAGGGACATGCATGTTTGTGTTTACATTGTGATTCAAGTCTGGTTAGAAGCAGTGGGTAGACAGCTGTTTTTGACCTATTTTGGATTCATATGTATGAGTGATTACATATGTATTTGTGTAAGCTTAATGAGATCACACCTGTGTTTGCTTCCAAATATAGAAAATTTGTTTCTCCCAGTGGGTTTACTGTATGTATAAATTAGTAGGAAGTATCAAAAACAAAAAGCCAAACCTATGTGAATGATGAATAATTTAGATTTCAGAAGTGATTCTAATACTGCTCTGTCTGTAAAAGGCCAGATTTGGGATTTTGAGGGCAAGAGGACATAGCAGTAGCCAGGAGGCTTCTGCTACAGTACCTATGTAAGACCTTACAGGACTCCTGTTACCTTCCTGCCTCTGTTTCTTCATTTATCAAATGTTTACTGCCCTATGTCATATGAACCAGTTAATGTCTGGGCAGTTTCAAACATTAAATACTTTTCAAAAAAGGTAAGCAGTGTTATATAGTAATACCTTTTTCCTCAGTGCGGTGAAACCAGCATCTGTTCTCTGATTTGATGGCAGAAAGGAAGGCTTGCTCTGAACAGGCCAAAGTACATGAGAGATCAATTAAGAACAGGGGGAAGGAGACAGGAGAAGGGTGAGGAAGGTGGTGGAGAACTGTCAATTAGTTGACACACCTTAACACAGCTGAAAGTCAAATCTGACTATGAGGTAATATGAGACTCAAACAGCAGACAATTCTATAATCAGGTTATTTGAGGCGTTATTGCAAGGCATTAGTAACAGAAGCAGCAGGACGAGATAGACCCTGGTACAATGAAGTTCACCAGCATCTCCTGCTTTCACCAGGTCCCATTGCTGAAGAAAGCTACATACACAAGCAGTTGCAGCTGCATGCTGGGCCTGCAAGACGTGTCAAGCTCTAACTGCCCTGTACTAAGAGATTTCCTCATGTCAGAAAAGAGGTAAGGTTCTCTTGAATATATTTTAGAAGAAAATGTGATCTGTGTTAATGTAGGAATTAAAACAGCACTTGAATATAAGAAACAAGAAAGAATCTTGAGACATTTTCATCCTTTCAGTTTAAAACTGTGGAAATACATTCAGAAATACTTGTCTTCAACTACTAGCATAAGCTGTGCGTATCTAGGACTGCAAACACACACATGTTTTTCTATAGATGAAAATACAGAAGTTTAAGATACATAACTGGGGATGGAAGGGATTACTAGATGAAGTGGTGAAACACTCTGAAGATTGTGACTGAAAGGTTGAACATGCTGCAGTGAAAATAGTGTAGTGAGGGAAGGCATTTAAAGGGACAGTTTGTATTTAGGATAACCAGAAAAGAAGAAACTGTTTCCAACTTTTTTGCATGGGTGTCAACCAGATGAGAGAAGTTGAAGTCACAGTTATCAGGAGACAAACTGCTGAAGGTTTGAGTAGGCCCAGAGTCCAGCGCAGGAAGAAACTAAATTGTAGTATTATGGGAGAAATAATGGGAGGATCCAGGGTACAGGAAGCATATGCTGGCCTGATTTAACTCAAGAGATGCAGGTGGAAAAGGAAGAAGTCAGGAGCCTGTCTAGGATTTATATGGGGCTTTGCTCTTGCTAAATCTTGGGTTGATGATGAGATGACAAGAACAGGAAAGCTCAGTGGCCATGGAAAATGAGGAAACTTACTTGAACGTTTTGTGGTTGTTGAAATAGATGAAACTTGAGATGATTTGATGTAGCCATTGGTTTACTTTGTCTTACTTCAGGAAATTACCAGCAAGAGGAAATAGCCAGGACTAAGTATATAGATCAAATGAGAACATGAGGCAAAGTACAGAACTTGAGGTCTACGAGTGTGAGAAGCAATTTTGAAGAAGCAAGTTTAATCTGAACCTAACCCAAACCATCTGTGCCTGCCTTTACTTTCACTGCTGTTATCTCTGATCAGAGCACGCTATCACAGTGTTAAATTTTAGAACCTGAATCAAAAGTTCAATTAATGCTGACTTCATGTTCTGTGTAATCACTTGAATTCCAGGTTTTTATCTTCACCTGTGTATACATCCTCCCTTCCCCCTCCACAAACTTAAGCCATGTGTGCATACCTGGCAGTTTTCCATCCACAAGATGGAAATCAGTTTGGGCTTGTTTTGCTTTCCTTGCTGTTACTAGACACCAGTTACGCAGAATTTCTTAAAGGTCAGCCCTTGCTGCTCTCCAGCTTCAAGAAAGGAAAGGAAATTAGAAATTAGGCATCCTCAGCTCAGACTCAGTTTTGTAGCATCCCTAGCTGGACAGTAACACAGCATACAATTGGAAGAGTACCATCCTAACCGTACTACTTTACAGATGTTATAGTTGGAAAGAATACCATGGTGTAAAAAGAAACAAACAAGGAAGAAATCCAGTGATCTAGGCTCACAGTAGAAAACTCCAAAGAGAAGGGATCTCCAGAAGAAGAGCCTTCTGTAGTGGTAGTCAGCTCTTAAATAGGGTCTAGGAGGGGTGGAGCCAGGTCACGCAGCTGAATTGCCTTCACCTGTGCTCCCATGGCTATCTGAGTGCTTGCCTCAGGCAATCTATCAGTGGTTCAGGCTGTGACTCAACAGTTCCCATACGTATGGCTTGTATACAGTAGTAACAAACCTGTTGCAGTGGCAAGGTGCAAGTCATCCTTCCATTTGCAGGGGACGTTTTGCAGTCACAAACTTGTCATGGGTTAGCACAGTTAACTTTTTTGGATACAATTGACCTGATGAAAGTAGGGCTGACAGGAGGTCTGTTGCCCCTCTAGGCTTGTTGGGACCATAAAGACATAGTGTTTCTTGCACACATTTTATATGGTCTATTTGAATAGGACAGAGGGCTTCTCTGTGCGTTTTTCTATGCCCTTTGCACTCTGAGACCAGATCTAGAGCTGCTAAAGCCCCAGCTGCTACCCTTGGGGGATCTTCTGGTGATGTGGGCATACTCCTTTCCTAATGATGATATGGTGAGAAAGATATTTGTTTTAGGAGTGCTGATATAGCCAGAAAGACTTAACCACAACTGCTATGCTCATAGTGAAGCACTGCAGGATGTGTGAAATTTTTGGTTCTAGAAAGTTCCTGGTTTCATCTTCCTCCTGGGAGAACATGAAGTTTATGAAGCCAGATGGAGCCACCTTGCTCTTCTGCCTCCTGTTTGTCTCACTGGATTGGAAGCACTGTAGGCAGTAACCCATGCTGAAGCAGCCACTGCTAAGGACTACTTTCACAAATTTTGGCCTCCTTCCTCGTCATCACTGGCATTTCCTCTGCTGAAAACCGTTTTCTCAAAGGGTTTGGAAGCCTAATCATTAGTTGATAGCTACAGACCGCTGTCTCAATGTGTTCTCAGTCACTGTCCTTGACCAGGGTGTCAAGCAGCTTTTCTGGGCAGATTTGTTCTCTGGCAAATAATTTAATAGGTTTATGTTTCTACACTGTTTGGACACGTGTTCAGTGGAATATGAGGCAGATTTGTGAGTTTAACACAGACACAGTTTGCCCTGTCACACTACCTTTTTGTGAGCATGTGAGCAAGGCCATGCAGATAGAGCAGCGAAAGGGATGCCAGCTTGCTTTGTATTTCCAGCACTTGCTACCAACCCTGTTGCAACACTATCAAATCATTTCATTTTCTACTACCATATTCTATCAAGTTGTCTTCCGCACTCACAGTACTTATCGTGCTTTATGTACTCATATAACATCCTGCACTGCAACTGGTCATAGTAGCTTAGCCAGGATCTCTACAGGTAGCAGTCATCCTCATCCCTAGTCTTCATATTTGATAACAGGCTGACTGTGAGCACATGTGAGAGAAGAGGGCTGTGCAACTTGGTGCATGGCCTCTCCCATTCCTTGCATGCCAAAATCTGCATGGTCCTGCATGTGGAGTTATTTATACATCCTTCGTATCCATATTTTTCTGCTAGTGCTATCTTTGGGTATTAAATACATTATTTGCTTGGAGGCAGCTTAGAGAAGGAAATAGAGAGGGAAGTGTGTAAAACCCTAGTGATTTTCAAGTGATATGAAGCAAACGTAGGTACACCCTGGAAGCTATTCTCTCTTGCCTATGCTACCTTCCCCTGTCACATGTTCTCCAAGCATCATGTCCCCTGTACTTCAGTGAGCCTTTTCTGCCATGTGCCATTGTGGCAGACAGTTCAAAGTCTTTCCCATGAAATTTTGCAGGGGGGAGGAGAGCAGTAACTGAGAAGTTCGGCTCTTGCTTACTGCGTCTTTGCTGCTGAAAGGCAGGGAATGTTCTTAAATTGTGGTGTGTTTTCTGTATCTTAACTTGAAGGAGGTAAAACATTTATTTTACTGTGATTTGCTTTGATAAAGAGTTTTGTTTTATCCTACTTATTTTTCGGTACTTGCTTTCTTCAGCCAAAATTCAATACACTTGCTTTTGATAAGGTTGAACAGTATGTTTGCAAGCAGCTTGCAGACAATGTGATCTCCCTGCAGTGCTTTCAGGATTAAGATACCATCATCTAGTGTAACTGCCTTGTCTTCCTTTGCTTCATAAGTGTGAAGGATTTCAGTGTTTTTTGAAGGTGCAGGTTTGCTTAACTTCTAAGACATGAACCAAACATGGTCCTTGAAGAGCCTTCAAGCAAGAATGGAAGCCTACTCCCACAGAAATGCAGTAGCTGAAGCCTCCTCTAGGCATCATATGTGCTGATCTTCAGCTGAGACCTGTAGCTTCAGAGTGTGAACTTCTAGAACAGAGGTACATTTAGCCCGATTGTTCAAGCCCAATGTTTTCTCTAGTTTTATGACTCTGTTTTCTAAGCGTGTGGTTTGGCTTAACTTAGCACTTCTTTACATATCTTTCAGCCCTTTAGATTGGAGTCTAGCCCTGGGAATCTTCTGGTGCTGAAACAGTCTATGCGTTACAGTAGCTGAATGCACTGAGATCAGGAGTGGATTTTAAAACTGATTCAAAGTTTAAGGAAATAAATTGGAAGATGTAATTGATGTTTTTTCAGGTACTCTGACCATGATCTTTTTTTCACTGTCTGGAATATGGTGCTCTGTCCCAGACCCTACTTAACACTAAATGCAATAAAAAAGTGGAGAAACTACTCACACTTCACACATGAAAATGTGCCCTCATTTTACAGCCCATCTATCAAACATGCACATACTCCAGCTTGGTATGGATGCAGACCAGGAGGATTTATGATCCCAACTCCCCTAACACTGTTTTAATAAATGCTACTACAAACATTACAGTTATAATAATGCATCTTAATGTACTGGAATGCAGTCGTTGGGGATCTGTGGACACTGAAAAAAAAAACAAACCAAAAACAAAATAGCCCAAATACTTAAAGCCAGAGTTTTAATGAAGTAGCTAAAAAGCCTTTGACCAAGAGCATTTAACAGCATTTGAATTCAACAGTCATACCAGAATGGTTTGTTGATTTAGTGTTCTGGAGAAGCTGTTCACTGGTAAGCAGGTTTGTAAAGAGGTGAAAGCCATTCCAGCCACATACAGGATAGAGGGATACAAAAGTTTTGTCAGAAGTGGTGTGGCAAATCTCTTCATCATTTAACATATTCAGATGTAAAGTTCTGTTGATAAAAGTTCTCTTGAGCTTGTCTCAAGTAGGTCCTAATAAACATCAGAAGCAGCAAAACAAAGGCTATAAAATACCAGATTCTAAAAACATTTTGAGAAGATTGTTCATTCATTTATTTTGGATAACTAAAACACGGCAATACATATTGATTAATAGAGCAAGTGTTAAAAAATAGCAAACATTTCCAAAAATATGAGTGATGAGGAAATGGAACTGAAACAGAATAAAAGGAGTGATGAACCTGCATTGCATTTAGATTCAGATTGTATTTCAAACTCAGAATTCCTTCAAATTTCTTCTGTCCTCACTTCCACCAAAAGTGATATTCTTGTTGATGAGAAAGCAATTTCCAGTGGGAAACTGATGAACTGTAGGCATGTCCCTTATATTGACTGATGGCATTGTAAACTGTCATGTCCCAGCTTTAACTCTGAGTTCCACCATACCTTAGGAGAGATGTGGTGTCAGAAAGGAGGTAACAAAAATCGCTGGGAATACTATTAAAACTCCAGGGCGCTTTTACAGGACAAGAGACTCAGTGAATGTTATTTTGTCCAGTACTTGAAAACATGAATATACAGAAGTTGGTCAACCTGATGATAACCTCTCTTTATGTGTCAGAGAACACCAGAGGGCTATAAAGTTACACTGTGTGGAAAATTCAGTTCTAGCAGAAATTACATGGATATACGAGTGATCTCAAATCACAGAGAATTCTCAGACTCACAGTATTAATTAAACACAGTTAATTTATTAAAGCCATACGGTTTTGGATATGAGTGAAGTGTGCAACTATTTTGAAGAATTTTACTAAATCTAGCATTTTTCAAAAAATGAGGCCAAAAACTATGACAGAAGCCTACTTTGAGCTTGCCTGAACACAACCTGCTGATGTAGGCTTTCTTCTCCCTGCAGTATCACTGGGTGCTGTAGCAAAGACACCGTCTGAATAGAGCAAAGCCAGCACGTTTGGAAGGAGAAAGGATACTCTGGTATTGCACATATTCATATTCACTTGTTAAGAGCCTGACCAGAGACTAGTCACGTATCTTCTTCTTCTGGGTTTGAGGGCATTTATGTGAACCAATAGCTCAGCAGTGGCAGGGATCTGTACTGCTACCCTCACTGCCAAGCATCAGTTTCCTGTCTGGAGTGAGTCATTTAATAAGAGCAACCCTCTGCCCTGCTGCCTTCTCCTCACTGCTCTCTTTTGACAAGAACCAGGCTCATTTCATTTTCTTTCTTTCTTTCTTCATCACCTAAGAGAGCTCAGCCAGCAACACACTGATGTGCTGCACCGATGGCTGCTACTCACAGTGGGGCTCTGAGCCACACTGCAGTCATGGCTGCGTGTGCAGGATCCCTGCCTCCTGCTTGCTTTCTCTATGGCATGCTTTCAGATTCTGTGGTCTAAAGTAGCAGCAGGGGCTTCCAGATTCAGAGCAAGGAGATTGGAATCATGTGTGTGCCTTCCTGGAAGAAAAGGCTGTGTTTTGTATGCCTCCAAGTTCCCTGGCTCCTTGTAAATGGACAGGGAGAAATGCAAATTGCCTTTCCTTGGAAAAGAGCCTTCTGCAGACGAGCAGTGAATAAAGGTGTATGAACTTTGAAAACTGCTGCTAAATGTGCATATTCCAAATGGCACTGGAGTAATGCCAGGTGAGGTCCAGATCATCTGGAAACCTGTTTCTGGGATAGGGTTAGGGTTGCAGTATGGAAAAACATCCCTTGATGTGTGCTGGACTGTGGATGAGGGGGCAGGAAGGACATTTTTAAAATGATTTGTTGGAGGCTCTTTTCTTTAAAAAGACTTGAGGCCTCAAGTCTGTTTCTGTAACGAGAGTGAAGTGATGGACAACTTTGTGAATACTGCAGTGCCGCCTGGCCTTGCCTTTATTGGCATGTTAACCACTGAAAATCCATCTCAGCACGGTGCATGTGACAAAAGGCCCAGGAATCACTGATTCTGTGGCTTGTATTTTGCGGGTCAACCCAGATCAATAACCGTAACATGCTTTCCTGTTCTGTAAGCATTAGATCTACAGCTATGTCTTGTGACCGCAAAGTTTTACAAAGGCTTCTTAACAGTAAGATGTAGACTGTCCCATTGCCTTGCTCCCAATGCCGCTACAGCACAGACTGACTGCTATTGCTGTGGTTGTGTCAGTGTTTCAGTCAAGAATCTGCACATTCAGAGCTTTATAAAGCTGGAAGAAAAATTAGCTAAGATTAAAATAGCAGACAAAACTTGGGGAATAAATTTTCATTTCTAATGATTTAGGTACTCTTAATGCTCAGTACAGTCATCTGCAGTCTATTTAGGTAAGCATTTCTCTGCTTATCCCAGTTTTTTAACTCTGGGTGGTGTCTGCAGGACAATGATTAAGTGGTAGAAACTGGGAAAGCGGTATCTTGTTTTGGGTGTGCTGAGAAACATCTTCCAAGTACAGGCATGGGGCCAAGTGATATTGCATGAGTTTTGATTTCAGGGCTCAGTGTCTGCCTGGGATAAGTGAAAGGCATGTGTTAAGCACTTCTAAATAAATAAATGTCATTTAGGTATGCTGTTGCCACCCTCAAAAACTTTCCAGTGCTTCATTTTGCAATCAGATGTTATCTAAACTTCCCTGTGCTGACTATAAAGAATACAACCTGAGAATAATGAAGTATCATTATGTAGTTACCTCGGGCAACTGAAAAATTTTGGGGGATGGCTGTTGTAGTACAACAGCTGCTATATCTTAATGAAATAACTTGTCATTATTACAAACCTTTGTTGAGGTCGGGGAGCATATATTTCCATTCCTAAGCATACAAGATCAGGAGTTTCAGAAATGAATCATAAGATTGATTTTAACACAGTGGCATTTTAAAAAGAATATATGTATATTTTGTGTTGGATGCTGTCTTTGGAACCCTTAGATACCACATTTCCAGGACTTTTCTGCACTTAGCAGTGCTGGAAGGTTCTTGAAACGAAAACAGATCCTTGTGTAACAAGATGACTTTGTGAGTCAAGGCTTTCTGGAAAAGCTCACACATCTCAGTAATGGCTCAGTGGGCATCAGCAGTGCTCTGTAGCACTCAGAACTCCAAAGTCTTCTCGATCCTTGCAAAGCCTTTTAGTGACCCCATGCTATAAGCCTGTAAGTGACATCAGTGGACTGGTGGTGTGACTACCATCTAACATTTTTACAACAAAGATTTTCTCAAGTGAGATAGGCTTGATAATGTATTTGTGAAATGAAAGGGGTTACTTATTGTGAAAGAAATGAATAACATTGGCAAACACGAGTGCATTTATTGCCTGAACTGGTAGGTGACTGACAAAGGCTGTGGTGACCCCAGAAGGTACCTAACTGATCTTTATGTGGCTGCATGGTGGATACTCAACCAAAGTTACTTCCACAGCTGTTGATAAAAAGGGTATGTGTTTTTCTCCTTGTGATTTGGTGAGTTGGTGTTGGTATGTCCACTTCCTTGCTGAAAGCTCCTACAGGAGGTCCATAGAAAGGACATAGTGAGCATTTAGGCTGACAGCCAAGAAGTAAAAGGTCAGGAAAGGCTTTCCCCAGAAAGCAAAGTAAGAACTGCTAGAAGCATGGATTTTGCTTCAGTGCCTCTACTTTGGCCAAACTTTTAGGGCTCCCCATCAAAAAGGAAAAGATATGTTGAGGCGAGTTTCATAGGGAATATATCAGCAAAATGTTGAGCTTTCAGAACTCTGAAAAATAAATGGAGAGCTTATAAATTACACAGAAAGAATTATAGTGCACTGGAAATGTCAGGAAACCACACTGCTTACATTATGTTCTTGTTATAGAACCATCAAGTTTTCTCAATCAACAGCTAATCATCAGAACCATTATATTACCTACATATAAATTCTGGACTGCTTCTATGCACTTCAAATCTGGAAACTCACCATATCTAAAGAAAGGCTGTTGAAACTTTTGATTAAAAATAGTCAGTACTTTTCTCCACCCATGTCCCACCCATGTACTTTTGAATTTGTGATTTCTGTGTTGACACAGTTGAGGTGGAACTGCTGTCAATTTGGCTATTATAGGGCCACGATAGCTAAGTCACAAGAACAAGCTGAGGCTTTGGAGTTAGATTTTTGGAGCCTACAGCGCAAACCCAGCCTATGGGGCTCCTTCAAAGGTCAAAGTCAAAGGTTCGAGACAAGGGTTTCGTTTGAACTCAGTTTTCTGACCCCTGCTCAGCCTCAGATACTTGAAATTACACAACACAGTTCTCCAGGACTGATGTTTTTGTTCCCAAGTCCAGCTATTGGGTAGGGCTGTGGAGAGTACTCCTGGGGAAGTTGGATTAAGGCGATGGAGTGATATGTAGAGATTAGGCAAAACAGGATACTTGAAAGTAAAGGCCAGGTAGGATTTGAGCTTTAAACAAATGGTCCCCATTTCCTCTCAGTAACTTAGGTTTATGCATAATCTGCATGGAGTCAGAAATACCTTCCAAAAATATCTTTCTTTTTGGCAGGGTGCTGTCTTCTGAACCTTGTTTTCTTCTTTACATCTTGAGAAGCGTAATCTGGGAGGGATGGCTTGTAGCTGAAGATCTGCACTGCTGGTATTAATAACAAAGAGCCCAGTGCATCGCCTCCCCAGCTCCCACCCGCCTCTGACACGATGAGGCCCTGACATATTTTAGACACACATGTTGTAGGAAGTCTGAAGTTGCTTAATAGTATTTGTTCACACATCTCAGCTGATGCTAAATCTTGTTAGGGAGGTGTTAAATGTCTGAAGACAACAGAGGCACTATCCATTCCCAGAATGAGTCACCAGGATGGAAGAGCTTAGTCCAGCTATTACCACCCGCCAGGGCTTCCGAGATTTCCCCCACTACTCCCCCTTTTCCATTTTAATGGAGATGTTAATTCCATTCTCATGAATTGGAACTTGGACACAATCCCTGATTTTCTTATGACATATTAATAGCAAAATTGGAAAGGCACAGGACTTTAAAAAAATCTGGTGTATAGTCATAAATATATAATAAGAATATAACTTCCAATTTTTCTAAAAGAGAGGGAGTTATTTTTCTTCAAATTAAAAGAAATCTCTAAAGAATACGTGACAACTCTTTGCACACAAAGAAACAGTTCTGTGGGTAGCTCAAAACACTTTCCAAACTGCATATACCTTCCCTGAGGATAGGACACTGAATTTCTTTACTCTCCTCGTTTTCCAGATGGGGAGGCAGAAGCACAGCAGTGAAGAGACTTGCCTGTTGTCAGCTGTGGTTAGGCATCGATCCAAGCAGTCCTGATTTCCAGGCACTGCTTTAACCCATCAGATAGACTCTTGATTCTTCATCTTTGGTAGTGTCCTTAGTGGTTCTGCTGTCTTCCTCCATGCATCTTCTTTCTTGGTTTTCACATCTGAAGAATTCAAATGCAGGGCCATGCAGAAGGGAGCAGCACACTGTAAGGTTTCCTGGCACGGAAAACAAACACAAAAATGCCGTTCTCCCAGGCCTCAACCCTGTGCACACATGGTGTGCAGCCCTGCTGAAATCCATTTAATGTGTTCAGTATGCATCATCCATGACTTATAGGTTGGTTGCAGGGAAAGAAAAACAAAACATCACTGTAAAACAAACTATGATTTCAGAGAGTTGCTGAAAACGAAAAGCAGGAACAGGCACCAGGGATCTTTCATCAAATGTAATTTAAAGAGCTCACTTTCAGCTCTCTGGGCACTTTGACAAGCTTTTAGTGGTATTCAGGCAACTACTCAGTAGTAATGGGCAGTTGTCTTTGCAGCAGGGCTGCGCAGGGCTGGGGAAGATAATGGAGGCAGTGGCAGGGAATGGGGCTGAGTGATGTGCCTGGGGTCTCTTGTGAACCCTGTATTGGTGAGTGAGCCTCTTACCCTCCTGGGTAATGAGCCTGGCAGTGAAGCCACCCTTGCCAGGCCAGAGAGCATGCTGCTACCAGGGCTGGGGAAGATTCCAAGGGAAAAAATACTGCTGCAGCTCCTGGTGGCTGAAGGGCAGGAGAAAGTGGGGAAGGGGTGGCAGGAGGGCTGACAGCTGTGAGCAGACTGACGAGGGCTGAAGTTTGTCTGGAGCCGCAATGTTTGTTGGCTGCTCACTCCTTCCAGGAAGGCTACTCCTTTATCCCTGCCAAGAGGGATTTCTTCTACAGCCAGCTCTGGGCTGGGCCAGCCCCTGGGTGGTGATTTACAGCTTGGCAAGAGGAAGTTGTGTTCATGAGGGACACCAGTTGTGCAGATTGTTCTACCTACATTTTTATCTGTCATCTCCGCAGAGCCAGTGGTTATCTTGGGCCAGCTTTCCTTCACCTTCTTACCCTTCACAGCATCAACAAGTGAAGTCTTTTGTAAGCTTTTCAAGGCCTGTGTTTCCACCACCTCTACAAACTGTCCTTAATATCAGGCACTGAATACAAATTTCATGGTCATCTATAGAAGATTGCCCAGAATTAGGTCTGGATTTGAGAATCCCCAAGGATGGAGACTCTGCAGCTTTGCTGGTCAGCCACTTCTAGAGTTCAGTCTCTCTCCCTTTATCAGTTGTACCCAGGGATTTCTCCGCTCCACATCATGAGCTGTGGAGTTTCCAAGGATTAGATACTCTAATAGCACAGGGCCTTTCCCTCTTTGTACTTTGAGAGCTGATACCCCCTCATCCTCATGTCTGCTCAGCCAAATCTGTGCATTTTTGGTCCACCTGGGACTAGAAGTGAACACTGCTAAATATTATTACACTACATACATTATACACATATGCTTGTGATATGCACTTGTGATGCATACGTGATTTTTAATTTTTTTTTCTTCCTGTAGAGATTTTATATGGCACATTCAGACAGCAGTGGATTTTGGCTGGTTATTCTCATTTCTCTCACTGCATTGAATGTTTGTGTCATAAACAAATTAGGAACCTCTCGCAAAAGATTATTTCTCATAATGGTTCAGAATTTTTTTGGGACGTAAATACTCTTCTTCATTACATAAGGAGTAGGAGAACCAGATTATGTTCAGCTTAGTGATAACCAAATTCCTGAGCAAGTAAACTTTGACAACAAAAAGATCAAGTGGTGGATGCCACTGGCTGAACTAGTTTTCTAGCAAAGTGAAGCTCACCTTCCTCTTTGCGTTGCATATAGAAGCAAGCTAAGTGGTGTAAATCTCACCATGGAGTCCAATTTGGCTCCCCCTGTCCCCTCTGGCCTCTGGCATGGCACTGCCTCCCTCCCTGCCTTCCACAGTCAGGAAACACCCCCACACTGCAGCCCTACTCCCTACTTGTCTTCCTGAGATAGGGATCCTTCCCACTGTTTAGAGGAGCTCCAACTTTTAGGAGGGGGCTGCAAATGTCAAAACCCAACTCACTTGGCCTGTTGGCAGGGCTTGGCTGTTGGCCCCCTCATCCCAGGCACCATTTGGATTTGTTTCCTCAGAGAGTAGAGCAGTGGGAGGCCAGCACAGAGTTTTGACCTTTCATACCAGCACAGCGATCCAGGGATGAGACATGGCCTCCTGGGGCATCAGCCAGCTGAGGTCACTGCCTTGCAGGAAAAAAAAAAAGAAATAAGAAAAAAAAAAAGTCACACAAAAAACCCCAGTCAACAGCCAGTAAGTTTCTTAAGTTTCCAGTATGATTTCTGTGAAGCAAGCCCTAGCTTAGACTCTCACTGGGATGCAGGCTTACCATTCCAAGCCGTGTATGGAATGGCAGTCCTTGCTTTGCTTTGTGTTGTGTTTGTACTTCTCCAGTTGCACCATGGCATCACTTTCTGTTGCCACAGGAGTCTTCATTTGGGAGCTGGCAGAGGTAGAGATGGGGACTGCAGGTTAATTATGTTCATAGCATTTATCCCACTGTGGTATGTAAAGCAGCTCAGCACTGCTGCTTCTGTAAATGTGAAGCAGTATTAAATGACCCAGAAAGAAATGAAACCAGCCCAAGAACCTTGTTCAGAACTTGGTGTGAGCTTAGGGTAGGGCAGAAATACAGGGACTACAGTTCTAAGGCAATTCTGCAGTGCAAGCGTTGTTTCTTTTGTGATGAGGAGGGACAAAAGCAAAGCATTTTGGAGACATTAGCAGGAGAAGCATGGGTTATGCGTACAAGATCATTCCGTCAGTACCAAAGCTGTTCAGCAATTCAGGAGGGCATCTGAGCTTCTTGCCCATGAAAGTATCATAGAATCATGGAATGACCTGGATTGAAAAGGACATCAAAGATTACCTAGATTCAACCCCCATGCTGTGGTCAGGGATGCCAATGACCAGACCAGGCTGCACAGAGCCACATTCAACCTGGCCTTGAATACCTCCACGGGTGGGGCATCCATAGCCTCTCTGGACAAACTGTTCCAATGTGTTGACACCCTCTGAGCAAAAGATGTCCTCCTAATATCTGATCTAAATCTCCCTTGTCTTAATTTAAAACCATTCCCCCTTGTCCTATCACTATCAACCCATGTAAACAATTGTTCCCCCTCCTGTTTATTTTTTTGAAATATTCTTGAAAGTAGGTCCAGACTCTCCTAGCTATGTAAATCAATTCAGTGAGAGGATATATGCATGTATGTGCTTGCATCAGGATATTTAAGGAGACAAGACAGATTTTCACCATGTGGAATGTCATTAAAATGTCATCTTCTCAAAGTAATGCTTGTGTGGGACATTCTGAAAATATACTAATCAATTTTATTGTCATTTATTAAGTTGAATATGTTATGCATTTTTCTTCATGGGATATAAAGAAATCAGTGTCAGATTTATACATTTTCCATTGTTTGATTCATTTAAATAATCATCAACACATCTTGATTTTATGTATTTGCAGTAACATTTCTTACACTGGCTGAGGAATAAGCTCTGCAATTGAATTGAAGATATGAGAAGTTCTGCAGTGAATTGATTCAGTTTAATTTCATGTATCAAACAAACACATCATACTCCTCCCTCTCAAATCTGTAAGCCAAAATCTCTTTGTATATGGAATTTTAATGGTGGATAGCTGCTGATACTGAATAACTGAAAAAAGCATAACATGAGGAAACCTGAGAAAAAGTAAAAAGTAAAAAAAGTTCAAAATATTTGTTGTCAGTTACTGCTTTGTTGCTCCACCTGCATTATCATGTTTGGTAATATTACCTTCAGTATTAAGGTGCTCACTCAAAGTTAATGTGGGTGTTTAGGCAAGTAATTATATGGAGGAAGCGTATTTCTTTTACCTTAGAAGAGTTAATCTGCTCATAGAGAATTTCCTATATAATACTAAGTTGGCTTCAGTTTCCTCTTCGAGAAGGAAGGGGGCCAATTAGTTATAGCTGAAAGAAGAAAAACCATGAATATTCAGAGGCCCAGAAAGCATCACCTCCTGAGGAAAATGGAGGATATGAAAGATGGAAAGGTTTGAGTTTGATCTGTCTAAAGAGGAGAGGACTCAGAGAGACAGATGTTAATGGCCTCCAAGTACTTTAAAATTTGCTCCAGAAGAGATGGGATTAAATAGCTCTCCATGTCCTCTCCAGATAATGCAAGAAGTGGCTTACACTGAGGTAAGGGAAGCTTTTTTTTTCCCCCATGGCTTCGGGGCAGTGCATGTGCTGGGGTGCTGAAGCCCCGGGGTGGAGGCAGTGGGATTACACATTTTAGGAACAGGTTAGAGAAATGCTAGGGGTATAGAGGGATTCCCGTTCCTGCCTTAATCATGCCCTTTCTTGTTAAACTTGATAACCTCTTTAACCCAGTTCTTAAAAAACATTCTGCTTTTTTAACTTTATTTTTTAAAATCCTGATAGTGAAGGAAGAGATGAATGTACCCATGTAAATCTTTACCTCTGTGTCTGTGATCTCAAGCATGTACTCCCTGTTGTAAAGTTTTTTGCCATGACCATGCTGTGGACCCCTAGCCCCCTGCCCTCTCTTCCCCCTAGCAGCAATTTGAGAAGGGAGGAGGAGTGGAAACAGGTACCTGCTTGGTGGAGGGGGCATCCCCCATCCCGACCATCCCCGGCTCCCCAGGTGCCTCTGCGTAACAGGTTTGAGGTCCTGGAATTTGAGGGGGAGACGAGTGAGAGTGTGGAGAAGGGTTCACCCATGAGGTTTCCTCAGGCGAAGCGGTCGCCCCCAAGCCTCAAGACTACTTCTACCCGTAAGGACAGAAGGGTGATTGTCATAGGTGACTCCCTTCTGCAGAGGGCCCTATATGCTGGCCTACCCGCAGAGAGGTGTGCTGCCTTCCTGGGGCACGGGTCAGGGACATTTCAAAGATAATTCCTGGGTTGATTTGGCCTTCAGATTACTACCCACTTTTAATAATTCAGGCTGGCGGCGAGGAAGTTGATAAGGAAAGCCTGAGGTCTATCAAGAAAGACTTCAGGGGAATGGGGAGAATACTTGAAGGAGCCGAGGTGCAGGTGGTCTTTTCTTCTATGCCCATGGTGTCAGGGAAAGGTACAGGGAGGATCCAAAAAACCCAACTCTTAAATAGATGGCTTAAGAGCTGGTGCAGATGCAAGAATTTTGGCTTTTTTGACCATGGGGCAATCTACACTGCACCTGGCATGATGGCTGCTGATGCAAGCAGCCTGTCCCTGAGGGGTAAGAGGATATTAGCTGAAGAATTAGTGGGACTCATCGACAGGTCTTTAAACTAGGAACGAAGGGGGAAGGGGGCAAAATAAGGGCTACTGGGGCTGAACGGGTCATTCGAGGGATTGTACCAAACTCCGTGGGCAATGACGGCAGAGTGCAAAGGGAGGGAGTAGGGCAGGGGGATGCTGGGGATGCTGCTGCTCTAGCAGATCCTGGATCACTTATAAAGGTGGCGAGACAGATAGCCCGGCTGAAGTGCCTTTATACTAATGCACCCAGCCTGAGTAACAAGCAGGAGGAACTGGAAACTGTGATGCACTCGGAAAGTTATGACGTTGTTGCTATCACTGAAACATGGTGGGATGACTCCCACAATTGGGATACTGCCATCAACGGCTATAGACTCTTTAGGAGAGATAGGCGAGGTAGGAAGGGTGGGGGAGTTGCTCTCTATGTCAGAGATTGGATAAACTGTGAGGAGCTCCCTGTGAGAAACAGTCAGGAACAGGTTGAGAGCCTGTGGGTTAGGATTAGAGATGGGACTAATAAAGGTCAGCTGGTATTAGGTGTATACTACAGGCCACCTGATCAGGGGGAGGCTGTTGACGAGGCTTTCTTGCTCCAGATGTGTGAGGCGTCTGGCTCACGGGCTCTTGTCCTGGTGGGGGACTTCAGCCATCTGGAAATCTGTTGGAAAAACCACACGGCGAGCTGCAAGAGCTCCAGAAGGCTCTTGGAATCCATTGATGATAGCTTTCTGGTTCAAGTATTGGACAGACTGACCAGAGGTGAAGTGCTGCTGGACCTGCTGCTCAGCAGCGCTGAGGAGATCATCAAAGGCGTCAAGGTTGGAGGCTGCCTGGGCTCCAGCAACCATGCCCTGGTTGAGTTTGTGATCTCAAGCAATGTGGGCCTGGCAAAGAGCAGGACCAGGACACTGAACTTTAGAAGAGCAGACTTCAAGCTACTCAATGGAATGCTGGCCAAGACCCCCTGGTGCGCTGCCCTCAAAGACAAGGATGTTGAGGAGAGCTGGCTGCTCTTCAAGGATGCTCTCCTGGAAGCACAAGAGGTCTCCATTCCCCTGAATAAGAAAGTAGGCAGGCAAGGTAGGAAACCGGCATGGCTCAGCAAGGACCTGCTCAGAGAACTGAGGGTGAAGAAAGGGGTGTGCAAGCTCTGGAAACAAGGCTGTGTCGCCTGGGAAGAATACAGGGATGCTGTCCAGACTTGCAGATGTGGGATCAGGGAAGCCAAGGCGCAGGCAGAACTGAACTTGGCGAGGGATGTGAAAAACAATAAGAAAACCTTCTACAGGTACATTGGCCAGAAGAGACAGGCCAAAATGGGCGTACCTACTTTGGTAAATTTAAAAGGAGAACTGGCTTCAACAGATGAAGAGAAAGCTGAGGTGCTGAATGAGTTCTTCACCTCGGTCTTCACTGGTGGCCAGGATTCTAGTCCTTTTCACGTCTCTAAGCCCTGCATCCCCAAATCTCTATGTGGGGACCAAGGAGGTAAATCCCTCCCCACTGTAAGGGTAGAGTGAGTCCGAGTGTGCCTCCTTTGACTTAATGAGTACAAGTGTATGGGGCCAGATGGCATGCGTCCCAGGGTCCTGAAGGAGCTGGCTGAGGTGGTTGCCGAGCCGTTCTCCATCATATTTGAGAAGTCGTGGCTTCCAGGTGAGGTCCCGGATGACTGGAGGAAGGGTTATGTCACTCCCATTTACAAGAAGGGGAGCGGGGAGGACCCGGGGAACTACAGGCCGGTGAGTCTCACCTCCATGCCTGGGAAGATTATGGAACAGATCCTCCTGGGCAACATGCTCAATTACATAAAAAATGAGCATGTGATCCGAGACAGCCAGTACGGCTTCACCAGGGGAAGGTCATGCTTAACTAATCTTGTGGCCTTCTACAATGGAGTGACGGTGTTGGTGGACGAAGGGAAGGCGACTGATGTAATTTACCTGGACCTGAGCAAGGCCTTTGACATGGTCCCCCACCACATCCTCATCTCCAAATTGGAGGGAAGTGGGTTTGATGGGTGGACAACTCGATGGATAAGCAATTGGTTGAAAGGCCACAGACAGAGGGTGGTGGTCAATGGCTCTATGTCCAGGTGGAGGCTGGTAACAAGCGGTGTCCCTCAAGGGTCTGTCTTGGGACCGGTGCTCTTTAACATCTTTATTAATGACATCGATGAGGGAATTGAATGCACCTTCAGCAAGTTTGCTGATGACACCAAGCTGAGTGGTGCGGTCAATACGGCGGAAGGAAGGGATGCCATTCAGAGGGACCTCAACAGGCTGGAAAGCTGGGCTCAGGTGAACCTAATGAGGTTCAACACAGCAAAGTGCAAGGTTTTGCACTTGGGCTGGAAGAACCCCAGGCACCTGTACTGGCTGGGAGGAGTGGTCCTTGAGTGCAGCTCGGCAGAGAAGGACCAGGGGGTCCTGATGGACGAAAAACTCAACATGAGCCAGCAGTGCGCTCTGGCAGCCCGGAAAGCAAATGGGATCCTGGGCTCCATCAGGAGAGGGGTGGTCAGCAGGGATAGGGAGGTGATTGTCCCTCTCTACTCTGCTCTTGTGAGGCCCCATCTGGAGTACTGTGTCCAGGTGTGGAGCCCTCAGTACAAAAAAGACATAGAGATTTTGGAAAGGGTCCAGAGGAGGGCCACGAAGATGATCAGGGGGCTGGAGCACCTCCCTTATGAGGACAGGCTGAGGGAGTTGGGCTTGTTCAGCTTAGAGAAGAGAAGGTTGCGGGGTGACCTCATTGCAGCCTTTCAATACCTGAAGGGAACTTACACCCAGGAGGGGAGTAAACTCTTCAAAAGGGCTGATAATAGCAGGACTAGGGGAAATGGTTTTAAGTTAGAAGAGGGAAGATTTAGGTTGGATGTTAGGGGGAAGTTCTTTACTAGAAGAGTGGTTAGGTCCTGGAACAGGCTACCCAGGGATGTTGTGGATGCCCCATCCTTGGAGGTGTTCAAGACCAGGTTGGACGGGGCCCTGGGCAACCTGATCTAGTAAATGTGTATGTTTGGTGGCCCTGCCAGGCAGGGGGGTTGGAACTACATGATCCTTGAGGTCCCTTCCAACCTGGGTCATTCTGTGATTCTGTGTGATTCTGTGACGTAAAGAGAAAAACTCTGAGATGAAAGGCTGTATTAATCATTGACTTTCAGGTACTCTTAATTATTGGTTACTGAAGGTGAAGATAGAATCAGTATATAGGATAGATGTGGAAGGCACAGAAGTCTGTCCAGGAAGAAGGGTTGGGAGGAGAGAAATAGTGCTAATATTTTCTGTGAGGGAGTAAGCACAATTAATTTCTTGCAGAATGCTGAGTAACAAGGAGAGCACAAGAAATGCAGCCAGGAAAAGCAAGGAGGAAGGTGTTACATCAAGATGAGTGAGAGCAGAGAAAAACCCAGCTATCAGGGAGGGTGAAGGAAAGGAGTCCAGTATGCAGAATGGAAACTGACAGGCGGAGTGAGAAGCCCAGTGTAAGGAAGGAGGGAGGAATCCAAGCTAACACAAA
Source organism: Coturnix japonica (assembly GCF_054131305.1). Lineage (NCBI taxonomy): Eukaryota > Metazoa > Chordata > Aves > Galliformes > Phasianidae > Coturnix > Coturnix japonica. The sequence goes on from NC_140664.1 coordinate 60,516,020, forward strand.
GACTGGAAGTAGGCTGAGGAAGAGTTTAACATAAATTGCGATGGAAAGGGAGCAAAGAGAGAATGAAGATGTTTACGTATACAATGGTCATGTAAGTGCTGGGATTTCAAAAAACAAACATCAGTAGCTAGAGAACTGTGTGAGCCTTAAGAAAATGGGAGACTTGGTGATGACCATGCGCACAAGCATTAGATTGTTAGTTTTAACTAAAACATAGATAAATACTTCTAAAAACCGGTGTTAACCCCAAAATTTTGCATTAATGCTGTGCCTTGTAGCACATGGTCAAATGTTGGCTGTGCAAGACGATGCAAATGGACTGTGCTGTCTGCTAATTAATTATCTTCTCCCTGCACTCGTTGACAGATTTCACAAAATTTGTAACACGCCCTTTACTCATGGCCCAAAGTTCAGATTGCTCAGGAAACACGAATCTGCAGAGTAGTGGCATCTGCAGCCTAACCCCAACAAAGCGTTTGTTTATAAATAGGAAAAGAATAGCCTAATAACAGGAGGCAGATGTTGAACATCTTGATTCATTTCAAATGTACTTGGTCTAACTCACTGAGGCTGAAGTCAGGCAACAGTGGACAATCACAAATTAACTTTTATCCTAGGTCGCATTAAATTATCCATTGTGCAAGCTGGCTACAGAACAGTTTGAATACATTTTGGAAAGAAACTTTCAGGATCCATTTTAAAAACTATTTAATCATCTCCTGATATTCCTGATTATTGTTTGGTTAATATTCTAAACATTCCGCGTATTAAAATTCTCTAGAGTGCCCTGGAGCCTGTTAGTTTGTTGATTACATTACACATAGTTTCTCCACCACCATCCCTCTTAAAGGCAGTGTTACAACATCGTAAATAGTTGAATTTTTATATTGTCAGTGGTTTTGATGACGGCAATTTAAAACTATTTGTGAGTGCTCTTTTCTGCTTGGCCATGTGTACTCTTTCACTGCTGTTCGCACACAAATAAACAACTGGGATAATACAGTGAAGTTATTTTTGAACTGCTGCCTGAGATTGAAAAAGCTCAATGTACAAAGCTCACCGAGGTGAATGGAAACTTTCCAACATATTTCCATGAGCTTTGGATCAGGCTGCTAAGCACACTGCCATTTCAAAGCCTTTTCTTTAAAAAACAACAACAACAGCAACATATTGTAATAGGCAATGTTTACTGAACTTATCTAAGTTTTCCAGCTATTAATATACATCAGCTCCAATGTGTTTTGACTGGCTGATGATTAGGTATCACGGGGCAGTTTCTTAGGGTTTTTTATTCTGTACTTCACAGTCATTACACAACACTGCTCCAGCTGTCCCAATGACCAGATGTTGGCTGTAAAGTTTTCTGAATTTAATATTGCATGCAATCCCTCCCTTTTTATTATTATTATTATTATTATTATTATTATTATTATTATTTTTTCCCCAACTGGTTGAAGCCACAGTGTCTGTGTTATCTCTGTTTTCTTACAAAGACTGTTTTGAGGCACCTATTATTCCAGTGTGGTTTGGAAGCTCAGATTCCGTGAAAACCTGTGCACAGTCCCTTCGTTTGAAGCTATCTTTCACATCCAAGGTGAAAGACCCTTCTGAACATGAGGGATGCGTTCTGCTTTGACTCAAGGCTCTTGAGTCACATTGCCGTGCTTTCTGTCCTGCATCCTTGCCGTGGTCCTTAGTTAGTTAGCATTACCAAACAGATACTGCCTGCAAATCTTCTGCTTGGGACCTCACACAGGAAAGATCCGCTTTAACATTACAGCAAACAATTTCTTCCACTTGTTTTGCTCTTTCCACAGCTTACAACACATCCTTTTTGTGCTTTCCCCTCTACTTGATTTTTCATGTCTGTAATGCCTGCCAGTTTAACATCTCCCAGACCATTCCAGGTGCTAATCAATCTTCAAAACTGCTCTATAAGTTAGGCAGGTCTCATTACCCCCATTTAGTCCTCATTTGAAAACTAAGAATTGACATATGCCCATGACAGCACAAGGCCAAAAAAGCCAGCATGTCCTTTCAGCTTGTGTTTCTTGCAAGCTATTTGCTAAACATGTATCTGTCTGGGAGGAAAGTAGTTAATTGTTCACAGATATTTTTGACAAGGCTTTTTGATGTTAGCAAGGGGCATGTACTTTCAGTCACTGTATACCACTTAGTGCTTTGCAAGTCTCTTGACAGCTCAAAGAGGGCTGAAAAAATGTTGCTAATTCCTCTAATCTTTCAGTACAGAGTTGAGATGGGGCATGAAGTATGTCATTCAGAGGACACTTGAGCAATATGATTGGCTAATTGGGAGTCCTAGCAGCAGGAACAACATTTTAAATACGCACTGCCAGAGCAAAGGCTCTTAAAAAGCATTTCTCCTCACCCTCACCTCAGTGTTTGCAGATAGCTTTTCTAATTGTAATAAGTCACAACAGGGCATGCCTTGTTGGGCCATAATCATGCTTCTCAGGCTGACGATAGCACTCCTTCTTCAGGTTCATGGCTGGTGTACACCCGAGGAGTGCAATTATGGTACAACAATGATTGCCCTGTTGTGCCTTATTATTCAAGAAAGGCAGCGAGGCAAGTGTTTGTGTGTTCACATGCCGAGACAGTGCATTTGAGCAGGTCCTTACCAGGTAATCAGCAAACTTGCATTAACCCTATCCCAATCTTTCTATAATTCAGATGTTCCTTTTAGAACAGCCATTTTACCCTGCTTGCCAACTAGATCCCAGAAAGCCTAGCAGACTCCCTTTTCTTCTAACTTTTTCCATATATTTTCTTGTGGTTTTACTGTGAATTTGAGCTCATTACAAGGGTGACATCCTGCTAGCCTTGGCATAAGAAGATAACAATTCAGAGGACATATAAATCATAGCCTGTAGTGGTAGGAGATCCCACCCCATCAGGTGAAGTCAGGAAGGCTTAAGCTGCCTTTTTTTTTGTCCTAATGGTCATTAAGATTTTTTTTTCTTTCTTTTCCTAGGTAACCGACAAGTTTGCCTTGTTAATGCAAAAACTATGGCAAATCTCAAAAAGCATCCCCTGCTCTGTTGAGATCCAGGTCAGAAAAACCAGGATTTTATTTCACAGGGATCCTGATACTTTTTGATCAGTGGACCTAATGAAAATGACACAAAAATGAAATGTGGCAGCTCTTCCAAACCCTAGTCACCTAGTCTCCTTTAAAACTTCTTTGCAGTATTCTTAAGATTTAGGTATATTTGGATACATGGAGTATGTAATGTATTCATAACATATAGAAATATGACGTACAGCAAGAGAAGCTCAGTCTGTAGTAATGGACTGCTGGCCACAGTTGGAGAATGCCCCAGGATCAACAGCACAGTCATTTGTCACCACCATTTGGGATGGAAGAAGCTGCTTAAACAACAGACAAGTAAGCAGCATTTCTCTAATTTTTCTAGGATTATGCTCTTGATGTTTTGAGTCATAAGAATGGAATGAGTTCTATGCTCCACATGTTTATTCGAAGACCTCTTCCAACACCAAGGAGTTTTAATTGTATTTGTTGTTAAGATGTCATTTTTAATGGCCTTATAAAAGAGCTCTGCAATTTCCACATTCTTGAGCTTTGAGCAGTGTGCATTCTTCAGCCGCACAGCAACAACAGCCCATCTCCCTCACTCCCAAGGATGCTAAGGATGGGAGCACTCTGTCTTTGCAGATAAACGAGCTAGTGTTTGTCAGTGCGCTGTGGCGTGTATCCAGTTCATGGGGTTGTTTCCTTTCAAGGTGCAGCTTTGCAAGGGTTGGCCACAAATGAAATTCTGTGAAAGCTAACACAGTGTTTCCTGAGATTACCTATTACTAGGCTGGGGCCAGTGTTAGGACTGTGAACATAAGGTGTCTGAGCTAAAAATATTTTATGGCATTAGCCAATATGATGACATTTTCCATATTTGCTGCTGTGTTCATCCCTTCTAGTGGTTACAAAGGATCTTGGCTTCCTCCTTGTCCTCCCTTGATAGCAAAAGTTAATCACTTGCACATGGACTCCCTTGAAAAAAATATGTAGTGTTTACTTGTTTTCTTCTTTCGTGTTAAATTTAATTTCCTTTGGTCTTGCCATTTCTCCAAGCTGTGAGCCTATTGTTCATTGGGCTATAGCATGCAGAGCTATTTTTCTTGAAAAAAAGAAGTGGTATTTCTTTTGGAAAGGCTGCTCTTCTTTTTAGGAAGCAGAATCTCTGTCTTGATTGATGCAGTTCTCCTGGATTCCCTCAGCTGTAGTCAAAAGGAGTAAGCTTGAAGGGACCAGAGGTAATGGTGTGAAGCTGAATGGGTGTTACAACTGAAAGCTATTACTACACAGAGGTACAGAAGGAGTGGGGTCTGGGCTGCTGGATTCACTTAGCACCACTTTTATATTCACGGGAAACAGGCTAGTGACCTCTTTTGGTTATTGGGATTTACATTCAGCTGCGGAAATCTGCCAGGAATTAAATCCCTAGAGATGGGGAGACCTGGGGTGTTTTGAACTGACCTGCTGATTCTAGCCGCATGGTGCCAGCCCAGGGAAGAGAGATTCAGCATTTCTGTGCCCCCATCAGTCCCAAAGGAGACTTCTGATGCCTGCTACACCCTCTGGAGCACAGTTTCAGACAGCCTCTACCACCTCTGTGTGCTGCCAGTGGGATGGGATTCCCCCAGCTCCTCTCTAATTTCCTAATGTGCTGTTTCAAGTTGTTGGCATTGTTTCTGACTTAGATGGTAATGAGGTATCTCTCCAGTACTTCAAGGACAAGCACCTCTTGTCTACATGCTTTTCATTCCCACTTAGAGGGTTTCAACTCATTCAAGATGATCTCCTAAAAGAAATCTCTCTGTATCACGTATACATCCTCATCAAATCAATTTCCCTTCCCCTCTGAAAGTGCATGCTGGCCCTGCTGCTTTGATGTTATAGTACTGAGGAATTTACAAGACATGGTATTTCTTCCTGGCTAGAAAACACAAGCAAACAGTCTACTGTGATTATTACTGAAACTGATATACATCTCATGAAAAGACGAGGAAGACCTTGGAAATGCCTCATAATGGTATAAAGCTTCAGGCCTATGGACAGGCATAAAAAAGCAGTTTGCAAACCTCTGGGTGAGTACCTTTGGATAAGTCTCCATGGATTTGCTGATAAGACTGGGAGGATTCTTGCTTCTGGTGCTCTGACCAGGCAAAAGGAATTTCCCTTATTTACAATTGAGCTTCCGGTGTACTTTTGAATTTGGTAGGACTTTAGAACATGATAATCAGAGAAAAATAAGATTCAGGCACAACTAACAAAACCTTAGTTGTTTCAGATGGATTTATAGCATTAGCCAACAAGTCACACTGAGAGCACTCCCATAAACAAATATGGAAACTGTGATTTCAGAAAAAAGTCTGTCTATCTAATGGGGTCCTTCAGCATTTCCTCTTCTCTCTCCCCTGGCTTTTAGAATCTCATCTTGCAGACACATTTATGCAAATAAAGAGCTTCACATGCATTATCTTCTATCACAGTGTAAATCCCTGAAACATCTTGAACCTTTACCTTAGAAACTAAGAGGAGTTTTGTGCTTGGCTCTAGATGGTGTACAGGAACAGCTCAGGTTCATATTTTGCTTCCTCTTCCTCTGTTTAGGTATTTCTTATGTCAGGTATATGTAGAGTTGGGTGAGGTACTGTCACGGAGTTATCTAGATCAATCTATGTCCATGACAGGGGGCAGTAGGCCCATGAGCCTCCCGGCCCCATCCCCCCAAAAAATGTGAAGGGAAAAGGGGAAGGGGTAGGGAGATAGGAGCTGGGCTCAGAGAAACAAAGAGAGCAGTGGCAACGATCTAAGGAGGAAAAATTATTTTATTAACTATGATATCAGCATGCAAGGTAACACAATATAATACAGTCTAACTGAAATTGAGGCTAATAAATTAAGTAAAATAAGAGAGAGAGAGTTTTCCAAAAACTGAGAAGCCTACTTTGAAATTGAAGGCACCACAGCTTGGAGCCCCCACACCCGCTGCCAGGCAGTGAGAGAGAGAGCGAGCATCACTTCCATGATGTGTTTCCCTGTTCGACCGCAAGGTCCTCTGGGACATGTAGTTCTTCTCTGTGCTCCACATGATGTCATGATGTGGAATAGCAAAAATTATAAAACCATGACATGCATGCAAAACATTTGGCACGCAAAACATTTGGCACTCGTGCACTCATTCCTTCTTTTGTTAGCCTGAGGAGGTTTCATAAACAAAGGATTTTTGCTGTTAAAAAGAAGTGGATTTCAATGTTGAAAGGATGAGTATTATTTGAAAATGAAGTTATTGCTTAGCAAGAAGTCATATGGTCTACAAGAAAAACACTATGAGGTGAGCTATTTTGGGTCTGTTATCAGATAGGAGAGACAAATACATCAAAACATTGTAAAAAACTTTACAGTCTGGGGAGGTTTGGTGCAAAGCTTCTATGTGCTCAGGTGTTGGCTTAAGCCCTGCTGGGTTCTCTGTGTAGTTGTGTGGGCTGTTGGGTACTGTCAGACTGTAAGGACTGGAGAAGATGGGCAGCAGCATGACAACAGCCCATCTCCCTCATTCCCAAGGATGCTGAGGATGGGAGCACTTTGCAGCAATTTTGTCATGGTCCTGTGAGTGACTAGAGGTATTAAAGTATTTTGGATCCCTCTGTTGAGGGGAAAATATGCAATATGCATTTACTAATTTTAAACACTACAATGTCGAAGGCAATGGCGACACTGAATGGGTCTTCCCATAGTGAAAAGAGGTAAAATAGTCATACACTTTACTTGTATGTGTAGTTTACTGTGTATTGGTGATTAATGGGGATATTACAACCCCAAATAGTTTGTCAGCTGTTCATATAATGAAGGAAGGCTGTAAACACGGATACCTTTTGTAAAGTATCTAATTCAACAGATTCATGTGTGTGCTATTGCTAATGTCAGTACATAAGTGTTATTCAGTGAGAATGACAAATCTGAGATAAAAGCTTTGGCCATGGGTAGCTTTTGGCAGAAGGCAGGCATCAGTGCCCATGTGCCTCAAACACTGCTTTCTGAGGGATGCATATCCCCGGATATTTTATCCTGTTTCATGCAGCAAGGTTAGTTGTCATCTCTCAGTTCAAAATGAAGGCAATGCTTTGTGTTTAGGTGTTGCATCTAAGGGAAATCCTGTTTTACTTGATGCTGACCACGTGCTGCTGGGGCCCTGGAGCTGAAGGTCTCTTCCAAATCTTCAGTTTTCCTGAACAATTTCTGATCTCATGGTGGCTCATGGAGATGCAGCAGAGCTGCAGAACTTAGTGTAATGTACATTATCAGCATTGCTTGACTTATTTGCTTAGAAGCTCACTGGCACCAGGATTTCCCCAGTGGCTGCTAGGATCTATGTGGAAAAGCCCTACAGGATGTAATAGGAATCTTTGCAGAAACATTAAGAGGCCCTATTTAAACTGCTCTGAAACCTGTAGAGTTTAATAGAGAGTAATATCCTTTCTATTGTTGTTTTTAACTGTCCTATATAATTCTATATTAAATTCTTGAGAAAGGCTGTAATTCTCTATTAAATTCTTTTGGGCTTTTTCACAAGGGTTCAGTTACATTTTTCATCCTTCCCAGAAGTCAATCACTTCAAGCCACTGGCCATATGTACACATTATGGGTGTATACGTGTTAGGTACTTGCATTGCTCCTCCAGAGTTCCTCACTCAGGGTCAGGTTTGATTCTCCCTGAAGTGAGAGCCCCTAAAAAGTTCCTGTGAGCACCCAGCCCTGGGGAGAATGTTGTGCACTCCTTTTCTCAGTCAAAACCAGCCTGATTGGGCCACCTTTCTCTGCTTCTGCAGGGATGAAGCCTGTGTCTGTCTCCATCAGCATGAGTATGGCATGGCAATGCGCTGTGAGGACACTTGAGTTGCCACCAGGGAAGTGCCTTGGGGCGAGGCCAAAGCAGGCTGCCAGGAGGTGGGCAGCCAAAAGCAGCATTTGAGCAGCGGCTCCAGCTGAGCTGCCTGGATCACAGGAATTAATCTGCCCTTTTTCAAACATTCACACGCTGATCTGAATTTGACTGCTGCCTTCACCCAAGGGGCTTTACAGACTGGTGCAGTTTAAAGGGAAATACTGACAATGCTTTCACTTCAAATTCAGTTTATCCCAGCACTGGCACAGAGACCACCTGATGTGCATGGTATGTTTGCTTATTTTGCTGATACCCTTTGAAGGTCGTTGGCAGTCTGTTTCCTGTTCTTTGTGTACGTATACCAGTGCAGTTCCTTTGTTCAGTATACAGTATGCAGGAAATATAAAGTTCAGTAAATAAAACAAACACACAGTTTGTGAACTGGACAGTATTTTCTACTTCATCCTGGACTGCAGCATTCATCCCATGTAGTGGGTGTAGAAGTGCTGTGAAGGAAGCTGAGCCTTCCCCAATTGCTGCACACTGTGCAGGTCAGGCACAGGGCCCTAGAACTGTGTGTGTCAGGGTCTGGGGTCTCGACCTCTGTTCATGGCCTTGGGATCACTCCTTCCCCCTCTGCAGCAAAAGCACAGCTGCAGTTTGGCTGTGGGGCCTCTGCCTGTGTCTATTGCGGTATGTCTGAGCAGGCTTGGGGACAGCTATCAAAAGCCTGCAGCCTGCTTATGCAGCACCTGTGAGTGGTCAGAAGGTCAGAGGGCCACACCGTTTTTTTTTAGTTCACTCGTCAGAGCCCAGGTGGTGATTCTGAACCATGTAAGGGAAAGTGTGTCTCTCCTGGTGGGCACACTGAGAGACCCACACTAAGAGCCTGAACAGCTTGTATGGAGGAATCAACCCTCTGTAGGAATTTTGGGGATGACTAGGCTTGGGGTGATTAATACCTTGACTGTTTTACTGTAATGAGAAGACATTTGGCTTGCTGTTTCTATTTGCATCTCAGCTTGATAATGTGACTAATCTGCTAGGATGCCTAGGACTAGTAATGCTTTTAATGTCTGGATTTATAGGTATTTATATGTCTATAAATAATTAGGACATTTAATATAAGCCTGTGTATTGAGCTGTCCATGCATAGCCATCTGCTGGGTTCATGCCTGCCCGAGTTGGAGAGGGAAGAAGATGAAGGATGGAGCAGCTGGGAATACACAGGCTGAGATACACTTATCAAGACCCCTGACAGCTATGCCAGAGGAATTCCCAGACCTGCAGAGTGAGAATGTCTTGAAGTTTGGGGAGCAAGGATAGGAGAACCAGAGTTAACCCACAGGGAAGTGCTGCTCCAGCAGTGGTGAAAATCTCCAGTAAAATTAATGGAGTTGCAGTAATGCAAAACTGTTGTGAGATCGGCATTGAGCACTTTGCTTTTCTAGGAGATATTAATCACAATTCTGACCTTTTCCCTGGGAAGTTTTATTTCTTTTTAACTCTGTCCATAGGGTTACCAGATGTGCAGTGTTACTGGGATTGCTTTAGCTGTGCAAGGCATTCTTGGAGTCCCAGCTGACTTGCTGCAACTGGGATCTGTCCTGATCTCAATAAAACACTGGGGTTTCCCAGGAGACTTCCTGACTATCTTTTTTATTCTTGCATCATGTCTGTATGGCCAAGCATACCTTCTGTTTCTCCAGTACCCTCAAAACCCAATTGCTGGTCAGCTGAAAGCCTGGGGCAGCCTGTTGTTTTTCTGCCTCTGCAGTGGTATATTGCACACTGTCACAACAGGAGCATGGCAACACCAGTGGTTTCATACTGTAGGTGAAAATATCTTCATACCTGCTTGCAGGCTTTCACAAAGGAATCTGAAAGGGGCAAACCAAGTCCACCGACTAGGGGGGGGGGGGGGGGGAATAAAGGAAAGAACCAGAAAATCCAGCAGAAGCAAAGCTAGTTGGGTAGGAAATTAGGTAGGGCTGGGAAGCGAAGAGTAAAAGGAATTATAAATTGCATGCTGGGCAGTCTTTTTCTCTGCAGAGGTATGGTAAGATGAGAAACAAATAAATATGATTTACATAACAGGTCAGAACAGGCAGCGCAGTTTTAAAAGTGAAGTCCAGGATTTTACGACAAATCAGAGGAGCTGATCTTTAGGCTTGGTAGGGGGCTCAGGCCAGGGATGTTTGGCATGATTTAACATGTCAGGCTTGCATTGCCTGACATAGTATCCTAGTTTGTTGAAACAGCAGTGTAACTTTTAATGAGCCAATGTTCAAGAAATTGTTTTAATGTGCTTTTCAGAAACAGCCCATCAGATCACAGCACTCCTTAACACCCTGCATGGGCCTATAACTTTGCAACCTGCCTGCAGCCATGCATGGTGCTCAGCTGTCCCAGACCACAGCAAGCAGTGAGCTGCAACTTCATCATACACCTGTGCCCCATCTCCTTCTCCCCTGGGTCAAACAGAAAGGTCTTAGACCTCACCTTATTTTGCATTCTGTGTGAGAATGAGAACGCTCCAAGCTCATAGTATCAAACAAGTTTGAAACCCTTACCCATGAGGTGCTGCAGGTGCAGACAGAGTGGCTTCCAGGTGCTCCTCATGAGCTCCATCAGGTCCTTCTCTGCCACCTCCATGCAAATACAATAAATACAAAAATTAGGCCTGGAAGACAGCTTTAGCCATCACCTTTGCCAGTTCCATAGAGTACTCTTCCATCTATGTTTGGCTGTTTTTTCCTCATGTGCAAGTGTTGGCTGTTGGGATGAAGCACAGTGAACCCTGCCTATGTCACATGCCTCTGCATTCTGTGGGTGCTGGGGTGTCTGAAGCAGTTTCATACCAGAACTGCTGGCAGGGGACGCTGTCCTCTTAGGTTCACAGCCTGTTTCTCTTTAGTCACAGCTTGACAGCCTGACGTGTTGTGGCACAACCCTACTTTTCTGAATTGTGCTGTAGGCTAAGAGACTCATTACGTGTCCCCTTGGCCTTGGTTTTATTTTCTTCTGTCTTCTGTCTGTAATTTACCATTTGTCTTGCCATCCTGGATTTGTATCTACAAGTATTCCAGTGCAACTGCGTTTTGCCCTTATATTATGTAGCTGTTTGACAGCAGAGTAAAAATCCATTTGCACTCTATTCCCAGGTCTTTCACATTTTTATGGCAAGCAGGCTGCTGGCTTTCACTCTGTTTGTTCCCTTTCCCTGCACTGTTTTGTCTCTGAACTCTACTGAGGAAGCAGTCATGTTTCCTTCATTTGATGCTTAGTAACTATCTAGTCCTTGGGAAAGTGCCTTGTTGGCATGTGATGGTCCATGGTACCTGATAAGCAGCATACTTCTGTCTTCTGTGTCTTTGGCATCAATCTATGGGCTGCCTATACTGCTGATTTATTTTTGCAGGCATCCAAGAGAAGATGTGTTGCACTTGAATTCCTTTTTAGCACTGAAATACTTGCTGCTGCAAGGCATGGTGAATGCTTGTCTGAGCTGAGGGTGTTGGATTGTGTCTCCTCCTTCTTCTGGAATACAGCATTAGCTCCCTGAGCTTATCCCTTGTCCTTGTGCCCTAGCAGGTGATCTTCTCAGGGTCTGGAGCAGTGGTCTGCTCTGAACATATAGCCTGTGTTACTGACAGTGAAAATGCATGTTTTAGCACTTTCGAGATTTAGGTTTTTTAAAGCTGTAGTCTGAAATAGAAAAATTATGCCTTTGCGTTCCAAATTCTGCTTTTATGAACAGTATATAGATATGGACCTCTTTGTGTGAAACAAGTACCAGTCTCATGAGATAATTCCCAATCTTCTGGGATGATTGCCTGTCCTCTTGAGGCAATGCTACTTTTCCCAGTTCTACTGAAAGTATGGAATTACCTCTTCTATGAGTTGCTTCTTATGATTTGATCAGCCCTGAGATTTGCCTCCTTTGTGTCCCCTGGGGTCTCTAGCAAAGAAGCAAATATATTGCAGTATTTTCATACCATGGTGGTCAGCAGTTTTGCCTCCAAGGGAGAGTTGCCTCAAAGCTGCACTTAGAAAGATTTCTAGGAGATTAGAGCTAGGAGGAAGTTTTGGGGGGTGTTGACACCTGAGGTGGTAATGCTAAGCTCTCAGTCACAGATGCTGCAGACACACACGTGGCTCCTAGGTTTTAGTCTGAAACCACACGCAGTAGTTCTTCATTTTGCTGAAATCGGAACAGTCCTTGTTTAGCATTTCTCTTACATTTCACTTATGATGAGGTTCTTCATTGACTGACTGTACTGCTGCCCTGCAGCTCTCAGTCTTTTGTGTGTTGTGCAGCCTCTGGAAGGATGGCTGCCTGTTTCTGTATCTCAGAGTTTCTTTCACAACTCAAGACAATTTCCCTAATGTTTTCCGGTTTCCCAGGATGTTTTGATATCATAATCATGAATTGCTTCTCTGTTGTCAGCTCCTTCTGTATCAGCAATGTCATTAGTTACAGCCTTGGTGCCAGGGAGTACTTCTAATGAATGGTTCAGTTTACTCAGCAACTGGGTTGATGCCAGAGGTATTTGTGACCAGCCAAAGGTTCTTGTTTACTTGCCAAAAGGTACAGCAGAGGTTGTCAGGAGAAATCCACTAGCACAGTTCGTGTAGATTCTTTCTCTGTCATTGCTAGCAAGGAATGCTTTTGCCACAAATACCTGTGGAGTACATTTATAATGATGTTTGATTTCAAACTGTGCAATAGTAAGGTCTGGTGTACCTGAATTCTTCCTTGTCTCTGCTAGTATGAGAGTTAGAGTGGGAATAAGGATGTAGCTTTACCAGCTTTTTCCATAGACTCCCATGCCGGTAATGGAGCTCTACATTTCAGCAGGCTCAGGTTGCCAACAGGAATTTGATTTTAACCTTGGTTTATTCAAGGTGTCTGTACTTGATATGCTTTTGTATATACAGTTCAAAGGGACTGTTCTCCCTTCCCTTTCCTGCTGAGAATATCTGGCATCAAACTACAGTCCTGCCCAAGGCTTGCCATGTTCTGCTTACATCTCCTTAGTAAACTGCAAGTGATAACATCTCCTGTTTGGTGGGCTTCTCACCACAATCAGAATTTTCCCATTGACCTTTGAGTGTTTTCCCTAACATGGTTAAGATATGGTTCTATGCCCTCAGCCAGTGATACTGCCTCTTCTCAGTGTTCTTGGGATTGCAGTGCAACTATTTTCACTTTCCAATTGGAATAAAATTGGATGAAAAGCGTACTTGCAAAAATGGAAAATTAAATGCTTAGTGAACTCCTTCTACAGAGTGACCAAACTGATGTATCTGCTAAGATGTTGCTGCAATCATCACCAAAACTCGTAACAATACATACACCCAGAAAATGAGAGAGTGACTACATAAAGAACATAGGAAGAATAAATATCAGGAAAAATACAGGGACGCAGTCCAGACTTACGGAGATGGGATTAGGAAAGCCAAGACACAGATGGAACTGAGCTGGGTGACTGGTGTGAAAATAACAAGGATGGGTTCTGCAGGTACATAGGTTTGAAGAAATAAGCCAAAGAGAGCGTACTTCCCATAGTAAATGAGAAAGGAGAACTGGCTACAACAGATATGGAGAAGGCTGAGGTACTCAGTATATATTTTCCTTTCTTGCTTTCTTGATGGGGAAGAATAACATCATTGGTAGGAAGAGGATGAGAGAGTACCACAGTCCTTTTATGGCCTCATTCCACCAGTTGTAAGAGCCTTGTCCAGCTTGCCACGAGTTCTCACATCTGGCTCATGACAGCAGTGTCTCACTGGTGTCCTTTTTGTTTTCAGGTATGGGACAGTCAGCTGCTTTCCTTTCTCTTCCTTATCTTCTATGATACGCCCTGTGTACAATTCTTGGTTCTTCAATTCAGTTCCTGATTACTCTTCTTCAGGGCTTGTACACTGACACCTGTCTAGAAATTCAGCTTTGTCTCTCCATACTACCTCCTTGCCTCCTTTCTATGTACTGTATCTTTTACTTTGTAAACACATATTTTTGTTTGCTTTTGGACTCAGTGGAATAACCACTGCTACAGTATTTACTGTACTTTTTTAATGGTGGGTGTCTAAAGAGAATTAAAAACACTGAGAAGAAAAGCAGTTGGAATTTACAAAAGTCTTTTGGCTTTGATAATGCTTTTCTCTGAAAAACTGTTTTTGCAGTATGTTAAATGAAATAAGCTTTTTGGTTTCTCATTGGGGGAATAGGGAGAAGGAGAGAAAAGAGGAGGGAGAAATGACAGAGAGGAGACAGAAGGATGAGGAGAGGGACAGGGCTGCTTTTCTGAGCAGTACCAAAGGCAGGGCTGCAGCTCACCAGTATGTACCAGGGCCATGCAGGCACAGGAAAACACAAGAGAAGGTGTGTCAATGGGAGATGTAGGGCTTCTCTGTCCCACTTTCTCTCTTAGACCTGGAGATACAAGAAGGCTGAAAGTTGAGCCTTTTAATACTAAAACATATTCAGCTTTGATATGTGCTCCTGATGCAGAGAGACACGTAAAATCCACAAATCTTTTCTGTTTGAGCTGTTTGTCACAATAACTCCTACACAGGCTTTCCGTAGAAATGATCAGTGAAACTCTTAAGTCCCCTGAAGTCAACCGGAAAGCTTTTGTTTTCCTGGCTGGTGCAGTGCAAGGCTACTATCACGGTTCACGCAGTGACCCATTTCGTTTTTTTCCTTGTGTATGTTACAGCACTGAATATAGATTATTTTCTACTCTATGTTCAGTCCCTTCCAGCATATTATTGTTAGATATACAGTATCCATTTATCCTGACTGCATAACTGCAAATAGAATTGCATTAACTGTTTTAAATGGAAGTAGTTTGAAAGTTAATTACACAGGAGGAAAATGAACAAACCTTGTGTTAGCTAGAAATTCCTGCTAAAAAGCAGGTATTTGGGATAGATCTAAATACAGAATTTTGCTTTTTTGACACAACAGTGCATCATGCTGCATTTATAGCCTTACTACAGGAGTACAGCTGGCTGGGGGAAAATAAGTCTCCAAATTAATTATTTCCATTTTAATTACACTTGAGATTAATACCTGTTGCTTGGAATTTGAGGGCTTAGGGCAGTTTTCTGGGACAATCTTAAGAAAACAAACTTTAGCTGTAGAAACACCATCGGTTATTCAGACACTTTGATAAAGACTCACCTAGAAAATCACTTCACTGTTTTAGCCTTTATGCTCTGGCTCTCTTTCTTGCTTTTGGGTTACTTACATCCTTCATTATTTATACTGAACATGACTGGCTCATTTGGAATCAAGTTTAGTGAGTGGATGTGAGTACAGATTTGGGACATGACCTTTCTTTGACCTGAACCAATAAAAGAATTTTCTAGATAGGGTGAACTCTTGTTATTGCAGAAGTTCTTTAGTGATCAAAACATTTAATACATGGCTGCTTTGTCAAAATGTCTCATTATGGAACCAGATTTTTGGTTTCTGGTTTAGAAAGTCACTTTTTGTTAGCTTTTCTTGAAGACTGTGTGAATTCTCACGCCAAGCCCAGAAAGTGAAAAATCTTATAGTGATCAAATTTATCCAGATATGTCATGATTAATACAGTGTCTTGAAGATTTTCATTGGTAACATCCCCTAAAGTTTTGCAAACAGATGATAAATTATAAGATAGACTCTTAGAGATATTTGGGTTACACACCATTTGGATATGGGCCTGTGTAGAAGAAAATAACCTTGACTAGGAATATTTTCAATTCTTAGAAAGCTGACTACAAACTCCAAGCAGTCCTCTGGCCCCTGGCTGTGAGGCTTTAGACAGACCTTAAGTAACGCTTCACATTTGATGTCTGCAAGAAGCCTCAATGAGTTAAGGCCGTGTTTCACCAAGGCTTCCAGGGTTGGCTTCCCAGGGTTGGGCTGTGGGCATTGCTGTGGGTGTTACTGAGTGCTGACTCAGCCTCTCCCCTCCAAGCTCTTGGTATGAGCCCTGGTCTGATCCCCAGCCTCTCCCTTCCTCACTCACATTGCTCCCTGAGGCACCAAGAGGCCTTTTGGGGCTGGGGAGCTCATGGATTTTCTCAAGAGTTAGGTTAGACCTGTTGCTCTTCGTGTTGGAAGCATGCAGGGCCATCCAGGCACTGCTTTTTATGTCATCCTCTCAGACTACTACTCCAGTTTGATGGAAAAACCTTTGACTGACAAGTTGTCAGAGCAGCCATTGGACCACATCTGCTCATGTGCTGATTATCATACTGGTGAAACTTGTCTTCCTTGGAGTTATTCTGGAGTAGCAGCAGCATAATTGAAAGTGGAATCAGGCACCAGAGACCTCTTTATTCCTCCAGACAAGGAGAAGTGAGTTATCAGCGTGAACATTTAAATGTGAATAAAGTTGAAGAGATGGAATTCTTTAGCCAAAGGCAACAGTGCCTTTGCCAGAGCTTAACACAGGCTGACAATTTCTTTCATTCCTAAATTCAATACAGAGGAGGATACCCTGCCACTTAGTGTATAAAATCAGTTAACATGTTATAATGGACTTTGTGGTAGAAATTATGTAGAACTGATTTATGTCTTGTGAAATATTACTTTAAACTCTTCTCTTTTTCTAGTTACTTCTGTTGTATCTCCCCTTGAAGTCTATGTTTTAAATGCAGCTCTCCTTGTTTCATACATGTGTAGAGGTGCAGGGCAGTGGAGGCAATGTAGGAAGAGGAGATTTTTGTTGCCATTTTGCTGTGAGTGTGATCTTCTCAACTGAGCACACACCATTTTCTATTTGCAACCACTTAAGTAAGGTAGTAAAGGAGGAAGAGTGAAAGGTAAAGAAACACAGAATCACAGAATTGTAGGGGTTGGAAGGGACCTCTAGAGATCATCGAGTCCAACCCCCCTGCCAAAGCAGGCTCCCTACACCACGTCACACAGGTAGGCGTCCAGGCGGGTCTTAAATATCTCCAGAGAAGGAGACTCCACCACCTCCCTGGGCAGCCTGTTCCAGTGCTCCATCACCCTCACTGTAAAGAAGTTCTTCCGCACATTCATGCGGAACTTCCTATGCTGGAGTTTCAGCCCATTACCCCTAGTCCTATCCCCACGCACTACTGAAAAGAGACCAGCCTCGCCACTATGGCCCCCACACCATATTTATAAACCGGGATTAGATCCCCACTCAGACTTCTTTTCTCAAGGCTAAACAGACCCAGTTCGCTTAGTCTTTCCTTGTAGGGGAGATGCTCCAGGCCCTTCACCATCTTAGTGGCCCTCCGCTGGACTCTTTCCAAGAAATCCCTGTCTTTTTTGTACTGGGGAGCCCAGAACTGGACACAATATTCCAGATGAGGCCTCACCAGGGCAGAGTAGAGGGGGAGGATCACCTCCTTCGACCTGCTGGACACGCTCTTTTTAATACACCCCAGTATGCCATTGGCTTTTTTGGCTACAAGGGCACACTGCTGGCTCATGGCCAACCTGTCGTCCACCAGGACGCCCAGGTCTCTCTCAGAAGATCTCCTCTCCAGCAGTTCTTCCCCCAGCCTGTACCAGTGCATGCAATTATTTAATCAAACTTCAATCTTCCAGTGTTTTTTTTGCTCTTTCCTCCTTTCTTTTATGGATACAGGATTAAAATTCTAGTGTCAGAAACTCTTGAAATAGCTACTAGCTATTAGCTAAAAGCTACAGCTACCTATTCTGTGGTTACTGGATCTGTGAAATCCCACTAAATCTGAAGCAGCCAAAGAGCATGCGGCCAACAAGTCAGTAAACCAACCAGATAGAAAGGGATGGTAAAAGCAGAAATTTATAATTATCTAACTCAGTGTCATCTACCTATGTCCACAAAGGAATTCTGACATGTGGTGTAATGCAAATGTTGCCCCAGTTGTAAGGTGAATTTATTCTGATGGTGTTTTCACTGGTAATGTATGGTAGCATTTTCACCTTTGTCTTTGCTTCAGATTAAGCGTCTGAGACTTTTGCATTGAAGAGTTCAGGAAATCCGTTTGTCAGTGCCCATCAGTTTCTTCAAATATTTTCAACCTAATATATATAGCTTGTTTTGGACTTTAGTTGTTCTTGCACATCATTCTGTTACATGAAGCCTGGAAAAAATGGGCACAACTTCTCACTTACTCCACAGATTTTCTCATTTTGGTGTTTTCTCGTGTGGGTTATACCAAAGTATGTCTGCTGTTGGTGTCTTCGATGAGGATGTTCCAAAACCTGGTAACTACTGCTGGCAGTGCCTTTTTGAAATATGAAATAATGCTTATTTGTTACTGAAAGCCTGGTTGGATAGGAGTTGTAGACACAGTTGATATTTAAAACTATTGCTCCACTGTAAAGGGGGACATCTGCATTTAGGAGAAGGGCCTTCATGTTGAAGAGTGGGAACTCCAATGACTGTTGTTAAATTGAAATCATGTCCTGCGTTAGCTCTCCTATTCATCGCTAAAGGACTGAACAAATCAAACTGAATTTTGATCTAAATAAATTAGAATCCCAGCTACGAGAGTGAAACAAATTCCTCTCAGGCCTTTCTAGACAGGATCAAGGCCATTTTGCACTCTCATGGGTCTTCAGACAAAAATATTCATGTCGCTTAGAGATCTTGCAGCGCATATGCATATGGTTATATGTGTTTCACCATTACTAACAGGAAGAGGAAACAGGATAATGTAATTTGATGTGAAACTCAGTGTAGTAACGAGGAAGGGATGGCACTGTTCAGTTTTTTTGTTTTTTCTTTTTTCTTTTCCAGCAGTTGGTATATCGTAGTTGAAATCAAAACCCTATATAGCAAACTCCCAGAAGGAAGCAGCATAATAAATAGGTCTTTAAGGTCCTTTCTGAATGACATGGAATGAATGCTTCTCATTTCCTCCTTCCCCTCCCAAGGTAGAATTAGAAAATGATTCTCCATGTAGAGTTATATGATCCATACGAATGGCAGCAAATGAGAATGCCAGCTGCAGTTTCACCTTCCCTCACACCCCACCTCCCCACAGTCACTCTGGCAGTAGTTTCATGCTTTATTTCTGTCTTACAGTTAGAATAATGATAATAATGTCTTACACTCCTGTAGCATCTTGCATTGGAGACCTACAAAGTGTTTTCACAAACGTTAGCTCCATAGGGATTAATTCTGCAGTGTGCTGAAGGTGATCACAGAATGGCCATGGAATGGTGTAATCACACAGTTGATAATTTACACCTTGCAAATCTATGCCATCTAATTTCTTGTCCAATCAAGAATAAAAATATCATGACAGTCAGAAAGGTACAGTGCATTTATACATTATATAATGAATAGAACAGAATTCAAAGGAATAGTAATGCACTGTTCCCAAAAGGAGAAGACCTATCATGTTTGTTAAATCCTTTCTATATTATGAAAAATAAAAAATACCACAGTTTGAGGACTATTCTGAAATCACTCCCTCCTAGTTTATTGTGTGCATTGCACATTGTTGCTGTGCAACAGATGGCAGCAGAGGGGCAATCTGACAAAATGACATGACATGGAATGTGTATGAAGCAAAGGTATGTCATTTAATTCCTCCATGTGGAAAAAAAAAAGCACCCACTGACATTCATCAACACCTGCTGAATGTTTATGGAGACCAAACACTGGGCATGAGCACAGTGAGGTGATGAGCGTACATTTCAGCAGTGGTGATTGCAACAATGGCTCACCTCCACTGGTGCAGATTTTCAGCATCGTGGTATGCAGGCTCTTGTTCATTGCTAGTGAAAATACACAGCTAATGGTGGAGACTATGCTGAAAAATAACTGTTTCTTAGCTGAGAATGTACTCGATCAAATAGTGCTATTATGCTCTTTGTATCTGTTGTAGTTTCCATGGAAATGTTACTTTTTGAGCAACCTATGTATTTGTGCTTCATTAGATAATGAAAGTTTGTTGAAGTTCAATCAAAAAGTTGCATCCTCTCTACAATCGGAATGACCATTTCTGTGGCCCTGATGCAGAGTAGCAGGTCAAAATAACCCTGAATTGTTTGATGCAGGAGAGACTGAACATACACCCTTGAAGCGAGGTCCTCTCTGTTCTCAGAAGGTTTAGGATTCCTGACCTGAGCTATGCAGCTTGCAGTTCCCACCTAATCTAAACTGCATATGAAGGGTTTTGTTGTCTTTTTTGTTATTTTCATGCAGGGTAAGGCCAAATTCTGCCCTTTTTGATGTTGATAAGCAAATTTTACAACTCGCAATTCCCACTAACAAACATGAGCCTACTTGTCATCTGTACCTCCCAAAGCTTTAAGTTTGTGCTGGAAAATTCCAGAACTGGGATTTTACTAATCAATTACAGTACTTCTTTTACATAAGCATAACAGGATCTCACATGTCTCATTTTCCTGTCTCCATCTCTGTAGGAAAGGAATTGACTAGAAATGAGAAATAGTCTAGCTAGACATTTTAGAACTAAAATTTTAAAAGATATCTGAGGTAGAAATCAATACATATAAATGAGCAACATATATTTTTACAGCTTAGCTATTGACTCACTTGATTTTGGTAGTGTCCCTTAGTTCAGTCTTCTCAAAAGAACTGATGCATTTTGGCTCTCTCCATGTTCACTGCCCTACTGAAAACTCACCAAACTCAATTTTCATCACAACTATGTGAAACAATTACGTTCTCAACATCCAGAACTGGGCATTGTGTTTCGACAAGAACCTGTGCTTAGCCACCTAATAAAGCCCAGATAGTGCATGGGGTCCTTAGGTTGTCCCGTGTATTTTGATTCCAGAATGACAAAAACAGTAAGGACTTCTGCCATTTTATTGTGTTTGAAGTCAGGCCATGGATTTTGCTTGGCTTATTGAACTGTATTTTGTTAAGACCATTGGCAAAAGTTTTCTGAAGAAAGCAGACATGAGGAGAATTATTCTACTATGACATCCTTTTTGAAATATTTGAGAGGACTTTGAAGAGAGTTACTGGCCTTTCAGACTGCCATTCAGCCCATGACTGCAGTTTGATCAGAGGAGCAAGTCCCAAATCTGCAGGAGAACTCAGCATGAAACAGAGGAGATTCTTTCTCAAGACAAAGCTCAACATTGCCAGGAAGAAGCAAAACAGAGAGAGCTGCAGGGGTGCTTGAAGCTTGATCAGATTGTCCTTTGGAGATGATAATTTTCCAGACAGATGAAGATGCATGTAAGTTATTTCTTGCTTTAAAATATATTTCTTTTAAAAGTTTTTTTTTTTCTTCTTCTTCTTTTTCTGTTAGTTTATTTTTAGAGTGATGACTGGGTGACATTATGGCTGCAGTCACACTAGGCCAGTAGCCACAGGGGCTTGGATTTGATATATCTTACAGTGGACTCTTCAGTTAGATTCTGTTCTAGGAGCAAAAGCATTCTTACTTCAAGTATCTGGAGGAGAATGAATTATACTACAACAGAACAGAAAAGGAACAAAGCTTCAGGTGACCCTTAACCAAGCAAATCCATAACCAGTGGGATGCATTAAAAAGTGCATGGCCAGCAGATCAAGGAGGTAATCTTCCTCCTCTGATCTGCCCTGGTGAGGCCGCATTTAGAATACTGTGTCCCATTCTGGGCTCCCCAGTTCAAAAAAGACAGGGCATCTCCTAGAAGGAGTCCAGCACAGGACAAAAAAGATGATTAAGGGCCTGGAGCATCTTTAGTATGGGGAAAGGCTGTCTGTTCAGCCTGGAGAAAAGAAGGCTGAAATGGGATCTTATTAATATTTATAAATATCTAAAGGGAGCTGGGAGGTGAATGGAGGAGGCCAGGCACTTCTCAGTGGTATGTAGCAGTAGGACAAGGAGTACCAGGCTAAAAATTGCATACAGGAAGTTCCACACTAATATGCAGAAGGACTTCTAGACAGTAAGGGTGACAGCACTGGAACAGGCTGCCCAGAGAGACTGTGGGGTCTCCTTCTGTGGAGATATTCAAGATCCAGCTGGATGTCCACCTCTGTAACCTATTGTAGGGAATCTGCTTTAGCAGGTGGGCTGAACTCAATGATCTCTTGAGGTCCCCTCCAAGCCATGCAGTTCTGTGATTTTGTGATAAATACGGCATTGTTATGATGAAATGCAAGGAGTTTTGTAGCTGGGTGGTCAAAACAGGATTGGTACTTGAGAATGATACTATGAGACAAGGGCATACTAGTGAGGATGTGCTTGGATTTGTCAAAACCCCTTTTTATTTATTAGTTTGTCTTTTGAATGAATTGTGCATATTTATTGCTTCTTCCAAAACAACTTCCAAAATAAGACCAAAAAAGCCCTCTAGAGTTAGTACCAAGTCTCGTGATCCAACCAGGAAAACAATTTCAGGTTTCTCTCCATTGGATTTGAGTTAGCCTAGCTCACCTTTTCAGTGCTACATTACCTGTGGCAGCCCCCAGGAAAATGAGACGAGTTTGAAGCATGGGCAAGTTCTACACTATGGCTTAAACTTAGAACAGACTGTGATTTCTTTCTTCAAAAACATCTCGTAGTCCTTATCAAAAGTTGAGCAAATTTTCATAGAATTCCTACTCTGAAACATCTTATGGCTGTGTGACACTTACAAACACTTGCCTGGGATGTGCTTCCACAATCCCTCTCTAAATACTTCCCTCCAGCTATTTTTGATTTATGGATCTACAGAAGATTTCTGATGTAGGTGTGGGCCAATGTGTAGGACACTGAGCCTAGTGACAGTGGCTGGCTTTCAAAAAAATATATTTCATGCAAATGTTCTGCAGCTTATCCATGCTGGATACACATCTGTACCTGGGTTGCAGCCATACATTCATCCAGGGATTCCCTAGGTGGAGAAACCTGTACAGATAGAAGACAGGCTGTATGAATGAGCAGGGAGCTTCAGGGGTCTCAGCTGTGCAGATAAAGCCTGAGTTACCTTTAGGACATCCCCAAAAGATGTCCATGGGTGGATGCCATCCTCGATGAGTCTTGCAAAAGCACATCTTACAAATTACTGACCACCAAATGACTCCAGGTGCTAGGTTAGACGTAGGAATATCAGAGCTCGGTGCTGGTGCCTAATGACAGAAGCTAAAGGCAGTGAGATTCACTGTAGAGAGCTTGTATGACAGTGCACTGGCAACTCCAGGATGGCTGTGAGCACCAGAACTGTGGCTCCTGTGTCCTTTTCTGTCTGACCAACAGAAAATGAGGGCTAACCCTTGGTTGAAAACCTTCTCCAAGCCTTCATATCTCTTCTAAACAGATCCCACTTGTGCAACCATACTATCCTTCTCTTTGTTAGGATGGTGTTAGGATCCTGTACACCTATCATAGAATCTATAGTTGGAAGGGACCTTTAAAGTTCATCTTGACCAACTCGCCTGCAATTAACAAGGACATACACAGGCAGATCAGATTGCCTTGAAAGTCTTCAGGGATGAAGCATCTACCATGTCTTTGAGCAGCCTGTTCCAGTGCTTCATCTCCCTCACTGACAAATACTTTTTCCTTACATCCGAACTAAATCTATTTTTCTTAAGTTTGAAACTATTTCTCCATGTCCTTGCTAAACAGTCTGTCTCCTTCTTTCCCATAGCTCCCCTTTAGGTATTGAAAAGCTGCTATCAGATCACCTCAGAACCTTCTATCCTTCAGGCTAAAGAGCCCCAGCTCTTTCAGCCTGTCCCCATAGGAGAGGTGTTCCATCCCTTGTATAATTTTTGTGACCCTCCACTGGATGTGCTCCAGCAGTCTTTGTTTCTACTGAGGACTCTGGATCTAGTTGCAGTACTCCAGGTAAGGTCTCACCAGTGCAGAGCAGAGGGGCAGAATCACCTCCCTTGAACTACTCGCCTTACTTCTTTTGGTGCAGCCCAGGATATGGTTGACTTTCTGGGCTACAAGGGCACATTGCTGGCTCAGGTCCAGCTTCCCATTCACCAGTACTCCCAGGTCCTTTTCAGCATGACTGTGCTCAATCCTTTCATCCCCAGCTTGTATTGGCATTAGTGGGTGCCTTGACCCAGGTGTAAGACATTGCACTTGGATTTATTGAACCTCAAGATGTTCTCCTGGGCCCACTGCTCAAGCCTGTTTTGTTCTCTCTAGATGGTATCCTGTCCCTCTGGTATGTTGACCGCACACTGCAGCTTGGTGTCATGTGCAGACTTGCTGAGGCTGCATTCAACCCCACTGTAGATGTAATGTTAGAGATATTAGAGTATGGGTCTCAACACTGACCTCTGTGGGACACCACTCATAATTGATTTTCATCCAGACATGGAGCCACTGATCATCACTCTCTGGATTCTATCCTGCAGCCAATTCTTCATCTATCAGTCCTCCCATCAAATCCTTACCTTTCCAGTTTGAAGAGAAGTATGTTGCGGGATACTGTGTTAAAGGCCTTACTGAAGTCCAGATAGGTGACACCAGTTGTTCTCTGCCCTGGCTCCTGCTTACTCTTGCAGTACCTGTTATTTGGAGGATGATTGGTTTCTCTCCTCTCTGCCAGTCTCTGGGCTTTAGGGGTCTTCCCTCTGGCTGTCTGAGCGCTGCTGATGCAGTGGGAGGTGGGAATGCCCTGCACTTTTTTGAAACCATATGGAACATCCCCTTGGCAAAGGATATCAGATAATGTGCTTTTAACCATTGCAAAATCGTCCAAAATTAGCCTTTAAAAGCCCTTAATTACCACAGTAAGCCAAGGAATTTGCATTTGTAAAGTACATGCCTGAGGTGCAGAACGCATTAACAAAATACACAAATAAACAAAGCTGTTCAAAAGCAAATGCAATTATTCAGAACAAGATGCTGTGGAAATCCAAGTCAGTTGTGCATGTATGTTGAAGGAAACAGTTGGCCCTGAGACTGAATTGTTTATTTTCCCCCTTAGGGAATATATACTAGAACAAGTTGATGCTGTTTGGTTGTTTACAGAGTAGTACTTAGCTAAAGTAGTAAATACTTGAGTTACATTTTGCACTACTGATGACTGGTGTACAAAGCACATATCTGAGCACTACTTTTTTTTGCCTGAGAGGTGTGCTTAAATGCACACCTCTGCCTGTGAGCACATTAAATGGTGTTGCTTGTTCTTGGGCATCAAACCTCCAATTTTTGCACGCACCCTCTCAGTCTGCACAGGCAGAGGAGTTCATGCACCTGAACATCTTACATGCAGACATCACCCGATCTCTTTGTTGTTGCACTTCTTCTAAAAAAGCAAGAAGCTATTGCTGGTCCAAGAAGCTTGTGGCTATTTGGAGACTTGTTTTGGTAAGCAACCCTGGTATCCTGGAGGCTGTCCTGTGGATCTGTGACTTGGGCACAGAATTCTTTCAGATGCATATCCAGATAACCCATGGCTGGCTTCACATGCATACAGTACAGTCACTCAGGACATTTGTATTGCTTTTATGCTTTTACACCAGGTATCATGGGGTCTTCCTGAAGGTAATGAAGAAATGAATCTTCACATCCCCTGCATAATGTAGAAGAGAGTTCTCTCCATATTGTAGATGGGTAACTGAGACGCAGAATGGTTTCCAGAGTCCTTCAGGTCATAGAATCATAGAGTCATAGAATCACAAGGTTGGAAAGGACCTACAAGATCATCTAGTCCAACCGTTCTCCCTTTACCATACCTACAGAAAACCACTAAACCATATGTCCTAGCTTCCTATCCAGATGCTTCTTGAACACTTCCAGGGATGGTGACTCCACCACCTCCCTGGGCAGGCTATTCTAGTGCCTGACCAATCTCTGAGAGAAAAAGTTTCTTCTTATGTCCAGGTCTGTGACATGAAGCCTAGATCAGATCTCTGAATCTCTCTCATGTTTCTTAAACTTGCAGCAGCTTTCCAGCCACTACATGATTGCACATCTGGTGGGGAAAGAGCAGGCACATTTCTACCCTGCGGGACAGTTAGAAGCAGCTCTAGCTGTTGGACTGAGGACATTCACACAAGTGTAACAAAGCTGGGGTCGAGACTGCAGTATTGCACAATGTTTGTTTTTATTTGTATGACTGCTTCCTGAGTCAAAAACATTCAGTTTTAAATTGTGATTACTTAAGAAATGGGGCTTTTTGCTTAATTGTTTAATACATAAAGAATTGGGAGAAGAGTGTTGCTTAGTTTTTTAGAAAAGCCACTGAGATTTCAGAGCTGTTCCAGTTCTCAGGATTCATTTTCAAAATGAGGTCTTTGAAAAAAGACCTTCCTGATAGAACTGTAAAATTTGGAAGCTGTCTTTCTACAGAATTTTGGGGGAACTTGTCTTACTAAGGAATATACCACTAATATTTTTTGACATTGTCTGTACAGGCATATGAAAAGGGCCTTGCAGTGGCCGTGGAGTACGCTGGTTTCCCCCCGCACTAAGGGCCGGGGGGTTACAGAGCGTACTTTAATTGCTGCCTTTATCTGTGCTGTTCTGTGATGAGAAAGTTGCTCTAAGCCAGCTCTGCTCAGCCCAAAGCCCTGTTCAGACATGAGAGTCATGTCTTGCTGATCCTGTGACTCCTACCTTGTATCAGCTTTGCCTTAAACCCGCATCTTGTGCTAGTGAAATGAATTGCTGGAGCTCATGCCGTTTTGACAGAGAGCTTAAAGCAGCTCCGCAAGTCAGAGTGAGACTAACTGTGTTAGGGCACATAGGTCTGATCTGTTAAACTTTTGGCCATGCAGCTCAGCATAATTGTGCTTTCTCTTTACAGTTCCTGGAATGGGTTGCTTAGATATACGTTTTTCTCCCTATCTGACTAATAAGATTTTTCAAGGCTCAAAAGCCACACAGCCTTGAAAGAAATCCTTTCTTAGTTGCTTAACAAAGATATGTCTGTATTTTCTACGGTGAATGTGTGTAGCTGTCACATTAACCTCTGAAACTGTTGTCAGGATTGCTGGCTTATTCTGAAGAAAGGCAGAGAAAAAACAATGCTTTGCCCTTCTCAGAACAAAACTTGTTTGGAGTGAAATGTTAATATTACATCCAGCGATACTGGCATAGGCTTAGGGGCTTTTTCATCTCAGAGGGGATTTCAGTTGATGTAATCTTCCTTTCACCTGGAGGAAAACAAAAGGCAGGAGCTGCGGCTCTGCAATCTGTGGCATGAAGATCATCTCTCACAGCTGGACCCAGTTGTTCTTGGGGTGCATATCTGCTCTTCCTCTGCAGATCACAGGATGGTTATGTTTCATTTCCTCCTGTCTAAGATCAGGTACACAAACAGAAATAATCCCTAAGATTGCACAGTTAGGTCCTGTTACTCCCTGGAGAGCTGTTGGGATCCCACAGAAGCAGTGCATCTTAGGAAAGACAGCAGCAGTCCCCACAGTCACTATATTTCACCAGCCCACAAGCCTCTGTGAAAAAGAAAAGCTGTGTAAAATATGAAAATTAAAGTGAAATAAACATTAAATTTGTATTGTTTCTGCAGTATTCCTGTAGCATGTTGCCAGTGACATCCCATGTCCAGGAGGCTGTTTCTAAAGATCAAGAGTTTGTTGCTACGTGAAACAGAAAGTTCTTGATGATCAGGTAAGAACAGTGAATGCCACTGTGCCGCTGCTGGAGTAAGGAGTTGTAATAGTGGATAATATTTAAAAGGCATGTTTTTCTTTAAATACCGGTGCAACACCATTCTTTTCTTTGTTTTTCTTTTTTATTTCTTCTTCACTGAAAACCAGTAAAAGAAACAATATGTATGCATCCTTAAGCATGTTTGAAATGAAAATGAGAACAGCTGAAAAAGCTAGCCTGAAGCCTGCTTGCTCCTGTGACTTACAAGGTTCAGTACAGCCAGAACCATGTCTCCTGAAGCTTCAGTTGTAACTTATATTTACCAGAGTTTGTGGATCTGCAGAATGATAAACTCAAAGATAACAATCCACTCTTATCCCAGCTTTGAATAGGAGCAGTTCTCACCAGTGCCTGATGCTGATCCAGACTTCATACATTTCTGGTTTTACTCACATTCAGTCTTTCAAGGGGGAATCATCACAAAGCCACAGTACTGAGATCTACCTTGCAAACGTACACACAGCTTACTGAGCTAACACTAGTGGTCTGGAAAGGCAAAAAGATCTAAGAAATAAGGTGTTAAAGCTCAAACTCTGACACTGTCCTTTGGACTCTCTGGTTTCTGCTTCAGATATAGGACATTTGTAATGATTTTGATGATCCCTGTTAATTTGGGAGCTGCTTGATAATTTACCCAGGCTGAGCTTGCTGGTACAAGGATATGTGATAGTCTCTACAGTGAAGAAAAATGGCAGATATTCATGGCAAGAGTCTCACGTGCATTTGAGATTTGTAGTAACTTTGACTTTCTGCACTTTGAAGAGTGAGGGAGTAGAAAGACTGATTTTGCTATTCCCTAATATTTAATCTTGAAGATTTGAAAGCATTAGAATACTAGCATAAAATCTTCAGTGAAAAGAAAAAAAAAAAGTTTAATCAGAATACTTACAGTGCTGTAGATTTTTTTTTCTTCAGCACC
Organism: Coturnix japonica; assembly: GCF_054131305.1. Taxonomy (NCBI): domain Eukaryota; kingdom Metazoa; phylum Chordata; class Aves; order Galliformes; family Phasianidae; genus Coturnix; species Coturnix japonica. The sequence continues at coordinate 60,544,427 of NC_140664.1, forward strand.
AAGACAGCATTTTAGCTGTTTGTTACACGTAGCTAACGGTGCAAGCATGAGGTAGTAACTTATCATGTAAATGATTTTAGAAGCAGTTTCTATTCAATGCTATTGTACTGTTTTAAACTGTATGGTATCTGCTTTGTGTGTTCAAGCCAGGAAGTGCAAGCTTCCCTCTCTCCATTCCTCAGTATGCTGAGGGTAGATGTTCTGTTGTGGTGTACGCTTTGATCTGAAGAGGCCTGTGTCTCACTCCACATGGAAATCTGTTAAGGTCTCCCTTTGCATGCTTTGTGTCATCATTTACTCACTAGATTATGAATCTGCAGACTCTACAGTGCAGCACTGGGAAAGTCTTAAAATTTCAAGTTCATGCCTCCACCAGTATGGAGTGTTCCTGCTGTGCCACCTTCTCCCATGTGCAGTCCCAAACATCTCTGTAACTTGTGCCGTTCTTCTGACAGATACCACTTTCAGCAAACTCCTCAATAACTTTTCTCTTACTTGCTTTTTTCAGCATTTCCTTGCCTTTAGGGATAGGGCCCTGTGCATTTTGCAGACCCTTCAGCTCAGTATTGGGATCCTGCAGGTGTCTGTACTCTGCCCATGTACAGCCTCCACACTGACTGCTCCCTCAGAATGTGCTATTGGAAACTGCTTGCTCTTCTCTCCATAGCTCTGATACCCTCCTCAAAATTCATTCCAGATACTTAGTCTTTCAGGTAACGACATGCCCAGAAATTAATCCTACATTCCAGCATTTGAAATAGAGCTTCTGGTGACTCAAAAAAGCTTTGGTCTGTTTCACTACTGTGTTACTCTTTACTGTGCATCCAATTCGCTGCACACTATTACTATTAAATCTCTGTTGACATTACTGCTTTCCAGGTTTCTCCCTCCCATTGTGTGACTATTTCCCATCTGGGCTTTTCTCATGTGGGAAATATTCACACAAATTCAGGACTTCAGCAGAGCTTCCAGGCAGCATTAGGTATTTCACCAATAAATCACTGTTTCCTGTGGCAGAAGAGAAAACTGACTGAAACAGCTTTTCAAATCCCACATGGGGCCATAGCTTACCTTTCCCAATTCCCTGATTCCCAAATGCTGTGTAATGTCACCAGCAAAATTTTAAATAGAAAATTGAATCAGGGAGGATTCTGACTTTCAGCGCTAAGACACACTACACGCCTCTGAAAGGTGTTAAAAAAATAGCTACAAACTCAATGCTGGGTTTATTTTTTCTGTGTTAACTCAAGGTTATGATCTACTGTGCATCCACCAGGATAATTTCCCCATTCCTTGTGCTTTGTCTTAGTCAGTGCAATAATTTAAAGTTTAGATGTGGTAGAGGTGATATAGACACCTGGTTGCCTTGCAGGTGCTAGGGAATGCCAGCATTTTCCCAGTGCGGTTAAGGACCAGGCATCCATCTGAAAATGGTGTGGTTCCCATTGGGCCATTGTTTGTGTGACTTCAGCCCTGACTGTGAAGGTACAATATGTCAACATTGGTCTATCTGTGTCACCAGCAAGGACATCAGGATGGCCAAAACAGTTCAGATCCCTGACCATTTAGCCTAGTGCTCTGTTCCCTGCAGTGACCCTGAGAAATCAAGGATGAGAGAAGGGGAGGCACATTCAATAATTTTTTTTTCTTTCAGCTTCCAACTATTTCTAGCTCAGGGGATTTCCTAGCCCTGATGAAGCTTCTCTGTTTTGTAACCCAGGAGAGTTCAATTTCAGGTACCTGTCTACTTTACTGTCAAGCCTATTTAAACTCTTTGCATCCAGGTAGCTCTTTGGTAAAAGCTCCATGGATTCTCTTAGTATTGGGTGAAAAACTCTCTGAACAGCAGACTAGGCTCTTGGTTCTTGTGTTGAAGAAGGCAGTGAGCTATCAGTCAACATCCAGCTGCTCCTGACCACTCCAGATTTTATAGACCTTCATCATACCCCCCACCCAGGTTCAGGCAGAAGAGATTGGGACAACTCAGTGACCCCTCATATGAAGACTATTTCAAATGTTTGATCATTCTGGTTTTCCTTCTTTGAATCCCTCTTCCAGTTCAAGTTGCACACGATGTTGAAGGCAGGGATAAATAAAGGGATCAAACAGTGGAGCAGTGAGGTTTCCTGGTTTGCTTTTTATTCATTTTCCAGACTTTAGCTGGCTTGAGTTGCTTTTGGATCAATCATGCAAAGCCCTTTAGCTCTGTGTTTTGGCAGCAATATGCAACAGCCTGTGTTGTGGGAGAAAAGAAAGTTTTGCTGTCTGGTCACTGCTGGAAAAAAAAGTTTATTAGCAATAGATCAGATCTAAGACTTCAGATTACTAATACAATTCAGACTAGTTCCTGGATTTCCTAGCCAGAGGAATAGCTGTAAAATATGCAGTTTGAAGGGCTTGAGTCACTGGCACAGTTCTTGGTGTGTTTTGGGGTGTGATGTTCACCTGCACCAACCTGCCCTCTCCCAGACAGCTCCTGAGCATGCATGAAGAGCAAGTGCAGGCCATGGGTGGATCCCAGATAGTCTGTCTGTTTCTAGCCATGATTTGGAGTATAAAAGAGATCAATAACATCAACACAGCCAAGACATGCTAACTGAACTCAGAGCCAGGGAATGGTCATGGCCATACCTGGATTCCTTCCTGTGGGGATGCAGCTGCATTGGTCACAGCAGCATGGACAGAATCTAAGATGGTCATGAAAACAAGCAGACCTGGCTGTGGCATACTGAGAGGTTTTTACTGTCCTTGGCCATGCTTTTGTGTGTTTTGAGGTAACACTGAACTTCCATATGTAACTTGTGTGGAAAACAGTCCTGAGTGCTGGTTGCTTGCGACTAAGCTGGTTGCTTAACTGCTTGAATAGGTTGCCCAGTGAGCTTGAAGCATTCAAGCTTCCTGGTCTACTGGAAGGTATCCCTGCCTACAGCAGGGGATTGAAACTAGATCATCTTAAAGGTCCCTTCCAACCGTTCTATGATTCCATGAATCTATAAAAATACATTTCCATTTAGGTTTCTTCTTTTTAACCATCTGGAGTAACAAATAAGGTAACTGTACTATAAAGTGATGAGGGACAGGAAGCAGGTAGTTTATGCTGTGCATCAAGAGCATTAACATACGTTTAATGCATGATTGGCATGGTCTCCTCAGTTGTTTGTCATATTTTGTCATACTACAAAAGGGAAAAGAGAGCATTTGAACAGATAAAAGAAAAGGGAGCCTAATCCAGGTGTATATAAAACTTCAAATGAGTTTAGTGACTAAGCTAAGCCTTCTAGAAGAGGATTGCACTGAATGATTCATGAATTGTGAATTTTATAAAAACCGTTGAAATTATGAACATATTTATTAATGGTTATCACTTCAGAGAGGAGAGGCAAACATTCTTAGTGAATGATTTGTTTGCTTTAGTCATCTTGGACTGATCAGGTTGGGACTTTCCTTATCCTTCCTGTCCTTGGGCTTTTTTGTGTGTGTGTTCTACCTGTTGCTCTGAGCAACACCTATTTCCTGGTGATGTATGCCAAGTTACCAGGGATAGCTCAAGTCATCCAGTCCTAGCTCTCCTTTTATGAAAGTTGCCAGTTGTACATTATCTTTAGCGCCATTTGACAGTATACATGTATCATACCTCATCTGAGGCCTTTCAGGATCAGAAAGAAATAGTTTCTGGGAAAATAATTACTTTAATTTGACTATGTGTGAAACATTGCATTTCCATAATGAGGACTAGAGTATATATATGCAGGCATTCACCTGCAGGAAGCAGAGTTTATAGACCACAGTGCTGAGGACAAATTGTGCTGAAACTGTGGCAGGACTGGGATTGACATGCATGCCGAAGAGGCCAGGACATTAAAAAATTTCCTTGTTTTATGTGAGAAGAGAGAAGAGATTGTGTGGTACATGAAGAAACTTAGCTGGAAAGACAGTTATTGACCTTATGAATGTGAAAGCAGACTCATCTTCTGTTGGGCTTATGTTGCTCTAAACATCGGTGCACTAAGGCTGGAGGAAAGGTATGCTCATGTCCTTCGCTGGGGTAGCAAGACCAGTATGTGGACCACTGGTAAAAGGCAGCGTGAAGGATTGCATCACCAGTGGCACATGCCCAGTGAGAAGATGTGCAGAGTATAAAGCCCTATTCCACTTGTCACAGCAGCTCCTGAATTATGTGGACATGTCTGGTACTCAGACTCTTGGGTAACTTCTGGTGATCAGGTACCCTGACGGACTGCTCTCAGCAATGTGCTTGAGCAGGTGAGTGGTAGTTCTGGGACCACTTTATTTGATCAGCATGAAGTTAATTTCTTTCTTTCCTTACTGTTCTTTCTACTTGATAATGTCTTCCCTCTGAAGCAAGTGGACTCTGTAATATCAGGTAATTTTTGTTTGCTCGGAGTGATATATAGTGATATAGATGAAAATCTATAAGGTGTAGCATATCTGATCTTAGCATTTAGTAATGATAATTGAAGCCCTCAACATCAATGTGATTTATTTTAAAATAATTTTAAAACCACGTTTTTTAAAGTGATACTTTTTGAAGCATTTTTTTCTTTTTCTATTTTTCAGATTTTCTTTTTTTTTTTTTTTTTGTTTCTCCCCCCAGGCTTTTGGTTCATCATGTTTTCAGACTTGTTTCTGCAGGCTCAGAATCTACATTTTATTTTAATGAAAGCTGAGAGTTTCACTTAACCACACAGCTCCAGGATCTGGAGCTCTGGACAAAACAAATGTTAATTACAATTATGAGAACTGACAATACTGAGAAGACAAGATCTTCAAAACATCTTCTTGTCTCTACTAGCAAAACCTTTATTTTGCTGGATGCAGCTGAAACTAGTCAGTCTTCACCTTTATGACATTTTCTAAATTATATCAACTCATCTGGAGGGGTATGCAGAAGGTTTCTGATGGTAGTATGTGAACTTGGGCACTGTTTGTTGGTCGCTATTATGCTTCTCTGTGACCATACACAGACTGAAGAGCACAGCTGAATACTTACCCCTAGGAATGGGTAGAAGAGTAATCAAGCTTTGAGATGTTCTAGACTAGAGCAATTCTGGATTGTAATGGACCTGAGCTGGTCCAGACTTTCACCCACTTGAAAAAGAATACTCAGATTGAGCTGCTGGATAACTTAAAGAGCTTTAGAAAGAAGGTAACCGTTCTGTTCAGAGACATGATCACTGATTAAAAACCCATGCGCTGTGCTTAACTGTTATTCAGGAGTGACACAATTAGAGGTTTTTGTTTTACAAAGTGTAGAGCATGATAAATTTTGTTAAAGTCTCAGTTTAGCCTCTGCAAATATCTAGAGGGGGGGAAAACAGTCCTTCATCGTGTGTTTATACAGGGTTTATGCCTGATAAATTAATTGAATCACAGGTAGTAACAGTGATTATCAGTCACTGTCCTCTTTATCTCCTATAGTGATACTAATGTGCATGCCAGTGTAAGATGTTTCTCTTTTAGATTCAGAAGCAGTAAATAAAGGACTGTGAGCCTTTTAAAATGTGTAAATGTTTAAATGTATATGTATGTGTATGAATAAATATAAAATACATCTACTTAAAGTATTTTAGGGTTCCTCTTATAAAGCTTGAAAGAATCATTGAATCTGGCTTGCTTTTCTGGAGTCTTCCCAAGCTAGAGTGGGTATGGAAAGTCCCAGCGTTACAAATCCAAAAATGTCATTTAATTTCATATTCCTGTGTGCACTCATATGCACAGTCTCACATCATAGCCTATGCACCTTGCTTTGTTTTTACAGCCATGGTCATTGTCAGGAAGGTGTTGTCCTGGCTCTGGTGTCAAGCCCTGGGTGCACATTCCTCCAGAGACACTGAGTTCCAAACCTTTTTTAGACAGATCCAGCTTGTAACTCTTCCAGCTGTAAATACGTGGTAGATGGATACCAGGCACCTGTTGCCTAATTTCTTGCCAAGTTTTTCAGTTTACAATAGAATTAGATTCTTGTTTGAGGAATCTTTGTAATTTACTTGCTGTTGAATGTGTGAGAAAGCAACAGCCATGCACGGGAATGGCAGAAAACTGCTTTCTGACGTATCAGGGAAAAGCAATGATCACACGCTCTCGGAATAAATATGAATCATCATCTGGTTTTAATTACTGTTGGGGAACATACATATATCATGCATGGAAATTATATCCATCATAGGAAATTACTCTCAGTTATACACCAGTGTAATTCATCTGAATCCAAGGGGTTTGCTCTTGAGTTACCTTTAACTCAGAATGGAGCCCTGTCCACCAACTAGCTGCTATGGGCCTGAGTAAGAAAGAGCATGTAATGAAAAGTTAAGTAGCATGCACTTAGTCATTGCCAAGCTTATACCTTAGCAGGAAAATATGAGTGAAACAGGGACTGGCACACCAGGGACCTACCTCAATACAAAGTGTCTGAAATGATCACTTTAACTTTTAGGAAATGTTATTAATATTTATTACTTGGATTTTAATTGTCTGTAGATCTTGGCTGAGAAAGATAGCTGTGAGATGTAAATCCCTGTGTTCCTGACATGTCTGTTTTAGTCAGATAGTAATCCCAGGGCATTCTTCCTATCCCTGTGTTAACTAGCAGCCATGCACGTTTTTGGTCTTTCCAATAAGCATCACTGAAAACATGTTGCCTGCTTGACTTATCTTTGCCTATGGACATTGGAGAAAACAGTATGATCTCTACCATGCTTCTGTTCTTTCTAGCAAACACGATGCTTCTTGAAGCTCACCAGGACTCCAACCCACATACTTTGTTATGGTGCTGGAAATTGTTAATTTTCACCTGCTCAGTAAATCAATGCATCTTAAAGAAGCCAAGGGTGTAAATCATAGCCAGACTGACTTTCCAATGAACAAAGCCCTGTGTGACTTTACTTCAGCAAAGCACATCACAGTATCAGTAGTGAAAGGCTTCCCATGTATTTTTGAAAGCTGTAAAGTTGCTTCGAGATCTTTTACCTGTATTTTCCCTATCTACTCCAGAACAGACTTTTCTATCCTCTCTCAAATGTTTTGTTTATCAGAAGTGTGACAGAATGGAAAGTCCCAGTAAACATAATTCCTTTTGAATTTTGAATGAATTACTATCTTCCCATAGGGGTGGCTAACAGCATTCTGCATCTCACTGTGAATTAACCACCTTCTGTGATGATGTCTGAGACCTACATCTTAGTACAAAGAGACTGTAGAAGTGAAAATCCTAGAAACTGTGGAGTTCAAACTGTACTTGTGACCAGAGTCTGCCTTGTTTCTGGGATCATTTCTACCTATCATTAGCTATCTCAGAAAAAAACAAAGACCAGGGCCCTTCAGAAAATTCACAAACCTTATTTAAAGGTTCTGCTGCATGTAGTTTGAGATGAGCAGCAATTTGAAACACACAGGTAGCTAGAATTATTTGTCTTCTGAAGTTTACATGTTATGTTTTAACTGAGAGGTAGAGGGCAATCCATGGTTCATTCCTTTGATCTACCTTCTCTTGTGTGACCATAGCAATAGGGAAGACTGAACTTGGAGAGTGAGTGCTGAGGAGAAAATTCATGTGAACGTTCTTCTTCTCAGCCACCATGGGCAACTGCTGTTACAGAAGCTATTTTCATAAAGTGAAATGAATATTTGTCAGTCAAAGGGCTTTGTGTTTAGCTTTGCCAGTTTTCATAATCAAGACTGATAGTAAATGACAATTTGAGAAGGAAAAAAAAAGTCCCCAAAATCCTACTGACTTTTGTCCCTAAAAATCATATTCTAGAAGTCAGAAGTCTGGAAAAATACAAATCAAGAAGCATTTGTTAATGAGAAGAAAATGTATACATATGCTGTATGTAGGATACATAACATTACATGGTAACTGATTTCTGTTACTGCAAAATAAATCCATAACTGTGTTAACTGCACTTGGCATATGTTTAATTTCTTAATTCTGTTTTCATTTATGGCATATTTTGGTGTGCAGCCTGTGGTTTTCCCTTAAATATGGCATGTGTTATGGAAAATTTAGGATATTTACTCTGGAAACTCTTGAGTGCTTTGTTCCAGTAATGAAGAACTCTTGTTTCCTGTCCCACACAACTTCTGGTGTATGGGCATTTGGAGTCTTTGCCTCTTTTAGCAGACGTTAGAGGGGGACTCTTTTTTGTATGAATATGTTATTCCTAATGATATGGCATTTACTGGACCTTTTAATCTTTTTGAGAAAATATGAAATTGACTGTGTTCACAAGGAATGCAAGTTATCTTTGGTAATCAGTTGAAATATTTACAGCTCAAATTCCAGGTTTCCTTTGATTTATCAATGTCACATTTCACATTAAGGCACCCTACTGTACATATTTTCCATTTCCTTTCTAATTGCAGCTCCTCACTCTGCTCAGTAATTTGTAGTTACACATTTTTTTAAGTCTTGTTTTTAGTTTATTCTGCATAGTGCAAAAGTAACGTGGTGGGTAGCCTTTCTGGTAGCAAAGCAATACAAAAAGCTTTCTTCATCTTGAAGCTGTGGATCAGTGCTGAAAAGATGGCTTACTCCTGCATGCAGCAAAAGTAGCTAGTGTCTGTTTCTGTTGTTCTTACATGAATATCTTCCAAACCAGTAGTTATAGCCATAAAAGTGACGAATGAATAGTCATGTAAACAGATAAACAATGTTTTCCTTTGGAGAGGTTTAAATAGCCTAAAAATTGGACTAGGACATGAAAATTATGCACTGATAACATCAGTTGGGCTACAGTGCAATTTCTGTACAGGTTTTATAACCATATTATTTAATGTTTATAATTAATCTGAGGTCTAGTAATCAAGCCCAATGTTTCAGCTGTGTAATGAGAACCTATCTATGCCCATTGGAAACATCCTTACAGAAATTATGGAAATATAATCTTTTGTAAACAAAGTATACATTTCTCTTATACCTAATCATGTTACTCAGAAATAAATTGAGGATGTTATATTTGATTCTTAAATGTTACATATAGAAACAAGCAGTTTAATTGAGCTTAGTTTCCTTAAGGTTCTTTATCCTTATATCCACAGATCCCGTTCCTTTGAGTTTACAGTAATGATGACTCATCTACCCTGGATAATACTATAGCAGGTCAGGGCTTAAAGAAAACCGTGTTCAAACAGCCTAGCAATGGCTGTTAAATCACTGCAGGAAATTCCTATTTAAACACTGTACGTGCAGAACTGGGTGATGATTTTTAGTATCTAAAAACATGAAGAATCCAAACGCTCTTTTTCATAGTCTGCAGTAGGTAACTTCCAAGCTCACAAACTTGATCCAAGTTATGCTGTGGTCTGCAGAATGCAAAACCTTTTCAGATCACTGACAGGACAACCATAAGAAGACATGATAGGAAGTGGAATGTCAGACATCCAGTGTGATGCATTTATTTGATTGGCAGTATCAGATTCCAAGCAATATGCCAAAAAGAAGTTAAATTTGACTGTGTTCTTCTGTCTAGAGAACTTGCACTTAAATGATGCTTGGTGTGCAAAGCAGGCAAAGAGCCCCCCTTGCATCATGCAGGGTGAACAACTGCTACCAGGTGACACCTGCAGAAGAACTCCTAACCTCCAGCACTTATTGTGAGATCTGTGGCTTTTCATGAGAAGGAAGATAAGATACTTAAAGGGAGAAAATGAGAAGGGAGAAGATGAGCCCACTGAGGAGTGCTACCTCTTCTGTCCATTTTATGCTTAAGCAACTCAGTGTCACGGATCTACCATTATGCCATGGACGCATACATGTCTAGTCATAGTTGTGTGTAGAGATTCACTGTCTTTAGAAGATCACAATACAAGAACTCTGCCAAGACATGTCTCAGTGGTTCAGACTGACATAGCAGCTGAGCAGACCTGCAAACACTGCCTGTGTTGGGATTAATCCTAATCCTTGAAAAGATAACTTGTGTCTTGGCTCAGCTGTTTCTGCTCTGGCTGTAGAAAGAAGGAGGACAACCTGCTTATTCAGTCTTTATTTTGGCTTGATAACGTTAAGTGTGTGGTCCAAGCTTACATGTATTCTGTGCAGAACCAGGAGAGACTGGAAATAGATATGCTAGGATGCCAAATGAGAAAACCAGATGCTCTTTAGGCACGTTAGAGACAAGTCTCCCCTGTCATTTGTTCTTTCTTTTTTTCACTTATCCTTCCTTGTGGATTTGTCTTTCCTCTGTAGTAGGAGGAAACACTAAGGGATGCCTGACATCTCATCTCATATTGTGTCTTCTTCTGTTGTTCTCTCAGCAACACCGAGTCTGGCCTCAAGACCCCATTTATTTCAAGCTCACACTCTTGTCTCCATTAGTTTTCTCTTGATGGCTTCACATGTGTTTTCAGAACACCTAGTAAACGGTCTGCAGGTCCTGATTACAGCTCTTTGCACTAACTCATTAATAACAGCAGCACTCAAAGGAAATGAGTGAATTAATCAAATATTTTAAAAGCTGCCAATTCACATCTCTGAGGTTCCTGGTGTGTTTTGTACTTCATGTGTCTGTTTTTCAGATGGTTGTTTTTTTTTAAATAGAAACTACCTTTACTTAGTGTGTTACCCACTGCCAAGAAGGGCACCGACACTAAACAAATAATAATCTATAGTCTCAGCTAATACACTATCACAGAATCACAGAATCACAGAATTGTAGGGGTTGGAAGGGACCTCTAAGAGATCATCGAGTCCAACCCCCCTGCCAAAGCAGGCTCCCTACACCATGTCACACAGGAAGGCGTCCAGGCGGGTCTTAAATATCTCCAGAGAAGGAGACTCCACCACCTCCCTGGGCAGCCTGTTCCACTGCTCCGTCACCCTCACTGTAAAGAAGTTCTTCCTCACATTTGTACGGAACTTCCTATGCTGTACTTTCATCCCATTACCCCTAGTCCTATCCCCATGCACTACTGAAAAGAGACCAGACTCACCACTATGGCTCCCACACCTCAGGTATTTATAAACCTGGATCAAGTCCCCTCTCAGACTTCTTTTCTCAAGGCTAAACAGACCCAGTTCCCTAAGTCTCTCCTCATAGGGGAGATGCTCCAGGCCCTTCACCATCTTAGTGGCCCTCCGCTGGACTCTTTCCAAGAAATCCCTGTCTTTTTTGTACTGGGGAGCCCAGAACTGGACACAATATTCCAGATGAGGCCTCACCAGGGCAGAGTAGAGGGGGAGGATCACCTCCTTCGACCTGCTGGACACGCTCTTTTTAATACACCCCAGTATACCATTGGCTTTTTTGGCTACAAGGGCACACTGCTGGCTCATGGTTAATCTGTCGTCCACCAGGACGCCCAGGTCCCTCTCTGCAGAGCTCCTCTCCAGCAGGTCTTCCCCCAGCCTGTATTGGTGCATGCAATTATTTCTACCCAGGTGCAAGACTCTACACTTGCTTTTGTTAAACCTCATCCGGTTTCTTACTGCCCAGCTCTCCAGCCTGTCCAGGTCTTGCTGAATGGCAGCACAGCCTTCAGGCGTGTCAGCCAATCCTCCCAACTTCGTGTCATCAGCAAACTTGCTGAGGGTGGTCACTATCCCTTCATCAAGGTCGTTGATGAAGATGTTGAACAAGACTGGACCCAGTACAGACCCCTGGGGGATGCCGCTAGTTACAGGCCTCCAGCCAGACACCGCACCGCCAATGACAACCCTCTGCACTCTGCCAGTCAGCCAATTCTCAACCCACTTCACCGTCCACTCATCTATCCCATACTTCCTCAGCTTTGTTATAAGGATGTCATGGGGGACAGTATCAAAAGCCTTACTGAAATCAAGGTAGACTACATCTACCTCTCTCCCCCTGTCCACCCAGCTAGTGACATCTTCATAAAAGGCCACCAGGTTGGTCGAGCACGACCTACCCTTGGTGAACCCATGCTGAGTACTCATGATAACCTCCTTATCACCCAGTTGTCTGGAGATGGCATCCATCACAAGCTGTTCCATCACCTTCCCTGGGACAGAGGTGAGGCTGACTGGCCTATAGTTACCCGGGTCTTCCTTCTTGCCCTTTTTGAAGACTGGAGTGACATTGGCCGCCCTCCAGTCTTCAGGCACCTCCCCAGTTCTCCAAGACCTCTGAAAGATTACAGAGAGCGGCTCAGCAATGACTTCCGCCAGCTCTCTCAGCACCCGCGGATGCACCCCATCAGGTCCCATGGATTTATGGACCTTAATGCTTCCTAGGCACTCATGGACCACCTCTTCCCTGACTAAAGGGAAATCTCCCATTCCCCAGACTCTCTCATCAACCTCCAGGGTCCGGGATTCCTGAGGGAGAGCCCTTTCACTAAAGACAGAAGCAAAGAAGGCATTCAGTATTTCCGACTTCTCAGCATCCCCTGTTACCAGAGCGCCCCCTTCACTTGGTATGGGGCCCACATTCTCCCTAGCCTTCCTTTTGCTGTTAACCTATTTAAAAAAGCCTTTTCTATTATTCTTTATCTCCTTAGCTAGATTCAACTCCAGGTGGGCTTTGGCCTTCCTGGTCGCATCTCTGCAGTCCCTGACTACATTCTTGTATTGTTCCCAAGTGGTCAGACCCTTCTTCCACATATCATGTACTTTCTTCTTTCCGCGGAGCTTGCACATGAGCTCCTTACTCATCCACGCAGGTCTCCTTGCACCTTTTCCCGATTTCTTAGTCACAGGGACGCACCGATCCTGAGCTTGGAAGAAGAGCCGTTTAAACGCTAACCATCTCTCACAGGCCCCCTTGCCTTCTAGCACCCTGGCCCACAGGATAGCCCCAAGTAGGTCCCAAAGGAGATCAAAGTTGGCTCTCCTGAAGTCCAGGGTAGCAATCCTACTTTTTGCTTTGCTTCCTCCACTCAGGATCTCGAACTCCACCATCTCATGGTCACTACATCCCAAGCTGCCCCCAATTTTTACTTCCTTAACAAGTCCTTCCTTATTGGTGAGAATAAGGTCCAGCAATGCCCCACCCCGCGTCGGTTCCTCTACCACCTGCATCAGGAAGTTATCTTCAATGCACTGCAAGAATTTTCTGGACCACGCATGCCTGGCCGTGTTGGTCGTCCAGCAAATATCTGGATAATTGAAATCCCCCATAAGTACCAGTGCCTGGGAGCGTGCCACTATTTCCAGTTGCTTATGGAAGGCCTCATCAACCTCCTCCTCCTGATCAGGAGGCCTGTAGTACACACCCACAACAGTGTCCCCTTTGCCAGCCTGGCCCTTGATTCTCACCCACAAGCTCTCAACTTCTACATTACTCTCGCCCAGGTGGAGTTCAATACATTCTAGCTGCTCTCTCACATAAAGAGCAACTCCACCACCCCGCCTTGCCAGCCGATCTTTCCTAAAAAGCACATAGCCCTCCATGACAACATTCCAGTCATGCGAGCTATCCCACCATGTCTCCGTGATCGCAATGAGATCATGGCCACTTGACCGCACACAGAGCTCCAATTCTTCCTGTTTATTCCCCATGCTTCGCGCGTTGGTATACAGGCACTTGAGAGAGGCAGCATCTCCCCACCCCTCTCCATGCCTTTTAACTCCATTGTCTGCACCCAGCGAGCTCTGCTTTGAGTCTTGAACTGCCGCCTCAGACCCAGCGGCCCTCGTTTTGTCCCCTTCCCACATCCTACCTAGTTTAAACACCTGTCAATAAGTCCTGACAGTTCCTCGGCTAGAACCCTCTTACCCCTTTGAGACAGGCCGCTTCCGTCTGCAGCTGTCATGCCAGGTGCCGAATAAATTGCCCCATGATCAAAAAAACCAAGACTCCTATGTCTGCACCAACTCTTTAACCATTTGTTTAAGAGGTGGGTTTTTAGGCCCAACTCAGTATCCCTCCCTGCCAGTGAAGGTACAGATGCAATAACCACTTGCACACCTGTTCCTTCGATTACCCGCCCCAGTCCCCTGAAATCATCTTTGAGAGCTTTCAGGCTTTTTTTACTAACTTCTTCACTGCCAGCCTGAACTACCAGCAGGGGATAGTAATCAGAAGGGCAGATCAGACTGGGAAGTCTCCCAGCAATGTCCCTGACCCGTGCCCCGGGGAGGGAGCACACCTCCCTGCGGGTAGGGTCAGGCCGGCATATAGGGCCTTCCATTCCTTGCAGAAGGGAGTCACCTATGACGACTACTCTTCTATAATGATAATAAAAATATGATAATGATATGATAATAAAAATAAGTAGTACATATAGCTGTTTATAAAGTCTATATGCCAAGATATCTATCTTCTGCCACTGGTGATCCCCTTGTGATCTTTGGCATTACATATGTCCCGTGAAGTTTGTATGTGCATCATTACATCTTTTTAACTGTTTTTAGTACAAGAATGAGATAACTGTAAGGCCCTGAATATTTGTCTGGTTAAACTGAATGAAGATGGATCATGAGAATGGCCTGGATACACTGGCAATTCATCATACAACTACGAGAAAAACCTCCTAGAATGACTAGAGAAGGTGTTGGAAAAAGGAGAGGGAACTAAAATGCGTAACTGAAGGAAAAAGTGTTGACTCCAAATCATATGTGTGCATGTAAAAATATACCATACAAAATGCTTAGTATTAGGAATGAATAGGAAATTCTGACATTTTTTACCTGAATGAATTTGCAGAAAAGGTGAGACCATGTACCCCAGTTGGTTCCTCTCTGTATGGGATGTGATTTGTTAGGGATATCTGTGGATACTGGAGCTGCTACACAGAACTCAGATGTACTCATGTGCCCCGGTGGCGCAAGTGGTAGGAATGCCGCCTTGCAACATCAGGGCCTGGGGTTCGAATCCTCCCTGTGGTGCAAGTGGCAGAAGTGCTGCTCTGCAGCACAAAGGCTCGAATCCCGGGAATTGGACTCGATGATCTCTAAGGTCCCTTCCAACCCACATGAGACTATTACTATTACTCTGGTATTGTGCCACCAATGAGTTCTTAAACAGATAATTACAGTTTGGTCTGACAGCTGGTCAGATCCATCTCTCTTCCATTTTTTTCATTTTTTTTCATGATTTTCTCCAATAAGAATCTTTTCACTATTTTTTTTATATTTATTGTTATCATTTCTTTCTTCTTACTACCACATTTCATAGAATGAGAGATCTCAAGATGCAGTGCTCAGAAGTGGATATAGTGACTGTGCACAGTTAAAAATACAATGAAATGCAAAACTGACTGCATGTTGTTAATTGGACTTTACTCTGCTTGCCCACTGGACTTGTGTCAAAGGGCTTGAAGATATCTAAAGCTAAAAAAACCCAACAAACATGAATATTGGATTGTTTTAATGTGATTTAAGAAGTTTTTGCATAATATGAAAATCCATTATGTTTTCATATGAGAATATAAAATGCAAGAGATTCTCTTTGGTGTCAGTATTTATTTGGTTTTAGTAAGACATTCATCTTAGGGACTGAGATCAGTCTATCTTTGCTAATTGTGGGGTTCCTTTCATGTTCTGAAGGCCTTAGAACAGTAACCCGTGGATACAGGACTTAAGCATTCTTGTACAATCTGGTAATGTTCAAATTCCTCTGATATAACCAATTTAAGACATTTGTACAATATTCATTCATAGCAACATTTTAAAGTGCAAATAAAATTGCTTGGAAGAAGATTCCTGTTTGAGAGCAGCTGCTGATTGTTGAACCAGCAAGAAGGGGTTGAGTAAAATAAACACCACTTTGGAAACAGAATCACAGAATCACCAAGGTTGGAAAAGACCTACAGGATCATCCAGTCCAACCATCTACCCTTATCTACCTAAAAGCAAGTCAGTCTCTTCTGCCAGGTAACTAGTGATGGGACGTGAGGTGATGGCTTCAAGTTGTACCAGAGGAGGTTCAGGTTGGATGTTAGGAGGAATGTCTTCTCAGAAGGAGTGGTCAAGCTTTGCAAAAGGCTTCCCAGGGAAGTGGAAGAGTCACCATGCCTGGGGGTGTTCAAGAAATGTGTATATGTAGACCTTAGGGACATGGTTTGGTGACCATGGTGGTGATGGGTTGATGGGAAACTTTTGACTTGGGCAGAACTTAATGTGATACTCATTTGCATTTGTGGGAAAATTATGAAGGGTCATATTGACCTAAGAGTCATATTGTACTAAAGTGAACCCCATAAATTATATATAATTTATCAGATTGTCATATGTAGTTGCCAATCTCTGGTTAATTTGATTGGGTTGTCTACTTTTCTGCCTGTTTTCCGTCTTGACTTCAGTAAGCATTTTGACACTGTCTCCTATAACATCTTAGTAGGTAAACTAAAAAATGTGGGATAGGTGGTCAGTGAGGTGGATTGAGAACTGGCTGACTGGCAGAGCTGAGAAGATTATGATCAGTGGTAGAGAATCTGGTTGGAAGTCTGTAGCTAGTGGTGTTACCCAAGGGGTTGGTACTGGCTCTAGTCTTGTCTGACATCTTCACCAGTGACCTGGATGAAGGCATAGAATGCGCCCTCAGCAAGTTTGCTGATGGTACAAAGCTGGAAGGAGTGGCTGACACACTGGAAGGCTGTGCTCCCCTTCAACAAGACGTGGCTGAAGAGCTGGGTGGAGTGAAACCTTATGAAGTTCAACAAGGGCAAGTGTGGAGTCCTACACCTGGGGAGGAATAACCACTTTCATCTCTATAAGTTAGGGGTGACTTGCTGGAGAGGAGCTCTGCAGAGAGGGACCTGGGTGTCCTGGTGAAAAACAGGTTGACAATGAGCTAGCAATGTACCTCTGTAGTAAGAAAGGCCAGTTGTATCCTGTGGTGTGTTAAGAAGAGCATGGCCAGATGATCAGGGGAGGTTCTTCTCCACCTCTTCTCTGCTGTGGTGAGGCCTCATCTGGAATTGCTAGTTCTGGTTTCCCCAGCTCAAAAAAAGACAGAAGCTGTAGAAAGACTCCAGTGAAAAACTGCAAAGATGGTGAAGGATCTGGAGCATTTCCCTTACAAGGAGAGGCTGAGAAACTTCAGACTGTTCAGCCTGGAGAAGAGTGGATGTTATTGATGCTTGTATTTATCTACTGGGGGAAGTTGAGTGGGTAGGGCCAGGCTCTTTTCATTGGTGTCTGGTGAAAGGACAAGGGACAATGAGCACAAATTGGAACACAGGAAATTCCATTCCATGAAGAATAACTTCTTTATTTTGAGGACTGCAGAGCACTGGAGCAAGCTGTCCAGAGTGTCTGTGAAGTCTCCTTCTCTGGAGATATTCAGAACCCAACTGGGTGCTTTCCTGTTCAGCTTACTCTAGGGGAACCTGCTTTTAGCAGTGAGGTTGGACTGGATGATCTCCAGAGGTCCCTTTCAGACTCCCAGTTCTGCAATTCTATGGTATATAAAACATATAACTTATAAAAAACATAACGCATCAAGTAGAAATTAGTTTTAAAACAGAAAAAAGTATCATGTACTTTAAAAAAAATAAAATAATATATATATTTTATATATGTATGGATATATATATACAAATTATCAAATGGAAAAAACTCATTGGCATTGGCAGTGCTGGTGACTTGATCTTTGCAGTGCTTTTTTAGTGTTTTCTTTGTGAATTAAAAATGTGAAAGGGTAAAAGTCCCTCAGAAATGGCAAAGATTTGTGTTCATATATAAGTCTGTGTGCATATTTATATAACTCACATAACCCTGTTTAACAGCCTTTTTAAAAATGAGGTGATAGAAAAATGTTGTGAATGACACTTCTGTGGGTATCTCCTGCACTTTCAGTGCTGGGAGTTAGGTCAAAGTCCAATGAATCAAGTTCTTTGTAAGGAAAAACACCTTTGCTTTTTCGTCCTTTTATGCATATGGGATTGTATGTGTCGTTTTTCTGACTCAGAGAGCAATCATCACATGAGAAATTTTAGTAATCACAGTCTGGTTTGCAACTGGCTGTGTGATGATTTTAAAGATCTTCCCATATATCTTTCATTTCCTGTGTAATAATACTTAGACCTATTAACATTTGGCTGCTTTATCAGCATTCTAATGACAATTTTGACTTTTATTTTAGGGTTTTTTTTTAATTTTTTTTTTTTAAAGACTGTCACTGGGTCATCTGCGAAGGAGAAAGGCTAACATGTGAAGGGCAGGTGTGTGAAGACCAGCTTCAGCTTCCTCATCACTCAGGAGATCTTGACAAAGAGGTAGGCTGACTTGCCAAAGACCAGATCGGAGTGAGTGGCCAGGTGGAAGCTGCCATTGTATTCCAGGTCCACCTCAAAGCTCAGCTCTCTGGGGCAGACCTTCTCTGTGCAGAGCACAGGCCAGATGGCTTTGAAGATGGGTAGGGCACTGCCCAATTGCCCTGAGGCTGAACTGCTCAAACACTTTCCCTGTCATCTTGGTCTGGAGCATCTCCTCAAATTCAGCTGACTCCAAGAGTTAGTTTGTGAAGGAAGGCAAATATGTCTCTTCCCTAAAAGTGTGGCTGGGAAATGGAAATGTCAACTCATGGCTCAAAGATCTCCTTCCTCTCTGGTGGGGTAACACAGTCTTGCAGCCACATGAGATCCTTATTAAAAATTGGTATAAAAGTGGGTTTTGTCAGTCACTAGGAGAACATAGCTGCCTCATCAAAAACTGGTAAAGCAAATAAAAAAGGTGTGGGGGGTATACACTTGAATTCCTCAAAAATCCCTCCAAATATTTGTTTTATTACATTTCAGATGGATTCCTTTTAAAGTTCTCTGCTTGACTGCCCAGAGCATTTCTGTCCTCTTGTCCTGCAAATAATGGTTCAGATATGAATCTCATACCTTGTGAATACTATTGTTTTGTTTTGCTTTGCTTTTTTTTGAAGACAAACAACTGCTTACTATTATCTTTGTCTTGTAAAACTCCTCCAGGAAAGCTAATTAGAATGTGTAAGACAGAGCAAAGAAGCACCAGAAAAGGAAGGGAAAAAGAGGCTTCAAAACCCACAGGCAGACAGAGGAAAGTCCTGGTCTTTATAGTTCCAGCTGGAGACTCCTGGAAAAGGTTTCTAAGTGAAATCCATGGCTTTATAATACATTGCTTGGAGGGGAGGTTCAGCCCTCTGGGTGGTAGAGTGTCCACAGCCTTGCCCTGCCCAGGACAGAGCTGCTTGGCTTGCTGGTAGTAGAGCAGTGCTCAGGGATCTCAGTCTTTCCCAGTGAACAGAAGGGCTTTTGCCACCCAGCCTCTCCATGAGAAGGATCTTGCTGGCTGGGCCATAGTGCTTCCTCACCAGCACTGCCATGGCTAGCAGAGCCAGGCCCATGTGACAACAACAGGGAATACAGGTATTCAGTAACATCAGAAGGCTGCTAGTGAAACCAAAGGGAGTAAGTTTTCTATCAGCAATATGGTGACAATAGCAGTAAGCATATGTGGGCCTTCCATTAGGACATCTTTGAGAGCCATGAGTGGCATTCAGTTAACTTTCCTGACTGGGAATTTGCTGAGGTGGAATTTCACTGTGGCATTATTTCCATCTACGTCTTTAAATCCTCAGGTGAACGTAATATATTTGTACTGGATGATAAGCAGTAGTGATTTTTGAAAACCATCGTGGTGTAAAGGTATTCCCTGGAAGAAGTCACCCTGCTCCTTCCTTGGGAGCCTGAGAGCCCCTATGCTGTGGGCCTCTCTAGGCCTCATCCCCAGAGAGGACAGAGGTGGGTTTCAATGGAAAAATCCCCCATGAGCATGATTGCCTCATCTCAAGCTATCTGCCCCCAAAATTTGAAGCATTTTTTCTTTTAGAACAGAGAACTGAAAAAATAATTTCACTTTGATTTAGATGCCTAGATCACACTGCCAGGTTTTGCCTTTCTCCTGCAAGCACTGCTGACATGCCAGACAGCTGAAGAAGGAGGTGTGAGCTTGGGTAAGCTATTAATATTGTGGTTCTTCTGCTTTCTCTCTTTAAAAAAGGCCATAGATATCCTTACCTGACTTACAGTGCGCTGAGGGCCTTATTTGCCAACAGCTTTGAAATCCTTGGCAACTCAATGCTGTCCCATATCATTGCTGAGTATTGTAAGGAAAGCAATAAGATAAATTTGCCATCTGCTGAATCAGTAAGAAGCCTTTCTTTTTTATTATTTTTTTCTTTTTTTTTTCTTTCTTTTTTTTTTTTTCTTCAAGACACTTTGTGTTCCTGCAGTGCTGTGTAGCCCTCTCTTACTTCGTGGCTTTAAAGTTTTCCATTTTAGGTAATCTTTTGTAATCTCTCCATTAACCCATATTCAATACAAATGTGCTGAGTCTGCTCCAGTTCCATAAACTCCATGCCTTGCCCATTAATTACCTCTGCAGATTTTGTCAGATACCTTTGAGGAACTCCCAGCCCTAGCAGTGGCGTACCATATACCCTTGCCTAGCCCAGCAGTAATATCTGTGAAGAATTCCCCTCTACTAGTGAGCCGTGGTGACCTTCTCTTCCTGAAGGCAGGCTGGTTACTTTCTGTTAATCTATACTTTTCCAAATGTTCTCCCTTTTGACTCTTAAAAGAATTTCAGGGGCTTTTGCTCACAACTCATGTCAAACTGACTAGTGTGTAGTTTCCTACTATGTCTTTGTAGGTTCACTTTTTAAACTATGGCATTATGTCATCCTCCTCTTCCTCAGAGACCTCTCCTGAACTTTGTAAACTAAGGAAAATATCCACCGAAGTCTCTCCAGTTTGTATTGATGCTCTTCTCACTATGCTCAGCATCACAGAACCAAAACCTTGTCCCCTGGGAGGCCCCATGTGCATGTCTCACCCTTTTTTATGTCCCTGGGAGTTCAAAGAGTAAGTCCAGAGGTGCCAGAGGAATTATTTTGGCTTTGCACAGCTGTTCAGTACCTCACAGTCTGGCCTGACAATGTTTAAAATGAAGTTTCTGATACTATAAGCAATAGCAGCCTCAGAAGAGGTGCTGTAATTTAGTTACGTATCTTCTATCTCAAAGCAAGAGCTAAATATCATTTTCCTAGTGTGACTCCTATGTTACTGTTCTGCCTAGGTAATTAATTTACTATCTTCTCTGGCAGTTATTCATATTCCTGACTGTTTGAATTCTGTCGTTTGGTTATATCAAAACCCTTTGTATCATTGCCAGGCAGAGCCAAGGTTGCTTAGTTTCTCTAACTTTGGACTTTTCTACAGCTTGTTGTCAGCATTGTTAGAAATTTCCTTATTTTATTACATGTGGTTTTGAAATAATTGCCATTCCTCTGATAGCGCTGACTTGT
Organism: Coturnix japonica; assembly: GCF_054131305.1. Taxonomy (NCBI): domain Eukaryota; kingdom Metazoa; phylum Chordata; class Aves; order Galliformes; family Phasianidae; genus Coturnix; species Coturnix japonica. The sequence continues at coordinate 60,565,621 of NC_140664.1, forward strand.
TCTCCCACCTTTCATTTAAATGTACTTTCTGTGTAGAATTTTCATACAAATATCTTTGCCTATCTCAGTATTTATATTTCTGTTACTACAAACATGTATTTGTATTCCATGAAAGATACTTTTCCCAAATATTTTCAAATCTAACTTTAAGTGCTAGGCTATTTATATAGCCTACCAAAAAATAAAAAAATAAAAATAAAGACAGATGTATGATTGTAAAATTGGTAATTGTGGATGAGATTTGGAAGAATGCGTTTTAAAATTTGGATCAATGAGAAATTAAGAGAAGCGGAATGTACAAGCATAGTGGTTAATGCTGAAAAATGACTTTGAAGGTGTGTTTTTTTACTAACAGATGAGCAAGTAGGCATATAGATTGAAGAAATCTTATTTTCTGTCTGTAGAACAAAAACCTCTTTTTGTTATTCAATGCAGATGAAAAAAATCTTCATATAATTCTTTACACTACTTCAGAATTGACATGAACAGTATTTTCATGACTAAGAATTAATTATGCTAAACACAGTCTTTGGCCTTCTGCATCTGCCTTCATGGGGTCATCTGGGAATGAGTATACACTTAGGAGCCTTACTTATATCCCACCTCAGCACAATTTTTAGTTGAAGATACTTCAAAATTAATTTTGTTCTGTCACTCTTGTTTATCTTTCAGTGTGCCAACAATGATGGCACGAACTTGACTTCATTTTTGGATGCATGTCTGTACAGCTAAGTGATAGGCAAAGGCAGGATATCTATCTTTTCTTGCTTTTGTTTTTGGTAAAAATAAGTATGAATTCAAGAGCAAACTGAACATATTATTGGAAGAGAAAAGTGATGAGGATTATTAAGTACACAGGCACCTCATCTTAATCTAGAGCTTCTGATCTGTAAATAGTTGCAGAGTAGGAGATTGCTAATGGGAAGTTTTGTATATACTTTTCTCATTCTTCCTCTTCCCTAAGCATACATTTTTCTGCCAGATTTGGAGACAGCTAAAGTGTTCAATAGACCTTTGCTCTGAGATGTCTTGCTGTTTGTCTATTTATTTATTTATTTTTTATTTTTTATTTTTTATTTTTGGAAGGCAAACAAATTTTAATAACACAAAATAAATTTTTCTTTACCTGGTAATTTCTCCACTACTAGTAATTTAGATACCTGGCATCACTGTAGATGTTACCAAGTTGTTCACGACATTTGGACAGGACTGGCAAATACAAATTGTCTTCTAAAAGGATCTTGTAAGAGACCTGTGCCCTTCTGGAAAGGCAGTATAAAGCCACATGGGACACTGTAGGATGCCTAGGATGATATGATGCATCTGTTTAGGCACACTCAGATCTCAGCTGAATGCTGGGGTTCAGCTTTTGAGCATTGAGTGTAGTGAGGAAAGATTTGTATCCTAAATGGTGGTGTTTATCCAGTGTGTTTTAGACATGCATCTTAAGATGAGGTGACTCAACCAAGTATTATATCAGTCTCTCACTGTTAGGGGGAATAGAGAACTCCCAGATGACAATTTAGATGCCAGAGTTATGGGACATCAGTATGTCACATTGTAGTTCTTTTCATGTTGAACCTGTTAAGAAAAAAAAAAAAAAAGAATCTGAATCTCAGGCCAGGCTCAGATTTGTCTCTGTGCCATAGCTGTCCCAGCAAGGCTGCTTGGGTGATGCTTACCACTCTTAAAATGTGCAGATGTAAAATCTCGCCAGGTAGCACCTAGGATTGGAAAATACTTGCTTTGGCAGCATGTATAACCAGGATACTGACTCTTTCCCCAAAACGCTGAACTTGAACTCTGCTATGGGTTCCTGCATGTTGTGATATGTGGTTGTATTTATTAAACTGAGTTCTGTGTTAAGTCAGCATCTCCTTCAAAATTCACTGTATATATATTCAGAAGAGAATTTTCCTCCCTCTTTTCAGAAGCTGAACAGAGGCAAATAATAGAACAGAGACCTTAAGGCACATTCAATGCACTGCATGTTACCCATAGCCACCTCTTCAATTAAAGTGAGATCTGCTTCTGGACTGTATATTTATGTGGAGTTCTAGTTTTCAAATCCTCCTTTGTGAGGCTCCCTGAACCTGGGTCGCATTTTCTTCTGCTGACTGTTCCAAGTTCACCATCTGGCACATCTCAACAAGAAGATAGTTGTCAGTAGCAATGCAAATCATTGTTATTTTGTTAAACTAACCCATAGTACATCCCCTCTTTTTTTTCTCTTGCTTCCAGAGAGCATAAATAATAATGTTTAAAAATGAATAAATGCACACACAAAGACATACAATATCTCAGCCACATTCCAAAGTCCTTGCTCAGGATTTTCATTCACTTCCTATCCCAGTAAAACTCAAACTGAAGCAAGTATGATTTTGGGAGACCAAAAATGGAGTAAAATTCGCTCAAAAAAATTGGCAGAAATATGCAACAGCAGCAGTGGCAGTTCAAGCCAGAATGCTTATTAAAATCTGTGGACAAGGAGAGTTGAGATGTCATCTGTGGTCTGGAAAAAATGTCTACTTTGAGGACTTGGCTTCACTCTCCTGCTGTATTCTGTCCCACTCACTTTATAGTTATTAATACTTAAGAATGAAATTCTGAAAATCTTCCCATATCTGCTACCTTTTATAACAGCAGTAAGAAATTTATCTCTAGCAGAACTACCGTGTAACTTACAGGGATCCTAGCTGGTGTGGTATCTTTGCTTTTAGTCATTCTGATGAGTGAGTGGGTTGTTGAATTAATAACTTAGTTTAGTTAAACAGTAGCTGTTTTGAATACTGTGTTTGTACCTTCCTGTCATCAGTAGTGTTGTTCAAGTAAATCTGTTGAGGATGGGCTGGGTCACCAAACGCCCAGTCAAGGTTGTGTTTTGCATCTGTGGGATCCTGCTGCCTGTGACACTGTAAATTAGTTTGATTGAGGATCTGTGAGATGGTGAAGCTGCCACCCTTTGTCTACCAAGTCTGTCACTGTGCAAAATTATTATCTCCTCCTACCTAACACTCAAGTGAGATCATTGTTTCAGACAGGAGTCTTTGTTAATTGTTAGTGGAGATCTTATTTAAAAATTAAATAACAAAGCATAATCTTTTAGAAGGAGGCACCATAACTGCCACAGAAGCAGTTAAGGATCTGTCTGGAAATCTTTGAAATTTCCTGTTAGTGGAATTTCCATGCTGATACAATCTAACATTTTTGGGGGACTGTGTACTTCTGCTAAGATATCCAAATTATCAGTCTGATTATAATATTCATGATACTCTGTCAGATCAGAAAAAAGCATTGAAATGTAATTTAATTTAACCATTCCCCCTTTTGTAATTCTAAAGATGCTGATAAATTATTCTGGTGCAATGTATCCTGTCATTACCTGTTTTTGTTTAGAAACCCTTTTGATTGTACCAATGGAAATCGTGGCAGCATCCTGCCTTTTGCATGGAGCACATGTTTTCCTGGTGAACAGTGTTGACTGGTCTAATTCAGCAGAGTTCCCACAGAGGAGCTGCCCATTGCTTCATCTGTCCTAGTTCATCTGCCCTAGTACTGGTACTGGGAAGGGTCTGTGTGACTTTTCTGTTTTGATTTCAGTGTTCCCTGTGCACAACTATGCACTGCAGCTCAGTCCTGCCATATTCCCAAGTTACTGCACCCAGCCTTCCCACTGATGACATTTGTCCTAGCAAAGGGTGGATATGCTGCACCACCCTCTTCCTGCACCTCTGTGCCATTCTCCTCTCACTTCTCAAAAAGGAAATCTTGAGAAGGAGTAGAACAAAAAGCACAGGAGAGACAGAGAGTGCCTGAGGTTCAGCAGTGCCAAACCAATCTGTCAGCAACATCTCATTATAGTATTGCGTAGTAAGTTGTTCGTTGTACTAATGAGGCAAGCCCATCCTTGCCCTGCATTATTTTTCAACCAGAATCTTTTTCCCCTATTTTACCTGCTAGTGCTAGATGGTCACAGCCTCTCCCACTTGGAGAGGCATGGGTAGCAAGACAGGGCTCAATAACCCCATGCCCAGCTCTGATGAGTTTATGACCATAGCCAGGACAGTGGAGCAAAGCAAGGGTTAATGACTGTGCTGGTTTTTGGAGCTGGGTATGGTGCACATGTGATGCTCAGATTTTGTCTGTGTAGCTTTTGTGCTGAGTAATACCCAAAGTTTCATGTCACAGCAGTTAGATTTAGCATCTGCCTTTGCAGCCTTAGACCACAAGATGCAGACTGACTGATGGCTAGTGAATTTGAGGATTCATTTGCTTCACAATAAAATAACATCTTTGGCTACAAATATATTCTGTGTTTCAAATTTTCACACATCTTATGTAAAACAAGCATCAGGGTCTGTGAAAGCTAGCAGACACCAAATAGGATTGAGATGAATAATGAGATAAAAGTTAATTTGGCTCATCATGGTCATTGTACAAGTGACCTCTGAGGAGGAAAACAAGAAATGAAAACATCACCTGATTTTTGTGCTCAGTCCAAACAGCTGCCTCCAGACTGCTTTTGTGTAGATTTTAATCGTACAGAGAATACATGTGTTCTTATGCAGCCACCAAGTGTAAGAATATATTAAACTTATATTTCTTGGTTTTGCATCCATGAAATACACAAATTTATGAACCAGCTGAAGGTTTATGATCTGAGTTTATGAAAGGGGTAGTGGTTTTTAAGTCTGGCAATACCTAATGGTTAAAGCTAATCCGTAGTATTGCTAAGTACATCTGAAGCCACAAATAAAGTTGTTTTTATCTCTGGCTCTCACCTTTTTGGAAAGGTGGACTGATTAGGTGGACCAGACTAAATTATATAGAAAAACCTGTTTTCACATGTGATAGCTGGATGGAAATTTCCCCCTTATTTTGACAATGGTGTTTCAGAAAACAACCTCCTCTGGATCCTATAATACAAACAAAAGAGCTTAAAAAGGATGTTCAGAGCATCACAGTGTGATTTATTCTTCCCTATCATTCATAATCTTAGTAATTCTTACTGGCTCATCTGGGAAGACAGTATATTAATGTGTTTTTAAAAGGTTGCCACATAAGCCAAAGGTGTATGCAGTTATTTATTTGACTTTTAGCGCAAGGGTATGAAGGCTGAGATGCTGCTGAGATAAGACGTCACAGCTGTACCTGGAAGAAGCTTGTGCAGACCAAACTTGGCCCTGTTTCTAGATTTATTGAAACCAGATGCTTTTGCAGCATTTATCTCTCAAATCTGCAGTACTTCATCCAGGACGTGACCTTGGGAGCTGCTGTCTCCCAGGGCATGCTATGGGAGGGCATCCTGCCAGCTGCTACCACAGCAGTGCTGGAATGATGGGCTTGGTGCAAAGGTCTGACTCTCAGCATAATTTGTAAGAGTATTTAACCTTGTGGGCAGGGTTAACCACAGGGGAGATCTCAACAGGGCCAGTCTGGAGGGGATTTTTCTTCAGAGGAGGCTGAGGATCTGGTCACTCTGGATACTGGAGGATGTGTGCAGACACACATTTGGAGGCAGATAGCACCAAACCCTTTGTAGGCTGTGTAAGATGCCTCACAGCACTCAGTGCAGGAGCTATATATGCCCCCAGGGGGGCCAGCACTAGCACTGACTTCACTGGTGGCCAGGATTCTAGTCTTTTTCACGTCCCTAAGTCTTGCACCCCCATACCTCTATGTGGGGACCAAGGAGGTAAATCCCTCCCCACTGTAAGGGTAGAGCAAGTCCGAGAGTGCCTCCTTAGACTGAATGAGTATAAGTCTATGGGGCCAGATGGCGTGCATCCCAGGGTCTTGAAGGAGCTGGCTGAGGTGGTTGCTGAGCCGCTCTCCATCATATTTGAGAAGTCGTGGCTGTCAGGTGAGGTCCCGGATGATTGGAGGAAGGGTCACGTCACTCCCATTTACAAGAAGGGGAGCAGGGTGGACCCGGGGAACTACAGGCCGGTGAGTCTCACCTCCGTGCCTGGGAAGATTATGGAACAGATCCTCCTGGACGACATGCTTGATCACATAAAGAACGAGCATGTGATCCGAGACAGCCAGCATGGCTTCACCAGGGGAAGGTCATGCTTAACTAATCTTGTGGCCTTCTATGATGGAGTGACGGCGTTGGTGGATGAAGGGAAGGCGACCGATGTCATTTACCTGGACCTGAGCAAGGCCTTTGACATGGTCCCCCATCACATCCTCATCTCCAAATTGGAGGGAGGTGGATTTGATGGGTGGACAACTAGATGGATAAGCAATTGGTTGAAAGGCCGCAGACAGAGGGTGATGGTCAATGGCTCTATGTCCAGGTGGAGGCCGGTAACGAGCGGTGTCCCTCAAGGGTCTGTTTTGGGGCCGGTGCTCTTTAACATCTTTATTAATGACATCGATGAGGGAATGGAGTGCACCCTCAGCAAGTTTGCTGACGACACCAAGCTGAGTGGTGCAGTCGATACAGTAGAGGGAACGGATGCCATTCAGAGGGACCTTGACAGGCTGGAAAGCTGGGCTCAGGTGAACCTAATGAGGTTCAACACGGCAAAGTGCAAGGTTTTGCACTTGGGCCGGAAGAACCCCAAGCACCTGTACAGGCTGGGAGGAGTTGTCCTTGAGAGCAGCTCGGCAGAAAAAGACCTAGGGGTCCTGATAGATGAGAAACTAAACATGAGCCAGCAGTGCGCTCTGGCAGCCCGGAAAGCAAATGGGATCCTGGGCTCCATCAAGAGAGGGGTGGTCAGCAGGGATAGGGAGGTGATCGTCCCTCTCTACTCTGCTCTTGTGAGGCCCCATCTGGAGTACTGTGTCCAGGTGTGGAGCCCTCAGTACAAAAAAGATATGGAGATTTTGGAAAGGGTCCAGAGGAGGGCCACAAAGATGATCAGGGGGCTGGAGCACCTCCCCTATGAGGACAGGCTGAGGGAGTTGGGTTTGTTCAGCCTGGAGAAGAGAAGGTTGCGGGGTGACCTCATTGCAGCCTTTCAGTACCTGAAGGGAACTTACTCCCAGGAGGGTAGTAAACTCTTCAAAAGGGCTGACAATAGCAGGACTAGGGGAAATGGTTTTAAGTTGAAGGAGGGAAGATTTAGGTTGGATGTTAGGGGAAAGTTCTTTACTAGAAGAGTGGTTAGGTCCTGGAACAGGCTGCCCAGTGAGGTTGTGGATGCCCTGTCCTTGGAGGTGTTCAAGACCAGGTTGGACGGGGCCCTGGGCAACCTCATCTAGTAAAGGCGTATGTCTGGTGGCCCTGCTAGGCAGGGGGGTTGGAACTACATGATCCTTGAGGTCCCTTCCAACCCGGGTAATTCTGTGATTCTGTGATTCTGTGATTCTGTGACCCCATTTATCCCAGAGCAGGGGGAAGCAGTGGTTCCATTTGGCTTCTCCCAGCTGCCACAATATGGCAAATAGTGCCTCAGCAATGGTATCCAGTTGCCACAAGTTAAGGCTGTCCCTAGGCCTCAGGCTACTCTGGAGCTGAACCAGGAATCTGAGGAGCTGATGTCCCCACTGTTCTCCTCTCTGGCCACTCTGCCAAAGCCTCTGAATGTAGCTTGAGATGCATACATTTGAATCCAACAGAGGTCCCCGCTGCACAGCTATACCTTTGACACCCAAAGAATTGTTTAACTTCCTTTTTTCTTCCAGTGTTACATCCTCACCTATCTCTGGACATAGATAATTTCACATACCGAGCTGTTTTGATTTGCAAATGGGAACAAAGAAGATAATTACCTCTCATCAATTTTCTTTTTGTGGTTTGGTCATTCTGGTGGTAGTGGTTTTTGTTGTGTTTTGTTTTTCCCATTGTGAGTAGTGGTAGTTTTCATGTGAGCAAGAACTTCTTTGTAGTGGCCTCATTTTGCAGGTGCAAGTAATGAGGTAAGTGGTATGCCAGTTATACTGAGTATCATATCTAGAAGCATGGATTATGAATCCAGTGATACAGATCTACTAGGTAAAGAAATAAAATTCCTTGTCAGAGTGGTGGAGTAAGCATAGGAACAGTAGCATTTAGAGGAAAGAATGCTTGTGTTAAAGGTACGCATGATGGTGTATGATTTGAAAGCATTATGAAATTAGAGCATGGGACTGCAACATAGCTTCTTTTCAGATAGTATAGTTCTAGTTCTTGGAAGGGGACACTGGTGAAACCAGCTATGAAACTTTCTAGATCCCTGCCCAAATGTGCCTCACCCTCACTCACTCCTTGCATTATAAATAGCATAGAAGGACCAACATGTACTATAACCGTACTGCTACTACAAGCAGTCAGGATTTTGTACACTGTATTTCAATAAAATGAAGCATTTAAGAAGAAAACTATAATAAGAAGCATAACTTCAGACACCGAGGCTACAGGGTGGAAGTTTAGATATGTGTATTCACATTTAAGTTACTGTCTGCAAGATGGGAGACAGTTCAATGAATTTGGTGAAAGACTAAGTATGTCAGTCACAAAGTCAAACATCTATTTTTCAACATTCAGATTCTATATTAATGCATTCTTTGTATATCTTGTACCCCCGAAACACTTAAAGTCATCCCCAACCAAAAAATCTTCTAGCATTTTCTTGTTGGATGCCATAATACTAAGGTGAACTTCACCCTTGTTGGTCAAGATTTTGTTTCCAAAAACACTTCTTTATCTTCCAATTTGTTCTGCTTCCTCTGAATGAATAGCTCTGAGGGAGGAAAAAAAAAAATATTTCCTTTTATATGGGTTACATTACTTATGCAGCAGGCATGAAACTGCAAACACCTGGTTGAGTTTCCCTTGTGTGAACAGCAGCCTACCTCTGAGGGCTCAGCAAACATCTGAAACTCATTGTATGCATCTCAGAGGCCCTCTCCATCACTGATTGAGTATTTTTATGAGATTCATTATAGAGCAGCTGTGTCTGATATCGGTGATCACACAGTGGAGGCTATTAATGTTTGAGATGTGGTCACTGTCATACAAAAGACTAATTATTAAACTAAGGTAAATACAATGTGTATTCCACACATATTATGCTTGCTCTTGGCAGGGGACATCTGGATGAGGTGATGCTTGCTGTAGGCATGGGGATGGCTGGAGTGCTGGCTTGCAAGGATGTTAATTTTGGCTAGTGAACTGAGAAGTGTTTGAAGGAATTGTTAAATTAATATCTGATTTAAAATAACTAACCAAAAACTGATCGGACAACAGAATCATTTGTAACTGGGATGCTGCCTTTCCATCTGTATCCTGTTGACATTTTCTGTTTGGTATCAGGGAAACCCCAGTGTTTTGATATTTTCCCATGTGGAGTAGTAACTTTATCATCATCTTATACTTGGAAACTCCATACTATCACTGTGGAATATGAATGTCTTTGTCACAGATGAAAATCATGCCCAATTCCAACCTGGCTTAAGTACCTGCAGAGATGTGTGCATGAGCATATAAGTTTGTAAATATTTCACAACCCATTTTGATAGAATGAGACTATGACACAAGAGCTATGAAAGAAGCTTATCTTCATTTGCAGAGACTCAGTAAGTGAGCTACTTCATAACTTAAAAATTATCTTTGGGACTTGGAGCACAGCCACAAGCAGTTGAATACTGCTAGATGTAACAGCTGATTCACATGAGGGGCGGTCTTTGGCAGTAGCACTCTTTACAAGGAACCTGTATCCTCAATCAAAAGTGTATGTAAGTATTAGAAAAGAAGCAACCTAAATATTTTCTTGCTGATTTGCACCTCCAGTAGTTCTTGAAATATAGTCTCAGTTCTTCGTACCATGATTTGAGGTTTATGTAGTTATCAAGAAAAACTCAGCATATCACAAACATCACAACTCATCGATCACAAACTGGCTGTAGAGTTGGGATCTAAAAATCACCACTGTAGTGAACTTCATTGCTTCAGTCTGTATTATGCTTCACAGTATTTCCTATTTAAAAGAAACTTGTCCAGGTTGTTTCATCTCAGTGGAATTACGTTGTTTAATACTTGATGGATTGTATGTCTCTAAGTAGAACAGAGGACAAAAATGTATTTATAACTCTGACTACTTTGATCTTTTGTTGGTAGTTTTCTTCCAGTCTTCTTTTAATGAAGGGGATATGGTTGAAAGACTAAGATAGAAACCTGGGAGATTTAAAAACAGGGAAATGACTAGTTATTCCTTATGTATATATATATATATATATACACATATATATGTATGTATATATATATATACACATAAGGAATATGTATGTATATATATATACATAAGGAATATGTGTGTGTGTGTATAATGTATATATATATAATGTATATATATATACAGACAGACTCTGATTGTCCTTTTTCCTGCATTTTTTATTTTTATAAGTTAATATGAGAGTATCTGTAGTTACAAAACACACAGTGATTCTTTGCTTTGTATCTTGCTAGGAAATGATAAATCAAATAGATTATTTCTTGGTTTATTGTTTCTACGAGTGGCAAAACTCTCTTTTCTTCCTACCTGGCTGTCTGAATTGAATTTCTTGCTGCTCACTGGTGGAGATGAGAATTTAGCTCATGTTTTATAAATGAATGAAGTGTTTTACCAAGTTTTCCTTTTCTTCCTGAGTGAGTCAGTTACACAGTACTCACTGCAGCTGGGACTTTGCACAGTAATCCACAGTACCCGCATGCCAATCTCAAATTTATACTAGAAAGAATATTTAAACAGTTCAACAAAACAGAAATTCAGAGTTCAGTGTCAGAGAATTAGTCTTATTCCAGATGCAACAGAATCTGGCCATTGTAGATGATCTCAGTTCATGCAACTGAAAATGCATCTGCATTTCTGTAGAATAAAGATACCCTTAAATGTTATTTTTGACTAAGTTGAAGAACCAGTCCTTGATATCACTTTTGTTTAATAGTTGCAATTTGTAGAGTTGACTACAACATATGGAATTTCCCTAATATAGACAAAGCCTAACTATGGCAAGGCTGAGTGGGACACATATACCCTTAAATACGGAAAGTTGCCCTTATTTTCAGATGGGAAATACCTGGCGTACTGCTGAAGACCTTTCTTGCACAATGCAGTGTTTAGCTTTGTGTTTTATTAAAGTGTGAGTGTTAAAGGACAAACTGAGAGGAAAAAAAACCCAGTGTGCTATTGCTGTCTGGTTTTTAAACACATCCTATAGTTCTTTCTGTGCATTCTTCAGTGCTTGTAATTTGAAATACTCTTCTGTATAGGTGATTTCATCCAGTAGCATTTGTATTTTGGTGGTAAGAGCCTAGTCACACTAGCAATTGTACATGTGCAGAATTTTTAATATTGTGATCTTAATATTGAAAGTATTTCTTCAAGACTTTTATAACATCGTATAATAACATAGTCCTATCTGGAGGTTGGATATTATTATTACTACTACTTTTCTGCTGGGATCTTGGACAAGATGATGAACATCTGCTGAAGGAAGCCGAGTGGTAAATTATTTCCTATGAGGAAGCTATAGCCAGCTAGCCAAGAGGTGTCTGGCTTAGAAATGAGTCATCCACCCTAATGGAAGTATTGGCACTAGCACCTTACAACATTTTGAGGCATAATCTGTAGAACATTGTTTTTCAAGGTGCTCTACCTTTAGTTAATGTTTCGTTCTTGCACCCTGAAGTCCTAATGAAATTACTGGGACTTGATTAGCCCAGAACAGAGCTCCACCACTGGAAACCTCAAATTTTGCTGGATAATGTCAGTTGAGTTGCCTCTTGGTTTCACCTGGCTTTGGGAAAGTTGTGCATGAGTTAGAAATGCAACCTGCATGGACAGAAAAGACATGAGAAAGATGGCCCAGGGATTGACCCTGGAGGACTCTTACTGACAGGTAACAAGCAGGGCTGCCTCTCCATATGACTGCATGGAAAACACAATGCTGTCCTTGAATTTTCCAACCATGCTTCACAGGAAACCCAGACCATGTTTCCAGAATCTCCAGATATGAGTGTGCATGTTTTCTAACATGATTACATTTCAGAAACAATTTCTTAAACTACCTGAGATGAGATCATATCCACAGCAAGTGAACAGAGAAAATCACTTTTTATCATAGCAACCAGATGCTTGAAAAGAGTTCTCTTTCAGTCATCCTTTCAAAAATCCTACATGATCTCATACATTTGTGTCCTGTCAACTTAGCTACGTGCTTTTTAACATGTTCCATTTATTTTTATCTTATAGTATATAATTCAAAGGGAAAAGTGGCAAGGAGCAGCTGCATATAACCTAGTGAGGCCTGATGTTATACATTGCAACGTGCCACAGAGGGTCATGTTGAGTTTGAAGTAAGATTCATGCTTTTCATAGTAGAGATTAAATTCAGTTACAGAAAAAACTCGTCATTGGAGTTGGCCTAAGATAAGAATGCCCAGAGTTGAGCAAGCAAATCAGCTTTGTCCAAGTCTTGAACTTAAGAGAAGATGACTCAGAGAAAATTGAAGGTGAGTGCATACCAGCACGTATGAAAACTTCAATAGTATCAGTCTTGATTTTTGTTCTAATGTTCTCTGTTTTTCTAGTTTCAAGTCAGAGAGCTGTGCTGTTTCCATTCATGCTTGTACAATGTCCTACAGCACATGGGCATGCTGTAGGGGAACACTTTCAACACAGCAATACATCCCTATGCTGTTGCTGAAAAATGAAACCTAGAAATAAGGCCAATACTGATAACCTTGGGGGTTAACCATGGGGGGAGAGCAGTGGGCGTAGTCTACCTTGATTTCAGCAAGGCATTTGATACTGTCTCCCATTACATCCTTATAAGAAAGCTGAGGAAGTGTGGGATAGATGAGTGGACAGTGAGGTGGGTTGAGAACTGGCTGACTGGCAGTCAGAGGGTCGTCATTGGCAGTGCAGGGTCTGGTTGGAGACCTGTAACTAGCAGTGTTGCCCAGGGGTCAGTGCTGGGTCCAGTCTTGTTCAGCATCTTCATTAATGACCTTGAGGAGGAGATAGTGGCCACCCTCAGCAAGTTTGCTGATGATACGAAATTGGGAGGATTGGCTGACACGCCTGCCATTCAGCTGCCATTCAGTGAGACCTGGACAGGCTGGAGAACTGGGCGGTTTAACAAAAGCAAGTGTGGAGTCTTGTGCCTAGGGAGGAATAATTGCATGCACCAGTACAGGTTGGGGGATGACCTGCTGGAGAGGAGATCTTCTGAGAGAGACCTGGGCGTCCTGGTGGACGACAGGTTGGCCATGAGCCAGCAGTGTGCCCTTGTAGCCAAAAAAGCCAATGGCATACTGGGGTGTCCAGCAGGTCGAGGGAGGTGATCCTCCCCCTCTACTCTGCCCTGGTGAGGCCTCATCTGGAGTTCTGTGTCCAGTTCTGGGCTCCCCAGTACAAAAAAGACAGGGATCTCTTGGAAAGAGTCCAGCGGAGGGCCACTAAGATGGTGAAGGGCCTGGAGCATCTCCCCTGTGAGGAGATGTGAACTGGGTCTGTTTAGCCTTGAGAAAAGAAGATTGAGAGGGGACCTGGTTCAGGTCTATAAATATCTGAGGTGTGGGGAGCAGAGTGGGGAGGCCAGACTCTTTTCAGCAGTGCGTGGAGACAGGACAAGGGGAAACAGACAGAAACTGGAGCATAGGAAGTTCCACATTAATGTGTGCAAGAACCTCTTTAGAGTGAGGGTGATGGAGCACTGAAGCAGGCTGCCCAGGGGGGTTGTGGAGTCTCCTTCTCTGGAGTTATTCAAGACCTGCCTGGATGCCTACCTGTGTGACCTGGTGTAGAGAACCTGATTTGGCAGGGGGGTTGGACTTGATCTCTGGAGGTCCCTTCCAACCCCTATGATTCTGTGAATCTGTGATTCTATAACCTCTCTGCATATGTAAGGGGAGGAATATTGCTTATGTTTTGTTTTTGGTAATGATCAATTGGCTTTTATTTATATCTGAAGATGTGAAGTATACATAAATGCAGCTTTTTTTCTATATTTACTTGTAGGTGGTTGTTCAGTCAGTGACTGCCATAGATAGGATTCCTCTCATGCTCTTAGAATTGTATCTTCATTATAGAAACCATGATGTACTGCAGAAGAAGACAGAAATCATATGTACATAAAGGTATAAATCCATTGTATTATATGCAGTGCACTATGTTTAATAAAGGAATTTAAGAGGTCAGTTTGCCTATCTGTTGTTCTATTAATGTCACTCTTCTGTGATTTCTTGCAGTTCTAGCATCCATTATTTATTTCCCCAAGTGATGTGGGACCCCAGGCAACTTTGTTGCAGTCTCACTTGTGGGCTGTTATGGGAACAAGAACTGGGTGAGCATTTTACAGAGGTTGAAACTGATATTCAAACTATGAGATGCAGTAGAACTGTTATCTCCTGTTTTTCAGATGAAGAAAGACAAGATTAAAAAAAGCATGTTCTAGTTTGAGATACTGAGCTTCAAGAGCTCATACCAAAGTAAAGTTTAAATATTTAATGCTCAGCTCTGGTTTGTTTTGCTTTCTGTTGTGCAAGCACAGTCCTTCAGTTACTGACCCTAGTGCAGAATTTGTCACATCCTACATAGGTGCTCACAGTGATTATTTGAGGTGGTAGCTCCGTTGTCATCTCCAGCTAACTCAGGGAGATATGGGCTCTTTCATGGAGGGAATAATCAGGTCTACATATGATGTTTACCTGAAAAGGGATCCCCTGCAAGTGCATATTTCTCTTCATGGACTATGAAGGGAGCAAAGACCAGTAGAAAGAAGCTGAGGTCTCAGGTTAATTGATGTGAATTCCTCTCAGAGGTCTAATGTTAGCAGTACCGCAGTGAAGACTCTGGTTCCTTCTGGATAGTTTTTTGGATATCGTATTAAATTCAGGTAGCAGTGTTTTATTATATATAGATCTAGTTATAATACATACATATAAGTTAATAACATGTTTACTAGATAGATATACACACGCACATTTGCAGCCATCCATATGATTCTGCATACAAACTGTATGGGAACTCTTGATCAGGGCCTGAACCTCTGATTGACCACCTGAGGCAAGTAATGAGTCAGCCACAGGAGCACAGGTGAAGGCGATTCAGCTGTGTTACTGGAAGGGGTAGAGCCAGGAAGATTCCATTTAAGGACTGACTGCCACTAAGGAAGGATCTCTCTCTGGAGATTGCTTCTTTGTGGAGTTTTAGTGCAAGCCTTCAACATCAGTGAGCATTTCCATTTATTATGGGTTATATTTCCATCATGATAATATTAATTAACCAAACCTCTGTTTACTTATTGATTGTACAGAAACATACAGGCATTTCTGAAAAATGAAGAGCAACTAATGCAGAGCAGGACTGTGCTGCTCTTAAATTGAACTTTAGATGTTCTTAAAAAGAACTTTATAAGAAGCAAGCAAAGTTTCATGTTACTTTAGAGAAGCGCTGCTAAGGTCTTTATTACTTGACGGTTCCAAGTTTCATGGATATAAATCTAGGAATATCAGTACAGTAATAGGATGGCTACGTTTCTGTATTGGTATTTACAGATGTTTTTAGTACCTGTGCTTATGTTACTGGTGCTGATGCTTGTTAAATGTCAGATATGAAATTTAATTT
The DNA here is from genome assembly GCF_054131305.1 of Coturnix japonica. Taxonomy (NCBI): domain Eukaryota; kingdom Metazoa; phylum Chordata; class Aves; order Galliformes; family Phasianidae; genus Coturnix; species Coturnix japonica. Next base: position 60,581,184 of record NC_140664.1, read on the forward strand.
TTCTCCTGCTTCCTTGATTTACTTTGCAACAAGTGTTCTACTCAAATAATGACCTGTGTATATTATGGACGACTAGTTGCTCAGCTCAGCAGAAGATTATCTGATATCTTGACTGACACATACTGATTGAAATTTTCACCATCTCCAGAGCCCTAAGATGTCTTTTTTTCCAGTAATTTTTAATCTGTTATGTTTTGTAATGCCATTTGCTTTCTGCAGTGGGTGGGGTTAAAGTCTTTGCTCCTGGACAGTGGAACAACAGAACTGTAGCTGCTGCAGCTTTTTGAGTGGCATTTTTGTTTAGTTTCTTGTTGCTCGTTGTGCATTTTTTCTCTTTGGTCTCTAACAAGCTTGCTCTCTTGCTGAGTGGACAGCACATCCTTTGCCCTCTACAGCCTGATGGTTGAATCAATTCCTTTAGCTAATTAGTGAGTTTGTTCTGATTGCAGTTTGTCCATTCATAAGGAAGAAGGGAAGTAACTGAACAAGGCAATACTTCCTGTTATTGCCAAGGAAGTAGCACATCTGAAGTGTTGTATCTTAGCAGCAAACTTAAAGAAATGTTTCTGTCCCTTTCTGCTCCTTCCTTCTCTGCAGGTCAGCCTGTGAACTGAAGGTGGAAATATGGAAATAATGGTGTTGGCTTGCCTCAAGAGCAACCTCAGAGACTAAAACTTACCAAAAGGTAAGCATAACTTAAAGAGAAATAAACACATAGCTGTATTCTTGGCAATTATCTTCCATCATGCCAGTCTAAGCACTACCTTCAAGTCTGTTATGTTTCAGTTTCTTACTCCTTGTCATTCCCAAATTATTTCCTTCAGTTGCAGAAATAAGATTTATGCCAGTTCTGCTTTTGTTAAGCCTTTTAAAGAAAGCTAAGTAAATTGCAAATGACTTCCAGGAAGGTATTCCATAGCATCTTTTTAGAGGGTAACTGATGTTGTATTTCCATTCTAGTTTGTTTGAATTACTTGAAGGAATGTGATTAAGTGTCTTTAGTTGATATCTTCACAATGAAATGCTATAGAATGATAGAATAGTGTGAGTTGGAAGGGACCCATAAGGATCATATAGACTCCTGGTTCCACAGGATTCTCAGGCTGCTGAAAAATCAGACCATATGTCTGAGAGCAATCCAGACGTTATTGAACTCCAGGAAGCCTGGTGCCATGACCTACTTCCCTGGGGTGGCTGTTCCAGTGCACAACCACACTCTCAGTGAAGAACCTTTTTCTGATATCCAGCCTGAACCTCCCCCATCACAGCTTCACACCATTCCCTCGGATTCTATCACTCGTTGAAAGAGAGAGATCAGTGCCTGCTGCTCCACTACCTCTTGTGAGGAAGTCATAGGTCTCCACTCCATTGGATTTCAGCCGTTCCTCATACTTCTTTCCCTTTAGACCCTTCATCATCATTGTAGCCCTCCTCTGGATGCTTTTTTTATTTTAATGTCATTTCTGTACAGTGGCACCCAAAACTGTACCCAGTGCTCAAGGTGAGGCCACACCAGTGCAGTGTAGAGCAGCAGTCGCATCACTCAGACAGTGTCATGCTTGAAGTGCCCTGATGGCTTTCTTTGCTTTCTGGGCAAACTCATGTTCACTTGCTGTTGACCAAGACTCCAAAATCTATTTCAGTAGGGCTGCTCTCAAGCATCTCATCTTCCAGTCCATATGTACTGCCAAGGTTGCCCCTTCCTGGATGAAGAACCCAGCATTTGCTCTTGTTAAACTCCATGTGGTTGGTGATTGCTCAACTCTCTAATTTGTCTAGATCTCTCTTCAAGGCCTCTCCAGCATCAATGAAGTCAGCAGCTTCTCCCAATTTAGTATTATCAGAAAACTTGCTCAGAACACATTCTAGTCCTACATCCAGTCATTTATGAAAACTCTAAAGTGAGCTATCCCTAAAATGGAGCCCTGGGGACCTTTGCCTAGTGACCAGCTGCCAATCTGATGCAAATCCATTTACTACAACCCTTTAGGCTCAAGCCATCTGCCAATTACTCACCCACTGCAGTATGTTTTGTCTAGCCATATGCTGGACACTTTGTCCAGAAGGCTACTGTGAGGTACCAGAGCACTTCATCAGAGTAGAAGACAAGGAAGGCATTAAATGTCTTTGACTTGTCTCTGTAAGATGACTGTTCTCATCAAGTAATAAAGCAATGTTCCCTCTGGTCTTTCTTTTGTTGTTAACGTATTTTAAAAAATCATTTTATTGTTCCTTACAGTACTGGCTGCTTCATCTCTAACTGAGCTTTGGCCACACAGGCTCCCTACAAAGGTGAACAGCATTTCTGTAGTCTTCCTATGTCTCCTGACCTTGCTTCCAACAGCCATTCTCTTTGGTCTTTTACCTAAGTACTGGCAGAATATCTCTGTTCAACCAAGCTGACCTACCATGCCTGTTAGACTTCCCATGTTCTGGAACTGCCTATTCCTATGCTCTTAGGAGGTGGTGCTTAAAAAGTGACCAGACCCCAGTGCATTCAAAAGCAGTTACACAGGGGCCATACTTACTAGTTCCATGAGTAGCCTGCTCTCCCCATATCCAAGGCTGAGGTTTTGGTGGTAGAATTCCTGTTAAAATGTAAGAATGCAGTCTGTTTATTTATTTATTTAGAACTAGTATACAGATTAATTTAATACTTTTTGGGTTAATGGAGAAGATGCCGGCAATATTTCTGAGACTGCCAGCAGAATAATCTTGGGAAAACATAGCAGAAATGCTAAGTCACAGCCTGAAACAGTGATTGAGTGCTTGATACGATGGCAGGGCCAGCCCAGAGGACCTCAACTGCATGCAAGTACTTGAGTGACTAGAAGGGGTGGAGCCAGGATCCACCTCCTCCCAGACCCTATTTAAGGGTTGGCAGTGTAGGCAAGGGTATCTTACTGGAGATTCCTGCCTACCTAAAGCCTTTCAAGGGTAAGGGTGGTTGCAGAGCCGCTCTCCATCATATTTGAGAAGTTGTGGCTGCCAGGTGAGGTCCCAGATGACTGGAGGAAGGCTCACGTCACTCTCATATACAAGAAGGGGAGCAGGGAGGACCCAGGGAACTACAGGCCGGTGAGTCTCACCTCCGTGCCTGGGAAGATCATGGAACAGATCCTCCTGGACAACATGCTTGATCACATAAAGAACGAGCACGTGATCCATGACAGCCAGCACGGCTTCACCAGGGGAAGGTCATGCTTAACTAATCTTGTGGCCTTCTATGATGGAGTGACGGCGTTGGTGGATGAAGGGAAGGCGACCGATGTCATTTACCTGGACCTGAGCAAGGCCTTTGACATGGTCCCCCATCACATCCTCATCTCCAAATTGGAGGGAGGTGGATTTGATGGGTGGACAACTAGATGGATAAGCAATTGGTTGAAAGGCCGCAGACAGAGGGTGATGGTCAATGGCTCTATGTCCAGGTGGAGGCCGGTAACAAGCGGTGTCCCCCAGACATCTGTCTTGGGACCGGTGCTCTTTAACATCTTTATTAATGACATCGATGAGGGAAGTGAGTGCACCCTCAGCAAGTTTGCTGACGACACCAAGCTGAGTGGTGCAGTCGATACGGCGGAGGGAACGGATGCCATTCAGAGGGACCTCGACAGGCTGGAAAGCTGGGCTCAGGTGAACCTAATGAGGTTCAACACGGCAAAGTGCAAGGTTTTGCACTTGGGCTGGAAGAACCCCAGGCACCTGTACTGGCTGGGAGGAGTTGTCCTTGAGAGCAGCTCGGCAGAGAAAGACCTGGGGGTCTTGATGGACAAAAAACTCAACATGAGCCAGCAGTGCGCTCTGGCAGCCTGGAAAGCAAATGGGATCCTGGGCTCCATCAGGAGAGGGGTGGTCAGCAGGGATAGGGAGGTGATTGTCCCTCTCTACTCTGCTCTTGTGAGGCCCCACCTGGAGTACTGTGTCCAGGTGTGGAGCCCTCAGTACAAGAAAGACATAGAGCTATTGGAAAGGGTCCAGAAGAGGGCCACAAAGATGATCAGGGGGCTGAAGCACCTCCCCTGTAAAGACAGGCTGAGGGAGCTAGGCTTGTTCAGCCTGGAGAAAAGAAGGTTGAGGGGTGACCTCATTGCAGCCTTTCAATACCTGAAGGGAACTTACACCCAGGAGGGGAGTAAACTCTTCAAAAGGGCTGACAATAGCAGGACACGGGGAAATGGTTTTAAGTTAGAAGAGGGAAGATTTAGGTTGGATGTTAGGGGGAAGTTCTTCACTAGGAGAGTGGTTAGGTCCTGGAACAGGCTGCCCAGGGATGTTGTGGATGCCCCATCCTTGGAGGTGTTCAAGACCAGGTTGGACAGGGCACTGGGCAACCTGATCTAGTAAAGGTGTATGTTTGGTGGCCCTGCCAGGCAGGGGGATTAGAACTACATGATCCTTGAGGTCCCTTCCAACCCGGGTCATTCAGTGATTCTGTGATATGATGTGGAATACTGATAACCAGAAGTCATAAAACCGTGACATTATGTTAATATCTTCCAACCTGAAGTGTGTAACATTTGTACTTTTTTCCCCCACATAGAACAGCAAAGAATTACTGCTTAGCAAATTGCTTTTTTGATCTGTGTTGACCAAAGATGACAAAGCTCACATTCTTAAATCATTTATCAATACATGAGGATTTCTAAATTATTAACTAGTTTAATAATAGTAATCTGATATTAAACAAGATTAAACAAAGCAAAAACAGAGTGCTTCCCTTGGATCTAAACAGGCCCCATACTTCCAGATTGATTTGATGTTGTTCCCTTCTTCAGTGCTGATCCACTATGTTTGGAGGGATGCGTCAGTGCTTTAGGTTTTGCTCTTTTGGCCGCTTTTAAAACTGACTCAACATCAGTTAGAGCTGAGAATGAGAAAACTACTCATTCAGAGGGAGGAAGTCAGAACTGAGACATAGGGTAGAAGAATCTTCTCTCAGCTCTTCAAATTTTTTTTTTTTTTTTCCCCAGAGTTTACAGATGTTATACGTGTGTGTCTATTGTATCCTTCCAAAACCTGTGGACTTAAATATGTATTATTCCTTATTTGATGATTCCAGTGGACTATTGAGCTGGCTCTGTGTCATCAGAGTGCTACCAGTTAAACATCATCCATGAGAGACAGTAAGCGCTCATTTAGAAATCATTCTCCTTTATAGCAGTTTCAGGCTGCAGTCTTAAATGTGAATTTCATTAGCATAGATAATAAAATAATACAACAAGATACCATTTTTTTCTCTCCAGAATTCTTGGAGTAATAAAAAGAACAGCGGGCAGAAGTGTTTTAAATATATTAACTTTTTTTTTTTTTTTTTTTTAACTCTGCAAGCTTTTGTTCTCAAGAAAGAAAACTGCTGTTTCACTTCCCTGAAGCCATTGGTAATATGATGCAAAAACATCAGAGAAAATCTAATCCAAGATAGGTGCAGTCCCCAAGGGGATGTGCTCGTCTTTGTTTTATATTTCCATTGGAAATCTGGACGATTTTTGCATGCAAACATCTTATTTCATGGAGCTGCTTCTCAAATTGAGAGATTAGATCTAGCACAGTATAAAGGATTTTTCAATAAAGTGGGTTGCACAGTCTTATGTTTACAGAAAATTGATGCATCATCTGATATGTCTAAAATTACTAATTTATACTTCAGTAAAGCTGCAGGAATTTCAACCAGCCCCATTATCTAATCAAGAAAAATATTCCCACTGCATCTTGTCTTTAAGATAGCTGGTTGGAAGCAGTGTTCAGACTGCTATATATCACGATTCATTACAGCTGCAAAATAGGCTGATTTTTTTTTCTTTTTTTTTTCTTTTTCCTTGAGAAAGTTGTTTGTGAAGCTATTCATCATCCACAAAGTATTCTACAGTGCCTCAAAGGCTGCGAAGCAGTTATTAAATCTTAACTTTTGTTTTTCCTTCCCCACTGTTTTAATTTGCCATCAAAATGTATGTACAAGATATAATTGTTATTGTTGAGTGAATGGTAGTAGAACTCATTGCAGTAATGATGCTTGGCATGAGCCACAGACTATTTGTACATTCTGAGAGCTTCACAGCTCCCCATGTGCCAGAAATGTCCTGTTACTAGTATATCTTCCTTCACAATGGAAGCCAGATGAGTTTGCTCAGTCCTTGTTACCTCAGCACATTCAGTTCTATGAGTTAACTTGTGTGCAGTGGGGATGTGGGTGGAACAGAAGGGGAATGTCCTTATGGCAAAACAACATGAGTACAGACCTGTTGAGGGGCTCGCATTCAGTCCATAGTATCACAAGGCTGGCATCTCTTTCTGCTTCATGTGCTGAGCATGGCAGTGGGACATACATTCTACACATCTGGTGAGGCATCAGCATGGATAACCATTCCTTTGTCATCCCCTGGCTGCTTTCTATCAGGAGACAGTGCTTTGAATTAAGTGCTGCAAAGAGTTTCAAGATAAGGAATAGAAAGCCAAGTGTAAGCATTACTGAAAAGTGGGACAGGTGTCAGCAAAGGTCATGGCCCAGCATCTCTACAACATTGGGACAGCAAACCACAACATAGTGCATTTCATCTCCTGTTGAGTAAGAAAGATATGAAAAGTTTAATTAACAGTGGTGACCTTTTCTGTGGTACTTACCATGAGCAGATCTCAAAGGGTTTTGCTAATGAGTTAAGAAAAAGAGTACTTATCTCCTGAATTCCCATTTACCACTTGCACTGTCTCTTCCTTTCTGTTCATTCCTCTTCTCTGTAATATTGTGCCTAAGAGCAGCTCTCATGTGCTTGCAGGGCAGGACTCTTGATTCTCTTCCATGCTGGATGGGGCTTCATGATGCAATGAGGGCATTTTTCTGGATTTAGCTTTAAGAAATGAAAAGCTGATCCCTGTTCCCAGGGGTTGTAGTGAGAAGTGTATCTGAAGATCTCTTTCTAAGCATGTTTCTCATACCATTTTCATTTCAAGATTTCTAAAGCAAAAAAAAAAAAAAAAAGGTACCTTCTTTGACAGAGGATGGAGAGAAACTTAATTTGGAAGGAATCTCAATCAGCTACTCCTCTGAGGCTAACAGAGATGAAGGGATTCAGGCTGTTCCTCTCTTCTGTCAGCATTGGTGGCAGCCCCTTCCCTGTCCCACTGGAGGCTGCTGATGCTTTGTTCCCTGAAGGAGAAAGGCAAAGACTTGTATTTTTCAGTGCAACGCCACTGGTATTCTTCAGAAGTTCCATCAGTGAAAGAATTTGAGGTTAAATAAATGGGTACGGAAAGCATTCTGGTGGATTATTTCTATTTGTATTCATTGTTGGAGAAGGGGCTAAGAATCACTGTCCCAGTTCCCTCTCAGCTCCATCAAGAGCATCATCCAGGCCCTGAAACCAGTGCAATGGGCTACCCAGCAAGGCCAAACTGCGAACTGGGTTGTACAGTCAGCTGGACTCAGCTTTATTCCATTTGAAAGGTGGTCCTGGAGCAGAGGCTTAACTCACTGTCACTGTGCATCACAGCAAATGCAGGTCAGGTAGGAAGAGAAAATCCCAGACATCTCACTACCTGCCACTTCCCTGTTTCATTGGCTGTTGATTTATGGCATTGATTTATTTTTCTTCTTTTGTTGGAAGTATCTAAGTGTCACAGGTTACTTAGATTTACCTATGCCCGTGACAGGGGAAGCCACCACATAGGGCCCCCTGGGGCCTGGAAAGGAGGGGGAGAAGGGGAATGGGATAAAAACAGCGGCAATCTAAGGAGGAAAAACTTATTTTACTAAATATGATATCAAAATACAAGATAACACAGTATAATATAATTTAGGCTAACAAATCAAACGAAACAGAGAGAGAGAGTCCCCGAAAACCGAGAGGCCTACTGTGAACTCTAGCCGACACGGCTGGAACGCTTCCCACTCTCCGAGCAGTTCGAAAGAAGAAGAACACTCCAGCCTGGGAACAAGATTATATAGTGTCCTGGTCCCGTGACTCATCACTACCCTTGTTGTTCTCTGGGATATGTAGTCTTCTTCTGTGGACTGCACATTCAATAGAAGTATCCATGCTTTACATGATGTTATGATGTGGAATACTGATAGCAAAATTACAAAATTACAAAACCATGACATTCCACCCCTTATTCTACATTATTACATCATGGTTAATATATATACATATATATACACGTATGTAAAACTATGATAGCTAAATAGTAGAATTGCATGTAACATAACTAAATGTATAACTATAATAACTAAAATACACTACACATGCAAACATATATATATATAGATACATAAAATTATTGACTGCACTCCCCCAGCATCAAATTCCCTTGTGGTACACACTGAACATCCCCATCCTTCTGCATTACCCACCAAGTGCACCCAGGTCCCTGAGCAAAGACAGTTCCACGGACAGGTTTGCCCTTTCCAGAAGCTGGAAAGACCCAAACAGCTTTTCCCAGCATGTTCTTTACATGTACAACAGGGAGCTTATCTCCTTCTATAGTGTGTAGGGGGCTAGATTGGCTAGGACCATCATGATTGACAGATCCTCTAGTATTGACCAACCAAGTGGCTTCTGCCAGATTCTTCTCCCAGTGCTTAAATGTTCCACCACCCATTGCTTTCAAGATAGTTTTCAACAACCCATTATATCGTTCAATTTTACCAGAAGCTGGTGCATGGTAGGGAACATGATAAATCCACTCAATGCCACGATCTTTGGCCCAAGTATTTATAAGAGAATTTTTGAAATGTGTTCCGTTATCAGATTCAGTTCTTTCTGGGGTGCCATGTCGCCATAGGACTTGTTTCTCAAGACCTAATATGGTGTTTCGAGCAGTAGCATGGGGTACTGCGTATGTTTCAAGCCACCCAGTGGTTGCCTCTACCATGGTGAGTACATAACACTTACCACTGCGAGATCGTGGCAAGGTGACATAATCAACCTGCCACACCTCCCCATATTTATACTTTTGCCATCACCCTTCCTCCCAGAGATGTTTCATCCTTTTGGCTTGTTTGATTATGGCACGTGTTTCACAATCATGAATAATCTGCACAATAGCGTCCATGGTTAAGTCCACCCCTCGGTCTCTGGCCCACTTATATGTCGCGTCTCTTCCTTGATGACCTGAGTCTGTATAAAGATACAGCATTGGCCAGCTCTCCCGTTCAGCAACATCTAAGGCCAGCTGGACAGCTTTTACCTCTGCAAACTGACTTGATTCTCCTTTACCTTCAGTGGCCTCTGCAACCTGTCGTGTGGGGCTCCACACAGCAGCTTTCCATTTGCGATGCTTCCCTACAATCCGTCAGTGAATAGGGCATATTTCTTTTCATTTTCTGGTAATTTGTTGTATGGTGGGGCCTCTTTAGCACGTGACACCTCTTCTGCTGGTGATGTTCCAGACTTTTTATCTTCAGGCCAGTCCATGATTACCTCTAGGATTCCTGGACGATTGAGTTTTCCCATTCGAGCTCACTGTGTAATCAGCGTAATCCACTTGCTCCAGGTGACATCGGTAGCATGATGGGTGGAGGGAACCTGTCCTTTGAACATTCAGTTCAGCACTGGCAGTCGAGGTGCCAAAAGGAGCTGCGTTTCAGTCCCAACTACTTCAGAAGCAGCCCGAACCCCCTCATACGCGGCTAAGATCTCCTTCTCAGTTGGAGCATAGCACTCTTCAGATCCCTTATATGCTCGACTCCAGAATCCCAGGGGTCAGCCTCGGGTCTCTCCTGAGGCTCTTTGCCACAAACTCCAAGTGGGGCCTTTCTCTCCAGCAGCAGTATAGAGGATGTTCTTTACATCCTGTCCAGTCGGTACTGGCCCCAGGGCTACAGCACGGGCTATCTCTTGTTTAATCTGTTCAAAAGCCTGCTGCTGCTCAGGGCCCCATGCAAAATCATTCTTCTTCCGCATCACCTGATAAAGGGGGCTTACAATGAGGCTGTAGTTTGGAATGTACATCCTCCAAAAGCCCACCGCACCCAGGAAAGATTGTGTCTCTTTCTTGCTCGTTGGTGGAGACATGGCAGTGATTTTGTCGATCACATCTGTTGGGATGTGACGACGTCCATCCTGCCACTTTATACCTAAGAACTGAATTTCCTGGGCATGCCCTTTTACTTTGCTTCGCTTAATAGCAAAACCGGCTTGTAGAAGAATTTGGATTATCTGCTCTCCTTTTGTGAAAACTTCTGCTGTATCGCCCCACACAACAATGTCATCAATGTACTGCAGGTGTTCAGGAGCACCACCCTGTTCCAGTACAGTTTGGACCAACCCATGGCAAATGGTTGGGCTGTGTTTCCACCCCTGGGGCAAACGGTTCCAAGTATACTGAATGCCCCTCCAGGTGAAGGCAAACTGTGGCTTACATTCTGTGGCCAAAGGAATAGAGAAGAAGGCATTGGCAATGTCAATGGTGGCATACCATTTGGCTGCTTTTGACTCCAGCTCGTACTGGAGTTCCAACATGTCCAGCACAGCAGCGCTCAATGGGGGTGTGACCTCATTCAGGCCACGGTAGTCTACTGTCAGCCTCCATTCTCCACTGGCTTTATGCACTGGCCATATGGGACTGTTAAAAGGTGAGTGATTTTTACTGATCACTTCCTGATTCTCCAACTGGCGAATCAAATCATGAATGGGGAGCAAGGAATCCCTGTTGGTGCGATACTGCCGTCTGTGCACTGTCTTTGTAGAAGTCGGTACCTGCTGCTCTTTTACTCGTAGCAGCCCCACAACAGACGGGTCCTCTGACAGGCCAGGCAAAACAGACAGCTGCTTAATGTTGTCCATATCTACAGCAGCTATCCCAAAGGCTCATCGATACCCCTTAGGATCCTTGAAATGCCCCCTTCTGAGGTAATCAATACCCAGTATACATGGAGCCCCTGGGCCAGTCACAATAGGATGTTTTTGCCAGTCTTTGCCAGTGAGGCTTATTTCAGCCTCCAGCACAGTCAATTCTTGAGAGCCCCCAGTCACTCCAGAAATATGGATTGATTCTGTCCCTTCGTGACTGGAGGGCATTAGGGTGCACTGTGCACCGGTATCCTCCAGCGCCTTTTTTTCCTATGGTTTTGATGTGCCAGGCCATCGAATCCACACAGTCCAATAAACTCTATTTTCCCTTTCCCTCCCCTGACTGAGGGCAGGGCCCCTCTATTGGTTACCTGTGATGACTGGAGCAACTCCACTGGTGGTTGGTATGTCTAGTAGTTCTTTCACCCGTGCTCGTAGTGCAGAAGTAGGCTGATCATGCCACTTCCTCATGTCTTCTCCACGGTCACGTAGGTAGCGCCACATGGAAACACGCAGTGCAATCGTACTGTTGTTCCTTGCTCGAGCTGGGAAGAGTGTGCGTTTAATAGCTGAGACTTTTGATGATACAGGTGAGGAGTAGGACTGGAATACTTTGATCAGATCCTGCATTAGACCTGGTGGCCTGTACAAGGATTGACCTTCATCAGTCGTTTCTGATACTATTACGGGATCATTACGATTAGTTGATGGAAACAAATTCTTGTACATTTCATCTAGTCGGTCTTCTAGCCGTGAGATGGCAGAAACTGCAGCACACAGTTGGGGGAGCTGCTGATCAACGGTTTGAAGTATTATAATCAGCTCAACAACTTGGGGCCATCTGTCCTTGAATCCTCTAGATGCTGTTACCAATGACTGTGCAATTCTCTCTGGTGCTGTACTTGTGATTTTCTGCCACATGTCAGGATTGGCCCTCACTCTCTCAGGATCATGTTCGCTTGGATCAGGGTTGTACAACATTTCCACCATGGCCAATTCCCTCAGGTACTGGATACCTTTTTGGACAGTATTCCAACTAGTAATTTTAGGTTTTAAAGCATCCTTGTAGGGGTACCTTTCTCTCACAGCTTCTAACAGCCGCAATCAGAGAGTGGCAGCTCCATCCGAACATCTGCTAATCCCTCTGTTGATACCTGCATCTTGGGCAATGCTTCCTAGTTGGCGAGCTTCATTACCATCTAGAGACAAGCTGTTGGCCCCGTTGTCCCAGCAGCGAAGCAACCAAGCAAGGATACCTTCATCTTGACTCCGTGTAAACTCCTTTCTTGAGCCTTGGATTTCAGTCAGCTTCAAAGGTCAATATTTATTATAATATATCAATTATTATAAGTGATTTCCTCCTCCTCATCAGTCTCTTCTTCATGCCTCTTGGTTTTTCCCTTTGCTTTTTACGGTACTGCTCCATGCCCGGCACCTGGGTCTTCTGCTGCCCCCCTCTCTGCTTCTCCTTCTTTTCGTTCTAGACGCATGGACACCCGTTTCCATTTCTTGCCTTCCACAGGGGCAACTGCTATTGCTACTGATGCCTCCTGTGACTGATCAGAGTTAACTTGGGCTTGAATCTCAGATCAGAAACTCTCTCTCTACAGAATAGTATGATACAAAGCATGGTATGCATAAGCCAAACCCCACATAAGGTTTACCTCCTTAGATCTCTGACCCAAATACTCACTTAATTTCTCAGGGTTCCTTAGGTGTTCAAGAGTGAAATCCCATGACACTGCAGGTCCCCATGCTTCTAAGACTTTTCCTAAACCTTTCCATATTCCCTGCTAGTCATCATTCTCTGGTTCTGGAGGAGACTTCCGCATAGAACGAACGTATAGGATTACATATACATTCATTAATATTGATAACATGGATACAAGTATGAACCCTATCTCAGCTACTGAAAGGCGTGCGGAAATCTGAGAGTACAGCCTAAAAAAAAGCAGGTTTCTTTAGCCTGTACACTGGATTAAACATGGTGGTGTTTGTAAAATTGCCTATTCCATCTGGGATGCAAGTATTTGTAAGATTCGCAATTCCATCTGGGATGCAAGTGTTTGTAAGATTCGCAATTCCGCCTGGGATGTAGATGCCAAAATTCGGACCATACCACATCTCATATAAGTACCAGGCAGGTGTCTCCATCAGTATCCACCTTATTAGGCCATATACCTGCACAATTCCACAACACCAAATTATAGTGTTAATAGTTGACCAATACTTTGAGAAGATCATAATTGCTTTCAATCCCTTAAACAGAGCAACTGGGATGGAGAGTGGATTCATAGCTGGCAGGCTCTGTAAAAGTCAGAGCTAGCTAGCTTTGCTCTAAGGGAGAAAGAAATCCCTTTGTTACCTATACAAAAGTTAGATAGCAATACTGAGAATGTGCAGCTGCCCTTAATGTTGACAATTTGTCTGGTATTTCAAGGTCACATTCTCTGTGAGCAGCTACAAAAAGATAACACTCCCGTAACGAAGCTAACAAAGCTCTTTGAGAGCAAAGAGAGAGTCATTCTAAAAGCTAAAAAGCTCTATGCCTGCATTCTCCACCAAAAAATCTGTCACGGGTTACTTAGATTTACCTATGCCCGTGACAGGGGAAGCCACCACATAGGGCCCCCTGGGGCCTGGAAAGGAGGGGGAAAAGGGGAATGGGATAAAAACAGTGGCAATCTAAGCAGGAAAAACTTATTTTACTAAATATGATATCAAAATACAAGATAACACAGTATAATATAATTTAGGCTAACAAATCAAACGAAACAGAGAGAGAGAGTCCCCGAAAACCGAGAGGCCTTCTGTGAACTCTAGCCGACACGGCTGGAACGCTTCCCACTCTCCGAGCAGTTCGAGAGAAGAAGAAGAACACTCCAGCCTGGGAACAAGATTATATAGTGTCCTGGTCCCGTGATTCATCACTACCCCTGTTGTTCTCTGGGATATGTAGTCTTCTTCTGTGGACTGCACATTCAATAGAAGTATCCATGCTTTACATGATGTTCTGATGTGGAATACTGATAGCAAAATTACAAAATTACAAAACCATGACACTAAGATATAAGGAAAGTTTGTAATTCATCTCCTCCTGGTGTGCCATTGAATTTGATCTATGATGAGCTGCTCTGGAACCCACTGCTGCCATTAGGAGTCAGTCTTGTTGATTTGGAAGTAGTGCTGGAGGCTGGAAATGGAGAATAATGGAGGGCTATTTCAGTGAAGACCTTGTGCAGATCAGTTGCAAAGCTGGGGCTTGTGTCAAGGGAGCCTTCACAGAAAGGTAAGATCACAACTAAACACTGCGATTAGAGTTCCTGAGGAGCGGGGGCAGACCTGACTCATGGCAGCACTGATGTGGTGTGGGCAGAGCCAAGAACAACAGTGGTGGTTTTAAAAAGGCCACTGAAAGCACCCCTGCATGTATAAAACCAGGCCAGCCGGGAGCGCAGCAACCCTGAGGTGTGATGAACAGGATGAGCAAACAGGGAATGGTGCATTAAAAGGGCAGCTTGGGAGCTGTCCCAGTTCAGTATCACAGGCAACCTCCATCCTAACCTACCTCAGTTCCCCAGGTGCTCCTACAAAATAGATTTGAGGCTCTGGAGCTTGGGGAAGAGGTGAGTGAAGATGTGATGGGTGGTTCACCTGTGAGGCTGTCTAGGGTGAGGTGGTCAACTCCACACCTTAAGGCTGTCTCTGCCAATAAAGGAAGAAGGGTGATTGTCATAGGCAGCTCCTTTCTGAGATGAATGGAGAGCCCTATGTAGTTCAGCCAGACCCTACCCGCATGGAAGCGTACTGCCTCCCTGGGGCCTAGCTCATTGTTATTTCTAGGAAACTTCCTAATTTGATTTGCTTTTCTGATTATTATCCTTTGACGTTGCTGTCAAATAACCCAATCGTCCCGGAACCTTGACAGTCTGAGGGAGAGAGGCACAGCCATGGATGCCATGGAGTCTTCTCACAATTTACTGCTGCATCACATGGCTTATGAATCAGCACGGCTTCCACATATGCGCATCCCATACACCTGCTACACAACCCCACACGCACATGACCCTTCTCACTCCCAGAGTCCTCTCTTGCATAAATCATGTAATCACAGAGCATCTGGCAAAGTGCTTCTTCATATTCCCATTCTATGGTTCCACTTCTGCTGCTTTGGCTGTTGTTATCTTAGCAGTTCTTTACTCAGGCCCATCCCCCAGCTGACCTTATTCCCCAGCATCCTTTATTGACAGTTTAGGTCAGAAGCAATGAGGTCACTGAGAGGACTATCAAAAAGGACTTCAGAGGACTGGGGCAGGCAGTGGACAGAGCTGGCCTACATTCAGTGGCAGGGAGGCATACTGAGATGAGCTGGAAAACACTCCTTATAAAAACATGGCTGAGAAGCTGGTGCAATCAGGGGATTTTTTTTTTTTTAATTTTTTTTTTTTGACCAGGGGATAGTGTACTCGGTGCCTGGCCTGAGGGCTGCTGATGACTCTTACCTGTCTCAAAGGGAGAAGCGGTTCTGAGCCTAGGAACTGGCAGGGCTCATTGAAAGGGCTTTAAATGAGGTTGGACTGGAGAAGGGGATAGAACCAGCCCCACTGGAGATGAGCATAGGGGAACAGTGATGGGACTGGGGCTGAGGCAAGGGGCTCAGCTGAAGAGCACACAGCACAGGCAACAAGAAGTCACTGTGTGGCAGGCAAACTATGACTTAGTTGCCATCACAGAAACACGGCAGGATCACTGCCATGGCTGGAGCACTGCAGTGGATGTCTATAAGCTCTTCAGAAGTCATCCCTTCTGAAGGAGGAGTGATGGCATGACTCCATGTTAGAGAGTATTTTAATATTGTTGAGCTCAGGGCTGAGAAGGATGAAGTTAAATCTCCATGGGAAGGGATCAGAGGGAGGGCTGACAAGACTGGCATCCTGGTGGGAGTCCCTTACAGACTGCCTAATGAAGATGAAGAGACAGTTGAGGTGTTCTATGAGCAGCTGACAGAAGTTGTGCAATTGCCAGCTCTTGTCCTGGTGGAGGACTTCAACTTCCCTGATATACGCTGGGAATACAACACAGTATGGAAGAAGCAGTCCAGGAGGTTTCTAGAGTGTATGGAAGATAACTTCCTTCTGCAACTGGTGAGACAGACTACCAGGGAAGGTGCCCTGCTAGACCTGCTGTTCACAGAGAAGATATGGTGGGAGATGTGGAGACTGGGGGCTGTCTTGTACAGAGTGACCATAAAATGGTGGAATTCTTGATTGTTGGTGAAGACAGGAGAGGGGACAGCAAACTGCTACCTTGGACTTCTGCAGGGTGGACTTTGAACTGTGCAGGAGACTAGTAGGAAGGGTTCCTTGGGATTTAGTCTTGAAGGGCAAAGGGGTCCAGGAAAGCTGGCTGCTCCTCAAGAAGGAAGTCTTAAAGGTGCAGGAGCAGGCTGTCCCCCTATTCCATAAGTGGAACTGTCAGAGAAGAAGACCAACATAGATGAAGAAGGAACTTCTGTGGTTCCAGGAGAAAAAGATAATCTACCTCCTGTGGAAGAAGGGACAGGTGACTCAGGGAGAATACAAAGAAGTTCATAGGATATGCAGAGAGAAAATTAGAAAGGCAAAAGCGCAGCTTGAACAGATCTTGGCTGTTACATTGAAAGAGAACAAAAAACTTTTTTACAAATACATAAGCGGTAAGAAGAGGGCTATGGAGAATCTCCACTCTTTACTGGATGCTGTAAAGAACATGACCACTGTGAATAAGGAAAAGGCTGAAGTTCTCAGTGCCTTCTTTACATCTGTCTTTAAAAGTCAGGTCAATTATCTTCTGGATACTCTGTCCCCTGACCTGGAAGTCTGAGATGGGGAGCAGAATAAACCACCCACAACTGAGACAGAAACTGTTAGAGACCTACTACTCCACCTGGACTATCACAAGTCCATGGGGACAGATGGGATCCACTCAAGGGTGCTCAGGGAGCTCACAGAGGTGACTGCCAAGCTGCTTTTCACCATCTGTCAGCATTCCTGGTCAACTGGAGAAGTCCCAGAGGATTGGAGGTTTGCCAGTGTTACTCCTGTCTACAGGAAGGATCATAAGGAGGATCTGGGGAACTACAGGCCTGTCAGGCTGACCTTGGTGCCAGGGAAAGATTAAGGAGATCATCTTGAGGGAGATCACTTGGCATATGTGGGACAGTCAGAGGATCAGGCCCAGACAGCAAGGGCTCATGAAAGACAGGTCCTGCTTGACCAACCTGATCTCCTATAATCAGGTAACCCACCTGGTGGATGAGGGATGAAGGAAAGGCTGCTGATGTAGTCTACCTAGACTTCAGCAAAACCTTTGACACCCTTATACTGCAGTATTCTCCTGGAGAAGCTGGCAGCCCATGACTTGGACAAATGCACTCTTTGCTGGGTAAAAAACTGGCTGGAGGGCCAGGCCCAGAGAGTGGTGGTGAATGGAGTTGAATCCAGATGGCAACTGGTCATGAGTTGTGTTCCCCAGGAGTCGGTATTGGGTCCTGTCCTCTTCAACATTTAATTGACAAATTGGATGGGGGATGGAGTGCACCCTCAGGAAGTTTGCATGTGACACCAAGTTGGCAGGAAGTGTTGATCTGCCTGGGGGTAGTGAGACCCTACAGAGGGATCTGGACAGGCTGGATAGCTGGGCTGAAGCCAACGGGATGAGGTTCAACAAGACCAAGTGCTGGGTTCTGCACTTTGGCCACTACAACCCGAGGTGATACTACACATTTGGGGCAGAGTGGCTGGAAGACTGTGGAAGAAGTGAACCTGGGTGTTGTGCTGGTTGACAGTTGGCTGAGCATGAGCCAGCAGTATGCTCAGGTAGCCAAGTCCAATGGCATCCTGGCTTGTATCAGGAATAGCAGTGCCAGCAGGAGAAGGACAGTGGATCATCCCTCTGTACTCAGCACTTCAGTAGTGTGTTCAGATTTAGGCCCCTCGCTGCAAGAAAGACATCAAGGCCCTGGAGTGTGTTCAGGAAAAGGTAATGGTGAGGGGTATGGAGGAGCAATTGGAGAAACTTGGATTGTTTAGTCTGGAGAAGAGGAAGCTCATTACAACTACTTGAAAGGAAGTTGTTCTGAGGTGGTGGTCTGCTTCTTCTCCCATGTAACTAGTGAAAGGACTAGAGAGAATGACCTCAATTTGTGCCAGGGAAGGTTCGTGTTTTATGTTAGAAAAAATTTCTTCTCTGAAAGTGTGGTCAGGTGCTGGAACAATCTGCCCAGGGAGGTGTTGGAGTCCCTGTCCCTGGAGGTGTTTGTGACACATTTAGGTATTGTACTAAGAGACATGGTTCAGTGGGAAGTTACTGGTGGTAGGTGGACAGTTGGACTAGATGACCTTGGAGGTCTGTTCCAACTTTGGTGATGATTCTGTGATAAGATAGGAGTGGAAGCCTGCAGCTGCATGCAGAAGCTAGAGATTACATTTCTATTATTTTAAACATATGTATTAATCGTGACTCAAAGCAGGGATGGCAATGGGAAACCAAAGCTGGAAAGGGTAAGGCAGGAAGAGGTCATGATTTTTATTTTAGACATAAATTATGTATTAATTATGGCATGAAGGAGGGGTCACTGTGGGGATCTGTAGCCTGAGGAGGACAAAAAGGAAAGATGACTTCAATTGCAAGTATATTTATTAAAGCATAACTCAAAACAGGGACTGGATGGAAATCTGCATCTGGAAATCATAGGGCAATGGGAAATACTGCATGGGGTGGGGGGGTGGCATTATTTTAAACACATGTATAAGTCCTTGGCTCAAAGCAGGCAGTAGGGTGGGAAACTTCCGTGTGAGAATGGCATGTTGAGGAGAGAGGATCTTGAAGGTTCTTCAGACGTGTTCAGAGCTGGTGAAGACTGCTGAGCTGAATTTCCTGGAGCTGAAATTCAGACCCACCTGAGAGATGGGTGGTTTGGGTTTCCTCAGCCTTCTCCTGGCAGCCTGGATGTGCCTATGTGACTATGGCAGAGTGCATAACCAGGGAAAAAGGCAGCTGGCTCTAAAGACTGTATGCTTGGTGTAGTGAGATTTCTCTGGGGATGTCTGCAGCCACCAATATAACAGCAGACCATCTGCCTTTCTCTTGGCTGTGTCACTTGTGGAGATGCCTGATTTCCAAGGCCATGGGCTCTCACCATGGGTGTTGCTTGGGTGCAGTTGGTCAGTGGAGCAGAGCTCTGTGCTGCATGCACTGACTCTTGTCTGGGCAACAGAAAGAATAATTCCCCAATATTTAGCCAAAAGGAGCAGGCTTGCATGCTTTGGAAAGCTGTTTTACTAGAGAAGGAGGATTTCTGTTTGAAATGGTACATGGCAGTGATTAGACAGGGAATGCTGATCCCATGAAGTGTCACAAAAACACTAGTGCCAATTAATTTTCCCATACCATGGAGAAAGCAGGACTTTTTCAAGGCCTGATCTGAAGTCATGCATTTGGCCAGCATTACTTGTATTATAGTCCTGAGCAGCGATGTTGCACAGGTTGATGCATAGAAGAGCCACTAAGCACTGTGGTGTCATTCCAAAACCACCTGTGCTGAATAACTTTCTCCTAACAAAATATGGACTGGTAGAACACACAGTGAGATTCATAACTCAAATATTATTTTATTGGATGCTAGCTTTAGTGATCATTTATTTGCTCCAAAGAGTAAAAAATATAGAAAAATTTTATCTAGATTCTGCTTCAGGTGCTTTTCAAAAGGCATAATTGGCACCTGTCTCCCTCCTGGCTCTGCAAATTATGCTTCTGTAGCCCTGCTACTGCTTCCATTTGAAATTCTCACAAAGAAGAACCCTCTTTATGCCTTTTGAGTCAGTGTGTGTGCATTTGTGTACGAATATACTTTTAAAGATCAGTTTTATTCCTAGAGAGAAAGCAGCTTTTTCATAGCTAGTGAAAATCAGTACTTGTCTTGCTCTGTTTTGTCTGGATCTCAGCCTGAGATCCAGTGAAGGTCTGGAGACTCAGATCCAACTGTCTGCACTTTGTGTGCCAAACTCACAGCCCAGGCCTCAGCCCCATGTTACCTTCAAAAGCTCATCCTTCCATTTTCCACCTCTCCAAACAGGGAGGACCCACACGACCTTGTAAACTCAGGGTGTGACAGCATCTCGGAGTATCAGGGTCCCAGTTTCAGGCTTCAGAATCTTCCCAAAACTTCCATGGACACGTAACAGCTTAAGCTCAAGATGTGAAGCTATTTTGTGCCTTGAGAGTTGGTAGGAATTGCCATGAGCGATAAAGTGGTTTTCTCTTGGTCCGTTCTTTCCTTGATCTTCTTAAGCAAGGAGAGTTTCTTTGTATCATAGATTTCAACCATAAATTTGTTTTATTGCCTCTTTGCAATATGAGACAAACAGGAAAAAATTGCTGTTTTAGTTTAGTTGGGAAAGTGTCAGATGTGAAAACTGTAGAAAATGAATCAAGTGTTTCTTGAATTTTAGCCCTTAGTAGCATATACTTTCTATTACAGATTTTCTAATATTGCTGTTTCTACTTGCTCTATGGTCAGACAAATTTTGTACTTTTAAGTTCCTCCCTCCTCTAAATTGACACATATAGTATCAAATATTCACAGATGTAAGGCAGCAGACAAAATAAGAAAGCAAATGAAAAACCATTCAGATTGTTACCTAATTGTTACGCAGTTGCAAATATGAACTGTCATTATTGATGGTGGAAGTTTTTCAGAGGTTAAGTAGTCCATGGATTAATTCAAAAATCTCACAAGGGTTGTTGATGATAAACGGTCAAGAAACACTTCCCTACATGATTGCTTCAGTCACTTCTTATTGAAATATATGCATGGCTTACTATTTGAGTATTGTTTGGAGATGTCTCAGGGGTGGCTCCTTTTTCATTCATGTCTACTGTGTTACTTTGGGTCAAGTACTCTTATTTCATAGATTATACTACTGGTTATATTTACGAGAGAAATTTGAACGGTGTGTATTTTCACTTGTGAGTTTGTGACGTCTGGTGCCTAAAAGACAGTACAAACAGCTAGATGTGGCTCAAAACACTAAATCCCCACATGGGACAGATCAGTAAGTCATCTGCTGCTGAAATTAGATACCAAGCACTTTGAGGGGCTGGAAATAGTGTTCTTATCCTCTGAAAAAATTCTGAGATTTTGGAAAAAAAAAACAAAACAACACACATCAAAATATGATGAAAATTTTTGAATATCATATTTAATCACTCAACATGTTTAAATCGATGCTTTGGGGTTTTTTATTGCTGTTTAATATGTATTTTGAAAAGTCTTTTTTTTTTTTTTTTAACTGAAGAGGTCAGGTTTCCTTTAAAAATGTTAAAAATCTAGATTCAAAACTTTTTTCCAAATCCTGCCAAAATGAGATATTTTCTGAAGCAGGGGTTTTGGTTTTTTGTTCCACAAAAACATTGATAGTCATGTTAATAAGTGCATTTGCTAATGAAAATTTTCCACAACTCCTAGTAGCCAGTGCTTTCTTAAATTCACCTTCTGAAAGTGCTCAGGATGCTAAAGGAAAACGACAGCTAATCTGGATTTAAGATTTTCTTTCTTGGCTCTTTAATAGGTTTTATCTGTGGAAGCAACAATTTACAGTGACTACTACAACTTTCTCTTGAATTTTACATTTCATTTTCCTAACATGGCAAGTAATATACAAATACACAAAGTGAACAGAGCTATCCCCAGCATTTCAAAAAACAATGAACCTTTAGCTCTCAGAAGATAACTCATGGCACAGCATAGCTCATATTGTTGCAATTTACACCTTCTTAAGCCTTCCCTTGGTTCTCTTATTATCCCTTTTCAGTACAGTTGTGTTGAGTGCCAAATCTCCCTGTTCCCCAGGATCCCAGGCTTTGAAGCCTTACTGTCCTCCAGTTCTGCTTCTGCAGTACTCACCCTCAAACCTTCAGTGATCACACTCTGTTTGATACTTCCCGGGGGCTTCACACTGCCTATTGATAGCATCTCTTTCAAATCCTTTTCTAAGCTTCTACTGCATTTCTCTCAAGCTTGAATTCATTCATGTCTAACCTGCTCAGACTACAAGATGTTAGAGATGTAAGAAGCTAGAACCTGATCTTTTAGGCAAAGGTAGTAATGTAAAACATAACTTACATGGAAAGCAAATCACAGCAAAAAATTGCATTCACCCACTTCCCACTTCCTTCCCCTCCCCCCAAAACAAGAATCCCTATAGCTTTACAGCATTGATTAGCTGAAGAGTATGCAGGAGAACTAGGTTCCAAATAGTAGTGAGAATCAGACCAGCAAATGATATTAGATATGGAAAATAATAGGGAAGATGAAGCATACATTTCTGAAGTGTTAGCAGTGCAAGCATTTTTTTAAGGTGATGCTTACAGGCAAATTACCCTTGAGAGAGCTCACTGTGAACATAATGCAAAGCTCATGTAGGACTGATGTAAAATATTAGCTTCCTCTCCCCTGAATTTTACAAGTCAAGCACTGTGCTTGTCACCTTTGTATCTCATAGAAGTTTGCCAGATTGCCAGTGCCAATAGCAACACAGGAAAAGTTAGGTGTACACAAGAAACTCTTGGTGGACATCCAAACAAAAGAAGGAATACAGGGCAAAAAAGCATGAATGTTAATAATCTTGCCAGAGATCCTTTCTTCAAGGCTAATAGTTCAGTAACCTCCTTTGATGTATGACTTGAATATATCACAGCATCTGTGTGCCTCCAGCACCTCCCCTAATGCAGCCAGAATTAATTAGTAAGCAGGAATGGGAAGGAACAAATGACCCTGTATGATGCAGATGAGTTTGTTCTTACTGATAATGCAATGCTACCAATAATCCAAGTGGAATTTTAATAAAGCACATGTAGTGGCTCGTTCCCAGTAGCCAAAAGTCTGTGGTAGACTTCATGCCCTATAGCCCTTAATTATTCATCTCAATGAACAACAAAAAAAACCAGAGATGCCTAAGGTACTGGACAAATCTCTTGACCTGCTCAGACAGGAGATGAATGTCCATTGAATTCATTCTTCTATTTATCAGTTGTTTTCATTACTCCAAATCTAATAACGTTGTTTGCACTGAGGGGTAGCATTATCCAGCAAGTGAGCACATCAGCAATGCAAGGAATTCAGCTGAGTTTAATCTAAATGGTTTCAGAGGAGAAATCGGGTTTTTTTCTTGCACTTCTAGAATTAGTGAAAGCAAAATGTGACAGTCTTTGTCCACTTTCAGTTGTAAGCTCTACAATCATATGCTGAGATCAAGACAAGTTCTCTGTGCTTGTGTTTTTTTCTGCCTGTGGATGAGAAATAACTGGCAGTTTGTCTGAGAAACAAAAAAAAATCTTCAGTTACCCTGTTCTGGGAACTGCAGGAACATATCCAACATAAAAGGTAGTTGGAAGGGAAAGGCAGTTTTTCTGTACACACACTCTTTAAAATCCTTTGCAATAGCCCAGCTGCGTTTTTGGACATCAAGTATCCGTCTTGCTTCACCACAGCTCTCCCTCCTTTAAAACTTTTTAGGGATTTTTTTTTCCATGCAGCCCACTGTCTCTTATGAGAAAGAGTACAAAGATTCTCTTTTGTTGTTGGATTTTTGGTGGTTGTGACCAAAATACAAGACCCTACACTTGGCACTGTTGAAACTCGTACTGTTTATCCAAGTCTGTCTGTAGTGCCTTTCTCCCCTCTGGCAGATCCACACTCCCTCCCAGCTTGATGTCATCTGCAAATTTACTGAGTGTGCACTCAATCCCCTCATCAAGATTATCAGTAACGATAATAAATAGGAGTGGCCCCAGTGCTGAGCCCTGGGGGACACCATTCATGACTGGATGCCATCTGGACTTAACTCAATTGACCACAACTCTTTGGGCCTAACCATCCAGCCAGTGTTTCACCCAATGGAGCATATGCCTATCCAAACCATGGGCAAACAGTTTCTACATGAGGATGTTGTGGGAGACAGTGTCAAAGGCCTTACTGAAGTCCAGGTAGACCACACTGACAGACTTATTTGGATAATATTATAAATAATATCAATATTAACAACAACTAGGATTACTCCTAATGATTATATAAAGTCCCTTTTATACTCAAGAAAATATTCCACATTTAATGTTCTACCTATTTAATCTCTGTGTGATTAGCGAGATTGCTGCGGACCACTTTTATATTTATGTAAGTGTGTCAATGGTTTGTGGGACAGTTCAACCTTGTTTCATGACTAATGGGGCAAGGGAGAGAACCACAGAACCATGCCATGGGAGAGTGTGAAAGGGAAAAGGGGAAGGGGTAGTGAAATGGGCCTGAAAACAAAAAAGCTGCAACAATCTGAGGAGAAAGGTTAATTTACTAAATATGATATCAGAATGCAAGATAACATAATATAATGCAGTGTAAGTGGAATTTGAGCTAATAAATCAAATAAAAATGAGATAAGAGAGTGTCCAAAAACTTTAATGCTGAAAGCCTTAATGCTCTAGTGCCTTACTCTAATGCTGAGGGCAAAACAGCTAAGGGAGCACACAGCCGCAGGGATGAGCAGTGCAAGAAGGGATGTCATGTTGACTTGTGAACAGTTTCCTTTCCCTCTGGATGGAAAATAGAAACAGAACAGTGAAAGTCTTCTGGGATATGTAGTTCTTTTCTGAGAACCGGGTACCTGGAAATATTGACAGTCCATAGAACTGGAGCTTTAACTTGCAGTGCACCATATAATATTATGATGTGGAATACTGATAGCAAAAATCATAAACCCATGACAAAGAGGCATCACTACAGAGATAAACAAGAGTACACTTAAGTACCCTTAAAGTTAATTTTTGGAGTCTAAAACAGGCTAAGTATAAACCATTTGGGGTTAAAACCATCTCTGAAAGAATAAAACTAATTCCCCAGAGTCAACTCAGTGACTTAATTCAATCAAGTTATACTGGGGTGAATTTGGGCCGCTGTTTTCTATTTTTTTCCAAATGTGTCTCTGTCCAGTGAACTATCCTGATAAAAATAATGAACTAATGAACTTCTCATCCAACATGCTGCTAAACTGTGTCTCCTGGTGAAACCTCAGATCTCCATCTCTACAAACAGAAGTGCATGTAAATAAAAAGGCTGACCCAGGGAGACTATCTGAACACAGGCCGCTGTTCAGAGTGGTGAAACAGTCACACAACTCAATGCATGATTGCATGAAGTGTCCGTGGTTCACAGCCACATTAGCCCTCTCATCAGCTGAATCATCTTGCCAGCCTTGCTTGACTCAATGCCTTTTGGAACTGGAGTCATGAACTGGCCTTTTGTAGGATTATAGCTTTGAATTACTCAGTCATCTCTGTTGTCTGTGGAGCTCAAACTACCATTTCCAAACTGCAGTTCCTTCCTCTGTTTAATTTTTGTTACTGATCTTTTCTTTAGTATGTTCTGCAGTATGATAGACACTGCCATGATGATATAATGAAACCAATTGCTTAAGCAAAGCATGTTTCAGCTGAAAACTTGTTTAAATCTACTGAACTATTCGGTGGTCAGTCAAATATTGTGCCTACTCCACTGCTAGCTAGCTAGCTAGATGCAAAATAGATAAATGCTTTTAAGGGAATCTCAGTAACACCACCAGTGAAAGTGTGGATTAATCCTCTCATTCTTTGTTGGTGGGACAAGAGGTTTGGAGCTATAAAGAGCAAGGCACTTATAAGTGCCAACCCCAGGCAGAACTTGTATGTAACTGTGCCCATGATCTTGGTTGTGATTTGGTTTCTCTTAAATTTGAGGTATCGTGACCATGCCTGAGCCAAGGATTGGCTGAACTTCTCATTTCTTATTCTGTTGCATTTTGCCATGAGGTTCTCTCTGGGCTCCTCTTTTTCTTTCCTATAAGTATCAGGAGGAAAAAATGAAGGCATTTTGACTTGATTTGGAATTGTATCAAAAAGGATGCAGTAGATTACCACTGTCCTCATCAGTCGTAGCCTGGGCTTGGGAGTCTCAGGCAGCCCGGGTAAGACATGAATTTCTGTGCAGCAAAGTAAGAGAAAATGTCTTGCTGTGTACATAACATGCATGTTAGACAAATAGAACAGGAACACAAATGTTTTTTTAGTTACAACTAAATGTAATTCCTGCTCCCATAGGTCTCTGAAATGCAGTTCTGATGCTGCATACTCTAATGCGACTTGAAATCTTGTCTGCCTAAGCAAAAAACCTGACATTTTTATCCATTTTGCAAAGAGGATAGTTAGGTAGGAGATATCAGTTTAGACTGTTCAGAACACTGACTAAATGGTTTTCAGTGAAATGTGGTCCCTGATTTTCCTACAGAATGAGGGGAAGATCTGCTGGTTGTTTCTGGAATCTTAATTGCCTGACTTGAAGCTGGGCTCAATGCTTACCTTTTCTCGGTGCTCAGGAACCTTCCTTCCTCACCTTTCAAAGATGACAGACATGAGCTCTCATAGTGACTTACATTAGCTCACTCAGCACCCTTGAATATGTCCTCTTTTCATCCCTTGGACCTGTGCATGCTCTGACTCTATCTTCTGCTCCTGCAGGGAATCCTTCATCCCACACACTCTGCAGGGAAATAGGAAGCTTGCTGACACATCTTGCACCTGGGAACCAAGGGAAAGCATTCCTCAGCTGGTAAATCTAGTTTATTCTACTGGTGACTCTTACCAGACAGTAAATTCTTCTTACACTTTGCCTTCCTGCACAAATAGATGTCCTTTCTAAGGGTGGGAGAGCATTTTGTCTCCTGGGTTACAGCACATAACTCCTTGCTTCCATCCAACTTCTTCAAAACTGCTCTAATTTCACAGCATCTGCATCTTATTTTCTCCCACATGAGGATATTGCCAGATTACTTTTTAACAGCAGTACCCTGGCCATACACTTGATTAAATTTTGTTGTGTCTTTCATAACAAGTATGAAGGGTTTGAAATAAATAATATAGGAATTTTATTCAAAGTTCTGCTATATTTCTAACTAGACTGCAAATAGAGAAAGACATGTCCTACCCAGATATTATCTTAAAAAACTTTCTATAGTGATCTTGCAAAATACTGAAATTGCATTTTTCATCCAATACTATGTAAGAAAATGATCTTTTTTATTTCCAAAATATTTAGCTGTTCCTACTTTTAGTGCTCAGGACATCAAAGACAAATAAACAAATAACAAACAAATAAATAAATAATGCTTGACTTCCCCAGCTTGCATCCATATTCTCTTCAGTATGATATAATGCACAGTCTCATCTCTGCTACCTCCTTCCTGAGTCTTAGTGATCAGTGAAGAACTATGAGGACGTTCATATGGAAGTGCTCTTTGCCAGCATGCATGGAAATGATCATATCTCTAGTTCGTCAGATGTATGAGAAAAAAAAAAAAAACTTGATCCTAATAGTAGGAATAAGTCATGGAAGAACTCTTTGCTGTGACAGCTGGTTCTACAGGAAAAAATACCTTTGTGAGCTCCCGAGCTTTATCCACACAACCAGGAGGGATTAGACTTCTAACATGTAGTTTTCTAATTAACATTGCTGTTTCACTCCTATGTTGAGCCATGGAGTGGACTGGCAGGTATCCTACTGTTGTTGCTGTTGTTTTCTTGTTTTGCTTTTATTTGCTACATCATCCCTTCTTCCACTTGAAGCAAAAAAGGGATCCAAACTGTGCCATTGCTTACTCACATATTTTTCTCTTCCTTCTCATTTAATCTTTTTTAGTTCTTGCCATGCTTTGTTGTGCTGAGGAGACAGAATATGAAACCACATTCAGCACTATGTCAACATGAGCTAGAATGAAAAGGAACTCACTGATTCATGGTAGAGTTGTAGCTAAAATAATAACAGACCAAGAGATAGCAAAGTAAAAAAAGGCAGTTCTGAACGTACACAGGCAGGAAGGCTACTGAATGTGGGGAGCTGTTTTTGTCCAGTTGCTTCTCAGAACAGAATAGCACCAAATGAAAACTGTCCTTCTGACACTGACGAGAAGATGAGGATCAATCACCATTAGAACACAGTTCACATTGCTCAACGTTTTATTATTCTTACTGACTACAACCTTTAGTGCTCTTTCTTTAACACACAAAAGCAGCATCAGACATTTTAGAATCTCATCTGAACTTCTCAGTTAGAGTCTTTATTATTTGCAAATTTGTGTTCACTTGTATTTACTTCAGACAAAATCAGGAGTACCTGGTTAAGTTCAATCAGACTGAGGCAGTCTGTATAAGACTGTGGGACATACACAGCTTGAACCCTTTCAGTTCTGCAGTAAACATTACAATTTCATCAGTAAACAGTATCATTATCACATACAGTCTGCAGTCAAACCAGAAGATTCAGGGCATGTTTACTTGAGGTACTGGAGCATGTTAATCAGGGAAGAACAACCAGGTCTAGCTTCAGAACTGAAAGCAAGACTACTATGGCAATCAAGAGCTCGCAAAATGACAGACCTTACAATAAGAAGTTTGTTCCTGAGCAGAAGCAGCTGTGCAGTTTTTGAAACTGGCCTAATAAACATCCCATATTATTGTGACATACCGTGTTTCCTTCCACCTGCCTATCATATACTCCATTAGAAAGTACAGACTGCCCTGCTGAACTGATTCAAATTTTAAACTGAGCTAGGGATAAAAAGAGCCAACAAAATAAGGCAGGAGACAAAACTATTGTAAGCTCTTGGTATTTACAGTGATACACTACATCATATCAAAGATACTGATGTCATAGGAAACAGTTTTGGAGATTTGTTTGTCTGAGTTTCATCCAGTCATGAGTTTTGCTCATTCTTTTCTAGAATATGTGGAAGATGG
Source organism: Coturnix japonica (assembly GCF_054131305.1). NCBI lineage: Eukaryota > Metazoa > Chordata > Aves > Galliformes > Phasianidae > Coturnix > Coturnix japonica. The sequence goes on from NC_140664.1 coordinate 60,609,827, forward strand.
ACAACTTCTGGCTAGACAATGGATGAAGAGAGGGGTTGAAGCCCCTGCAGGTTCCTGTGTCCAGGGGGCAACCATTCTATCTGGCAAGCAAAATGGCAGTTGTGAGCCATCCCCCCAAAAGGAGCCCTTAGCACCCTTTGTCCTTCCTCCTCCTTTGTAATGGTGGTGGTAATTTTGAGCCCCAAGGATGACTCCATAGGACCCAAGGGAGCAGTTGGACACTGGGAAAAGGTTTCTGCCAGAATTCAAGAATCATCTGAACAACAGACTCCAGAATGTGGTTTGAATTTTGGTTGGAGCCAGGTGTTGGACTCAGTGATCTTTCTGGGTCCTTTCCTGTTGAGAATGTTCTGTGTTGTCTACCTGGATTTCAGTGAAGTGTTTAACACTGTTTCCCACAGCCTTCTCTGGGAGAAACTGGCTGCTCCTGGTTTGGATGAGTGTAGAGTTTGGGTGAAGAACTGGCTGGGTGGCCAAGCTGAACATGTCACAGTGAATGGAGTTCAGTCAAATAGGTGGCACCTCTGGTGCTCCCTAAGCTCAGGACTATGGCCAGGTTTGCTTAACATTTTTATCAGTGAATGAAGAGATTGAGCATGCACAATTTTGCAGAAAACACCACACTGAGCAGAATTGTTGAGCTGACTGAGAGTAGAAAGACTCTGTAAAAGGGCATGGATAGGATACATCAATGGGCTGAGTTCAGTCACAGTAACTAAGAATAAATATGAAGTGCTGCACTTGGCTTATAACAACCCCATGCTGCAGATGAAGAGGGTCTTAAAAGTTGCTGACCGGAAAAGGACCTGGGTGTGTTGGGCAAAAGCTGCCGGAACACCAACCTGCAGTGTGCCCAAGTGGGCAAGAAGACCTGCATCAGAAATAGTGTGGCCAAGGGAAGTGGTTGTCACCTTGTACATGGTACTGGTGAGACTGCATCTCAAACACTGTGTTCAGTTTTGGACCCCTTGCTGCAATAAGGATCTAGAGTTGCTTGAGTTGCTTAAGCATGTGCAGAAAAGAAGAATGAAACTAGTAAAGGGACAAGGAAATAAGGATGAGACACAGCTGAGGGAAATGGGGTTGGAAAGAGGAGGAGGAAGTAGGTTGCAGCAAGGGGGATGTTTGTTTCTTTTTCTAGGTGATAAGATGGGAGGCAGTGGTCTCAGGTTATACTAGCAGAGGTTTGGTTGGACATTGCAAAGAATATCTTCATGTGTATGGTGATCAAGCATTAGAACAGACTGCCCAGGGCAGTGGTGGAATTCCCATCCCTGGAGGTACTAAAGTCTGCATGTGGCACTAAGCAACATGGCTTAGTGATGGGACTCGGCAGATTAGGTTGATGGTTATACTCAGTGTCATTTTTACCTGAACTATGAGTAGAAGGATTTTGGGGCTACTTAAGATACAGATATATCCAGAAGTGTCTTTGGTGGTGACAGTGTACACATTATCCACCTGTTTGAACAACTTATTTCCAGTAGCAGAACATTCTGGCTATGATCTCTCAGTGCTCTGATGTTTTACAAAGGATTAACCCCACTGTCAACAGTTGTGTAATCTGTAGAGCTGTCTGGAAACTGTACCCAGTCCTACAGATTAATTGCTGCTCAGCCTTTCACATTCTTTTGCAACTGTTTCTGCTTGAATGACAGTAGCAGCTCCACATCCAGGTGGCTCTACTTGCAGGCAGCTGGGCAGGGTAGCAAAGACACCTCTGACCCTCTTACAACACTCTTTCCTCCCTCTCGTCAATGGGACCCCACTTATGAGATGAAGAGGTGGTTAAAACCCCTGCAGGTCTCTGTGCCCAAGGAGAAGCTGTTCGATTTAGCAAGTAAAATGACACAAGAGAGCCATCCCCAGGAAAGGGACCTTCAGCTCCCCCACCCTTCCTTCTTCAGAACTGGGGCAACTCTCAGGACATAGGCCCCAACTCCGAAATCCACCATGTTTAGGTCACTGTGACCTGGCTTTTCTCGCAGGTGCTTGGTGGTGGGATGAGGAGACAGGCCCACACTGGAGCATGGACAACTCCCAGCTAGACAAAAAGAAAAGACTGTCACCAGGAGGGTGCTCAGTAATGGAACTGGTCCCCTGAGGGGTTGAAAGGCTCTGTCACCCCCAGGGAATCCATACTTGTCTGAGCTGGGCTAAACAGAACATCTCTCTTATAAAGAAAAGCTGTGAGACACATAGAGAGGCTTCCATGAAAGATGGAGGAAGACTTTTCCTCAGGCCCTGTAGTGACAGGACAAGGGGAAACAGCTTAAACTGAAAGAGAGTATACTTACATAAGTTAGATGTAAAGGAGAAATCCTTCCCTATGAGGGTGATGAAGCAATGGCACAGGCTGCCCAGAGAAGCTGTGGACTCCCCATCTGTGGAAGTGCTCAAGGTTTTGTTGGTTGGGGCTTTGGGGTAACCTCATCCAAAGGGAGCAAAGATGCTATGAAGCAGCTGAGTGGGGACCTCTGCCTTCATTAGTCCAGGGTACAGTTTAGTAGTTTTACCTCTTGCATCTATATGAGGCATGAAAGGAAATCACTGAAAGAACCTGTGTGATGTTCTTCTCACACTCTTCTGTTTCAATTCCCTGAGTCCACTGCTGGCAGGAAGACCGAGTCTTCTCACACTGCCCATTGTGACCCTGTTCAAGATCATGAGTTTAGCTAGTACCTTGTACTAGGAGCTACAGATGCCAGTAAATGCTATTTTGTGATTATAATATCTAGAGTAATCACTGTCTAAATGAATAAGAATTTTAAAGCATTGAGATAAAATTTGGGAACCAAAATAATGTATCAACTTCTCTTGCTTTTGACAAAGGTATGCAATGACTATAAAAACTGAACAAGGAAAAGTATGCAAAGACTGAACAAGGGAAAGTGTAGTAGCATTGATACTGATTCCAGATGTTCTGCTAAAAGGTGCTGTTTATGAGAGGATATTATTGGGAACATTCCTGACCCTATACCTGAAGGATTATGCTAACTATACATTACACAGACACAGGCAGAAATATATGTACACATTCCCACCAGCAATTGAGAGTTCTGTAAGTCAGGAGGGGGAGAAAGTGAAAAGCATGGGATCAGTGTAATTGTAAAAGTGTCTCTCTTGAGGTTAAAAGTAGAAATTCACAGATACACCTTCCACAGCATGACATGCCTCAGATTTCCAAAACAACTCTGAACATTTCTCAGTGCTTATCAAAATTTGTGGAACCTCAGTTTCAGTTCCATTCAGTCTACAGGTGGGAACAGGTAAGAGTTTATCTGAAAGTCTCTATCCAATCTGTAGAACCTAGCTGGGTATTGCCAGAAGTCTGAGATTGCTACTAGGGCTTGAAAAAGAAGCAAGAACAGTTGTTGCTGTGCTGCTGCTTGGATGCCCCCAGTTCTAATGCCACATGAAGCAAAGACTGAAAACTGAGTGAAAAAGTGGCAGTGGAGATAAACATTTTTCAAACCCCAAATGAGATTTGTTCGAATTCTAGATGATCTCAGGACTGAGTGGAAGCTTCAGAATTCTAATTAATCAATACCACAAAATCAATTTTTTTTTTAAAATAGAAAAGGAACAAATGAAAAATAAATTGCAGGCTAGAGGTAAGAAAGTTAAAGAAAACACCGACAAAGCAGTTTCAGTTGGGCATCCTCTGCACTTTCATATCCAGCACTTCTGTCCTAGTATTATACACAGGAACAAAAGTGCTCCTGGTGCTTTTCAGCTGCGCAGGAAAATGCTGTCTCTGAATTTCTCTGGAACTCCTGAAGGTAGTGGGACTACATGTGTGTTTGCATGGACTACAGAGATCTTGGTAAAAAAGGCAGTTTTTTTTCTGAAGTGCTGTTACCTATTCATGTGCCCTTGGATGGTCTTCCATTTACCTTGGAACAGCGTGAAACAGCGTTGGGAGATGCCCAGACTCTAACTAAATCATGCAGGACTTGGAGATCAGATAGAAAAGCTAAGTTCTATGTGTTACAGATCAGTCTTCACATATTAAAGAATGTTTCTGTTTTCACAGTATCACAGTATCACAGTCTCGTGCAGTTTGGAAGGGACCAACCCCCGGGATTCGAGCCTCCTGTGTAGCAGAGCGGCACTTCTACCACTTGCGCCACAGGGGGGATTCGAACCTGGGCTCCAGTGTTTCAAAGCGGCATTCCTACCACTGTGCCACCGGGGCACACATTGAACATAAAATTGAACACTCTGTGTGTTTTAATGGCAAATTGAACACAGCATCACGTTCTCTAGTAGGAAAGCATTGAAACCTTGAGGTATGTCACTCAACGGCTGAATGGCTGACTTCCTGTTTGCTAGCATACCATCAGAGTGTCATATGGCTCTGAAAAGCTTCAGGGTTGCTGTCTGGGACCTTCTGCACTTTAGGAATGTTTCTTGCAGATATTAAAACTCTGCTTGATTCCTGATCATTAAATATCAGCTAAAGTCCAGGAATGGAGGAGAACTTCAGGCTTGAAACCATCATAACTGCAGCAAGTGAGCTGCTACATTGTTACTGTCATTGAGTCAATGAAGTCATTGGAAGGTGGAATTTGGTTGTGTAGACAAGCTGGTGTGATTCTGAAACCAGGGTCTTTCATTAAGGTCTTCAAATAGGATACAAGGCAGTAAGGATGGGGGGAGCCTGCAGGGTGCTGCCATGCAGGAGCACAGTGATAAGGATTTTAAATGGACACAGCACTCTGAGATACACAGAAAGGAGGTAAGCACTTAGGTGATGTTTGAATGAAAATAAGTGAAAAAGGAATTTGGAATTCCTATATCCCCTTAGAATTGATACTTTGTAATTCTGACATGGAGTGCAAGCTGACATCCAATGAAAATACAGTGCAACATATCTCCTAATCCCTAACCTCTGTGTAAATTTACTTATTGCTCCTTGGACTTTTTTATTTCTCTTTTAAAAAGCATGATTGAATTAATCAAAGTCAAAGCAACACCAAAGCTTTCCTTGTGGCCAGCCTACTTTTCCTTCATTTCTTGGGTCTGATTGCTGCTAAATATGAACACTCAGCACCCTGCCTCTAGAAGGGCTTCTTTCTGGCAGTGTTTGCCTTTGCCATAGAAAGCTGAAAAGACAGAGCTGCTACAGAGCATGGGTATAAAGCCTACATTCCATACAGATATCCTGCAAAGCCAACACTGAGCAGAAGAAACCCTGTCCTGTAAGCAACACGCATTCTGGCACAGTGTGTATACAGAAAAAGGTGCTATGATTGTGAGACAGAGAGAAAGACATTGTTTGCACTTCTCCTGAGAATCACCAATGTGGCATGTCTGCCTGTAACGAAAGAGAATGGAGTTCCTGAAGTCTTTCACCATGAGCACTGCAGTTTCGGTTACAGTGAAGTAAAAGTGAATGGAGGGGAGTGGCTTAAGGTCTCACTGTGGTTAGTTTAAATGATGTAGCATAGGGTGCCTTTTCTCCTAGCTGTGTCCTTAAAGTTAAGGAAGGACAGAAGTTTTCTGGACAGTCCTTAACAAGCATATGGGAAGTGCTGTGTGCACTTGAGTAGCTATATATTCATTTAGTATAAAAAGGATTAGTAAAAAATGTTGTTCAGTAACATTGTAATGGAAAGAAATACAGATCAGTTCATCTTTGATAGTGAGATGCATGCCTAGAAGAGGCTGGCAAACAGCATGTTGTCATTGTACTTCTGACTATTTGATACTATCCCAAATTCCAGCACTGTTATGGACGGGAAAGCAAACAAACAAACAAAAAAGCTATAAATGAGAAACCTGAAGAAAGCAAGTGTGCATCATGCTAAACCTCATGTTTAAACTTATAATGAGGTTTAACAAGACCAAGTGCAAGGCATTGCACTTGGGTCAAGGCAATCCCAGATGCGAGTACAGACTGGGAGAACTCCTTGTGAGCAGGAACTGAGGGTCCTGATGGGTAAAAAGCTGGACATGAGCCAGCAGTGTGCTCTTGCAACCTAGAAGGCTAATGGGCTGCATCAGAAGAGGGGTGGCCAGCAGGGAGAGTGAGGTGATTGTCTCTCCGTGCTCTGCCCTTGTGAGGACCCATCTAGAAGGATGCAGAGCTGCTGGAGCAGGTCCAGAGGAGAGCCACTAAGATGATCAAAGGGCTGGAGCACCTCCCATGTGAAGAAAGGCTGAGGCAGTTGGACTTGTTCATCTTAGAGAAGAGAAGGCTCCAGGGATATCTTGTTGCAGCCTTCTGGTGCTTGAAGGGAGCTTATAAACAGGAGAGGGACTGACTTTTTACATGGTGAGTGTGATAGTGATAGGACAAGGGGAAAAGACTTTAAAATAAGAGAGGATATGTTTTGCTTGGTGGGTGGTGAGGCATTGGAACAGGTTTACCAGAGAGGTTGTGGATGTCCACCCCTGGAGGGACTCAAGGCCATGCTGGATGGGATCCAAGGCAACCTAATCTGGTGGCTGGCACCCTGACCTAGTGGCTGGCGGGGGGTTGGAACTAGATGATCTGTAAGGTCCCTTACAACCTAAGGAATTCTGTGATTCTATTATTCTACAACTATTTTATGCACTGGAAGCTTGACTCTAGATTCCTCATATTCTGTTTGCTATGACTGACCTGATTCCATGAGCAATTCCAAAGCCATGTTTCTAGAAAATGCTGTTGGTGTTTAGCTTGCAGCCATGAATATGTAAAGGTATTTACTTTCATGTTATTTGTCTGCCATGTTTCAATGTTTATGCCAGCTGTTTGAAGCAGAACAGGCAGCCCTGTCTTCCCTTCTGTACTGAATGCAGCCAGTAGGAAGCTTCTTGAAGAAGTTCATTCAAAACATTAAAAACGTTCTCACTCTGCTGTGCTAGCTTGCTCACTTGCTTTTCAGAAGTTGCGTGGTGGATGAACCTGCTGCTGTCCTTCATGTCCTTCACTCTTTCTCATTTGCATTACTGCAGCACCTTTCAGTCCAAATAGTGGTCTGTGCAGTAAGCACTACAGAAACATAGAATGACCACCCAGCCTCTTCCCAAGGGGCTTATAGTAATATAACCAAAATATAAGTGATCAGAGATGGATCAGGATAGATGAAGAACAAGGTCACACTAGGGGTGTTGTCCATGTGCCCATACACTAATCACTTTCAAGTATTTGGCAAATGAGTATTTTAATAAGGGATTCAAAGGAGGATAACAGTTGGTTTTTACGAATGCACATGCAGGCTCTTCTCAAGCCTGAGGGGCAGCAAGGGAGAATGCACAAAAGATGCTTGTTGGGAAATTTCACAAATTGATCAATTGAAGCTGGCATCTGGGACTGACTGATGCTGGGCATTTATATTTTGATATGAAATAAAAAGTGACAAGTTGGGAGTAAGCCATGAAGGGCTTTGAAAGTTAAGAAAGTCACAATAAGCTTGATGTCCCAGAGGAAAAAGGAATCATTGAAGGGGTTCAAAGATAATGGGCATAGTCAGAACAACATGCCAGGAAAATGATTTATATAGCTGGGGCCTGAAATGAACAGGGCAAGGGTGCTTTTGTCAGGGCCAGAGAAAAGGACATTGCACTAATCGAGAGGAGTGACAGGACAAGCACTTTGACAGTAAGCAGAGACAATAAAGACTATTGTTCAGAGAGAGAGTGGAAATACGATGCAGACTGAATCAGAACATAGATGGGAGATTCAGTAAGAAGAAAGAATCTCGTGTTTCTGCATGTGAACATCCACGGCTGGAAGCGGTATTGCTCCCCAGGATCAAAGATGAAGATAAAGGGAAGGACTTAAGTACATCAGTGGCCTTTAGTCACCCTGAGTGTGACAGCCAAAGACAGACCGATGCTCCCATTTGGATGGGAGACATGTTCAGAAGAAATTGATATTGGAACAAATCTCTGGATCAGCCTTATGGAAATTGCCATTTGTTTGCAGGGGTGTAGAGATTATCCACAAACAGTGCACAGAAGTGGAAAACAAGGGAATCATGTAAAGACTAAAGAAAGCAGGAGAATGGAAAACATCCTGATGAAAAGGGGAAGGTAATATCAGGAATTGAGGAAGGAGAGGTGTTCAGGATAAATCTGTGTGACAGCAGTAGTGACGGCTCCAGGAGGACGAAGGTGGAGTAGAAGGACTACTGGATTTAGCTAGGGAACTGCCATTTGAAAGGTGCAAAGGACAGAGAGCGCGGTGGGGCAAATAGTACGTAGAGATGTAAAAGAGCACAGGAAGTAGAACCCAAAGGAAGGAGTTATTGTAAAGAGTATCTTCAGCCTGCTCACAGAAAAGAGATATGAAGTAGAAATAACAGGTGTAAGTGGAGTGAAATGTGGAAGATTTCATATAGGAGAAGAAACAAGGCATATTTGTAATGTGAAGAGAGAGAAGAACAAAATGAGAATGAAAGGTGAAGAGGAAAGGACCAGATAAGAGAAAACACTGACACTGAAATAAAGGCTAGGGTGAGGTCACTGAGACAAGCGAAAGGTCAGTGAGAAAGAATGTTAAATAAAATATCTGATTTTTAAATATATCTTACAGCCGGTTTGTGGGAAATGCATTTGGAAATTAGATATCCACAAGAATTTGACCTAAAGATCTGTTTTGAAGACCTAAGCACAGGCAGTAGAGAAAAAGAAGTATAGGGGAAAAAAAAGACATGCTAATTGAAGCAACTCAGTTTTCAGCACTGGTTTCCAAAGCAGGATGTTTGTAAAGAAAACTACAACATCTTTTGACAGCGAACAAAAGAAAGTGGAGAAAAAAGGGGAGGGCAGATGGGTTTCTGGGGTTGTACTAACCTACTTCAAAGGTAGAACACCATTGGACAGTGCGGAACCGTAAACAAGTTCATTTGTCATCAGAACAGTGCTTAAGGCCATACTGTGTTCACAGTGATATTACATTGTTTCCTAATACATGTTGGATTTTAAATTCTCAAGTATATCGTGATCTGGTTCTCGTCCAAAGTGAGATGCCAATTTAGTTTCTTCTCAGGCTTACTTCAGCAGAAAAATCTTGAAAATCAATCAAAAAAGCCTCTGTTTTTTAAATGAAATATTTTCCAGAAATAGACCTGTTTCAAAACCCTTCCAAAAAAAGTGCTAATGACATCCTGGTGAAATTTTGTGTGTTTTCCAAACATCTTGCCTGCCTGAGAGCCAGGTCTCCAGGATCTCTGCTCTGAGTGAACGTTACTATGCTGAAAGGCAGGCAGGAGACACAGGGCTTAACCTTCCAGTTTTCATTGGAGTCTGAAAGCACTAGTTTTAAACACCTTCAAATAGCTCTCTTTTCCCTCTTTGGGACATTTCTGATGCTTATTCAAAAGTGAAATTAATTATATTTCCCCAGCACTTCTGTACATGTTGTGGAACACAGATACCAGCTTTTAATAGCATAAAACGCAGAGGAAAAAAATAATACATGCCTTTCAGTCTTTAAGAAATGGTATGAAATGAGACAAGTCTTTATTGCACATTGTAAAATGCATGCATTTTGTGGAAAATTTCAGTAAATTAATGAGTGTATTGAAATCACACTAAAACTTCAATTGTACAATGCTTGTATTGCAATACTTAACAAATGTTGCCTGTGTTATATGGAGCAAAAGAAAATTAGCTGCAGTTTTGGGGTGAGGAGAATGTATAATTTGGTATTGTCAGAGCTTTTCAGGGAACGTCACAGATGTTGGATTTGTAGATTTTATAACTGGATTTGGGGGATGATCGGGACAAATAGCCCTACTAAAATGCAACTTTTTTTCTTTATCTTTGCAGATCACATTATAACATGTAGTCTTATGAACAACTTATACTATTAAAGAATAATTTCCATCTAAACTACATGAGATAGGGTATAAGAAGATACATGGAAAAAAAGGCTTACTGGCAAGGTATGCTACACTACAATATCTGAGTTAGGGAGGCTGAAATAAATTCTGTAAACACAGAGAGGTCAGAAACTGCTGGACCCTCCTGCAGAGTAACAGCTTCAAGAGGCAGTCAATGTTAGTCGGTTGATCTGCATTTCATGGGACAAGAGGATGCTATAAGAATAAGCTATTGTGACAACAGCTTACTGTAAAGGTGTCCTACACCATACAAAATCATCATCTTATGAGTTAAACGGGTGCAGGACTAAAAGGTCAAGTTATTGCATCAAGTTCTAGTTGATAAAACAGGAGAGGAACAAACAGAAGATTATTATATGTATTTGTAATGTTTACTTACTTTAGGGCAAACTAGTGTGTTCTGATCCTGAACTAAACTAATTTCAAAGTAACCTGGAAAAGCTATTCTGGTTTCTTAAATAAATTCAGAAGAAAGGAGGTCATTGGAAGGGCAGCATCGTGGAGGTGGAAACAGCTTGAGAGACACTGAAAGCATGCAGCATCTCTTCCCAGCATCCCTATTTACTGCATGAAAATCATAATATGCTACCTATTATCCATCTGCAACCATTTCCAAATGAGTCAGCACCTAACGAAATAGGACCTTGCCCATACGCACTTCTGCTTCCTTCATGATAGTCTCTGCCATGACTGAACATCTTTTCTAAGCTGCCTCATAAAGTCATTGAGTGTATTGGTGATGTGTTCCTTAATGTTGAAATAAATTGAAAGGAGATTTGGGAAATGTTTCTTGTATTTGGAAGATTAGAAAGCTATGACTAGCATGGCATGTGTGTGTAATTGTGACACTGGTCAGCTTCTCAATTGTGCAATAACAATTTTGCACAACTGCACAAATATAATAATAGAGTATTTACTCCTGCAGGTTAATACTACTGTGCTATAAAGCCCTTTTCCCTTCCTTGCCTGAAGTCATAACTTCCAAAATTACAGTAGGGACCATTCTAGAAGCTGGTGTGAAGAATTTTGGTTCTTTGATCTGGAGGTGCCCTCAGCACCTGCCCTGAGGTCTGCTGATGGGTCTCATCTGTGTCAAAGGGGGAAATGTATCCTTTCCCAGGAGCTGGCAGGGCTTGAAGAGAGAGCTTTAAACCAGGCATGAATGGGGAAAGGGATAAAATCAGGTCTGTTAGAGGGGAGCAATAACGGGATTGCCCCCAGGCAAATCCACACTTCCAGCCAACTTGGTGTTATCTGCAGACTTACTGAGGGTGCACTCAGTCCCCTTGTCCAGTTCACCAATATTGAGAACAGGCTCCAGTAGTGACCCCTGAAGATCAGTACTTGTGATAGGAGGTTCCACATAAATATGAGAAAAAAACTTCTTCACAGTAATAGTAACAGAACACTGGAACAGGCTTGCCCAGAGAGGTTGTGGGTTCTCCTTCTCTGGAGACATTCAAAACCCGCCTGGAAGTATTCCTGTGTGCCCCAGTGGCACAGTGGTAGTAATGCTGCTTGCAACACAGGAAGCCCGGGTTCGAATCCCCCCCTGTGGCGCAAGTGGTAGAAGTGCCGTTCTGCTACACAGGAGGCTCGAATCCCAGGGGTTGGACTCGATGATCTCTAAGGTCCCTTCCAATCCCCACGAGACTATGATACTATGATACTATGATACTATGATACTATGATGACCTGATCTAGATGTTTCTGCTCCAGCAAAGAGATTGGACTAGATGATCTTCTGAGGTCTCTTCCAATTGCTGACATTCTGTAATTCTGTGGTGAAGAAAAGGGGTGTCACTGAACTCCGTGCAGAAAAAATGGCACCCAGTGACATTCATGTTTGAGTGGAGGCTGGAACTTGGTGATCCCTGAGGTCCCTTCCAACCCAAGCCATTCTATGATTCTATATAAACAACAAAATTTATTTTAATTTTCACTATCTTCTATTCAAACAAAAGAAGACCACAAAATTGTGTAACTAGTGGGATATTTGACCTTGTTTTTGTGAAACTAATGCATCAATCGAGTTTGATAGAAGTATTTGCAATTTTTAGTGAGTTCTTAAGGTGTTTGTCAGAGACTTTTGATGAAATTTTATTTTTCATGTGCTTCATCCTTGAGAGCAGCTGATCACAAATATACATACTGCCAAAAAGCAGTGACATGAATAAGGCATGATTGTAAGGGAAGAGGTATTTTTCTCTGTTAAGATAGAGCTTAAAAAGGTCTTGTAAAGAGATGACCAAATATTTCTTTGGGTTAGAATGTATTGATTTGTAATCAGATATTCATTTGAAAATTTATTGGTAATTTATTTATGTCAACTGAAAATAGAACCGCAAATATAGCAAAATAATATACATATATTTTCAAATTCCTTTATCTGAGTGGAAAGCACAGCTGCATATTTTTTGCTCTTCATGGGACTGTGTTTAGCCAGTGTATCAAACCACATAAAATTATTTGCCATAACTTGGCTTAGCAATGCACTACACTCTCCCCTTGTTCTGGTTTCAGCTCAGACAGCATTAATAGCACACTGACCATTTGGTTGTTGCTGAGAGATGGGCATATGCCCAGGTCTAGGCTGGGCCACTCAGTAGGGCGGAGCAGCCGCCTTGATAGTATGGGGCAGGAGGCAGCCACAGGATGGGCTGGGCTGGAGATGGAACATGTCTGCCTCATAGGAAGAACTGCATAAATGGTTCTGAGAATAAAGGGATGAAACTTACCACTGTAAAATGTTCATCTGGGGATAAATAGATAGGATTTCTACCCCATTCCAAGAGCTCATAGAATCACAGAATATTTTGGCTTGGAAGGGACCTTAAAGATCATCTAGTTCCAACCCTCGTTCTGTGGGCAGCGTAGTCAGGCTGCCCAGGGCCCCATCCAACCTGGCCTTGAAGGCCTTGAGGGATGGGGGATCCACAGTTTCTCTGGGCAACCTGTTCTAGTGCTTCACCACACTCTGGGGAATTTCCTCCTAATATTTAATCTAAATCTCCTTTCTTTTAGTTTAAAACCATTCCTCCTGTCCTATCACTATCAAACCATTTAAAAAGTTGGTCTCCCTTCTGTTTAAAATCTCTTTTTAAATACTGGAGAGAAATATCTTGGTGAAAACTGTGGAACAAGGCTGGTAGTTTCATGGCAAAAGCAGTAACATGTCATCCCAATTGCATCAGTAAGAAATTTCCAGTTGAGATAGGGAACTAATAATAATGTTGTGTAAGGTATGAGCAAGAGCCAGCTAGAATTATTGTGTGTAGTTGTGTCCTCCCACACTAGGAAACATTAACTGATTCTAGAATGAGTACAAAAAAGAACTCCTAGGATGATCTGGGAGTGGTGCATTTGATGAACAAGATGCACACGGAACAGACTGGCCAAGTATTCTGAGACGGGTTCAGTTCTGTGAAGGTGGGGAAGATTAAGAGCAAGTGGTATTTCAGCATTATTCAGGTCAAATTTGGTATAGAAATAAAGAAACACATCAGACCACAAATATATCTGTATTCAAAAGTATGTAGGCCACTCCAAAAGTAATGCCTTCTATTTATTTCCAGTGAAACGACAATGGATACAAAGAATAAAATAACACTATTCAGTAGAGCAAATTCTCAGCTGTTAAACACTACTTTTCGACATAATCACCACAATGGGCAATGTGTTTTTTCCCACCGAAGAACAAGGGCCTGCATGCAGTGCTCCTACAAATCTGCATCAATGGAGGTGACGCGCTGCCACTGTCAGCACTGCTGTAAAGCGCCACTCACCGCAATGGGGTACTGGCAGGAAGCTTCAGCTTTTACTGCCATATGACCAACACCAACCTCTACGTTATGGGCCAACATAATAAACTATGAGGCATTACTTTCGGAGCAGCCATGGTAGAAGATGCTGGGAAAAATATCACCGCTTTGAGGAGCTGCTTTGATGTTAGTTTTAAGGATTAGTTTACCATTCCAGCAAATTTGGTATGATAAAATTTGGGCTTCCAAGTACAAACATAACTGGGCTCCTAGCTTTTATTCCTTCTTTCTGATCTTATGTAGAAGACAATTTCACTATCATCTCCCAGAGGTTAAAACAACAGAATACTAAACACAAGGTGTCAGCATTTTGATTCAATTCTTTCCCACAGCATCTCTGACAAGCCCGGTCAACACAGTCTCCTGAAGAGCCTGAGGTGCATTTTCTAAGATGCTTCTCTGTATTGCTTCTCACTGTATGCATTTAGGACAGTCACAGGCCTCTTCCGCTGGTATAAAGCATGATGAAAGCCACTGGACCATATATGTAAATTAGTCTCTGGTGTGGGAATAGTAACAGTGTGAGAGAAGTTGCTCAGTTCCCTCTTTTTTCCCTCTTTAGTGGTCACTGAAATATGCTTAACATTTTTAAAGCTGTTGCTATTGCGATAATGTTTTATGAAGGGGCTTTTCTTTTCTCTAAACCCAAATATTGAGTCTCTTCTAAATTAATGGTGTCCCTTTGACATTCATGGTATTTATGGGCATGCATGGAAGGAAAATATATCCCTTTGCTGGATTTGAGTCAGAAGAATCCCAGAGGCATATACTGTACTTCTGAATTTCCTTCCGCTTTTCATGACGGTAATTCTTGTGTCCTCTTTTGCATACATAATTGATTAATCTGTGTTTTTAGGGGCTTAATACATTTCCTCTTTTTAATCTGGAGGCACACAGTTTCATTTTCATTGTACTCCCATGGTCTCAGACTTCTGCCTGTCTTGATGTGTGTGGGAACAAATGGAAGAGAAAATAACACTTTTGGATTACTGGGATAAGGAGAGAATAATACAAGCAGCAAAGAAATGAGGAGAATCAAATGGAAGTTCAAAGATACAGACATGGGTTCCCTGAAAGAGAAGCAGGAAGATTTAAATTACACTTTGTTTTCCCAGCATCCCTCTTGAACTGCAAGGAAGAAAAAGCGTATTTCCATCAGTGCCCTATTAACACCATTCCCATGGGGGACAGCTGAGTCTAGGATCCTGCAAAATTCCCTCTGATAGAAGTCATATAATCAGCAAATTCCTCAGATTCCCTGGCTGTACCTCCCTACCTTTTTAAGGTTTAAGGGAAGATCCATTAAAAGAGACCTCAGGGCTTTCCAGGTTAAGTCTGTCCTTAGCATCCTCTGCTTTCTCCCCTATACCATGTTTTGCAGGAAAGCATGACTTTTCCCTGGATCATGACCCATACATCCTCACTAATCAGTCTTCTTGACTTGCATATTGCATGTCTGAGCACCAAAATCCTAAAGCTCTTCATGGAATATGCCCCTAGCAACTCTCTATACCTTGGTATGGAGAAAAGGTGGTCTTTTTGCCTAGACCCTCTCCCAGTGAGTTCTCATGTTGTGTGTTTCTGCTCTCACAGATCACCATGAACCCAGAGAAAGTCTAGCCAATCCTATAGATTTGGTATAGTATTTTTCTAGGTATCAGCACCGACTATACAGAAAAAGGACAAGAAATTGAATGAGGAATGAGGAAACACAGGGCATTTACATCATCTACCCGTGAATGTGCTACGACTCAGATTGCAAAGAATCAGGTTCGACCCTAACCAAGATGCATTTTTTACATAAATTCAAAGCAATAATTAAAAAACCTGGTTTTGCAGCAATGTAGAAGGCAGAGTCATAGATTCAACATGATTGGAAAAGACCTCCAAGATCATCCAGTCTGACTGTTTACCTGTCACCAGTACAGGTGACAGGTAAAATTTTCTTGCTAAATCATGTCCCTCAGTACAACACCTAAACATTTATTGAGCATCCCCTGGGATGGTGACTGCACTACCTCCTTGAGAGAAATCTGAAGTAAAAAATGCTTGAATTAGACTTTTTTTAGTCTTTATCACCTTGTAACAACAATGTTGAAAGTCATCACAGCTGACATAAATGGCTGGCTGTATGGACTCCATAACCCATAGAGGACTTGGACTTTACTTTGGCCTACATCTTTCCTCACTTCATAAAAGATGAGAGCAGCAGCCACACTGAATAAATGCCCTGAGAAGCTCCTCCAGCTGAAAGTGCAATGAGAGGTCCTCTATTTTTTCCTTTTTTCTGCCCTTTGACTCTGTGACTGGGTACTGTGCATTTGCAAATTAGCTCATTTCCTTCCTTCACTCCTTAAGTTTGCTTAGTTGTTACTTTGTTTATTTGCACCTTCCTTCTACGTTCTGAAAACCTGCTGGTGCAGTTTTATGGGGGACATCACGAGATGTATTGAACACATGGTCTTCTTGGCAGGACTGGAATTGTCCTCACTCAGCAAGATTCATAAGCAAACCAAATGTGATACAGGGGCAGTGATGATGGTGGAAGAGGAGGTTTCAGTGGGAATTTTACCAGGACATGGGGGCAGAGGAGGGTAACTGTCAAACCTGTTGACAGTTTTGGTGGGGCTTTTTGGCAATGCCAGGTTGTAAACCTCTCTTATTAATCAATGCTATTGACTATGATTAACAGTTTGCAGGCCTCCAATGTTACTGAGCAGTTTTACTGAGTGAGAAGTGGTCGTTCTTGCCTCCCAGTGTTTGTGGTGCTGCTAGTACTTTCTTCCAATGATTTCTAAGAGCCTAAAACTACTATTGGTAGTCACTGAGAGATGAGCAGCGAGTAGGACAGTGTGACCTGGGATACTGAGGTGGCACATTGGTGTAAGCATCTGTAATATGTCTTGTTTTATCCTATTTCCCTTGTCTGAAGGAACTGGTCAGTAATTTGTACTGTCAACAATGCTGTCTGGCCTGTTAGCCAAACTGCTGAGCTAGAGAAGGAGATGCTAATATAGATGGGCTTTGTCTTATACATCAAGCTCAGCTAATGAAGATATTGGTGTTTTTCTAACATGGATTTATTTGAACTGCTCAGCTACAAATAAACTTGCATGCTCAAAGGCAGTTTAAAATACTTCCAGGAACATTTTCATGTTTCTCAAGCAGATTATCAAGTTACAAGTATTACATCATCAACAAATATCTCTCTGGCTGACCACTCTGCAAAACCCTGTCCTTTGGTTTTGCTATATAGGCATTTCTGAGTGGTGTGCAAGCTCTGCTAGCATGTTCTCAAAGACTTTGTAATTCTCCATTGCACAATACAGGGCTTGAATTCTGGAGAAGTAGTTTTTCATTAGTTTTTTCCCAATTCCAGCTAAGTGAGCCTGCATCTGTCTGACTTCTGTGGTCTTCTCAAGGATGGCTGGTGGTTTTCACTGGATGTGTTCCATTTCCCTACTATCTTAATGTAGAAGGAATATGAGCCAAGCTTTAAAAGAAAGACAAACGATTACTTAGTCACTTTAGAGGTGAAAGGAGGTTGGGGGAGGGTTGTTTCCCAAAATTATTTTGACTGACTTAAGTTATTTTTACCAACAGTAAATATCATTTCAGATGATTAGGTTTTCTTTGTAGGAAATGCCATGAGAACAAGCAACACATCCTGCATTTTCTACCTGTCCCTTCTTATTAGTATCAGTGGGAGGTTTGGGCATAGAACATTAACATATAGGACTTAGAGTTTAAATTGTTTACAGCTTCAGACTGAAATATGTTTACTGGAGAAGTCCAGGAAGAAAGAAGCTATACACTGGTTTTGATCTGCACCTCAGTTCCACAAGCCAGTGACAGTAGGTTTCCATGCACACAGATGAACGGCATGTGATCCAAAACCTTAATGAGGAGCAGATTCTTGGTGTTTTGGGGCTCCAGTAGGGACTATGCAAGCCAGTATATAAACACTGACAGTTTTTGAACACTAAGTAGAAAGTAAGTAAGCAGAATTACTGCTTCTTGCTGGTTTCAGTAACATCTTGCTCCTAATAATTAAGAGAGGATGATTTTTGATCACATACAGAAATGTTGCTTCTTTCATATACTAATGAAGCAGGTAGAGGCCTCAAATCCAGTAGGTGTTAGTACTGAGCTTCAGGCCATAGTGTCCTCAGCTTTCATTGCCTGAGTTGGCTATACACAAGTCAAGTCACCATACATCCTCACACAGACTGAAAAAGAGTGGTTGCTTTTCAGCTGCATCTGCAGAGCAGGTGGTTGAGGAGGAATGCTGAAAGAAGTGCTGCCTTTACTGCCCAGCTACTGGCCTCAGCAGGTCACCTTGTGTTGGTGTTGTCACCAGCACTTCCTGAGCAGATCAGCAGAATGTTACGGCCCAGCTGCAAGAAAGGAGGCCCTGAGTAAGAGAAAGGTGGCAAAATGTTATTTCCTGTTCAAGATATGTTCAAGATATAACATACCTGTACACATTTTGCACTCTTCCCATCAAGTCTGTATTACAAGAATTCCTCTTAACTTTGCACACCAAATGAGTTTATCAAATATTGTTTAGAATTTTTTTTTTTTTTTTTTTCTGTTTTTGACTATAAGGGACTTCTTATGGAATACATACATACATATATATATATATAATATTTAATTACCGTGGGAAAGAAAATATTCTTGCAAGCAGCTCCGCCTGAGTGATTCCCCTAGGCTCAGTCCTCCTTTCAGTGATGAAACTCGGTTGATTTAAAGTGAGATGGTTTCCTTTCATGGAGAAGTCACACAAGACTATTCTGCTAACTTTGAAAAGTGCTGTCTTTTGTGATCACACTATTTCCATTAACAAATTATCCTAACTGAATCACCTTTTGAGAGATTAATTAAATTAAAAAGATCTAGTGTTGCCAACAAGACAGAAAGATGCTTTTTTAATGTACAGTGGAAATCAATTATCCAGTATCTGTGGATGTAACTGGAAGAATATTACTATAGTTTCATTTTGTTTTCTTGAAAGACTAATTGTTTTTAAAACAAAATGTTAAGTAGCATAGTTTAGTGAGAAGTATAACGACAGAGTGGTTTGATATGTGTTGCACAGCTGGAATTAGAAACACACACACACAAAGAAACCACAGAGCTATTAAGCTGAGACAGTAAAGTAGCAGTGAGATTGGGCTGGCTTTTCTTCTTCCACTTAAAGGAATTATTCACTTGGATAAACAGTATAGTCTTTGCAAATAAACAAACAATTTTTAAACAACGACAAAACAAATAAAAATAAAGAAACAGAATGAGGAAGTAGGAAAGAAACTAAGCCAAACAAAAGAGTGAGAACATGGGGATCATTAAGTATGTGATTTCAAACAAAAATGTTGTTAATTAAGGGCAACGCCCAGCAGCAGGAATCTGGGAAAGAGGTTGAAACAAGAAACAAATATCACGTCCTTCAAGTTTAATTAATTTCTTTGGACAAAATTCAAATAAGCATGACAAAAAAAAAAAAAAAAAAAAAAAAAGGCAAAAAGAAAAAAAAAAAAAAAAAGAAAAAGAAAAAAGGAACATAAAATAGGCAAAGGAAGGCAAACATTAGAAGCAGGAGTTCCTGAAACTGGAAATTACAGCACTTCTGAAAATGCAAAAACTGCTATGTTTTTCCAGAGAAACTACAACTAGAACCTGACAGGTCAGAAGAATGAAGTTTAAACTCTTAGGTATCTAAACAAAGGGGCTCTTTCAAAGTGTTTGTAGCAGCTGCGCCACGGCTGCCTCTTCATGCGGCACGAAGTCATTTCATGGCAGCGTACTCAGAAAAGTGGTATCTGTCTGTAGAAAATATGTGTTTTTCCATGCATTTTAGTTGCCTGGGTCATCACTGTCTGACCATACCCCCAGCAAAGCTCTTCCCATCAGTTCAGCAATGCCCTCAAGCCTGTTTGCAGCTGGAAACAGGACCGGTGTAACCTGAGAACGGTTGCACAGTTAAGTGCCCCTGGCAGAGCAAATCCCTGCCAGGACTTACTGAAAAAAAAAGCAAAGAAAAAAGAAATTAGTCAAAGCAAAAGAATATTCATACCCTTCCCACTGCATTTGGTTTTTTTTTACTTCCCCCCAAAATTAAAGTCTTCCAGTTTTTCATGCACTGGCCCACCCCTTCAACCCAAATTCATCCTACAGCTGTAACCGACTTGTGAAAATGGGTCAACTATGGACTAATGTATTTTTAACCTTCTTCTTTCTTTCTTTTTTTTTTTTTTTCTTTAGCGTTTCCTGAGTTTTCCAACCAGATGTCTGACTCCCTTCTATTCCTGCGCCTTCTCTCCTTCTTCCACCCCTAACAGTTTCCATCACTCCCTAATGAATCCTTCCAGTCACCAGACACTTCCCCATCTCTGCGTTTGGAGATGAATTTCCTTTTCTGGCCCCAGCAGTCGTGTTACTGCCCACAGAGTTTAAGTGCTCTTCCCATTGTGAGAAATGGGGTAAAAACCTGCTAGGGAAGTAAGCAGCCAGAGTATGGAATATAAATGAATTAAGAAGCTTGAGATGTACCAGAAGTGCTGTAGATTGCAGGAGGAAGGAGAGTTTGTGTGAGTAGACACAGCAAACTTGTTTATGGTGAGTGTAAACCAGTGTCTTAATGAATGTGGACTTCCTATAAAGACTGAACGGTTTCCTACTGAGTGTCCTCTGTGAATATTTTGGGCAGAATTTCATTATTCCTATTAAAATATTTATTAAAAAGCTTTTTCTTTTCTTCTTCTTCTTCTTTATTTATTTATTTATTGTCCAAAATACATCTTTTAAAGATTTTAAAAGAGTTACTTTGACTATTATGCCATTGTATTCTGTACTATTGTGTACAACCATCCCTTCGACAGATTAGCTGCATAAATGAGTGGCCAGTTTGGCCATCGTCCCTCCAGGGTGCTCCTGTCTTCTGTAGTACCTATGGATACTCAGCCTTATGGAGTGTTTGACTGAAAATACAAAGTGCTGATAATGAGGAAATATGAATGCAAATATAATTTTCTTGCCTTGAAAAACAAAAAAACAGTAGTTTAGTAAATTGCCCTGAAGATAACCAGATTTTTTAAAGTGCTTATTTGTATTTATTATTGTACACTGTGAGAGGAGAATTAAACATCTGAATGAACACATCTACATCTTAAAGAACATCCTGATAGTTGTATTTCTTCTGTAGAAATGCTCACAGACTTCTAAAGAAGATATCTAGTTTACCTGTGTTGTTTTGATCTACTGTCTGGTTAATGCACCACTTGAGATTCTGAGCCAAATATACCACTTAAGTACGCAGATGCAATGACACTGAAATTGGTTGTGAGTAAATCTTCTGAGTTTACTCATGAAAAACACTAGCTTGACAATTACCAGTTAGAAAATACATATTTGTTTTACTTCAGGTCTCTCTCACTGAAATCAGATTTATCCTGATATAATTTCAGTGAGTTCAGCAGAAACGTTCTGAATGCGCTCTGGGGTTACAAACACCAAACACATGTCTTTTCAAAGAGTACCTTTTTAGCACAAACACTTCAGAGAATTAAAAATAGTGGAGAAGGATCGCATTGTTTTAGAAAAATTGTGAGACTTTTTAAAAGGTGAGGAAAAGTAAGACTGGCATTGAAATAGACTTAGTGGAATAAGTTTGATGTAGCAAGTGATATCTTTTAGCTTCACAGCTATCGTGTCCAGCAAAGCGATACTCAGCTCTCAGTTGTACACTAGAGAAATTATTCCAGAAGTAATTAAGAAGGAGAACATGACATTAATCCAACAATTTTGCACCTTTTTCAGGTTAAAATTACTGTTCAATAGATTTCAGCCAAAATTATGAAAAGCACTACATGTTTGTTGTATAAGCCAGAACACATCCAGGCACTTCTGATGTTCCAGAAAAGAAAAAGAAAAAAAGAAAAAAAAAAAGAAAAATTAAGCAAGATTATTTCCTATAGAAAGAAAGGGGGTTCTCAGCCCATGAATTGGAGCCTACATTAGTAGAAGCAGCTTCACCAGTAATGTGAGAATAAGTGTGAGAGAGACTGATGGAGGTACAGATCTATGTATGTGCCTTCCAGCTCACTGCAGACTTCACTGTGGGCAAGACCTAAATGTCCATTCTCTGCCTGACCCTAAATACATGAGTGTTTCCCATTCACTTTTGGAGCTGCCAGACCCCTCTTTAAAGAGCAGGTTTTTGTATCAATCAGGCAGATAGTGAGGGCTCGTGGGTTGCTTTTTGTCTTTAGTTTTGCAGATGAAACACAACTCTATGTTTTTGTCTTTTCAGTTTGGCTAGGAGGGTTGATTGTCTCCCCTGGCATGTGAGGCTGGGGCCTGGAGGAAGGCCAGCTGGCTGCAGAGCCATCCAGATAAGACCGTGCTGCTGTTAATAACATGGGGAGAACAATCAGAAGTTATGGTAGGGATAATATCTGCCACTTTGGAAGGGTGTGTACCCATTTATTACTCATGTTCACAGCTTTGGTTAGCTTTCCACTTCTTGCTGTATAGCTGGAATTCAACACTAACTGAGAAGGACATTTTGCCTCACATTTATCTCTAGTTACCTTTTCTCCAAAGCAGACCTCATTCCTATGATTCATCCATGCATCACCTCCAGACTCACCACTGCCTCACCCACCCTCACCACAGCCCTGCCTTGGACAATTATGGTAGCTGGCTCAAGATGCAGAGATATACTTGTGGCTTACACTGGGCACAAACTGCTGGCATAGGCTTGTATTTGTGAAGCTCACAGGCTGGTCAAGCTGCGAGGATGGATCCCATGCCCTGCACCATATACAAGAGTGAGCTGCGTGCAGAGACCAGGGGAGCAGGCCCCCTTGCATTCCTTAATATCCCAGGGGGCCATGGCTGCCATGTGCACGACATGAGATATTCACTTGGAAAAGACGCCAGACCTTTTCCTTCCCTTTGAAGGCCGTTTGAAACAGGGGATTTGGAGAAACTACAGCTCCATATTGTTACTGCAAGTCTAAACACATTTTGAAAAGATAGCAGACCAAGTACAGGGCCATTTTTTGAAGTCTTTATTCATCTTTTCTGTTTGGAAGAAGCTTCCTCACTGATGTCTCCCAGACTTAGGCAGTAAAACACACAGAGGCAACTGAATAAGGGCTGTAGAATATGACCCGCTGATCTTTGTCCTGGCAGAAGGAGCAGAACACAACAATCAATCACGGTTTGATACCTGGGCTTATAAAAAACTTACTGGAATACTGTGTGTAAATGTATAATGCATCTGTGACTCTGAAGCCAACACATTTTCTCCCTGCTCCATGGAAATTGCTTTGGTTAGACCATAAGGATACGCTGCTCTTCGTGTGGTATAAAGAATATCAATACCAAAGGAATTTATGTATGTTCCAAGAAATTTTTAATAAAGTGTGTGTTCTCTGGCTATTGCTTCTGTTCTTTATGAATAGATGTAAGGAGAGAGAAAATTTCATCTAAGATCATACACCAAAGGTACATTGCTAACTGTAACCTCCTTGCATAGGCTGAGCTCTGGTTTAAGGGTTTTTTATAGTGATATTAGACTGCTCAAATATCTGGGCTCAGCACACCCTCTTACACTCAAAAGTGGCAGAACAAATTAATCATGCTTCGGCCTGCTAAATGGTATTTGGGGGGCATAACTATAAATTAAGCTTTCCTCCTCTACTCTAGAACAATTCCTTCTCCATAACACTGATAAGTACTACCTTTCCCAAGCTCTGTGGAGATAAGTAAACCCCATTTGTTGTCTTATTGCACACAGACTTTGGAGTTCTGCCTTGATGGGTGTAAGTTTTCTGCATATTTTGAACTGTTTGTATTTCTCTTCCCTTCTGTGTATGGAGATGGCAGGTAAAGCTCGCAGCTTTGTGGTTGGAGCAGAAGACAGTGAAGATTGTTTTGCTGTGCTGCATTACCCTGGTTTCCTATACAAACAAAGTTCACTCTAATAGGCTCCAGAGTGTCTGAGGAATGATGTTATTACTGTAGTTATCACTTCTGAGCATTAGGTAGGTTTTTCAGCTGCACTAAGTGGAGGAATCTTATGTTCTTTGGGATTCCTTAGGAAGTGAGCATAGAAGACAAGGAAAGGGGTTGTGTTGCTTGTGGTAGTCTATATTGTTGAGGCTTCAGGAATAGGGTTCTATTTATCATAGTAGAAGTATTGTATGGGGTCCTTTTACCAAGCAGAAGTGAAGAGAGCAGATGCAAAAATCGAGGTTATTGGCTGCCAGGAAAGAAGCACAGATGGAAGAAAGCACTGCTCAGGTAGCTAGAAGGTCAGAACCCAGGTGGGACTGATCTGAGTGCCTGCACCTACCCTCTTCCAATGAATTCCTTGCAGTCAGCAAGATGAAGCAGCCATGGACTTCCCAAAGACTGATTGATCTACCTTGCCTTAGTCACCTTTTCCAGCTGTAAATCACAGCTGTCAAGATTGAGATGAGAAGTCCAAACTGAAGGATGAGCTTTTAGCTTCTTTAAGTGGAGTAAACATGAATTCTTCTCCGAAATATGAGTGAAGAAGCTCTTCTGAACATCAATCTGCACTGACCAAAGTTATCTATATATACATATTTAGGTGAAGGAAACAACATCATGGCTATAAATTCTCTGCAAATTTGGTCTGTTTACCAGCACTGTTTCTTTAGTTTCATGTTTTCCACACATTAGCTGACCTTATTTAAGCCTGGGCCATGGTGTGGGTAGTCATGCAGCTGTATATGGTGAAAGATGAGTAGAGTTCTCTCATCTAGTGAAGATATTTATATTTATATGTATATGCCTTCTGCATATAAATTTCTTCTGTTTCATCTACAAAAATGGATAGTATTCATCAGCCTTCTTATATTCACTTGTACAGTGTCCTCAAAATTTCAATTCTTCACTCAAGTATTCCACTACATCATGTGGCTTTTCATGAGTACTTATTTATCTCTGTTCAGAATCAAGATTCCAGAACCATGTGAGCATTGTCTTCCATTCTGCTTTACCTGCACCTTCCCTGCCTATGAAGCTATGAAGTAAAACTTCCTAGCCTAGTAGTTTCAAATTTTACAGCATTCTCTTCACTATGGAGTCTTTGCCTGACTGAATAACCAAAATGAACTAAAGAGATTTAAGTTGTATTTTGGTCTTTTTTTTTAAGCACATCTCATAAAGATGAGACCCGAATTTATTGGTTATTGTGATTATATACCAAGCATTAGTACACACAGCATATCCAGAAAGCTATATCTAAATGAAAGTAGTTTAGATCGCATTTATGCTCATACTAGCTAGTGTTTTGAAAAGGGGAAAACATCTGGTTGCCAAATATAAGTAGGTTGCTCTGAAAGTAATGCCTCCTATATATTTCCATGAAAACCACAACAGATACAAAGAGTACAATAATGCTATTTGAGCAAATTCTCAGCTCCTATGCACTCTTTTTCAACATAATCACCATCATTAACTATGCATTTATATAAATATATATACATACTTATATATGTGTATATATATATATATACATACATATATATATATACACATATACATACATACATATATATATATATATATATATATATATATATATATATATATATATATATATTTTTTGCCAGAAATGAGCAAGCCTGCATGCTGCATTCATAAAAATCTGCATGGCCATGTGTCTTTCATATCACTGTTGCTACTTCTGAAAAGCACTACCCACTGCCTCCCTGTGCTCATATCCACTGTTTGGTCTCCATAAACCTTCAGCAAGGGTTGATGAATGTCAGTAGGTGCAGTTACACCCCTTTGCTTCATTCCACTTGCATGTTAGATGCCATTGTATGAAGCTGACCGTCTGCTGCCAGATGTCACATGGCAACAACATGTAATGGAATTTTGGCAGGAAGGTCCAGCTTCTACTGTCATACCATCAACATCTGCCTCTGACACTGTGGGCTCATGTAATCAAATAGGAGGCATTACTTTTCAGGCAGCCTTCAATTAACTCCAATAGTAATTGAAAGGAAGATACAAGGACATAATTAATTTGGAAGAATAAAATAATAAATAAAGGAAAAGAAAAAGAAATCACCCATCCACACCATGGCTATATCTTTTGAAAGGAAAAAATGTAAAGCTCACAGTGAACACAGAGTGGACATGCGTTTATAGTACTTGTCATTCTTCCTTTAGATTCTGCAGAACTGTTTTGCTTGCTTCACACTAAACGAGTGTAAAATGAACACGTGAAACCATTCTATATGGCCTGTGATTTTTTTCCAGTTTGTCATATTCTTGATAACTCATTTTCTCATTTTGAGATATTTTGCAAGCTTTTTTTTTTTTTTTTTTTTCTTTTTTTTTTTTCTTTTCTTCTTTTTCTTTTTCTCTTTATTTGTGGTCTTTACTTGAAATGATTTTGATAATCATAAAACCATTGTTGGTCTCCATTGTAAAATTTTTCTAGTCCCTTTGAAGAAGTACTGATCTTACTGTACATGTACAGATCTTGAAGTGGTATTTCCTGCCTAAAAATTATTAATTCTTGTGATTTTTTTCTCAAAACTTGTGTTTGTTTTTGTCTCACTGGCCCAAAAGGCAGGACTGTATATTATAGCACATCTTACATTGTTTTCTTTGTCTAGTGTTTCCTTTGCTGGCCAATTTCTGGGATGTGTCAGTACCAATAACAAGTTAGCACCAGCCTGAAATGTTTATCCAAGGAAAATTTCACAGACTTTTTGTTTGCTTGAGCACTGCAGGACTGAAACCTTTTAGGTTCAAGCAAAATAACACACAGCTCTTCCAATCTATTAGGTATTTTTTAGATTAACTTGCCAACAGTTGACAAATTGGAGACATGTTGACAAAGTATCATCTCACAAAGAAAACGTGGCTCTCCTACTCCTTATTTTCCAAATAACTTCTTTAAGGTGAAGTTCTGCAAAAGTACTAAATATTAATATTTACATTAAAGGTAGGGATAATTCCAGTAAATTCAGAAGAATTAGCTACATTCCTTATGCCCATCCAAGACTATGGCAAAAATTCCACCATCTTCAGTGCTATGGAATGGAAGCTGAGAATGTTACTGGTGACTAGAGAGACAAGATATGTATTTGACACAAAAGGCAAGAATGACTGCTAAGTTGAAATATGGTATCTGCTTTCAATTAAGACCTATAGACTGCTGGATGCTGAGGGACCTTGAAATCTACTATAAAGCTCATTACCAGGCAGCGTGCTTGCCTTCAGAGTGCTAGTGATAGAGTTCACTGTTCACAGGGACACTGGTGCTGGAGGCAGCTGGTCTTGCACCATAGGACTTGTATACAAACTTCTATAGAGCTCTTTTGTGACTTTTCATGGTGAAAGGTGTGAAGATCTCAGCCTTCTCTTCCCAAAATCCCTGCATAATTTCTTGTGTGCCTTTGCTCAGTAGATCTAGGTAGAAACAAAGCTAACTAATTGTAATATTGAGAACTATCTTCTTAGACTTTCAGTGCTGGGCCTGAAATAATAGACAGGAAGTACAAATTTACTGTATTTTATAGAGATCTTTTTTCTTTTGCCTAAGAAAATTTTAAAAGTACCACCAAAGAACTGGTTATGAGGGTATTTTCATAAAGGGGGCCATATTTCACGATCAGAATATCCAGCTCCTCCCAGGTCCTGATGAATGCTTTTCTTTGCAGGCAAGGAAAATGGAGGGTTTGAACAGTCTGATGTAAATTACATGCAAGGAAAAATAACTGTAGGAAAAATTAGAGGCTACGGAAGCATTTATGTAGATGTGTATGCATGCATATTTAAGCATGTGACTTTTGTCATCTATAGTTATTGAGATCTTTTGTGGAGCCACATATCACACCAGTGACAGTGTGACCTGCCATAAGTACTTCACCATCCTTCTATGGAATATGGATATGCTGACCGCAGCTGAAGAGAAAATATCTAATTTGGTATAAATCCCGACTGCTCAAACTTGTTAGTATTTCATGATGTACTAATTTTCTACCAACAGTATAATTTTATATTGAAGTTGCATAGCATTTTTCATCCATTACCAGAAGCCATGAAGCTAGATTTACTGTATTTCTGGGTCACAACCTGATTTGGAACACGATACCAGGGGTCATGGTGGGAATAAATTCACTGACAGTCCTTCCAAATTGTTAGCTGGTGCGATACAGGCATTTTATTTGATCCATTTGGTGGGTGTACAGTTCAGAGCCCCATTCACAATAGGACTACGCCAGCAACTGGTACAGAGAGATAGATGTGAGACTGGGAGATTAAGAGTGGTAGATATAGATAGATCACATGAGGTCTTGGTGGAAGAGACGTTCATGCCTTGGATTCACTAATCTCAGATGTCTCCTATCTAGATATCATCAAATGTGTTTCACAGTATTTTTCTGCAAGGACAACTGTCCATTGGGAACAGATTAAGGCCAGTAAACTGGCTTGGGTACTGATGAGATTTGAGTTTGCATCCAGGTGGCCATGAAGGATAAACAAGCAGTTCTCAGGGACTTCTGAATGCATGTGGAAAAACATCTAATGGGCAGATATTTTCATACTTTGTCTGGGAAAAATGGGGATACTACAGTAAGAGTGAAGCATTAAAACCTTAAGAAAGAGATATTAAAAAAAAATAGTAAGTGGTCTCAGCATAGTTACGTATAGCTAAAATGAAATGACTTAGATGCTCTGTTTTTCCTGTTGCAATTTTAAAAAAGCAGATAGATATCTTGTATATGCGTTGAAACTATGAAAATGGGCAAACCCAGACTACTACAATAATAATTTAAGAGGCTGATGATGAAAAGTCTGAAGACTGCAGGCTTTCCACAGTACTTGAGAATACTTTAAAATATGGGCTAGTAGATTTAAGGCTTAGGGAAAAAAATGTAGTTATTTCCTAGGGCAGTGTCTGAATGCCATTTACCTCCAAATGCATATTTCCAATTCACTGCATCAACAATTGGAAAAAAAAAAAAAGACATTTTGACAGATGATTCGTGTATGTGGTATTTCCCACCCATGACTGACACAGCTATACTAGCGAATGTTGAAGTAGGATTGGATATGCTACGAAATCTGTTTTTTTTTTTTTTTTTTGATACAGATTATTTCATTCAAGAAACTGAATTGTTTTTTCTTGGTTTAAACTCTGCCGGGAGAAGCATCGATAAACTCCATCTCCTGCAGAAAGGCTTGTGACTTGCAAAATGCTGCTGAATTCTTTCATGTATAGTCCAGCTACTCAGTTTGGAGAGAAGTTGAAATAATCCTCTTGAGAGTGCTTGAAAGTATCCCAGATCATTTAGAGGGGATATTAATGATGATTTATCTAATTATAACAGTATAAATATCAGCACCACTAGCAATTTCTTTTCTTATCACAGTGTGGGAAAAAGGAGATGAACAAACTATTTATGCTTGTTCTGTGAGAATTTTAACAATTTTGGTATTTTTTTGGAAACAGCCTGTAACTTTGTTTTTCCCGTGTGCTTCTTGTCTGATAATTAACATGTACATGTGCTTTTAAATAGCAAACAAAGGAAACTGCCTCTTTGATGGATATATTTATGGTCACACACTAAAAGAGCATGAAAAAAAAAGTCTGAATTTCTTGGAAGAAAACATTCTTATGAAACTGATGTTGGTAATAAAGTGCTTTAATGCAACTATATATTAAAATCAGAGAGGGCAGAAGTATGTTGAACTGAAGTTTATGCTTAAGAGCTGATGGGCTCAGGCTTTTTCTGTAGACAGCCCACAAGAAAAGAGAAGATCCTGCAAAAACTAATGCTCTTTCAGTCCATGTGCAAGACCTAGCTTTCCATCAGGAATCATGGCAAAGCTAATAAGAATAAATAGAAATGATATCCTTACATATCTAAGATTGAAGGAGAGAAAAAAAAAAATCACTGGGCCTGGATCCACTGATTTTATTGCAAGGCATTCAAACGTGGTGATGGATAGGGTATAAATAGCTGGCTAGATTACCTAGATTAAACAACCAGAGAAAGAGGATGGTGGATAAGAGATGATCTTCTACAGCAGAGATAATCCTGATCACTAGAAACCAGTCTTTCTTCCACTGAAATCTAGCAGGATCCCTGAAGTTAATAGAAAAAGCAGAAAGACACAGAGTTTCCTCACTAAGGATCATGGGAAATAATTGCACATGTTGTAGCCTGTGAAAGGCTATAGTGAAAAACCTTGGAAAATTCAGACTCTTGAATGATGATGGCTATACTGAAAGATCCAGAAATTTCCCATTGATTTTTTTTTTTTTTTAAATGCCAGTAATAATGATTTAAAATAAACAAACAAAAAAACCCAAAAAAACAACAAATAATGAACTGAATTTAAAGCAAAACAAAAAGTTCTTCTGGAAACCTGCATGTGTCGGTAAAAGAATTTTTGAAAATAATATTCAAATTCATAGGATCAGTTTAACCTTGGAAGGTAATTGGAATGCAGTGAATTACAAGTAAGGAAAAAAAAAACCAAAAAGCCAACAACAACAACTCTCCTGACTAATAATTCCCTGGTTAATAATATTTATGTAAGTTTAAGTGTGTTCCACAATATGATGATGTTACAGTATTTTGTTATTTGTCTAGAGGGTAAAAAGTTTCAGCCACACTGTAAGAAAAATCATGACGTTAGTTCCAGAGTTTTATTTTAAGGTTCAGTAGTTCACCTCCTGGTTTTCCTTCAAGAATATAACAAATACTATACTGCCAAAGAGATTTGGTTTCTGCTGAAGACCTAAATTAGATCAAATTCTCTTAGTCTGCAGTGGCACATAATACAATTCAAAGCCAGGAGATCCCAATGAATTAGTTCTTCCCCTACTTAAGAGCAATCTACCCATTTATCTTCCTTCCATTTCCCTGTTTGTACTACACTTAGGGTTTTTGCCTGGAACATTATATCCCTCCCAAATTCTGTGATCTCCAAATGCAAGCTGTACATCTCACCTTTGGCCACGCACCCTTCTCTATGTCCCCAGCTGCTCCTCCTGTAGATTTTGAGGATTTCCTCATGCTAACCCCTCATACCCCTGTTTTCCTTCTACCAGCTCTCTCTTGAGACCTCTCTGCTATCTGCAACAAGAAGATTGCATGTGTGGAATCAAGACTGGTCAAGTTCTCTTGTAATGGCTACTGCTTCATGGATATTGCACAAATGACCAGAAATTGATGCTACTGCTCCATATCCTAGCACATAACTTGTGCTTCCTGAGGTTGCCTGGTAAAACCAGTAGAACACAGCAAATGTACCCATTTCACAGAATTTATCCCAGGGAGGGGATTTTCTTGGTAGCAAAACCATGTCATGATAGCTTTGTCTGCTAGGGGGTGACACTTGACTGGATAACCAACAACAGCAGGCTGGGTGCCCGGCTGCCCATGAGGACACGGGTGCTGATGCTCCAAATTATGTTTGTGCAGTGAAGTGGGGAGCCAAAAGGATAACAGGTTCCAGCAGTGCTGGAGATGGCAACCTCCAGAGGCTGAGTACTCACTGTCATTGGAAAGGAAGTGGAGTGTGCACCAACTGGGCATGGTGAGAAGCTTGACTCTTGGTGTGAATAAATATCAGGTCTTTTGCATTGAAGCTCCTGTCAACAGAACACCTGTACATGATTGTGCTTTCCTTGAACAACAATTGAAGCAAAAGGGGAATACAATTGCAGAGGCTGGAGGCCTATATTTTTCAAGGCAGAGAAGTGCAGATATACGGCAGGCTGCAGAAATGCACAAGGATTGTAGGTGATGCTGGTTTTGGCAGAAATGCCCTGTGGTTGTGGTATTTTCTGTCAGAGAGATGGGTTCTGGCACTGACTGGCAGGTCTTCGGCAATTCTTCTTTGCAAGGATGCATCACAGACAAGTCTCACAGTTTAGTTTCTCTTGGAGGGGCAATCTAGATGTGTGGAAAAGTCAATACATTTTATTAGTGATACTTTTTGTCTTTGCTCCTCTTTAAAGTTTGATTCCTCTGAAGCATACATGAAAGGTTTTAAGAAAGGCAACTCCCTCAATAGAGCTGCCCATTTTCATTTTGTGTAGCTGAAAGGTCTTGGATGCTCTGAGCTCCTCTTAGCCTCATTGTCAAGGTGCTGAAACATTTACAATACATTTCAAATGGCAAATGTCACCCTCTTCCCTTCATTCCTTATTTTCTGCTTGGTCTGACCATTCAGACAGGCACAGGCAGAAAACTTGGTTGTTTTTTCTGCTTCTCTTCTCTCAAGACTTTTGCAGCAGAAATCTTTCTTTCCTTTAATATTTTTAAATTTCCCATAAGCAGAGCTCAAAGCATTACTAACTGCTCTTTAGGTTTTAACATTTCTTGACTGTCTTGACTCTTTTATTAAAATCAGAAACCTGTGCCTTGAACTGAGCTAGTGTGAATCAGATTATTTTTTTAAGAGGACAAAATATATACTTTTATGGCAAAAGAAGATGACAAAAATCCCAGGAAACAGCAGTTCTCTTTTCTAAAAGTCTAAGAGTAATACCAATCTGAACGGCTACCCTCGACTTAAAACCATGCCCATCTAAACATTTGTTCTACCTATTGTCAACATTAATATCTTACAATTATTAATTCTGAATGATAAACGGTTAGATAAATGGATTTTTCCCCATTAATTTGTTGGTTATATGGCAACACTTTTTACATAGGTTAATTTCTGTTATTTTTGAAGGCTTTCATTATCCAAACTGAATAAAAATAGTGAGAGAAAAATAAAAGACTGCAAAAAATATGAACGAATTGGCAACACATAGAAAAAGAAAAAAGGGATCTATAACTTGTAAGAACCATATAACTCTTAAAGTGATCCAGAGGTTTGCCTAAAGATGCTGAGTCTTCCCCTCCCATCCTGTTCATACAGCTATATCTAGGCCAAAACAACCACAGTGCGATAGAACTATTCCCGTACTTTCACAAGGCAGCTCACATTTTCCCAGGAATCAAAAAGGAACTCACACAGGATGAAAAAGGTGGAATAATATAAGCTTTTAATGTTTTTGTTCAGATATGGTTGTAGCACATGCCTCCTCCCGCGTAGCCCTGTGCCTGTCAGCAGTATTGGTTGAGCAACTGTGTGCTGCTCATCTGGGGTAGGGACAGGTTGGCCCATTGGTATGCTGTGAAATCACTGGCTCCCAGACTGCGGTCCTCTCTGCTGCAAGCCAGCACCTGCCTGCATCTCCCCAGTGTGCCCAAGAGCCTGGCAGGTCAGACGTCGTGTACCTGGCCACGAGAGCATCTAAGTGCTGTGTGTCTGTACCAAAAGTCAGGAGTACATCTGGCACTGAGAAACAGATGCACGAATGTGCCCAGCATGGCCTGTGAAATCATGGCATTTGTAAATTACAGGCGCTTCTCCAAAGCTATCCTTCTGCAGAGATTTCCAGGTGAAAAAAAAAAAAAAAAGAAAAAAAAAAACCACTGAGAAAATCCAGAGATTTGAAAAGATTGCCTTCTCTTGGTTTCTAAAAAAGCTGTGAACTTACCCCAAACCTCAACTACAGCTTTGTTTTGTAATAGGATGCAGAACGTTTTCAATGGCAATATTAAGGGAAGCTTTATCAAATGTGTGGTTTCAAAGGCTGGTTGTTCGTCTTCAGATAGCGAGCCGGCTTGTCTTCAAGTACCACTGATTTTTGTGGAACCTGTCAACTGCCTGGGGTAGCCGGAGCTTTTGGTACCTTTTTGAATCACTGACATTGGTAACAAATCTTTACTCGGCTCTGTTGTAAGCCAAGTTATGAAAAAGGTGTATATGAAGTATTTGACACTGCGATGGCAACAACTTAAAAACATACACTTTTCCTGAGAGCCAGACCTGCCTTTAGACTTAATGGAAACTGGCTGCAATAATACTCATACATGTTTTTTCAGACTTCTCTTACATCAGGGGAGCAATCTGCAGAGCTGGAAGAAGGCAAGGTGTCTTGTTCAGATGCAGGGCTTCCTGAAAGATGAGGAATATAGGAAGCATTAAGTTCTGTGCAGTTCGGGCTCATTGTTGCCACTATTTGTGTCCCGAGAGGCAGGGACAAGGCAGAGTGGGACAACGAGGAACTGAGGGTGCAGAGAGGCCGACAGGCAGGCTGGCACCTTCACCTCTGCCATGCACTCACGTTTTGTTCTCAGAGTGCGATTTTATAGAGTCCGGTGGCTTAGGTGAAACTTTCCTGGAAGTCTGTCGCTGAGGGCAGCCCGAGGTGCCAGGGTGAAAGTGAATCCTGCACACGGGGAAACCCCACTCAGGGGATGCGTTTCCGCCAGAAAGCCCCGGTTTTGGGGCTGGAGGAGGAGGCCGTCCGGCTGGGGATGAAGGACGGCCCGAAGGATGGAACGGGAGGAGGAGGAGGAGGAGAGAGGGCAGTAGAGCGATCGGCGCGGAGGGGCCGGCCGGGGGGGCCCGCCGCTGCCTGCCGGCTGTGGGCGGGCTGTCGCCGCCTTCGGGCCGCCGCCGGGGCGGGCCGGGCCGGGCCGGAGGATGGCGGGGGGAGGAGGAGGAGGAGGAGAAGGAAGGGGGGAGCGGGGGTGTCATGCCGAGAGCGCGCCTCGCAGCCCGGCAGGCCGCGGCCCGACCCGCAGCCCCGGGCACAGCCCGCAGCCCGCCCCCACCGTCAGCGCCCCGCGATCCACTCCCCGACCCGAGGGACGGAGAGGGCAGCCCCCGCCGGCTGCGAGGGGAGGGAGAGGGAAGGTTTGGTGGAGGGAGCGGGGATTAGGAGTTATCCCCAAAGAGCCTTTCCCTGCTCCGAGCCAGAGGGCAGCGCTCGGGAGAGGGGTCGGCGGCGGCGGGCGCTCCGCAACATCCGCACAACTCGGAGAGCGGCGGGACGAACAACTTTTCCGACACGTGAGTACCTCGGCACGGTGTTTTTATTTCCTTCCCGGCTCCGGCCGTGTGGAGTTAGCGTGGTGCCGGGGACGGGACGGGCGGTCATCCCGAAGCGCCGGACGCGGGGCGGCGGGGGGCTGCTGCTCCCTCTTTTTCTTTTCTCCTCTCGCCCCGCTCTTTTTGTCGAACCAAATCAGAAATGTCAGTCAGTGCGAGTGAGTCAGAGGGATCAGATTACAAGATCGCCGCGGCCGATGTCGGATCGGCGCGCACACACACACGGCACACACGCAGAGGCACGGGCTGCGTCCCGCTGGAGGGGGGCAGGGACTTCGCCGCCCGGCCCGGCCCGGCCCTCGGCATGCCCGTCGGCGGCCGACCCCGCTAGCTCGGCGTGGGGGAGCCGCGGCGCTCTCCTATGGGCAGCGCGGGGCTTGGCGACGGCAGGTACGTACCCGGCGGGGCAAGAAGTTCTTTGTTCGCGGGGTTCTGCTCCGCCCGTGCCGCGGGTGCTCCGTCCCGCTCCCGGAGCCCGGGCTCGCGGCAGCCGGGGGGCCGACCCCAACATGGCTGTCACGGGGCGCCCCGAGTCGGACGGCGCGCTGCGGGGCTGGCCCCGAGCCTCGTCGCCCGCCTACCCCAGGCCCTTCAGCGGCCGGCGGGCGTTCCCGGCCCGAGGAGGCCGGCCGCAAACTTTGCGGGGGAGCGGTGCGGAAGGCGCTGTCAGGCGGGAGGGGCGGGCGGCCGTTGTTCGCCGCGGGGCAGGAAAAGTTGCGTACCGGCCGGGCGGCGGCGTAAGCCTTTGTGTGGGGGCGTGGGGCCGCGCTGCTGTTCTCAGCTCGGCCGGGCCGGGCGGGGAGTGGGCGCGGGGGAGCCGCAGAGCGCGGCCACTCAGCACATGGCTCAACTTCGAAGACTCCGAGGAAAGTGGCGGCTTTGAGGAGCCGTTAGCTCGGGCCGTAGGCACAATAGTTGTTCCTCCCCGCGAACTCTCCTGCCCGCGCCCGCACTCAAACCCCCACACCACGTGAAGAGAAAAGGTAAAAGGAAATCCACCCCCCGCCCCGATCTTTTTCTTTTTTCCTT
This sequence comes from Coturnix japonica, assembly GCF_054131305.1. NCBI lineage: Eukaryota > Metazoa > Chordata > Aves > Galliformes > Phasianidae > Coturnix > Coturnix japonica. The sequence continues at coordinate 60,645,486 of NC_140664.1, forward strand.
TTCAACCCCTTTTTGATGCGGTTCTTCGGGCGCAGTGTCCGTGGCCTTCTGCCAGTTTGCATGCAGATATATTTATGTAAAACATTTTCTCTCAGCTCCTTGCCAGCTGTTATGCATTTTCCAGCTGCCACTTCAGTTTGGAGTGATGGACTGTGTGGATGGCAGCGCCCGTAGCCTCAGGTAGGCGAGCTGCTCGGCACAGGGTCACGCTGAGAGCTTCGGCCCGGAGCTGTGCCCGGCGCTCCGCGGCTCCACGCGCACTGCCCGCGCAACGCTCTCCCCACCTGACTCTCGGGGCTCAATAAACGTGGTTTGTAAACCTCAACCTGCAGACTTTGGTGTCTTTTGTGTGTGCTGTAGAACGACTCAGAAGCGGTATTTCTCAAAGACCATGAGATAACGTGGCTGATGAAATTAGCATGTTACTAAAAGGGTACTGCCGCCTCGCTGAGCGGGGTGCGAGTACCTGTTTTGAAGGCATTGCGGTCTGCAAAACAACGGGAAGTCGCCAAGTTGCGCTGTGCTGAAAGGTTGTTTCGAATTTGGTCTGCGGAGGGATTATGGATTGAAATCTGCCAGAACTGGCCCTAAGTAGTTTGAATATTTGTGCATTTGGTTTGTAATTTGGGAAGGTGCCTCACTGATTGATTCCTGTAATTATTTCATTTAGGCACTTTATTAAAAATTAATAATGATCTGACACTTTCTTAATTACATGTGTCACTATTATTGTGAAGGAAGACAAATGCTGTGTTTCAAAAGTAAAGTAACCTTAACGTGTAGGAATTGCAGTGACCACAGCACAGTATTTCAGGGGAAATATGTATTCAAAGTAGTAGTGAATGAGTGTAGCAATGTAAACTGTAAGCAGCCTCCTGAGAGCTTGTTTATATAATGAAGCTTTGGGTTTATTGAGCTCCTGTGTAAATACTTTCAGTTTGGTGTATAGCCCAATTTTAAAATAGTAACTATGAGAGAAGGCTACATTAAGGGGGTGGATTATTTCTTTTAAAGGCAGGATTATGTGATTCTGAATGAGTAAGAAGAATGAGTAAGAAGTGTGCTCCCTTAGTTTATGTATATTCTTTCGCTGTTAGGAAGTGGAAATAAAATTATGGCTTAAGTTGCTTTAATGTCTGCACAGTTGCGTTCAGATATCTGCACACGTTTTTCAGTACAACATGCTGTTTTCCTGAGCGTTTCTGTGCAAATGCTACAAAACAAAGACATCACCTGCGTTTTCCTGCTTAAGTGGAATAATGCTTTTGACTTGAGAGTACGTGCAGTGGCCACGACAGCGTTTACTGTTGCAATCAGCCTTCAGTTGTGAAAGGTACATTGTTTGTTTTCAGATGCAAAAACATTTTGAGAGCTGAGAAATTATTGGTTTGTATAAATCACCTGTTTTGGAACTGTTGCTAAAGAAACCAAATTATCAAAGTGTTCAGATATCATTTTAATTTGCACATTTTACAGACTGCTTATTCTTTTTTTTCTTCTTTTTTGTTTTATTATTATTATTATTTAACGAAACAATTGTATGCATTTGATGCTGACTCTTAAAAGTTTAAGTAGTTTCAATTACACTTCCTGCCTCATTTTTGGAAAGGCTATTTCGTTACCTGTGCATGTTTGAATTCCATCCCACATATTCAAGTGAGGAATGGCATGTTTTTTTTTGTTGTTTGTTTTTCAGAACGTTAGTGAGAAGTTCATCATCCTTGCCAGATAAATAAGGAATCTGATGCTTATTAGAGCAGGATTTATTTGGAGTTATGGAAGGAAACAGTTTAATGATCAGCGTTGCATGCACTCAACTATATGGAGACAGTAATGTACAAAGAAGCAGCAGACTTAAAGGAAGAGTGAATCAATGAGTCATGAAATCCTCAGGAAAACTTTAGTAATGGAATGTTAATGCTTTTAGACTACAGTAGATTATCTTAAAAGTCAGACTTTTCTTCTTTATGCTATTGTTGTAAAACCCTAGCTAAAGAATACTTTGAAGAAGGCTTAATTTTTTCTGGCACTCATTTTCTGTAGTCATTCTGATGTTTTGGAAGATTCAAGAAATTTTTTGCCAACTTGCAGTTAGGCAATTAAAATACAAAAATGGCTACAGAGGAAGCTTTTTATTCAACAAAAGGTTCAGCTGTAATAATGATTTCAAATCATCTTCCAAGCATAGGTTTTATAGACATTCTCCCTTCAGATTTTGTCGTTTTTATAAGGCGATTGATTTGTTATACTTTAATATCAAATAAAATGAGACAGAATAAACAAAAATAGGGCAATGGGTGCTGCTGCAAACTTTTCAAGTTCTCCCAGTGTATTTTTCATCTGTACTTTTATTTGATAGGTCTGTGAAATAGAGCTGTAGACTGGCAAAGACTTTAAATGAAATTTCACACTTTGATGATTTTTTTTTTAACTTTGATATATTGACAGCAAAAGGAGCTGCAAAGCTTTTATATAACTCTAGCAGTAACGCCAAGCAGCAGTCAAACGTCTCTATGCATTTGTGTTTAACTGCAGAAGAAAAACATGTCCATGGGCAGTAGAGGGTTCTTATCAACTCCCTAATCCCAGATCCCAGCAAACCTTGAGGGCATGCCTCAGATCTTGCTGAAATAATTGTAGACTCTCACAGTTCGCAGATTAAACATGCTATGTGTTCCTGGCTCCAACAACAGTTTTATGAGCTCACTAAGCTTCCTGTTTTAAGATCCTTTTCTGAAGTTTTTAGGAGCTGCTAAAGGCGATGCTGTCTAGGGCAAGTGGTACTTGTTAATTTAGAGACACTTCAGATATTTCACTCTGTCTGTAAAAATTGCCAGAATTACTATTCTCAGATTGGAAGGTGAGTTGCACTGAAAAAAGAGACCCTTTAAAGTGTGATTCTGTTGTTTTAATGTGTTTGTCCGTACACAAGGTTACAAAGTTTATGTGAGGCTTGATTTGTTTTATGGGGGCTTGACTTCGACTAGGCTCTTTAAAATGAGACTTTTCCAGTTGTAATTCTAAGAGCAGTATAGCTTTTAGTGCACAATTTCTGAGCCTCTTATAACCGATTTTATTTGTAGCAGCTCATTAAACATACCTTTGAAGTTCTCATTCTCCTTTAAGTGTCAAAGAAGGGAAAATGTGTTCTGCCAGTTGTGAATTTCAGGGAATCAGGTAGTGAACCCTGGAATTTGTTGGCCCTTAAGAACGGGTGGCATTGCACCTCAGCTTCCAGGTCTTGCCTTGTTTTCCAGCTGTTAAAGAGTTAACTCTTAGATTTTATTCGCTGTAGTCATGTTTATGTATTTGGGGTAATAGTTTTAATTAAAAAGGAAAGTACTTATTGTCCAACAACATGTGTCATGTTTTTCCCAAGAGAACTTGAGCCAATTTTATGCTTAAAGGTTATTCAGTGAGTGAAATTTTGAAAGCCCATTTGTCAAGGTGCTGTACGGTTTCTGTTAGTTTTCAACCCCCAAATTCATTGTCTGCCTGGCCCAGTCATTAGTCATCTGTGTATTAGTGCTGCCTTCAGGCAATGCTGCCCAGTACTTCTTCACACCATTATAGCTCTAAAAGTGTGCTCCACCGACTTGTAGAATTACTGCTCTGATTTCCGCTTGGCTGGGTTTGAGGTAAGTCCCCTCCCTACCTCTAATCCCTGCTTTCTTCTAAGGCCACTTTCTGCAGAGATTTAGGGGAGAACTTTCTTAAAGATCTCGCTGGCATCATACTGTGGTTTTGTTATTGTGTGCACTGTACATATAAATTAATTGAACCTGTGTTACCTTGGAAGTGTATTAAATTAGCTGCTGATCTGAGGAGTTGATTTGCTTTGTCTCTTCTTAAGAACGAAACAAGACAGTACATAGATCTTTAAAAACACCCGCAGTATCATTTAGATTGCGAAGAAGAACAAAATAATTGAGAAAGAAGACATTTGTCTCCAAATAGTTGCTGAGTATCAGAACGGATAAGATCAAAATCCACTGATAACCCAAGATCCTAATGGAATAATTTGTTAGCTGAATTGGCCACTGTTATGTCAGTTATTTTCCTGCTCTGATTACCTAGACCAGTAATCCCTTTCTACAAAGATGCTCAGATCACTGCTATTTTTTGTGTCTGATATTTAGGTTAGGGCTAGAAGACCCAGCTACTTTGGTGGTGGTATAGAACTGAACCTCCCCACAGCAATGTTTGCTGCTTGGTATGAAATTCTTTTTATATACAAGTCTGTTAACATCAAGAAAATGAACTGCATGTGAAGCATGCTTCATCCAGCTGCTGAGAGAATGGAGCCTTCGTTAAGTAAGATATGTGAATACCTGAAATCGAATAGTCAGAAACACAGATCAAGTTAGCGTCACTGCAGTGCAGCGTCTGCTGTTCTGAACTGCGTATAATTAAAATGAAATTCTAGCACCACCAATTCTTAACTAACAGGTCGTGTGGTTTTGTTTGGCTTTTCAATCCATGGTGAAAGTTTCTCCTTGAACAGTAAGACAGCTGTATAATTCTGTGATTACCACTTTGAACACGGATGATGGATTGCAAAGGAATTCACACTGCTGCAGGTCAGAGTTGTCCTTTTGTATTTTGTCAAGTTTCCAAAACTTGAAGGAATCATGGTGCAGTTTTACTCTTGCTATGAGACAGGTGTAAAAACTAAAATAAACTATTAAGACTGAAGATAATGTTTTATAAGGTACTTTCCATGCTTGAAGTTCTTCTTCTTGGCTATGGTGAGCTTTTCTCTCTCTTGTTGAAACATCTGTCTTGGGTTAGAATGTGAAATTCTGGATTGAGGTATCCTGTAAGTTGGAAGTTAAGCTAAGTAGATAAATACTATTCCAGGAATGGGAGTGGTGATCAAAGGATGGGACTTTCATGAACATTCTACTTGAACCTTTTAATTTTGTTTTAAGATGCTAATTTAAAAATGTTGGATACAGTCTTTCTTCTCTCGTTTGCAAATCGTAAGTTGGAAACAGGAGACTCATCTTTGCAGTAGTTGTATATTAAATATATTCTTCCTTGAGCTTAGTTCCTGTGTAGATTGACATTGATATATAGGACTAGTTTTGATTCTAAAGAAACTTTAATCTGTTTGGATTGATGAGATAAAGCCAAAAGTGTGAAGAAAATGATCATGCCATTGGAATTTGTGTTTAGCTTCAGTGCTCTGAATTAGAATATTTCTGCATTTTTCTGTGGCAGTTGTAGGAACTTCTTATTTGATGAACCAAATGAATCATAATGCAAAGCACACCAGCTACAGATGTTTATAATTTGCTTTACCAAACTGTTTGTTGAAATATCAGCAAGAAAGAAAAGAAGACAGCATTTTATGCCCTTACCATATGTGTTTCTAATGCTAATAATAGTATCAACAGAAGAAGTAATAAGGTTTGTTATCAACACAGCAAGACTTGGTGATTGTGTTTCTCTGTGCATATTCCTGTGCTTTCAGATCTTGAGCTCATGAATGCTCTAAGTCAGGTTTTGTAAAACAAGTGTTGTACAGAAGGAAGCCACTATGCTGTTGTTTAAGTTTGTTTTGGAGTTAGTGCTGCTGAATTCCTGAAGAGAGGTATGGGCAAAAACTGAGTGTAGACCTGGTTGAGAAGTCTGAACTCTTAGTTTAGGCTATTGCTACAAGCAGTCCACGGAAGATATTTTTCTCCATGTAAATTCTTTCACAGCTAATTGTTCTTTGACATATCATTAGGGTTTTTCCTGCTCTAGACTTTAAAGCGCAAGGATGTGTAGAACTGCAAAATAAGCTCACTGTTAGTTTTCTACCAGTACTGGTTTGTTTGTGCAGGAGTTCTACTTTGAAAAGAGTATGTGTTACTGTTTTTAACCCTTATCCCTTCCTCCCATATATTACAGATTTGGAAGCTTGAAAAATGTGTAGCACTTTGTACTTTTTTTAAGAAACAATATTTGTTCTTTCTATTTTCTGTGATTAGATTGTTTGTAAGAGGGTCAAAATTAAAATTAGGAGTAAAAAGAAACACACGGCCATGTAATTAAAATAACGAATACTTAGATGCAGTGTTAATGACATGTTTTAGTTTGTTTTTCACTTTAATGTTCAGTTACTAAATCTAAAGGTCTCGGATAAGAAATGGAATATATATTTTGACCTTGGAGGATATATTGTTTCTGAAATGAGAGGTCACTAAAATGTGCTGAAAATTCTGGCTCTGAAACCCTCAGCTTTGTGCTGCGTGTTCCCAAGCAGCAGCTTCTGTGAGAGATGGAGAAAAGAGCTGTCAGGCAGCTGGACCAAAATCTTTCAGTCTCTTTATCCATTACTTTCTGTTTACTGGATAAGAAACTAACTACAGATCACTTTTTTCCATGTGGAAAGCTTGTTTATTCAGATACAGAATTTAATCTGTTCAAGTGACAGTAAAAATATTTAATTGGACTTCTGCTTAACAACAGGATAAATATCACAGGAACAGAGATAATCTTCTTGCAGGAGGATATGGGTGATGTATTTTAAGAGCAATTGAGGTGCTGCCTCAGTAGGAATTGTTACTCATCATTACTGATCCTACTGTATGTGTATGCTTTAAATATTTTCATAACTTTCAGCAGTTATGTTTATCTGCATTGGAAAGATGTAAGCAAATGTAGTTTGGAGCCAAGAAATTACTACACTTAATCAGTAGTTCAATGCACTCCATAGAATAATTTCTCACTTAGGATCTTAATCATGAGGATGATAATAGCACTGCTTTGCCTAGCTGATTGCCTTTGTGTTTGTGATCCTACATTATTGTTGCCACGAGCTATTTAACCTATCAGGAGCAGATCAGATCATCATTAACCAGGCTTTAGGTCTAGTTGTTTTTCAATCTATATGGGGGAAAGAAATCAAAGGAAAGTAACCTACAGGAAGAGATAGCAGATAGAAGTGAGTTTGGAAAGATTGCATTAATACGTGTGGCGCCCTATAACTTGGGGTATTTTTTACTTTCAAGCAACAAATCTGATACAGTCATTATGTTTTGTCTCTTTTCTAATTTTATTTTGCATTTGAAACAGATTTAGGCGAAGCTCACGAGTGGCACGTTTATAAATCAGGCATGTAAGTTAAGCAGATGAATACTGTGAAGTATAAGATATCTCTTCCACAGCTTATTAGTAACTCGATGTGTTTTTATACACATTCAGTATGAGTCTGTGTTTTACCCTGTTTATATCCGTCTTACTGTGACCAGTTGGCTCACCGGGGAAGAATCTGAATGAAATGTGCCCAGGAGTAGTTAATGAGGTTTGCAGAGCTCTGATTTAGCTTACAGAGAATTGAGAAAAGGTGAAACTATTTCAAAAATGTGTAGCATTTAGATTAGTTCCTATAGCTGTTATAAAAATAGTTAAGTGTTCCAAGAGGTTAATAATGTAACTGGTAGATATTGCTTAAAATATTAGAGTACTCGTGTGTTTTTTAGCAAGTACTGTCAGGGGTAACTTTTTCAGGGCAGCTTTGTTAGCAGGTTTGATGAAAAGCAGTGCTGAGGTCTAGGTGGGTTTTAGAAGTAAAGCGTGCCTGAATTGAACCTGAATAAATCAGTGTGAAATAGCTCCCATATAATAGCATAAAATTGTGTCGTGTAAATTTTGCATTTGGATGCATCTGAACATGCAGATTTATTTATTTATTTATTTATTTAATCCTTAAATAATCCCAAGGAACAGTGTAACTGGTTTTGATAAAATTGATAAAGGGTCTTTTATGGTTGAAAGAGGCTGTAATGGCCTGATTGTTCTTTGTGCCTCCCCTCGTGTTTTTCACTTTCATACAGTTGCGCTCTTCAAGATGTGTTGTATCCCCAAAGACTGCTTCCAATGGTGTGAATCAAAGTGGTACCTATGAACCACCCTAAATACCCAGGGTTGTTTCTGAAAAATTAAACATGCTATGTTTGCTTGCACGCTGATTGGGGCACTCTGGTTGTTGATAGCAATCAGTCTGAGCTTCCCTACTGCTGATGTAATGATGATGAATGCTGTAACACTGCTATTTCAGACAGCTCTTCTCAGCGGATGCAAACCACTTGTTAATGAACTGAATACAACTGCAGCGGCATCGAATGAAGCAGTGAGCTTTTTTTTTTTTTTTTTTTTTTAAACAATATGGTAAAAGGTACCTCCTCAAAAACATACCTCATAAAGGTGGAGGGTTTAAAACCAGCCTAACATGCAAACTGAGAGTTTAAGATGCTGATTCCTGACAGCTTATGTGGAAGCAGGTAATCTTGTTGATGGTCAGTGAGACTATTTACATGCATAAATGTGTGCATGATCTGGTCCTTAGAGTGAAATTATTGACTTAAGAAAACAACAACAATGATCTAAATATTCAGAGAGGAGCTGAGCAAGGCAGAGCTGAGGATTTCATGGAAAACCGCAGTGTAATATTCAGATGGGGTCATGTTTCCTGCTCTTCAGGGTGAGGGCTACTCCACTCATTTCAGTTAGTTGACACTGTAAGCAAATGAACAGAGACTTTTTTTTCCTCCCCGCTATATTAATACAATTGTTTTACTACAGTGAGGCACAATTTTATGACCAGCATATGTCGGACCGGAAATTATATCATTTCAAACTGCTTGAAAGAATGTTTTGTTCAAAATACATTGCCAACATATTGCCATTGATGTTCCTTTTTTAAAAGGCAGTTTTCCTTACGTAATTAAGCTTGTTCCCTTCCCCCCCCCCCAATTAAACATGCATTTGTGAAAGTTTGCATACGTGCTTCAAAAAAGAAGAGACACACCTGCAGGCAGGTTGCTGTTTTGGGAAAGATTAGGTTTAAAATGGGGGTCTGGAATTTAATTGTGCAGGGAGGTCAGGCTTTAGGGATATTACAAAAGGTTCAGGCATGGTTGAATGGGAACAAGCCATGAATGTTTGGTTTCAGGAAGGAATGTTTATCTCTCTATTTACTTATGAAAGTTCAGACTTTTGCCCACGCACCTTAATAGCATTTTATTGCTATTCATATGCACATGAAGATGCTGGAGAGCTGAGTGAAGCTAGCTCTCTGCTTTTCAGAATGAGGAGCTCATCCTTGCTGAATAAAAATATATTGTCTCAAGCCTAAGGGCGGGAACTGGGAAATTACTCACCCATGTGCAGGCAGGAGACCTGTATACTGTTAAATAAACCGCATCATATTTTAATGTGCAGATGAGGTCAGGCTGACTGATTTTCAGAATGCTTTTTGATAGGAATTAGCAGCCAGTGGAAATAAATGTTCATGTTGTCCCAGACTTTCTTGCTGTTTCTTGTTTTTTTTCTTTTATTTTTCTTTGGGTAGATTATAATTCCCATATTTCAGTACAATTTCAGTAAGAAAATAAAAAAAAAACAAAAACATAGCCAGAATTACAGGCAATGATTCTAAAAGAATTGTGCATAGTTTGTGTTTTCAACACAGGTGTAAGTTTGTGTTCGTGGGGAAAAAATGGTTTTTTGAGGCACCATATTAATTTCCAGTTGTCTGTATCAGATGTGCTTGGTGAAACACACCAAGGCACCCACCTCAGATGATTGGTCCTGCAGTCTTTCTTGTCTTTCTTTACTTCTCCATCCATGCCTGTCGCCATAGAGTTGGTGCAGCACTGGAATGTAGCTGGAGCTGCTGGAATTCTTGCAGACACCTTGGAACATGAGAGCAGAGGAAGGAAAGCACAGGGGAAATGTATGCAACAGTCAGCCAGGGATGCAGAGAGTAAGACCAAAGAAGAAAGTTTACTCGTGCAGTGTTCTTTCTTCAATGCTGATATTAATAAGAACAGTCTCCTGTATGTAAACTAAGCAGACATGAACCAGAACAGGTACCAAGAGCATGTGTTTATATTAGCACTTTGCCAATTCTGTAATTTTCTGACCAAAAATCCACTTCAGCTGCTATTTTAGAGCTGTGTTCTTTACCGTTGTCCACAGCAGACAGCATAAAAATGAAAGTGAGAGTTAAGAGACATGGAATGCTGTGGACACCTGGCAGCCTTTTAATGACCATCAGTAGTGCTTCACGCCACTGCTGGCATGGTGAAGTGGAGTGAATTATGTGGTGTCTTCCTTTCTAGTTAGGTAGCGAGTACAAGATTTCCTTTCGTGACCGAGCCAAAAGACAAGAGGCCTGTGAACTCAGGGCTGAAGGAAACAAGGGCCACATGCTGCAGCTTTATCCTCCAAGTTGTCACACAGCTGAACTCTTTGATGTAATGGAAGCACTGGCTCAACAGATGCCTTGGCGCTTTAAAAAGGCAAAACAGAAGGAAAATAACCACAACTGAAAATGTATAACTTTTAAAACTCCTTTAGAGGAAGCCTAGAAAACTGTTCTTAGGGAATACCTAAGCTGAAGTTGGTAAGAGCATGTTGGAAGACCAGCTTGTGCTGTGGCTGGAGATTTTGATGCTTGTATGACCAAGTCTGTAGAGAGAAAATGGTCATGTTCTGGGCTAGGTGATGGGGAAAGCTTGGCAGTAGTACTATCTTCCCCTAGCCTGTGCCACTGGAATAGTCTGAACAGATTGATGTGGATGAGAATTGACTTAGGCTGTGCACAGGCTTGCACAAGATGAAGGAGGGGAAGCATATGTGAAAGCATCTTTATTAATGACATCGATGAGGGAATGGAGCGCACCCTCAGCAAGTTTGCTGATGACACCAAGCTGAGTGGTGCAGTCGATACGGTGGAAGGAAGGGATGCCATTCAGAGGGACCTTGACAGGCTGGAAAGGTGGGCTCGGGTGAACCTAATGAGGTTCAACACGGCAAAGTGCAAGGTTTTGCACTTGGGCCGGAAGAATCCGAGGCACCTGTACTGGCTGGGAGGAGTTGTCCTTGAGAGCAGCTCGGCAGAGAAAGACCTGGGGGTCCTGATGGACGAAAAACTCAACATGAGCCAGCAGTGCGCTCTGGCAGCCCGGAAAGCAAATGGGATCCTGGGCTCCGTCAGGAGAGGGGTGGTCAGCAGGGATAGGGAGGTGATTGTCCCTCTCTACTCTGCTCTTGTGAGACCCCATCTGGAGTACTGTGTCCAGGTGTGGAGCCCTCAGTACAAAAAAGACATGGAGATTTTGGAAAGGGTCCAGAGGAGGGCCACAAAGATGATCAGGGGGCTGGAGCACCTCCCCTATGAGGACAGGCTGAGGGAGTTGGGTTTGTTCAGCCTGGAGAAGAGAAGGTTGCGGGGTGACCTCATTGCAGCCTTTCAATACCTGAAGAAAACTTACTCCCAGGAGGGGAGTAAACTCTTCGAAAAGGCTGATAATAGCAGGACACGGGGAAATGGTTTTAAGTTAAAAGAAGGAAGATTTAGGTTGGATGTTAGGGGGAAGTTCTTTACTAGGAGAGTGGTTAGGTCCTGGAACAGGCTGCCCAGGGAGGTTGTGGATGCCCCGTCCTTGGAAGTATTCAGGGACAGGTTGGACAGGGCTCTGGGCAACCTGATCTAGTAAAGGTGTATGTTTGGTGGCCCTGCCAGGCAGGGGGGTTGGAATTACATGATCCTTGAGGTCCCTTCCAACCCGGGTGATTCTGTGATTCTGTGAAATCTGGAAGGATCTTGTTTATAAAGAAGCTGGTATGAGATATCTCCTCAGTATTTGAGCATTACTGGGTATAAGTGAGGAATGTTAGATCACTCCTGCATCATAAGGATGTCACCTTCTATCATTTCTTGGGTTGCTATTTTAGCATTTTAGCAGGTAGAAATAATAATGAATGTATTCTGTCATGACAGGCAAAGCTTTCTTACTCCTGTTTTTAGCCAAAGAGAAACTCAAAGAAGGAAAAATGCCTTGCTGAAGGCTAGACCTTAAGTGTCAGTGGGGCTCTGCTATCTAGTCCGGTTCCCTGGCTGTGCCTAGCTAAATAATGATTCATTTAGTGATTGGGCTCCTCTTTGATCCATACTGTATAACAATGAGGCTTTGGATTGTTTTATTGTGCTATTAAAAAGAGCTCCTACTAGAGAGGTGGAAAAGGGGAAGGTTTAATAGACAGCTGTGTTTGTGGTGAATTGGCTTTGTAACGTTTTTTTTTTTTTTTTTTTTCCCCTGACTGTCAGAATTGAGGAAACAGGTTGCTAATGTAATTACACTTCATTACAGTTTAGTTAGTGGCTTGTTTTGAAGCCTTTGTTAGTTGAGTTCTTTCAAATCTTGTTCTAGAGGAGCGCAACTTACTTCCGTTTCGGACTTAATTTAGCTCATGTATTTATTACTAATTTTTGTTGTTGGATAGGATCAGGTTCAGAATACCAGAGCATGAGGACATTAGCTCTAGGAATGGTGTATGCTTGCTACCAGTTATTTATGTATAGCTTGCTTGGGTGTGCATTAAGTGAAGCTGCTGACCAGTGCTTGAAAAGGTGAAGTGGTCCAAGGAGTATAAAATGAAGATATTGCTGGAGGTGACACTGAGAAGAGTCTAGAAAGGCAGACAGACACATCTACAGAGCTTTCCATTTCCAGAGTTTGCATACAAAAGAAAGCAATATCTCATTAACTGCCACTAGCGATAATATTTGCCTTTCCCTGTGGTTTTCAAGGTGTTGCTCCAATGCACTTTTGTTTGAGTTAGATTTCTGAACAAATAAATTGAGAGATGTTTACACAAGTAGGACAAATGTAGAGATAGACAGGATAACTGCAGTGTTTTCAGATAGTGTACAAGTAGAAATTTAAATATTTGGCTACTATAGTCAACATGCATGTCAGCTTGATTTCTTCGCATGGTTCCAAAGTGCTGTGGACATGAGAGAAATATTATGTCTTTGCCTCCCCCCTGCCTCCATGTCTGTTAAAACCCTAGAACTTGAAAAAAAGGGCCAGCCCATCAAGCAGTACAGTGCTTTGTGTTGCTGATTCTTTTTAAAGAAGAATGTACATGTTTCTAGTGTTAGCTTTTCCTTAAATTTCTCAGGAGTTCGTGCATGCAAACCTGATTTGGTGGGCATCTGGAAATGTCCTCTGCCCTGCTAACAGAGCTGTGCTGCGGGCTTTTCTTCAGTTGAAAGATGTATTGAGCTAAGCTTTCCAATGGTATTTAAAGTGTATGACTTTTTTGTTTCATTCAGGTATTAGTTCAAGGAGAGCTGAAGTAATGAGAAGTCACCATGGAGGCGCAGTCCCATAGCTCTACCACGACAGAGAAGAAAAAGGTGGAGAATTCCATTGTGAAATGCTCCAGTCGAACAGATGTCAGTGAGAAAGCTGTTGCCTCCAGCACAACTTCCAATGGTGAGTAACAGCAGGAATTTACTAGCAGCCAAACCTACGGTAATTTTATGTTCAATGCATTCCTTGTGAATTGAGTGAGCATTTGCACCTGGATCAGTGTTTGTTCTAAGCAAAGGATAAAGAAAACAAACACAGGTTGGTCATGGTGGTGGAAAAGTGATAGGACATGGTAAGGCCTGTTTTGGCATCAGGTGACATCTTTCTCTTTGAAATGTTCTACTATGAGATTTAAATGTTCTGAGTTATTTTTTATAGGATGTTCCTGTTTTTGGTGCTTTAGAAATTGTCTTGGTTAATCTGGCAGGGCTTGTGAGTGCTTTGCATTGTGCCATTGAAATCTCTTTCACTAATGAGGTTATTAGTTATTACAAAAAAGACAGAAGTAGTCCTGCAAAATTTATGGCAAAGGATTTTTTTCTTCTGCAAGTAAACTTGCTCTTCACAAAGTATAGCCCCCACCTTCACGAAGTTCTTTAATGGCCAGCAATAAAACATTATGCCATGAGTGTATCCTTCCGCGAGTTTGTTTCAAAATTTTGAACGTACAGCTTGTTGATTTGCAAAAACAGAATAGTTTTCTTAATTCTCCACGGAGATTACCTCACTTCAAAATTTTATGCATTTTCTACTGCTCCAGAGAATGTGTGAGCTGAACTCCAGCCCTTTCATTTTTCATTTTAAGAGGACTGAGTGTATTGAGCCATACTAGTGAAAAACCCTTTGCAGGCTGGGAAAAGCACTGCCTGAAAAAGTGTCATGAGATTTTGGCCCTGTAGGTTTTGTGTAGCTGCAGATTAACTATTGTGGTATTATTATTATTTTTTTTTTCCCAAATCAATCTGATAATTGCTAAAACTGGAAAATGGTTTTCTGATTATTTTGGAGAGTCTTAGTGGATCCCTGGCAAAACGTTTTCTGTCTACCCATTCTCCTTCTGTCATTGTCACCCGAATATCTGGTCTTGTGGTCCAGGTTAGTTTTTCACTTTGATAACTTGAAGAAAGGTTTGTGCTCTCAGAGAAACATCTGTGTGAGTGGGATAAAACACAAAGCCCATGAATCCTACATCCATTCTAGAGGGAAATCTCTGTGGGTCAGTAAAAAATAGATGGCATAAGTCCCAGCGTCATTATGTGTGACTGGACTTCAGATTCAAAGCAAACTCAGCACCTGCTGACCTTATAGTTTGGGTTGATCCCCATGAGAAAATAGAAACTGTTGAACAGTTAAGGAAAAAGTTGCATCAGTTTTCTAAGGCATATGAAATTAGATCCTCAGCTGGTGTAAGTCATTGTAGATCCATTGCTGTCAATAGAATTACAGAGGTTCACATTAACTGAAGAGCTCCCCATTGTTGTTTTTTTTTTTTTTTAATAATAGGATTTTCCACGTTGGCCCAATTTCTCAAACAGATGCACACTTAAACACATATGCTTGTTCTTTGATGTCAGGGGTCTGTACTCAAACTCAATACTGGCACACGTCTTGACTGTTTGGGCTGGGTTTAACAGTATCATCAAACTTAGATTGGAGAGCTCATAGTTAAGTCTTCAAGATGTTTTTACCTAATTCTTCTGACAGTGGTTTACTGAAATTCTTTGGTCAGATAATTTTCTCAGTTCATTCTATCTATCAGCTTAATGAGAGCATTAGTTCTTAATTACCTGCTGATTTTGGGCAAATCACCAGAATCTCCAAGGTTTGGGTTTATAATCTACTTCCACACATAACCAAGTAAACAGTTTCCTACAGATGCAGAGTTGGGCATAATAGAAAGAATAGAAAGTTCTATTCCTTCCTGGACATGAAACATTTTCTATTGGTGTAAAGCTCCTTGGAGCACATACCAAAGCAAAAATTTCTACCGACACTTTAGGAATTTAGGGCTGAGTTGTACTGTTGTAGTATTTATGTTCACTTCTTGCAGATGTGTTTCTCATAATGATGAATCCTGGTTATAAGTGACCAATTTGCATGAAAACTTGAGCTTGCATCATGTTTACATCTTTTATTCTTAATGTTGGAACGAGTATTACTACAGGAATGCATCAGTTGATACCAGACACCACTCCTAAAGAACACGCAGGTTTTCCTGATTCAGTGCCTCTTTTTTGCAGAGGGCTGTGGATTTATTAAATGGTTGTGATTTGCATTTGAATGATCTGTTTAACAAGGTAAGATACCTTTAAAAGTACCAAAAAGACTGAATGATCTCTGCTGTCTTTGTCAGAAGACTGCTGTGCTTGCCAGGCAACATCTGCCTGTCATAAAAATATCTCCAGATAAACTTGTCTAATATTCGTGCTTCTCCTTTTGGACAGTGCATTAATTAGCAAAGTTTACAGGGAGAAATAGCTGTTGGAGAGACAGCTCTGCTGTTTCCCGGAGTACTCAGAATTTGAATCATAGGTAAGTTGTTGGTTACATGTTTCATGAAAAGCTTATAATCACGAAAAGATGTACCATCAATTGCAAAGAAAATACCATTATTTCAACAGTGTCCAAAAGCGGGTAATGAACCTTTTAGTAGAAACTATTTTAAAATGAATACTGGGCATGAAAACCTTCAAAGTCTTACCATGTGCAAACTGGTTGTTGAAGAGCGTGCTGTAAACCTATGTGCAAGGGAAATAAGTTGGGGAAGATGGAGGGAAGGAACAGTTATTGTTAACTCCAACTCTGCAACAAAGGTATGAGGCCTAGGCCTATGGATGATCCTTGCAAGGCCCTGGATGCCCCGTAGGCTCAAACAATGACCAAACATGGGCCATAGTTTATGTTAGACACTTCTGAGTTACTGTCATTACTTAATACAAAAGAGATTTCTGCTTTACTCACCTAACCACACTCTTGCTATATCACTAAGATGCTTGCGCTGTGTTAGATAATGCTGCCAGCATTTCCATTATCAACGCTTAATTTCAGAGATTTATAACTATGCCATTAAAAGGTGTTGCAGGCCCAAACACGTAGGGAAGGTCTTAGTGCTGGAGCAAATTTAAACTTATTTTAGAACACGTGTGATCAAAAAAGCTAACAAATACTGATCAGAACTTGTAATAACAAAAATTTTTGCACTTTGGTGCCTGGTGGGACTTTGTGATTTGGAACCTCTCTTACTTTGTTTTGAATTCATCTTTGCAGGCTATGATGATGTTTTCTCCTATGTGTTTCATTTTGTATGTCTTAACCAAACTGCACATGGCTTGCAAAGAAACATTTCCTTGCAAATTGTTCCTTTTACTGCTTCCAATGCAGAAAGCTACCAATAGAGATGGTCTTCCACAAACGGCTGCATGAAAAGAAGTTTTTCTGGGTTGTAAAATATGTTTACTCTTGTGTGTTGATCTGCTTTGGTGAAGCAACAACAGCGAATAAATTCTTTGTCATCGCAATGTCACTGGTATTACACTGGAATAATGAGGCCACCATGCTGTCGTTGTGCAGTACTGTCTGGCCTGCCCATGTTTTATCATTAAAGGGCATTCTTGTGATACCAATATCAGGGACCCTGTTCCCTGTAATGTCTGTGTTTGGTTTAGATAATCATCCTGAAAGCTGTTGGATGCACAGAAATGCTTCAATGTAGTTGTGCATGAAATGGCTTTCTGAGGAGAAGTATCTATGAATATGTTCATTAAAATTAGTTTTGTGCTCCCTCTGGGGAGCCTCCAGCTACTGTTGCAGGCTGCGCCTGTGTTAGATACTATGGTGCCTTCTTTAACATAAAGAACCCTGATATTAAAAAAATAGTCTTAGTTGAACACATTCAGCACTGCAGGGATCTGCATGGTGAGTTGCCTTGCTGAAGTGTGCTGGATGTCAGCAGTGCACATTGGCAGGGGCATGTTTAGTCTTGGCTGCTTGTGAGCTGGCTGGTGGAGCATTGTAGCTGCTTCTCTGCCATCACGGCTTTCCCTGGAAGCTGTTGCTGCCATCAACAGCATGCTTAGGTGACAGCATTGCGGTCAAGTATTCAGCTCCACTCAGCAAGTCCTCAGGCAAATGCCTCATTTTGGGTGCAGGAGTAGCACCTCTGGCCCTTGTATGGATGTTAGACTGCTTAAAGCTAGGCAGGGACTGTGCGCTGCCATTTCCATAATATACTTTGTATATGTGTACATTTTTTGCTGTTGACCAAAAAACCCCACGCAGATCCAACACAGCCCTTAGCTATATGCAGGTTTTGTTTTTGTTTTTTTTTTTAAATTGAATCAGCACTATAGATATAATTATTCATTTTGTTTTCTGAAAAGTAGAGGGAATTACCACGTATGATGAATTAATGCTTTTGTAGTGCAAACCTGCACTATGTAGCATTGCTTGGAGAGCATTAGGAGATTATAATACTGTGTTTAGCCAGGATTTACTTACTGTTTAGCTTGTGAGTTTTGTCAGTGACTAAGAAGTTTTCCTCTTTTGCACTTTTTGGCTCTATACTCATTTTTTTAATGTTGCCTTGAAACAATGCAGTTATTGTGTAGAGGCTTGTTTAGTGTCTGACAGGCAAGTACTTATTTTCAGTTTGATGTGTTTTGTCTGGTTTTTGACCCATGAGCTCGTTCCAGTGTAATCTGATATTTCTTATTAACCTGTTACTCCGCCTTAGAAAAAAAGCTAATTATAACCATATGTAGGTTGTGGACTTTACTACCTTTATCAGAATCAGATAGTTATTGGGAACATGCTTTAAAGCAATAGAAAGCAGAAATTATTATCTTAATGATGATGTAACTTAAGATGAATCTTGATAGATGAATAAATGAGAGGAAGTTCATTCGTCCACTGATTCTTTTAGAAGAAGAGTTGGCTAAATCTAAGTCTCTTTTTTTCCTGTTCTTTTTTTCCTAATAGTTCTTTAAGGATTGAATGAGGAAAGTATGTGGCAGCCTGCAACTCCATAGGAATCATATTTCCTGTTTAAACTTTCAGTTGGTTGCCCATCCTGCTGCTTGCTTTCAAGCTTACCTTTAAGTAGGTGTTAATCATAATGCTCATTCTTGGCCCCCTGGTTGGACTGGTGCGCTCAGGGTCCCGTTAAGAGGTCAGGGTTCAAAAGAGATTGTTGAGTATCAAGAAACATTGCCTGCACTACTTTAGTGGCCTGCAAACTGAGCCCCAGAGTGATTATATGAGACCTGATCCCACAGAGATCCTGCTTCCTCTGCTGGAATCAGAAGGTATGGAGGGGCCCTGCTCCTGTGTCTCATTGTCAGGTGAGGGAGGAAACAACAGCCTTCAGTACTTTCATATCGGATTTTGGAAGGGAAGTGACAAGCTTCAGTGTATAGGCAGCAAGGCAAATATTCCAGGCAGTGCTCATCTGTAATAGTGATGTGGAGTAGCATGAAAAGCAAGAGTAAAGTGCACATATGCAGTAGTACTGGAAAATCGGGACAAAGCCAAATTAAACTAGAAAGATTTTGTGTGCTTTTCTGTTCTGTTCCAATAATTGTGGCCAGGTCCAAAGGGAATTATGGCAAAAAGAATCAAGCCCATCTATCTCCTGTCCTGGGGAGAGTAAGCTCTCCTGTGACTTTCTAAGTACTGGAAGCTGAAGTTGTGGAGGTTGTAATTAAGTGTGGACCGCCTGTCTTAGTATATGGTAATCTGATGTGAGCAACTGATTAAATACGTATTCATTCAGAGTAATGCACCCATGGTCCTTTATGCTTACTAATAAAATTTCAGTCATCAAATTAGGATTTGTTGTCAACTACAATAACTCGTTCTGCTTGATGCTGTTTTCTGTTGTTATTCCTCAGTGAGCCAGCCCTACCCATACCCTACTCTAAAGCAAATGATCTGCAAGTGCAATATGGTATTGCTTCATTAATTCTGCAGAGATTTCCCTCCATTTTTCCCCTTCTTTCTCCTCCCTTTAGTAGTTAATGGTATAAGGGATATTAAATGTCAGTCCTGCTGTATCCCTTTGCAAGTTCCAGAAAGAGATGATTGAGTGGCTTATCCTTGCAATCACTTTAATCAGTAAGTAATGACTTAACATCCTGCTAGATAACATGAGGTGGAATCAGCAGAAAGCATTAGTTAGAACAGTCTTGCCACCTGAATGAGGTGAAGGTGAAATTCAGGGAATTATGTACTAGGATAGGTGGTTTATTTTGTTTTTCGTTTTTTTTCCTGAGGGGCGAAAAAAAAAGCCACCAATGAATGCCCAGACATACACCTAACCAACCATATTAGAGACATATCTGGGTTCTGAAAGAGATAAAAAAGAGAGAATGGTAAAAAAGTTCAAAATGAATCTACAATGTATGGCATCTCTCTGGAGCTCATGTTTTGCAGGAGCCCAGCATTACCCTCCAGACCTCAACAAATTCAGGCATTACATTCCCCAGCACTGGGGAGAGCAACCCAGAGTTGTGGTTTTTTTTTTTTGTTTTTTTTTTTCAGTAGGAAACAGGCTGCTGGAAGCAGAAGCTGCAGTGGTAGTGTTATTGTTCCAGAAAAGGACTCTTTTCTGGGGGCTCTGAGAAGACGCCAGACTTGGGAATTTGTGAATGAAAGAGCAATGTAAAGTAAACAAGGAGATTTTTAAAAAAATATCCTTCAAATTGACTTAAAGCCAGGCAACCCCTTTGGCAGGCACTGTGTTTGGCTGTGCAGTTTGATCTGTGTAAATTAAGGTAGTTGAAGTAATTAAATTACTTAACAGGTTTCAAAATGGCATTCATCTTCTTGCTTCTAGGTTCTTTCTGTTTCTTATCTGTCTCCAGTTAAAAGGAAATAGTCTGGCATCAGTGTTGTATTTTATTATGTTCGTGGTCTCTATGTTTCTGTGTTTCTATTTACTTGGTTCATTTTCTTTCTTTTTTTTTCTTTTTTTTCCCCTTTTTTTTTAAGATATAAAACCTCGGCATCTGCATACATAGGAATAGCTACTGCATGTGTGTACCAGTAAGTGGGAGAAGTGTGCTTAGGGTATGGTATGTGACTATCTGTATTAAAACTACATTCTCAGTGTGTTCTTTCCAAGTCATATCTCATTATTTTGGGTTGTGGGAAATGGGGGAGGGAGATGCCATCCCAACTAAGGGGTCTATGATGGATTTTATTGCTTTGTTATTATCTTATTTCCCATTAAATGTCTTTGCCTTTGATGTATACAGCAAGTGGTCACAATTTAATTTGCAGATTCTGTTTTTGTTCTTAAGGCTGGCAGCACAGAAAAATGTTGTGTAAATGTGATCTGGGCCTACTGATGTATGCATATTTCAAGTGCGCAGAGGCACTTTGAAGAAGAGAAGTACACAGGAAATACTAGGTTTTGTTCAGATGATTTTAAAATTTGACTTTCAAGGCTTTAGGGTACAGATTTTCCAAAAGCAGTTCCTAGTCTCTTCTGCCTGCCATCAGCTGGAGCCTTGCTACACAGGAGCTGTCTATGTGCATTCTTTGCACATGGTTACCACTTAAAATATTCTGCTTTCCATTCATTTGGTGTGACTTTGCGTGCATGTGAAAACCGCTCTGCTTCCAGCCATGTGTAAATGCAAAAACTTAGGTCCCACATATGCAAAACTCGAAAAAGATGTTAAAGAGGTTTGGATATACCAAACCAAGGTGG